>NC_035170.2:4242000-5656000 GCF_001659605.2 Manihot esculenta
ATGCATCATAGCTCCTCGGGAAATATCAAAAGAGAAATGATTGCAAAATTACAAAGCGAGGTGACCTTTGCCTGAACAAAACGGCAATTATTTAATTTATATATACTTCAAGAAACATCCATGCAATTTTTTTTTAAACCATTAGACCAGTCTATCTAAATGGTATTTTAAAATTAATTATTATAATTTTTTTTAAAAATAAATTTATTAATTAATTTTATTAATTTATATATAAAAATTTAAAAAAACCGACGAAAGTAACATTATTAAAGCGAAGGTTTCAGGCCGACAAATCCAAAAAAGGCTACCTCATTTTGCACGTGTTATAATGTTATCATCTCAGTCACCAAAAAAGCGAAACGTGGACGGTGATCAGTGAAACAGCGTGTAATATATAGACGGCTGAAGATGGACAACACGTGCATAAAGGACATTGTTGTAAATAAAAGCCGAAATCTGACCCAATAGTAAAGGAGGAGAACAGAAAAGTTTACGAAAGGAAAGGAGGTGAAGCAGCCACGTCACCCAACTTCTTTTTAAACCTCGTACCGCTTGCCGACGTTCACTTTGGAAAAAATAATTGATTTCTCATCTAACTTCCTCATTGTAATAATAATTAATTATTAAAAATATCATTTTTAATTACAACGTAATTATTATAATGTGATATAAAGTTCAATTTTTTAATCATTACCCACTTTAAATTATTATTTTATTAATTAGATGTGATAGCTAGGTATGAATTTAATAATTTATAGACACTATTAGCTCATGAGAAAAACTCGAAGAGAAAGGAGAATAATTTAATTTTATATATTAAATAAATTAAAATAAAAAATAAAAATATTTTTTTAAATAAGAATAAAATATTAAAAAAATAAAATTTAAAATATCTCAAATTTATTTAGACTATTAAATGTTGAGATTATAATTTTTAGAAAAGTTTTAAATTAGTTCAGAGTGAAGTTAAACGCTCAACTTTTAGTTTGAATTATAACTAATTCTAATTATTAAAATGTATATAATTTTATTTTTTATTATAAATTTTTTATTTTAAAAATAATTTTTATTTTTATTAATTTTATTAGTAAGTCTGCTAACTGTGTATCTTATGTATTTATTTTAGTTAGTTGTGATATTCCGAAGTTGATTGAATTTTTTTTTCATCTTTCGATTATATTTATGCTTTAGGTGATTCTTAAATTTTAATAAAATTTATTTTTATTTAAAATAAAATTTTAAAATGGCAGAATCAATATAGAATATTAAGATTGTTTATAAAATTATAAAATTAAAGTTTTAATATGAAAAATAACTTGTAATTTATTTATTTAGAAATTGCAAATTTCTAACTTGTGAAATTCATTTTTATTTATATTATTGTTTATTTTTCACCTTTCCTTATCAAAACTATTCCACATCATAATTCTCACGTTAGTCAATAGAAACAATTTTTTGTCACAATTCAGACAGAAACAATTTTTTTTAAAAAAATTGTACGATATAATTTATAATATTTTATGTTAATTTAATATTGAATAAACCCAGAATGATCTAAGCAGTGACATCATGTGGATGTGATACACGTGGGTTTTATAAATTAATCATGATTTGTATATTGTTTACCGATTGCCTGAAATAATAAAATTTTAAAATCTTATTATGAAATCTAAAATTGTATTTATTATATATTTTTTAAAATAAAAATTAAAAATTAAAAGTATAAAATATTTTTTATATTTATTTAAATGTATTTATTATCAAAATTCAATCAGATTACTTTTTATTTCACCCGTCTCAAAATAATAGCTTACTTTTTATTTTTTATGAAGATTATATTGAATTTTTAAGTGAAATTGAATTAATAATTTAAAATAAATAGAAATAATGTTATTATCAGAATTTTATTTAAAAAAATTTTTATGGAATTTTATTAGAAGAAATTATAATAAAAAAATTAATTTAGATTTTTATTCAATTAGTGTCAATTATAAAAAAATTAATATTTAATTATATATTAGTTAAATATCTTAATAAAGTTTTTTTTTATTTTAATTATCACCAACATTATAAATTAATTTAAGTGTCTACAACTTTAATTTTCTTATTCTTCATTTGAAATTAATAATTTTGTAGAAATTTAATTAAATTAATTTTTTTAGAAAATTTTATTTGAAATAAAAAAATTTAAAATTTTTTAATTTAAAAAAAATTAAATAAAAATTAAAAAAATAAAATTTAAAATTTATTATATTTATTTAAATATATTTATTATCAGATTAAATTTACAATTACATAAATAATATATTTTTATTAATTAATGAATTTTTACTCAAAATAAATAAAAAGGGTCAGAATAGTAAGCATATTAGGCTGCAACAGTTAAAGCATCTGTAAAGCTTTGTTTTTCAGGTCAGGCCTTCCAACCAAGACTGAATATTATTCCGACATCGGAATTAATAAGTTCAGTAAAATTTATTATTCAATTTTTTTAGTATAAAAAATTTATTAATTTTAAAAAATATATTAATTAATTTTTTTATAAATTTTAATTTTTCCTTTTAACTTTTTCTAAATGGTCCAATTGTTGTCGGGATGGACCACTTGGAGTTAGGCATACAATAAATTAAGAAAATTTAATAAATATTTTAAGGAACTCTTATATTGGGATTGCCATAAGTGGAAAGGTTCTAATGTGGGATTCTTATGTTTTCTGTCTTTTTCTAGCCAATCAAAACCATTGTTTTTCATTTTGCTCTTTTGTTTTTTTTTTCGAGATTAGGAAAATGGACGGCCCAGATGTGAGATGTGGTTGGTTCTAGTGGATGGATATTCTTTTTTTTTTTTTTTTTGATTATTGTTTTCAGTACTGACAACTGACAAGACTCGTCTGTCTCCATTAAGGTTTCTCTCTCTCTCTACCTTCTTCAATGTTCTTCTTCTCCTGTCCACACAATTGGTAGTTGGCTTTGTTATTGTTGAATTACCAAAATATCCTTCAATTATATCTATTTATCAATCTTGTTAAAATCCTACGATTCGTATATCAGTCTTATCAAATCATTATTTAATGATACAAATTGATGTAAACAGATAAGGATGGTACAAAATTGACGTGAATCCAAAATCAAAAATAAATAATGAGAATTATTATAAATTAAAAAAATATATATATAATTAAAAAAATATAATAGTTTTATTTAACATGTTAATGATAAGTTATGTATAAATTTAAATTAAAAAATAAAATTTTAAATATAATTAAACATAAATTACTAAATTTAATTAGTGTATTAATATTTTAAATATAAAAAAATAATTGATATTCATATACTTAATTTAATGGAAGTGCATTTGAATAAATTTATGAAATTTTAAATTTTATTTTTTTAATTTTATTTAAAAAAATAGTTTTTTTTTAAATTCTCAAAGAATGACTAAATAAAATTTGTTAATGAAAAAAAAAATTCAATGATGTCCACTTGTTGATTGATTTTTCTAGAATTTATTTAATAGGGGTAAATATGTAAATTCAAAAGTATAATTCTGTGGTCCAAGTGATGACAAAACATTTGCGTTTTGCAATAAGAGAAGGGGCAGCTACTCCCATGGCTTGGAGTTAATACCTTATCAACCACATGATTCTCCTTTCAAACTGAGAACATCTACTGTCTACTTGCTCACACCCTAACTAGCTGCTATACACTTTTTTTATTTAGTTCAATTTACTATAATAATAAAGTAAATTACTATTAAATTTATGAGTTTTTATAAAATTTATTTATTTATTTATATATTAAAATTATTCAATTAAAAATATTTATATATTTTATAAAATTTAATTTTTTAATTTTTCACTAAAAATACTGTTAATTATTTTAAATTATTTATATAATTAATTTTAATATATATTATTTAATTTATATAATATGAATGTTTAAATAAATTACATATACTTCCATGCTAGACTTTTGTTGAGTTAGCTAATGATAAACAATTACTTTTTTTATTTCAATTTTTAATTTTTGTCAAAACTTTTTATTTATTAATTTCATCTTAATCTTTTATATTTTTTAATTTTGACAATAAATTTAATTTCAAAATAATGAAATAACAAAAATATTTTTAATAAATAAATCGAGCGAATTAATAGCAAAATCTGGAAAGCAAAAAAAGAAGCTTGTCCCATCAAATCAATATATGCACCAAAATTTTGCTACCTAATTTATTTGGACTATTTTTTTTTTGAAAATTTTTTTTAATAAGCCTACTTAAATAATTGCCAGGTGGCAAAGCTTTTAAAATTATTTATTTTTAATATTTTATATTAAAAAAATTATCTTATCAATTAAACATTAAATTTCTCGTCTACCTTTTTTAAGTTTCAACAACCAAAATCTTTTCTCATAAAAATAAATCTAAATTTCTTTTTACTATATTTATTTAAAATTTTAAGGTTATGATTATATTATTCATTTTTTAAAAAATAATTTTTTTAATTAAAATTTGGTTGGATTAGAGAAGAGTGAATAATTATAAGATCTCCAGAATTTTCAATTATTAATGATAAATTAATGGCTCTCTATTTTTGTAAAATTATATTAATATATATATAATGGGCATGAGCTTAAAGTTGAAAAAATGCAAAATAATGGGTATGAAATTGTAATTTTCCAAAAGTGTACAGGGAGTAAAACGTGGAGAACACGTCGGTCATTAATTTTAAGGAAAGGACAAATCCGTATTATTACCTTTCTCTTGTCGGTTTTTTGTTCTTCTTTTTATACAACTCGAAAATTATCTCGATTTATCATTTCAACATGTGGTATAATAAATTATTAAAAAATTTAAAATTATTTTATAAACTCTCATTATTACTAAGAAATTTATATTTTAATGAAAATTAAATTAAATTTATTAAATTAAAATTATTTTAATAATATGGAAATATCTTCTACATTGACCCTACATCATAGTTGTTGTAGTTTACAATACTCACATGATCCAACTCATTTTTGGCGTTACACTGACGTTGTCATCTGTGTGGGACCCTTTCTACTTTTTGTTTTGAGCTGCTAGTGGATCAACAATCGTTGGATTTGTTGACCTTTTACTAGAATGGGGGGACCACTTTGTAAAATGTTGGTGGGGTTGGGTCCTAATGGAGTACTATAATAGAATTCCTTTTATGGTAATGGTCATTGGTCAACCTTTGTCCACCGTTATTATTTTAGATCACGCTTGGGATTATCTCCAACTCATTACGGAAGCCTATTATGTCATGCCACGTTTCACCCTATGATGATGTGGCTTTTTAGCTTTTATTTATTTTTCTCCAACTCTTATGCAGTGAAATCAAATGATCGAATTCTACTATCGCTTTGACAAAAACGCGAGGGGAAGGTCATTGAGCTATGTTGTCGGTGAGGCCCCTCTGCTTTCTGGTAGAGGTTGCTAAGCTGTATGTATTGATAACCATTGGATTTTTTTATCCCGGTCCTAGGCCTTGACCACAGTCAAAGGCCCAACTCATTCATCCTTCAAGACCGGGCTCGATCAAGCTTCTTCACTCAGGTCGGTCCAGCCCACGCGAAGCAGGTCCTCTCCTCTTGGGCCCAGCGTCCGACCCAACTCTCGGCCCAGCCCAGTATCCAGAGCCCTACTCAGACAGCCTGGCAGATCCGCTCGAACGTACGCACGAGGAGAATCAGAGGCCGTTACGCATGGAGCAGGCGGCTGATACCCTCGTACACCCGAATCTGTATGTCAGAGACGCATGTCCCAATCACGGAGAGGCCTTTACACGTCACCAGTAAGTAAAGCGAAATGGATAAAAGGGGAGCTCCCTCCCCAGGTAGCATAAGTTTTTTTAAGATTATTTTTTAATACCAAAACCATTGTAAAACCCTATTCTATTGGATCTCAGATCATCAATTGGCGCCGTCTGTGGGAAACGAAGGAGATCTTTTCATCACCGGAGTTTTCACTTTCAAAACCCACTGAGATCCACGATGGCAAACCACCAAGAAAGTAACCTTAACATTCCAAATGACCTGAGCTCTGCCCAAGATGGGCAGCAGTTTTCCTTTTCTAGCCCTACAACGTTGAATAACCAAACGCCTATCCCTCTTAATCCCTCGCCAAGCTTGGCAGGGAATACTCCCACCATGATTCTGTCTAACCAGGACATTCAAACCATGGCTCTCCAACTACAGACTACTGCTCACTGGTTGGGGCAGATAATGCAACAGAGGGGCCTTAGCACCCCAGTAAATACACTCCCAGTAGTGGAGGAACCCAGAACCAATGAGCCCCGACCTACCTCTGATCGCCTCCAAACTAACAGCCACGATGCCGGGGAAGAGGAAGAACCGGAGGCCCGAATCCATGGGAGAAGGGCAAGAGAGTTGATAGAAAATGAGGAGGCGGACAACTATTCTGCCGAAATAACCAGGGAAACGAGAACTGAAACAGAGGAGGAGGAATACAACTTGGGCAAAGGATCCAGCCCGGAAGACGAGAAAATGAACCAAAAGCTGAAAAGGTTGAAAGAGCAGCTCTTAGCCGAGCTAGGTAAGAAAGATCAGAGCCAAACCTCCTTGCCCACCTCTTCTCCTTTCTCAAAGATAGTGCAGCAGGAGACCGTTCCCAAGAAGTTTATGATGCCACTGATGGCGGCCTATAATGGAGCTGGTAACCCGAGAGAGCATGTCATGAACTATAAGACCTTCATGGAGTTGCAAACCCTGTCAGATGCTTTAATGTGTAAGGTGTTCCCAACGATGCTCTCGGGACCAGCGCGGGCGTGGTTCAACAGCTTGGAGGTTGGAAGCATTAAAAGTTTTGGAGATCTTGCCACCCGCTTCATCAGCCGGTTCATAGCCGGGGTGCCAGTAGATAGGAAGACGAGCTATCTAGAAACAGTGAAACAGAAAGAAGGTGAATCACTCAGAGAGTATGTCGCCCGTTTTAATACGGAGGCCCTGCAGATTCCCGAGCTAGATGAAGGAAGGGCGGTGGAGGCCATGCAAAAGGGAACAACCTCTGCCGAGTTCTTTGGTTCTTTGAGCAGAAAACCTCCGACCTCACTGGCTGAGTTGATGAAGAGGGCGGAGAAGTACATAAGGCAGGATGACGCCTTAGTGACGAGTAGATTTGCCAAAGGGATGGCAGGAAAAGAGAAAGCCCCGGAGGAAAGGAGGCCGGAGAGACACGAGAAGAAATATGGAAAGAGGCCTGAGCCATACAAACAGACCTGGGAGAGAAGGGATCAAAGGCCTCCTCCACCTCCTCGGGCTCTTGAACCAAGAGTGCTCCCTCCTTGGGTTCCCGAGAAACCAACCCCCCTCAACGCTTCCAGAGCCGAAGTACTCATGGCAGTTCAGGATAAGGAGTTCCTCCAGTGGCCCAAACCCATGAAGTCGAAAGCAGATCAAAGAAATCCTGACAAGTATTGTCAGTACCACCGGAGACATGGGCACGATACGAACAACTGTTTTCAGTTAATCGCGGAGATTGAGAGGCTGATAAAAAGGGGGCACCTCAAAAATTTTGTGAAGAAACCAGAGGGACAGAGGCCTCACCCTGGTCCGACAACTCAGACGCCTAGGAGAATAGGAGCTGGACCAGTGAATGACGGGTCCAGTGGGACCATCCACATGATTGTTGGAGGAACGGGAGGACGGATGAGCCGTCGAGGAAAGAAGAGAAACCGGGAAGGAGAGACCAGCAATAGTGAAGTCATGCAAATCGTTGACCACTCTCCCATGATCATCACTTTCTCCTCAGAAGATGCTCAGGGTATTCAGATGCCCCATGATGACGCGCTTGTCGTTGAAGCCGTCATTCATAATTATCGGGTAAAGAAGGTCTTAGTGGATGATGGGAGTAAAGTCAACTTACTGCCATACCGAGTGTTTCAGCAGATGGGAATCCCAAAGGAACAGCTGGTTCGGGACCAGTCACCAATCAAGGGGATCGGAGGAGCACCGGTACTTGTAGAAGGAAAGGTGAAGCTGGCTCTTACCTTGGGAGAAGCACCCAGAGCTCGCACCCATCATGAGGTGTTTTTGGTGGTCAAACTCCCACTGAGCTACAATGCGATTTTGGGGAGACCGGCGTTGTTCGACTTTGAAGCTGTCACTAGTATCAGGTATTTGGCACTCAAGTTCCCAACGGAAGAAGGAGTGGGAATGGTCCGGGGCAGCCATGGAAGAACAAGGAAGCGTACCTGAAAATGCAATAAGGTGAAAAAAGCAGAAGGAGTTGCAGGGAGACAGAGAGCAGAAAAGAGCTAGTTTCTTCAGAAGACAGAAGGAATTCGAAATGAAAGGCAATAATGAGATGAAACGTTGATCTGAACAGTTTTGTCTTGGAGCGGCGCGATCATTAATTACTCTCGAAGTTTACCCTCTCAACGGTTATATAATAACCAGCGAGAAGGTAAAGGGGAAAAAGGATGATCGCTGGGCTTCTCCACATCCGTCAAGGGCCAAGTCCACAATGACAGCCCATCTACATAAGCCCATTTGCCATCTACATAATACAAGCCCAACTCGTCAGTCACAGTAACTCAACCTGCAAGATTCACCACTTCACCACTTCACCACTTCTACGGTAAATACCAAGGAAATAGAGGGGCAAGTTATGAAAAGACTCAAAAGTACAAACAGGTGGGAGCATGATAAAGGTCAGACCTGCTTATCACTTAAAAAGTTATAAGATTTGATTCGATTGTTATTGAACAAATGCTGCGGGATCAGAGGCAACAAGGGCACCTCGGAAACATACAGAGCTAAGGGCTCAGAGTTCAACTTATGAAATAAAAATAGAGCTCACAGGTCGGCATTCTAGCTCGGAAAAAGTAAACCGAAATAGAGCTCACAGGTCGGTCAGTCCAGTTCGGAAAACGTAACTTAAGAGCTTAGCTGACTAAAGAGATTCAAAGCTCAACCCATCGAGTAAAGACAGAGCTCACAGGTCTGTAAGTCCAGCTCGAAAAGAGTAACGCGAAAGCTCAGTTGGCTAAGTGGATCCGGAGTTCAGATCATTGATCAAAAGCAAAAGCTCACGAATACGGTCAGTTCAGCTCGGAAAAAACAAAATTTAGTTGGCTAAGACTTTGAAGAAAGCAGTATCAGTACTCCATCCACGATAAAGAAAAGAACAAGCTCAAGTATGAACGAAAAACAAGAATTTCATTAAAAGAAAAGTACATTACAGAATGGAAGACTATCCTTAAAAGGATTTACATGTCCGGGCCTACAGAATGGAAGACTATCCTTAAAGGATTTACATATCCGGGCCTACAGAAGGGAAGACTATCCTTAAAGGATTTACATGTCCGGATACTTCACCATCTACGATTACATCGTTATCACCTACCTCACTACTCTAATCTTCAGCTCGGAGGAACTCTCGCAGCTCAGAATGTGAGTTTGGCAGAAAAGGCCAAGATCTGTCTTGCTATTATAGGGGAATTGAACAAGTTGATTCCCATAAGTATTTCTCACTGTTCCCCTATAATAGGTCGACACCCTGATTGCCCAGATGTGATTCACAATACGTACGGACAGGATATAATATCCGAGCTTGTCCGTATGTACCATGAAAACACGGACTTTCTAGTTACGGCTCCAAGGAGATCGCTGAGCATACATTCGAAGGTATCGCCAGAAGCTTGACTGAGTGCAGCAGATCTCAGCCTCGCATAATACTGGTACTTCACACCAAAGGGAACAATAAGTTGAGCATTTTCACCACTTCCATTTATATCAAAAGCAGATAACAGGGGTATCGGGGAAATTTCCTTGTCTCTCCCGAAGAAAGGTAAAATTAGAGCAAACCCCTCAACACCCCAGAACCTCTTCGGAATCCGGACAACAAGCAAAGGAGGAGGCCGGCCAGACGACCTGGGTGAAATAGTTCCAGCGACTTGCCGAATGGTCTCAACCGTCGACCTCCCTACCAGAAGGACCTCCAAAACAACGCTTAGACTCCTTAGAGGTAACCTCCAATTTTTAAAAATTTTGAGCTGACCCATTTTTATCTCAGGTACTGCAAAAAGTTTCAAAACAGAGACAAGTCAGAACAATTTTCTATCAAGATGATAAAGGCAAGATTAAAGCAAATCTATGGAGTAACAAAGCAATACAAACTCAAGCTCACCACCAGCCATTTGGAGAAGGCGTCAAATGGATCCTTCGCAGATAAAACAGGACAATCTCGTCGGAAGAAGGAAGTAGACAGAAAACTGGAAACGGAAGAATCCCTTATTCCAATAGAGGGTCCAAGAATGAAGAAAAGCTGGCGTTGATATATACCCGGAAGTCTGAGGCCCTAGCACAAGATAGAGTTATATTAGACTCTAAGCTAGCAATGACAGATGTTCATGGGAAAGGAAAGAAAGGACATGTCCAGATAATGACGACAAGAAAGCAAAGGTAACAGAGGACACGGAGAATAGAGAAAAGCCAGAAAGGGAAAAAAGCAGATAAGATTCAAAACTGCGCAACGACAGAAAGATGAAAGGATGTTATGAAGGCATCTGAACACGAACAGACGCGGTCATAATGGTTCTTGATATTCCCCCCCTCGGCAGTTGAAAGCAATAACTACCGAGAAGGTGAATGGGCAATTGATGACCACTGGATTTCTTTACCCCGGTCCTGGGCCTTGACCACAGCCAAAGGCCCAACTCATTCATCCTTCAAGACCGGGCTCGATCAAGCTTCTTCACTCAGGTCGGTCCAGCCCACGCGAAGCAGGTCCTCTCCTCTTGGGCCCAGCGTCCGGCCCAACTCTCGGCCCAGCCCAGTATCCAGAGCCCTACTCAGACAGCCTGGCAGATCCGCTCGAACGTACACACGAGGAGAATCAGAGGCCGTTACGCATGGAGCAGGCGGCTGATACCCTCGTACACCCGAATCTGTATGTCAGAGACGCGTGTCCCAATCACGGAGAGGCCTTTACACGTCACCAGTAAGCAAAGCGAAATGGATAAAAGGGGAGCTCCCTCCCCAGGTAGCATAAGTTTTTTTAAGATTATTTTTCAATACCAAAACCCTTGTAAAACCCTATTCTATTGGATCTCAGATCATCATGTATAATTTTATTTTTAATTTTGTGTTTGTTTTGTTATATTTTTATTTTATGAGTTTTGGTTCTATTTTATTTCAGATTTTCGAATTGAATTTTTCTAAATTAGTCTAGTGTGTTTCCTGTATTAGGACTTGAATTTTGTTATCTTAAATTATTTTAATTGTAATTTGATGGACTTTTAAATGCAATTTAATCTTATATTAGTAAAAAAAACTACTTTTATTTAAATTTAATATCAATTTTAATTTAAAAATTTTACTATTAAATTAATATAATATAGAAAAATTTATTAATATAGTTTTTTAATTTTAAAAAAATATATTAAAATATTTTAAAAATTTATTAATTTAATTTATTCCATTAATTTTAACTATTAAATATTTATTATTTAATTTTTATATTATAAAAAATTTTTTAATTAATTTTTTAATTTCATAAACATATATACTAATTGATGACCGCGGGATTTCATCACACCGGCATAAGGTCTAGTCTATGATGGCGATCCTGATCCAAAGATGATAGGACCTCTTCGACGAGCCGGCCTGGACCATCCAGCCTTGAAGTCGAGCTTCCCGTGAGTCTCAGTCTTTTCACACCTGACTCATCTCTGAAGCCTAATGTGATAAGGGGCAGCCGCCCCATACGTTAGGCAGACTTATTACACTTGTGCCAAGGGAGAATTAAATGACCGTTTATTATAGAATAGACGTTTGATATTTCAGTACGTACGTATCCGCATAACAGATACAAGTGACCCAATAGTGACAGAGCCGTTAGACCTCACTAGCCGACAAAAAAAAAAAAAAAAGAAAAACACCCTCCTCTCAGACCAAATTTACCAATATTTATAAATTTATTTCTCTCTAAATCTCATATCATCACTAATTAATCTTTTTATATTAAAACATTTTAAACTATAATATTTAAAGACTAAAATTGATAAAAAATTAATTAATATATTTTTTAAAGTTAAAAAAATTAAATTAATAAATTTCTCCCCATATCAACTAAATATTAATTTTTGTTTTAAGTTAAGGATGAATTAGATAATATTTATATTATATGTTTAATTAACTCCTGATCTCTATATAAAAGTCAATTGGCATTTTTAATTTTTTATTATTAACTTTCCGCTTTACTTTTATAAAAATATAATTATTTAAATTCATGTGCTGAGTTTACCCGCTCTAAATTTTCAGAGTTTTAATAATTATATTTTTATAAAATTTTAAGCTATGATAATTATAATTATAAAATTTAAATATTAAATAAGTATATTTTATGAATGCAAAATGTAAAAAATTAATAATATAAAAATTAATGTATGAACTGATTTAAAAAAAAAATAAAATCAAAAGGGTCAAATTTTTATATGTATGATGAAAAAAAAAAAGAAAAGGAAAGTTTATTAATTAATTATAAACTGATAGTTGTGTGAGAATGGACTTTTGGTGATTTGGTGGATATTTATATTGGTGAACCGACCAATATAATAATTCGGCCAACAAATCTATGATTCATGTGATTGAGCCGCCCACAGTCCGGTCCGGACTAATTTGACCAACCATTCCAATTCCAATTCCAATTCTAATTTTATTTAATTATTATTTTATTTTAGAAAAATTTATGTTTTTATTTTAAAATCAAATTACTCGTCTTTAATTAATTAGAATATAAAATTTTCCCATAAATATAAACCTGCAATATAAAAAAAATAGCCGACAATCTATCCAATTTTTAAATATTATTATTTTTATAGTTAATATTTTTATTATTTTAAAATTATAAAAATTAAAATTATATTAGTCATTTAAATTTAATCTTAAGAGTCATTTTCAAACCATCAAATCTAAAATTTATATCATAAAAATATATATATATATATAATAAAATAATTAATTATAAAATGGTAAATACCAATGGGAATTTCTACATGTGAAAAAAAAAAAAAAAAAAAAAAGAAAGGGCCATCCAAAACAAAAGGGGCAAATGTAAGAATGCATCCTTTAACAGTTAACACATCACCATCTCCATCTTCTTCTTTCTCCTCTCTCCTTTGAAGCCATTGCTTCTCTCTTAGACACTCTTCATTCTCAAAACTCTCTCTTTCTCTCTCTCTATTTGTCAATATAATCTGACAGACGGCCCTTTTTTTCACCACCTTCAACTCTTTCTCTCTCAAATGTACTCTCACTGAGGTTTCTCTCTCTAGCTTGTTCTTGATCCCATCTCATCCGTTACACTCAAGAACGTCTCTTTTAATTCTTCTTTTTTTGTTTTTTTATATTTTTATTCAAGAAAATATCAGTTTATAAATGGGTTTTTGTTTTTGTTTTGGTTTGGGTTGCTTTTAGCTTGCTTCAAAGGGTCAATATACTAGAAACCAAAGCATAAGCCAAAGCTTGAACAAGAAAGAAAAGAAAAGAAAAGAAAAGAAGGAGATCACCATGTTGGATCTCAATCTTGATATCATCTCTAATGAGTCTTCTTGTGATGGTCACCACAACAACAAGAACAAAGATATGGTGATTATAAGCCGAGAGATGGAGATGTTCTCAGCAGAAGAGACTGCTGCTGCTGCTTCAAGAACTACTCAAATGGAAGATTCAGGCACATCAAACTCTTCCATTATCATCAACACAGAAGAAGCTGAGAACTCCTTCAACTCTGCACTGATTTTTGATATCTTGAAGAAAGATGAAATTAACCCACTTGGAGATTTCACTACCCGTCAATTTTTTCCTGACAAAATTGGGAATATTGAATTAGATTTGCAGTCTGGATTGTCAAAGACAAGGCCTCAGTGGTTGAAATTATCGCAGATGGAGCCTAGCAGTGAAGCAGAGCTCAGAATTGTGCAGCAAAAGCAGCAGCAAATGAAGAAGAGCAGGCGAGGACCTAGGTCTCGAAGCTCTCAGTATCGAGGAGTCACATTTTATAGGAGAACTGGCCGCTGGGAATCTCATATATGGTGAGATTTTTTTATTTCTTTCTTAATTTTAGGACATGTTTTCTAGGATTTTACATGGTTAATGATCTTGTTTTGGCTGTTAATTCTGTTTGCAGGGATTGTGGGAAGCAAGTTTATCTAGGTAAGCAGAAGGGATGAGTAAATTTTTTTGCAAGATTATGAATTATTGTGATTTTAAACTTAATTATGAATGATTTTCATGATTTATTTTCCTTTTTTCTCTTTTCCAGGTGGTTTTGACACTGCCCTTGCAGCAGCAAGGTAGGAATTTTTGTTATTTCTTCTCCTTTCTTGCTGCATATGTAGATTAGATAAACTTTTTGTAAATTTTACTAAGTTTGGATCTTATAAATTCAGAGCATATGATAGAGCTGCAATTAAGTTCAGAGGAGTTGATGCAGATATCAACTTTAATTTAAGTGATTATGATGAAGATATGAAGCAGGTGAGAATCAATCTGTTCAATTATTGAAAAATTATTTGTGGGGTAGGATTTGTTTATGCATATTAGTACTAATATTAATTGTTAATCAGATGAAAAACCTGAGCAAAGAAGAATTTGTTCTTATTCTTCGTCGAAGAAGCACCGGATTTGCTCGTGGCAGCTCGAAATACAGAGGTGTAACTCTTCACAAATGTGGCAGATGGGAAGCTAGAATGGGACAGTTCCATGGAAAGAAGTAAGAAAATTTTGCTGGTTTTAGTATCATATTGAGGTTAGCTAGATTCATAAGCACTTAACAATGGAAATTGATATATAAAATGGCTATTTTAAAGAAATAGAAAGGGCTCAGGCCACCATTTTCTTGATATTCAGGTGTGTGTATCTTGGATTATTCGACAACGAAGTAGAAGCTGCAAGGTCCTCATTGATGATCTTGAATTTTCAGAAGGGTTTTAATCTGATGCATAGTTACTAATTAATTCGATTCGTGTTCGTAATCCAGGGCTTATGATATGGCAGCTATCAAATGTAATGGTAGAGATGCAGTAACCAATTTCGAGCCTAGTGTTTACGAAGGGGAGGTTGTTTTCGATCCGAGCAGTAGAGGTACTAATAGACTATGATGTTCTTTCTAGTCATGTATGGGGCAACAAAATGAGATGTTCTGTAATGAATTTTCTGCTGATATATGCAGAGATGAGTGATCACAATCTTGATTTGAGCCTCAGAATTTCTGCTCCACCGAGTAACGACACGGGCAGCTGCTGTTTTCGATATAAAGATTGTGAATTACCAAAGAAAGAAACAACAGTGGTATTATTCTTTAGGCATATTGTAAAAGCTTTGTGTTATGATATTTCTTAATAATTTAGCTAATGATAGTTGATGCCTTTTTGGTGATTTTTAAAGGTCGAAAATGCTCGTAGTCTGCCAAAAGCATCAAAGAACCTTCCAACATTGTCTGGCATATATCCTGGATTTCTAGCAAGCAATCAGGTAGTGCTCTTCTTTACAATTTAGCAACGGAAAAAAGTGGTAACTTACAACAAAGTCGGTCTACGCCGACGACCTTTTCAACGTTTAGCAATGGAAAAAAGCGTAGTGGAAGACCTTACATATGCAAAGAAAAGCGTTACGAATAGCGTTATGAATGTTTCTGTGGCAGGAAATGGTTGAAGAGAAGAAGGTCGAAGCGGATTCTTTGCTGAAAAGCTCAAGTTGGCCATGGAACGTAAACGGAAACAACAACAAGAAGAAGAATTTTGCTACAATTTCAGAGATCACATCAGTTGCAGCATCATCAGGATTCGATTCATCGGCAACAATCACTGCCTTTCATATCAACCAGCAGCAGCAGCAGCAGCAAAGTCATCCTGTGAATAATCTGTGCCTTACAACACCCAACAAAAACTCCTTCCATTACTACTCTTAACAAGAAGCTGACATTAGCATAAGGGTAGTTTTGTCATTATGCTCTTCAGAATGTTTGGTAAGCAGGGAAAAAAAAAAAAAAAAGAGAAGAGCAATTAAGACTGTGTAGGACCACTTTCTGTTTAGAGTGTATCATAGAATCTGAAGCAAAGATTTGTCCTGACAACTGCCATGTAAAAGCTTTTGTTCATTCATGGCTTCAAGCAAGAGAAGATAAGATTTAACCTTATCTCAATTTGGCAAAGAGTTTATGTATCCATGGTCTTTGTTCAATCACCATGATCTTTGATAGGATCTGCTTCATCACCTCAGAATGGGGGAGAACAATCAATAACTTGGGTGTTTACAAGGTTGATGTGTTGTTGGTTTGTCCTCTAGCCCTTATTGGCTATCAACCACACACAAGAAGCTCTATTGTTGATAAGTGCAAATGGCATTATTACAAGACTTGAACCAAAATGTTCTTAGAATTTTCTTTTTTGGTATAATTTGGTGGCTTTGGAAAGTTTTGTACCAAATAATACCCATTCATCATCCAACTCAATAACCCAATAAAGGGGCAACCCTAAACTTTTACTTTTTTCTGATTTCCCTTCTGGCTATGTGAATCATAATTTTCCATCTCTGTTTTCTTCTCATTCTCTTTTTTTTTTCTTCTTTTCAATTTTTTGCCACAAAAGTATTGGACAAACTCAATTTCATAAATTATTTTTTTTATTTTTTATTTTATAATTTATTTTGGTTTTTAGTCAATAATCTAGAATATTTTTTAGTTATTCATTTCTACTTTTCATTATTATAAACTTTATTTGTTTAAAATTTCAATCAATTTACAAATTTATGTTTGTTAATTTTTCTACAATAAAAAATCAAGCTAAAGATTCATAAATAAATACAATAATTTCATGTAATCTTATGTTATAATCTAAACCCTTTATTTGGTATGATTTATCTTGCAAAAAAAAAAATTTATAAAATTATATATGACTTTTATTATTTTAAATAAAATTTTTATAAGTTAAAAAGATAAATTCTTATATTCTAAATATGAAATTTAATAGAAAAAATGAATTGTATTAAATTTTTGTGAAATCTTTATTTCTAAAATTAGTTTACTCGGAATTTACAAGTTGCAACTGGAAGTGTTGATGGAGTATTGCAATGAAAATTATGAATAATCCGTTACAAAATCAAATGGAAGATTACTTGAATAATCCTTCAATAATATATATTTAAAAAAATGGTTTTCTAGGTTTTCTAGAATGAGTAATGAAGCGATAATGCAATGCTTTCAAAAATTTTTTTAAAAAATCATTAATTGTAAATTAATCTGTCTTAATAAATAGCTTATCATTATATAAATGTTTTCCTTATCCTCCAAGTTGATATTTAAAAAAAAAAAAAAAAAAAAAAAAAAAAAAAAAAAAAAAAAAAAAAAACTCCAATGACTTAAAATTTTCAGCTGAAACAAATAAACAGATAAAATAAAGAATAACAGTACTCCCACTCTTATTTTTATTTTGTATTTTTTTATACAAGAGGATAATATAATTTATTTTACTGCTTATAATAACAACATTTGATAGTTAAAAATATTGTTTGATAAAAATTCGGCTCTTTTCTCTGAACCATTCAGTAAAAGTATCGAATTACATTTTTCAATTTAAAATTATCTTTAAATTATCATTAAAAAAATAAATATATTTAAATAAAATTAAATAAATTGTATACAGTATAATTTTAAATTTTAAATTCTAATAAATGATGATTTTTTAAAAATAGTCAGATAAATTTAAACTAAAAATTGAAATTTAGTATTTTTTCCCTTCACCAGAACCACAAAAATTCTTAGGTTCCAACACCATCCGATTACAACCCACAGTTACCGCTATGGCCATCCCAATAATTCTGAAATGATAAACAGAGTCTACCAACCAATTTAGCAGGGAAATAAAAACAAATAAATAAATAAACAAAATAAATAAATAAAAATAAAAAGAAATTATCAGTGCATTGTGAAGGTTAAAGAAATCAAATTTCTTACTAAATGACCATTGCCATTGCCATTCCTCAACCCAATCACAGAAATGAGAATGAAATGATCTTTTTATACATGAATGCATTGTCTCGAGACATGATGAATCAACCGGAATGAATGTGGCTAAAGCTTCAACCAAGTTCACTGAAATTGGAGGAAAAATTGAATGAATTTTCTATACCAGCATTATGGATGAACCAATTTCAGACTTCACTGCTTCAAAAAATGCATTCTTATTCTTCACCATCACAAAACGATAATAATGATATTAAAATTGATAAACTCTCTATATCATAACTAGCAACAAAATCATGTGTACTATCTGATTATTTACAGGAAATCAAGTGACTCTTGCCGTTTCAATCAGACCGATTACTGCCCTCCATGTTAAAAAAATTTGAAAAATTTGAATCCTGACCTCTGGGAAAGGTCAAATACAGAAATGATGATTTCAACACTAATCAGAATGATAATGAGCCATTCCAAGAAGTCTGATTTCCTATTCTGCAGAATTTCCTGAAGGAAGCGAATATTATGCTGCAAAGAGAAGACCATATGTTATTATAACTATCCTTGCTCAACCCCTCATGGCAAAAAATGAAATAAAAAGAACTACTGAGGGTGAGACTACCTCCACAAACTTCAACTTAAAATCAAGACTTGCAAATCTTTGAGTTAATTCAAATTCATCCCTTAGATATTCCCATATCTGAGCATATTTGGCATCTTTCCAAGCAATATCTGATCTGTTGAAACGAATAAAAGCTTCGGAATTTACATTGTACACAGCAATTCCAAAACATATGAGATTAAGATATTGCAGGAAATAGAATCAACTCTAATTTTACTTTTTGAATATTCATCTTTTAGAAGTGTCCAAAGAATTGGTATTTCACCATTCCACTGATTACCAACTAACAAGTACCACCAGGTAAGGAAAACATGCAACTATAACATAGAAAAAGAATCATTTTCATTCATCTCCATTGGCTACCTCGCCACTACCATCGTTAATAGCCCTTGCCCCTTTTCCCGAAGAATTTTGGACATTTATGTAGGAAATGCCATATCGTTTGTATGTGCAAAGAAAATAAATTGTAATAAGAGAATCCGCCCTGACACATTCACCCGAAAAAAAAAAGAAGATAAAACTTTCAATTTTGTGTTTCCTTCAGTTATACTGCATTCTTCCCCTCTCTTTTCAAATAGCCAAGAACACCCTTAGAATTACTTAATTTGTGTTATAAATCCAATCTAGAGCTTTTTAATATATATATATATCTTTCTTTTCAAAAAATTGTTATTCTTGAATTAATGCCACAAATCTCTACCTCTCGAAAAGTCCAAGCTTCAGAATCACATCGGCAAGATTAGAATTTGCTTTCCCCACCAGTTGAAAAAGTTTTTTGCTATCCATGGAAAATGTTCCAGTTTTTTCCATCCCACGATTTATGTCTGTAAATTCAGCAACCATCCCATCAACCTAAGAGAAGTAAACAAGGTTATGAACATGGTCAAGAAAGAAAGTTGCACCAATTTAAACACTTCAGAAATGACCTTACACATACCTGTCGTCCATAGTAATCAAGAGCAATACTTTGACCTAGAACACTGCCAATTATGCGAATTCCATCAATATTCAAGAACTGTAACATTATGTAATCCAATCCTCCTTGCATCCACGTGTTCAAAGTTGGCTTCTCTCTCACCTCATATTCTTGCAAGTGGAAAAATAGAATATCAAGCTATATAAGTTGTAAAATCTAGAGAGGCATCTGGAAAATTTCCAGTATTTTGAGGGGCAAGAAAAATTGGATGCTAATCAGGCAAAACTATAGCTGATAATGACAAGGCCCATTGACTTTACGAGTTTTCACATTTATAGTCTAAATTTTTAATTTTGGATCAAAAAGTCTCAACTTTTAAATTTATTGTAATTATAATAACTTTTTAAATTAATTTTGACTAGATTTAAATTAGCTTACATGGCACACTATGTGTCATTATTTTTACCATATAAGTAACTTAATTAACTTGAATTAAACTTTGGTTAAGATTTTAAAATCCTGTTACCTAAAATCCTCAATTAAGATTCTTATTTAATTATGAGAAAATTAAGTATTTCAATTATATAATTTAGGAATTTCATGTAATTAGGAGTTTAAGATTTTAATTAAAGTTTAGTTCCAGTTAATCAAATTGTTTATGCGATAAAAACAATGGCATATAGCATATCGTATAAGTCAATTTAAATCTGATTAAAATTAATTAAAAAATTGCTACAATTACAATAAATTCAAAATTTGGGGCTTTTTGATCCAAAATTAAAAGTTTAGACTATAAATATACAAACCAGTAAAATTGGTGTCTTCTTGGGCCAATAAGCCTAATGATAATGTTGTGAAAAATTAAATCAGATATTGCTCTAATCAAAAGCAGAAAGAAAAAAAAAAGATCTCCATGAGAATAGGTTGATAGAAAAATATGATCATGACTTCCCACAAAACCAGTCAGTAAGACCGCCATGCAAAATATGCAGCTGAACGTGCAACTAACAAGAAGGAAACTCAAGTCAATTATTAAGCAGTAGTAAAGATCAAGGAAAAAGAACAATCATACAAAGAGAATACAGAAGAGATAAACACTGGTGCATATAACAAACCCATCAACTGAAATAACAAGAATTCTTTAGGTTTATGAATGGTGACAGTAAATGAGAACTTGAAGAATTAATGGTGCTTTACAGGGAGAAAAAGGCAGCATGTTGAAAGAAAGTAAATATCTAAAGGTCCTTCACTGTAAGAATACTGTAAAAGAAAAATATCATCTTAGGGTTTAGGATCCCTAACCAACAGAATACTAGAAGAAGAATAGAGAAGAGATAGGAAGAGATAGAAATAGAATAGAGGAGATAAGAATAGAGAGGGGAGAAAGAGAGAGAGAGGGAGGGTAGAGAAGAGAAGAGAAGAGAGAGAGAGAGAGAGATATTATTTCTGATAATTCTTGGATAATCTCATACCAGACTCTTCTCAGCTCATATAGCAGCTGGAAATAACTGCCTAAACAACTTTTCCCGCCAAAACTCAACTATTTTCTTCTTATCTCTGTACCTTTTCCTTCAATATGTGACACATCAATACATAATTTCACATGTCAATTTAAGCGCATACCAAATACCTGTGCGCCCCCCCCCCCCCTTTTCCCATCCATCCGTTCCTCTCAAGCCTCTGCCCTCCCAAATAAAAATGCAAATGAAGAAAATGAAAGAGAGAAATAAAGAAAGAAGGAAAGAATCTCGTGCTTTCAAGGTGGTTTCATGTATGGAAACTCTGAGGAACAAAAGTTGTTAGTCATCATTATCCATTTTCTACCTATTAAACTAGAAAAGCAATAACCCTTCTAGCTTGAAATGCAAGCTAGAGAGTATACTTTACAGAATATCAATTGTTATCAATGGTATGGTCTGTAATGCTAACTAGCAGACATAAAAGATGAATGGTATATAAAGATGCAAATAGTTACTCAATTAGCATCCTATCTCTATCTTATACTTCTTCATAATTTCTTCTTTCCTTTCCACACTTTACCAACTTCAAACTATAACCTTCCAAACCTTCTAAACAATTTCTTCTTTTAGAGAAAGGTCTTTCTACTCTTATTGTCATCCCTATAGCATGCATTTTTGTCCAAAGACATTGATTCAAAAGCGTGATTCAGTGATGTCTCAATGCACCTGTATCCCAGCCAAGCCCCTTAATATGGAGAACCATTCAATAGTTTTCCATAGAAGGCATTGTTTTTAGGAGTGTTCCAGGTTCTTCCATATTCAATCAACTCAACTCGACCTCAAAGCCAATCTAGTTGAGGTCTAATATATAGATCATTTTCCTCCATTTTCAAAGAAAGGACTACAGGTGCTGAAATGACTTATGGTTCCTGGCCAGAGAGAAATTATAAAAATAAATCAAGTCATCAAATTCTTGACATGCATGTTTACTAGTGCATGACTAAACGGTTCTGAATTGCCTTTAACATCAATAATTTCATTTGTATTTGTGTGCCATGCAGGAAGAGCGAGTAATATCATGTGTTATGTTATTGCGCCTACCAAGGTTACAATTTCCCTCATTCTTGTTTAAAGCTAAATAAAATATAACAAAAATTGGAAAATCAAAATAAGCAAGATCTCACCATCCTTTCTCATTTCAGGAAGCAATCCTGATGCATGTGTTCTCACAATTTTCAAGTAATCATCAACCTCAGGTTCACGGACATTAAACAAGACAATAGAGCCATATTGAAACACTACCATGAAACAACTGTTGCTTCCACTAATGCAAGTTCCCAAACCCTGAAACATGGATTTAAATGCATCCTTCAGCAAAACATTCAAATCAATATCGTTGATATAAACATTGACAAATCAGCCGATTAGAGAGTAGTAACGTATCATTTGCATAGTTGTCAAATCAAGAATCACAATCTTCATTTTATGAATTGAGAATCGAATAGTAAGACTCGCTAAAAATTCCAAAAATAATTAAAAATAATATATGCTATAAAAACAAGTAAAGAATATATCATATAAATATAGAATTATCATTTATCTAATTAGAAATATTCTTTATAATAGAATAATATGTATTTATTATGTTATATAGTTTTATGCTATAAATTATGAACTTTGGAATTATAGACAATAGTTATCATTATACATGTGCTAAAACTCTCATTTAATTTTGATCAAATAATTAAATAGTAAAAAAGAAAGTAGGCTAGAATATTATTAATATAAATTGTCATAACTTGACAACTATAATTAGTTAAGTTAATTAACTAAAAAGAAAAAAGAAAAACAAAAAAGAAAGAAAAGGGAGAGGAAAAAAATGATTGGTGGAAGAAAAATAGCTAAGGAAAGGTTTTATTTATACTTAATATACCAAAAATGAATGATATCTTAAATTTTGAAAATATAAGGTCCGATAAACTCTTTATAAATAATTAATTGAATCGGATGAAGATTCCATTGATTCATATTGATTCACCGACTCAATATCATTTCTTTTTGATTTAGTCACAACTAAATTACATTTGCAATTTACCCTATAAATTTAAATCACAAGAATGTGAAATCAAGAATCGTAAGATTCATGTATATTTAATATTCACCCCATAGATTCAAATTGAGTTATTGGAAAATTGATTCGAATAGTAAGATTTAGATCAAGAATCATAAGATTCTAATAATAGTGATTATTTCGCAATTATCAACTTGCCTTTATCAGTAAATCAATATTGCATAAAAAGTCAACTTCAAAGAGAGTCCAACTAATACTTGCCGCATATCCCACATATATTATAGAAAAAAGTAAAATAGTCAAGAAGCAGCATATGGAAGCTCCCCTTCAAAAGTATTAAGCTACATCCATAACTCTGCCTGATATTCCTTCTCCCTAGTCCCTACTCATATCTTTCCAGCGGTCTTAAAACAACACAGTATATTAACAATGAAAATGTTAATTTATTTTCTTTTGAACCTTCTGTTAGCAACAAAAAAGAGTCCCGGACAGTTAAGGGAAATATAAATTCACAAATCAGTTCATCTATGATATCTTTCTTTTTTATTCTATTGATTAGTCAGTTTTGGTAAATTTACAAAAATTTCTATGAACAACCATATATTAATAAAAGGAGAGAAAAAAAAATCCCATCAAAAACAAAAGAACTTACACTGGTTTCAGAGAGATTCCCAAACTTAAGAACGACATAGTTAGTCATACGGGAAGTTGGTGGGATAAAATTGGGTTTGTTCTGCTCCACTAAGCTCTTCAAATCCACACTACATCAACAACAATTAACTACAAAATTCAGATAAATATAAATTTTAAACAATGCAAACACCCATGGTTATAGCATTTTTCACCTCTTATCCAAATGGTTTTCCTGCTATTTGGTTTATATTGGCTTTCCAAATAAGATCAACTTTTTAAAAATAAATCCGAGAGAAAGAAAATGCTAATTAGTAACTAAGCTTAATTTTGAGAATAGAAAAAGGAAGCAAATGGATTTTTAAAAGTGAAATGCTACCAAACATGATTCCGTGAAATTCAATAATTCAATTAGATTGTGTATTAAGGTGTATGAACTTATCGTAAACATACTTTATCCAAAATTAAATTGAGTTCCATAAAATTTGGTAAATGGAATTAAACCAAAAGCTATGTAAAGAAGCAAACCTAGTGGAGAAGAAATAAGCTCGAACAGGAATTGAAGGTTTGGAATCCTCTTCTATAGCGCGGTTTCCACCACTTTCAATCTCGGAGGCTGAAAATGATTCATTCCAGTCTATCGTTGGCTGCTGCGGCGCAGAGGCGGAGGAGATTGAGGAAACACACCTCAAAATCCCAAAACTAGTGGTGCTACTACTTCCACAATGTGGGCGGCCAGTAAAACTGACAATTGGAGAAAAGGAAGTAGAAATTGAGCAAACAGTTAGGGGCTTGGGGAGAAAGAAATGATAAGAGTGTGGCTTTGGAAGAGGGAGATGGCAGCAAGAATTTGACTGAGAGAGAAGGATTGAATGGACCGGTAAGCGAATGGCTTTAAGGTGAGAGTCGATGCTCCGCCACATTTTCGCGGCTGAGAGGCGGAAGAGAAGGATTTCTTTTTGGTGTTTGGGGTTTAAATTGGGTTTCTATTGTTCAGATGTTGCGGATACAGGCTACCGTCCCTCAAAGCATTTGCCCTTTCGCACACCCAGTGTGTGAACCACTTTTATAGTTATGTTGGGGAAAATAAATAAATAACCTCATGTAAATATTAATTTAAACCTTAAAAAATCTGTTGGTTTAATGAAAGTGAAGAAAAAAAAAATCAAAATTCTAAAATATAGGAAATAAATTAGCTTTTATTTATTATCGGATGTCCCCAAAGGGACTATTTATTTGTATTTATATAATGTGATTTTTAATTAATTATTATACTATTTATTTATAATTAATGATAAATACTAATTGATTTTTTTATATATAGATATAAATAAAATTAATGAATTTAAATTATCAAAATTTTATAATTAATAAATTAATTAATATTATTGTTCAACTTAAAAATTATAAATAAACCGAATTAAATTAAAAAATTGAACTTATAGAAATTGACTTTTTAAAATAAATAAAAAATAAACCAATATATAAAAAATTAATTCAACTCATAATCAAACCAATTTATAAAAAATCAAATCCAAAATTGAATCGGATAATGACTCATTTAAAATAAATTTAAAGATTATAATTTATATATTTTTAAAAATATTAATAGTGATAGGATAGTGTAAAGTACGAATTTAAGTTTAAAAATTATAATTTAAATGTTTTTTTTAAAATATTAACAGTGATTAAATAGCGTAAAGATAATAGAGATAAATAACAGATCGGATATTTTTAAATATTCGATTCAACCGCAATATAAATATGAATTTAAATATTATATAATTGAAATTAAAATGAATTTAAATTTAAAAATTATAATTTAAATATTGACATGGTAAATGTATTTAAGTAAATTTGAGAGATTTCATATTTTACTTTTCAAATCTCTAATTTTTATCAAAAAAATTATAATTTAAATATTTTTTAGAAATATTATTTTTTTATGAGATGTATAAAAGAAAGGCCAATGGAAAGAGGCCAAAGGATGATGTAAATTTATAGATTTTGCTTCCAGAATTGGAAATGAAGATAAATTAGCAACTTCATGGATTTTCTATTTTAGAGCAAGAAAATATTTTAGTATAAAAAAACTTTTCAAATACCTCTAGATATAATATTTTTCCTGCTAGAAACTCATCTAGAGATTTTGAGCAAGGAGACATTTGGCAAAGCATATCAGACATAAGATTTATAATTAATAAACTGCAATACTAAAAAATGTACCAATACAAAAAGATTGATGGTAAACAAAGCAAATCTGCAATTAGTAAACTCAAGCTTGTTGTAATGGTGCTGTAGGAGAAGTGGGCTGCGATGGTGACGGGGATGACGACAACCTAGAGCTTTTTCGAATATATTTTCTAGCCCACACATGCTTTCCATTAATGGAGAACTTTGCCTTGCACTTATCTTCAAGAATCACATTAATAATGATAGGAGACTTCACAACAAGCCGAGCATACAGTGATTGGCCCTGATCTCCCATCACTTCTTGCATATAAATTGCTTCAATACAGTCGCCAAATTTTCTGAAATCATCACAACAAATAAAATTAAAAAAATCAAAATTAAGAGTAGACAAAAATATGGGTTACAAAGAAGGAATCAGACAAACCTAGTGAAGAAATCTCGTACTTCATCTTCAGAAATAGGGTACCCTTTTGAGAATGTCAAGAAAATTGTCCTATCATCTGCAGGAACAACATTATCTTTCACTTCATCACTCATACTGATATGGCTCAGTACGTCTACAATTTCATTGTTCAGAATCTTTGTCTGAATGGCAAGATCACAAGGATCATAACCATGCAGAATACATGAATATGATCCTCCTCCATTACCCATGGGACCATAAGCCCCGACAACCTCAGAATTATACAACACAGGCATAACAGGACTCATCACAGGTTGGTTCTTTATCATTTCTTGTCCTCGGATTTTTCCAACACCTTTGTTCTTATCAACTCCTTTCGACTTCAACTTCTCTGCCTGCTGTGAAATATCATCAAAAGCTCTTAAGCAAACTTCGGTGACGATCTTCGAAACTGCAGGACGAATGAAATGTCTATTTTCATGGAAAAACTGAAGAGAAAGACCAGTATTACCGAGGAAATGGATTAAAGGAATATCGCTAGTACGGAAAGAGAGATGGAACTGATCATTCTCAATGCAATTCAAGCAAAGAAGAGCCTCATCGGCCAAGCCATTTATAAGGGTATCAGGAAAAGACAACATCTTGTTCACCAAATTACCAACATGTCTTGATCTTTCTAGCCATAGCCATAAGGCCATGACTTGCATGGACTCTGCAAGATCACGGTTAAGATTGAAGACAAGCCTAGAGTAAAGAACGCGATCTATATTGTGAAAAATCTTGAACTCTTCTTGAGTCACGATAGGGGTTAAAACAGAACTGGAAGAAGAGGAAGTAGAAGCCATGGTAGTTGTTTGAGATAAAGATGAGCAAAGGGATAGGACAAGGATGATGAATGGTTGCTAGGGCTTTGTTTTTTAAAAGAAGTAAAATGATGCAATGATTGGCTGTATAGAGGTGTCTTTTGGAAATGAAAAGGTGTGTTTTTTTAAGAGATGTCATGTTTTTGCAGAGATGGAATGTATTAGATTTAGTTTCTTTATTTGGTTTCTTAGTCTTAAATGCCTGTAGTTGGCGATAAGCATGGTTGTGTATGCAGTGTTTCTGATTGTGTTTCTATCATTTTCCCTCTATTTTTCTTTCATTTTATACATAGAAAATTAGATAAAAAAAAGTTTTGAAATTATACAGAAACAAAAGTGTAAATGAAACGTAGACATTATTATCTATAATAATTATTCTAATATTAAATAAAAGAAAAAAATAAAATCTAAAAGAATTAACATAAAAGAGATGCAGAGCGCTACACGTGGATATGAGATGAAATACTGAAAAATCCAATTTCCATTCTGCGCAAAAAGGTTATGCACCGTGTCGAGCCCCGTGGATCTCTGGACAAAAGGAACAAAGAATTGATCACACATGGCTATGGTGGTGTGCGTGGAGGCGATCGTGAAAATAGACATGGAGCCGATAGCACAGATAATAATAACGTACTAATAAATGCAAGTATTTCCGTTAGCACGATTGGACACAGACTAATTGGATTGTAGCTATGAATAGCGAATCAATTACTAGTACTAAGTATTAGCTCCATTCGATTTTGATTCGAATATAATAAATTAAAAATTAAAATTTTATATAATTAAAATTTTAATATTTATAGAAATTAAATTAATTTTGATTAAAAATTAAATTTAACTGAATTAATTTAATTCAGTATGATTAGATTCAATTTAATCTATTTGAATTTTTAATAATTTTATTTTTTATATTTTATTTTTAATATTTTAAAATTTAATTAAAATATTTTAATTTTAATATTATTTAATTTTTTTATATTATTAAAAATAATATATTATTATCACTAATCAATTTAATTTAATTTTTTAAATTTTTTTAATTAAAATCAAATCAAATTAAAATAATTAAAATTTTTAAAATTAAAAATTAAATTAAAATAAATAAAAATTTAAACTTTATATTTTTTTTTTTAAAATAGGGGTGAGGAATCGAACCTTTGACCTCACAAGACTACAAGAATGCACTTTCCACCAGACTAAGTCTCGGAGTGCAATAATTTATAATTTAAAAAACATGTAATTCTCTTCATAGCCAATCCAATTATTTTTTCGATATTCTTTATTATTTTGCAGGTTTATACATGAAAAGTTGCAATGCTAAGAACATCGGTTAGTATTAGAAAATAAATTAATAAAATAATATTTTAATAATAAATATTTATTTATTATGTTAAAAAATTATTTTTTAATTTACTTACTATATTTAATTAAACAAAATAAAAATAAAATATTTAAAGAAAAAATAGTAAATATATTTAGTATTTAGAATTAAAAAAAATATTTTATCATAAATCATATCTTATTATGCTAAGATAATTTAGATTTAAATCTAATATTCAGATTTTACTTAAATTGAAAAGATTAAATTGTACTTACTTTCTTTAGAAAAAGGGTGAGTTAATATCAACCTTTGTGTTTTTCAATATTTTACTAAAATTTTCATTTCTAAATTACTTTGATAATGTTTGTATATTTTATTAAATCTAATGTTTTAATATTTTTTAAAAAAGAAAAAAGATATTAATCAATTTATTTTAATCTTAAATATTTATAATATTTAATCCTTTAATTTTAATTATATATATTATTAAATTCTTATAATTTTCTCACCCAAAATTTAAATTTTTTAACCGTTCCTAACATATTTATAAAAAACTCAAAATTGAATGAAAATTCTGATATCATATTAAATTTGAATCAAATTTAATTTATTTTAAAATCTAAGCCGGATATATTATCTGCTTTGTACTATGGACGTGAAATTCCACAATTTCAAATATTCATATTTTTCATCTCTTTAAATTGAGTTCATTAAAATTATATAAAATAATTATTATTAGGTTTCTAAAAATTTTAGAAAATTAACTATTTTATTCTTATAATTTTTAAATAATAAAATTTATAGACTTTTACGATAATTTTAGGAAAAAAACAGAAGGAAAGTAGAAAGCCTTGTTTCTCCGATGTGAACTTGAAGAAGCTAGCCTCGGTGGCTGCAACTGCGAAAGCCTCCTCAAAGCAAACAAATGACGAGTAGTTCCCGCTTCCTCTTTAGCAACGGTCTCGTTTCGCACTCCTCAACCACTCCTCCGGTGACCACCTTCCTGGAATCTCATCCAGGTGCTTACACAACTACACGATCCCACAACAATGGTTCCTGCCTCTTGTTCTGGGATAGGCATTTAAACAGACTCTCAAATTCCGCCAGAATTCTCTTCAATTCAAACCCTCATCTTCTCTTTAATTTTCCCAATTCTACA
Organism: Manihot esculenta; assembly: GCF_001659605.2. Lineage (NCBI taxonomy): Eukaryota > Viridiplantae > Streptophyta > Magnoliopsida > Malpighiales > Euphorbiaceae > Manihot > Manihot esculenta. Next base: position 4,271,636 of record NC_035170.2, read on the forward strand.
GAAAAATCATTATCATTACCACCGCTGCCGATCTGGGATTCGGCTGTTAAGGCTCTGGTTGATGACTCCGCGAGGAAGGTGTTGCCAGTTGCATTGAGAGAGAGGAAAGATGGGGAGGAACTGGCAGTCACAGCTCTCGTAAGTGGAGATTCCCAGAGGCTGAGAAAGATTGAAAATTTGAGCGGAAGAAGTGTTGTTGAGGTGCTTGATGTGTGTGTGCATATTGCAAGTTATGTTCCTCCGGTGTGTGGTTTAAGAGAAAATGGAGCGCGTTTGGCAGTTGTCGGGCATGGAAGGGATATTGCAGAAGCTAAATATTCAGATTGGGTGAGGTCAGTTAAGCTAATAGCCTTATGGAATTTGGTTTGTAGTAGGCTTGGTTGAGTTGTAGTTGGGCTATTACATGGTTTTCTCATTTTTTTTATTTATTTATTTTTTATTTTTTATTCTGATTTGCATTTTTACTTTTTTTCGTTAAAATATTGTGTTTTTTTTTTTTTAATTTCTATGAGTGTTGATTTTGGGAAGTTTTAATTCTTTCTTCGCAGGTTAAGGAAGCCTCTGGAGAATCTGAGGCCTCCTTCAGTAACTGAGCTTTTGCTGTCAAATGATGGTGATCAAATCCTTGAAGGTTGCTTGACAAACTTTTTTGTTGTTTGTCGCAAGGTGAGAGATAGGAGTATGAATTATCCAGGTTGGCAAACTTAATATGCTTGAGCAATTAGCATGCATCATCATTTGAAGTTAAACTCATCCTTTGCTAACGTATTTGTCAAATAAAAAAGGTGCCCAGTAAGTGTTTTGCATCCCAGATTATAGTGTCAATTCCAGAAAGGAGGCTATGTGACATTCCCATTGAAGCGGCGCTCTAAGAGCTTTGAAATTAATTCTCTCAGAAATTAAGCCTACATTGTTGTGGTTTTGACCTTGAAACTTAAATTGATAATCCAATATGGCTAGATTAGCTGGTAATCAGTATGGAGGTTTTGACTTGACCAATATAACCTTGTCTATTGATGTCAAATTTATGCACTAAGGAATTATCAATCTGTGTCTCAATTTCCGGACATATTAACTGCTTACTTTTGACACGAACGTCCATCCCTGACTATAAGACTGTGAAGTTGATCGATAGAATTGTTTAATAGTTAATACTTAATAATAAACCTTATTTATAGGAAGTGTCAATTTCTTTTTGGTACTTTTGGTTTATGGTTGTGAGCTTTATGTATTTGTTGATAGATGACAACTATCAATTCCAGCAAGTTTTAGAGGTGGCATGGAGCTTAAGCTGATTAATGCATACAAGTCTCATATATTAAATCGCAACCTACTATGGCCCTGTTCGGCAGCAACTTTTAAGGTAGTATTAGGTCACAATACTAGTATTTAGAGCTTGGGAGAGTGTATCATGAAAAGTTACTTCTTTTAACTTTTGGCTAACCGCTGCTAGAATAGCTATCAACTACTAAAACAACTAGCATTTATTAAAATATCTAGTATAGGGCCTAAAACTTCATAGCAATTGCATTCTTTCTATATTTATGCATGTAACCTTGTATTTATTGTTAATTTTCTAACTACAGTTTGCTTTAGATACTCTCAGGAGAACAATGAAACTAAGGGGAAATATTTTCACAATAATGAAAGTGCATGTGATGTAGAACAAGAACGATCTGATTTCAATACTGCAGCAGCATGTCCTTTTGAAGTGCAGACAGCTCCTATTAGTGATGGTGTCCTTCCTGGTGTTATACGCCAACTAGTCATCGAGTGAGTTTTTTTATCTTCAATTCATTGTTCTCTTTATATGCTATATTGTAGTGTATGGATTTATGGCGTATATGAGTTTGTAATTGCTCGTTTCCATTTTTCTAATAAAGGATTATAAGAACCGGAAGCGGATCCATTTGTGTTAACTCCCCCAATCGGAAAGTGAAAACTAATGGAGCATTTGATATAATTTCCTATAGTGCATTAAATCATCAATATATGGAGTTCTTCTGACAAACTTAGGGTATTGGAGAATTAAACGTATAAGTTCCACTTCTACTTTCTCTCACTATTCAACTGCATCCAAGCAATGTAACCTACTCTGATAAAAAGAGAGCAGCAACACCTAAACTGCTCTTTTATGCTTTTTTTCTGTTATGATGTTTCATTGTGCAATTTCTCATTTTGCACAGAGTCTGCATAAGCAAAGGAATCCCAGTTCGAGAAGTTGCCCCTTTGTGGTCAAGGCGGGAATTCTGGCAAGAGGCTTTTATTACAAGTATACTCCTAGTTGTTTCTACACTTTTTGGTAGTAGGTAGTGATCTAATTAAGTGAACATGTCATCTTTGCTTTTAGCCTCTATAGATTTTAGTCGTGACTCATAATCAAATTATTTCTTGTCTTATAGGAAATTCCTGATTGCTGAAATTTTACTGGTAATCACACAAGTTACATTGGTCTGCCTGTCATTGATAGATTTCCTCACTTCGATTAGAATGAAGAATTTGGCTGGGGTTAAATGCCAAATTATGTTTGTCTGTAACTTTCACAGCCATCATCTACTAGCTCTTCAATTTTTACTTTATTTTTGGAAAGAAGGATAAGGATTATTTAATTTCAATGGTCCTTTTTGTTTTAAATTTATGGTTGCATAATAGATTAGCAACTCTACAAGTTTCTCAAGTTCTGTCTTATCCTTAGAAATTTCTTATACTCTTGGGAGTTCCTACCTAGATGTCACCATCTGACAAAAATAAGAAAACTTAATTAATCACAATAAGTGCAAATTGAAATGGCTGCGCTATGTTATCCCTCAGGCAAACATGTTTCTTGCCACCTTTATTCATGAATTATTCCTCTTCCAAGTGCTTTTTGACAAATGCTGCTTTTTCCTGAATATTGATCTTATATCAAATATTGGAATTTATCTATTGTTGGTCATAAGCCGCTATTGCCCTGTTGATTCAGTTAGACTTATGTTGCAGATAGCTTGAGAATTTTACAGCATGTGGAGAAAATTCAAGTCCCAAGTTCATGGGAATCAATTGAACGAAAGACTCTTGAGGCAATTTCTTGGGAAGAGAAGTGGTTTGGGGTGAGCAAACGTCTAATGGAATTAGTGATTCAATATCCATTAAATGTGCCAATCATTTCCTTTTGTCTTTTATGATTAATTTTCTTGTTATCTTTATAGGAAGATCCTGGGATGATTACAGTAGCTATACAGGTAAACACTGGCAATATATCTAAATTTTCTACATATTTAACTGGCCTACCCATGGAAGAGCCATTTTAAGGAGTTGGCAAGCATCTGCAAAAGCAATTTTAGGATGCCATCACTTATACATACCCTTTGGTTATATAATGTGATTATCATTTAATTCTCATCTTTTATTGCTAAATAAAATTTCAAGTAGCGTAATGATAATTCTTATTTTACTATGTAATTTATTTGTGGTAATAAGAACAAGAGGGTAAACAATTTTGGTCACTGGTGGTGGGGTTGATGGCAATTCTAGTGGTAGGCGATGGATTGTGACAGTGGTAATGGTGATAGTGTTAGCAATTTTGGCGGAATTGGTGGTAGTATTGGTGGTGATAATAGCTAAGTGGCTGTGATTACATTAATCAAATCATAATGGACTTATTTGTTAGAAATGAGAAGGAAATAATTGAAAACAATCCCTCTAATTTATTTATTTATTTTGGCAGAAAGAGATCATGGAGAGAGCAAGTGTTGAAGGGTATTTATTGTAGGCCTGCGCGACGAGTGAAGAGTTCTTGCATTTCATACCTTTTCAGCTGGTAAGGTGGATTAAATTGTATTATCTTGAATGAGGACCTGTGAACTTGGTTGTAATTCAGAAGTTCACAATGACTGTGTTTTGCTGGTTTTCTGTGCTGGGAAGCTGAAGATTTCCCCCATCAGTCTGCAGCTTTAAGCTTTCACGTTTTATGGACTCAAACTATATTTCTCTGTTTGGTATTATAATTTTTATTAAAATTATTTAATATTTTAATACTGTTAAATTCCAAGGGTAATTTGACCCTTATATGAACCATAAGCATTCATCTCTTGAGTTAATTTTTGGGATGAGTTAGGTCTGACCTAAATTTAACATAATATCAGAGCCTCTCATCCGATGTTGGGTCTCAGGCCCATAAATATGTTATGCACCCATAAAATTTTGGGTGTGAGGGGTGTATTGAATCCCACATCGGTTGTGGAGGCCTGATTCAAATTTAACATAGAATCAAAGCCTCCCATAATCTCAAAGGGTGAAAGGGGTGTATTGAATTTCACAAAGGGGTAAGGTAATTTGCTCTTCACATGGGCTATAGACATTATTCCCTTATTCCCTTTTAGTCTCTTTGGGCTTGAGCTAACTTTCGAAAGGAGTTAAGTATGATCTAAATTTAATAAATAATATCTTCTAATTAAATTTAAATCCATTTTCAATGGTCAAAATATCAAATATTTGATAAAAAAAAAAAACTTAAAATTTAATCTTCTTATATTTATTTATATTCCAAAAATTATTTTTTATTAATCTTAAAATTAATTTAAGTAATAAAAATTACCATTAAGTAATTGTTAATAATTAAAAGAATTAAGGGTATTGTAAGTAATTTTATATTCCTCCATATAAATTAAAATATTATCACAATTATTTTAATAATATCACTTAATTATATACAGATTGAACAATTATGTTATTGCAGAAAACAAAAGTATCTTATCACATTAATTTAAAAGTTCAATCATTCATTTTAATATTTAATAAGCTTTATCAGAAATATTAACTATTTTAATATTATCCATTATTTAAATTTAATATTAAGATTTATTATTCTTTTATTTTTATAAAGGATTGAATTTATATTTATAAAATTTAATTTTGAATTAAAATAACAAACTTAATTAGTTATAATTTAACAACAAATTGGAGTAAAAATATAAAATTTAAATAAATTCAAAATTAATTTATATATATATAACTCTTGGTAGACTAAAATTTTTTTTTTTTTGAATCAATGGTAGACTAAAATTTAAATTTAAATATAAATAGAAAACTAATATAATTAATCAAGCAAGTTAAATGATTTAAATAATATTAAATTCTCAATGTTACTTTTTTTTAGCCAATCAAAATGAAAAAATAAATTATGAATATTAACTCTTATAATTGTTATTGATACTGTTTACATCATAATTTTTCGGGTATAAACCTGCAAAATAAGGAGAATGTCGGGTGAGTTAATTTGGCAACCTCTCTCATACTTATGTCAGTATATGTGATGAGTAAATTATAGAATCGATTATCGGAGAGAATAACATATCTCATTATGGAAATTGTGAACTCCTTATATAATGTGTAAGATAGAGTTTGGATATAATATGGAATCTTAGATAAGATAGGATATGAAATCCTATCAAATAAGGATAATCTTTAGATATGGATAGTATTCTATTGTGATTAGGATTTTACCATCTTATTCGGAGTTATAAGATATTTGAATAGTTGACGTGATTTGGATTATTGAATTTCGAATTTAATATATTTTAATATTGATCTACATCAGTAGTCCTCTTACGGTGGTTGAATCTTTATGTTCGATATTTGATTATTTTCTTTGATGAACTTGTCGCTTTACGGAAATTTGGTGATGAATCACTTTGGTGACTGCCTTTGACTTTTTTCTTGACAAACTTGTCGCTTTGTGGGACTCTAGTAATGATTTGCTTTTATTTTTTCCTGATAAATTTGTCGCCTTATCTTTTGACATTGAAGGTTATAGTTTCTTTGGTACTTGTATTTGTGGTAATGATGTTATATGAGTGCATTTTAATCCAGATGAGAGGACTAAAGTTATCAATATATAACTAAAATATTTCAATAGATAGATTTATATAGTTAAATAAATGTTATTTGACTTTTATTCCCATCTCTTTTGATGGCTTGACATTGATGAGATACGGTATTATGCTATCATCACGAGAAGATGCATAGGCATCACTTGCTGATGAGGGTGTGCAGATCACCTAAAAGAGCAGTTGGTTTACTGAAAGAGCGCTCTTACATCGCCTAAGTGAGCAATTGGTTGTCTGAAAGTGAGCTCTTACGTCTTACATCGCCTACGGGCGCTCTTACGTTGCTTAAAGGGGTAATTGGTTGCATCAAGGTTGCATGAAAGGACGCTCTTACGTCACCTAGGGGCGCTCTTACATCGCCTAATGGCGCTCTCATATCGCCTAAGAACTGAAAGGGCGCTCTTATAATGCCTGGAGACACTCTTATATTATCTAAGTGGGTAATTAGTTGCTTGAAAGGGTATTATTATGTCGCATAAGTGGACAATTGGTTACCTGGCGCTCTCAAATCACCTAGGGGCGTTCTTATTGCCTAAGGACTTTCTTATGTCGCCTAAAAGATGCAGTAGATCGTTTAAATTTGAGGAAGAGTCTTTCGATATGTGAAGCGTACTATACTTCTGAGAATTTGCTAAATTAATTCTTGTACAAGATATAAAAGTATAAAAATTAAATTTATATGAGATGATTTATATGACATGTAGTACTGAAGTTAATGCAAAATCTAAACAGAGGTATAAAATAAATACAAAAGTAAAAAGTAATTATTATTTACCTCTGGTTGTTAAACATACAGAATTACTTGGTTAATGTCGTAATATCACCATTTTGCAATAAGATCATTGATAACTTTTCTTTTTTTTTTTTTTACAATTAAAGTCTCTTTTTACGTATTAACATGATGATAAATATTATAAAAAAAAAATTAATGAATGATTAATACTGATAGATCTTCATGTCTAGTAAAGACTTGAGAGATACTTAAAAGTAACAATGCTTGTCATTTAGCAACGGTGAAATTTCATCGTTGATTTAGCAACATCATCACAAAGTCCATCACTATAGTAGCGATAGACACAAATTTGATAGTAAAAAGTTTGCGATAATGGTATTAAACATATGATTAATTTCGTCACAAATTTGTTACATAAGTTTTTTACGACAGAATAAAACCCTTTAGCGACGGAAATTGTTCATCGCGAGAGCCTAAATTTTTAATTGTTTAATCACAACCTCCTTTTAATAATAATAATAATAATAATAAAGTATAAGAAGATACATGCCTTTTTGTATTGATTCTCACCGATGATGACAATGATAATGTTTACATCTTAATTTTTTTGGATATGGACCTATAAAATAAAATAAAACATCGGGTGGTTTTGCCAATCTCTTTGATACTTAAGTCAGTATATGTAACGAGTAAATTATGGAATTGACTATTGAACAGAATAATATATCTCATTATGGAGATTGTGAGCTTCCTATCTAGTATATAAGATAGATATGGAGATTGTGAGTTTCTTATCTAGTATGTAAGATAAAGTTTAGATAGAATATGAAATTCTATCAGACAAAGAATAATATTTGATATGGATAATTTTTCAAGTAAAGTTAAAAATCTAAGCAATACTCTAATTGTATTTTGTTAATTATATTATATTATGTAATTAGTCTGCCCAGATTTAAAAATCTTGATTGTAAATATATTTTAGAGATTATATTAATAATTATATAAGGTTGACATAACAAAAATTATTATTTTTTGTTTTTTGTTTTAATTAAATAAATAAATTCATTAAGAGGATAAGCAATATGTAAATCATGTTCATTAAAAATAATGCTGTAAATCAAATTAGCTATTATATGCTTTTAGCTATTATATCAAATTAGGCTAGATCATCACTTTAATTCTACTAATAATAATTTTAATATTTAATAAAAATAAAATTCTTAATTTTCTTTATTCAAACTCTTTAAAGTTAATTCTATCTCCAATAAAAAAGCAGTTAAATCTATATAATAATTATAGTAATTTAATTATCAAGGTGGAATGGATTTAGGAGTCTCCATTGCTTCAATTGTGAAACCTTGTTTTCGACAAACACTCCTTTATTGGTAAACTTTTCCAATTTAAGGAGTGATTTGTTTATGTATTTGAAAAATATTTTTTAATAAAATAATTTTTTTATTGTTTATTTTTAATTTAAAAATAAAATGTAATAATAAATTTATATATAAAAATATTAATAAAATTATCAAAGTGCAGAAACGACAATTTTTTTTAAAAAACAAGAAAGTCATTTTTCTTAAAATTACTTAATTTTTCATTTAAAATATTTTCCGTCAATTAATTTTTTTCAAGTATTTCAAACGCTAGAAATGTGAAAAATATTTTACTAGAAAATATTTTATGGAAAACAAATGGAGGAAATTTTTTTAAAGCAAATATGGGTTTTGAGAAGGTGTTTGCAAGTATAGTAATTGCTAAATAAGAACATTAAATGCCAATTAGGGGATGAAATTAAGATCAATATTTTGAACGTCTCAATGATTCTTAAAGACTACAATTTTCTTGTGGATACACCGAGAGTTGATGATTTTGGGGTTTATGGATTTAATTATGAATATGGTGTGAGTTGAAACTTCTCTTTGTTATCAGAATTGCTACTTTACCATGAGTACAGTGTACTTCCAAAATCCTGTTGAGTCTGTTAAATCATGATGATGTACATATTTAGCATTATACTAGATCAAGAAAATATTATGTTAAAATACAGATATCACCTACTTGTCAATGCCATTGAAATACTGACACAATCTTTAATACCTAGTGATTCGAGACATATCTGGTAGTTAAGAATCCAACTAAAGATTAAGCCCGGAGAGCTAAGGTATTGTTCCTGTAAGGACAAATTTATAAAAAAGAGACATCCGTATGGAACCATAATACATCATTTACAGTTTAAAGGAGGATGATAATGTTTGTTACTAAGAATTGAGTATCTTTTTAACATCATAATTCATGATATTAATGAGGTCTATTTTATCAGATGTACAAATTAAAATTTGGATAATCAGACTGAACATATGAAACTGACAAAATAAGTTGATTGAATTAGAAAGAAACTTGCTCCTAAATTGATTGTGTTTGGGACTATAATGTATCTCACTGAATGCAAAAGGTGTTTTATCTTGTAGCCAATACTTATTGGCAAGAGTTAGGTATCTCTTTAATGTCATTTATAATCTATGAGATTAATGAGATGTGTTTTATCAAAACAAATTAAGATTTAGATTATTATATTAAACATATCGAACTGACAAAATAAGTTGATTAAATTGAAAGGAAGTCTGTTTCTAATTTGATTGTGTCTAGGACTATAACGTTTCTCATTGAATGAGAGGTGTATTATCTTGTAGTAAATGCTTGCTGGCAAGGGTTTGATATCTATTCAATGTTATTTTATAATCGATGATATTGATGAAATGTATTTTATCATATGTACAAAATAATATTTGGATGGTCATATTGAACATATGGAACTGGCAAAATAAGTTGACTGAACCGAAAGAAGCTTATTACTAATTTGATTGTGTTTGGGACTCTAATATCTCTCGTTGAATGAAGAAGATATTTTATCTTATAGCCGATGCTTGTTGGCAAAGGTTGAATATCTTTTAATGTCATTTATAATCCATGATATTAATGAGATGTATTTTATTAGATGTAAAAATTAATATTTGGATTGTCGTATTGAACATATCTAATTGAAAAAATAGGTTGATTGAACCAAAAAGAAGTTTGTTATTAGGTTTTGGACTATAACATCTCTCACTGAATGAGAAAATGTGTTTTATCTTATAATCAATACTTACTAGCAAAGGTTGGGTATCTTTTTGATGTCATTTTCTAATCTATGATATTTGTTGAAGTACTGGCATTTTGACTACAACAACTAATTTGAATTTCAAATTAGATATGTTTATTATTTTTTCAATAACATAGCTGGAATTCCAGATTTCCAGCATTAGAATCTCAACTTTATTTTTTTGTTATTTGATTCCTTGATTTTAGAAGAATTTGTTATTTCATCTTGTATAAAACCTCAGTTACAGTGAAAAGTAATAGATGGTCTTCCACTCATTTAAAACATTGTCAATATTATTTTCTGCTGTGACTTTCAATTTGCAGCGGTTCCACTTTATAACAGTGGTATCAGAGCCACTTATGGTCTTACGGGCCTGCTTTTAACAACATTTAAACCTTTTTTTAACCAAACCAATCCTAAAAAAACCAAAACACAAAAACACCAGCCACCTAAAACCATGGCCTCCAGTAGCCTTTCCATCAATCCTCCTGAGATTTTCATAGGTGAAAACTACCAGATTTGGTCAGTAAAAATGCAATGCTATTTGGAAGCCTTTGATCTTTGGGATGTTGTTGTTGAAGACAGACTAATCAACCCTCTACCCAGAGATCCAACTTTGGCTCAAATTAAACACAACTCAGAAGAAAAAGCCAAGCGATCGAAGGCCAAAACCCTTATTCAAAATTCTATTGGACAATCTGTTTTTTACAGAATTATGGCTTGCAAAACCGCAAAAGAAGCATGGGACAGATTGAAACAAGAGTATCAAGGCAGTGATAGAACCAAACAAATGCGGGTGTTGAATTTAAAAAGAAGTTTCGAGTCCCTAACTATGCAAGAAAATGAAACTCTTGCTGAGTATACTAATAGAATTTCGTCGATTGTTAATAATATCAGGTTACTTGGCGAAGACTTTCCCGACAGTCGAGTTGTCGAAAAGGTACTTGTGACTCTTCCTGAGAGGTTTGAGTCAAAAATCTCCTCTTTAGAAGAGTCCAAGGATCTTAACACTATTTCTTTGGCTGAGTTGATGAGTGCTCTCCAAGCACAGGAGCAACGAAGAATTTTGAGGCAAGACAACACTGTAGAAGGAGCATTTTCTATGCATAAACAGCATGCTGAAAAAGGCAAAAAAAATTCCAATCAGAAGAACAAAGGCAACAAAGATGGGTCAAAACAGAAGAAATATCAACCTTGCTCTCATTGCAAAAAAACTACTCATCTTGAGAAGTTTTGTTGGTGGAGACCCGATGCAATTTGTGGCAAATGTAAACAACTGGGACATGTTGCCAAGGTCTGCAAATCAAAAAAAGATGCTCAAACCCAACAAGCACAAGTGGCTGATGATGTAGATGTGCAAGAGGAGCAAGCATTTATGGCTTTCTGTCTTTCTATCGATGACGATGAATCTGAGGTACAGGAAGAGCATGTTTTTGCTGGTTTTTGTTTTTCTATCAATGGAGCAGGTGATTTGTGGCTTATTGATAGCGGATGCACTCATCATATGTGCAAAGATGATTCTCTCTTTTCTACTCTTGATGATACTTATAAGTCTAGAGTGAAGGTTGGGAATGGCCAATATATTAAAGTTGAAGGCAGTGGTGCTATTACTATCCAAACTCAATCAGGTATAAAAGTCATCTCTGATGTTTTATATATACCTAAAATTAGCCAAAATCTTTTGAGTATTGGACAGATGTTGGAGAAAGACTATGTTTTTGAATTCAGAAATCGGAAGTGCACAGTTTTCAATCCTGCTGGAGAAAAAATGTTCTCTGTAACAATGAAAAACAGGGGTTTTTTAATCAATTGGGAGCAAACTGTTGAGCATGCATTTACTACCACCATTTTGAGTAATTCAGACTTGTGTCACAAAAGATTCGGGCATTTCAATCAGAGAAGTTTAATGGAGATGCAACAAAAAGAATTAATTGAGGACATGCCTACAATTAATCACGTTGATCAAATTTGTGAGACATGCCAATTTGGAAAACAAGCAAGGTTGCCGTTTCCGAAAAATCAAGCTTTAAGAGCCACTCAAAAACTTCACCTCATTCACACGGATGTGTGTGGGCCCATGAAAATTGCTTCCCTTAGTGGTAACAATTACTTTATTCTTTTTATTGATGATTATACCAGGTTGTGTTGGGTATATTTTATCAAATTTAAAAGTGAAGTTTTTACTGTTTTTAAAGAATTCAAGGCTCTTGTGGAAAATCAATGTAATCTCACAATTAAAATCTTGAGATCTGATAATGGGGCTGAATACAGTTCAAGCCAATTTGTTGATTTTTGCAAAGCAACTGGTATTGAACATCAGTTCACTGTCCCATACACACCGCAGCAAAACGGTGTATCTGAAAGGAAGAACAGAACGGTGATGGAAATGGCTAGGTGTCTTTTAAAGGAGAAAGAAATGCCAAATAAGTTTTGGGCAGAGGCTGTGAACACCTCATTTTATCTGCTTAATCGACTTCCAACAAGAGCTTTAGTGAACAAGACACCATATGAAGCTTGGTTTGGAGTTAAACCTTCTGTTGGCCATATTCGAATATTTGGGAGCATTTGTTTTTATCAAGTGCCTAAGCCTAAGAGGAGCAAGCTGGATTGTAAAGCTCAGAAAGGCATTTTTATTGGTTATGGGACATCAACAAAAGGTTACCGTATTTTCTATTTACAGACATAAAAAATTATTGTGTCTAGGGATGTGAAATTTGATGAAGCGGCATTTTTTGATTGGAAAAATCTAAACCCACTGCAACATGATTTTTTCTTAAAAAATTCCTTAGATAATCAGTCCCATAATGATGATTTGACTGCTGATTTTTTCTCTAACGATAATGTGGATGATCTTCCTGTGAGAGGTGTCAGGTCCTTGGCAGACATCTATCAAAGTTGTAATGCAGCAGTTCTCATCGAACCTAATGGCTATGAAGAAGCTCATAAGTCTTTAGCATGGAGGAGTGCAATGGATGAAGAGCTACAGATGATTAACAAAAATGAAACATGGCAATTGGTAGAGAGACCGACAGACCGCAGAGTTATCGGAGTCAAATGGGTTTTTAAGACAAAGCTCAATCCTGATGGTTCAATCAGTAAACACAAAGCCAGATTGGTTGTGAAGGGTTATGCCCAACAATATGGTGTGGACTACCAGGAAACATTTGCTCCTGTGGCAAGGTATGACACAATCAGACTCATTATTGCTCTTGCGGCACATAATTCATGGCAGATTCATCAACTCGATGTTAAATTTGCTTTCTTAAATGGTTTTCTTGTTGAGGAAATTTTCATTGAACAACCTGATGGGTATTTAGTTCCTGGTAAAGAAGATCATGTTTATCTTTTAAAGAAGGCTTTGTATGGCTTAAAACAAGCCCCACGGGCTTGGTACGACAGGTTGGACAGTCATCTTCTCCAACTTGATTTTTACAGAAGTCAGAGTGAAGCAACCTTGTATGTAAAATCATGTGGAGAAAATTCCTTAATTGTTTCAATTTATGTTGACGATATGCTTGTAACAGGAAGTAATTTTGAACTAATTCAACAGTTCAAAGATGAAATGAGGTGTTGCTTTGAGATGACTGATCTTGGCATCATGAAGTATTTTCTCGGTATGGAAGTAACACAGCTTAGTTGTGGAATTTTCATATGTCAACAAAAATATACTTCTGATGTTTTAAGAAGGTTCAAAATGGAGGAGTGCAAACCTGTTGGTACACCTATGGCCACCAATCTAAAACTTAGCAAAGATGATGATACTAGTAAAGTGGATGGAAGCATGTACAGAAGTTTGGTGGGTAGTCTTATGTATCTTACAGCAAGCAGACCTGACATATTGTTTGTTGTAAATGTGCTTTCCAGGTTTATGAGTTCTCCTAAAGAAACCCATTTCTCAGCTGCTAAAAGGGTATTGAGGTACATTAAAGGTACTGCTGACCTTGGAATTTTCTTTCCTAAGTCAGCTAATGAAAGTTTGAGTTTAATTGGTTATTCCGATAGCGATTGGGGAGGTTGTGTTGATGATTCAAGAAGTACCACAGGGTATCTATTCTCTTTAGGGGCTGGATATTTCACTTGGAGTTCAAAAAAACAAGAGACTACGGCTCAATCTACGGCAGAAGCAGAGTACATTGCTGCTGCCTCTGCTGTAAATCATGCTATCTGGTTAAGAAAGTTGCTGGAAGATTTGGGGTTTGAGCAAACTGAACCCACCAGAATTATGTGTGATAATATGTCTGCTGTTTCGATGGCGAAAAATCCGGTTTTTCATGGGCGAACCAAGCACATCAAGATCAAGTTTCATTTTCTTAGAGAAGTACAATAATCTAATGAAGTGTTACTTGTTCATTGCTCATTTGAAGAACAATTGTCTAATATATTCACAAAGTCCTTGCCAAAAGAAAGATTTGAAGCTCTGAGGAAAAACATAGAAGTTTGTCATCAAAATGCCATGGAGGAGTGTTGAAGTACTGGCATTTTGACTACAACAACTAATTTGAATTTCAAAGTAGATACGTTTATTATTTTTTCAATAACATAGCTGGAATTCCAGATTTCTAGCATTAGAATCTCAACTTTATTTTTTTTGTTATTTGATTCCTTGATTTTAGAAGAATTTGTTATTTCATCTTGTATAAAACCCCAGTTACAATGAAAAGTAATAGATGGTCTTCCACTCGTTTAAAACCTTGTCAATATTATTTTATGTTGTGACTTTCAATTTGCAGCGGTTCCATTTTATAACAATATTAATGAGGTGTGTTTTATTAGATGTACAAATTAATATTTAGATTGTCATATTAAACACATGGAACTGGAAAAATAAGTTGATTGAACCGGAAAGAAGTTTGTCCCTAATTTGATTTTGTTTATGACTCTAACGTCTCTCGTTGAATGAAGAATGTATTTTATCTTATAGCCAATGCTTGTTGGCAAGGGTTAGATATCTCTTTAATGTCATTTATAATCTATGATATTAATGAGATGTATTTTATTAGATTTGCAAATTAAGATTTGGATAGTCATATTGAACATATGGAACTGACAAAATCAGTCGATTGAACCAAAAAGAAATTTGTTCCTAATTTAATTATGTCTGGGACTATAACATCTCTCACTGAATGAGAGAAGTGTTTTATCTTGTAGTTAATGCTTATTGGCAAGGGTTGGGTATATCTTTAATGTCATTTATAATCCATGAAATTAATGAGATGTGTTTTATCGGATGTATAAATTACGATTTGGATTGTCATATTGAACGTATGGAACTAACAAAATAAGTTGATTGAGTCGGAAAAAGTTTGTTCCTAATCTGATTATCTTGGGAGTATAACTTCTCTTACTGAATGAGAAAATGCGTTAGTCAACACTTGTTAGCAAGGGTTGGGTATCTCTTTAATATCATTTATAATCTATGATATTAATAAGATATGTTTAATTAGATGTAAATATTAATATTTAGATTATTATATCAAACATATGAAACTAGCAAAATAAGTTGTTCAAACTGAAAAGAAGTTTGTTCCTAAGTTAATTATATCTAGGACTATAACATCTCTCACTCAATGAGAGAAGGTGTTTTATCTTATAAGCAATACTTGCTGGAAATGATTGTGTATCTCTTTAATACAATTTATAATCCATGATATTAATGAGATGAGTTTTATCATACATACAAATTAAGATTTGGATTATCATATTTAACATATGAAACTGACAAAATAATTTGATTGAATTGAAAAAAAGTTTGCTTCTAATTTGATTGTGTTTAGGACTATAGCGTCTCTCACTGAATAAGAGAAGGTATTTTATCTTATAGTCAATGCATGTTGGTAAGGATTGGGTATTTCTTTAATATCATTTGTAAGCTCTGATAATAATATGGTATATTTTATCAGATATATAAATTAAGATTTAGATTGTCATATTAAACTTATGAAACTAGCAAAATAAGTTGTTTAAACCGAATAAAAGTTTGTTCCTAAGTTGATGGTGTCTTAGACTATAACGTCTCTCACTAAACGAGAGAAGTTGTTTTATATCGTAGTTAATGCTTCCCGGAAAGAGTTGAGTATCTCTTTAATATCATTTATAATCCATGATATTAGTGAGATATGTCTTATGAGATGTACGAATTAAGATTTGGATTGTCATATTGAACATATGGAACTGATAATAAAATGATTGGATCGGAGAAAAGCTTGTTCCTAATTTGATTATGTTTGGGACTATAGTCTCTCACTGAATGAAAAATGTATTTTATCTTATAGCTAATGCTTGCTGGCAAGGGTTGGAGATTTTTTTAATGTCATTTATAATTTATGATATTAGTGAGATATGATCAGATGTATAAATTAAGATTTGAATTATCATATTGAACATATAAAATTGGAAAAATAAGTTGATAAACTGGAAATAAGTTTTTTTTTTTTAAATTTGATTGTGTGTAGAACTATAACGTCTCTAACTAAATGAAAAAAGGTATTTTATCTTGTAGTAAGTGCTTGATGGCAATGGTTTGGTATCTTTATAATGTCATTTATAATTTATGATATTAATGAGGTGTATTTTATCAAATGTATAAATTAAGATTTGGATTGTCATATTAAACATATGGAATTGACAAAATAAGTTGATTGAACCAAAAGAAGTTTTTTCATAACTTCTTTTATTTAATGAGAGAAGATATAGTGTCTGGATTATGACTTCTCTTACTTAATGAGAGAAGATTGTTTATCCTGTAGTCAACGCTCATTGGCAGAAGTTGGATATCTCTTTAAAGGGTTTAATAATTCATGATATTAATGAGGTGTGTTTTATTAAATATACAAATTAAGATTTGGATTCTCATATTGAATATATGGAACTGACAAAATAAGTTGATTGATCTGAAAATAATTTGTTCCAAATTTGATTTTATTTGGGACTACAACGTCTCTCACAGAATTGGAGAAGGTGTTTTATCTTGTAGTCAATGTTTGTTGGCAAGGGTTCGATTTCTTTTTAATGTCATTTATAATCCATGTTATTAGTGATATTTGTTTTATCAGATTTACAAATTAAAATTTAGATTGTCATGTTAAATATATAGAAGTGGCAAAATAAGTTGATTGAACTGAAAAAAAAAAGTTTGTTCCTAATTTGATTGTCTCCGGGACTATAATATCTCTCATTGAAAGGGAGATGTTTTATCTTATAGTTAATTGCTTGTTTGTAGGAGTTGGGTATCACTTTAATGTCATTTATATTGAACCGAATAGAAATTTGTTTATAATTTGATTGTCTCGGGACTATAACATCTCTCATTAAATGGGGAGAATGTATTTTATCTTATAGTCAATGCTTATTACCAGGGGTTGAGTATCTTTTTAATGTCATTTATATTGAATCAGATAAAAATTTGTTCATAATTTAATTGTGTCTAGGACTATAACGTCTCTCATTGAAAGGGAGATGTTTTATCTTATAGTTAATTGCTTGTTGGTAGGAGTTGGGTATCACTTTAATGTCATTTATATTGAACCGAATATAAATTTGTTTATAATTTGATTGTCTCGGGACTATAACATCTCTCATTAAATGGGAGAATGTATTTTATCTTATAGTCAATGCTTATTACCAGGGGTTGAGTATCTTTTTAATGTCATTTATATTGAATCAGATAAAAATTTGTTCATAATTTAATTGTGTCTAGGACTATAACGTCTCTCATTGAATGGGAGAATGTGTTTTATCTTGTAGTCAATGCTTATTGATATGAGTTTGGTACTTTTTTAATGTCATTTGTAATCCATAATATTACTGAATTGTGTTTTATTAGATATACAAATTAAGGTTTAGATTATCATATTGAACATATGGAACTAACAAAATAAGTTGATTGAACAGGAAAAAAGTTTGTTCCTAATTTGATTGTGTTTGATTATATAACGTTTCTCACTAAATGGGAGAAGGTATTTTATCTTGTAGTTAATGCTTGTTAGTAAGGGTTGAATATCTCTTTAATGTTATTTATAATCCATGATATTAATGAGTTATGTTTTATCAGATGCACAAATTAAGTTTTGGATTGTCATATTAAACATATAGAACTGGCAAAATATGTTGATTGAACTGGAAAGAAGTTTATTCCTAACTTGATTGTGTCTAGGACTATAATATCACTCACAGAATAAAAAAAAGATTGTTTATGTTGTAGTTAATGCTTATTGGCAGAGGTTTGATATCTCTTTAAAGTTATTTATAATTCATGATATTATTGAGATGTGTTTTATCAAACGTACAAATTAATATTTGAGTTTTTATATTGAATATATAGAACTGGCAAAATATGTTGATTGAATTAAACAGAAGTTTATTCTTAACTTGATTGTGTCTAGGACTATAACGTTGCTCACGGAATGAGAGAATATTGTTTATGTTGTAATTAATGCTTACTGGCAAGAGTTAGATATCTCTTTTTTTTTTTTTCAAATGGGAATTGGAGATTGGAAAAGTAGAACTGAGACCTCTCAGATTGAGAATTGGATATCTCTTTTATATCATTTATAATCCATGATATTAATGAGGTGTATTTTATCAGATATACAAATTAAGATTTGGATTATCATATGAACATATGAAATTGACAAAATAAGTTGCTTGAATTGGAAAGAATTTTGTTCCTAATTTGATTGTATTTGGAAGTACAATGTATCTCACAGAATGGGAGAAAGTGTTTTATCTTGTAGTCAATACTTGTTAGCAAGGGTTTGGTACTTTTTTAATGTCATTTATAATCCATATTATTAATGAAATCTGTTTTATCATATATACAAATTAAGATTTAGATTGTCATATTGAATATGTAGAACTAGCAAAATAAGTTAATTGAACTGAAAAAAAGTTTGTTCTTAATTCGATTTTCTCGAGGACTAAACATCTCTCATTGAATAGAAGAAGATGTTTTATCTTATAATCAATACTTGTTAACAGAAGTTGGGTATCTCTTCAATGTCATTTATATTGAACTCGACAAAAGTTTATTTATAATTTGATTGTCTCGGGACTATAACATCTCTCATTGAATGAGAGAAGATATTTTATCTTACCGTCAATGTTTGTTAGTAGGGGTTGGGTATCTCTTTAATATCATTTATATTGAATCGGACAGAAGTTTGTTCATAATTTGATTGTGTCTAGGATTATAACGTCTCTCACTGAATGGGAGAGGGTGTTTTATCTTGTAGTCAATGCTTGTTGGCATGAGTTGAGTATTTTTTCAATGTCATTTATAATCCATAATATTAATGAGGTGTGTTTTATGAGATGTACAAATTAAGGTTTGGATTATTATATTGAATATATAGAACCAGCAAAATAAGTTGATTAAACTGAAAAAAAGTTTGTTTCTAATTTGATTGTCTCAAAACTATAACATCTCTCATTGAATGAGAGAACGTGTTTTATCTTATAGTCAATGCTTGTTAGCAGATGTTGAGTATCTCTCTAATATCATTTATATTAAATCGGATAAAAGTTTGTTTATGATGTTTGTTTATGATTTGATTGTGTTTGGGACTATAATGTCTCTCACTAAATGGGAGAAAGTATTTTATCTTATAGTCAATATTTGTTGGCATGAGTCGGATATCTTTTTAATGTTATTTATGATTCATAATATTAATGAGGTGTGTTTTTTTAGATGTACAAATAAAGGTTTGGATTATCATATTAAACACATGGAACTGGCAAAATAAGTTGATTAAACCGGAAAAAAGTTTGTTCCTAATTTGATTATGTCTGGTTCTATAACGTCTCTCACTGAACGGGAGAAAGTGTTATATCTTGTATTCAGTGCTTGTTAGCAAGGAATAAACATCTTTTTAATGTTATTTGTAATCAATGATATTAATGAGTAACGCTTTATCAGATGTATAAATTAAATTTTGAACTATTATATTAAACATATAAAACTGACAAAATAAATTGATTAAACTAAAAAAAAAATTATTCATAATTTGATTGTATCTAAAACTATAACATCTCCCACTAAATGGGAGAAGATTGTTTATCTTATAGTATGCTTAATTGGCATAGGCTGGATATTTCTTTAAAATCATTTATAATTCATAATATTAATGAGGTATGTTTTATTAAATGTACACATTAAGATTTGAGTTTTCATATTGAATATATAGAACTGGCAAAATAAATTGATTGAAGCAAAAAAATTTTGCTCCTAATTTGACCGTTAGATTTAATGAAAATGAAGCATTATCATCCTAATCAGCACAAAAAATTCAAAAAAAAAAAACCTCAAACTTTATCAACTTTAACAATTATACCCTCAATTTTTTTTAACAAATATACTCAAACCCAAATCAGTTTTTGATTTGTTTGATTTTTAATTTTAATTTGATTTACTTATAATTTTAAATGACACATTTCTAAACTGATGACTCAATTTTTTTTATCTATTTTTGCATTGACAAGTGTAATTTTTTGCGTAATTATCAATTATAAGTGTTGTGATAATAATAATACTAGTAAATCAAGAATCACAATTCTTTACTACTTAAAAATTAATTATACTTAATGTACCTATTTAATAGAGTTAAAAATTAACAACCAGTTTAATTTATAAAAAATGATAAAATTTAATTTAATTTATGACTATATTTTATATTTTGTATAATAAATTTAACAATTTTAAATTTATTAAACTAATATTGACTTTTAATTTAGTTAAAATGAATATAATAAATATAACTAATTTTTTAAATTGGATAATCATAATTCTTGATTTACTAGATTTAATATTATCACAATACTTATAACTTATAACAACGCAAAAGTTATACTTATTGATACAAAAAATATTGAAAATGAGTTATTGATTCTTAAAAATATGTCGTACAGAATTGTAGATAAACTGAATTAAAATTAAAAATTAAATCAAATTAAAAAATTGATTTGAATATGTTTATTAAGAAAAAATTTAGATTATAATTATTAAAATTTAGAGTTTTTTTTGAACTTACGTTAAAATATTAATTTTTTTCCAATAAAAATAGGATAAATTTGGTGCCAATAATATTAGAAAGGGTGGCTTAAAATTAAAGAAATTTATCCTTTCTTTACGTTAAAACTATAATATTGTTACTTTTGTCAATGATAAAACATCCATTGAATTTTTCTCTTTTCGAATAATTTTTTCTTATATCATATCAACATGGTGGTCATTGATTGGTTTAGCTAACTTTGATTTGAAAATTTATAAAATTAAATAAATTGAATTTTAATCAACTAGAAAATTAAATTACCAAGCTCATACAACAAAATTTTTAAAAATTAAATAGAATTAATTCAATTCGATTTTATTTGATTTTTAAATTATAATACTTAAAAATATTTTTTTAATAAAAAAATTACCCCTTCCCTACAACGTGGCTTTGCTAATGGCTTGAGTATAATTGGATCTAATATATATATAAATATATATATATTGGATATTATTATTAAAAATTAATTTTTAACAAATTTTTTTTAACAACGTAAATCCCCAGGCGATTAGATTAAAACTAAGAGAATGTTTGATATTGAGTTTATAAGCTTAAAAAAAGCTTTATCAAAATTATATTTTGGTCAAATGTAATTTGATCATTTACCCTAACAAGAAAAACAACTACTTTATATTTTTATAAAAATATAAATATTTAACCCTAAATTTTACAAAATGACTCCATTTAAAATTATAATTTTTTATTTATCGTAAATATTAATTTAAAGTCAATAAATAAACTTTTAAAAATATAATTTATTTTTAAAATATATTTTTTAAAAATTTATAATTTATTTAAAAATTATTCGAGACTATTTAAATATGGTTAAAATTATAACTACTTTTAAAAAATTTTTAAATTATCAAGTACCAGAGTATTTTAATAAATAAAAATTAAAAAAAATATAAAATTTAATTAAATATGATAATTTGATAAAAATTAATAAAATTTAAGTATTTTTTCAAATAAAAAATAAATGATTAAAATGTTTAAATCATAATAAAAAAATAATGAAATCTAACTCTTAATATTTTTAATTTAAAAGGAACGTGAAATATAAAAATTAATTTATTAATTATATTAAAATTTAAGTATTAATGTATAATTTATTTATTTAAAAAAATAATAAAAATATTTTTAAATTTTAATAGTAAAAATAATAAAAATTATATTTTATTTAAATAAATTAATTATAAAAAAATTTAAATATTTAATTTTAAAAATATAAAAATTAATTCGTTAATTATACTCCAACCCTCCAAAAAAATATAAACGCCAAACACGAAACACTTGTGCTTTATAAGATAATAAGTGTGTAAAGCATTTATTTAATCATACAGGCCTTGAGGGAAAAAATATGATTGGTCTGTGACATTAGCAGAAGCAACTGAGTGGGCATCACAAGAAACGTGCATCTGTGACAGACAGTGATTGTGGGGTAGGTTCTATAAATGAGGGCCCACCAAATGAACCAAACAACCAACGGTGTTGATAATCATCAAAATAGATCAAAAAATTGGAAAAAAAATCAGAAAAATAAGTTTCTCTTCTCCTCTTCTCTCAGCGATCCAAGCTTCTTCTCCATCGTCAGATCTCTTCACTCAATCAAAACAATTCCACCAATCCCTTCCCTTTCTCTCTCTTTCAACTCGCGCCAAATACAAACTCTCTAACTAACCCTCTCCCTCTCCCTCCTCTCTCTCTCTCTCTCTCTCTCTCTCTTTCTCTCTCTACAGGTACGCTTTTCTCTTTTCTTTTCACTGTGGATTGAGCTTCTGCTTCATAGATTAGGGTTTCTTCTTTTGCTTTATGGATGTATATGTATGTCTATGTTTTTTGTTTTTTCTCTATGTTTTTTGTTTTTTTTCTTTGTTTTTGGGTTTATTTTAGGGTTTTATTATTGTTAAGTTTGACTTCCAACACTGTTTTGAAAGTAAAAGGCTGTTGATTACTTAATTAGTTTACTAAAACTTTCATCTGTGTTAGTGTGTTCGTGTATGTGATCAAAGGTTTTTGGATGGAATTTTGCTTAAATGAGGTTTTAGTTTGATTGGTGTTGCTTCATGTGTGGGAATTTCAAGACATTTGTTGTAAATTTGATTCTTTGTAACTTGCAGCACTATCTACTTATGTATTTGTGTTTTTGGCTAAATTTGTCTTTGATTATAGGGATTTCGTTGAGATGGCGGATAACCCAACAAGTCCGGCAGGAGGGAGCCACGAGAGTGGTGGCGAGCAGAGCCCCCACTCTGGGGTGAGAGAGCAGGATAGGTACCTGCCTATTGCCAATATAAGCAGGATCATGAAGAAGGCCTTGCCAGCAAATGGAAAAATTGCTAAAGATGCTAAGGATACCGTCCAGGAATGCGTCTCTGAGTTTATCAGTTTTATTACCAGCGAGTTAGTCCTTAGAGCATCGATTCCTACCCTTGTGTGAATTTTTTTGACTATCGAGAGGTGTTCCTTCTGGAACGTAGCACTATTTGAGAAATGGGCTTTTGTTTTCTGGAATGTGATTGGGGCATTTGATACTAGAGTTGGGCTTTCCAAAACTGAGGTTTTAGTTGATTTGCTTTGTTCTTGATCATTGGTGTTTTTGAAAGAGGGTTTTTGTCTTGTGGTTTGGCTTTTGGTTAAGATGCTGCTATTTAGTAAGATGGGATCTCTATTTTGGAAATTCTGCTCCTTTTTTTTTTCCAGAATAATGATTTTTGTTTGTGCTTTGTGATTGTTGTGTTCAGCAATGGGATTTTTATTTTGGGAAATGCATTTTGTGTCCTTGCAAAATAAGGTTCGTCTTTAGGATTTGGGGTCTGAGGGTCTGATTTTATGTGATCTGATTGGGGTTTCTTGTTCTGTAGGGCAAGTGATAAGTGCCAGAAGGAGAAGAGGAAGACAATCAACGGGGATGATTTGTTGTGGGCAATGGCAACATTAGGCTTTGAGGACTATATAGAACCGCTTAAGGTGTACCTAGCTAGGTACAGGGAGGTAATTGATCTTTGACTTCTGAATGCAACTCTTTGCTGTTTATGCTTGATCATGTTTAGTTTTTTTTTTTTTGGTTGCAAATCTGACTATTTGCCTTTTTCCATATTGGTTTTTTTTAACGATTACAATGCCACAGATGGAGGTAATTGAACTTCTTCCCTTCAACTATAAAGTTTTCTCATAGATTATATAATGTTTGGAGTTACATTGTCAGCAAACTTTGGCAGGGTGACACTAAGGGATCTGCGAGGGGTGGAGATGGATCAGCTAAAAGGGATGCAATTGGAGGTCTGCCTGTTCAAAACCCTCAGGTGACTTCCTAAAACTTCCTAAAGACTTGCTTTTCAATTTTCATTGGTATTTTTAATCATTATCCTAAATTATTCTTCTTGCACTATTGGTGAATATGCCAGTTTGCTATCCAGGGATCAATGAACTACATTAGTTCCCAGGTGATTCTCTCTCTCTCTCTCTCTCTCTCTCTGTGTGTGTGTGTGAAGTGTGTGCGCGTGCGCGCCCGAAAGGAAAGGAAAAGAAAAGCAAAAAAATAAAAAATAAAAAGAGAGAGATAAAGAAAGAAAAGAGGGGTAACCTTTGAAATCTGTAACTTCGAAGTCCCTTATAACCTGTAACTTGCTTTAACCCTCTTCTTCTAGGGACTTGAATTAGTACAACTCTTACACCATGTTTGCAGGGGGGGAAAGTGGGAGGAAAGAAAATTTGAGAGGAAAATAATTTTATTTTCCACCCACTTTTGTTTGGATGAAAAAAAAAAGAGGGAAAATATTGGAAGGAAAATAAATTTTATAATCCGCTCTTATTTCTCCTCAAATTGGAGGGAAAGTGGAAAGGAAAGTTTTTTAAATTGCAAATAAATCTCTACATTTATTATGTTGTTTTTGAACATCTAGTGTTAAAATTGTAATTTTATTATTTGAAAAACAACTTTTCTTCCTATATTTTCCTCCACATATTCAAACACACTAATAAAAATTTATTTTCTTTTCTAATCAAACATACCATTAGATTTCATGGCTGTTAATCTGCTCAAGCTCATTTATAGTCCCTTTTGGATGCAAGATGCATTGATTTTGGAGAGGAGTACCATTTCCTTACCCTACCTGGACTTGAAACTTCTTTTTAAATAACTGTTTTTGCTATGGTGTAGTGTGCATATTTTAGTCCTTGACAAAATTAAGATCCCAACAGTAGATATGTAGGGAGAGAGAAGAAAGATATTACATATGCACCAAGTGGGGAATTTGAAAGCTCTGGAGCCACATGTCTAATTAATTTTTTCATGTTGATATTGTGTGACATAATAATTTATCCTTATCTTGATTTAACTCTTAATATAATCCAAACAGTTTGGTGATGATATTTGGTATTATGCCTTTATCTAAAATGTTAGTGTGGGGCAGTGAGCAAGGTTTTCTGATGAACCCTCCCTTCACATATTTGATCTTTTCTTGATTTCCGGTTTGAATAGCCTAGAAATATTGCTTTTCAAATTTACATTCTTCTATGGAACAGACATAATTTAATGGGACAGAAAAAGTGAGATGATTTGGCTGGGTGCCTGATGTTTGTTTTATTACATTTGAAGATGGTCCTGGAGTGGTCTATATCATCTGATGTGTGACCTACTGTTTATCTTGATAGTATATGGTCACAGGTATCCTTTGAAGAACAAATATGTTTTAGATTTAGTGAACAGTCTCAGGGACGCTTGAATAAAAAGGCTATGCTAGAAATCTTATTTGGTTTACTTTACCTTGTGCATTTTTATGTGGAAAGATATCTAACAAGTTTTCTGAGATTGATGCATATTGAATAGGGAACATATATATCTACTAAACAAGTTGATACCTTCAAGTTTTTAAATAGTTTTCTTACATGCATATGTGTTGAAAATGGTAGGACTATTAGTCGTTGTTAAAACAGAATTGAACTGGTTTAGTTATGAAGCAAAACTTGGTCCAGTTTGGTTTAGGTTTTCAGAAAACCCGTGTGATATGGCTGGGTAACCAGAGGACTGGAACCCCACCCTGTTTTGAAATGGTTTTCCAGCAGGTCTGATCAGATTGCAGCATGAATTGAACACAGGACCAAAGTAGAATTTTGTGCCAAAGAACATTCCAGTACACCATTTTTATGCAACTCCTTGCACGACACACACAACGTATATGTATTAAATTGAATTGACTTAATTACTATACAAAATTATTTCTTTTATTAATTTTACCAAGATTAACATAAAATTATTGCCCAAAACATGAAAATTCTTAACTTCACCCATTGCAATTTGGATGATTACTAGATCAATAATTTATTATATTTGTATGTTAAACTGAATTATTAAATTATCTTTCCATATTATTATTATTATTATTATTATTATTATTATTATTATTGTAGTTGTTGTTTTTGTGTTGATCTTATTACATTAAAAGTGTATACAATTTTCTCCATTTATTAGTTTAAGGTTAAAATTTTATAATAATAAATTTATTATTTTAATAGCTGAATAATATTTTTAAAGGATTAGTAAAATCTGAATGATTTATTTAAGGAAATATACATATTTAATTTAAGTAAAATTGTAATGATTTATATAACATATAGAAGCAATACAATAAAGAATTGTTATTTATTTTGTCATATTTATATACTAGAAAAATACCCATGCTATGCACGATACTTATATATATTTTTATTTTTATTTTGTTCTGAAATTTATTTGACTTTCTAAGTAATAATTAATTATGAGTATCATTAAATTAATTTTTATCTAAACTTTTTCTCATTTTGATTAATTGGGTTAAATTATAATACTTTCTAATTCAATAAAATTATAAAGTTGAACTGCTTTAAAATTTAATTTATTAATTTAATAAATTATTTTAAAATTAATTAATACGGATTTCTGAAATAATTTATTCTCAGTTAAAAAAACTTTTTCCATTTTCTCAACATAAAAAATAATACTTTATAATATAAATATATTAAGTTTATATTTGAAATGACATTTTATTAATAATTTTAGAATATTTATTATGAACAAATATTAGTAATAATAATTTAAATTGTGTATTTTTATTCCTAATTAAAAGAAAATAACTATAAATAATTAAAACTAATAAAGTAGTCATAAAAGTAATAATAAATACAATTTAATGGGAGCTCTACATGTCGCTTCTCAATTCTTAGAATATGCCACATATTATCTCCTAAGGAAAAATGGATTGCTAGATATAGATAGATTAGTATAGTCCAACCATAGTTTAGCCTCAGTCAATTTTTAACTCTTTAACACTTGGCTTTCACTAGTCCAATGACTAGGCCCACTGTAAAAACCTTGCTAGAATACATATGTTGTTAACCTAAAGGCAAGCTTCATATGATCTATCCATCTTTCTCAGTTAATATGTATGTTTTACAAAATAGATTTATTCTAGGGTCTAGTTGAATTCATGAGTCCATGAATGTAGTGCATAGTAGCAGTATCAAGTTTTGGATGTCATGAAGTAATCTTTTTGTTTTCTTTGCTTTCTGCTCCATTCTACATATAACTTGTGCTGATAAGCAATATGGAAAAGTGAAATGTTGTGGCCCTTTCTCTCTCTGTCTCTCTCTCCCTTTCGTCTTCTCTTTGGAGGAGAAAAGGGGCAGGGAGTTGAATTCGTAATGTTGGTTTGTATTCTTATGGTTTTCTTGAACTTTTTACAGGCGCAAGGACAGCATATGATTGTTCCATCCATGCAAGGCAATGAGTAGAGAGTTCTAGTTTCATATTACCAATCTAATGAAATTTAGGGCCAGTAAAACTGTT
This sequence comes from Manihot esculenta, assembly GCF_001659605.2. Classification (NCBI taxonomy): domain Eukaryota; kingdom Viridiplantae; phylum Streptophyta; class Magnoliopsida; order Malpighiales; family Euphorbiaceae; genus Manihot; species Manihot esculenta. Next base: position 4,299,243 of record NC_035170.2, read on the forward strand.
TAATGTCCAACTTCTATAGCATCTTTGATATTGGTTTATCAGATATGAACCAAAGTGCATTATATTCTTGGGGCTTTGGTTTTGGTTGTTGGGGTTTGGATTTTGTGGGTTCTCTCTCTGGCAGAACAGCTTTAATAGTCACATAAATGCTGTAAATTGTTTTTTTTTTTTTAACATTCTCCTGACTATTTGAAGAGACTGATCTCATAAATCTCTATATTGTATCTTTGTCAATTCTCATCTTTTGTGTGTATTGTTCATCATGTTGCTCTGCAATGAACTCTTCTGTAGCAGCCATATTGAAGGCATGTAACTCTCCCTGCCTCTCTGCTGTGGGGAGACTCTCTGTAAGTGGACTGCCGTTCAAATTTCTGTTGGAAACGCCAGTGACCATCAGTTTTTTTTTTTTTTTTTGTGAAATACTATATTTTCCATATTCTCCATTAAGCTTTTGTGTTGATTATTGTTAAATTTGGGTCTAGTTTAACTCAAGAGTTCAGGAGGATTGTCCAATAGTCTTATAAGGGTACATTACCTCTATTACCTCTATCTCAAACAAATATGGGTTTAATACACCCCTTGCATAAATTGGAATGTGAAATACTTGTAGGATGACCAATATTGAATGGGAAGGTCTGATATGTTTAGACAGGTCAAGAGGAAAGAGTATTCAATACTTTTATATGGGACATATCATCTATGGGATTTAAGAATTATATAGCAAAGGTGAAATGCAGTGCTTCTTGTTGGCTGGCCTGGACTTTAGGTTCTGCTGAAGTACTAGAATGAGAGATGAATTTCACTCTCATAATTGGTTACCCCCCACCGCACCCATCCATTCCAACAAGTGCTGCAGAAGCTTGCTTGGCTGATGATATGGGTTTGATAGAACCTTGTCTATTTTTGCACTAATTTTACCTCTAAATTGTCTATACGATTGATTTGAGAAGCCTTGTTGATAATAAGCGCAGCAGCATTCTTATGTCTCCTAACCATGAGGTTGTCTGAAGGTTGACTTGAGAGGGCATAATTTGGTTTTCAAAAGCTATTTTATTTCAGATTTTATGTGGGAGAAATTTATTATTTAATCTCTATATTATAAAAAAATTTATTAGTTGGTTTTTCTATTTTTTTATAATTTTTATTTATTTATTTATTATTTTAAAATCATTGTGCATTTTTTTTATACAGCTAACATATCAATTCACTATTATAATTATTTCTATTAATTATTATTTTTTAAATAATTATTTAAAATATCTCTTAATATTTAATAAAATTTAATGATTTGGTATAATTGAAAAGCTAACAATTTTTTTTTTCTTGAAAAATAAAAAGGATAAAATTTATAGGAATGATGGAGTATATTAAAACGGCCTGAGATAAGTATTAGTATTTTATTATTTAATTATTATGTTTTGAAAAAATTCAATGATTGATTTCAATTGCGTACAAAATTTATTAACTGTTCTTTTTATATTGAGGTCATTTTATTTTTTTTAATATTGAACAAATAAAATTAATAAAACAACTATACTTTTTAAAATATCAACAATATTTTAATATATTTTTTTAAAAAATTTAATTAGAATTTATCAATTGATTCAATATTGCTGGTATTCAAGAACATAACATTAAAATGAGTTTTGAAGTCAGATACTAAGGAACCAAATCAAGTTAAATCCGGAAGGACACGATATGAATGAATTAGAACTTGAGAATATGCTTCAATAAAGTAAAAGCTTGTGATTTAATCCAACTCAAAGACTCTTGAGTAAATAATGCCTTCGCCAAATGTCTATTTGATAATATATAAAATATAAATCCTTTGAAATCAGGAAAATTGTATTAAGTCTTTGGGATACTATTTAAGAAATCTTATTAATTTTAATCGTGTTCTTTATCGTCCGATCAATCGATTTCAATCTGACATCAATACTTTGGACTTTAGAATAATTGTTGAACGAATGTTCGACTTTTAATTCTTAGCATTTGTACGAGATTTTAAATGTGTGTGATATGACAGTTCTGATACAACATATGTATCAAAGGAGGCATGGTTTAAACCGGTTAAATGTTAATGAATCAATTACTCGCCATTAATGAGCTACTTAAAAAACCTACTAAAAATGTAATTATTTTTTAAAAAACAGACACATAACAAATGTATTCTGTATAACCACACGCATGTATATTTCTGCGGAATAAAACATGGACTATTTTCTTTTAACTTTTAAAATATTTTTTGGAATTTCAACATCATCAACGGTCAAAACGACATGGTTAATTGATTATCTGCGAAAGCCAACATAAAACATAATTTGAGAGAATTAGAAGATGGAAGCTGCCATTGGAAGGCATAATGAGAAGGTTGTTGCAGTCTGGGCCTTACTCCAAGCTGGTGACCAATACATCATTTAGATAAAGAAGATGCTGCAAAATTATAATTTCTTTAGCCGTCATGCATTTGATGGAATCACTATTACCATGACTGCAATACATATCTTGTATAACTTGGATTTGGATAAACAGCTGCAGCTGGAAATAATGAACTGGGATAGTAATTCGACTTTAAAGTTTTATTACGAAAAATTTAGTATATAGTGTAGGTATTATGGAAAAACACATTAATTGCTTTTATAATTTTAAAAAATATATTAAAATATTTTAAATTTTACAAAATATAATAATTAGTCATTTTTTAGTTTTAATTATTAAGTATTTTACTATTAATTTCTTAATATTAAAAAAATTATTAATTAATCTTTTAATTTTATAAAAGTGTTTATTATATAGTTCCTTTATATTAAGATTATTTTTTATTTTTTTATAATATTTAATAGTTAAAATTAATAGATGATTAATTACTAAATTTTTATATATTATTCAAAATTGATGAGTTAGCTAATGAATCCAAATATTTACAAAATATTGATTTTTGTGTTTTAAAAATTAAAAATATTTACTAATGATAATAAATAAAAAAATAATGAATAAAACTATAAGTTCGTTTGATCTTTAAAAATTAAAATAACTATCTCTTAATTTTTATTATTAAAATAATAAATAAAATAATTTTTTATTAAAAAACCCACTTAGTGGAATATTTTAAAAGGGTATTTTAGCCATTTAGAGACATTTAATAAAAAAATATTGAAAAAATTATTTTGTTAGATGGAAATTAAAATTAAAATTAAAATTTATTTATTATTAAAAATTTAATAAGAGAAGTGGATTTTATTAAACTTCAATAATGTCTCATAATTTTTTTTTTAAAAAAAAGTGTTTTTTCCCTTAATTGCAAAGCCCATTTTCTTCATAGAAAGGTTTTACTGCCTTGAGGGTCATGGGCTTGCGGCTATTGTCTTGTTGGTCCAGTGCCACTCAGTTGACAGTGTTTTAGAAAATATTTAGGAAAAATTACTTTTTAGTTCATTAGATTTAACATAATTAACACTTCTGTCTCTCTATTTTGGTGACTCAACACTTAAGTCCCTCACTTTCTCTTCCGTCCAAATTCTTAGTCCTTCCGTCTAAAATAGCCGTTTGGTTAGAGAGTCAAAGGTGAGAGGTGAGAATATTTTCCAAAAATGCCCTTAATGAACTTGTTAAACCCCTCAATGTGAAACCCTCCATCTTTTCCTCTTTCGTAACTTCTCTATCTCTTTTTTTTTTGCTCTCTCTCTTTTTCCTCTTTCTTCTCCCTCATATCTTCTCTATTTTCTTTTGGCATTATTGATTTTCCTTCTTTTTTTTTTTTTCTCTTTTCCATCTTTCTTCTCTTCCATGTCTTTCTCTTTTTTTTTCTCTAAAATATTTGCAACAAGTAGACAATAGAAGCCCATCATCAACTTCTCTCAACACCCTTCTGTCTCCAAATCCACCACCACTTCCTCGATCAACACCACCACCATCATTCATAAGATGGGATTCCAAGTCTTGGGATCCCTAAATCATTATTTGAGAGTTGTAAATTCTTTTCTTCGAGGGTTAATAGAGAAATGAGAGAGTGAGCTCTTGCAAAAATAGAGAGAAATTTATTACAAAAGAGGTAGGAGTTATGGTGAGGACACTGACATGGGAACTGAGGGATTAGTGATTTGGAGATGGAGAGTTAGAGAAATAGTATGAGAAAGAAGAAGAAGAATGCAGTGAAGAGGTATTGGGTTTGGGTTTCATGATTTTAAAATAATGGAATTTTCAGTGAGGGTCAATGTAACGACCCGAAAATCGGACCGCTACCGGCGCTAGGATCCGGGTCGACTTAAGGCCGCCGGGACCCGTAGCAAGCCAAACATACATCCTGGAAACCTATTTAATCCCATACATGATCAAGAACATACATAAAAATCAAAACTTTTCTTTCATACATTCTACCATACGCCAAACTCAACCTGTGCATGCACTGAACATATACATAATCATATCTTGACCCCTCTGTGGGATCTCATCAATGCCCCCAATGGGTGGCATAATATGTGTTAAGTTGGCTAAACATAGTCATCAATAAAGCTCTAGGATCATGTAATAAAAAGGGATTACAACATCCATAGGGTCAAGCACAATTTCTAATCATCAATATCATTACATTACACATCTATACATCATTATACAGTTTGTCATGTCCACATTCTAACTATTACATACATATGACTTTACTCTTCTTGACTTCTCTGTCTAGCCCGTACCTGCAATCCTGGGGGATTAGGGAAAGGGGTGAGCTACAAGAGCCCAGTGAGCAGAATAATAGAAAACAATATTTAAAATCTCATGCCATCATGTAATGCAACACATCACAACAAATCACATCTCGGATGGTATTGTCACCAATAGTCCTCTACATTTCCAAAGTGCCGGGACGTAGAATGGGTACAACCGGTCTTTCTCTTAACATAGCATATCATACATACCAATGTGCCAGGGACGTAGAATGGGTACAACCTGGACTTTCTCTTACATAGTGCCAGGGACGTAGAATGGGTACAACCTGGACTTCCATACCATCTCATGCCGTAGCATCATCATACCATATGAGGACTAGAGGATCATTCAATGACCAATCCACATCAGCATCATAAATGCAATGCAACATATTCGTGAATTCTAATGCAAACAACCTAATTCACCACATGGCATTCATGATGCATGAACATGCTCAACTGTATAATTCATTTGCTTTAAAATATAAAAGTTTATTCTACTCACCTCTGGCTAGCTCTGACAAAGACTGATGCAGTTAACTAACTGCTGGGGTCCTCGGGTCCTCGGGTCCGAACCTACACATGTGGACTCAAATGAGGGACCAAACAACTAGAACATAACTCTAAAAACATCCCCCAAAAACCCCCTAAAACACCTCAAACAATCATGCGAAAACATGCAAAGGAAGGCTGAACAGGGCAGGTTCGGCGGCACCTTCGGCGGCCGAAAGTCCCTCCAGAGCCGAAACCCAGGCAGGTTCGGCGGCACCTTCGGCGGCCGAAAGTCCCAGACAGAGACGAAAGTCTCTTTTCGGGGGCAACTTCGGCAGCCGAAAGGCCTGCCTCCCCAGCCATGTTCGGCGGCCGAAAGTTCCTTCGGCTGCCGAACCTGGTTTCTGCCAAAGGGCAGAAACTTGGCTCCTTTATGCACATTTGCCTCCCAAATCCTTCAACATGCATATAACTCATCCAAAACATGCAAATATACATACATTGGCTCCTAGGGGCTTCAAACTAACTTAAACCCCAACTACAACACACAACAACATCTCAAATCCAACATACATGCTCACAACATAACATTAACTCAAAAACCTAACTATGAGCTAAACATGCATTCTACCCCATAGATCTTGCATAAAACTTACTTTAAACATGAAATGAGCTTAAGATCGGCTCTTACCTCTTGAAGATCGAGAGAGAGACGTCCTAAACTCGAGGGTGGGAGATTTTGAGTTCTTGAACCTCAAAGCTCCAAAACTTGCTTTAAACTCGAAAATCTTCAAAACAAAGCAAAAGCTTGTGAAAAACTTGAAAGATTTGAAGGAAAGAACTCAAGGATGGTGAGGAATGGCGGAAGGACTCACCTTGGCCGAAAATGGGGAAAAAGTTCGCCCGTTTTCGGCTAAGGGACCCTATTATAGTGGCTGGCCAGGCCACGTTCAGGGGCCGAATGTGCCTCCGCATGCATGCCATGTTCGGCGGCCGAACTTGAGGTTCGACGGCCGAACTTGGACTTTCCTCACTTATGCCTTCGGGGGCCTAAAGCACTCCCGAAGTGCATGCATGTTCGGCGGCCGAACCTGAGTTTCCTCCAAGGGTGTTTTCATTCAAAAACTCATTTCCTCTTTACTTAAAATCATTAAAAACATTAAAACATTTCATGAAAACATGGTTTTACCCTTCTAGAGGTCTCCGACATCCGAAATTTCACCGGACGGTAGGAATTCCGATACCGGAGTCTAGCCGGGTATTACAGTCAATTTTTTCAATTCACGTGTCCCAAACGGCTATTTTAGACAGAAAAACTACGAATTTAGATGAAAAAGAAAGTGAGGTACTTAAGTTTTAGTTTGCCAAAATAAAGAGATAAAAGTGTTAATTATATTAAATCTCAGGGACTAAAAAGTAATTTTTCTAAATATTTATCTCTTAGGAAATGAGAGAGAGAAGCTAAGCAAATTCAAATTTGTGAAATTTCTACATTTGCTATTAATTATATAAAACAATTTTAATGTTGGTTTTTAAAAAATTAAATTATCAATTTTCTTATTTTTAATGCATTAAATCGATGTGAGAGAGTGTATGAGCTAATTGAAATTGTAGAAAAAAATTTTTAAAAAAATGTGAGAGTTAGAATAAATAGAAGGGAGAGAGGGGAGTGGGTGACCAACAATATAGCCAAAGCCAAGGCTGAAATGAAATCATAATGCAGCACGTGCAGTTGAGGTTGACACGTAGAAGCACGTGAAGAGTTATTATAGGAAGAGCAGACAGAGCAACAAAGGCAAGCAATGAATCATGGTTGGCCTTTGGATTAAAAACATTAATTCAAACAAATAATAATAATAAATAAAAACATACATAAAACGCATGCCGATGTTTGTAGTGTGTCTTGTGTCTCTTCTTTCACCACGTGACCATCATTTCTTGCTGCCTTCCTCGCCTACACCTCAACTACTAATGATTTGGGCAAGACCAAACCCTAAAAACAGAACGCCAGGTTCATTAGTCCTTACTCAAGTAAACCAGCTCTACACTGCGTTTTTCAGTTCGATAACGTGAAGCAGACTAAATAAGTCATGCGAATGGACCCATACAAAAAAAAAGTTAATTCGGTGACGTGACAAGAGATAGGGGAGTAGGTTCAGTCACATCGCAGCCCTATCCGCATGGGCGGCGGGAGAATTAAAAGACTGCCTGACGTGGAGAGGAGTTCTGATACATCCGTACGTATGAATCTGAGTGACAGAGACAGGTGTTATTATAGTAGAAAAGCAGTTAGACGTCGCTAGCAGATAAAAGGAAAAGAAATAAAAGGGAGGAATTTTTTCTTCTCCGATCAAGCTTACACACTCACTAAAAATTATATTTTCTGAATTTCAGAATATCAACTACCATTCTTATCTGGATTGAATTTCTATGAATTCCTAATGCAATGATAAGATTTTATATAAACCTTATTAAAATTTGAAAGACTAATAAATTTAGAATGGAGAAAGAGAAGATAAAAACAATAAATTAAAAATAAAAATTTTAAATTAATTTTATTTTAAATGTATTTATTAGATTTATTAGTTTACTTAAGATGATTTTCAAAATGTTTGTTATTACGTCAGAAATTGAATATTTCTTTTAAATACCATCTTATAATTTTTAATTAGAACAATACTAGACTTCTATACTGACTTTACATTAAATATAAAAAACATATTTCCATTATATTTTCCATGTATATCCTTACCGACCACAAAGAAGCCTAAATTTAGAAATTCAATATGCATTTATCATATTAATTTGCAAACGTTATCCCATGTTTTAGAATTTTTTTTAAAATTCATAATATAATTTTGGAAGATTTACAACTTAGTCTCCAGTATTGTCATTATTAACAAATCGCTCTCTATATTTTTAGAAATATATTAAAACATTCTATCGTTTCTTTTCGTCAATGAAATAGTCCCTCCTCCTCCTCAAGAAAAAGAAAAAAAAAAGAAAAAAAAATGATGATGATGAGGAGAAGAAAAAGAAGAAGAAGATGATGATGATGATGACAAAGAAGAAGAAAAATAAGAAAAAAGAAGAAGAAGGAGAAGAAGAAAAAGATGATGAAGAAGAAAAAGAAAAAAAATCGCCTCCTCCTTAAATAAGAAGAATAAAAAGAAAAATCAAAGAAAAAGAAGAAGAAAAAGAAGAACCGAAAAAGAAGAAGAAGAGGAAGAATCAATGAAGAAGAAGAAGGAGGAGGAGGAGGAAGAGGAAAAGGAAAAGGATGGGGTAATTGTTAACGGTAAAAATAAACAGAATGACTATTTTATTGACGGAAAGAAAAGATAATGACGTTTTAATAGGTTTCTAAAAATGTAGGGACCGACGTGTTAATAATGACAATATCCAGAGACTAAATTGTAAATCTCTCTATAATTTTTATCAATAGCTAAACACTAAATATTAGAATTTCATAGAGCCGAAATGGAGTTGTGTTATGATTGATTAATTCTGCAAAAAAGAGAATGTAAAGTGATTCTCTACAACAGTTATTCCAACACTCAAGTCAATCAATTGAATAATAAGGCAAGTATAAGGAATTATTTAAAATTTAAGAATAGTTGTATAAGAGTATGCCTACCTTATTTTTTTATTATTAACTTTTATAATGGAAGTAATTATAATATCTATTGAAAATTTAGTTGGTGTCAGTTAATTGTTAGGGATCTCGCGAATATAAGTGTAACGGAGATCTGGTGAATGATATACGCTAATGTTAATTTTATGTGAAAATTCGATTGTTCCTGAATAAGGAGTTTTATTGAAAAATCGAATGCTACTATATCTGAATTTTCTTACGTATCATGTTATCAGGCTTTCGTAATTTATTTTGATTACAGTAGTATTATATCATAACTATTTGATATTCATCGATTATACAAATAAAATTATAAAATGATATAGTTTAACGAACACTAAGTCTTTGTTTATTTTAAAAAAATATTTTTCTCATTTTTTCAAATTTAAAATACTCAAAAAATTAGTTATTAAAAAATATTTTTTTATTAAAAAAAATTAAGTCATTTGCAATAGGAAAATGACTTTTTTTTATTTCAAATTATAAAATTATTTTCTAAATTTTAACAGTTCTGTGAACACTATTATATATAAATTCATTCATACCCTTTATTTTTTAAATTATAATCAAATATTAAAAAATAAATTATTTTCTTAGAAAGTATTTTCTAAACATAGTCTAAATATCATTACCTAAATTCATATTAATAGCAGTTTCTATAAAGTCTTTCCAATAAGTTGATATGTGGTACTTTATTAAGAGTGCAATTTAATATTTAACAAGTGGAAATCTTTAATTAAGATTTATTAGTTTAATGCCTAATTTATTGGTTTTAATACTCATTTGGAGAGATAAATAATTAATAAGGTATTAGTAAATTTGTATATTAACTATAATATAAAAAAAATGGAAAATATTTTAAGACAATTAAAAATATAAAAATGTACAAAAATTATAAGATAGAGAGAAATTATTATTAGATAAATTAAAAATATTATTAGATAATTATAAAATATTAAGTTAAAAATTACAACTTAAAATATTTAGTTTAAAAATAAAATTAGAACTTAATTACTTAATTAAATGAAGAAATAATTATGTGAATTAATTAAATAATTAAAAAAATTGAAATGAAAATTAATTATATTCAAATTTATAACAACATATTGTTTATATGAAATGATGATTTAAGTTCTCATTTGAAAAAAAACACTTAATAATGTCTTTGTCAATTTATGTGTTATCTATAATATAAAAAGAAAAAAAAAGAAATTGAACAATATTTTTGGATTAATTAAAAATATAAAGATAGATAAAAATTAAAAATATAAAGAAATTGCAAGTTCCAACTCTATCTCTCCCTCCCTTCCATCATTCCTTCCTTCCTTCCTTTATTTCCTTCTTTCATTCTCTAGTTTTCCCAATTTGGAAGAAGGAAGCTAGAGTGCAGAAATGGAGAAGACGAAAAAATCTGCAGCTTCAAAACAAAAAAAAGTCATGACCACCCACCAATATGCTCCTGCAAGAAGAAAAGGTGGCCTCATTAATTACCATACCATTCATTTTAGATATGTAGAAAGAAAATATTAAGTTTATCTACCTTTGAATTTATAATATTAAAGAAAAAAAAGTATGTAAACTGCAAATCATGATTCACGTTTGGATATAAATATCATCTTTTGTCTCTTAAATGAATTATTTTGTGATTCTCATTGATCATAAATTTTTTGATGCAGGAAATGATTCTCATGTGGTTAACAGCTCTGATGCAGGAAATGATCCAAACAATTTGTGAAACCCCAACAACATTCCAAATGACTATCCTTATCATATCCATGGGCTTAATCTCCATTGGAGCTGGTGGTATTAGGCCATGTTCCTTCAATAAGGGGGTGATGGAGAGCTACTTCGGATGGTACTATGCCTGCACCTACAGCCATTGTTGTCCTCGTGTCTATGACAGCAGTTGTTTATATTCAAGAACATCATGGTGGAAAATGGGTTATGGGGTTCCTGCAATTCTTATGTTCTTGTCCGTTTTCTTATTCTTTATTGCTTCTCCGCTTTACTTCAAGCATAAAGAACGCACGAATTTGCTCACTAGCTTTGCACATGTTCCTGTGGCTTGTTATAAGAATAGAAAACAAACAAACAAATGGAAAATGAATTTAAAAGTTATTTAAATTAGTTTGAATCGAACTATTATTATCAGTGTAGTCACCCTTGATCAAAACAATTGTGCGAAGCTAATGGGCAAAAAATACTAACAAACTATAATACTCTCAAATTTTGTCTTAATTTAACAATCGTATCCGATTCAATTATTACAAAATTTAGTGGGAGAGAGTGTTGGTTAGTTTAGAAATTACTAAATAATTTAGATTAATCATTTTGATGTAAATGAAAAATAGATCTAAAAGTTATTTGGATTAATTTCTAAGTTTACCAACATTCTCCCTTACTAACTTTTACGATGTCCTCGCTCTAAAAAACAAGTGGAAAATAACTTTTAGACGTCCCTCGCTCTGAAAAAACAAGTGTTCGCTTTTCTGCAGGATAGAATTGAGAACAAAACTGCTGATTGGGCAGAAAATCTTCTTTCTAAAGGGGAAAAGAGATTCTCCTTAAAGCGGTTGCTGCTGCTGCCATACCATTTTTTACTGTCTTGTTTTCAGGCTGCCTACCACTCTTTATAATGCTATTAACTCTTTGAGGCTAGATTCTGGTGGGGTGATAATACTAAAAAGAAGAAGATTCATTGGATGACTTGGACTAAGATGTGTGATCCAAAACCTAAAGAAGGCCTGACTTTCAGAGATGTTGAGAGTTTTAACGGGGCACTTTTAGCAAAACAAGGATAGAGGATTCTATCTTCTCCTAACTCGTTGATGGCAAAAGTTTTGAGAGGAAAGTACTTCCACAATTCTTCTTTCCTTCATGTTAATATTGGTTGTAGACCATGTTAGGGTTGGCAAAGCATCATGTGGGGGAGAGACATCATTATTCAAGGTGTATGTTGCAAATGGGAACTGGGGAGAGACATCTATAGCAACAGGTATTTCATATTTGGAAGATTTTCTTGTAGCTTAGGATCTTCCAGACCAAGGCCTTTCTGCTCCCTGAATGCACACAAGCTCACAAAGCTCTTGGTTGCCACCTCCGAACAATGTGATTAAGCTTAATTTTGATGGAGCAGTGGATACTCATAGAAACCATGGAGTTATAGCTGTTATAGCAAGAGATTCTGCAAACATTTTGTTTTGGTTTTGTAAAGCCTTCCCACGGGTTGTAGACCCTCTTGTTTTGGAATCCCTTACTTGCAGACAAGCACTATGTCTAGCTGTAGACAGAGGCTTAAATTCAATCATCATTGAGGGAGATTCTCTACAAGTTATTCAAGCTATCAAGTTGAAACCCTCCTTCAGTTATTTTGGGCATTATCAGAGATATTGATCTTTTAAAAGTGGATTGCCAGCAAGTGTCTTTCCACCATGTCCGAGGTTAGCATAACATGGTTGCACACTCTCTAGCCTTCTGAGCAAAGCACGACCGATATGGTTATAGAGTGCAGTTTATAGAGTGCAATTTATAGAGATATGGATGTAGTCTTGGGGTAATTTATAGAGATGTGGGTGTAGTCGGTAGGGGTAGTTGTGAGTGTGGGCGGGTGTGAGTATACCCATTGGGAATAGCGGTGAGTGTGGGCAGGTGTGAATGTAGCCATGGGGGATAGTGTAATTCCGCATTTTGAGTCTTGAATTAGCCGTCAGCTAGTTTTAATTGCCAAACTAAGTCATTTGTACAATATTATTGGTACTCAAGATACCGAATATGCCATAGGGTACAGAAAATATAAAAAATCTTTGCACTTCTAAGATGACTTGTTTAAGTACTGGAGAGGCATGTTCAGCACTATAAGCGCCGAATATGCCACATATGCTGCCATGGGAGCATTCTAAAAATGTTCCCATGGTAGGAATTTTATAATTCGACATCAATGGTGTCGAATAATGTGTTTCGATGAAAGTTCAATACAAATAATGTCGAATAAATATATTTGAGTATATGTTTATTTCACACATAATTTAAAAATATTTTCAAATTATGCGTGAAGATAAATTATTTTTAATTATGCATGAATTGAAAAAAATCTCTAATTCTTAATGTGATGGTGCAGAATGATTATGTTCTTAATTTTATACCCATGTTTTCACCTTTCTGAAAAAAAAAAAAAAAAAAAGAGAGAGAGGCTAAGGGAGAAGAGTTCTAGACTAAGAGGGAGTTGTGCAGAACGAGATTGAGGAGAAAGCATTTACGTGGAATCTAGGGTGAGAGAGGAGAGAGGGGAGGAGGGGAGGGATTAGTAACAATAGTATAATCATTATTTTTAGCAGAAAGTAATAAATTTAATACAAAAAGAAAAATAAGGAGCAAATTTCTGCAACGCCAACTCAGACACTGAGAATGTCCAGCTAACACCACTTTCTCAATTCACACCCGTTGTTGTTGGGTCCTTTAAGTAATTAATTAAATATTTGAGAAATTTTTGTTTTTTTAAGATGTAATTTTGTACTTTTGCTCTACAGCTGGCCACGTTATAGTCTCAGAAAAAAATGAGAACATGAAGTTCCACCTGGCAACCCTCACGTGGGCTCATGTGATTCGATTGCACGCTCTTCATCTTCTGTCATTAATGGACACACTCACTCTGTTTCATTTGGAAACAATATTATCATTTTCTTTTTTTCTTTTTCTTTTTCTTTTTCTTTTTCATTTCATTATTGCCACTTCACATATATTATGCATTATATATATATATATATATATTACTCTTGAATTTGCATAATTTGAGTTGGTTAAATGATTAAAATTATATAATTCGTTTAATATACTTGAATTTAAATTTAACGTTTTTCTAATTTAAAAAAAATATATTTATGTGACATAAAAATTATTTTTTATCAAGTATTAAATCTTTAATTTTTAATTCAAATTTGTGTAGTTAAACGGAAATAAATTCAAGATTTACACTTTTAAATTTATATTTGATTGGCTAAATTTTTAATAACAGGATTAATATTGAGAAAAACAAAAGCTTATATTTAATACATTTAAATTTAAAGAAATTTATTATTTAATTTTTGAATATTTTATTTTTAATAAATCTATCGCTACATTTTTAAAAATTTATTAAAATATCTTTTTTTATCAATAAATAGTCCTTTCACTTTTTTTTTGTTAAAAATAAATAAAAAATGAAATAAAAAATTTTTAAAATTCAATATTATCCTTAAATAAAACAATTTATTCAATATTTAGGTATTACTATTATTAACAAATCAATCCCTATATTTTCAGAAATATATTAAAACTTTCTTATCTTTTTTTAAATTTATTAAAATATTTTCGTCTTTTCTCTTCATCAACAAAATAGTCATTCCTTCTCTTAAAAAAAAAAAATGAAAGAGGCGTCTAGAAGAAAAAGAAGAAGAGGAGGGGTAGGAGTCTAGAAGAAAAAGAAGAAGAAGGGTGTAATTTTCTCTTATACTATATTTTTAACATCAAAAATAAATAAAAAATTATTTTATTAACGAAAATAAAAAATAAAAATATTTTAATATATTTTTAATGACAGAAATAAATGAAATGATTATTTTATTAATAGAAATAAAAGATAAAAATATTTTAATAGATTTTTAATGATAGAAATAAATGAAAAAACTATTTTATTGGCGGAGAGAAAAAATAAAAATATTTTAATGAGTTTTTAAAAATATAAAAACTTGATTCGTTAATAATAATAATATCCATAAATTAAATAGTAAATTTTCCTTAAATTGAACATAATTATTCTACAATAATCCTAATTTAATTAGGATTAGATTTTATTTAAAAATATATTCTAAATGTATTAAATTTAAATTCATTAACTTTTAATTAATTATACTAATAAAAAATTAACCTTTTATTTTTTTTATTTTAAAAATCTAAGATGCTAAAAATAACAACCTACTATAAACAAACTCAATTAAAACTCTACACATTTAAAAAATTAAAATTTTAAAATAAGCGATTATTTCTGTTGACTTTTTTAAAATCCGTTACTATAAGCCATTTGATCTATTTTAAAAATAATATAATATTCTAACATTATGACAGATTGATAGTATTAGTATCTATTTTGTAAGACGTTTGTTTAAGCTGTCGGAAACAACCATGTAATGCAAGATTTATTTGAGGTAAAAAAGAAAAATAATATCAACGTTTTCCATAACTAACGCCAAAATTATTTATAAAAAGCACCCGTTAATCACGTATGCGGTGAAGAAAGTAGCTTCTAGCAATTAAAAGAAAAAAAAAAAAAAAAAGGTTAATACGTGCATCCAATCAATTTGACGGTTCTTGGATTAGATTCACCTAACAAAGGAAGTCAATATCATCAAATTAAAAAATAAAATAAAATAAAATTCAAACCTTCTTATCGTAATCACATTAATTCTCCTAATTTTGTGGGACCCATATGACGATGACATGGACCATAATAAAACCCATTAACGTTAGAACATGGTTCCAATTTGAGCAAATGAATAATCGAATTTAAACTTACCTTTTCATGACCGTTGGATCTCATCACTCCAGTTTGAAACCTGATCTATGACGACAACACTTTACTTGAGGGATTTTGAGCCTCTCTAATAAAGCAGGCTCAGCCCATTCGACCTTAAAACCAGACTCTCTCTAAACTTTTTAATTGGACCGGCCTAGTCCGTTCGATCTTAAGATCAGATCTCTCTTGAATTTCAATTCTAACCTCATCTTCTAACTCAGTCTAGAGGAAAAGAAGTAGCCAGTCTATACGCCTGGTGGATCCATCCGCATGCGTGCCAAGAGAAAATTAAATGACTGTTATGCATGGAGCAGATATCTGATATTTTCATACGTTCATATCCGTATGGCAGAGACAGATGATCCAATGGCAGTGAATTACACGTTACTGACAGATAAAGGAAAAGAATAAAAAGGGGAAAACATTCTCCTCTCGAATCAAACTTACTCCACCCTTATAAAACCCTATTTTATGGATCTCATATCATAACGTCTAAATTATTATTAAAAAAATTAAATAAAGTCATTGTTTTTTATTGTTTAAAAGCATAAATTATATTTTATTGGGAAAATTACTTCTTAGTCCCTCAGGTTTAACGTAATTAACACTTCTGTCCCTCTATTTTGGCGACCCAACACTTAAGTCCCTCACTTTCTCTTCCGTCCAATTTCGTAGTCCTTCCGTTCATTTAAACCGTTTGGTCAAAGAGTCAAAAGTGAGAGGTGATAATTTTTTCCAGAAATACCCTTCTCTTAATGTGAAATTCCTTTTTTTTTTTTCTCTTTCATGCTTTCTCCCGTTGAAGAAGAAGAAGAAGAAGAAGAAGAAGAAGAAGAAGAAGAAGAAGAAGAAGAAGAAGTTGCTGGGTAGGAAGAAGAAGAAAAAGTTGCTGGGTAGGAAGAAGAAGAAGAAGAAGAAGAAGAAGAAAGATTTGCTGGGTAGGAAGAAGAAGAAGAAGAAAAAGTTGCTGGGTAGGTGGAAGAAGAAGAAGAAGAAGAAGAAGAAGAAAGAAGAAGAAGAAGAAGAAGAAAGAAGAAGAAGAAGAAGAAGAAGAAGAAGAAGTTGCTGAAGAAGAAGAAGAAGAAGAAGAAGAAGAAGAAGAAGAAGAAGAAGAAGAAGAAGAGGGTTAATTTTGTCAATTCACGTGTCCCAAACGGCTATTTTGAACGGAAGGACTGCGAATTTGGACGGAAGAGAAAGTGAGGGACTTAAGTGTTGGGTCGCCAAAATAGAGGGACAGAAGTGTTAATTACGTTAAACCTGAGGGACTACAAAGTAATTTTCCCTATTTTATTTAATTTATTTAATTATATTTATATTTTTAAAAAAATTAATAACAAAAAAATTAAGTGTTAAATGATTTTTTATAAAAAAAATTAGAAGTTAAATTATAGATTTAATTTATTTTTTTCTTTATCGTATCTTAATCTTGTAAATTTGCTTATATGTTAATGACACGTCATGAAATGAGAGCGGCCATTAAAATATTTGCATAAAGAAAAGAGAATAAAAAATAAAGAACCTGTGGATCTATTTACTTATAGAAAATAATTTTCTATTTTTTATTTTTCACTTTTAAGAAATTAAAATTTTTTATTTTTTATGAAATATATATTCACCTGTGAATAATAAAAAATCACATTCAAATTTAAAATAATATAAAAAATACTCATAAGTTTCATAATTAACAAATATTTTTTAAAAAAAATTGTTTAAAACTTAATTATATTTACTTTTATTTTTTTCCTACGTACTAATAATTTATTTTCTGATAATATAACTAATTTTAAATATTTTCAGAATAATTAGTTAATTTCAGTTATAAAAATATTATAATATTTTTTTTATTATGAAAGGGTTATTATTTATTTTATATTCCTATAAATTAATCCTTTTGATTATAATTTATTTTTATATTCCTATAAATTAATCCCTAAATATTATAACTATTTATAAATAAGTTCTTATTTATTTATATTTTAAATTAATTTCACATATTTATTAAATTTAATATCTTAAAATATATTAATAAAATAAAAATTAAATTAAGAATTTTGGTACAATATATATCTAAATTCAAGTTTAAAGAGTTATTTGAAGTTTAACTTTTTCCTTCTTAATGATTTTTTTATTAATTAGAATAAAAAGAAGATATGAGATTTTCTCTTATCTTATTTTTATTTTATTATTTTTCATAGGTAAGATATAAAAATTTAATAAAGAGAGATTAACTTATAAATATAAAAATTTATTAGTAATTACAATATTTAAAGACTAATCTATAAAAACATAGAAATTAATTTTAATTAAAAAAATAAAGTTTAAATTAAAAAATTATTTTATTGATCAAACAAAACGTAATGTTATAGAGACGAAAATATAGTTTTCATTAAATACGAGAGAGTAAATGATACTTAATAATGTTAGAGCAAAAATTTATTTTGCTAACGATATGAAAGTACATAATTATTTTTATTATAAATTAAAATATAAAATTATATTTTAAAATGCGTTAAATCACAAAATAATTTTTTTATAATTATTTTATTAAAATATATAAAATAATAATTTATTATCGTTATCTAAACTTTTTTATAATAATGTGTTTGCATAAATTTAATAGAAATTTGATAGATATATATTATTTGAGCTCATGAACAACTTGTTATTTTATATTTTCATCACTAGCTTCATTTGAAAATATTTATTTTTTAAAAAAAATATTTAAATAATTTTTTATAAAATTATATATTATTTTAATTTTTTATATTCAATAGGATGAAATAATTAAAGCGTGTTCAAATAATTTTATTACTTTTACTTTTAAATAGTTATTGGTTCAAAGATGAATTGTATCTTACTTTTTTAGATAAAAAAGCAGAGAAAATATTTTGAGTCAATATTCGAATACTAAGCGATAAGATAATGAAGTATTCCACACGTTTAAAAAAAAAATTCGAATGGTTTTTAACATAAAATCTTTTAGATTTAATTAAATATATTTACTATCAGACTAAGATAAGATGTTATATTTTACATCATAATAATTTTAAATTAAAATTAATAATAAAAATCTTTCGCAATAAAAATTTATATATATTTTTTCATTAGTCAAAATAAATTACTATATCATATATTTAAATTATAATCATAAATCAATGAAAATATCTGAAAAGCATACATTTACTTTTATAAAATAAACTATTTATTAAAATATATTATATATATAACAAAATTTTAAAATTTTTTATAATAATTTTAAATTAATTTCAACTGTTATTTTATAGTATTAACGAAGTAATTTCAGAATGGCTATTGAAATGTCAATATCTAAAATGTAATAGTGAATATTTATAAAATGACAATTTCTTTTGGTAAGATGTGAGAGTAAGGTTGAAGAAAATAAATAATTAATTTAAATAATGACTAAGATATGAAAATTTCAATGGAATAATCAATTTAGATCATAATCTCTCTTTATAATATCACATTTTAATGACTAAACATGAAAATTTCATGGAAGAATCAATTTAAATGATTATAATTGCTTTGTAAAATATTTCATTTCTAAAAAAAGAATATTTTATTGTATCTAGGAAAATTCCGGCTAAATCATATTTAGATTTTCTTTTTATTTATTATTAGCATTTAATTTTTGTGTCTACCAATTAAATCCTCACATATATATATTTTATGGTAAATGCAGTTATTATAAGCTATAGTTTATAGGAAAATTAATTTAATAATTACTATTACAAAAATAATACTTCTTTGGATAAATTTTTTATTAATTTTTTAATTATATATCTCTTAAAAATATTTAATTTTATTAAATATTAGAGATGTTTTGAAATTAAAATAAAATAAAATAATATTATAATAGTCAATTTATATGTTTGTATAATATAAAAAATATATAATAGTTTTAAAATAATTAAAAAGAGATTGATAAAAATTATAGAACAGGGAATGGCTATTAATAGTACTTAACAGATAGTAAAACGGTGCAGATCGAACAATAATCGAACGATCTTTTTAGAAGATTAGGTTGGACAATCACTCCAATAAATAAGATCGGACGACTTCTCAGAACAAACAACCACTCTATGTCGAACACTGGTCCAATAAATCAAGTCAGATGACTTCAAAAATTGGATGATAAACCCAGGTTAAACGACCGCTCTAGCAGATCAGGTTAGACGACTATTTCAAGTGACTGAATTAGATGACTATTCTAGAATATCAAGTCGAACGGACGTTCCAGAAGACTTATTTTCATCTTTGTGCCAGCTACACAAATATAGTAGAAGAATATTTTTTCTCTCCTAGTTTACATGTTTTCTGTCATAACAATAATTGTATATTATGACGTGTATCTTTTCAAAATAGTTAATAGAGTTGTATATAAACAAATTCTTCTCAAAAATAAAAATTGTACGAGTATTGCCCCAGCCTCTCTATCCCGATTGAGTCCTTTTTGGTACATGGTATCAGAGTATCCTGTGTTATATTTCATTTCTAATCATGCTTTTTCTTTTCTTTCTTTGTCACTCAAATGGTGGAAGAATTACCTAGAAAAACAATTTCAGAAACAGTGAAACAAAACAAAACTGAAAAAGATAATGAGAGTGATTTCCTCATACTTCAAAATTCAGATAATCAAGGGATGCAACTGGTTAGTGCTCCTCTTATTGGGAAAAATTATCTGTCATGGAGCATATCCATGATGATTGCTCTAAGGGTCAAGGATAACTTGATTTTATTGATGACACTTTCGAAATGCCATCTGCTAGGTCTCAAAACTTAGAGAAATGGAGGAAGGTGGACAGTATGGTCACCACATAGATATTAAGCTCACTGTCAAAGAAACTAATTGATGCATATATATATATGCACCATCTTCTCAAATACTCTGGAAAGAAATTAAGGAAAGATTCGGATAGAGTAATGGACCTCTTTTATCAGATCAAGCATGAGATAAATTCCCTCACTCAGGCTAATACCTCTATCATTGTGGGATGAATTAACCTATTTAAAGCCCTTACCAATATCTAAATATGGTGTATCCAAACAGTTGGATGAAATTTACAATGAGGCAAGTTATGTCAATTTCTCAGGATTTGCAGGTAAGGATACTGGGGGCTACCCTACTAGCAGACATGGTAAAAATTATGTATGGATAATAGATTTAGGTACATCAATTCATATATGTAGTGACCTATCTTTATTTCATATCATTTCTGCAATATCAAATAAAAGCACCATAACTCTACCTGATGAAATATCCAAGTATGTTCACTATTATGGAACTATTAGACTTTTACCTAAAATAATTCTATACAATGCTTTGTATGTTTCTCATTTTAAATACAACTTATTTTTAGTCGATAGCCTTTCTAAATTCTTTAAGCTAACAACAAAATTCTCTTCTAAAACTTGCTTTATACAGGACCTAGTGACTGAAGAGGTATTGGCTGAAGGGAAATAGTAAGGAGGACTCTATATTCTAGTAAATAAAACTCTTACTTGCTATGGTGTTGTTTGTGATTCTAGCACTAATTGTATTTCAGCTTCCAAATTAAACCCCATGCATGAAAGAAATGAAGTTTTTCATTTATACTCTTGTCAAAATTCCTATAAATTATGGTATTCAAGACTTGGTCATACATCACATAAAATTTACTCGTATCTTAGCCATTCAACTAGAAAATAAGAAAAATCAAGTGTGTGAAATATGTTCACTTACAAAACAATAAAATTTAAGTTTTAAGAAAAGCAAAATAACAACGGAAACTATTTTTGAACTAATTCATATTGATTTATGGGACCCGTATTTAACTCATTCAATCTGAAATGCAAAATACATTTTGACTATAGTGGATGATTTTTCAAGAGTCACTTGGACATAGTTTTTGTATGATAAATTTAATATGCATAACATATTTCATGATTTCATCAGTATGATACAAATTCAATTTCACAAAAATATCAAATTAATAAGGTCAAAAAATGGAACATAATTTATAAATAAATAATGTGAAACTCTTTTTAAATCAAAAGAAATTTTACATAAAAAAAACATGTTCATACACTCTACAACAAAATGGCATTGTGGAGCAAAAACATAAACATTTATTGCAAGTGCAAGGGCTATAATGTTTGAGTCTAAGCTTTCCAAACTTTTTTGGGCAAAAAGTATATTAATAGCTATTTATATCATAAGCAGATTGTCAAGTTCTGTTTTGGATTGAAAAATCCCTTATCAAATACTTTTTTGGTGAATGTTGACCTACAAACATTTAAAGTTTTTTGACTGTTTATGTTTTGCTACAAATACAAGGTCTAAAAAGGATAAATTTGAACAAAAGGCTTTTAAATGTGTTTTCATTGGATATGCTTCAGGTTTCGAAGCATACAATTTACATCATAAGAAAATAATAATTTCAAGAGATGTGATTTTTAATGAAACATGTTTTCCTTTTGTAAGTGGAAACACTTCAACACTTAATACTACAATGCCAATACCTATCCTCAACAATTTCGATCTGTACTGACCTCCCTATTTCGACCTGAATAATAATTCATTACCTATTATTGACAATTCCGACATGCACCGACCTCCCCATTTGGACCTGAATACCGACTTCCTCATTCTTGAGCCACTCTCAAAGCACTCAAATAACCTGAAAATTAAACCTGTCCTTCAAACAATTTCAGAAGAGCCTATTCTAAACACCACAATACTTAGCCAAGGAGAAGAGCTATAGTCCCCTCTAAACTGAGCTAGTTAAATGATTATGTGGTAAATAATTCTTCACTTGTTGATTCCTTAGTCAACACTTCAACAGAAGCTGGTCCGAGCCAAGATAACATCTAAGATATGTCTAACCTATCTCTCACTTACAGTCTTTTACACACATTATTTATGAAAAATGTGTCTACTGTCCATATACCTATTGTCCACCATCAAGCTAGGGAGAATAGTAACTAGGTTCATGCCATGCAACAAGAGATAGAGGCACTATAGAGAAATCAAACATGGATACTACACTATCTAAAGGCAAAAAGACAATTTCATCAAAATGGCCACACTATCTAAAGGCAAAAAGACAATTTCATCAAAATGGGTCTATAAAGTAAAGTACAAACAAGATAGAAGCATAGACAAGTATAAAGCCAATCTGGTCGCTAAAAGCTACAATCAATTGGTCGGAATCGATTATCATGAAAGTTTTTCTCCAGTGGTAAAAATGGTAACTATCAGACTTTTTCTAGCCATTGCCACAAAATTTGAGTAGTTTGTCTATCAGTTAGATGTAAACAATGCATATTTACATGGGTACCTAGAAGAAGTCTACATGTGCCCACCACAGGGATATATAAAGGCTAAAGAGGGACAAGTATGCAAGTTAATTAAAAGTCTCTATGGATTGAAACAAGTGGGTAGGCATTGAAATAAGGAACTCACAATAAAGTTACAAGATTATAGGTTCAAACAGTTCTCATCTGATTATTGTTTATTTATAAAATAAGCAGAAATTGAGTTTACAACACTAACTGTCTATGTAGATGATCAATTAATTACAGGTTCGAATGATCAATAGATTTTGCATGTCAAACATTTCCTTCATCAATAATTCACAATAAGAGATCTTGGATATGCCAAAATTTTCCTAAGAATGGAGATCAGCCAATCTCAAGAAGGAATGTTTTAAATCAACAAAAATACATTTTGGACATTCTCCAGTACACTGATCTGACAAACTTGAAAGCAACATTTTATCCACTACCAAGAAGCATCAAACTGAATAATGAGATTGGAGAGCTCATTGAACACCCAAAATAATACAGAAGACTCATGGAAAGATTGTTATACCTAGGTCTTACTAGGCCTGATGTTACTTTTGTCACGCAACAGTTCAGTCAGTTTATGCAATCTCCAAGAAAGCCTCATTGGGATGCGGCAATTTATGTCCTTCGTTATCTAAAAGGGTGTCTACCGAAAAGTTTATTCCTTTCTGCTTCCAAATGCATGCACCTCCGAGCTTTCTGTGACTCTAATTGGGCTTCTTGTCCAGTATTACGAAAATTCATCACAGACTACTGTATATTTCTTGGATCATCCTTAATTTGCTAGAAAGCAAAGAAACAATGCATAGTTAGCAAATCTTCTGTCGAAGCAGAATACAGGAGCATGGCAATAACAGTATGCGAATTAAAATGGATAAGTTACTTTCTTCGAGAT
This sequence comes from Manihot esculenta, assembly GCF_001659605.2. Lineage (NCBI taxonomy): Eukaryota > Viridiplantae > Streptophyta > Magnoliopsida > Malpighiales > Euphorbiaceae > Manihot > Manihot esculenta. The sequence continues at coordinate 4,322,861 of NC_035170.2, forward strand.
TTTGATCTATAAATATCTCTTCTTGTCCATCTCTTCTGTGATAATCAAGCGACCGAGCACATTGTAGCGAATCATGTTTTCTATGAACGAACAAAGCATCTTGAAATTGACTGTTATGTGGTTCGAGAATAACTCACAAAAGAATTTATTTCTACCTTGCATGTTCCTTCCAGACACCAATTTGCTGACCTCCTCACTAAACCTTTGACTTCTATTTTCTTTTATGAGCATTTGTTCAAGATGGGACTTTGAGATCTGTCCTCATCTCAATCTTGAGGGAGGTCTGATAGTACTTAACAGATAGCAAAATGATGCAAATCAAACAACGGTCGGATGATCTTTTTAGAAGATCATGTCAGACAATTACTCCATTAGATCAAATCGGACCACTTCTCAAGATGGATGACCATCTCAGGTCGGATTTGTAAATAAAAATACTAGCTCATAATTTCATTAAATAAGCACCGGTAATTTTGTAAATAGAAGCAATTTCACTTGAGGTTCATCTTCATTAAAGGTCTACCATGTCATCCACGAGTTCCGATTAATCTCATTCAATTTGTTAGAAAAAAATTTAAATAAATTTTATTAAAACTATATAAAACTTTTATTTATTTTAAAATAAAAATTTTTTAAATTAAAAATTAAATAAAATTTTATTAGAAAAGAAATTGAGTTTTTACAAAAATTTTAATGCCAAAAATAGTTAAACGAATTGAATCTGGGTGAGATTTTAATAATTGACTTATTAAAACCTTTTTGAGCTTAAATTAAATTTAAATCGAATATTAATAAATTTAAATTTAATTTATTTTTTAAATTAAATATTAATAAATTTAAATTTAATTTTATTTAAATAATTGTCAATATAAATCAAATTTTTATTAAATCAAAAAAAGAGTTTAAAAATAACTTAATTCATTTATAATATCAATAAATTTTAAATTAAAAATAATTTAAATGAAAAAAATATATTCACACGCTTACTCATAAATTTATTAAATAATTAAACTCTTAAATTTTAATAAAATAAATATTTATAAATTTAAATTTAATTTATTTATTAAATAAATTTAAAAATTAAATTCAAATTTAAGCCATTAAAAAAATCAAACTCAATCCAACCAGACTTTGATGAAACTCAAATGGTTTAATTTAGTTTTTTACGATCCTAACAAGCATGTTACCACGTCCATGTGTCGACCGTGCATAAAATTTGAGAATTGGAAATAATAATACGGGTAAACTGCAATTTAGTCTCTTTGATTTAGTAAAATACAATCTTTCGTCTTTCTGTTTTAAAAAACCTTCAATTTAATCATTCACATTTAAAAAAACTATAAAATAGTTTCTACCATCAAATTTTCAGTTAACATTCCATTTATTTTAATAAAAATGACTAAACTACCCTTTTCTCCTCATCCTTCTCCTTCTTTTCCCGATCCTCTTCTTTCTTTTCTCCTCCTCCTCCTCCTTCTTCTTCTTCTTTTTCTTCTTCTCCTTCTCCTTCTTTTCTTGATCCTTTCTCCTCCTTCTCCTTCTCCTCCTCCTCCCGATTCTCTTCTTCCTTTTCTCCTCATCCTCGTCCTCGTCCTCGTCCTCGTCCTCGTCCTCGTCCTCGTCCTCGTCCTCGTCCTCGTCCTCCTCCTCCTCCTTCTTCTTCTTCTTCTTCTTCTTCTTCTTCTTCTTCTCCCGATCCTTTCTCCTCCTCCTCCTCCTTCTCCTTCTCCTGTGTTGGGATAGAGTGAATACTGTTTGGTTGAGTTTTTTTACTTAAAGGGTAGTTTAGTCATTTTCATTAAAATAAACAGAACGTTAATTGAAAATTTGACGGTAGGGACTATTTTGCAGTTTTTTTAAATGTGAAGGATTAAATTGAAGATTTTTTAAAACAGAGGGACGAAAGGTTGTATTTTACTAAACCAGAGGGACTAAATTGTTGTTTACCCTAATAATAATAATAATAAATCTTAAGAAATAAACAAAATTAAAAATGGAGATCACATCACAACTCACCACGTAGATATGATGGTGGGTCCATGTGATCCAGCAACAAAAGAGTTGGTCACATTGAGGATGATGCACATTAGAGGTATAACAAAAGTTTGACCATTTCGTTGGTTACAAAATCTTGCATAATAAAACTATAACAGGCAATTTTGGTTAGTAGTGGCCAATCATGTGATGCCAAGTCACCAATCACTTCCTTTCAAACTTTTTAATTTAGATAAAAATAATGAAGCTTAATTTTTATTTTTTAATCCAAACTTAGTTAAAAAATAAGAAGCGAATTTTTTAATTTTTGGTTAAATTAAATATTAAACTTTTTTTTAGAGAAATTAAATATTAAACTTAAATGTGCAAATTAATTTTAATGAAAATTGAAAATCAAAAAATTTAAAAATTATCAATTAATATATAAAGGAGAAATTCAACATTAAAAAAATCATACCATTGAATTAAGACAAAGTTAGACTTATTCTACCAAAAAAAAAGGACAAAGTTAATCTTCATATTTTGTTCATTTTATCTATGGATTTTATTTGACAAAATAATTAAACCTTACATTCATGAATCTAGAATATTAGCTTTCCATAACTAATTTTATATTAAATTTAAGTTAATAATAAATATATTAAATAATTAAAAAAATAATTAATTTTATTCCTTTCATCTTATAATTTTTTACACTTTTTTAATTATTGCAAAATTATTATAAACTTTTTTAAATTATAATAATATATAAATCGATTATTATAATTCTATTTAATTTTTAAAATTTTTTTCTAAATATATGTTACTATTTAATAAAATTTAACATGAATATAATTAAAAATTTAATAAAAAAATTATCTTTCTAATAGAAAAAATTATTATTTAATTATTATAAAATAAAAAAATTTACTAGTTAATCCTTTAATTTTAAAAAATATATTAAATAATTTCTGACATTTTAAAAACTTTACTAATTAATTTTTTTATTAATTTTATCGTTACTATTTAATCTCTGTAATTTTAAAAAATTTATTAGTTAGACTCTCAAATTTTTAAAAAGTTTATTAATTAATTTTTCAGAAATATTTTAGATTTTTTTATAATATTTAATGATTAAAATTAATAAAAAAATTAATTAGTGAATATTTTAAAATGTCAAAAATATTTTAATATATTTTTTAAATGAGAAATTCAATAAATAAACTCTTTGCTATTAGATTATTTTGGATTTAGTATGATATTTCTCCATGATTTATATAAAATTACTTTAAAATTTTCATTTGTAAGAGAAATTACTTTAACACTGCATCCAATATTTATTAGTTCGCCTTATGAGACTATGAGTTTAGTCATAGCTGTTAATTATTTTCTTTAATAATAAAAATAACAACACTTTCATCTGAAATAATTTATTTTGAAAAAAAAAATAATTCAAATGAATTTTAAAAATCATACATGAGTTCCTATTATAATTTTATTTTATGAAATAAATTTATTTAATTAATAATTACTTTTAGATAAATTTCAAAATTTTATATATTTTATAGTGAAAAGACCTAAAATAATAAAACATGGTTGAATGTGAAACATCCTTTTTTTTTCCAGAATTTTAGATCCCATATTATTATGAAATCATTTATTAATACTATGTTTTCTTTGCAAAAAAAAAGTGTTTACAAAATATTTTTCATATAAAATATTTTTTAACAAAATAATTTATTTATTATTATTTAATTTTAATTTTAAAAATAAAATATAATAATAAATTTATATAGAAAGTATTTGATATTCTAAGATTAAGAGAATATGTTTTATAGTATTTGTATAAGTTTAGAAAGAGGAGATGATATTCGTCCTTTTTTTTTTCTTTACCTCCTGGTGAGTGTCATTTGTGTTTGTCATCCCGATCCGTACGTACAGATGTGTCATATTTCCTCTCCACGCCAAATGATCATTTAATTTTTTCATGCGCGCATACGGATAAGATTGTGAAGTGACTTGTCATATTTTCTCTTCATACCAGACAACTATTAAATTTATTTTAGCGCGTATGGAGATAAAATTATGAAGTCCCCTTCACATCACATTATCAGGTTCGCTGCTCTCCGTGTATTTGTGCTGAGATTTAATACATTGGATTGGTCAATTAAATGAAAACTTTATGAGTTTTGGGTCAATATTATTCTTTTGAATATGCCGTAATTCAAAATAGATGAGGTCCGATAATCATCAGTATTTTCAAAAAATATAAATAATTTTTTTAAAGGTGAAAGTTTTTTTAAAATAATTTAAATTTTTTATTTAATTATAAAAATATTTTTTATTTATTAATTTTTTGAGTATGCTTAAGTCAAAAAATATAAATAATATTTTCCAAAAAATAAATCAAACATAGATAATAAGACAAAAAGAAGAGCAGAAATGACATGATTATCCCACCAAACTCGTTGTTTTTCACAAAATTATGATCCACAATTAATTAATAAGAAAGAAAACACAATTGGATTAAGAATTAATGCTAAGGGAGAGAATATATTGAATAATTGTCAGTGTCAATCTTGGTGAAGTAACATGGAATTTTATAATGAATTTTTAATTTAAAAAATAATGCACATTTCCAATTTAAATTTTATATGTTATTAGTTATTCGTTTTTAAATTTATTTATGTAAATAATAAAATAATAAAAAGAAATATGGAATATAAAATGCAGAAAAAAATTTTAAATCTATCTTAATTTATATATTCTAATAGAATTTATTAATTTAAAATTTAATAAAAGATATACTATAATTTTAATTAAAATATCAGTTACGTCGCGGTGTGAAAATTACCGAAGAAGCAAACGGAAAATGGAACTGAAAATAGCCATAGGACATGGGCGTTCTGGACTTTTCACATGCAAAATTAAATCCCTGGTGGACACGCATGCTTACCGCGTGAAAATGGAATTACTATTAACTTCACAACTCTTGAATTCTTTAAACAAAATTAATATTTAGTCCCTATAGTTTAGTAAAAATAATAATTTAGTCACTCTATGTAAAAAAAAATTGTCCATATTTTTTCAGTCCATTAATTATTTAGTCTTTATCCCTTCTGTTAATTGAAAGAACTAAATATTTATTATTTTAAAATTATAAAAATTAAATAATTATATTTCAAATTATAGATACTAATTAAAAATAAAAATATTTTAATAAATTCACCCATACTATTTAAATAGAAAAAAAAAACTAAGGTTGGTTTCACTTAATTTATGAAAATTAATTTATAAATGATCAGAATTTATAAAATATTTAAAATTTTAATCAATCAAGAATTTTGTTTAAAATGCTTATACGTGCTTATAAATAGTTAACATATTTAATAATAGAGCGACTTATAAATATATTTATTATTAAAATTATTAAATAACTATAAAAAAACATATAGTAAATTTTAAAATTAAATAAATATATTATAATATATTATTTTTTATTTAGTCAAATTAATTTATAAGTACTAAAATAAAAAAAAAATAATTTCCTCCGATACTTTTAGAAGTTATAAACCTAAAATAAAGAAATATAAATACTATTAATTTATTTTTTAAAATAAAGGGATTAGTCAGTTAGTTTTATTAATTAATAGGGATTAAATAGTAAAATTTTCAAATTCTTAATCGTTAAGGCCGGCGTGTAAAGCCAAGAGAAGTAACAGCGATCTGATTACACCACGAGACGATGATCCCTCAGAGTAGATGTTAGTATGCATACGTGTATATATATGAGTACGTGAGATCACGTTGGTCGATGAATTAAGCGCAAGTCTATGATCTGTCTGCCTCTCTGTCTCTCTGTTTTCTCCATATTTTTTTATTCCCTCTTCTTCTCCTTATATCTCTCTCCTTCTTCTTCCTTCTTCCCCTCCAAACCCTCCCTCTCTTCCTCTTCTCTCCCACCTCTACTTCATGCAAATGGCGATGCCAAGGGGTTTCTGAACTTTTTTTTTCTTTTTTGGTGAAAGGAATTGAGGATAAGGAAAAGGGAGAAGGAGGAGGATGACGATGAGCGGCAATATTGGGCCTTTTGGAGATACTACACTGACCAAAGTTTTCGTTGGAGGATTAGCATGGGAGACTCCTAAGGAAGCCATGAAAGAACATTTTGATAAGTATGGTGAGATCTTGGAAGCTGTGATTATCTCTGATAAGGTCACCGGTAGATCCAAGGGCTATGGATTTGTAAGTGTTTCTATTGAACTCTATAGCATGGTTGTATAATAGCAATGGAATTAGTATTATTTGATTTTGTTTTATTTTTTAATATTAGGTGACGTTTAAGGATGCTGAAGCAGCAAAGAAGGCTTGCGAGGACCCTACTCCCATCATCAATGGCCGCCGAGCCAACTGCAATCTGGCTTCGCTTGGTGCTCGACGCCCGAGGTCTGCTGCTCCAGCGGCGACTCAACAAGGTACACCGCAATACAATACAATTCACACTTCAAATATATTCCGTTTGTTTTAAAGAAATAAAAATTTTCGTTATTTTCTTTTTTTTTTCAGTCAATTTAAAGTCAACATTCTTTTCAAGTGAAAATCCATGAAATTGTGGATAATGGATTGGGTCCTTGCTATCTTTAGCACTAAAAAGAAAGCTTCAAAGATATTTATTTATTAAGCAGCTATATTTCTTGATATTTTTTTATTTAAATCATATATCGGTAGAAAATAAAAGTAATTGCTTGTTAGTGTGTGTGTGTGTATATTTATGATCTTTAAATCTTGAAAGAAAAATAATGATATGATTTTTAATCATAAATTTAAGGATCCAAAGTTGGACCGAGGTCCGCATCATCGGCACTAGCAAATCACGCGCAGTGGTATTATCCTGCGGGTTCACCTGCATCCCCATTTCATCATCAGCAGCATCAGGCCATTCCCTTTTATGGGTAAAACAAAACAATTTCTGTTAATCTCTTCTTTAGCCTTATACTTCATAGAAATTAATGGAATTGTCTTTTGGTATTCTACTTTTGTTGTGCAGGTACACCCCAACTTATGTTCCAACTGATATCAGTTACAATCATGTGAGTGATTAATATGCAATTAGTATTTTTTTAAAAAAATTATTGGTGTTATTTTTAAAAATATGTAAAATTTTGGGTAAATGGTGTGATGGGGTCCGCAGAAGCTGAGCTACACAGGCGGGTCCTACATGAACGGGCATTTCTCTCAGGTGTACCCAGGGCAGCCTATTATGGGTGCCAATGCAATGATGCCAGTGTACCCGCTTTATCACTTCCATCAATCACAAACAATGGGCCTACCTGCCCATATCTTTCCGGTTCCCACCAACACCAGCGTGGCCACAGTACCCACCATAATGTCCAAACCCCCATCACTAGCTCCTAGCCCAGGTAATATATCCAAGGCAAAAGCAAACTTTGGTATATGAGGATAATTTTCTTTATTATTATTATAAATTTGTATTTGTGATTTGCACTATTAACATATAAATCCTAATTTATAATAAGAAGTTTATTAAGCCTAGAATATTAAAAGCGTTAAAACTATAAGTTAAATAAGTTTATTTCTCTCCATGATAAATAATGGTAACTGTAAAATGGCTTTTGTGTGGCGACAACACATGGGAGCATATGCTCAACCTTGACCTCAACCTAGACAATGTGAATAAGAATAATTGTGTCAAGTGCCTTCGTGATTGAGTTGGGTCCACTGCCAACTGGCACCTTAGAGACTAACGTGACTTAGAAAGACCAAATTTCCCTTTTAGCAGGTGCGTGCAGTGTGCATGTATTAGCTGGTTGATTAATGCTGGTTTATATATATCCTTTGTTCCATTCCTTGTCTCTGCCACCTTGTGTGTTTCTATTCACTGCCAGCTTGTGTTGTATTTTTCAGTGGACCCTAACAACTTATTTTCACTATCATTACTAAATATTATTGATTTAGTTTCCTCCCGCAGCTCCAGATATACATTTTTCTTTCCTATCACTGCAACAAATTAAATCTAACACTAAAATTTTTTAGCGTCACAGTTCTCATAGCAATTTAGTAGTAATTATTTAATTTCGCTGGGAAATTTTATGAAGTCTAATTTACTAGTGTATTTTTAATTCAAGTCAATATAGTTTACTTCTAAATGAACCAATTGAATTGTGACATGAGTATTCTGTTATTTGATAATCTAAGACTGATCAGGATTAGATTGCAAAAGAATGCTAGAAAATTTACTTATGATATCTCCTAAAATTAAGTATTTTACACATATATTTTATTGGAAAAAAAATGTGAACTGATATTACAGAGACAGTTTGCATGGCCGTGGAATAGGTGAAGTTGGCAAAGGGGAAAGCTTTAAAAAGATTGGGTAATGGCAATATGAAGGAAAGAGAGGATGGCAGGCAGCTGCTGCAGAACAACATTATTATATTTTCTGTTGTGGCTCTTCTTTTCTTTCTTTTTTTATTAAAAAAAAAAAGTTACTATTATGATTCTTAGGTGTTTGATAAGATTCTTTCATTCTCTTGTGCTCTATCTCTTATGATCTAACTGAACTACTAGAGGAAAAAAAAATGTAACAGAAGTCTGCAGTCATGTAATGTTTACCCATATCTTATGGGTTCCTTTCTGAACTTTGCTGCATTAAAGCCTGCATCTTCCAATGATGTGTTCTATCCACAATTGAATATGAGATTACATATGAAGATATGGATTTAGTTTATGTATATATAATTGTGTGTTAATATATAGTGGTTATCAATAAACTCTTCTAAAGTGTGTAAATTACTACAAAATTGTTATATTTTATTAAAATGATGACAAAATTTATATATAATTTATTTTCATTTAAAAATTAAAATTTTAGAGTCAATAGAAAAAAAAAAGAAAAAAGAGAAAGGTGTTACGAGACATAGAATATTGAATGGTAGGTTGATGTTGTTGGGAATGATGAAGTGGGACAACACATGTAAAACGGAGAAACAAATTGATTATCTCATTGGCAGTTTAACAGTGTCTTAAAGAAGAAAAGATTTATTAATATAGAATTAAAGTATAATAAACATAATTAGGAGTTGGATTAGGTTAGTTCATATGTCATATCTCACTTAGGTGGCTCACACTTTATACATATTTTATAATTCCTTATTCATAGATCTTAGGGTTAATTAATTATATGGAAATTTATTATTCTTTATTAATTTATTTTAATATTAATAAAATATACTAAATAATATAAATATTTAAAATTATAAAAATTAAATAGTAGAGAAAATTATTACTTAATTTATATAATACGAAAAAATTTACTAATTAAATTCAATTTTAAAAAATTTTATTAATTAGTATCTACGATAATTTCAACCGTTAAATACTTTTAACACGAAGGAATTAATTAATAAATTTTATAAAAATATATGAGAGAGTAATTAATAAATTTTATAAAACTATAGAGATTAAATATTAAAATATTTAATGAAAAAATTAAAAAAAAATTAATTAGTAGACTTTTTAAAATATTTTCGGTGAATTTCTCTAATAATTTTTCTTAGAATTAAAATAAATTAATAATTAAATTTTTAAAAAATATAAAAATATTTTAATTAAAATAATTTTTAAATTGAAATAAATTATTAAATTTTTAAAAAATTCAAATATCTAATAATAATTCACGACTAAATTATTATATATGGAAAGAGGAAAATTCATACCTGACTCATAAACTATGTCTTGATCTGAAAAGCATTTAATATTAATGATGGAGGATACAATTTGATCATAAAAGTTGGTTGGTTATATTTAAATAAGGATTGTTATTTAATAGGGAAGCTGTACCACATCTTAATGTCACTTTTTGATGAATTTATTCAAATTTTTTATTTAAATTTTTAAATAAATTCTTATAATATCATATAAAATTTCAATTTTATTTATAATAAAAAAAATTAAATTTTTTCAATTTAAATAAAAAATTATTAAAAAATAAATCAATTAAAATAGATTCTTATAAATTTATTAATATCAAATTATTTCATATTTTTATTTAATATTTTAACTTGTTTTTATGATATAATCAATAAAAATATCACTTAAAAAAATGGTAATATAATTTAATACAATTACAGATTTAGTCTGCTAATAAATATATTTAAGTAAATTCTAGAGATTTCAGTTTTATTCTCCTAATTTTTATTTTAAAAAGATAATAATTTAATAATTAGTTAAAAAATTGTATTGTTTTCCATAGTAAATAATGCTTATGCCGTCTCATTTCAAATACTTTTAAAAGATTGTTACAAAAAATAATTAATTTTTATTTTTTTTATTTTCTGTGAGATAAACATTAATACTTGATTAAGAGAGAAATATATTAGGAATAAAAGTCTTAATTTTCTAAAATTTAAATAAAGTGATAAAGAAATTTAAAAAAATAATATTTGAAATGGAATAGAAAGAGTATCCACTTTATTTATTGAACAAGAAAATAAGTGTTTTTAAATTTATACAATATTTTTTTAATCTGAAAAAATTAATTTAATTTGGATTTTTATTAATTTTAATTTAGGAAAGGGATTTTGATTCCAACTGTTTTTAAATTTAGTTAGTAAAATAAAAACTCAACAAAATAACAAGTGTATCATGGGTCAGTCCATGTCTCTACAATGAGATTTTAAGCCCAAAGGAATTTTTATTGCAGTCCTTGGGCTGCACCCATTGGAGAAATGAAAACTTCATATAATTTCTTTTCAGCAGTGATGTGGCTGGTAGGAGGGTCCATTTTATTTGGTTAAAACTGAAAAAATTAATTGAATTTAATTAATTTAAATTTTTATTTAATTTTATTATTTATTTTAATTCGATTTAATTTTAATTTTAAAAGTTTTAATTATTTTGATTTAATTTAATTTTAATAAAAAATTAAAAAAAATCAAACTCAACTGATGAATAATAATAATAATATATTATTTTTAATAATATAGAGAGATTAAATTATAGTTAAAATATTTTTATTAAATTTTAAAATATTAAAATTAAAGTGTGAAAAATAAAAAATTTATTAAAAATTTAAATTGAATTGAATCAGATCGGTTCGATTCGATTTAATTTCTGATAAAAAAAATTCGATTTGATTTTTATAAATATTAAAAATTTTGATTTTCGATTTATCCGATTCAGTTAGATTTTGAACTGAACCGATCGAATACTCACCCTAATTAGTAGGTATGTCTCCAAACTATGAATATGCAAAATAATTTAGTATTTATCGATAATCAATAATAATATTTTTAATAATTTAATTCCTCAATTCAAATTATTATTGGTTTAAAAATATTTTAATCCATGGGCAGCTCTAGCAGTGTACCTATGCAACTAAACAGCCTTCCGTCGGAGCTACTTATATTAATTTTTCTACATGTGAACAACCTCTTAAGTAAACTCCTTGCATAAAAAAACCCAAGTTTAGCTTTAAAGGAGATTACATATAGAGAAATACTTTGCCTTTTAAGGACCCAGAAGCATAATGAATTAGGATAGTTAATATTAAGATTCTATTTATTTATGAAAATAATTTATATTTAAAAAATAATTTTGATGAAAAATATTTTTATAAAAAACATTTCATAGTTACTTAAGATGAAGTTATTTAAAAATAAATAAATTTAATATTTAATTTCTGAATATTATTATTATTAATAAATCAGTTCTTATATTTTTAAAAATTTATTAAACTGTTCTTATTTTTTTCTTTTCATCGATAAAATAGTCATTCCATTATTTTTTTATTAAAAATATATGAAAAAAAAAATGAAAATCCATTTTTACCTTCAATAAATCATTTTATTTAGTTTCAGTATATTATCATTATTAATAAGTTAGTACTTATATTTTTTAAAATTTATTAAAACATCATTTTTATTTATTTTGTTTGTCAATAAAATAGTCTATTTTTCTTCTTTTTTAAACATAAGAAGACAGAGGAGAAGAATAAAAAACACTTAAAAAAAAAGAAAATAAAGAAGTAAAAAAAATAAGAGAATTTTTTTATTATATTTTTAACAATAAAAAAAGACGGAATTGAATGAAAAATTTAAAAATATTTTAATAAATTTTTAAAAATTAAAGGACTAACTTGTTAATAATAATAATATTAAAAATTAAATAATAATTTTTTTAAAAAAACTTAATTTTCTTTTTAACAAAAAAAATTCATTAATAAATTTTTCTAAATACTCTAAATATCAGAAATTATGTAAAATAAAAAATATTTTATGTAAAATAAATGTATTCTAATTAAAATTCATTGTCATATTTTAGATTTTTTATAAATAAAGTTGATCATTATATTTCTTCTACATTTATACAAAAATTAAATCTAAAGCATATTTATTGCATTGTTTAAGAGTTTATGGTGAATATATTTCAATACTATTATAAATAAATAGTAAATTAAGTGTCCTCAAATAAAAATAAGATAATAATTTTATTTATTGAAATTTTTATATTAAAAAAATTGGTTAAATTTATATTCTTATCCATATTAATATATATATTTTATAATTAAATTATGAAGTTATTGCTTAAAATAAGAGAATATTCTTATTTTAAATACTATTTTGTCTAACTTCTTATCCCATGAATTTTATTATTTGATATACCAATAAGTAGTTGAATAAGTGGCCTGAACCTGGGTATAAACGAAATAAATTATTTGTAAACTATTCGAAATTCGACTTGATAGAGCTCGACTCATTTTCTAAACGAGTCGAATTCGAGCTCACTTTTTAAACTCGTTTAATAAATGAGCCGAACTTGAGTTAGTAGTCGACTCATTTAGATTCGCGAGCTGACTCGTGAATAGACTTGCGAATAAGCTCGTGAGCAGGCTCGCGAATAAGCTCGTGAACATGTTTGTTCAACACCAATCCCACACATCGAAAGTTGAAGGGAAATGGATGATTGTGATTTTTCTATAGAAAAAATTAATTTTTAGTCCATGAGATTTAACGTAATTAACACTTCTATCCTTCTATTTTAGCGACCAAACACTTAAGTCCCTCATTTTCTCTTCCGTCCAAATTCATAGTCCTTCTGTCCAAATTCATAGTCCTTCTGTCCAAATTCATAGTCCTTCTGTCCAAATTCATAATCCTTCTGTCCAAAATAGACGTTTAGTCAAAGAGTCAAAAGTGAGAGGTGAGAATTTTTTCCAAAAGTGCCCTTAATGAACTTGTTAAAACCCTCTTAACGTGAAATCCCTCTATCTTCATTCTCTTTCATATTTTCTCTATTTCCTTTTACCCATTTCTCTATTTCCTTTTACCCATTGTTGATTCTCCCCCCTTTTTTTTTCTCTTTTTAATTTTTCTTATCCTTCATATCTTCTCAATTTTCTTTTAACTTTATTGATTTTCTCATAAATTTTCTAAAATTTATGAAGTGGATTAAAAGATTCTAAGAGAATGGATGTTTACCATAGCATTGAAGGAATATTTACTAAAATTGTCTTATTTTTCCAAATTATAAGAAGTAAAATGTTTGCAACAAAGCCCATTATGAACTTCTCTCAACACCTTTCTCTCTCTAAATCCACCACCACTTCTCCAATCAGCACTACCACCTCCAATCTTCCAATTCCCACCTTGAAAACCCTTGACATACTTAATAGCACAAGCCACCATAGGATCCTCCCCAGGAATTTCTTATCCTCTCCTGCATCTGGAATTCTTAAAAACATTAATATCATGGGCCAAAACTCAAATTATGAGAAAGAAGAAGTGGGAAGAAGAAGAATATACAGTGAAGAGGTATTGGGTTTTGGTTTCGTGATTTTGAATAGATGGAGTGTTGGAGAAATAGTATGAGAAAGAAGAAGAAGAATCACGAATTGAGTTTGGATTTCGTAATTTTGAAATAGAGAGACTTTTACTGTGGGCCAATTTTGTCAATTCACGTGTCCCAAACACCTATTTTAGACAGAAGGACTATGAATTTGGACGGAAAAGAAAGTGAGAGACTTAAGTGTTGGGTCGCCAAAATAGAGAGACATAAGTGTTAATTACATTAAACTTTAGAGACTAAAAAGTAATTTTCTCTTTTCTATAAAAAGATAATCTTTTTACTTAGTTTTAGTTAGAGATTTCAATTAAATAAAAAAATTTAATTTAAAAATCTTTTAATGATTTTATAATTTAAATTTATTTATAATTTAAATAAATTTAAATTATATTAAGCTTATTTATAATATAATCGAACTCAAATTTAGTTTAAATGAACTCAAATTTGAGATTTTTTAGTGTAGTTTGGGTTGGCTAGTTAATGTAATAAATAAGTTTATTATGAATCGAGTTCGAATCAAATTCAAATTTAATATTTATTTTATAAATTAAATTCGAGTTTATAAATAAAGTTTGAGTGCGTTGACTAGTTAATATAATAAATAAATTTATTATGAATCGAGTTCGAATCGAATTCAAATTTAATATTTATTTTATAAATTGAGTTTGAGTTTATAAATAAAGTTCGAATTAATTCAATCTTTTAAATTTATTTTTTAATCGAATGTACGTTTATTAAAATTTAGTTCAATTCGATTTAATTATAAATTTACTTGGAGCTAGTTTTCAAACAAAGTTAGAATTTTTATGAAAAATAGGCAAAGACACAAAAATAAAGCGTCAAAATTAATTGGTCTTTTATTTTATTTTAATTTCTTTTATTTGTTTATTTTCATTTTTAAAAAAGTGATTATTATTTCTTTTAAGCAGTAATGTAGTCACACCACCTTTTTTTCTTTGTGCATATAAATTAACTGTTGTATCCTATTTAATTTTATTTTAATTTTAAAATAATTTATCATTAATTATTATTTTTTTAAATAAACATTTAAAATATCTCTTAATATTTAATATATTTAAAACAAATTTATTTATAAAATTAATAAAAAATTATAATATATATAAAAAAGTAAGGTAGATAAAAATTATAGTATGATAAAATATATTATAATTTATAAAAAATTATAAAAATTTAAAAATAATAAATCACAAATACTATAAGATTATCAAAATGTGTAAAGCATATTGAATAAAAACTGGTACTTTTAAACAGTTCTGATGTGTTACTCTACGAGACGTCTTTGAAGTTTAAATTATCACAAAGTTTTTTTTAGTAAAATTCAGAAATATAAATATATATATATATTTAAATTAAACAATTATAATTTTTATAAAAGGTTAAAAGGTTACAAAGAGGATGGGCCCATATGATGATGAACTTAATTAATAATCATTAAATTAAATACTTGAATATAAATTCTTGCATTTGCTATATATATTTTAATTTAATTTAATTAATAATCATTAGTTACGCTTTTATTTTGTTATTATAAAATCAATTATTTTTAGAAGTGTTACATAAAAATATTATTTTTAAAAATATTATATAGAAATTCCTTATTTTTATAAAGAAAGATTTATAATTTAGTTCTTGGGTATTGCCATTATTAACAAGTCAGTCCCTATATTTTTAGAAACCTATTAAAATATCCTTATATTTTCTTTCCGTCAATAAAATAGTCCTTCCGTCATATTTTCCGTTAAAATTAGATAAAGGAGGAGAGAGAAAAAATTTTAAAATCCAATTTTACCCTCAAATAAAATAATTTATTTAGTTCTTGGATATTGTTATTATTAACAAATTAGTTCTTACATTTTCAAAAATCTATTAAAACGTTTTTATCTTTTTCCATATCTATTAAAATATCCTTGTCATTTCTTTTCGTCAATAAAAAAGTCCCTATCTTTTCTCATATCTATTAAAACGTCCTTATCATTTCTTTCCATCAACGAAATAGTCCTTTCTCATCGTTTCTTTCCATCAACGAAATCGTCCCTCCTTATGTTTTTAAAAATCTATTAAAACGTCCTTATCATTTTTATTTGTCAACAAAACAGTCCCTATCTTTTCTCACATCTATTAAAATGTCCTTATCGTTTCTTTTTATCAACTAAATAGTCCCTATCTTTTCTTTCCTCCTCCTCCTCCTCCTTCTTTGAAAAAGAAGAAGAAGGAGGAGGAGGAGAAGAAGAAGGAGAAGAAGAAGAAGAGAAAGAACAAAAAGAAGAAAAAAAAGAAGAAAAAGAAGAAAAAAAAGAAGAAAAAGAAGAAGAAGGAGAAGAAGGAGAAGAAGAAGAAGAAAAAGAAGAAAAAGAAGAAAAAGAAGAAAAAAAAAAGAAGAAAAAGAAGAAGAAGAAGAAGAAGAAGAAGAAGAAGAAGAAGAAGGAGAAGAAGAAGAAGAAGAAAAAGAAGAAGAAGAAGGAGGAAAAGAAGGAGAAGAAAAAGAAGCAGAAGCAGAAGGAGAAGCATAAGCAGAAGAAGAAGCAGAAGAAGGAGGAAGAATTGATGAAGAAGAAAACGAAGGAAGAGGAGGAAGAAGAGGAGGAGGAGGAAAATAATGGGGGTAATTTAATCTTTTACTATATTTTTAACGGCAAAAATAGACGGAATGACTATTTTATTGACGGAGAGAAAAGATAAGGACATTTTAATAGGTTTCTAAAAATACAGGGATTGATTTGTTAATAATGGTAATACTCAGAGACTAAATTGTAAATCTCCCTTTTATAAATCTTCCATGAAAATTCATCAGACCATTTTTATTTATTTAATCATTAAAATTAATACGTAAAAAATATTATCGAAAAAATAAAGTGATCGGAGATAATGTTATTAATATTTTGTGTGACATTTTTTTTTAAATTTCTTGTTATACACCAGTTCTATCAAATAAAGGATCAGAAAATAGTTTAAGTAATTTTTATGTAGGATAAACTGCAGTTTAGTCCCTCTAGTTTAGTGAAATATAACCTTTCGTCCATCTATTTTAAAAAATCGTCAATTTAATCACTGTAATTTTTAAAAACTATGCTATTGGTCCCTCCCGTTAGATTTTCAGTTAAGTCACTGTTAGTCTTAGTTAAAAAACTAAAATACCCATTATTAAAATCATTCTCTAATCTGCTAACTCTCTGCTTTCTCTTTCTCTTTGCTGCTTTTTCTTCTGCTTTCTCTTTTTCTTTATTGCTTTTTCTTCTTCTTCTGCTCTCTTAGATTTGTTCCTCTTCTCTTCTTCTGTATAGAATGGAGCTTGCTTTAAGGCTTGGTGATTTATCTAAGCCCTTCGAGTTTCTTCACCACACCCCTAAGGTTTCTACCGAAGATCTAGGATTTTGCATGGGATTACCAACTGGATTTACTGCATCTCCGAGATCTCATGATAAAGTTGTTGATACTATCCTTCATGGTGAAGCTGCTGCCACCGGAGTTTCATTGGGTCCTCCTATTCAGCTTAATCTTTTACCTTTCTCTCCTATTCCTCAGAGACAGCCTCCTTCTCATACTCCCTTTCTATGGCTCTTTGATAACTCTATGTGTTCTCCAATACCATCTGCCGCTGGTATTGGGTGAGCAACCGGTGACTGATATCCTGGGTTAATTTGTCTATGCATTAGTTTTTCCTCATTTTTAAATAGCCCCTTTTTGTAATTAGAGAGAAAAATATCCATCTCTCCCGCTAGTTAAAGGGCATTCTAGGAATTTTCTATTTAACTTTCTATTGACCAATTTATAAATTGAATACTAACGGTGACTTAACTGAAAATCTAATGGGAGGGACCAATGACATAGTTTTTAAAAATCATAGTGGCTAAATTGACGATTTTTTAAAATAAAGGGACGAAAGATTATATTTCATTAAATTAAAGGGACTAAATTATAGTTTACCTTTTATGTAATATTTTTAAAAATGAAAGATTCTGTAATAATAAATTAAAAATAAGAGACTAAAATGAACAATTTTTAAACTTGAAGGATCGTATGGTAAAAATTATCTAAGATAATAACAAACGCGGCATTGAATACGTTAATGTAATAAAGTTACACTTTTTTTTCCTCAAAGAGTTGCACTCTTTTTATCGGATATAAAAGATTCATTAATATTTAAAAGCAAAGTACATAGATTTAGACAATATAAAATTTCAAAATCTAGAACTTAACGCTAAATATAAGATTCTAGCTTCAAAAGCTAACTGTTTAGATCGGGTAGGTTAAATCATATGTGTGATCCGGCAAAACAAAGTCTAGCAGTAGAATCGTTGCCTCAACAAAAAGCTCACCGCATACGTAAATTGAAGGGCACCTCCAAACATGTTTTTGATAAAAGAAAATGAGCTAAAATTTTAGGAAAAAAAGATCTTGAATATCAAAGTATAGATGCCAACACTAAAAAAAAATGTAAAGAGTAAGGTAAGAAAAGAGATTCAAATTAATACTATCACCGAGCGGAGCGTTAGTAAAATACTGTACAATCTGTTGGTTGAAGTTTAATATTTTTTTTATATATTAAATATTTAAATATATTATATAAAAATTGTTATTTATTTTAGTTTTAATTTAATTAAATTTTGAATAAAGATAAAATCTATAAAATTATATTATTATGTAAAAAAGTTATAATGTAATTATAATTATAAGATTTTTATTTTATTTAAATAATATCTGAAAAATATTCGACTAATTTTTATTATAATCGAAGAATAGTTAGAAATAAGATCTCGTAGAATTAATATATAATGTTT
This sequence comes from Manihot esculenta, assembly GCF_001659605.2. NCBI lineage: Eukaryota > Viridiplantae > Streptophyta > Magnoliopsida > Malpighiales > Euphorbiaceae > Manihot > Manihot esculenta. Next base: position 4,341,496 of record NC_035170.2, read on the forward strand.
GTTTTAGAAGTAAGTACATTGGACTGATCCGTTGAGAAATTTATATACAAAATAATTTATATTTATAGATTACTCAATAGTTGTATAAGTGAATTTTTTGATGAACTGAAAATTAGAGTTTGAATATAAAGGGTATTTTATGAGAGCATACTCTCACTCTCTTGATCATTTAAAGAGTCTCTATAATTTATAAAATATACAGAGAATTGACAAGAAAATGAACTCTTTAGTAAATTCACTCGTATTTTTCAAATAGTCTATTTGCAACCATAATTCCATGAGCCATTTCTGATAATTGAGTAAACTACCATCTCACCAAGTTAAAGACCAGTAGAGACTCAAATATGAGTTTTCCTTTTCAAACGGAGTCAACCAAAAATACAAAAAAATTATATATTAAAGTTTTAAATCTCTAAGTTGAGATTTCTCTGTGAGAACCAAAAGAAAAATATACACATGAAATATAGAGAAAACAAAAGAAAAAAAAAAAGAAAAGACGATCAATCTCTCAAAAAATTTAAAACTATTTTAAAAATACACAACATCCGAACAAAAATATGTAGGAACTCTCGAGAAGTAGGAAGAGTAAAAATTCAATCGAGAGGGGAAGGCCTATATTTCTTTATTCGAAAGGGCAGAAAAAGACAAATGAGATGGTAAAAAGAGGCTAAAAACTCTAGAACCAGTAATCAAAGAGTCCCAAAGAAAGTTTCACTCTCAAAAAATTAGAGAGAAGTAGCAGCAGTATACTAGAGTTACACCTTCAATGCGGTTGATTGATTCTCACATCACTCCTAATGGTTCATTTGTACTTGTTCCCTGTTAAGGGCTTTATGTTGAAGTCATTTTTTCTTTTTTAATTTATTTATTTTTAATAATAAAAATACATGGAAGCAAAGGCAGAAGGCTGCTGGTACTGACTCTTCACTGAAAAGTTTAACAGAACAAAGAATCCATTAAATTCGCCCTTTCTTTTATTTTTCCCTTAATCCAGTATTGAATCTTATGACTAAACCTTTTTCTTTTCTTTTCTCTCTCAAAACCCCCCCTGAGAAAAAAGAGAAAAACAACAAACCCTTGGTTTGCAACAAACCCTTGGCTCAAGATCTACATGGTATACACACTATCTTCATCCATCACTCTTTTTTACTTTAAAATTAACGGTAGAATTTATTTTTTCTTGTCTATCATCTTGCACATTCAGTTCTTGATTTTCCGTTTGTTAATTATGGACTTCGATCTTTTTTCTTTTCTGTTTTTGTTTCTAGGGTTTATCACTCTCTTAGTGATTTTTCTCTTTTCTTGGTATTTTGGTTATAAAGACATCATCTTTTCTGGATTCTGAAATTTACCCAGACACTATCTTCGATGAGCGAACACGTTGATAAGGGTGTTTCTGGTAGTACTGTTTTGGAATCGTCTAAAGAGACTGTAAGTGATGGCGTAGCTAGTGGAGATAGCGCGGAAACCCGAGTCGTTGAGTCAGTTGCTAGTGACGCTCAGTTTCAAGGCCAGGGTGTGACCAAGGAATCCTCAGCACAAGGGGTGGTGACAGAGGAAGGCGGCTTTTGTAATGGGGCGAATATAATGGTTGGGTTGAGGGGTTCTGATATTTACGCTGATGGTGTTTGCATACGTGATTCTGGTGATGGTGGCGGAGGAAATTTGAGTGAGGAAGCAACTAAAAGTCATGGTCAGTCAAGGGAGTTGGCCTCAGAGGGAGATGTAAAAGTTGTAGGTGGTGGGGGTGGTGATTCTAATTCTAAGCCCAATAAGGATCCAAGTGTGGAAGCATCAAATTTGGTAACCCAGAGTGAGGTTGAAAAGTCTTCTGTGTTTGCTGAATCTAAAGAAGGAGAATTGGTGGAGGATGGGGCAACAGTTGGGGAGGAAAAATTAGGATTGGAGATTGAGGTTGGAAATTCTTCTGGAGTTGCTGAATCTAAAGAAGGAGGAGAATTGGTGGAGAATGTGGCAAGTTTTGGGGAGGTAAACTTGAGGTCAGAGTCAGAAACTAAGGTTGGAAGATCTTCTGGGGTTGCTGAAACTAAAGAAGAAGGAGAACTGGTGGAGGGCGATACGAGAGTTAGGGGGGTAATTTTGGCAACTGACTGTGAGATTGGTAAGCGTTTTGGGGTTGCAGAATCTAAGGAAGAAGGTGTATTGGTGGGGTGTGTGGCAAGAGTTGGAAAGATCACCGAGGCTGATGGGGGTTGTGTTGCTGATGATATTACTTCACAGGAAATTGGTGTTGGGAATCCTCAGAATGTGGGAATCAAGAGTTTAGTTGAAAATTCTTCTCTTCTTAAAGGATCCAGTGGAGGGGAAACCCAGATTGTAGTTGATAAAGTAGCATCAGGTACAGGGAAGGAAAGTTTGGAGGAAGGATTGGGGAAGGAGCGTATTGAGAAAGTTGGGATGCATGTCGTTAAGGATATGATTTCTCAGGAAGCTAGGGATTCAGAGAATGAAGCACGGAATCAAGGAGTTGAAAATGTTGGAGGTTCCTCTGCAGGTTTGGGTTCTTCAGTAGTTGAAGTCCAATATATTACTGCAGAGAAATCTAAATTGGTGGAGGAGGCTACGGATCAGGCTAAGGAAACACATGACAATGAGGGAGCAGCACTTCAAAATTCAGAACCAGAAAAAGTTGGTGTTTTGGATGTTGAGGCATGGAATCCTGGAATAAGGACTGCAGGTGCACCTTCATCAACCATTAAGGAAGGTTCAAGTTTAAAAACCCAAGGTATTGAGGAGGAAACCGTCGTGATGGATGATAATGGAAATTTAGATGCTAAAGTTGAAACAGTTTTGGAGCAGACACATGGTACTGATTCTGTGGAGGGGGCTGTATCCAGTTCTGAGAAAGATTCAGTTTCAACAGAAAAAGATGCCATTACCAATCCAACCTCCAAATGCTTGGATGGACAAACGCAGCTTGCTATTGATGGGAAAATTTCATCAATGAACAATGAGGAGATTGCATGTCCTAATATTGAAGGTATGGACACTGACGCTTTTAATGAAAATTTTTGTTTTTCAGTGGAAGAACTGCAGGCTATGGTTGAGACACCCAATGGAAGCACTGAAAATCATTATGATGCATTTGCAGATTTGCAATCTTCACAACAGCCAACTCAAGTAGTTGTTGGAGGTGAAGTTGTAGCAACTGAGAACGAGGTGCATATGAATTCTGAAAATGAAGAGATATTAGTAACTGAAGAGTGCTCGAGCCAGATTATGCCTCGTGATTTTGCTCAGGTTCATTCAACTGTAGATTCAGAGATGGGAGTTGATGAACCAGTTACTGATGCTGAACAAGCTACTATGCAGAAAGATTCAAGTAAGGTAGAGACCACAAATGAGAGCACTGAAATTCACAACCTGAAAGGTTTAGATTTGACATCGTCTCATCACTCTGTACCCTCACTTGTTGGTGTTGAAGTTGTAGAAATGGATGATAAGATTGATTCAGACCCTAATTTCAAGGGTCAGGTAGTTATGCATTTGGACCAGATGTTAACATCATCAGGAAATGAACAGCATATAAAGACTGATGTGGACCCTATGGAGACAGATACTCACACTGCTTCAACTGATAAGCATAAGGTTAATTCAACTGCCAATGTTTCTGATCCTGCTGAAAAAGACCAGGAGGTAAAGGTGAAAGAAAGCATAGACGAGAGTGAATCTTGTGATTCTGATCAGGGTAATCCAAACATAGGGCAGCTGATGGCTGTTCAAGAACAGGTTACTCATTTTGAACAGCATCAAAAAGAAGAGACAGAAGTAGTAGAACAGAACTCAGAGGCTGAACCAGTTTGTGCAAGCAGAGAAACAGATACCATGTTAATTAATGGAGAGAAAACTGCTATATCAGACAATGACGTGACATTGAATCCCGGTACTGGACTTGAGGGGCCACCTGAAGGGGATCAGATTCAGACGGTTGAAGAAGACTTGGATGAGAGTGCAGGTCAGGATGTTTCTGAGATTGAATCAAGTGTAGCAACAGAAACAGTGGTTGAAGAGCATGATGCTTATCTTTATCAGGTTGGCTTGCAAGAAAGGCAAGAAATGGAAGCTGAAGGACAGGATACTGACTTTGAACAGCCAAATACCTCTGGAAGCACTGTAATAGGATATCAAGCTTGTTATCAGCTACCACCAGATGATGAAGGTGAGTTCACTGTATCCGATTTGGTCTGGGGCAAAGTGAGGAGCCATCCGTGGTGGCCTGGACAGATTTTTTGTCCTTCTGATGCCTCTGAGAAAGCAATGAAGTATCATAAAAAGGACTGTTTTCTGGTAGCATATTTTGGGGATCGTACATTTGCGTGGAACGAGGCATCTCTGCTAAAGCCTTTCAGGTCACATTTCTCCCTGGTTGAGAAGCAGAGCAATTCTGAAGCATTCCAGAATGCTGTTGATTGTGCTCTGGAAGAAGTTTCAAGGCGTGTAGAGTTTGGGCTGGCCTGCTCATGCATACCAAAGGAGACTTACGATGAAATTAAATTTCAAATAGTAGAGAACACTGGAATTCGAGAAGAAGCAAGTGTAAGAGATGGTGCAGACAAATCCTTGCCTGCTGATTTATTTGAACCTGGTAAATTAATGGAGTATATGAAAGCATTAGCACAATGCCCAGCTGGTGGAGCTGATCGTCTGGAACTTGTCATTGCCAGGTCCCAATTACTGGCCTTTTATCGCTTAAAGGGTTATTCTCAGTTGCCTGATTTCCAGGTTTGTGGAGGTTTGTTGGAGAATACGGGCACTTTAGAATTTGCAGATGAAGTGATTGAGCATACGTATCCTGTTTATAAGGATGATGAACAAATTTCATCCAATCAGAAGTTTTCACATGCTCAAAGTTCTTACGGCAAGCGCAAACATAATTTGAAGGATACTGTCTATCCTAGGAAGAAAGAAAGAAGTTTGTCTGAATTAATGGGTGATTCATGGGATTGTGTAGATGATGAATTTGGTACTGATGGGAAAGCTAACAATAAATTAGTTTCACCATCTTCTGGGAAGAAGCGAAAGGTCTTTGATTATTTTCCTGATGACTCGGCTAAAGCAGAAGGGAGAAAAACTCTCTCTCTTGCAAAAGTCTCAACTACCGCACCTCCATTTCCTAAGCCTTCATTCAAGATTGGTGAATGTATCCGTAGAGTCGCTAGCCAGATGACTGGGTCTACCTCCATACTGAAGTCTAATAACACGAAGCAAGATGGAAGCAGCGAGGGAGTTATTGGGAATGGATCTGATGCTATGTTCCAACATTCTGAGGATGCCGAGATGAGCAGAACAATTGATCCCGCAGAATACTCATCATTGGATGAATTGCTATCACAACTTCACTTGGCAGCACAAGATCCCTTCAAGGGATATAGTTTGTTGACTATCATTATTAGTTTTTTCTCTGATTTTAGGAACTCTGTAATTATGGAGCAACGTGAGAAATTAGGTGGTAAAAGGAGACAAGCATCTCATTCAATTGGTGGTTCATCTGAAACATTCGAATTTGAGGATATGAGTGATACTTATTGGACTGACCGGGTTATTCAAAATGGTTCTGAAGAGCAACCATCACGTAAAAGCAGAAAACGGGATAATCAACTTGGGCTTGTGAATCAGGATAAGGCCCTTAACAAGTCAAACTCTAGAAAGCGGTATTCCGATGGCAATTGCAGTCTATCAACAGAGAAACCAGTGGGTTATATAGATGAGAATGCACCAGCAGAACTTGTTATGCATTTTCCTGTGGTGGATTGTGTTCCTTCGGAAATAAGGCTTAATAAGATGTTCAGACGGTTTGGGCCTTTAAAAGAGCCGGAGACAGAAGTGGATAAGGATACCAATCGTGCCAGAGTTGTTTTCAAGAAGAGTGCTGATGCAGAAGCTGCATATGGTAGCGCTTCGAAGTTCAACATTTTTGGTTCTATACTTGTAAATTACCAGCTCAACTATACTATATCTGTACCATTTAAAAGTCAACCAATGATCACATTCCATGGTGAGGAAGATGCAACACTTTTTCTGCAGTATTGAAGAAGCAGATTTGATATAAAAATTTGGGTAATTTTTTTTTTCATTTGGAAGAAATTTTCCAACTTACTTCGTCTGATTTTCTTGTTTATTTTTTTATTTTTAATAGATGGCTGCTTGTAGCTCACTGGATCACTGCTCAATAGTTTAACGTTATCCCTTTGCATGAGGTCTCCTGCATTATGGGCTGAAGGCCAAATGCAGGTCAAAAGTGCAATTTAGTTTAGTTTTCATAATTATTTTTTAGCTTTTGAAGTGTTATAGTTGAATGTGTGAAAGATGGGAGGGAAATGTGGAGAAGCTAGAGAGAGATTAGAGAAAAAGGGACCGATGATCCATATTCTATTTATTTGGAATAGCAAGCCTTTGGACCAGTTAACTAGTTGTGTGTATATATCCTGACGGAGTTTTAACCAATATCGTTTGGTTAAAACGAAATAAGAGAAAAAATAGGCTAGAAGACGAAAAGTCTTATTGGAATTTCTCAGAAATTGAAAAGTGAGTTTCTAATATCCAAGAGAGGCTATTTATAATAGAAATAAAAACCCTAATGTGCAAAATTATGAAAATACCCAAAATATTCAAAAATTAATTAAAATACAAAATTGACCCTCTAAACGGTGGAATTTTCATATCGAACTTTGTGACAGGCCTGCGACCCTCGTCACACTTTTGAAAGTCGTGCGTCTCAAAATTTCTTTTTCAAAAAGTTATCGTGAGTCTCTATCGGATGTCAGCAGTAAAAGTTAAGCCCGGTTCAAGTCTGCCGTAAAGTCCAAGGCTAGTTGCTCCATGTCATTCCCTTCCACTTGTAAAGAACTCGACCTCGAATTGTCATCAGCATGGTAGTACTGAAATAGATTTGCCACATTAAACGCCTTGAAAATTTTCATCTCATGTGGTAGGTCAAGAACATAGGCATTGTCATTGATCTTCTGAATGATCCGGAATGGACCAATCTTCTTGGCGTCAAGTTTTTTCCGTCCTCCACCACGCTTCTTGCGTAAATACACCATAACTTGATCACCGACATTGAAGGACTTGAAACGCCTATGTTTATCGGTTGTAGCTTTATATTTGTCATTGGCTTCTATAAGGCATTGTTGTACCTGTTTGAAAACATCCACGTGTGCTGCTTTGCCAAGTTGCTTGCTGCAATATTGTTGCAATACTGTTGTGAGAACCTGTGGGAAGGGCAATAAGATCAACTGTATGCGCTGGAACTTTCCTGTATACAACAGCAAATGGTGACATCCCTGTGGAGCTGTGGACAATATTGTCGTAAGCAAATTCTGCTTGGTTAAAAGCAAGATCCCAAACAGTTTTCTTGTTATTGCAGATGCAGTGCAGAAAATTGCCAAGCGTGGGATTTACCACTTCAGTTTGTCCATCAGTTTGGAGATGGGCAGCATTGCCTGCTGTAATTGCCTCTATACTGCTGTGTTCCTGTCGAACCAGAATTTCTGTAATTAAATTTCGGTTGTACTACTGTCGTGGTTGCCAATTAACACGCTCTTCTGCCCTTTTTGCCATCTCAATAGCGTCTGCCAAGGTGAAAATCGCAGCTACTCCCATCATACAATGAATTTCGTGATTCAGGCCTCTCTGACAATGAGCAACCTGCTGGGCTTCGTTCTCACAGTTTTCACACCTCGCTTGCAACCTCAAAAACTCCTCGGTATATTCATCCACCCTTCGGTTCCCCTGTACACAGTCATAATACCGGTTATACAAAATCTGAACGTGATCACTAGGCAAGAACCTTTGTTTAATCATCTGCTTCATTAACACCCAGTTTTGTATGGGTTCCAGCCTCCTTTGATAGCATTCGTTTTGAATTGAATTCCACCAGGCTGCTGCACCCCCTTTTAACTTATAGGCCACAATCGGAACCTTGCGATCCTTTTCTACATTCATAATTTCGAAGAAACGTTCAACCTTTGCCAGCCAATCAAGAACAGATTCCACATCCAACGAATCAGAAAAGTTTTGAAGGTCTATCTTGATCTTGTAACCTTCCTAATAGTTCTGTTGGGGATTTGTAGGCACAGGATTGGCATCCATAGGACTGGCAACTGGCTGGGGGTGTGCGGCGGTGGGTTGGTGGATTCCCTGCTGCAGGGTCAGCTGTCCGATCATCTGCCTCAATTCTGCCAAAGATGTCTCAATCGCAGCAAGTCGCGCTTCTTGGTTATCTGCCATTGTCGAACTTTGCTCTGATACTAATATGATAAAGGACTATTTAGACTTCGTCAGGAGTTTTAACCAATATCGCTTGGTTAAGACGAAATAAGAGAAAAGATAGGCTAGAAGACGAAAAGTCTTATTGAAATTTCTCAAAGATTGAAAAGGGAGTTTCTGCCCTTTTTGCCATCTCAATAGCGTTTGCCAAGGTGAAAATCGCAACTACTCCCATCATACAACGAATTTCGTGATTCAGGCGCCTCTGATAATAAGCAACCTGCTGGGCTTTGTTTTCACAGTTTTCACACCTTATATTCATCCACCTTTCGGTTTCCCTGTACACAGTCATGATATCGGTTATACAAAACCTGAACGTGATTGCTAGGCAAGAACTGTTGTTCAATCATCTGCTTCATCAACACTCAGTTTCGTATGGGTTCCAGCCTCCTCTGATAGCATTCGTTTTGAATCGAATTCCACCAGCTACCCCCTTTTAACTTATAGGCTACAATCGGAACTTTGTGATCTTCTTCCACATTCATAATTTCGAAGAAACGTTCAGCCTTTGCCAGCCAATCAAGAACAGATTCCACATCCAACGAACCAGAAAAGTTTTGAAGGTCTATCTTGATCTTGTAACCTTCCTAATAATTCTGTTGGGGATTTGTAGGCACAGAATTGGCGACTGGCTGGGGGTGTGTGACGGCGGCGGGTTGGTGGATTCCCTACTGCAGGGTCAGCTGTCCGATCATCTCTCTCAATTCTGCCAAAGATGCCTCAATCGCAGCAAGTCATGCCTCTTGGTTATCTGTCATGGTCGAACTTTACTCTAATACCAATATGACAAAGGACTATTTAGACTCCGTTAGTAGTTTTAACCAATATCGCTTGGCTAAGACGAAATAAGAGAAAAGATAGGCTAAAAGACGAAAAGTCTTATTGAAATTTCTCAAAGATTAAGAAGGGAGTTTCTAATAGCCAAGAGAGGCTATTTATAATAGAAACAAAACCTTAGTATGCAAAATTATAAAAATACTCAAAATATCCAAAAAAATAATTAAAATGCAAAATTAACCCTCTAAATGATGAAATTTCCATATCGAACTTTGTGATAGGCCTGTAGCTCTCGTCACACTTTTGAAAGTCGTGCATCTCGAAATTTCCTTTTCAAAAAGTTATCGTGGGTCTCTATCGGATGTTGGCAGCAAAAGTTAGGCCCGGTCCAAATCTGCCGTAAAGTCCAAGACTAGTTCCTCTAAATCAATATGTGGTTTTCTTTTGTGGACATTTCACTTGGTAATGTGTGAGTGCTCACCCCACCTGGAATTGATACCGAAACATGCACATTTCATTAACCTTTCGTTTAGTATAATTTATTTTCTTGAAATAACTATCCCGAAACTTGATATGCCCTCTGTTGCTGCACAGTCAGATTCTGAAAATTCTCTTCATTATTGAGCTTGTAAATCTTGGCATGTGATCTATGACACTGTTGTCTTTTTTGGGAGATTTGACTCTTCATCTAATTTATTTTACTTCATTATCTGTTCGGTATATTATCTACTAATTAAATTTTCTTGACAGGAGATAGCAGATGTTGAAGAACTGCAGCAGATGCAGCACAGCTTCTACTCCTGATGCTCTTATACGTGCTTATGTTAATGGGACACTGAAGAACAGTATATTGCTAATACTTCTGGTTGTCTGCTGCATCTTTCGTGGATGATTTTGGCATGATTTGGGGCAAGATGCAGAGGGTTGAGGTTGTTCTTAATCTAAGTAGGTTCGGTTAGTACATTATATAGCCGTAGTTTTAGCTGACCCTTGTAGTTGCTATCCTTGAGAAGTATGAGGTTCAGTTACAGAACCTCAGTTGCTTGTTTATTATCATTTATGCATATAATGAATTTCTTTCTGTAAATCACAATAGAGGTAGAATGCTTTTTGTCCATATGCTGAAAGTCACCCACAGTTTAGCCTTGGCAATATTGAAGCATATCATTCAAGCAATGTCTTTTTCTAAGGTTTGTATCGCATATCGTGCCTCTTCTGTCTGCCTTGTGTAGTCATTTTCTCTCATCGATTTTTTTTTTTTTTTGGGATATATGTTATCGCATTTTGAGTTGTGGAACTTTGCAAATAGCATTGCAGAGAGAATGAGTAACTATAGCAGGCTTGGCATGCTTAAATAGTCAGAATATATATTAAGAACTCAACAAACTGTTGATCTTTGGTATGTATTGGAAACTGAATTGCTGCAATGGTGGTGAGTATGCAATTGTAATTACTTATAAAGAAGGATTTAATTCGTTAAAAACAAAGAAACCTTAGAATTTTCCCTTTTGCCTCTCATAATTTTGTTTTCTGATATGGGAGTAGAGATATCTTCTGTTGCATCACCCCAGTTCTTTAGAAGCTCTATATCTGATATTCTGTGGTTATGCCCGTCTGAGCATTACATCGTGTTACTAAAACAAATGGAGAACCTCTCATGGACATGGTGGAACCACCTGTTTAATGCTGCAAGTGGTGCTCAGGTTCCATCCAAATGATTTTCTCTGTTCGTGTGAGGATGCTTCTTCTTCTTCTGTGTTGGCAGGTAAGTGTTGAAGATGGGTTCATGGCCAATATGATGAAACTTAGTTTAGCATTATGGAGCTGTTACTTTGCAATGGAACTGATTCTTTGTTATTTTATTGTCTGATTATGATGTGTATTTTCTGTGTAGTGTGTAAATATATACCCTTAAATGGGCTCCATGCATTACTTCATCTCTTCACCTGGAGTTTGGCGCTTATGAATTTTTTGTGCAGACACATACCCCTGATTTTTCTAACATATACAAATCAAACGTGCCTTTCCTACTATGAAATTGTTGTTTGATTCCAATGAAGAATCCCAATTCTTCTTTTAAGTGAATACCAACCTACGAACAGAATCCCCAAATTCTGTGTAAAAAGTGGCTGAGCAACGGGATCATTGGACTGTCACCGCTAGTTTTTCTGCTGAGAGGAAAACCTCTGTTATCTCCACTACCACCAACATTCTGAATCAATCAATAACAAAATAAATAAATAAATAATTTGCACTATTTAGGTTAGGGGTTACAACTAAGAACATACTCTAAGGACATAACCATAGATCTTGGTTATGGGTACGTGCCCACCAGCACGTAATAATATGCTATCAACATTAGATCTTGGGTGTTACTCCTCTTGAGGCTTATAAAGTTTACAACGGTAATACTGTGGTTGCAGAAATAATTTCCATTTTCCTGAGAAAGGAAAAGAACACAATCAAAATTGGGATGTGTTCACATTCAATATGGGGTTACTCCTTAGTTGCATATCGAGTATTCTGTCATATCTGAGTAATTGGGATTAGAGTTTTGTTTGTAAAACAACCTATATTCTCTATGTTTAACATTGAATTGTTTCATGATCTCTTCCCAAATGTTCATTGATCAAACCAGAGATTCAAACAAGACACGAATTTAAATAGGAAAAGGCAATCTAATTTAACCAGGAAGACACAAGTTCCAAATTGGCCTTCTGAAGAAAATGCAACCAAAACTGACAACGGGGAATTGGGGATGCAAATGCATATATGGCTTTGCTATCTTCTCAAACAGAGCAGCCTCTGAGAAGAAACCTGGTGACAGAGCTGTGGTAAAAAACTCTTCCTGAGATTGTTTTTCAAGGTAAAAGTTGGTGGTAGGCACATAAACAGATCCAGTGGAGTTTGTATGCAGAAAGAAAAACTCTGACTGAGAGATTGTTATCATTCATATTATTATGTGGCTGTTCTAATTGATAGTCCAGAAAAGAACATTATGATGTGCAAGTTAATGAAAAATTAGGAGGCCATTTTTTCATCAAAATAGGTACGACACATGGCACATAGTAGTTTAATACAGCTCATATATTAGCACAATTGAGAAAACCAACTTACTAAACATATCGTGCTTCTACTTCCATATGGAAAACGCCTTCCAAATTCAATTTATTATACTTAGTAGAAACATGTTCTAGATAAATATATTTATGCAAAAGGAATGGTTTGAACAGACTCGAATGCTGCTAACAAGTAACGTTCCAACAATGTCATATAGAATAAGCATTAGTAAACAAAATATTGCCGTATGTACCTCATTAAGAAGGAAAGAATTAGTGAAATCATATGAACCACACGAGATATCTTCTTTAATGCCAATCTTTAGCATACAGTTAAACCTCTTTCATTGATCTCCTGTACCTCCACCTTCAGTCACAAAATCTGAGAGAGTTATTGTTGGAAAGCTGCCATTGGCTATAAGACTTTTAACACTAGAGGAAGTCTTGGCATCTTCAAAGAACTTAAGTATTGCATTTCTAACAATTATATAGGTCTTATCAAGCAGATCTGGAAAATTTTCCCTTGTTGACCATCTCTTTTAATATATTAAAAGCCAAAGGGAGCTTTACATCGGCAAGAAAAGCACTTAATAGGGCTACATAGATAAAAAGTGCCAGCTTCCACTCCTTTCTCTACCATTTCACGTAAATGGATCAGAGCAGCATTTGGCCTAGCACACTTGCAAAGACCATGAATAAATGCCACGAAAGCAACACTATTAGGAGTGCAACCTCTTCCCCTCATTTCAGTCCATAGCATTTCAGCATCATCAGGTCTTCCAGCATTACATAGCCCATCTATTAAAGTAGTGTATGCAATGATATAAGGTTCCCTTTCATTTGCAGACATACTGGAAGACAACGTCGGGCCTCATGAATACAACCACTTCTGCACCACCCATCTATAAGCAAGTTAAATGTGACAAAAGAGGGGACAAGGCCCTTCATCACCATCTCTTCAAATATATTATGAGCTTCTGTAATTCTTTGAGCCTTAGGGAGCCCACTTATTAGTATGTTGTAAGCAACAGCATGAGAGCAATGCCCACCAGCACAAATGTCGCAGAATAGCTTCATCGCTTGATCAACTTCTTGAATTTCAACCAAAGCACTTAGTGATGCAGAATAGGCAATTATATCAGGTAGGAAGCTTCTTGAATCGTATCAGCAAGAAATTTACAGGCTTGTGTTGCCTTCCCATTTTGGCACGTTTTTCTTACTAGCAAGGTATAATGTTTGATCCAAGGCTCATGGCCATGAATACACATCTTTTTTATTAACATCAAGGGCTCCAGAAGGATCCCCTCTCCTGCAAAGTCACCCGAACCATTGTGAGTAAATTGTGTTGGTTTAATTCCTGACTCTTTCATTTCTCTCAGAAGCCCATAACTTTCTCCAACATATCAGAATTGCATAGTCCATCAGTCAGGTTATTATAAATCACTAAATTATGACTGCAACCAATTCGAGCCATATCTTGAAAGAGGGAAAGAGCCACGTCCAACTTGCTGGTTGGGACCAAACCCTTAATTACAATAGTAAAACTTGCTGTATTAGGAGCAAATACCTTTTTTATCCTGGAAAAGCTTATGTAACTTGACATTATCACCGTATGCTTTTCCCATCATACCCTGAAGAAGACAATAAGCTTTATCTATCAAGCTACCGTTAACAAGTAAATTCAAACAAGCATTGCAAAGGAAAGTCAGACCTTCTAAATCCATATCCTCATGGATTTTTCCAAAGTATGTGGGTTAATTCTTCTTCTTCAGAAAAAAAAGACATGAGCTTAGTAAATATTCCAACATCAGATCGGATTTTGAATAACTTCGTTTGTGAACAGAACGACAAACCTTTCTCAAGCTCATTACTACTGCAGAGCCCTCTAATTAGCAAATCAAAAAGTCCTAGATAAGGAGTGAAACCATACTTCTTCATCTTATCAAACAATTGGAGGGCTTTATTTATGGATCCATGAAGCAAAATGCAAAATCCCACCAATTTAACAGTTTGATTTTCCATTTTTTCTATAAATTCAAACGCCTAGTCCGCCTCAGTACACTTGCTAAAAGAAAACAGCAAAATTGATGATATGTGCTCATCAACCCAACCACAATCACACATTTTCATAAAAACGCCAAAAGCTTCACCAAACTTCCCCGCATCACGATACACCTGCAACACTGGCATCAAAGTGTACTTGTCAAACTCCCAACCTTGATCACGCATTTGTTGGAGTCTGGTCTCAACCAAACTAACAGAAGTAGACCTGTACTTCGATCTAGAGATAGCCTCTGACAAACAATTATAGCTATAACTATTCGGCGCCCAAAGACCCATCAATTTTTTAATTGATCAAAAAACACATTAGCTTCATCAGCCAACCGCACAGTACCCAAACGCTAATAAAAAAAATCTAGAGCACCACGAGTCATTGAACAACGAGAATTCAGGATAGCAAAAGACAGAGCTCTCAGCGGGGCATTTTCTCGAGCATGTGATAGGATTGAGGCCATTGTATTATACGTGTAGATATTATGCTTATGTCCGTATTGGTCTGAGGTCCAATTGAAGAGTTTCTCCAGCTTTTGAAAGAATTTGACAGATTCAACGACTTTGGTATTTAGCATTGGAGCTAGACTCTTCAACTCAGGGCTGTCTGGGCAAAATGGCTGCCTAGTGAAGATGGATATGAGGCAATTGGTAGTTCCGGTGAAGTCTGCGGGTTCAATGGAGAGATTTCTCATGGAGACAAACTTTCGATTAATGGGTGAAATTGATTTGCAGAGGTGCTGGATATGTTTTGCAATTCTTGACAATGCCACATTCTTTCAATGTAAAAATATAAGATGAATTTTAGTTTTAAAATTTATGTATTAAGTATTGATTATTATTATTAGTTTATTAATTATTATCATTAGATAATAATTTGAGACTTATAAATATATATTAATATTAATTAAAAATAAATTTTAATTAATTTATTGTATAAGGATTGGAGGGTAATTTATACTTTTAATCCCTCAACTTTAAAGTTTGTTACATTTCCTTATTTCATCTTTAATTTGTTAGCATAAAACCATTATCTCTAACATTTTTGTATAAAAGTTGCTCATCTTTAAAAATATTATATAAATAATATAGCTCAAGTAGAATTTTATGTAATAAAATTTGCACTTGATAATGGCTTCAAGGTAAAAGTTCAAGATATTCAATGTCAGCGTAGAATTCACAAAAGAATTCGCCAATAAATGTCGAATTCATTGAGAAATTCCACATTTAGTATCGAATTCAATGTGGATCGAGTGTTAAAGTATTAAATTCAGTGTGAATTCGGCACTTTAATATCAAAACCTATATGAAGTTCAATCCTAAGTGGTTTTGACATGTAAGATCCACAAAAAATAGATTTGACACTCTACATTGAATCTATTTAAAATTTGGCACGACAAAGGTTTCGGTGTTAAGTGCCAAATTCAATATGGACTCGACACTTCAGTGTCAAGATCCACACGAGATTTAACACTCTGTATTGAATCCACCTAAAATTTAACACCATAAAGGCTTCAGTGTTAAGTGTCAAACCAATATAGAATTCAACAAATAATTCGACATCGAATTTCCATTAAATCGACATGTAACGACTCGGAAATCGGACCGCTATCGGCGCTAGGATTTAGATCGACTTAAGGTCGCCGAAACCCGTAGCAAGCCTAACATACATCCTGTTATACCTGATGTAATCCCATACATGATCATACATTTTCATAAAAACTTAAACTTTTCATATACCAAGCTTGACTTGTGCATGCATCATAACTGTAAACATGAAAACCCCACTGTAAACATGAAAACCCCATACTAGAGCCCTCATCAAATGCTCTAGTAGGGTCAACATCTCATACATCAAGCTTGGTTCAACACATCTCATCATTAAAAATATTTACATAAAGATCATGTACAAAATGGATTATAATCTATCAATAGGGCCAAGCACAATACTATCCACAATACATTACATGTCCACTACTAATCTATTACATCATGCTATACCAAAAATCTGATGACTCTCCCACAGCTACCTGTGCTCCTGCAAACCTGGGGGTTAGGGGAAAGGGGTGAGCTACTAAAGCCCAATGAGCAGAACAATAAAACAATTTATAAACATATGCTTTTATGAAATGCATCACAACACAAACAATTCACATCACGAAAAGACTTGTCACCAGTAACCCTCTGCATATCCAAGTGCCCGGCCCACAACGGGAGCTCCTCAAGTCTTTCGCTTAATCATAACATAACATATCCAACTGTGCCAGGGGCGTAGACTGGGCAACCCTGGTCTTTCCCTTACATAGTGCCAGGACGCGTAGAATGGGCAGCCCTGGTCTTCCTGTAGTACCCGGCTAGACTCCGGCATCGGAATTCCTACCGTCCGGCGGAATCTCGGATGTTGAAACTCTCTAGAAGGGTAAGAATATGTTTTTCTAAAATGTTTTTGCATGTTTTCAAGGTTTTAAGTATGAAAAAAAATTGAGTTTTGAAAGAAAAACACCATGGAGGAAAATCCAGGTTCGGCCGCCGAACCTCATGTTCAGCTGCCGAACTTGGTGGAGTTTTGGAGTCACCTTTGGCTTCCGAAGGTGGTCTGGCTAGCCACCTATAAAATGCCCCATGTCCGAAAATGGGCGAGTTTTCTCCTCCATTTTCGGGCAAAGGTGAATTCATGCCCTTCCATGGTTGGTTTTGAGGTTTTCCTTTAATCCTTTCAAGTTTTTAACAAGTTTTATCTTGGTTTTGAAGATTTTAAGTTCAAAATCGAAGTTGAAAAGCTTGGAGACCCCATAGCTCAAATCCTCTCAATCTCCAAGTTTGGGTCACGCCTTCTCTCGATCTTCAAGAGGTAAGCGTCGATCCTCATCGTCTTTGATGTTTTAAATAAGTTTTATGAAGGTTTATGGGGTAGAAATGCATGTTTAAGCTAGTTGTAAAAAATGTTAGGGTTTATGTAGATTTGAGGATAAATGTATGTAATGTGATGTTATGTTGTTGTTTGTTGGGGTTTAGGCTAGTTTTATGCCCCTATATGCTTGAGAATGAGTTTATGCATATTGTAGAATAGCTAAATGTATGTTTGGAAGGTTTAGGGAGGCATTTGTGCATGTGAGGGCTGAGTTTTGCCATTTCTGGAAGAACTCAGATTCGGCAGCCGAAGGCATGTTCGGCCGCCGAACCTGCCTATGGTGGCACTTTTGGCCGCCTAAGCTTGCCCCCGAAAGTTTAGACTTTCGGCTCTGGAGGGCAGTTTTGGCCGCCGAAGGTGCCGCCGAAGGTGCATGACTTTCGGCTCTGGAGGGACTTTCGGCCGCCGAAAGTGCCCTGTTCAGCCTTCCTTTGCATGTTTTCTATGAATGTTTTTGTGATGTTTTAGGGGGTTTTTGGGGAGATGTATAGAGTTATGTTAGTGTATGTTTGGTCCCTCATTTGAGTCCACCTGTGTAGATTCGGACCCGAGGAACCGAGGACCCCAGCAGTGAGATGACGCATGATTCAGCCAGAGGTGAGTAGAACTAACTAATCTCTTATTTCAAGAAATTAAATGTTTCAAGCATGATTCATGCATCATGATATATAATAGGTTGATTGCATTAGAACTCACGAATATGACGCATTGCATTATTCATTGTGGGTGTGGATGGACAACAGGACGACTCACTAGCCCTCCAGATTTTTATTGTATGTAACAGAAGTCCTGAGGAGCCCCACCGAGGGCCGGGCACAGAGCTTATTGTATGTAACAGAAGTCCTGAGGAGCTCCTTCGAGGGCCGGGCACAGAGTGGAGGGAATTTTGGATCAGTCCATCCGTGATGTGAATTAATTGTGTTGTGACGCATTCCATGAAGCATGTTTTATATAATATTTTATTGTTCTGCTCACTGGGCTTTTTAGCTCACCCCCTCCCTTAACCTCTAGGCTTGCAGGTCAGAGTCAGATCAGGAAGTGAGCAAGGGTAAAGAGGTAGTTAATGTAATAGTTTAGTGTGGATATGATTTGTAAATGTTATAAAGTGTAATGTAATGTAAAGATATGAGTATAGTATTGTGCTTGGCCCTATGGTCTGTTGTAATCCTTTTTATACATGATCTGTTTTTATTAAGGTTTTAATGATATTGATGTTGAACCAAGCTCGTCTTAAGAGAGATTGACCCAACTAGAGTATTTGATGAGGGCTCTAGTATGGGGTTTATTTGTTACAGGTATTATGTATGTGAGACAGGCTTGGTATATGGAAAAGTTTAATTTTTTTTTTTTTATGTAAATGTTTGATCATGTATGGGATTTTATCAGGTATACAGGTTGCAGGTTAGACTTGCTACGGGTCCCGGCGACCTTAAGTCGATTTGGATCCTAACGCCGGTAGCGGTCCAGTTTCCGGGTCGTTACACTTCCATATCCGTATCATATCATAACCTGCTCGAGGGCTAGTGGGTCATCCAATATCCATCCACATCAACAGCAAATTATGCAATGAATCATATTTGTGAATTCTAATGCAATAACCTATAAACATGGCAATCGTGATGCATGAACATGCTCGAAAGTTTAGTTATTTTAAAAAATAATAAGTAGTTCTGTTCTACTCACATTGTAACGACCCGAAAATCGGACCGCTACCGGCGCTAGGATCCAGATCGGCTTAAGGCCGCCGGGACCCGTAGCAAGCCTGACATCTAACCTGTAAACCTGTACAATCCCATACATGATCAACAACATACATAAAAATTAAAACTTTTCTTTATATGAACATCAACCAAACTCAACCTGTACATGCACTGTATATAACATCAATCATAAGCATTGATCCCTCTGTGAGATCTCATCAGTGCCCCCAATGGGTGGCATAGCATATGTTGAGTTGGTTACATAAACATCATAAAAGTCCAAGATCATGTATTAAAAAAGGGATACAACAATCTATGGTCAAACACACCTCTAGTATCCATAAACATCATCTATACTGATTAAAACATTACAATACAATATGATCATGTCCATTACTAACTGTTACATAAACATGACTTCTTTACTCTATCCGGACTCCTACTCTATCCTGTACCTGCAAACCTGGGGGTAAAGGGAGAGGGGTGAGCTAAAAGCCCAGTGAGTAGAACTATAAAACATATTAACACTATGCTCCAATGAAATGCATCATATCACAGACAATTCACATAAGGGTTGGGTGAACTTGTCACCAATTAGTCCAAGCTAACATTGTGCCAGGCCGTAGCATGGGGTCCTGGTCTTCCTGTCATAACATACATTACTTACCATTGCCCCAGGGCCTCCTCTGGGTTCCTGGTCTTCGAGTCCCATAACCGTGCCAGGCCGTAGAATGGGGTCCTGGTCTTTCCTTACATTGTGCCAGGCCGTAGAATGAGGTCCTGGTCTTCCTGTCATGGACTAATTGGGTCATCCAACATTCACCCACATCAACAACAATCGATGCAATGCGGCATATTCGTGAAGCTAATGCAATCATCCTATTGCATAATCATGATGCATGAAACATGATAAAACATTTAATTTAAAAAAATTAAGTTTAGTTCCACTCACCTCTGGCTGACTCTGACAACACCGAAGCAGCTGAACTCACTGCTGGGGTCCTCGGTTCCTCGGGTCCGAACCTACACAGGTGGACTCAAATGAGGGACCAAACACACCTGAACATAACTATAAACTACTCCCCAAAAACCCCCTAAAACATCATGAAACAACCATACAAAATCATGCAAAGGAGGCCTGGAGAGGGCACTTTCGGCGGCAGGTTCGGCGGCCGAAAGTCCTTCCAGAGCCGAAAGTCAGGCAGGTTCGGCGGCACCTTCGGCGGCCGAAACTCCCAAACAGAGACGAAACTCATGCATGTTCGGCAGCACTTTCGGCGGCCGAAACTGCCAGACAGAGACGAAAGTCTCCCCTTTCTGGGGCAAGCTTCGGCAGCCGAAAGGCTGCCTCCCCAGCCATGTTCGGCGGCCGAAAATCCTTCGGCTGCCGAACCTGGTTTCTGCCAAAGGGCAGAAACTTGGCTCCCTTTGCACATTTCGCCTCCAAACTTATCAAACATGCATCAAACCTATTCTACAACACACAAACACAAGCATACATGTTCCCAGGGGCCTCAAACCAACATAAGCCCCATCTACAACACATCACGAAACTCACATTGTTCATGAACATACATTTATACCCATAAACTCCAAAAACATAACCATAATCTAAACATGCATTCTATCCCATAGATATACTTAAAACTTACTTAAAACATGCAATGAGCTTAAGATCGGCTCTTACCTCTTGAAGATCAAGAGAGAGACGACTTAAACTCGAAATTGGGAGAGATTGGGTTCTTGAACCTCCAAGCTCCAAAACTTTGCTCAAAAGCTTTAATCTTCAAAACAAAGTTAAAACAAATGAAAATCTTGAAAGATTTAGAGGAAAGGCGTCAAAGATGGGTGAGGGACGGCGGAGACTCACCTTGGCCGAAAATGGGGAAAAAGCTCGCCTGTTTTCGGCTAAGGGACCCTTTTATAGTGGCTGGCCAGACCACGTTCGGGGGCCGAATGTGCCTCCGCATGCATGCCATGTTCGGCGGCCGAACTTGGGGTTCGGCGGCCGAACCTGGACTTCCCTCACTTATGCTTTCGGGGGCCTAAAGCACACCCGCAACGCATGCATGTTCGGCGGCCGAACTTGAGGTTCGACGGCCGAACCTGAGTTTTCCTCCAATGCTATTTTCATGCAAAAACTCATTTTCTTTCATGCTTAAAACATAAAACACATTAAAACATTTCATAAAAACATGGTTTTACCCTACTAGAGGCTTCCGACATCCGAGATTCCACCGGACGGTAGGAATTTCGATACCGAAGTCTAGCCGGGTATTACACACATCTGGCTGAAACTGAAACAACTAACTCACTGCTGATCACCTCGGTTCCTCAGGTTCGATCCTACACAGGTGGACTCAAATGAGGGACCAAACATACACTATAAGAACTCTAAACATCTCCCCAAAAACCCCCAAAAACACCATAAAACATGCATGCAAAACAGGCAAGGGAAGGTTGGACAGGGGACTTTCGGCGGCAGGTTCGGCGGCCGAAGGTCCCTACAGATTCGAAAGTCAGGCACTTTCGGGGGCAAGGTTCGGCGGCCGAAAGCCTTCACAGATCCGAAAATCACTAACCTTCGGGGGCAGGTTCGGCAGTCGAAACTCCCCTCCAGAGCCGAAAGTCCATCTTTCAGGGGCGAGTTTAGGCGGCCAAAGGCTGCCTCCACAGGCAGGTTCGGCGGCCGAACCTGGGTTCTTCCGAATGGCAAAACCCGGTTCTACCTTGCTCATCCAGCCACCAAAACATCCAAAACACGCATCCAACTATTCTAAAACATGCATATACATTCATTCCTGCATAAGGGGTATAAAACTAGCCTAAACCCCTACAAACATCAACATAGCATCACATTTATCATTAAACTAACATAAACCCTAACATTTTAGATCTAACCAAAACATGCATCACTACCCCTTAACCCTTCATAAAACTTACTTAAAAACACAAGAGAAGATGAGGATCTACACTTACCTCTTGAAGACCAAAGGTAGATGCGACCCAAACTTGGAGATGAGGAGGAAACGGGTTCCGGAGGTCTCCAAGTTTCAAAACTTTGGATTAAGCTTAAAATCTTCAAAAACAAGATAGAAACTCATAAAAATCATGAGAGACTTGAATGAAAAGCATAAGATCGACAAGGGGTGGCGGAGACTCACCTTGTCCGGAAATGGAGAGAGAAAACTTGTCCATTTTCGGACAGGGGGCCTTTTATAGGTGGCTGGCCAGACCACATTCGGGGGCCAAAGGTGCCTCCGTATCCGCCCCATGTTCGGCGGCCGAACCTGGACCCTTTCCTCAATCTCTTTTCTTTTCTTCTTTAAAACTTTAACTCAAAACTAACCATTAAAATCATGAAAAACATTTTGTAAAAACATGTTTTACCCTTCTAGAGGTCCCGACATTCGAGATTCCGGATTCCAATAGAGATTCCGTCGGAAGGTTGAAATTTTGACGTCAGAGTCTAGCTGGGTATTACACGACACTTAAATTATTTCTATATAGCTAACTTTCTAGTTCTATAACAAAAAAATTTAATAAAAAGAGACTTTCAATAAAATTTAAAAAGTTAGGACTAAAATAAATTTCCATAGAGAAAAGAACTCTAATCTTTATGAGCAATAATAGGACATTTGCCTATGACCAATTGCCCGCCATTTTTATCTCATACTCACTAGAAAAGTCAAAGCAACATCAATAAAGATTTCACTCCATTAGAATTACACACACGGCTGATCATCCAATCGGTTTGATTTAAAATTGAATTGAATCGAATAAATCAAAAATTGAAATTTTAGTGTTTGCAAAAATCAAATTGAACTAATTTTAGTCAGAAACTAAATCAAACTGAATCGGTCTGATTCGGTTTGATTCAATTCGGTTTGATCGGTTTTGATTTTTAATAATTTTTTATTTTTTACGCTTTATTTTTAATATTTTAAAATTTAATTAAAATATTTTAATTTTAATATAATTTAATTTCTTTATATTATTGAAAATAATATATTATTATTATTAATCGGTTCGGTTCAGTTTTTTTGATTTTTTTTATTAAAATCGAACCGAACCGAAATAATCGAAATTTTTAAAATTAAAAATCAAACCAAACCGAATTGAATAAAAAATTAAACTGAATTTTTAAATTAATTCAATTCGATCGACTTTTTCAGTTTGAACCAAATATGGCTCACCCCTAATTACGCATCCTCCATTTTCTTTTATGTTTTTTACAATACAAATGGAGTAGATGTTATTAAACACTTTAATTTTAACTGTGATATAATAAATGTATAGAATTTAAAAAATATTATTTTTAAATATTTATAATATTATTATTAATATTAAAATATCTAATAAATAAAAATACTAAAATACCGTTAGCAAATGCAAATTCTCACTTAAACTCTCCTCTTCTCTTCAAAGGAAAGGCGGAAGAAGCAAGTTCTTAGCTAAGGGCTTTCCATTGAATCCAATTTTTTCTTTTTTAATAATAAAAATACAAGGAAACAAAGGCTGCTGGTGCTGACTCTTCACTGAAAAGAGTAACAAGACAAGAATCCATTATGTTCGCCCTTTTTTATTTTTTCTTTAATCCAATATTGAATCTGATGACTAAACCTTTTTCTTTTCTCTTCTCTCTCTAACCGCCCCCCCTCCCCCACCTTCTGAAAAATTAAAAAAAAAACAACAACAAACCCTTGGCTTCCTTCTTCTGCAAGATCTACAAGGTACATGCACTATCTTCATCCATTTTCTTTAAGATTAATGGTATAATTTACTTTTTCTTGTCTATCATTCTGCACATTCAGTGCTTGACTTTCCATTTATTTATTATGAACTTGGATTTTTTTTGTTTACTGTTTTTGTTTTTAGGGTTTATCAGTCTCTTTGTATTTTTCTCCTTTCTTGGTCTTTTGGTTATAAAGATATCATCTTTTCTGGATTCTGAAATTTACCCAGACACTATTTTCGATGGGCGAACACATTGATAAGGATGTTTCTGGTAGTACTGTTTTGGAATCGTCTAAAGAGACTGTAAGTGATCGCGTAGCTAGTGGAGATAGTGCGGAAACCCGAGTCGTTGAGGCAGTTGCTAGTGACGATCAGTTTCAAGGTCAGGGTGTGAGTAAGGGATCCTCAGCTGAAGGGGTGGTGACGGAGAAAGGCGGCTCTTGTAATGGGGCGGATACAGTGGCTGGGGTTATGGGTTCTGATATATACGTTGATGGTGTTTGCACACGTAATTCTGGCGGGGAAAATTTGAGTGAAGAAGCAACTAAAAGTCATGGTCAGTCAAGGGAGTTGGCCTCAGAGGGAGATGTAAAAGCTGTAGGTGGTGGGTGTGGTGATTCTAATTCTAAGGTCGATGAGGATCCAAGTGAGGAAGCATCAAATTTGGGAACCGAGAGTGAGGTTGAGAAGTCTTCTGTGTTTGCTGATTCTAAAGAAGGAGAGTTGGTGGAGGATGGGGCAAGAGTTTGGGAGGAAAAACTGGGACTGGAGATTGAGGTTGGAAATTCTTCTGGAGTTGCTGAATCTAAAGAAGAAGGAGAATTAGTGGAGAATGCGGCAAGTGTTAGGGAGGTAGACTTGAGGTCAGATTCAGAAACTGAGGTTGGAACTTCTTCTGAGCTTGCAGAATCTAAAGAAGAAGGAGAAATGGTGGAGGGTGATACAAGAGTTAGGGGTGTCAATTTAGCAACTGGCTGTGAGATTAAGTGTTCTGGAGTTGCAGAATCTAAAGAAGAAGGTGTATTGGTGGAGGGTGTGGCAAGAGTTAGAGAGATCACTGGTGCTGATGGGTGTTGTGTTGCTGATGGTATTACTTTGCATGAAATTGATGCTGGGAATCCTCAGAATGTGGGAATCAAAAGTGCAGTTGAAGATTCTTCTCTTCTTGAAGGATCCAGTGTAGGGGAAACCAAAAATGTAGTTGAGAAAGAAGCAGTGGGTGCTGGGAAGGAAAGTTTGGAGGGAGGATTGGGGAAGGAGTGTGTTGAGAAAGTTGAGATGCATTTTGTTAAGGACATGATTTCTCAGGAAGTTAGGGATTCAGAGAATGAAGCATCGAATCGAGGAGTTGAAAATTTTGAAGATTCCTCTGCAGGTTTGGGTTCTTCAGTAGTTGAAGCCCAAGATATTGCTGCAGAGAAATCTGAATTGGTTGAGGAGGTTATGGATCAGGCTAAGGAAACACATGACAATGAGGGAGCTGTGCTTCAAAATTCAGAACCAGAAAAGGTTGGTGCTTTGGATGTTGAGGAATGGAATCCTGGAATAAGAACTGCAGGTGCACCTTCTTCAACCATCAAGGAAGGTTCATGCTTAAAGACTCACTGTATTGAGGAGGAAGCTGCCGTGATGGCTGATATTGGAAATTTAGATCCCAAAGTTGAAACAGTTTTGGAGGGGACACATGGTACTGATTCTGTGGAGGGGGTTGTATCCAGTTCTGAGAAAGATTTGGTTTCAATAGAAAAAGATGCCATTACCAATCCAACCTCCAAATGCTTGGATGGACAAACACAAGTTGCTGTTGATGGGAAAATGTCATCAACGGATGTTGAGGCATGGAATCCAGGAATCAAAACTGCAGGTGCACCTTCTTCAACCATCAAGGAAGGTTCAAGCTTAAAGGCCCAACATATTGAGGAGGAAGCTGCCGTGACAGCTGATATTGGAAATTTAGATCCCAAAGTTGAAACAGTTTTGGATGGGACACATAGGACTGATCCTGTGGAGGGGGTTGTATCCAGTTCTGAGAAAGATTTAGAAAAAGATGCCATTACCAATCCAACCTCCAAATCCTTGGATGGACAAACACAAGTTGCTGTTGATGGCAAAATTTCATCAAATGAGGAGATTGCTTGTCCTAACATTGAAGGTATGGACACTGACGCTTTTAATGAAAATTTTTGTTTTTCAGTGGAAGAACTGCAGGCTGTGGTTGAGACACCCAATGGAAGCACTGAAAATCACTGTGATGCATTTGCAGATTTGCAATCTTCACAACAGCCAACTCAAGTAGTTGTTGGAGGTGAAGTTGCGGCAACTGAGAACAAGGTGCATAAGAATTCTGAAAATGAAAGGAAATTAATAATTGAAGAGTCCTCAGACCAGATGATGCCTCGTGATTTTGCTCTGGCTCAGTCAACCGTAGATCCAGAGATGGGAGTTGATGAACAAGTTACTGGTTCTGAGCAAGCTAGTATGCAGAAAGATCCAGGTAAGGTAGAGACCGCAAATGCAATTGTGAGCACTGAAATTCACAGCCCGAAAGGTTTAGATTTGGTGTCGTCTCATCAGTCTGCACCTGCACTTGTTGGTGATGAAGTTGTAGAAATGAATAATAAGATTGATTCAGATACTAATTTCGAGGGTCAGGTAGTTATGCATTT
Organism: Manihot esculenta; assembly: GCF_001659605.2. NCBI lineage: Eukaryota > Viridiplantae > Streptophyta > Magnoliopsida > Malpighiales > Euphorbiaceae > Manihot > Manihot esculenta. Next base: position 4,367,687 of record NC_035170.2, read on the forward strand.
GGATGGAATGTTATCATCATCAGGAAATGAACAGCATGTAAAGACTGAGGTGGACTCTATGGAAATAGATACTCACACTGCTTCAACTAACAAGGATAAGGTTCATTCAACTGCCAACGTTTCAGATCCTGCTGAAAAAGACCCGGAGGTGAAGGTGAAAGAACACATAGACAAGAGTGAAGCTTGTGATTCTGATCAGAGTAATCCAAACATAGGGCAGCTGATGGATGCTCAAGAACAGGTTACTCATTTTGAACAGCTTGGAAAAGAAGAAACAGAGGTAGTAGAACTGAACTCAGAGGCCGGAACAGTTTGTGGAAGCAGAGAAACAGATACCCTATTAATTAATGGACCCGATACTGGACTTCAGGGGCCACCTGATGGGGATCAGACTCTGACAGTTAAAGAAGACTTGGATGCAAGTGCAGGTCAGGATGTTTCTGAGATTGGATCAAGTGCAGCAACAGAAACAGTGGTTGAAGAGCATGATGCTTGTCTTGATCAGGTTGGCTTGCAAGAAAGGCAAGAAATGGAAGCTGAAGGACAGGATACTGACTTTGAACAGCCAAATACCTCTGAAGAGAAATTTGCTAAACAAGAAGCTCCAAATTCTGGAAGCACTGTAATAGAATATCAAGCTTGTTATCAGCTACCACCAGATGATGAAGGTGAGTTCACTGTATCCGATTTGGTCTGGGGCAAAGTGAGGAGCCATCCGTGGTGGCCTGGACAGATTTTTTATCCTTCTGATGCCTCTGAGAAAGCAATGAAGTATCATAAAAAGGACTGTTTTCTGGTAGCATATTTTGGGGATCGTACATTTGCGTGGAACGAGGCATCTCTGCTAAAGCCTTTCAGGTCACATTTCTCCCTGGTTGAGAAGCAGAGCAATTCTGAAGCATTCCAGAATGCTGTTGATTGTGCTCTGGAAGAAGTTTCAAGGCGTGTAGAGTTTGGGCTGGCCTGCTCATGCATACCAAAGGAGACTTACGATGAAATTAAATTTCAAATAGTAGAGAACACTGGAATTCGAGAAGAAGCAAGTGTAAGAGATGGTGCAGACAAATCCTTGCCTGCTGATTTATTTGAACCTGGTAAATTAATGGAGTATATGAAAGCATTAGCACAATGCCCAGCTGGTGGAGCTGATCGTTTGGAACTTGTCATTGCCAGGTCCCAATTACTGGCCTTTTATCGCTTAAAGGGTTATTCTCAGTTGCCTGAATTCCAGGTTTGTGGAGGTTTGTTGGAGAATGCGGGCACTTTAGAATTTGCAGATGAAGTGATTGAGCATACATATCCTGTTTATAAGGATGATGGACAAATATCATCTGATCAGGAGTTTTCACATGCTCTAAGAAGTTCTTATCACAAGCGCAAGCATAATTTGAAGGATACTGTCTATCCCAGGAAGAAAGAAAGAAGTTTGTCTGAATTAATGGGTGATTCATGGGATTGTGTAGATGATGAATTTGGTCCTGATGGGAAAGCTAACAATAAGTTAGTTTCACCATCTTCTGGGAGGAAGCGGAAGGTCTATGATTCCTTTCCTGATGACTCGGCTACAGCGGAAGGGAGAAAGACTATCTCTCTTGCAAATGTCTCGACTACTGCATCTAAGCCTTCATTCAAGATTGGTGAATGCATCCGTAGAGTCGCTAGCCAGATGACTGGGTCTACCTCCATACTGAAGTCTAATAACATGAAGCAAGACGGAAGCAGTGATCGACTTATTGGGGATGGATCTGATGCTTTATTCCAACATTCTGAGGATGCTGAGATGAGCAGAACAATTGTTCCCACAGAATACTCATCCTTGGATGAATTGCTATCACAGCTTCACTTGGCAGCACAAGATCCCTTTAAAGGATATAGTTTCTTGACCATCATTGTTAGTTTTTTCTCTGATTTTAGGAACTCGGTAATTGTGGAGCAGCATGAGAAAGTAGGTGGTAAAAGGAAACAAGCATCTCATTCAATTGGTGGTTTGTCTGAAACATTCGAATTTGAGGATATGAGCGACACTTATTGGACTGACCGGGTTATTCAAAATGGTTCTGAAGAGCAACCACGTAAAAGCCGAAAACGAGATAATCAACTTGTGCTTGCTAATCAGGATAAGGCTCTTAATATGTCAAACTCTAGAAAGCGGTATTCTGATGGCAATCATGACCTATCAGCAGAGAAACCAGTGGGTTATATAGATGAGAATGCACCAGCAGAACTTGTTATGCATTTTCCTGTGGTGGATTGTGTTCCTGCAGAAACAAGCCTGAATAAGATGTTTAGACGGTTTGGGCCTTTAAAAGAGTTAGAAACAGAAGTAGATAAGGATACAAATCGTGCCAGAGTTGTTTTTAAGAAGTGTTCTGATGCAGAAGCTGCATATGGTAGTGCTCCAAAGTTCAACATTTTTGGTTCAATACTTGTAAATTACCAGCTCAACTATACTGTATCTGTACCATTCAAAAGTCAACCAATGATCACACTCCATGGTGAGGAAGATGCAACACTTTTTCTGGAGTTTTGAAGAAGCAGATTTGATATAAAAATTTAGGTAAGGTTTTTTTTTTCCATTTGGTAGAAAATTTGCAACTTACTGCTTTTGATTTTCTTGTTTATTTATATATTTGTTTTGAATAGATGGCTGCTTGTAGATCACTGGATCACTGGGGAGTAGTTTAACTTTATCCCTTTGCATGAGATCTCCTGCATTATGGGTTTGGAATAGCAAGTCTCTGGAGCAGTTAACTAGGTGTGTGTATATGTGGTTTTCTTTTGTGGACATTTACACTTGGTAATGCGTGAAAACCTTATCCACAGCCCAGAGCCCCTAGCTCCCCATTTGGAAGTTATGAAACAAAATTGTCACTGAAACATACTTATTTTGTTAACAATCTGTTTGGAAAGAGATGGAGTAAAGTAAGATGTTCTAAAGTATGGTTTTATGAGATAAAGTTTTTATGATTTTAAACCTTAATAATTTTTTATTTTTTGGAAAGAGGAGAAGGTTTTTTTAAGGTATTTAAAGGTTTTCAAGAGAACATCTTTTTCAACCCACCTATTTAGTGGGTTGAAATTTGAAGGTTTTTCGAGGTCTAGAACTCCCAAAAACCACACTCTTTAAAAACCTCAACTTTATCCCAAACACAGTTTTAAGGTTTTTAAACCTTGAAAAATCTTTCATTACCTACAAAGGGTAAATGAATAAATCCAGCTGGTTGTTGGAGCTGTTTTGGGATCGGCCGGCCTGCCTGCATGCCTTTACCATATTTTCGCGAATTAGCTATTCTCTTGTTAATTTTGGCATGTGATGTATGAAAGTGTTAAACTTGTTCTGGGAGATTCGACTCTTAATCTAATTTATTTTAGTTCATTATCTGTTTGGTATATTATAATATAATTAAAATTTGTTTTGTGGACAGGAGAGGGGAGAGCAGATGTTGAAGAACTGCGGCTTCTACTCTACTTGCGATGCTCTTACACGTGCTTACGTTAATGGGATGCTGAAGAAAGTATCAGATTGCTAATTCTTCTGGTTGTCTCTCTTAATTTTGTTTTCTGATATGGAGTAGTGATTTTATCTTCTATTGCATCATCCCAGTTCTTTAGAAGCTCTATTTCTGATATATATATATATATATATATATATTGAATTGTTTTTCAAATCAATCGTGTCTTACTACTACGAAACTGCTCGTGTCTAATCAAGAATCCCAATTCTTCTTTTAAGTGAATACCAACTTAAAAGTGAAATTGAGCTGAATGGAATATTTGCTGAAGTGTTTTACTCTTTAATGGATCAACTGTATTAAAAAAAAAAAAGGTACAGAATCCCCAAATTGTGTAAAAAGAATTAGTTTCTGGTGAGTGAAAAACCTCAACCCCCTCGGTTATCTCCATCTTAGTTAAAACGCCCTCGTTTATTTATTTTTAAAATTTTTCTTCTACTATTTCTATAAATTTATCAAAAACAATTTAAAAACAAATATAATACAATAATTACAACATCCTGCATTTGAATTTTTTTTTATAAGGTGGGGATTGGAGTATTAAACCTGAAAATTCTTAAAGTAAGTTAAGTCTGCGAATATCATTTTTAATTAATATAATTAAAATGTATATATTATTTAATTAATATGAAGGACGTAGTATTTTCGAAAAGTAAATTAAAATATGATTACATCTATAAAAACTATTATTATTTCGCACATATAAATATAAACAAAACATTGAAAAATTAGTATTATTTCACATAAATGGTATAAATAATTTTATAAAAAAAATTAAATAAATTCTTGTAAAATCATTTATAATTCTATTTTCATATATGATGAAAATTTTCAAGTCATAAAATTTTGAACTTTTATTCCAAATAAGAATTCTACAACAACAGAATTCAATTCTTACTGTTGATTCCAAACAGAAAAATTAAGATTTTTGCAAATTGACTCCCAATATACAACTTTTTAACTACCTCTGCCCTCATTCTAGTTTGACATTCTTCTTTGAGCATAATCAAAATAATGAAAAACCAGTCAAAATTAATTATTATGTCTTTATTTTTACTTTGGATAAATTGATCTTTTATTATGAAATATATCAAAATTAACACATATGCCCTATTTTTAAAATTTAATACTTTAATCTTTTCTTTTTTTTTAATGTTTCCATCAAATTGAAGAAGTCCCTCCTCTGTCTATATTAATATAAACAACGTAGATTTTTTTTAGAAAATCAAAAGACATAAGGGTTAATTTTAACATATTCTAAAGAGGAAAAGTAGTATACTTTTAAAAGCATTTTAGTAATTTCTCACACAATTGGATTGGAAAAACGTTTAATTTGATAGAGCAAAAATATATGAACTAAACTGTTGAGTTCTAAAGATTGAGGGCCATAACTAACTTTGGCATAACTTAGGGGTGAAAAAGTAATTTTTCCTTTTACTTTTCATACAAAATTTACCAGCAAATAAAAGAGCTCTTCATTTCCAGGAATAATCATATCATATGCCTCCATTTATACAGTGGAGTTCATACAAAAAACCCAAATTTGGTCTTAGTTGATTAAATTTGATATTGAATTGATATTTTTTTTTCATCTAGGCAAGTAAAAAGAGTTTAGAAAACATATCATGGTTGACCCTTAAAATTAGTGTACCTTAATTAAGCATATACTGAACAAGGATGAGAAATAGGTAACTAACCTCTCCATAGCTTGCCATTCTGATGGTTGAAATTGGACTAGAAGACCTTAGCAGTGGAAAATATGTTTTTGGCTGATAGGTGAAAAAGAAAATGGGGAAAGTGAAGAAAAATGTGTTATCAGTCACAATGATTCATGTCAAGCAATTGTTTCAATTAGCACTAATCGCTTAATTACTACCCTTGATCACTTCATACTCGATCACAGCACTAATTTCATACTACAAATATAGCTTAGTTTTAAAAAAAAAGATTTTAAAAAAAAAAGGATGCAAAATGAAAATGCAGAATGTTCTTCATAATTTTCCAAAATAAGCAACTCATAAGTTCTCACGGGCCATGTGTTGGATGACTCATTCAATGGAAATTGGCAATTATAGCTGCAATTACTGAAAATATAGACCAACTAACTATAGTATCAAACTGTTTAACATCTGATTTTTGTTATAGGCTCATAACTTACATAACCTATAAGCTCTTTTTTGAATTGAGACCATAGTGGGCTGCCAATTAATAGTCTTTTATATGATAATTGCATCCTCTATGGTGCCTGCTAATACTACAACCATCCAGCTTGTAGGAAGAACACTGAATTACATGAAATGAGAAATTAATATTCGTGAACGTGTGAATATCCTGTAACATATATATATATAATAATCAGAAAAATGAGCGTTCAGCCTCTTAACCAGCATGAGGTACACATCCAAAAGTTGGTTTGACATTCAACAAGCACATCAAATCACAGAAAACCCAAAACTAAGGAAAAGGGGGAAAGAAGGAAAATGGAAATGGGGACGGAGACACGAACAGAGGATTTGTTATAACAAACGAGCAAGGCTGGGAGGGAGAGAATGTTGGGAGAGGAAGGCTGCTGATGGGAAGCAAAATCCACTGGGCAATTGAATAAAATTCAGAGATTTATTTTTTGAAATTGAAATTTCCAATGGATTTACTGACAACCTAAGATCTATCACCAACACCATTGGTAATTTGTTGCAAACATGTCTCTGTTCACTTCAAATCACCCCACCTCGAACCTGTTGAAAAGCACGTTGGAACATTAAATAATTTCGGACAGATTTAAATCTGTCAGTGAAGCTCCTGCTTTTGAGGATAATCTCGGTGCCATATTTCCTTCTTCAACCCAACCTTGGTGCCATGTTACCTTTATCTATCCTAAGAACTTACTTCCCAGGAAACATGAGGATACATCCCTGGATACCTATTAAGATGTCTAGCTGCTTGGAAAGGGTGAAATCACATCACTCCAGGCTTATGAATCATGTTTAATATTGTATACGGATCTACTGATTTTAGCGCTTCTCAGGTGTCCTTTGATGGCTATTCCTGAGGTGGCATAGGGTACCCCTTCCTAGTGCTATAGGGAATGGCCTCTGAGTCCTTTTATCGTGTAGAATTAAACATCCTTGGGAAGAATATCAAGGAGAACCTGATACCTACTTTGAAGTTGATATTGGCAATCTCTTCTTCCAAGCTGATGGTTTCTCCCTGAACTTCCAAAGGAAAAGAATCATGTGTGGTCCTGAACTTCCAAGATTATGTCTATCCCCAACATGACAATTATATAAAAACTCTACAACTATATAAAAAAAAAGTCTCTTTTTTTTTTTTCAGTTTTTTGCCATGGTACTTACAAACAAACACCCTTAGCTAGTTCATCAAGGAGAAAGCTCAAAAAGAATATCTCCTTTTCAGTGTGCAGCAATTCCATCATTTTCTGAAGAAAACGAGACTCAATTTCTTAGCGAGCAACCTTAGATCTTGCTGTTACTTCTCTGATTCTTGTAAAGTTTACAACAGTAATACTCTGGTTGCAGAGATAAATTCTATTTTACTGAGAAATGAAAAGAAAACAATCAAAATTGGGATAGGTTCACATTCAATATGGGGTTAGTCCTTAGTTGCACATTGAGTATTCTGTCAGATCAGAGTAATTGGGATTAGAGTTGTGTGCAAGGCTTGTAAAACAGCCTAGATTCTCTATGTTTGATGTTGAATTGTTTCACAATCTCTGCCAAATGTTTATTGATCAAACAAGGGATTCTTGCAGAGCTTTATTTTTTTTATTATGTTTTTTTACTCATAATTGCAAGGTGTATGACAAATGCTAAAAGTAAAATTCTCCACAAGATGCAAGTGTGTTTATCAGGTTCAAACAAGACAATTTTAAATAGGAAAAAGCAATCTAATTTAACCAGGAAGACACAAATTTTAAATTGGCCTTGTGAAGAAATTGCAACCAAAACTGACATTGGGGATGCAAATGCATACCTGGCTTTGCTATGAACTCCAACAGAGCAGCCCCTGAGAAGAAATCTGGTGACAGATCTGCGGTAAACAACTCTTCCTGAGATTGTTTTCAAGGTAAACGTTTGGTGGTAGGCAAACTGAAAGATTGCTATTGTTCATAGTTTTACGTTGCTGTTTTAATTGATAGTGAAGAAAAAACAATATGATTGCCAGTTTAATGAGAATCAAGGGGCCATTTTTTTCATCAAAATAGGGACAACGCATGGCACATAGTAGTTTAATAATATATTAGCTCAATTGAGAAAAACCAACTTACTAAACGTATCATGCTTCTACTTTCATATGGAAAAACCTTATAAATTCAATTTAGTTATATTTAATAGATAACATGTTCTAGACAAATATATTTATGTAAAGGAATGGTTTGAACCGACTCCAATGCTCTAACAAGTGACATTCCCACAAGGTTATATAGAATAAGCATTAGTAACAAAAATATCGACATATGTACCTCAATGACAAGGAAAGAATTAGTGAAATCATATGAACCACACAAGATATCTTCTGAGCAGCCAATCTTTAGCATGCAGTTATACAATTTCTTTGAGCATAAAACTCTTTTACTGATCTCCTGTACCTCCACCTTCAGCTACAAAATCTCAGAGAGTTATACTTGGAATGCTGCCATTGGATATAAGACTTCTAACACTAGAGGAAGTCCTGGCATCTTTAGACAACTTAAGTATTGCATCTCTTACAATTATATAGTTCTTATCAAGCAGATCCGGAAATTTTCCCTTGTCAACCATCTCTTTTAATACTTCAAAAGCCAGAGGGAGCTTTACATCGGCAAGAAAAGCACTTACTAAGGCTACATAGATAAAAGAGTCAGGTTCCATTTCGTTGTCTTCCATTTCACGTAAATGAACCAGAGCAGCATTTGGCCTACCACACTGGCAAAGACCATGAATAAATGCCATGAAAGCAACTCTATTAGGGGTGCAACCTCTTCTCCTCATTTCAGTCCATAGCATTACAGCATCATCAGGTCTTCCAGCATTACACAGCCCACCTATTAAAGTAGTGTATGTAATGACATTAGGTTCCCTTTCATTGGCAGACATACGGGAAAGACAATGCAGGGCCTCATCAATGCAACCACTTTTGCACCACCCATCAATAAGCAAGTTATATGTGACAACAGAGGGGACAAGGCCCTTCATCACCATCTCTTCAAATATAGTATGAGCTTCTGTAATTCTTTGGGTCTTAAAGAGCCCACTTATTAGTATGTTGTATGCAACTACATCAGGGCAATGCCCACGAGCACAAATGTCACGGAATAGCTTCAGCGCTTGATCAACTTCTTGAATTTCAATCAAACCACTTAGTGATGCAGAATAGGCAATTATATCAGGTAGGAAGCCTTCTTGAACCATATCAGCAAGAAATTTGCAGGCTTGTGTTGCCTTCCCATTTTTGCACATTTTTCTTACTAGAAAGGTATAATGTTTGATCCAAGGCTCATGGCCATGAATACGCATCTTTTTTACCAGATCAAGGGCTCCAGAAGCATCCCCTCTCCTGCAAAGGCACCCAAACATAGCATTGTGAGTAAATTGTGTTGGTTCAATTCCTGACTCCTTCATTTCTCTCAGAATCTCATAACTTTCCTCCAATCTATCAGACTTGCATAGTCCATCAATCAAGTTATTATAAATCACTAAATTACGGCTGCAACCAATTTGAGCCATATCTTGAAAGAGGGAAAGGGCCAAGTCCAACTTGCCGGCTGGGACCAAAGCCTTAATGACAATAGCAAAACTAGCTGTATTAGGAGCAAATACCTTTTTATCTTGGAAAAGCTTATGTAACTCGACATTATCACCATATGCCTTTCCCATCATACCCTGAAGAAGACAATGAGCTTTATCTATCAAGCCACTGTTAACAAGAGAATTCAAACAAGAATTGCAAAGCATAGTCAGACCTTCTAAATCCATATCCTCATGGATTTTGTCAAGTACGTAGGTTAATTCTCCTTCTTCAGAAAAAGAAGATATGAGCTTGGTGAATATTCCAACATCAGGTAGGATTTTGAACAATTTCATTTGTGCATACAAAGACAAAGCTTTCTCAAGCTCATTACTTTTGCAGAGCCCTCCAATTAACACATCAAAAAGTGCTAGATCAGGAGTGAAACCATACTTCTGCATCTTATCAAACAATTGCAGGGCTTTATCCACTCTAGATAGTTTTACAAATCCATGAATCAAAATGCAAAACGTTTTCTCATTTAATCTAACATTTTGATCTTCCATTTTTTCTATTAGTTCAAACGCCTTGTCCACCTCACTACACTTGCTAAAACAAAGCACCAAAATAGATAATATGTGCTCATCCACCCAACCACGATCACAAATTTTATTAAAAACACCCAAAGCTTCATTAAACTTCCCCGCATTACAATACACCTGCAACACTGGCGTCAATGTGTACTTATCAAACTCCCAACCTTGATTACGCATTTCTTGGAGTCTCGTCTCAACCAAAATAACAGAAGTAGACCTACACTTAGATCTAGAGATAGCCTCTAATAAACAATTATAGCTATAACTATTCGGCATACAAAGACCCATCATTTTTACTTGATCAAACAACACATTAGCTTCATCAGCCAAGCCAACACTACCCAAACATCTAATAAAGAAACCTAGAGCACCAGGAGTCATTGAACAACGAGAATTCAGTATAGCAGAAGACAGAGCTCTCAGCGGGGCATTTTCTCGAGCATGTGATAGGATTGAGGCCATTGCATTATACGTATAGATATTATGCTTATATCCATATTGGTTTGAGGCCCAGTTGAAGAAAGAGTAAGCAATTCTCCAGCTTTTGAAAGAATTCAAGACATATTCAACGACTCTGGGATTTAGCATTGGAGCAAGACTCTTCAACTCAGGGCTGTCTGGGCAAAATGGCTGCTTGGTGAAGATAGATATGAAGTAATTGATAGTTCCGGTGAAGTCCTCGGGATCGGTGGAGAGATTTCTGATGGAGACAGAATTTGGATTGATGGGCGAAATCGTTTTGCAGAGTTGCTGGGGATGTTTTGTTATTCTTGAAAATGCCATGATAAGCTTATTTGTTGCAGGGGATAATTCCAACTCCGAAGCACTCTTATATTATTCTGTAATAATCAAGTGAGCCTTTTATTCTAATAGCGTTAAAAGTTATTAATAAATTAAAATTTATTTTTTAATATTTAGTAAAGCTACATTTTAGTTTTTTTTTTTTAATTTTAATCCTTCAAATGTTGTTTAATTAATAAAATAATTTTTTAATTTAAATTTTATATTTTTAATTAAAATTAATTCTTATATTTTTATAAATTAATCTCTAAATATTATAATTATTAGTAAATTTTTATATTTATAAATTAATCTCTCTATTAATAAATTTAAATGTCACTTCAAAAAAATTTAATAAATAAATAGTTTATATGTGAAAAATAATAAATAAAACATTTTTTAGAATTAAATTTAAATATCTATTGTGCGAAATTGGTACACTTATTTACAAAGTAAGAGCAACTTACGTAAAAGGTAAAAATAAGACAAAAATTATTCTTTATTTAAAATAATTTCTAACATGAAGAGATTTGTTTATAATTTTTATAAATGGCTAATTTAGAAAAAGCAGCATATTAACAAAAATAATAATAAAAGTTGTCAATTTTACTATAAAATTTGAATGTCACTTTCATCCGAATTCTCAATACTAACAATTTAAATTACACAAGCTTATTTTCAATTTAGCCCTTAATAAATTTTTAGTTAAATATTTAATCCAATAAGAAATTTCATTTTTAGCCGAAATAGACTTCTTTTAACCCTAATTTAACCCAATTACAACATTTAACACATATGAAGCAATATTTCCTATTTAGTTCAATCTTAATTTTGAGCAAACTAATTTTTCTCTGTCTAATTTCTCTTAATCTAATAAATTCTTATTATCACGATATCTTCTTAATTTTGAGCAAACTAATTTTTCTCTGTCTAATTTCTCTTAGTCTAATAAATTCTTATTATCACGATATCTTAGTCAAATTACAATCCTGTGAAGAAAAGTAGTAAAATTTCATCTTGGTCCATAGCTTGAATTTTGGTCAAATTATAAATTAATATCAAAATTTTCTTTTTATTAATTTTATTATTTATTCAAACTTTAAACATGCAATATAACTCAAATGTTATTCATTTGATTTAATTCTATCAAGATAGTAAATTTTCAAATTCAACATAATTGATAAATTCTTAAATTTATTCAAGAAAAATTGAACACTAACCTTAAACTTCCAAAAACATCCACAAATTTTAATTTTTTATTCTTCCTTTTCTTTCCCTTTAGAATTTTCGCTCTTTCCTTTAAATTTTTCTTAAAATATAATCAAATAAATCATATTAATTTAATATTCTCCATAAATATTCATATAAAAATTATAAGAAATATTCATAAATATTCTATATAAAAAAAAACTCTTAACATACCTTTAAAATATCTACATTTGATTACTATTCACACAATTTTTTTTCTTAATTTCCTCCTTATTTCTCTCATTGTCTTGGATTTGGGGCTAGCAAAAAGGACTTGGATGGATAGAGAATTGATTTTAGGTCAAAAGTGGGTGAGAGTTAGTGTAGGAAAGAAGAAGAAGATGGAGAAGAATTTCTCCTCTTGGTTTGGCCACTTGAAGAAATGAGGAAGAAGATGGTTTTTCTTTATTTTTCTAGAATTTCTTTTTTACTTTTTGAATGGCTAGGATTGGATGTGTGTTAATTAATCTAAGAATCCATATTAATTCTTAATAAAAATATATCAATAAGTGCATTTTAGCCAAAATTTCCCCTAATTGGACATTATCCTCACAATTTTTTCATATTTAGACATTTTCTCCGCTTATTTAATTACTTTTCCATGCCAATTTTAACCAAAGTCAAACTATAGTATATTTCACTTTAATTTCAATTTTTTCAATAATACTAAATAAGTCTATAAATTGATTTTTCATTTGAGTTTCTCACCATACTCATGGACATATTTTAATTTCTTATTAATTATTTAAATAGTAGTATTCATGGATATAAAAAGTATCGAGTGCTTTTTGAGTGGTATTATTTACTTTTTAGAATGACATCATTCATGATCGAAATTTTTAGAACGTTATACGAAAAGTCAAATTAAATTAAAAATTTTTATTTAATACAGTTTGATTCTATTTATGTAATATCCGGATAGATTTCGGTATCAGAATCTCTACCTTTCGACGGAATCTCCGTTGAAATCTAGAATTTTGATAATGCCAGAGTCGTTTAGAGGAGTAAAATGTGTTTCCAGTTATGTAGCAAACAGGTTAACTTCGGTATATACATCAGATGTTTAAGTTTTTATGTTAATATTTTGATCATGTATGAGATTTGATCAGGTGATAGGATGTATGTTAGGTTTGCTATCTGAATTCTAGCGCCGGTAGCGATCCGATTTTCGGGTCGTTACAATCTAAATAATTTAGCGAATTGAATATTTAAGGGAAGACGAGAAAGGAAGAACGAAAAAGTCAAGAGAAAGAGAAAAGGAGAGGAGAGGGATTAGGGAAAGGAAAGAAGGGCTTGGATCATATATTCTCTTTGTTGCTTCTTTGATTTTGGATTTTTATTTTCTTCTTGATCTCATAGTTTTTTTTTTAATGTTATTTTTCGTTTTTCTTTGTTTTTGGGGATAAAGATGTTTTTTATTTTATTTTATTTTATATTTCATTTAATTTTATAATAAATCAAATAATATTAAAAAAGCTCAGGTTTTATAATATTAGTTTTAAAAATTAGTGAATGAAGTATACGACGTGTTAACATTATTCATAAAATATTTTTAAAATAAAATATAATTAATAAATTATTCTCTAAACCATGTCTTTGATAATGTCAACAATAACTTGAAAAATTAATTTAATCAAAATTAAATTGTTTAGATTAAAAATTTCCACAATTGAAGGAGTCTACCACCTTTGAGGGTGATTAATTTAGTAAAATTAATTATTTAATTTCCATATTTTTTAAAAAATATTTAATAATCCATTCTTTTTAGAACCGTCAACTATAATCAAAATATTTAATAATCCATTTTTAAAAATATAATTATAAGTCATATGTTTATTTCAGCTCTTAATAATAAAAATGTTAAGTTTAAAATTAAATCGAATTAAATAAATTAAAAATTAAAATTTTAATATTCGTAAAAATTATATCGATCTAATTTTAGATAAAAATTAAATTGAATTAAATTAGTCTGATTCGATTTGATTCAGTTCGATTTAATCAGTTAAGTTTTTTAATAAATTTTTTATTTTTTAAATTTTATTTTTAATATTTTAAAATTTAATTAAAATATTGCATTTTGATTATAGTCTAATCTCTTTATATTATCAAAAATAATATATTATTTTATAAAAATTAAATCGAATAAATATAATTAAAATTTTTAAAATTAAAAACTGAATAAAAAAATAAAAAATCAAACTAAATTTATAAATTAATTTGATTGAGCCACTTCTTTTATTTAAATCAAATACTGTTTAACATAATTTAAAATATAACTATTTAATATTATAATTTCAAAAGTACGATTATTTACTTCTTAGAATTTCAAAATATTAACTATTTGATCTCTAATTTCAAAATAAAAATTATTTAATTTCTATAGTTAATAATAAAAATTAAATAATTAATAATTTGAAAGAAACATTAACTATTTCCTAGCAACTAAAAAATAAAATAGAATTTACTGTGAAGGAGAAGTAGTAGATTAATTTTAAATAATTGAGTGATATTTTTTTATCGACAAATATTTAAAATAAAATAGAAGAATTAAATTTTGATCGACAAACGATTTCTAAATATATCTTGTGAATTCATTTAATGAGTAGTAAATAATTAATAAATTTTATCGTTGATTATAATTTTTTTTTTTCTAAATGCAGAGAGGAAGATAGGCAAAAAAATTTTGTGTTAATCTTTTTTATACAAATGATCGATTTTTATTTAAAAAGGTGGGTTTTCCTGGTTTTTACAATTATTTAAAAAACCGATTTTAATTTTAAAGAATTAATTTTTTTAAAAAGTAATTTATAATTTTCAATGACTATTCATTTTATATATAGATATATAACTTTATTTAGAATTACAAGTAAACTAAAATTTAAATATAAATAGGACTAAGGATGGTAAATTTATATAAATTCTAAAATTAATTTAAATAATAAAAAATTTAAAATAAATTAAATTAAATACCTAATTTAACTTTAATTTTTCATTTTACTAATACTAAAATTTAAATTTCATAACATTTAGATATTAGTTTGAAGAGCGCAATGATGCTTAAGTTGTGCATTCGTTCAAAATGAAAAAATCGATCGAATTGAATTAATTTAAAATTTTAGTTTAATTTTTTTATTTATTTTATTTTGATTTAATTTTTAATTTTAAAAATTTTAATTATTTCAATTCAGTTCAATTTTAATTGAAAAAAATCGAACCAAATCGATTAAGGATAATAGTATATTATTTTTAATAATATAATGAGATTAGATCATATTAAAATTAAAATATTTTAATTAAATTTTAAAATATTAAAAATAAAATATAAAAAAATAAAAAAAATTTATTAAAAATTTAAATCGATCAAATCAAATTGAATTGAATCGAATCAGACCGATTCGATTCAATTTAATTTCTAATCAAAATCGATTTAATTTAATTTTTATAAATACTAAAATTTTAATTTTTAATTTATTAAATTCAATTCGATTTTAAACTGAACCGACTCAATATTGACATCAAATATGCCTTAATCTTATAAATTTTATAGAGATTTTATGGATCAATGATAAAAAGGAAAGTAAAAGACAAAAGAAACCTACAAAATCAATCACTTTAGCACCGCTATTTAAAATAAAAAAAAAAAAAAAAGTTACGTAAAAAGAAGTTAAGCCTGAATTTCCTTCATTTTTGGCTTTTCCGGAATTTAATTTATATTAAAATAATATTTTATTATATTATATTATTAATAAATAATAATAATTTTTTATATTTATTAATATTTCCATTTTGAAAAAGAAGAAAAAGGGAATCTGCTAATACCGCTCCTTCAGTTATCCTTCACTAATTACTAATAATTACCTTCTTTAATTCTCTTTCATTTCTCTCAATTTTTTGAATTTTCCCTCTCTCTTTCTCTCTGATTATTCTATTAAATTCCAACTCAAAGAAAGAAACCTCCAATTCATCAAAATGTCCTCCAAAATTGATTTCCAGGAATTTCAATTCTCAGGTATTCTCTCTAAACCAAGAACCAAAGGTAATGAATCTTTCGTGAATTAACCTTGTATCTTTCTTTTCTTTTTCTTCTTTATGAATTGTTTCATGAATGTTACTAACATGTATACTTTCTTGGTCTTGGTAGTTGAATTCTGGATTAATTCAATGAATTCTTATCTAACGGCCAAACAAGTGATGGGTCTTGTCCTGTGACTGTTTGATACAATTCTCACGTGAAAAAGGAAGTTGATTTTAGTTCAAGTGTTAGTTTAACCTCCAGAAATCACAAAGATAAACACAAATCAAATTTATTGTTGAAAATTTATCTGATTCGTGGGCTTTTCACTGCTTACCATGGAGATTGTAGATATGAATGCAATAGTTGTTATTTGCATCTGTCTTTTAAACCGAGTCCCTTCTTTCAATCTCTTTCTTGTTGCCAAAATTAATTTTCCTATGCTTCAATTTCACAGAATTTTCAGATGATAGAAGTAAGGTTGACATTCGGTTTATTCAGACTCTGAATCACCAAAATATGGATGCTTCCACTGTACTCTATACTAGGGATAGAGATACTACACAAACTTCATCGGGTTGTGATTTGCGCAAGAGTTTAGCATGGGATAGTGCCTTTTTCACAAGTCCAGGTTCGATTTATAGTTGAAGAAACTTGCCTGCTGAGTGCATTTATTAATTTAAATTCTTCAAATGTTCTGAATATTAAAATTTTTCCATGATGTGTTCTCTACCGACTCAGGAGTATTGGATCCAGAAGAGTTGCTTGAGACTCTTAATTGTAAAATGGGGGAAAATGGTTCAGATATGACTGGCCACATGGAACCAAAGTCTATACCTTTTGAATCAACATTAACACCAACAAATGGAATTGGTAATTTGCGAAAAAGTTTAGCTTGGGATAGTGCCTTTTTTACAAGTGCAGGTATCCATGTTTAAGAAGTACCATTTCATGTTTCATCTGTGTTCGGGGGATTTTACATTCATTTAATGTATTGTTGTACTGTTTGAGCTCTTTTCTCTTTCCTTAGGAGTTCTGGATGCTGAGGAGTTGTCTATAATAAATGGAGGATTAAAAAGGCCAGAAACACTTCCTTTTCCTAAGTTTGAAGAGGAAATTTGGAGGTCTACAGAATCAAATTCTACTATAAATAGTGATTGTTACTCTCTTGCAAGCCTTGAGATTGATCTTTTTGATGATATAAAAGCATCCATTCACAAGTCACGAGATGCTTCATCCAATAGGGCAACTTCAACTTGCAAACTGAAAAGAGAAAAAGGAACACAAAATGGCCATGGTGAGACGCTTCTCTTTAAGTAATTGTATTCATTAAGAGTGAGTGAAAGGGAAAAAATGTCTCCCATTTGAAAACGAGTTATGACATTTTTTATTCGGTCTACCGACAAAATTTGATCTGTGCATCCCATTTTCTATGTTTACCATCCATGTTTTTGGCAGTTGATCCCATTACTACAATTTGTTTTACTTGTCCATTTACTTCTGTTATCTGTGTTATGTCAACTGCTTGTTTTAAAGAGCTGTATTCACTTCTTTATGGTATATGTGTTGATCATTTGCTCTTGGTTTCATGTACTGATTTGATATTTTCTTCAGCTTCGAAAACACCAGATTCTTCATCTAGATTAAAAGTAAGTTCTCGACATGATTGTCTTTAATTTGTTATGGTTCATATCTGCTGTGTCACTTTTTATGGGGGACTCGCCTATGCATCTCTGGAATTGCTCATGATTGAAACTCGCAATATTTGTGTTATAGCCATAAACCAAGTTGATGCATAGGTGAGTAGCCAGTGTTATTATACAATGGAAGGAATAGTTTTGAGCATGTCTGAATTAACATCAATTACAAACCTTCTTCTGTTAAGCCACCAAAGTATGCTGGTTCAAGTGGAGAATCCAAATCCTCTTCTGTTAAGCCTCCAAAGGTATCTGCTCGTGCTAACCCTTCATCAATAATTCCCAGCAAAAGGGCTTCTTTGGGTACAAATCACGTTAAACTGGATAATAAGGCTACAAATTCTACCTGCGGTAAAGATCTTAAAAGTTCAGATTTCTTGTCCACAGAAAGTTGCTTCTTCTTTTTCGTTTTTCTTTTTTCCTTCCCAATAGAATGGAAAGTAGATTAACTGTCATAAGTGACAACCTCTGTTTGATTGTTACAGGGGAAGGTATCGCCATGTCAAAGAAAATGTGTTTACGGGAGTCTTGCAATATTATTTCTAGTTCAAAGCCATCCACTAAATCACCTTCTTCAGTTTTGCCTGCTGCAAAAAATGAGTTTATGGGGTTTTGTTATGCTTCAGGTGATTTCACTGGTAAATCTCCTTCAAACCCTCGAAGGAGAACAACTGATTCTCGGTTGGCTGCTTGCGGCTCAAGCGTTAGAGCTCCGTTAAAATACTTGGTTAAAAATAAAACCAAGTTGGTGAGTTCTAGTGATTCTATTTGTTTACCGTCCACACCCAAGTTGTCCTCTTATATATCACCTGCCAGTTCCATTGATGGTTGGTCCTCAGAATCATCATCAACATCTATCAATCAGAGATCAAAAAGTTCTGCTGCTAGTCTTGTAAATACTCCATTGAGAGAGATTTCTTT
The DNA here is from genome assembly GCF_001659605.2 of Manihot esculenta. NCBI lineage: Eukaryota > Viridiplantae > Streptophyta > Magnoliopsida > Malpighiales > Euphorbiaceae > Manihot > Manihot esculenta. The sequence continues at coordinate 4,386,177 of NC_035170.2, forward strand.
TGACTTTAGTTCCTCTAAAGCATCAGATTCTGAAAGGCCTAGGTATGGTAAAACCTTGGGCCATGAAATTCATGAAACCAAGCTCATGGATATTCAGTTCAACAATGTCTTAATGTGTACAAGTACTGGTTCTCCAAACGTTTCAAGAAAACCAACACCTTCAGGTCTTCGAATGCCATCGCCAAAGATAGGATTTTTTGATGCGGTTAGTTATATATTTATGATCTTTTTCCTGATAAGTAGGAATGTATATTTCTTTTTCCTGATAAGTAGGAATGCATATTCTTTATCAATCAACAGCTGTAATTGTGTGAAGAAATTTTCTATTTACAGGAAAATTCTGCTGTTTTAGCACAAGATGGAGGTCTGAAATTTCAGTCTGGTGTACAGGAAACTTCATCCAAAAGTGGAATTGGTATTAACAATGCCAGTGGATCAGCAAATAGAACAAGATATGGCAAGCATCGCTTGGCAGGAACCTCGACAGGACCTTTGAGTAAAACGGGTGCTGAGAATGAGGGGAAGATCTACTCATGTGAGAAGAAGCAACCTTTGAAAGAGCGTGAAGATATGAGAGTGATATGCCCTGAAAATAATGTGCATAGACTTGGTGAAAATAACAAAGAAAATATAGGTAGTTTGGCAAATCAAGTTGATGATCTCAGTCAACGTATGGGAGCCATTGATTTTAGCTGAGATTTGATTACAGCATCCAAAGTAAGTAAGGGCCCCTGTTCATAGTTTAGAATCTAGAATATTTTCAAGTATGTTGCACTGGTATCTTCATCTTTTTGAAGTGTGAGGATTGATTAGAAAATTTGCAAAATTATTTGGTTTTTAAAGCTTTCTTTGAGTATGGTGATTATATGTAGCACAAGAGCGAGGGCTTGAATGACTGTCAAAAGCTTACAGCTCCTACTGAAGTGGGTTATTTGACATGGCAGAAGAAGCAATGTTTCATTCTTTAATAGGAGATCAACAAGAGAAATTATAAAAGCTGTGCCAATTTGTACATATGATTTCTTGCATGAAGTGGCAGCTGTTGAGTGAATATGCTGTAAATTGGTAAGATAATTTTGTATTATTGAACTATCTTTTATTGATGATCTCAACAAATGATTATAGTGCGAATTGTGCATGAAGATAAATAATAATTTATTTGACAGAACTTGCTAATAAATGTTAAATCTGGACATAATTTTTAGAATAAATTACATTTTAATTCTTGAATTTTAATATAATTAACAGATCGGCCTCTGTATTTTTAAAATCGAATATTTAAATCCTGATATAATCATTTTGTTCTAATTAGAATTCTTTCTATTTATAAATACCTAAAATATTTTTATGAACACTTAAATTTTTTTTAATATAGGTGATAATTTTATATTGTGTAGTCTATATTTTTATTTTTAAATTTTAGTATAATTGATAGATTAATTTTTGTATTTTTAAAACTAAATTTTTAAATATTTCTATATTTAATCCGTTTAAAATTATATTGTTCACTGTATTATAAATATTATGTTCAAAACTAGTCTGAATGTACAGTTTCTTTTTAAAACTCTTTATAAAAATTTACAACCTACTTGTTATTTAATACCAATTTAAATTGTAAATATTTTTTGAAAGTTTTGAAATTATAAGTATTGAAATATTTTAATGAATAGAAATTAAAAAATAAAAAATATTAAAAATTAGTTAAATAAAATAGTATAGACAAAAGTTAACGAGAATTTAAGTATTTTTAAAAAAAAATAAAATATTTAATTATAATAGATGAGAATGGAGTGATTTTAAAGGAATTTAAATATATTTTTAAAAAATATAAAAATTAATTTATTAATTATATTAAAATATAAGATCTCAAGTATATGATTTATTCATTTATAAAAATATTTCCACACTTTTAATAATAAAAATGAATGGAGAGACTTTAATTTGAAAAGAAGATTTAAGCTTTAAAAATACAAAAATCAATCTGTTAATTATGTAAAAATTCAACTTTTTTTGCAAATTACAGAATCGGTTGAACTCTTTATCCTTTTTTCGCAAATTACAGAATCGGTTGAACACTTTATCCTTTTCAAACATGTTTCCTGGTGATCAGGTATTCTTGAAACAAGATCCCTGTGCCCTGAAAAAAAGCTAGTGATTTCACTTGGGCTTCATCCTCTTTCTCTCTAGCCTTTTGCTGGAATACACAGGATGATAATCAGGGCATCTTAGCATGGATGTCTTCAAAATATGCCTTAACATCACAAGTCTACACAAATTTGCGGTTTCTGTTCTTCAATACCACGTGTCCAGTTGGGCAACAACTTCTAAACTAGTGTTTAGAATTTATCAATTTAATCAAACACTATCAAGAGTGATTAAATAGTTGATTATTAAATGCTATTCCCTTCAACATTTAGCCATTAGCCGCTAAAACGATTAGTATTGTTTAATAGCCCTGTAATACTGTGCATTCTTGAAAGACTTTGAAACAAGTTAGCATTGAACGAATAACATGAACCAATATGTCAGCATTATTTAGGGATGTAAAACTCTTCAGTGGTTTTATGCTCGAGTTTTGCTCAAGTTAGAGATGAACATAATGGAGAACGCAAAGCAACAATAAGACAGCCAAGGCATACACAATAACCACTTGCAGCTGGCTCACACAAAAACCAACATAGTATCACCTCGTAAACTACTTACTATTCCAAAATTTTGAATTCTCAAGCAAAACAGGCTCAACTTCTAACTTAAGAGGTAAGATGTTCACATAATTCTGCATTACATGATGCTCACTATAAGAGCACCATGGATTGGAAAACTCTTCAATAAAACCTATGACCTAGGCTTTTCCTTCTTCTCTTTGAACAATGCCAGAAGAGAGACACCAGAAACCTTCACAACCTTGAACCTAACTCCAGGAATATCTCCAACTGCATGCCCCTTCCGTCCAAATCCAGCAATCAATACTTCATCCTGTACCAATCAACGTTCATCAGGATAGCACGAAAGGGAAACACAACAATAATCTAGCAGGATTCAAACCCGTGCACATGCAATTAAAGTAAAAACATAGGGAAAAGAAAAATCCGCCACACTAATGGTACTAAAATTGAACAGGGAATAATGCATAAGGTATCTAGATTCTCCTCCCCAGAACAACTGAAAATTTAGAACGTGACATTGTTAAGATGTTCAATGTGTAATTAAAATTTTTCACTTTGTTCCTGTATAAACTTTCTACCCCTTTCAGACATTGAAAGCTTACATTTTCCTCGATGTAGTTTAAGCAACCATCGTTTGGTACAAAGGCAGCAATCTTCTTCCCATTCTTGATCAGCTGAACACGAGCACATTTTCTGATAGCAGAGTTTGGCTGCTTGGCTTCAATTCCACTGCACAAGTCAATGAATATTTGTAGCATTATGAATGAGGCCACAATCTAAGCAATACAAAGGGAGAAAGTAATTCTCACATTTTTTCTAGAACAATGCCTTTGGCATGGGATGACCCAGCAAAAGGTTTCTTCCACTCATTCCCAAGATGGGATTTCTTGTAAGCTTTGTCAGCCCACCGCTGCCTCCTGCGGTGGGACTTCAGCTTACGAGCAGCTCCCATTCCACGAGTTTTCCTGCAATTAAATGCACATATCATGAGACTCTACTTGCCCATAGTAAATAACGAGACAACAAAAAAGGTAAACCACAAAGCTTATTCAACTGAATATGTAATTTGCCATGAAAATAAAAAATCTATGAAGGATACTATTAAGTAATCAAAATCTATGGACGAAAATGACTAATTTCTAGGAAGGATAATCGCCTAAAACCACACTGACATTGATATAATAGCAAATATTAATCAATTTAAACGACTCAAGCTGTTTGCAACTGTGTTTTTCTTCTGTTTTCCGCAGTTTTCCCAGAAACCAAACATAAGTAAAGAGATCAAAAGAAAGAAGTTTGTAAAGAATACACCAAATACGCCATACGCATATGCAAAAATCAATTAAAAACGAATAAAAAGAACATAGAAAATAACAAATAAAAGATAAAATAGAAGATAATCTAACCCCATTTTGGCTCTGAGAGAGAGAAGATGAAAAGTGATGAAGAGAGGTCGATGTACAGATGAAGAAGCTGCGCAAGGGAGAAGAACCCTAATTTCCTTTCTGTGCTTTGAGCTATATATTTGTTGGCGTGGTTCTGAGCTAAAGTTAGTTTTTTCGCATTTACGGTTCTGTCCTTCTTAATCGGATCGGTTTGGAAATTCCAAAACACTAAACAAATCAAATTTTAAGCGAGGTAAATTGAATCAAACCCAATTTGTTACCCCTCGAAACGAAAATCAAACAAATTAGTGTAAATAAATTATATTAGAAAAATATTTATATCCAGAAGATTCTTTATGGAAAATGTATTCAATTAAAAATATTTTTAACAAAACAGTTTATTTTTCATTATTTAAGAAAAAAAAGTTTTAATATGTAAAATGATTTAACCAATTTTTTAAAATACTTTAAATATTAAAAATATGAAAAATATTAAATAAATAAAAATTAAAACTAAGTCTAATTAAGACTCTGAATTTTTTATTCTAAAATTAAATAAAGTTAATTCAATTATTTTGGCTCCATAAATATCAATTTAATATAATATATTTTTTTAATAATAAAATATTTTTTAAAATTTAAAATATTAAAAAAATTAGTATTTTAATTAATATATCAATTAAAAAATACATTTATTTTGTTTTCTGACAATCCTAACCATGATCTAAATCAAATTGTGAACCATATTAGAATTGGACCGTTCAATCTGTGATCGGGATCGAAACTAATCAAATGGTTTTAGTTTATGAACTGCTATAGTTTATGACTAGAATATGAGCGAAAATTAAATTATTTAAATTCTATTTATATCGGTAATACTTTAACACGTTTTGAATTCAATAATTAATTTAAACGATTTGAATTCATTTTAAATTTAATTAGTATTATTTAAACGCATTTAATTTATATATTTTAATTAATAATTTATATAAAAAATATTTTTTATTAATAGATATCATTTAAAAATTTTAATATTTTTATAAAAAATTAATTTTAATTTTTAAATAAAAATATATAAGTACTCATAGACTTTAACCTGGTAGTAAAGTACATCTCTCTATTCTACTCTTTCAATTCTCGATTCTCTTTGATAAAAAATAAAAATATATTAAAAAATTTATAATATTATTATAAAATATATATTTTTATATTAAATTAATTATTTATATAAATAGATTCGGCCGGTGATACTTAATAAATAAAATTTAAATCCGCAACTGATATTATTTTTTTAAATTTGAATTTATCTCAAATTTAATTATAACATTAAAATCTATTTTATTATGATTCAATTCGCGAAAATATCCAATTTATTGTGATCCTTATTTATTAAGCAGCAAGTTACCGGCCTTCTTTATTAGAACTAGAGAAATCATTTTAAAATTGTAACCATTTTTAAACCAAAATGATTCAAACCGTAGAGTCCAACAAACCTACTGGTTCGGCTTGGTCTAGTTTTTTGATACCCAATAACATCTCTGATCTTGTATTCAATCACTCGTTTTCATAGCATTATCATATAAACATTGCACATTTTTTTCATTTTTAACAATAGAAACTAAATTATTATTTCTCCATTAATTTTACATTTTTTTCAATTATTGTACCGTTAATTAATTTAGTTTATTTAGACCTTTGTTCTCTATATATGTAATCTCAACCCATCAAAACGAGAGATAGATAGCCAAAAGAAGGAAAGCACCAGTGATGGCTAACAACGGTTGGTTCTTGAATAATGGAGGAATTTACAAGAATCAGCAATGGCCATGGAGAATCTCAATCTCTTCTCTGTGGACACGTCTTGATTTTCAGTTGAATATTATTGATAATTTAATGTTTAATGTTCTGTATGTTGTTGAATCTGTTGTTCTTGTTTCTACTGTCTGCTTCTTCTATCTCTGTTATGGCTGTAGCTTTTGATCCTTTGCTTTCTCTTTTTTCTCTTTATTTTTTCTTATATTATTTCCTTTTCACTCATTTGTTCTCTCTTGTTAAAGTTTGGATATTCATATTTTTTTAATTTCCTTGATGAAATAATTTTGTAATTGAATTCATATATTCAGTGTAATTTAGAAGAAATGCACATTTTTGGGGAGAAGTTTTAGGTTTTAGAAAGAAAAAGAGTAATAAGAGTGAGACCAAGAAGTTTTGTTGGTGGGCAATGGAGCGCAAGCTTCAGTCTCATAGCCTTCTTTTCGTTTACTGAAAAGAAGATTTCTGCTTACTTGACGATAACAATTCGAGAATAACCACTATGTCCAGCAATCGTCGCTCTCGCAGATTTTTGAGAAGCCATGAGGTTTGTCGCTATTTATGTTTTGAATTGCTTTTCTAAGTGTAAGTGGCAAGTTTACAGGCAATGTTCTATTTTGGATTTTGGTTTCTGCTTGTATCGGTTGTTACGTTGCCGTTTTTGGACTTGAGGGAATTGTCTTTGCTCGATTGTGTTTGTTTATGAATTACTTTTATGGGCATGCAATGATTTCGGGTTTCTTCCTCTCCTTCTCCGATTGTGGCTGCAATGAAGATGGCAACAGTGGCCGGAGGTCCCATGGATACGGATTTGGAGTTAGGTGGTTTGGGCTTTTGGAGTTAGACAAACTTTAATACTCTTTTTGTTTTATTAATATAAATTTATTTTAATTTTTGTCTATTATAAGACACTTTATTTTTTTAAATATAATTTGTTTATTAATTTACTAAAAATGTGGTAAAAAATAAAATTCATTTAGTAAAACTATTTTAGTAATTTGATATATATATATATATATATCTTCTACAAATTTCTATCCAAAAACTTAACATAATAATTTAATAGTTAATATTATAAAAAATATCTAAATAATATTTAATAAATCATTAATATTTAATTTTATTACATAATTAATTATTTACTACTCCGTTCCACTCATAATTTTTATTCATCTTTCCATTTTTTGTTATTTTAAAATTATTATCCACTTATTACAAAAACATATAAATCGATTATTATAATTTTATTTAATTTTTTTTTATTTTTAAGAAAATTTTTAAAATATTTTTTAATATTTAATAAATTAATTTATTTAAAATAGATATAATTGAAAAATTAATAAAAAATTATATATTTTTAATATATATAAAAAATAAAATAAATAAAAATTATGGAGGAATAGAGTATTTATATAATAACAAATGATTTTTTAATTAATATAAATAGCAAAAGTCAAAGTCATGAATTTATAAATTAAGAGAGATAAACTATACTTATTTACCATTTTATTATTTTTTAGTAATTTCACTAATCCTAATTAGTTTCAAAAACTTTTAATTCAATTCATAATAATACAAGTCTTCATTTTTAATGAAAAAAAAAAAAAAGACAAGATTTTTTGAAATTTTTTAGAAAGAAATAGGGAAAATATTAATTTTAAATTATAAAATTAAAAAAACAAATAAAATTTTTAAAATAGAAAAGAGAAGGCGGACCACTTCTCATGCACTTCGTTTGAAATTGATGTTTCGCTAGAACTTCCAAATAATTTAATTCAATTATTTTTTTAAATAATTTTTTATTTAAAATAAAATAAAATAATTTTTTATTTATTTTTTTAAATCTTATAAAAATATATTTAAATTTATATTTTTTTAAATAAATCATATCAAAGTGTTAAAGTGATTTCGCCACTATTTTTATGAGTTGTGTTCTCTAGCTGAATGGGTTTTTTTTAATGCAATAACAACTTGCATAAGTAAAAAAGTTCATATATTTAATCCTTTGATTTAATTATTTGAACCTGTATTAAATTCTATTAAAATTTATTTTAAATTCAATGAATCAATTTTAGATTTAATTATTATCATTATTTAAAAAATACTCGAACCTATTTAGATCTATAAAATTTTTATTTTAATAATTTACATAAAATATAAGTTAAAAGATTAATTTATATTTCAAAACTGCAACTATTAAAAATAAAATATATAAATTTTATTTATTTAATATATAAAATAAATATTATTATAAAAAATATAAAATACATATATTAATTATCTATATAAAAAAATGCAGTGTAATATATAACTAACAAATAGAATTTAAAATATAATTCAAATTTAGAGCTGTACTCGAACTGAGTCGAGTCGAATTTTAATAAGTTCAGATTTGATTAGAAAATAAATTTAAAAGTTCGAGTTCACCTTCAATCTCAACTCGAATTTTATTTATAAATTTAAACTCAATTTATAAAATAAATATTAAATTTAAATTCAATTCGAACTCGATTCGTAATAAGTTTATTTATTATATTAACGAGCCTAACTCAAATTCTATTTAAAAAATTTAAATTTAAGTTTGATTATATTATAAACAAGTCGAATATAATTCAAATTTATTTAAATTATAAACACAATTAAATTAACAATAAAATTTAAATTATAATGTAATTAAGAAATTTTTAAATTAAATTTTTTTAATTTAATTGAAATATCCCAATCTCAAAATTAATAAAAAAATGTAGAAGAGTTGTCATTTATAGAGAAACCACGATCCTCCATATCCCTTCAATTTTGGATATAGGATTGGTATTAGCGAATAAGTCTACTTATGAGCTTGTTCACGAGCCTGAGTTAACTCGCGAGCTTATTCATAAACTTGAAAACGAACCGAACTCGGGAGTCTAAATGAATCGAATAATGCTAAACTCAAACTCAACTCGTTTATTAGACGAGTCTAAAAAGTGAATTCGAACTCCGCTTATTTAGAAAACAAGTAAAGTCCGATCGAACTTTTATCGAGTCGAATATCGAATAACTCACAAATAGTTTGATTCGTTTATACCTCTATTTAAATTTACCAAATATTATTTTTAATATTTAAAACAGTCTCAAATTCGATTATATAATATCCTTAAATTGAATAAGGTATTTATAAAAAATTCAACCCATAAACATTCGTTGATGGAGATGTAACAAATCTTTAGTTGGGATATGGATAATAGAGTGAAATTCAAGAAGCAAATGACAATTTCCATTGCACAAAGATCACAATGCATATAGAAAAACAAGGTTTGAAACAAGAGGAAAGTCTTAATACAATGGAATTAAAAACAAGCAAGTCCTCCATTAATTACAAATCAACCAAACAGAAAAATAATATGTTCAATCATAGTGAACAGAAAAATAATATGTTCCCACAACTAGAAAAAAAATAAAAAAATAAAAAATATATATCAAAAATTAACTATACAACCAATACATAAATGGCATATACAACCCCTGGAAGATATCCCAAAAAGGTCAGCAACAAATCTATCCAGAACTCAATCTGCATTAATTCCCAATAATCCAAATTAGATAATTAGAAATTCGTAAATATTTAATATAATTATTTTATTTATTTGAATTTTTTTTTTTAAAATGAATTGTGCAAATTAGAACTGGAAATTAAGTTAAAGAGAAGAAATAATTACTCCGCATCCATAACGCAAGAAGACACCAATAGGAGGCAAGATGATGGCCAAAATCACCTCTACGAAAGTTTCTGCGCCCATCTTCTTCTTCCTTTTTATGATGATGATTGTGTTTGCTGCTAACTAAATTTGGGAGAAACTTCTTCTTTTGGTTCTGCTGCTATATTTAGTTAAAGAAACTAACCAAGATGGAATATGTCGCAGAGGAGAAGAGATTTAGGAACGACACGTCTCTGAAACTTTGAACATTTCAGATGTTTTAGCTGTAATGTAGTTCTTCAATATGAATTTTTCTTTCATATAATGGCGCAGGTTGTGGATCTCATCCACAAGTCCACAACAAATACATGCTATTTTCAGAATTACTTCTTTCTTTTTTTTCTTTTTTTGGAAGAAAATTTTCTTTACATTTGGGTGGGAGATATATTTTTAAGAAAAATATATTTTAGTTCTATGTATTTCTGTGTTTTTACATTTTAAAAATTAAAGTAATTTTTATTATATTTTAAATTCTAAATTTTCACACCGTTAAAATTTTAAGAATACAGTGGTCGATAATATTATATGTGATGATGTGATATATCGATGTCAACACCACGGTATATTCACTTAATCTTCACGTCTGACATATTATCATCACATTATTAATTTTTTATTTTATGATTTAAGTGTAAGTTAAAAAATATAAGTATTTGAATTGCAAATAAAAAAATTTCACTCTTTAATTTTAAAAGTATAAAACTTTCACAAATGCATGGAAAAAATAAAAAAAGAGGAAGGGGAAACAGAGAAAAGAGAGAAATTCACGTAAAGAGATAAAGAGAGAAAAAGGGACAAGGTTGGAGATAAAGTCCCAACTCTTTTTTTTTTTTTTTCGTCTCTCTATCTTACTTTATTTTTTTATTCAATTTTCTCATTTACTTCAATAAATAAAATTAAAAAAAGAGAATTAAATAAAAATACCGTTTAACTCTTGTAATTTTAAATATTTATATTATTTAGCTCTTCAACCAAGATTACAATAAGTTTATTAACAATTTTTCTTCTTTTGATTATATTGCCCTTTTAATTATATGATTTTTAAAATATGAACAAATCAGTAAACTCTTAAAAACTCAAAATCTTATAGTAATTCTGTCATTATTTAATACATTCATGAGATCGTGAATATATTTATTTAATTAAATTATTTAATTTAAATTTTAGGTAAAAGGCTCGTTTTACCCTTTTAACTATTAACTAATAGTCAATCAACTCTTTAAAGTTTTTTTAATTCAATTAAATCTCTTAACTTTCAATTTTAGTACTATTAAGTCGAAATTATTATCATGACTATAATAGACAAACAACTCTGTAAAATATTCATCTTTTAAAAAATTTTAAAATTTTTAAAATTCAAAAATTAAGAACACCTTCCATTTTTATCTCAAAAATCCCATTTTACAAAACTGAAAGACTAAGAATCCAACAAGAAATCATAGTAGCCAAGAACTCAATAACGAAAATTAGAGTAAAACCAACAGCAAAAATAAGAACCAAACTTCAATAGTAAAATGGGAATTAGAGCCAAGAACAAAATAAAAATTGAGATTCAAAATAATATAATATTCCAAGAAGACTCTTATCTTCTTTAAGTGAAAGTCCTATCAAATTGGAAGGAAAAAATGAAAACTTTCAGTTCAGTAGGTGCTCTTCAACAAACAACAAAATTGGGTGTATTTATTGTTGTAATAGAACCTTGGATAGAAAAAAAGCATCAATTAATTCCTTTTGTGCCCTAGAAGTAGGTTTTCTCTTATGGATCTCTTTGCCACCATATAAATGATGTCATTCCTCCAAACAAGAGGGTGAGGGTTTTGTGTTTTGGATAGGTATGTAGACGATAATGGCAAAGAAAATGAGATTGTTAGGGATTTGAGGATATTAATGATGAAGGTAGAGATGGAGCTCAAGTAAAATTGGAATTTTTTTTCTTAGGGTTTTGAGGTGTTCATACTTTTTTATTTATAAATAATTTATTTAATTTTTTATTTTAATTATTTAAATATAAAATTAATATTTTATTTATTAAAAAAATTTACTTTACTAATTTTATTGACTCTATTAATTAACACTATTCGACTAAAATTGAAATTGACTCTATTAATTAATAAGTTATTCGACTAAAATTGAAAGTCAAGGGATTTAATTGAAAAAAAAAATTTAAAATTTAATTAACTATTGAGGCTAGAATTGATCTTTTACCTTAATTTTATTATTTTTCAACCTTAATTATACTGTTGCTGACTGATTAAGGAAAACTATTTGCAATTAAAACCAAACACACCAGCAACTCTACAATGGTCCCAAGTATTCATTGATTTGGTTGTCTCCATGGGCATGCAAATGGTAAAAGCTTCAAAACCTCTGGTAAATAGTGGGGTCATGGAGAGAGCGAGAGCTCATTAGATTTAAAGAAATAATATGGAAACAACTATCTGATGGAGTTGATCAGCTGTCACTTTGTGGTCCGGTAGAATAGAACACGAAATTAACTGTTAACAAGATGACAAGTCATAAAGCAAACTTTGAGAAAAAACAGCTACAAGATTTTATTTTATTTTATTTCTAGATTACCAGAAACATATCTTGCCATAAAAAATGACAAAAATAAGTCCAAGAGCTGGCTCAAGAAGTCACTGAACTGAGTTTGGTCAGAAAAAACTTATCAATCGAAATCTAATAATAGGAACATTTTCTCCAATCAGGTTCTGAAGTACATTGAAAGCTGCACTTCTTGAATCAAATAGGATGAAGAGCAAAATCTCTTGAATATCAGGACTGATAAACATCAGGAAGCTGAAGACCTACACTTGCAGCTGATTTTCCTAGTATTCTTTTCATTTCATCTGATCTGTCCACAGCAATGTTGTAAGAGAACAACAAATCCTGCACAATCATTAACACAGTTCCAGAATTGAATTTCTAACAACAAGAGGACTTCCATTACTAAATTATAGTGCTGGAGGAACAAGGAAAGCTACTAGGTGTTTACTAGCAGGAAAAACTACGGAACCCACAAACCAGGGGGGGAAATAGACCATCAAACATTAATGGTGTTTCTGAGTCTCTTCATTATGTTGAGGACATGGAGATGGAATTTTTTTTTCACCATCAACCTTGTGGCAGAATTAGATTATGTTACTCTCGTGTAGTGAAAACAATCCTAATATGCCAGATATTATATTAATAACAACAAATTTCAATGCCACTCAAAACCAAGCAACTGTAATATGAGACAGCTAGATCAATTAAAGAGAACAGTACCTTGTGATGGTGCACACTATTAAGAAGAAAAGTATAATCATGTGCAAGCTTGATTTTCTGCTGAATGGATGATTGGTCAGACAGATTGCTGTTCTTCTGGAATTCTAGCATTATGAATTCACTGAAATGCTTCTTGTAATCTTCCTTGCCAATGTGTTTCTTAATAGCTTTGAGAAGCTGTCGATACGTCTTCAAAGCATGTAAAGCCTCAGAACTCATTTTACAGCACCACAGATAACTATCAAAACTACTTGTTCAATCTTCTGCATCAGAGGCACAATTTTAGTTTTTTTTTTTTTTTTTTAAATCTTATAGCTGCTATTAAGGGGGAAAATTCCATCATAAGGGAGTCTATAAGAGTAGAACTGCTTTTGCAACCTTATCAAAATGGTTGAGAGAGAGAGAGGAAAATTCCAGACTGTGTCAAAAAATTTGGTCATGCATACAAGCAAACCACAGAACCCAGAATATCTGTTAAAATTTTACATTTACAATTGAATACCAGAAGACAATGTTGCTCAAGCTATACAAGCTTCCAAAAAAGAACTTTCACAACCAAGTAGTACAAATGATAATAAAGAAAGAGCAGTTCAATTTGCCTTTGATACTCTGTTCAATTTTACATTTTGATTATAATTTTTTCCTTCTCCAATTCAGAAGACTCAATCCTTAATGTCCATTAGTAAGAAACAAACAGGACCTTTCGTGGGTATATGCATCACTTTAAATCCCTATATTGGAAAACTTGAAACCCATCCAAAATAAATTAGAGAAAAGAATAGAAATAGCGACCACATAGCAAAAACTGTTTGTTGGTGGTTGCTACATCTAGAGCTACACAGAAGCTGACCTGCTTAGAAATGATACCGGATAGGGTACCAGCGAAATTTAAAATAAACGATCAGAATCACGAATCCATCCCAAACCCAGTGAGAAATTATATTTGACTATCTGAATACATCCCAAACCTGTTTATCATTGCCTGCCCGACATGCCCAAACCCGATTAACTACACTTAAAATCACAAGTCTGAACCCAAGTAGAAGCACAATGAACAAAGGAGAAGAACACCAAATAGTAAATAGAAATAGCTTCAGACAAGCCAATGTGAAAAATTACTTGTCATTTGAGCATAACATGTAAAAATCAAATCACATATGGCTGCAAAATTAGCTCTTCTTCCTTGTAAATGGATAAATGCTATCCCTCATAATTTAGGTTGTTTATTCTTCTCTGATGCCGTATCCCCGTGTAATGCAATGACTTGAAGATCAGAAAATCACATATATGCTAACTTTAACAAATCTCAATACATACATACAAATCTCGGCATTTCGTAGACAGAATACAAATCGATTCAAAGAGTCGAGAGACACCAATTTCAGCAACAAAACAGAAACCAAATCTCAACTATTCAAACAAACCTGCGTCGTGACCGTGCTAGACAGAATCAGCGGCGATGGAGGAGGAGCAGCAGCGGCGACGGGTGTAGGGACACAGGGCCAAAGTAAGGGGGTAGGGGTGGGGGGTTTTCTGCTTCGGGAGAACGAGAATGACAGCCTAATTATCCTTTGGTAAAATACTATTTGGTACCTGTGTACATGGAAATTCATTAATTCGTCTCACAAATTTTTGAATATGTATTAAAATGTTCTTAAAATTTTAAAAAATATAATAATTAATTTTCCTATTAATTTTAGATGTGAAAGATTGTTAAAATGTTTAAAATAAATGAATTAATTAGTTGATTTTATAAAATTAAAGGTTAAAGTAATGATTTTTTTTAAATTATTAAAATTAAATAAAAAAATAATTAATAGTTAAAATTAATAAAAGAATTAATTATTTTTTTAATAATAAAATGATTAATTAATTAATTTTTTAACTTAAAAAATAGTTTAATATATTTTTAAAAATAAAAAACTAATTAATGAGTTTTTGCTAACATAATAATTAAATGGTAAGTTTTATTTTTTTATATTTTAATTAAATTATTGGGTAATTTTCTCAATTGAAAATTATTTAGATAATAATAGCTTATGGATATTAAAAAATTTTATCTTGAAAAATAAATTTAAATATTTGAAAATTAATAAATACTTAAATTATATTTTGGGATATAATATTATTATAAAAAACATTTAAAGTTAATTATTTATTAAAATTTTATTAATTAAATTAATTGTAGAGTTTATATAAATTTTAAATTCTTAAATTTTTTTCTATTAAAATTTGTATAATTATTTTTATTATAATTCAAAATTTTTAAAAAAATGTGGATAAATATTTCTAAAAAAATTTTAAGAAAACATTTTTTCTTTTTCATTAAATGGATTTGTAAAAAGTATTAATATAATGCTAATAAAAGGTGATGTGTTTTAATATACTAAGAAGAAGGAAAATATTTTAATGTATTCAGAATTAAAATTTTATAATATATTACTTTTAGAAATAAAAAAAAATTATCTAAGTAAATATTAATTTAATAGAATTATTATCATAATAAATTAATATAGTTTTTTAATATTTTTTATTTAATATATAATTTATGCTATCTATACTATGTTAAAAGTAATAAGGAAAATAATTGTTTTACCAAAAATACTTCTATATATCTCAATAAGATATTTACAAATTTATTTTTATTTAAAATTTTTAATTTAATTAAATAATTATATTAGTGTTTTATTTAAACTAAAATCGTTAAACACTTATATTAGCATTAACTATAATTGTTGAGAGTTTATATTATTATTATTTAATTTTATTAAATTATATTTTTATTATAATGTAAAATAAAATTTTTATTATTATTATTATTAATTTTTTAGCTTAATCATGTAGATTTATTTTACATAAGACAACATATCTTTACTTATCTTAAAATTTTTAAAAAGTTATTGTTTTTACCAATAATAATATGAAAATCATTCATAATACTACTAACTAACTTATCAATTCAAATTTTAATAAAAACCAACACATAAATAAATTATATGGATATTAAACCAATACTAATTAGTGTATAATTCTACACAATATCTTCTACACAATATCTTTTTGAAGATTCATAAATTCGCGAACAATATTCAGTTTAAATAAAAAAATCGATCAAATCGAATTAATTTAAAATTTTATTTTAATTTTTTATTTATTTTAGTTTGGTTCGATTTAATTTTTAATTTTAAAATTTTTTATTATTTTAATTTGATTTAATTTTAATAAAAATATAAAATGAATCGATTAATGATAATAGTATATTATTTCAATAATATAAACATATCAAATCATATTAATATTAATATATTTTAATTAAATTTTAAAATATTAAAAATAAAGTGTAAAAAAAATTATTAAAAATTTAAACCAATTAAATTTAATCAAATTAAATTGAATCAGATCAATTTGATTCAGTTTTTGATCAAAATTAATTTGATTCAATTTTTATAAATATTAAAATTTTGATTTATTCAGTTTGATTTGATTTTAAGTCGATTCGATGAAATGCTTACTCTATACACATGGCAGATATATTAAAATTATAAAATTAATAATTAATTATTTTAAATAAGGTAAAAAATAGATCAAAATTTATTTTTGTCAATTTAGTAAAGCTATTACAATTAATATCACTTATTTGTGGGCCGTCAAAACACTAACAAAAATATATTATCATAAATATTAAATTTTTTTGCAAAATCTATCCATTTCATTTCAATTTTTTTTACTATAAATACTTCAATCTTCCTCAATTTCACATCACAATTCATTTTCATTTTTCTACTTTAGAAAAATCAACAAATCATGGGTTTTTCTGCTTTTAGCTTTGCTATTATTTTGTATCAGCAAACTCCTTTTTCTTATGCTTGAGGTGAAATGGGGTAACTCTAAATTAATTATTATTATTCATAATTATTATTATTGTAAAAGTTTTAAATTTTATTTATTTATTATGCATCCAACAAAACTCACAGATTTAAACAATTAACTCTGAGAATACAACAAAACTCAGAGATTTAAACACTTGACTCTGAGAATACAGAGAAAATGATCCGTTAATTACATATAACTTAAGGACGAAAATATAAATTACTTTTTATAAACATAATTTATGTGCCCCAAATTAAATCAACTAAACGTAACACCAGTCAAATCGGTATAACTATTAAGTCTAACCCTATGTATCCTATATCCTATTAATCAGCATACCAGAAAATATCCAAAGAAGATGGCAATAACATAAAATTGTTGGATGCATAAACTCAAGGAGTTGATTTTTCATTAATACCTCATCTTGCTGTATTTACAGCATCCTGATCTGCAACTACAACTTTTCTGCATAAATTCCAGAGATATATGAAAGATGCAAACAACAGTCCAACAAATTTTCAATGCATTTCGCCAAGTATTATTCACTTTTCCCGGACAATCTAATCGTAGATGAGAAGCTACAAAGGGTATTAGACATAAATGGAGAATGAGACAGTATGAACACACATTTCCTTGATTGTAATACATAATCCATCCATATAAGCAATGCATCATATTTGTACAAAGAACTTGAGAGAACATGCACAATTACTCCTCTACTGAAAATACCACTCCATCTCGATTCTTGAAGTTATGTGTTGTGTGGTCCACTACCTACAAACAAGAAGAGACAAGTTTCAAAGTAGTTTCCATAATCCAAGCTAAGACACAGTTAAAAGTTAGAAAATGTTCTCATTTTTAAACAAAGAAAAGATTGTGGAAGGTGTTTCCAGCAGGATTCTGGTACTAATAGAGCAGCATTAAAGGCCTTAAAGATGGATGAAACCTTTCTCAGAAGTATATATGAAATGCAAAAAATAATGTTTTGTAGAGAAAATAATGAAATGAGTTGAAACTTGAAAAAACAAATTTCAAGTCCGTAACCTGAAATATAAATACTCTAAGCTGAGTTGGAAGCCAGACCATCTACGCTTATCATGATATTGATTTGAATTTTGGACCTTGAAGAACCCCAAATTTGAGAATGGTGAGAGCAAAATGAAAAACAAATACTAAAGCTCACCACAAGTACTCTTATAGTAGTTCAAGTTAAATAATCATAGGACAGGTGATAACAAGAGGAGACATTATTATAAAGCAGGGATTTATGATATAAGACCAACAGAAGTTCAGTTTTCTGCTGAAGCATATCTTCCTTGGAAATGCACATCTAATATTCAAACCTCTGGCATATAGAATTTGAATCATCAGGCTAAATTGAGGTTCCAAGTTCTTTCATTTTATATCCTATTTCCGGAGCAAAGTCCATCAACCAGTTACGATCTACCAAAACGGAATCTTTACAATTTTTCCCTTCAGCAATTTTTGCCTGGAGTTGCTGCTCCTAATACCAGTTCAATTTTGCAGACAACTCCATTTTCACAAGTAGCTAGCCTCAGAAACAAGCTAACACCATTCTTCTAGAGCCTTGTAAGTCAAAAAATGTTGATTTTCTTTCATGGGTTCGGTTTCTTCTTAGTGTAGAGTAAGCAAGAAATTTTGATGTGCCTGATCCCAAACGAATGCTTACTCAGATGATCTGTGCTAAACACATTAAGGTTCCTCTAGAGGGAAGTGATGTGATGAAATGGAAAATGCATAAGAGAGAAAAATTAAGCTCACATTGGTATTGCTCAACTCCAGATTGTAGAAATCCATGGAGTCCCCCTTAAACAGAGGCCCCGCATGCCAAGTTCCAAGATGAAGTTTAACGAATTTAGGCCCAGAGAACCTAAAAACCCGCACTTCATCCGGAGCAGGAGGCGCATAGAAATGCCCACAACGTGACTTCACAAGCTCAACTCCCCCTTCTGGTTTCTCTGAACCGAAAATCGATGGCTTGGCTACACCCAGATACCAAAAATGGCCTCCAATGGATCCAAGGCATTGGGTGACACTGGCGTGATGAGTAATCGTCGAGAACTTAAGCGGACGGTTTTCGAGATGCATAATATAAAACCTGTAGATATTTCCAAAAATCAATTAGGTTATAGTCATCGTTTCAGAACCATAATCAAGATAGATGTTTTTGAAACTAATATATACCTAGGAATTCCTTGGCTAAGGTCCAACTGGGCA
Source organism: Manihot esculenta (assembly GCF_001659605.2). Lineage (NCBI taxonomy): Eukaryota > Viridiplantae > Streptophyta > Magnoliopsida > Malpighiales > Euphorbiaceae > Manihot > Manihot esculenta. The sequence continues at coordinate 4,405,152 of NC_035170.2, forward strand.
TCTTGAGGACCGAACTCTTCGCCATCTGCGGATGGCTCTATGACTTGACCGAATTCTTGAAAGCTTTCCGGCGTCGCTTCTATTGGTTTCAGGTTTATTGTCGCCGGCGTCGACTTCGATTCCCCAGATACTTCCATCTCTCTTCAACGAAAGCAGATAAGAAAGAACGGGAATTCTTCGTTTTATCACCTTTTGTTCTCCGCTGGTTGCGGTGGGCAGCTATATCGTGGCTATAATACACGTTTGTATGACAAATTATTCGGTGTAGCATACTATTTTAAATAGTTAAAAGGACACTTTAACTTTTAAATTTTTATATAATTAATAAAATAATTTTTATATTTTAATATTCACCGCTTAAATATTTTTATAAATCAAGTGTAAAATAAATATTTAAAATATTTTAAAAGATATTCATATTAAATAAAAAGCATTTTAATTTTTAAAGTTTATTATAATTAATGAATTAATTTCTATAATTTTAAACTGAATTATTAAATCTAAAATTATAGTTTTTTTTATTTATCATAAATGTTAATTCAAAGTTAGTGGGTAATTAAATTTTTAAAAATATAAATTTTTTAAAATTATTTAATATATTTAAAAATGATTAAAGTTAATTTTTTTAAAAAAATAAATAAAAAGTTATTTTTAAAAATTTTAAAATTATCAAGTATTTAATTATTTTAATGAATAAAAATTAGATCATAAAGTGTTAAAAAATAATTAAATATGAATGCACAAAAATTATTAATAATTTAAGTGTTTTTTCAAATGTAAAATAAAGGAGAAAAGTGTTTTAGTTTTAATAAATAAAAAAATATATGAATTGGAGTTTGGAAAATTAATTATTAAAAAATTTGAAATTTTAATTTTAAAAATATAAGAGTTAATCATTATTATGTTAAAATTCAAAAAAATAAAAGCATAATTTATTCTAATTAAAATCTTTATTATTTTATGTTTTAATTATTATTAAAACATATTAAATTGAATCAATTAAAAAAATTTAAATATATATTTGTATCTTTATTTTTTAAAATTATTATTGCCAATCTAGACTTTGACTAGACAATTTTAGTGGTTTATTATGCGAATAATAATTAAATATTTTATTATTTAATTTTTAAAATTTAAAAAATTCATTAATAAATTTTCAGTTTTATTAAAAAATTTAATAATTAATTATTTTATATTAAAGTATTTTAAATTTTTTTATAATATTTAATAATAAAAATTAACTAGCACACTAATTAATAAAATTTTTTAAAATTTTGAAAATATTTTAATTTAAATAAAAAATTTAATTAATAAATTTTTTATAATATAAGAATCAAATAGTAATTTTTATTTATTTATTTTAAAGTTATAGTCTTATTCTCTTTGCAAATGCCGCGCTCACCCTCCGCTCTCTCAAATTCTCTTTTTCTTTCTCTTTTTGGGGACTCGGTTTCAATCAAATTTTCCTCTCATGTCCGACTCTCAGGCCAATTTTCCTTCAAAACCCTAATACTATTAACAATGGAAGGAATACCAGAAATCATCCCAAATCAACAACCACTAACAGAATCGCAAATCCTTCAAACCCTAACAAAAATCCTAACTTCAGAGAAACTCCATCTTCAAAATCTCAATCCTTACATTCCCCACCTCTCCTCAAGCCCTAATCTCTTGGTCTCTCTCCTTTCTTCCAAATCACTATCTAATAGACCTGCCACTCTCCTCTCCTTCTTCAAATGGGCTCAGAGCCACCTCCCTCCTTCCTTCTTTCAATCGCCACTTCCTCTCCTTTATCTCCTCCCTCCTCTACTGTCACACCACAAATTCTCCGATGCCAAGTCCCTCCTTACCTCCTTCATTGCCGCCGACAAGGCCAATGTGCTCCACCGTCACATTCTTCATCCTCCTGCTGGGGTTGAGCACCGTCGCACCTTGAGGGCCCTTCTTGATACCTCTATTGGGGCATATGTTGCCTCTGGTAGGCCCCACTATGCTGCCCAGATTTTTAGCAAGATGAAGAGATTGCGTCTCAAGCCTAATATGCTCACTTGTAATACTCTTCTGAATGCTTTGGTCAGGTACCCTTCTTCCCATTCTGTTCTTTTGTCTAAAGCCATTTTTAGGGATGTCATTAAGCTCGGTGCTCAGGTTAATACCAATACTTTCAATGTTTTGATTTATGGGTATTGCTTGGAGAACAAGTTAGAGGAGGCAATTGGACTTGTTGGTAAAATGGGAGAGTTTGGTTGTTCCCCAGATAACGTTACTTACAACACGATTCTGGATGTTTTGTGTAAGAAAGGTAAGTTGAATGAGGCTAGGGATTTGTTGTCGGATATGAAAGGTAAGGGGTTGTTGCCGAATAGGAATACTTATAATATTTTGGTTTCTGGGTATTGCAAGTTGGGGTGGTTGAAGGAGGCAGCACAAGTAATTGAATTAATGACCCGGAATAATGTGTTTCCAGATGTTTGGACTTACAATGTGTTGATTGGTGGGCTATGTAAAGAAGGTAGGATTGATGAAGCATTTAGATTGAGAGATGATATGGAAAATTTAAAGTTGTTTCCTGATGTTGTTACTTGCAATACATTGATTAATGGGTGCTTTGAGTGTAGTAATAGCCCAAAGGCCTTTGAATTGATTGAAGAGATGGAAAAGAAGGGAGTGAAGCTCAATGCAGTTACATACAACATAATGGTCAAGTGGTATGTGAAGGAAGGGAAGATGGATGATGCAGGAAAAATCATTAGGGAGATGGAAGAAAGTGGATTTTCACCTGACGGTGTTACCTATAATACTTTGATAAGTGCGCATTGCAAAGTGGGGAAGCTGGGTGAAGCAATCAAGATGATGAATGAAATGGGGAGGAAAGGTTTGAAGATGAATAGTGTGACTCTTAATACAATTCTTTATGCTCTTTGTGGGGAGAAGAAACTTGATGAGGCATATGAGTTGCTAAAAACTGCTAGTAAGCGAGGCTATTTTGTTGATGAGGTCAGCTATGGCACGTTGATCATGGGACATTTTAAAGATGAAAAGCCAGCTAAAGCATTAAAACTTTGGGATGAGATGAAGGAGAAAGAGATTGTTCCAAGTATTATCACCTATAACTCTATGATTGGAGGGTTATGTCAATCAGGAAAAACCGATCAAGCAATAGACAAGTTGAATGAGCTTTTGGAGAGTGGCTTGGTCCCAGATGAGACAACCTATAATACAATTATTCATGGATACTGCCGGGAGGGACAAGTTGAGAAAGCATTTCAATTCCACAACAAAATGGTTGAGAAATCTTTTAAGCCAGATATATTTACATTTAATATTCTTCTTCATGGGCTTTGTAGAGAAGGCATGCTTGAAAAGGCTCTTAAGCTATTCAATACATGGATTTCAAAAGGAAAAGCTCTTGATGCAGTTACATACAACACAATAATATCAAGCCTTTGCAAAAATGGCAGATTTGAGGAAGCATTTGATATTCTTGCAGAAATGGAAAAGAAGAAGCTTGGGCCTGATTGCTATACATATAATGCAATTATTGGTGCACTTGCTAACGCAGGTAGGATCAAAGAGGCTGAAGAGTTCATGTCCAAAATTGTGGAAATGGGGAAATTGGAAGACCAGACATTACCATTGAATAAAGGACAACATATGGGAACCAGTGAGACTCCTGAAGAATCTGATCCTAATTCTATTACCTTTTCAGAACAGATTAATGAGTTGTGTTCTCAAGGGAAGTACAAGGATGCAATGCAAACTTTTCAAGAATCAACACAGAAGGGCATTACTTTACATAAATCTACCTATATTAATTTAATGGAGGGACTTATCAAGAGGGGAAAGAGCATATCCAAGGCTGTTGTATTATAGAGAAATTTTCTTTGGCTGTTCTTGACCTAGAATAGGTTCAGACAGCCCATCATTGCCTTCACAACTATTTATAGGGATTTGAACCTAACGAGAATGTTGAGGTACACATTTTATCACCATCTATATGATATCTTGCACAAATTGCCTTTTTTATTAAGAAATTCGAAATATTCTGGTTGACAATTTTATGCATATATGGATATCCAAATACCTAACTTCCTTTGAGTTAACAGGTAACTATGCATGTTGTCGATGTGGTGATCCCGAATGAATGGGTTTTGATAGTCAACTTCAAACTTTCTTGGCATGAAAGCAATCTTCTGCAGTTGAAAGACAAGGTTGGTCCTTATGACACCAGTCGGTTTGGTAGAGTTAGGAACCCACACTAATGAAAATTGAACAAGCAGCAATGTAAATGGGAACAGTGAACAGAAAATTTTGTATTAAATGGAGTGATGGCTTCACAACTCTTCTTCTATCTTGTTGTCCACTTGACAAATTCTGAATGAAGGAGCTAAAAGAAACAAGCTCTCGATCAACAATGCCTGAAACAGCCCCCTGGGAAGAATCCCCATGCAGATAAATGTTAAGGATTTCTACCTCACCCCTGGTCATTTATGACAATGTAATGATGTAGAACCATAAAAGTAAGAAATGATGCTCTAATATTTTATTTTGGTCTCAATCTTAAAAAAGATATCAAAACAAATGTTAATAGCCCTTCATAATACTTGTATATAGTAGTCTGTCGCATTCTAATCCCAACCCACCTTAGCCCTAGTCATAAAAAATACCTTAAATTTGATGTTAAATTATTTCTTAAATTTCTCTCTGAAATGTATAGGCTTCTAGTCTCTAACAAATGGTCCCGCGCCATGTAAATTTGAGCAGCTTCTGTGTTTTCTTTAGCAACTCAGGGAAAGTATGCATCTACTTTTCTTGGATTTTTAATTCACATGCTCTTATAGTGATGTATTGTAAATTATTTCTTAAATTTCTCTTCAATGGTATGTGGGCTTAAAGTCTTTAACAAGTGGTCCTGCATCATGTAAATTTGAGTGCCTTTTTTTTTTTTTTCTTTTTTTAAATAACTTAGGTGATGATGCATGCAATCTACATTTTTTTTTTTTGCATGTTATTTCACAGGTTCTTACAATGGTACTTTCCTATATAGTACTCCAGACACATTTGTCAAAAAATCTTTAGTTCGTGCCAGGAAAATCTACAAGATCAGGCACTTGGGGATGATGATGATGTGTAACAAGTACAACCCACTGAAGCCATTGGGGCAGCATAAAACACGTACAAGAATTGGTGTAAAATTTTTTCTTTTTAATTCACCAACTGTATTATGTTTTCTACAAATTGTTTTATGGGTGGGCCAACTGGCATTCCAGCATTGCTATGTGTGTTCTTTTGCAGTCTCTGAATTGATTTATTGATTCATTGATTGACCAGAAGACACATATGCTGACTGTGTGTACATAAATTGTGATAAATGTTTATGCTGCATTATATTTATATTTATTTTGTATAATTGAACTGTATGATAGCAGGCGGGGGAGGAAATCAGCAAATACTGATTATGCTTGCTTCAGATAATGTCTAGATGTCATAACTAGGAGTAGGAAGGAAAGAGAAAAGAATTAGAACAAACTGCTTTACTGAGGATTGGTTCCTTATTGATGTTGTTTTGCACTGTTTGGCGACCTTCTTTCGTTTCCTTCCACAAATTTTAATTAGATTTGTTTTGTTATTAATGTACTATATGAGATGGATATTCTCTGTAGAAAGGCGATGCTTTTTTCTTCTTTTTATTTGTCAATGGGTATTCCACACGACGGAGTAGGGGCAAGGACAACAAGGTTTGGAAAGTTTATATAAGGGCAAATTAGAGGATGAGCTTTGAGGTTTAGCAAAATTTTAGGTTGGTCATTGCTGTTTGAAAATGTAATAATTTGATCCTGCAAAGTTTAATTTTGTCAACAATGAGATTATGCCATGCAGAATTTACTAAATTTCGGAATTAGTCAAATAGAAGCTAGAAAAATAGTAATTTTGAAATCTTAAAATTCCCTTCTTTTACTCTTTTGATCATATTTTACTAAAGCTAATAATACTCGGATAATTACGACATAGAAAAAAGTGTAAAATGAAAAGCGCATAGCAATAGGTGAATTTCAAGATTGCAAGTTTCTCCTTGTCTCTGAAGATGCTGTCGTCAATGCTTCTATCCCTTTTTTGTTGCAGATCACCTTTTGCAGCTTCAAGCACCCCTCCTCCCTTTCTTTGCTCCTTCCTTCACCATACACTTTGGTTATCGTGCTTTGTAATTTAAGGTAGCAGGGCATGTTGGTGGATGACTCTGTTTCGAGGTTTGGTTGATGACTTTGATGCAGAGGGTGGTGACGTTGAAGCACATGGAATTACATGTATGGGTTTGGTTGAGGAGGGCTGCTATGATGTCGTGGCAAAGGCTTTTGGAAATGCAAAATTCAGAACGTCTTGATTCATTATCATGGGTAGGTGATTTTATTGATTTCCAATTTTTGAGTAATTTCGTGATTCCTTCTTGTTTAGAGGATTTTTTTAATTTTGTGAATTTGTTATTCATGTAGTTAATAAATCAGTTTGTATATTGTATATTGTATATATAGCTAGTTACTTTTTGAAAGAGAGAGTTGTGATTTTCCCGTTTCTTTTCTTTCTTTTTTTTTGGGTGTGTATGTGTTTTTGTCTTCTGTAATTTAGTAGCTTTGTTAAGTTCCCCTTTCAATGGTTTTGTTCCACCAAATTAAATTATTATTTTTTTTAAAATAGCTCTTAATTTTTTTATTTGGAAATCTTATTAACATCTATATATATATATAAATTAATTAATATTATTTATTTTTAAATGTTACAACAAATAATAGAAAATAAATGATTTTTTAGAAAACATTTCTTTATTTTTCACATGGAAACGAATGGAGTTTAAATGCTGCTTCAGTTGAACAGAAATTACTTTGATGTCTGCTTTTGTCAAATAGGTTCAGTTTTCTTATTATTGGCAATGTAAAGTTCTTTCACCTTGAACAACCTGAAGAAGGAGAATAAGGATTTTTCTGGTACTGTAATAGTGAAAAGAACAGAGCATTGTTTGAAGAAGAGGTGATGTTATTCTATGAAATCACTGTAAAGTCCATAAAAACTACCTGAATTTTGAAAATTCTTACTTTGTCCTTCCTTGTATATTGATTTCTAATTCTGCTCATTTGATATTTTGCTTAAATTTGAATTATGCAAATGGAAATTTTAATCTCAAAGTCTTCATGGAAAGAGATTTTGGGAGAAGAAAAAGACTTGATGTTCATATTTCTACCCAATTAGACCCTGTAAAGCAAACTAATTTGGTGGATAGACTAAAACTTATAAATGATGACTTTATTATTTCAATCAATTATGCAATTATTGTGTCCAATGTGCCTACCAGTTTTACTTTGCTTTGTTTTCTCCATATCTTCATTTTAGGGTTTATCAATCATATGGTGACTTTATTATTTCTTAATTTGCAATTAACAAATCTTTGTGGGTACCCATTTATCAACTAACTATTGCTGGACCAACTTTGTTTCTAATCTTCTTTATTTGTTAAATTAAGTTTAGGTTTCCACATTTCTCTATTTGACTACACTCCCTCTTTGATTCACACTGTTATAGTGTTATTATCCTTTTTTTTAATATATTATTTAATTTCTGTGATAAGTAAAAATTTAATAATTAATTTTTTAATTTTAAAAATATATTATTATATATAATAAAAAATAAAATTTATTTATAATGATTTTAAACGAAATTGTTGATTTAACATTATTAAAGCAATATTTTTGTATTCACTCTTAAGGTATTGTGATCTAACCCTAAAATGTAGGGTAGTGGTTTTAGGTAGAATGTGTATGGAATTAACAAATCCAAATGAAATTGGATTAGTCATACATAAAATATTATAGTTAAGACTTTCTAATTCCCAATTACTCTTTAATAGTATGAAACCCTTAAGCATGAAATAACAGGAAATGGTTTAAAAATAGATTTTTTTTTTTTTTTTTTTTGTGTTTTTTCTTGACCCTGGTGTGTTGGGGTCGGAGAAGTGGCAGCCAACTGTGCACTTGATTGATTGACATGCTTCACAATCCCTAAACAAGCAATTTTCTGGCCAAAGACTTGGAAGAATAATAATGAATATTATCACAATTTTAAGATGGTAATCAATATTTTCTTATGTGAAATTTAATATTTAGTTTTTTTAATATGACAAAATTTATTAATTACTTTTTTTTTTAATTTTATAAAAAAATTTATTAATATTTTTATGTAAAATTTAATAGTTAAAATTAATAAAAAAATTAATTAGTAAATTTTTTAAAATTTTATTTTTTTAATTAAAATATTAATTAATAAATTTTTTTATATTATAAAAACTAAATAAATAACTTTTTAATTAATTAATATTTTAAGGTTATCAGCAACGGTACTGCTTGGGAATTTCTTGTGCAGTTCTCTTGCATTCAACATCAAATAACTCCATGTTGAATGTCGAGTTTTCTAGAAAGTACAGAAGAGAAAGAATGATCGAATTACTAATAAATTCTTAAATTAATAGAAAATTCATGAGTTCATTTCTATTTTAAAATTATTTAATTAAAATTTAATTCTTTAATTCTTTTATTACAAAAACCATTAATCTTTTAAAATATTTATATAATTTAATTTATATAATTTTAATTATATATATTATTTAATTTCTATAATTTTAAATATTTATACTAAATTTTTTTAAACAATCTTAAAATAAATTAATAAATGATTTCTTTGATAAAAGGATTAAATAGTTTGATTTTATAAGTGTGGAGATGTTTTAATTGATTGATACTGAAATTATTAATGAATTGGTAATTTTTAAAAAAATCAAGGATCTGATAATAATTTTTTAATATATATATAATTTTAAAATGATTTTAGTAGCACTTAATCATAATCTATTTTGCTAGTGATTTGAAGTAATTAAAATTTAATATAAGATAATTAATTTGGAATTACCCTAATTTCACATTAGAAGAATTCTTTTAGCACACCATAATTAGCTAATTTCTAATTGCTAGAATTCTTCAATCAATTGGGTATACCAAATCTAAAGCTTCTTTGTCCAAATGTTTTTATTTATTTATTTATTTATTAATCACGTGAGCCGCGAAAGGGGGAATTTTATTTGGGGATTTATTTTAAGAACACCTATTAAATGAAAAGTAAGTTAGATCAACAGACTATTTCTTTAATTTATTTAATTCCATGTCTAAAATGGTAATTAATTATTATTTTTTTAATTTCACTGTCCAATATTTAAATTTTTACTATCAAAATCAGCTAATTTTAAACTAAAAAATAGATAAAATCATTCTTTTTATAATAAATTAAATTATAAAATTCTATTTAAAAAAATAAATTCAATCAAAAGATAATTTTTTATAATTATATATATAAAATAAAAAAAAAATTTAAAAAAAAGGTGTGACCAGCGCTAAACTGTCTGCGTGGAAACCTGTCTGCCAGTATTGTTGACTTAAATTTTATTAAACCTTTAATGGAAACCAGTCTGCCACGTATTACTGACTTACCTCAATCTTAATAAAGTTGCTTTAATTAAAAAATATTTCCTCCTCTTGCTTAGGATTTAATTTACTCATTCATTAATACTGCTGGGTGTTGCTAATTGTGTTTAAACAAAATTATTAAGAAAATAACCTAAATTAAATCCTTAAGAGTAAAATAAATTTAATTTAAATAATTATACTTATTTTCAAATTATTAATATTAATTTTTAAATAATTAAACACATAATATACTTTTTTATAATTTTAAATACATATACATATATGAATATAAATTAAAATTATAATAATTTTAATTAAATTTATTAATATTATATAATATGATGACCGCCGGCTCATTAACATTCAAATCATAGTTAAATATAAGCTATTTTTATAACATGTAATTTAGTTTATAATTGAATAAATCGAATTGATTGGATGATCGAAAAAAATAAAAATAATTTATATTTTAAAATAATTAGTTTGATAATAAATAAATATTTAAAATAAGTGAATGAAATATAAATGGTAAATGATATTTAATATTTTTATTTATTTTTATATTATAAAAAATTAATTAATTAATATTTTTAAAAAAATTTAATTTGTACATGCTAATAGATAAAAGAAAATTATGTGATAATTGAAATTAGAAAAATTATTTTGTAATAAGTAAGAGATTGTTGTAATTGAATATTCTGGTAACGAAAGTCCTAGGCTCCACGTCAGATGTTAAATTTGAATGTCGGAGCTTCCTAATCATTGACATATTGCCACCTAAACCAATAGAGGATTCCGACGCATTTAACGCAAACATATCAAATAGTTCTTTGTAATGGAATATCTGGTGAGTAAGAATACTTGAAAAATTAAATGTTAAGGACTCATGATGTTGATATGCGTAGGGTTTGATACCAATCACCGATCGCTTGGAAACTGATTCATTTAACAAATATTGCCATATTTAAAAAATATATTAAAATATTTTAATATTTTAAAAGGTCTAATAATTAATTTTTTTCATTAATTTTAATAATTAAATATTGTAAAAAAAATAAATATGTAAAATTTAAAACACCTAAAGAAATTTAAAAATAAATATGTAAAATTTTATTAATATTTTACTTTTAGTATAATAATTAAATATTAAAAAATATAAGAAATAAGAAATAGATAAAATAAAAGTCGTACGTATTCCAATTTCTCCCTCACGATTCACGAGCCCCATCGCTTCTTCACCCAACCAGTGACGTTAGTAGCTATTAGCCCTATCGGGTTTCTATATTCAAAAGCACACTAAAATTCCATTTATTTCACATTGAATAGATATAATACTGAATTTTATTCACGATAAACCTTTTATATATATATTAAATAGAAAGTATCAATATTAAATAAATAATAATAACGATAATAGAGATGAGAAGAAATTCGTGTATATTACTTAGTTTGTATTAACTTATATATATATATATAATAGCAAAAATTATTAAAATAATTTAAAAGTTTTTCTCAATAGAATACTAACTACTTTTATAATTAATTACTCAATTTCCACTTAAATTTCCTTTCGTAATCTGCTGCATATAAAAAGCATAACTTTTTAGTTCGGCATCAGTTTAGTGTTTTTCAATTTAGTTTCAGTTCGGTATAGTCTAAAAAAAGAGACATTGGAGCTTGTTTCCGTGCATTTCCTTATACGCACTGTTTTATTAACCCATGTTGCACTCCATTTTGTTTACTAACGGCTATTCTTTTATTTTCTCTCAAGCTGAGAATGGGATATTGAAACCATTCCCAGTTTGGAGACGAAGGTAGAGAACAGAGGAGATCTGAGGCATTTAGTAAAGATATCCGCCAGCTGAAGATGAGAAGGTATGTGGAGTGGTTGAATGAAGCCTTTGCTGGTTTGATCACGAACAAGATGGCAGTCTATGTCTAGGTGTTTCGTCCGTTCATGAAAGATCGAGTTTGCTGCTATCTGTAAGGTTGCCTTATCATCACAGTGTAGTGATATTGGTCTACGAAGGTGGAGAAAGAAAGTGCGTAACAGATAGTTGAGCTATTTAACTCACAGACGGTGAAGGCCATATTTCTATATTCGGTTTCAGTAGAGGAGTAACTGACAATGCTCTGTTTTTTTGTTTTTCATGAAATGAGAGCTTGCCATATGAATATACAAAACCCGGATATGGATCGACAAGTATCAATGCAAAAGGCCCGGTTAGTATCACAGTATGCATGAAGATTAAGTGATGTCTGAGATGGATAAAACATGTCTTGCTCAGTGGTGCCTTTGAGATAACGTAGCACATGTATTGTACTATCCCAAAGTATTTGACGCGGTACCTGTATAAATTGGCCTAATTGTTGCACGGTAAAAGTAATATCTGGTCATAAAAGATTGAGGTATAAAAGCCGTCCCACTAGTCTTCTATAACGCACTGGGTCAGGGAGGAGATCTGAGGTCCATTGCTGTCTTCAAAGTGTTGAGCCAATTCTTCCACTAGTTCATGAGAAGTCGTGGTATATAGAAATGCCTCCACGATTTCTCTGGAAATAGAGTTAAGAATCCAAGAAACACCATGTTGTCGACTTTCTGCCATTGCTCAAAATCCTTAGAGTCTTTCTCAGGCTTCTTGTGTTTTTCCATGACAAAGTGAACCTTATCCTTGGCTCGCAGTGCGATCAGCATCGATATGCTCCAGGTCAGGTAGTTTTCTCCAGTAAGTGGTACGTTCACCAACACTACTCTTGGAGAATCAGAATTATGCAGAGTGAGGTAGCCCTTCTGGTTTATAATTGGGATCACGTCTCTGATACTGGCCATGACTACTACAAAAGCTTGATCATTAAGCTCTGATACCATGAACATAAAATAGAGGAGAGAAGAAACTCGTGTATATTGTTTTCTTTGTGTTAATTTATATATATAAAAGTGGAAACTACTAGAACAATCAAGAAGTTCTTCTCAACAGAATGCTAACTACTTTTGTAACTAATTATTTGTTTTCCACTTAAATTCTCTTTTGTAATTTGCTGCATGTGGAAAGTGTGACTTTTCAGTTCAATATCAATTCAGTGTTTTCCAGTTCAGTATTAGTTTGGTGTTTTCAGTTTGGTGTTTTTCAGTTTAGTATTAGTTCGGCATAGTCTCGGGAAGAGGCGCTGGAGCTCTTCCTTGTGCATTTCCTTGTATGCACCATTTCATTAACTCATACTTGTTGTGCTCCGTTTTATTTACTAATCGTTATTCTTTCATATATATATATATATATATATAAGTGAATAGTATTTAGTTCAAATCGAATAATCAATCAAATTGAAATAATTCTGGAATTCAGTTTAGTTTTATATTCTTTTTTAGTCTATTTGGTTTTAATTTTCAAAAAAGTTAGTAATTTCAGTTCAATTTAGTTTTGATTAGAAAAAATTTGATAAAACCAACCGAATCGATTTGTAATACCCGGCTAGACCCCGGCATCGGAATTCCTATCTTCCAGCGGAATCTCCGTTTGAATCTGGAATTTCCTCGGATGTCGGAAGCCTTCTAGAAGGGTAAAATAAATGTTTTCTAAAATGTTTTTACATGTTTTTATGGTTTGATCAAGAAAGAAAATTGAGTTTTGAAAGAAAAGAAAGTTTTGAAGGGAAATGCCAGGTTCGGCCGCCGAAGGTGGCTCCCTTTTGCTGCCACCGAACCTCAAGTTCGGCCGTCGAACATGGTGGAGTTGTGGAAGCACCTTTGGCCTCCGAAGGTGGTCTGGCCAGCCACCTATAAAAGGTCCTATGTCCGAAAATGGACGAGTTTTTCTCTCTCCATTTTTGGGCAATGGTGAGTTCTTGACCCTCCATGGTTGATTTTATGTCTTCCTTCAAATCTCCCAGAGTTTTTATGAGTTTTTACCATGTTTTGAAGATTTTAAGCTAAGATCAAGGTTTTAGAAGCTTGGAGACCTCCGGAATTCGTTTCTCCACATCTCCAAGTTTGGGATCGCATCTCCTCTCGATCTTCAAGAGGTAAGTGTAGATCCTCTTCTTCTTTCATGTTTTAAGTAAGTTTTAAGAAGGGGTTAAGGGTTTTAATGCATGTTTAGAGTAGATCTAAAATGTTAGGGTTTATGTACCCTTTATGTTAAATGTATGCTTAATGTGATGTTTGTTGAGGTATACGCTAGTTTTAAGCCCCTAAATGCTTGAAAATATGTTTATGCGTGCTTTTGTGTGAGTTGGTATGAGTTGAGAGGCTTTGGGGTGGCTGGATGTGCATGTGAGGCTCGGGTTCTGCCCTTTGGGAGAGCCCAGGTTCGGCCGCCGAACCTACCTGGAGGCAGCTTTAGGCTGCCTAAACTCGCCTCGAAAGTTTGGACTTTCGGCTCTGGAGGGGAGTTTCGGCCGCCGAACCTGCCGCCGAAGTTGTGACTTTCGTCTTTGGAAGGACTTTCGGCCGCCGAGCCCTGCCCCCGAAAGTGTCCTGTCCAGCCTTCCTTTGCATGTTTTCTATGAATGTTTTGTGATGTTTTAGAGGGTTTTTGGGGAGATGTTTAGAGTTATGTTAGAGTATGTTTGGTCCCTCATTTGAGTCCACCTGCGTAGGATCGGACCTGAGAGACCGAGGAGGTCAGCAGTGAGCTAGCTGCTACAGAGTCAGTAAAGCGTCAGCCAGAGGTGAGTAGAATACAACTCTTTTATTTTAAAGCAAATTAACTTTTAAGCATGTTCATGCATCACGAATGCCATGATATGTACTAGGCTATTTTTGCATTAGAATTCACGAATATGATGCATTGTATAATATGTTGTTGATGTGGATGGATATTGGATGATCCATTAGCCCTCGATGTGATATGATATGAGATGGAAAGACCAGGTGTGGCCGTATCGCCCCTGGCACAGTTGGAAATGTTATGATATGTATATGTAAGAGAAGACCAGGTGTGGCTGTATCGCCCCTGGCACAGTTGGAAATGTTACGATATGCAGAGGGTTATTGATTACAAGTCCATCCGTAATGTGAATTGTTTGTGATGTGATGCATTTCATGAAAGTATGTGTTTAATTAACTGTTTTACTGTTCTGCTCACTGGGCTTTAGTAGCTCACCCCTCTTTCCCTAACCCCCAGGTTTGCAGGACCAGAGATAGCACAGGGAGTCAGCAAGGGTAATGGTCATGGTATGTCATGTAATAGAGTGTTAGTGGACATGTAATGTAATGAAATGTAAAATGATGTAATGTAAAGTGATGTAATGAGGATTAGTATTGTGCTTGGCTCTAGTGTTTATTGTAAATCCCTGTTGTACATGATCTTGATGTAAACGTTTTAATGATAAGGTATGTTGAACAAGGCTTGACATATGAAATGTTGACTCAATTGGAGCATTTGATGAGGGTTCTAGTGCGGGGTTTTATGTTTAGAGTTGTGGTGCATGCATAGGTCAAGCTTGGTGTATGAAAAAGTTTAAAGTTTTTATGTAATTGTTTGATCATGTATGGGATTTATCAGGTATGACAGGATGTATGTTAGGCTTGCTACGGGTCCCGGCGACCTTAAGGCGATCTGGATCTTAGCACCGATAGCAGTCCGGTTTCCGGATCATTACACGATTAGTTAGCAATATTATATCGTTTTGATAATATAGGGAGATTAGACCTAACTAAGATTGAAATACTTCAATTGAACCTTAAAACACTTTAAAAAATATGTAAAAAATAGAAAGCTTATTAAAAACCCCAAATGACCAAACTAAATTGAATTACACCGATGCGATTCATATTGATTTCTCTTCTAATTTGGTTCCATTTGGTTTTTACAAATACCTAAATTTTAATTTTTAGCATATTCAATTCGGTATAAGTTTAAATCAAACCGATCAAATGATCATCCTACATATATATAGAAAAATATTATTAAATATAATTATTACATATCCAATAATTAAATATTAAATATTAATTATGATGAGAGTTATGGAGTATTCATCATGATTAATGGTTACAATATCTAACCATACGTATATACAAAACTCTTCATATATATGGGTCTCTCCATACCTAATTTATCATAGCTTTACATAAATTAAGACTATCTAAGAATTTTTTATTTATAGATTGAATCAGATTTGATCGAGTTAACTCATAGTAATTTTAAATGAAAGAATGAAACTATAAATAAAATTAAATTTTATAGAAAAAATAATTAATTTAATCCCAATATTTTTTCTGTTTAATTTATATTTTAACTATACATTTTATAATTTTAAATATTCATATAATTTAAATATTCTGATTAAAACTTAACGAGTTGAATGATATTTTATTTGATATAAAAATTAAATAATTTAATTTTATAAAATATAATAAATTTTTATTCGAGTGATTTAAAATAAAAAAAAAGTAATTAGTTATAAAAAGATAGAAATTCAATAATAAGTTTTTTCTTTGAAGTTGAAATCATTTAAAGCACATGTTAGTACTAGTAGTAGTCGTGGTACATAACAACAAAATAACATTCCAAGGCATGCAAATCACAACACATTGCTTCAATTGCAGCAAACATTGTGAGTCTGCTAATTTTGCTTACCTAATTTTTGAATCATATGCTGATGGAGTGTCACCAACCCAATTATACCACAATCCAAGCTTTGATGCTACTAAGACTAAGACTTTTTTTTTTTTAATTGTTAATTAGTTGTAGCATTGAAAAATAAAATAGATTAATAAATTTACTCTTCAAATATGAGGAGAGAATAAAAAAAGTGCAACAACCACATGCAATCTCATATCTGAAAGCAAAGATGCATGGACCATTTTGACTCAAAAACCATAAATCACAACATGCTAAATACTTTGAGGTTGCTGATCAATGCATGCAAAGAAAAGTACTAAAATGAGTCTAGTCGACAAATTGTGATACCACAGAAAGGGAGAAGAGAAGAGGCTCCGCAATCAATTCGATTGATGTCAACTAGAGGGAGAGTGGTCCACAAACTATTCTTAATTAGATTTTATTACAGATCTAAATTTGGAAAAATTAACATAAAAATTAAAAAACACACAAGAAATTCAGACATATACATACAATAAATACAACAAACAAAAATGAATGAGAAAAAAAATCTAAAGTGAGAGAAAAATTGCTACCGAACAAGGTGGAAAGAGCAACTTAAAGGTAGTAGCAAACTCCAGCAAAAAG
This sequence comes from Manihot esculenta, assembly GCF_001659605.2. NCBI lineage: Eukaryota > Viridiplantae > Streptophyta > Magnoliopsida > Malpighiales > Euphorbiaceae > Manihot > Manihot esculenta. The sequence goes on from NC_035170.2 coordinate 4,421,848, forward strand.
GATATTGCCTCGTAGACCTATGAATACAAACAAAAAACAAGTCTCCTCACAAGCTCAAAAGAGAGACAAATGATATAATTGTCAAGCAAAACGTAAAAATCAAGGGTTATAAATTATAATATGATTTATATTAGTAATATTTGAAATCGTTGGAATTCGATTAAAAATTAATTTAAAATATTTAAATTTATTTTAAATTTAATTATTATTATTTAAATAAAATTTAAACGGTTTAATCTTATATATTTTAATTAATAATTTATGTAAAAATATTTTTTATTAATAATTTTTATTTAAAAAATTTAATATTTTTAAAAAATATTTAAATTTTAATTTTTAAATAAAAATATATAAATTTTTTTATAAATATTATTATAAAATATATTTTTTATATCAAATTAATTATTTATATAAATTGATTGAATATTCTATATATAAAATCCGAACATGATTATTATTTTTTAAATTTGAATCCATTTCAAATTCGATTATAATTAGGATCGAATATTATTAATGTCCCTAAATGCAACGCTTAATATTATATTCAAAACTAATACAAAGTTATTACACCAATGAGTGTTGAGATGGATATTTTAATTTTTTTTTTAGATAAAGCTGAGAATTAATTTTCATGGATAGAGTAAATATTCGTCGTAAATATTTTATTTATTTTTTAATAAATCGACGCAATGCAAATAGTATTTAAATTATTAAAAATAAAAAATATCTTAAACCTCTTTCATTATATTTTAATTTTTTTTTCTTCATTTCAATAGTATTATGTGACATTTAAGTCATGATCATTTATTAATATAATTATTTTATTTTATATAATTTATATTTATTTTACCGATAAGTTGTTGTCATTTTAAATTTATTTTCTATTTATTAGATATTATTATTAATTTAATGTTTTAACTAATTTTTTCTCTAATTAGAAAATATTTGATATCCGTTAAAAATTAAATATTTTAATAGAAAGAGCTTGATATTATCAAGTGTTCAAATTCTTAATAATTAATGATAAAAAATATTTTTCTCTACCTTGCTAAATTAGTAGCAAAATATTTTATTTGAAGAAAAATATTTTTTAATTAATATTGAAACAAATATCAACAATGTAGTTAAAAAAAAAAAATTATAAGAGGCTAATAATTAACTTCTAATTTCTAGGGGTGAGCCGTATACGGTGGCTGAATCGAATTAATTTAAAATTTTAATTCAATTTTTTATTTATTTCGATTCGATTTGATTTTTAATTTAAAATTTTTTTGTTATTTCGATTCAATTTGATTTTGATCATAAAAAAAATCGAAAAAACTAAACCGAATCGATTAGTGATAATAATATATTATTTTTAATAATTTAAAGAGATTAGATCATATTAAAGTTAAAATATTCTAATTAAATTTGTGTAAAAAATAAAAAATTTATTAAAAATTTAAATAGATTAAATCGAACCGAATCAAATTGAATAAGACTGATTTAATTTAATTTGATTTCTGACCAAAATAAGTTCGGTTTAGATTTTATAAATACTAAAATTTTGATTTTTAATTTATTTATTTTGATTCGATTTTGAACCGAATCGACGCTAGCCTATTAATTTCAGTTAATTATAAAATTTTTATCTATTACTTGAAACTGGGGAGAATAACTTTCTAAAAATTTAAATTAGTCCAAATTACTAAATTTAATCATAAAGATATCATTCAATAGATTGCAATAAATAAAAAATATTAAAATAAAAATATTATCAGTAAATAATCATAGATTAATATAAATATAAAAAATATAAAAAAATAACAGAGAAATGGAGAAATATTGATTTCTATATATTTTGAAAATACGCTATAACAAGTTAAAATAATTTTTTAAAACTGAAATTAAAGCTAAGTAATCGTACTGAAATAATCAAACTTCAAAAGTTAAGGACCACAAATAAAATTTGTCCTAAAATTAATTGTCAAGAATTTTTGACTTGTAAGTCTAAATAACTTTCTAAATATTAAATTCTTAAAATATGTGTTACTTTTATTTTAAGCCCCACAAAATACCCATTTATATATATGCAAGTAAATTCATTTGGAGAAAAAATTTATCAAATTAATCAATTAATTTTTTGTTTCATAAATTTCATTATTAAATTAATTGATTTGAAATTACTGAATTGATTTTTTTATATATATAAATGAGATTAAACTTAATATTGGTAATTATAGATCGAGATTTTAATAAAATATTTTATCGCACTTAAAGAGTCAGTGTATCTGAATAAATTTAAAAAATATTTTATTTTATTTTTTTAATTTTTAATTTTTTATAAAAAAAAATATTTTATATACCGTTTAAAAAATTTAAATATATAGCTAAAAAAATTAGTGAAAGAATGAACACGTAAACAAATGTATGGAATTGTATACATTATTTCTACATAGAACTTGAGATTTAAACCAAGTTCAACGTTATACAGCTGTTATGAAGCTAAGGATTTGGCCTTTTTCACGGAAATAAAATGAAAATTAGTGTAGAAGCTGCGTAATAAAATTTCAAAATGTGACAGAATGAACACGTAAGCAATCTCAACAGTATTTGAACCGTTTCTTCCTATAAATCCCACCATCTCTTCTCTTTCCTTCATCTCTCTCTCTCTCTCAAAAGAAATGGGGAACCTTGACAAAGCAGTTGCTGTTTCTTCTCCTTTCTCTTATTCTCCACCATCTTTCTCTTCTTCTTCGTCTTCTATTTCACCATCTTCTCAGTCTTCGCCGACTCTTCCTCCTCCTCCTCCTCCTCCTCATCCTTCTCCTCATCCTTCCACTCCATGTGTTGTTCTTAGCCCTTGTGCTGCCTGCAAAATCCTTCGCCGGAGATGCGCCGAGAAATGTGTTCTTGCTCCTTACTTTCCTCCCACTGAACCTTACAAGTTCACCATTGCTCATAGAGTCTTTGGTGCCAGCAACATCATCAAGTTCTTGCAGGTATATATATTACATTTCTTTTTTTTTTCTTTCTTTCTTTTCATGTCAAATGGAGAATAAAGCACACTCCACACCTGCTTTATTATGATAAAGAGAAATTATTTGATATATAATAATTGTATTGAAAAAATTCATGAGGTGGAATTGGGTTTCATCTGCTTTCATCCATATCTAGGTCAATAGTCCTACCAATCAAATGATTATTTCTTTAAATTTGCAGAATTAATTAATTATTCTTAAAAAAATTATTTTCAGGAAATCCCAGAGTCTCATAGAGCAGATGCAGTGAGCAGCATGGTTTATGAAGCAAATGCAAGGATTAGAGACCCAATTTATGGGTGTGCAGGTGCAATTTGCCAGCTTCAAAAGCAAGTAAATGAACTTCAAGCTCAACTGGTCACAGCCCAAGCTGAAGTTGTAAACATGAAATCTCAGCAAGCCAATTTGGTTGCCCTAATTTGCATGGAAAAAATGACACAATCTCATCATCTTCAAGAACCCATTTTTCAGCACCACCAATATGTTGACACAAGCTGTTTTCTAGATGAGACCAATTTGGGCACACCTTGGGAGCCCCTTTGGACATGATACAAAAACCCAAAAAAAAAGTATAAACTATGATCAAGCCTTCAAGAGTGAGCAACAGAAAATGGAAAAAAAATATTGATTCAATTAGTCATTGTTAGATATAAGTCAATGATTCCATTTGGTCTGAAATTGACTAGTGGAAACCTTTGAAAAGAAACTGAAGTTGATGGGTGGTTTAGTAATTAATATTGAGATGAGTAGTCGACATGTCTTTTTTTTTTTATGAGTGAGATAAAAAAATTTGATATTTATAAATAAAATAAATGATGTAAAAAAAGAAATTAAAAGAAAAATATTCAAAAAGAAAAAAGAAAAGAGACTTATGAAACGCGGCTTTAGAAAAGCTTCACAACTTTAATCATATCACATGCGCCCCACGTGTATATTGGTTTGTAAGCAAAAGAACACAATATGTTGTCGTCTTGTCGACGGTCGACGTCACTTTATTTTTCTTTTTTCTTTTTTTTTTTTTTGGTGCGTTATAAGGTAAAAGCAGACTTTTAATTTTTTCTATAAATTAAATTATTTTATAAATATAAAATAGGTCAAAATGCTTATCTTGTGATTCACTCCAACCATATGCATGTTTCAGTATGAAGACAACCTTTCTGTTCATAGCTTTGATTGCTTTTAATATACTTCTTCTTTCTTTTTTTTTTCTTTTTTTTTTCACAATAAAAAAATAAAAAAATAATCAATTATCAATATAAATTTACCTAATTACATCATACTAACTATAAAATACAATCTCAACTCCAAATTACTTGCCTGCATGTTTTAAAATATAAATTAAAAATATCATAAATAATTAAATAAAAATAAAATAATTACATTTAGTATTACATTTCAAATAATAAAACAATAAAAGTATATAAAGTACTTCTAAATTTTATAAATTACACTCTGATAATAAAAAATGAAAAAGAAAATAACTTTAAAAATAAAAATTATAACTTTAATTTTAATTTTATAAAAATTTAAAGATTAAAATAAAAAATTAAAATAATATGCAGAAATTATTTTATTTTTTTTTAGATATGACTAATTTTAATTTTACAGAAATTAAAAAAGTTAAAATAAAAACATTAAAATAATTTCTACCCAATATTTTAATTTTTGTTTTAGAAATGTGGCTAAATTTTAATTTTATAAAAATTAAAAAATAAAAGTAAAAAGTTAAAAATAAAAGTAATTAAATTGAGATGTTACAATTTTTAATAATAATAGAAATATAAAACAAATACAAAAAGAGAAGATAAAGTTAGATTTAGAATGTGATAATTGATGTAAAATGGTTATTTGTTGGTTTACTATTTTATAAATCAATCCAATATTATTATTTAATTAATTTTATTGGCTTGAATTAAATTAAATATGATATTTAAAAAATAGTAGAATTAGAATATATGTGTAAACTTGATCTGAATAGTTCATGCGTCCTTTATTTATTTTTCTTTTATTTTTTAGTGATGTATAATTCCTATTATAGTATCACATGTCACTATCATATAAAGTCAGATGAGCTCTGTTGGGTCCGAACCTTATTCTGTCTGAACATGACTTGGATCGCGTACTAAAGGATAGACTTACATATTAAATTCTAATAGATTACTGCTTGACTTTTCTATATGGACTCGACTGCAATTCGAATAACAGAAACCCAACGATCATCAATTAGGTTTAATATATCAATCAAAGTCGTGCAAATCCTAAAACTAACAACAATGTTATCATATAAGTCCTCAATAAACTAATTGAGTCTTTAATTGACAGACTCTTAATTCCACATCATCACATTATAGATATTTAGATCTTATTTAATTTAAATGTGTAATTTTTTTGAAAAATCACTTTTTAAAAGTAATTTAATTAGATTGGAATAAATAAATTATTTTTTTCCATTAAAAAGAAAAAAACCTTTGACTTTCTGAAAATCCAGAAAAAATACTAATCAAATAAAAACAATTTTTACACCTACTAGAAAATTCAAGTTTTCTAATTAAATTACTTCAACCAAACAATGCCTTAATTAATTACATTTTCAACCTCTATAATCACGATTGACTAAACAAATGATAATTACAAGATTCACAATAAATTATTATTTAATTTCTTTTTCATTATTAGATAGTCTAAATGTCCAATAAATATCTCAAATTAATTAATTTTTTTACCTTAAACTTCAACAAAAGCTGTCTATACTTAGGATTGATAATGATGTATTAAGTAAATAATTAATCTCTTGTAAATCATTCAATCAATTACTAATATTATTAAAAATCAAGTCTCTCCTAACATTTATTGTCTAATAGATTTTTCCATATGAAACTAAGATTTATTTATTTTTTTTCCATCCTTGAAAATGAAATTGTCTCAAGTCTTTTGAAGAATCGGAATTTAATTGCCAATAACTTGGCGGATGAAATAAAGGCAGGTGAAGTCATTTTCTAGAGTCAGATTGACTCGGATCGGTCATTTAGATATTATTAAAAGAAAATTAACTTGTCAATTATGAATCATTAAAATTAAAATGTTAATTTTTTAATATATATTTTTTTTAATTTTTAATATTAAAATATAAATGGATTGCATTAATTCAATGTAAAAAAGAAATTATTGGATAATCGTTAAAGATAATTAGCCACAAATCATGGATTTATCGCTTATAATTCATACCATTAAAAATTAATGGAATTATCACGTTACTCACTACATATCAGAAAATTATAAATTAAAATTGATAATAATTTAAAAATTTATAATAAAATTTAAATAAAATTAAACGTATAGATTTTCTTTTTCCAATTATCTATTCTATTAATAATTGTTTTTAGGAAAAGAATGAACGAGATTCAAATTTATGACTTTAAATGAATTTTTTTTAGTCATTCAATCTAGTTAGATTAATTAATTAAATACTTACTTTATATATATATATATATTATTAATTTTTTTAAAAATTCACTATAAATATTATAATTTAAAAAATGTGATGGATTAATATTATTCTTGATTAAAAAAATATCTTAAAAAATTATTTTTTTATTTTTATATTCTCCATCATGTTTAAAATTATGTTAAATTTATTTTTTAATATTTCATAATTAATATATTTAATAAGAATATTAATTTAGTGGTAAAAAAAAAAAGAATCGAGTTTAATTTCCGCATGGTGTTGTCTTATACATGCTTTAGTCAAAGAAGATCTAACTAACATTCCTTCTTTAAATTGATAGACTAACTCTTAAAGTCAAGAAAACAATTTAAAAAACATTATTAAATAAATGAATTAATTATATATCAAAATAATTATGAAAGATCAAACATTCACTTAGCATGTTCTTGGTGAATGAGACACACATCTGCTTATTGGACAACACCTATTGACTTTTCCTTTGAAAAAAAGATATGGAAAAATTTACAGTATGATCCCTAAAGTTTAGCAAAATATAACTTAGTCCTTACTTTTTAAATAGTAAATAATTTAGTAGAATACATATATATAGAAGTTTGGCCTTGATGAGAATTAAGAATATTTTTAGGTTTGATTTAGATTATTATTGAAATTTAAAATTTGTGAATGATAGACATTTCCAACCAAGTCAAGCTGTTTGCCGCTATTCTATTAATTAGGTTTAGAGCTCAAGTAACCATGTGTAATATATATTAAAATCATATATTAATAAATATAATTTAAATATTCATACTGATCTAAGTATCGGCGTGATTACCCATCTGGTATTTAATTTCTTTTATTAAATATAATTTAAATATTAAAATATATGTGACTCATTTCACTTATAATATTTAGAGTCAATTTAATTGAATAATATGTAAAATTAAATATAATTCAAATGTTAATGTAGACATGAATTATTCTTCAATTTCGTAAATAGAATCAATTTAATTGAAGAGATGTATAATTAGATATAATTCAAAAGTCAAGGCACATAGACTCATTCTTCAATTATGGTATATAAAGTCAATTTAATTGAATAACATATATAATTAAATATAATTCAAGTGTTAAAGTCACTCATGACTCATTCTTCAATTATAGTAAATGGAATCAATTTATTGAACAACCTGTATAATTCTGTATAATTCCAGTAATATTTGATTAAAATCGAAATAATTGATCAAATTAAATTAATTTAGAAATTTAATTCGATTTTATAAATTATTCAATTCTATTTGATTTTAATTTTTAAAATATTTAGTTATTTCAGTTCGTCTTAATTAAGAGGAAATTGAAAAAATGAATCGAACTAATTACTTATTAATAATATTTATTTTTTATAATATAAAGAGATTAGTTAAAATATGAAATATTTAAAATAATAAATAAAAAGTAAATAAAAATTATTAAAATTTTAATCGATTGATTCCATTTAATTTACTACATGATTCAGTGTAATTTATAAAAAAATAATAAGATTTGATTTAAAAAAATGTAGAAATAGTTATTGCGTTAGTAGGGACAATAAGGACAAAATTGAAAATAAAAATTAATTAATACTTTTTATATTCTCAAGATGAAGGATAATCTTAAATTAAATAAATTCTAAAAGAATGGTAGGTAAAAGTAGATGAATAACAAATAAACTTAGTAATAAGCAATTTAAAGTCGTATTAGTATGTAAAAAATAATTTATATTTAAAAAATATTTTATAAAAAAATAAATTATTTATTATTATTTTATTGTAATTTAAAAAAAATATAAATTTATATATAATAATGATAATAAAATATTTAAAATTAAAAGAATAATTTTTTTCTTTTGAATAGAAGAAATTATTTTAATTTTATTAACAGAGAAAGTTATTAAACATGACTTAATTTATTTTTAATACAAAAAATTTTCGTCTAGTAATCTTTCTGGAAGCAATTTAAATGGCCAAACTGTTCCTAAATCATATTAAAATTAACATTACGTTATTTGAATCTCAACACAATTAAAAATCGACGCCTATGCTTATGCGATATTTGCTGCATTGTGGTGTTGTCATGGCTGCTTTGCTTTGCTTTGTACCATGTTTCTAAATTTTATGGAAACTTCTTACATCAATAAATATTTGCTTAATATTTACTTTTTTTTTTTTCGTCTAAAATACAACATTGCATTTCATGGCAACTAGCAGCAGGAAAAAGATTATAACAAGTTTACTAATTCATGTAACTTATAAAATTGCCAACCAAAAGGCCGTAAATTTTGGAATCTAAGCTTAACGAACACAACTTCAAAGCGATTAGCTTGTCTAGAAATATGGCGAAAGGAAACATGATGGAAATGAGAGGCTACACCTAATATAGCAACAACTGTAGCATGAATGCCCTAAGAAAAGTCAAATTGCATATTATAAAGAACGTTACACACAACGATTGAGTCAGTTTCACACAATAGATGATAAACCAACTTTAGATGCTAAATGAATCGCTACCAACACAATCCGTACCTCTCCTACCAGAGCAAATGAACACCACATTAGTACAATAGTCCCATGCACAATCTTTCCTTCTCCATCTGAAGCAACCACTGTAATAGAAGCAGGTGAAAATTAATATCTTCTGCTACATCACAATTGAACTTGATGCTTCCCCAGCTCCAAGCAATGATAGAAGAGGGTTTGAATGACTAAGAGTGAGAGAAATAAGCAAAAATATCATTCTGCTGTAGCTGCCTAAGATCAATGGAAATATATTGCGATGTAGCAATAGGATCATGCTATATCATTTCAAAAATATTTTTATTTCCTTCTTTCCAAAAATGCCAAAGGATGAGTAAGACCAAAGTGAATAATAAAAGCCATCTGATTTTGACTTTAACCTATCCCATAATGTCGCCCACCATAATAAGAAACCAAGAAAACTAATTAAACTAGGACTATAACCACAAGAGCTAAATAGCCAAACTGCCCGAGCATGTGAACATTAGAAAAAAAAACATGCTCTAAGGTTTCAGCTCGCGACCCATAAATAGGACAGAAAGGATCATGCAATACACCATGATTAACAGAAACTGATAGAGCATTATGAAGAAGTTGCCAAAGAACTACTTGTGCTTTATGTAAATCCATCAACTTTTGATATGCTTTCTCTACCTCCTTATCAACCCAATTGTCATTCTTTTTTTTTTTTTTTTGTCTTTGCTTAACAAAAAGTCTTAAATATTCAAGTACTTCAATATTATCTTCGACATCAATACTACGCTGTAAATTGAAAATAAAACTTCAAAACTATTAGAAATGAATATAATATTTTTTCATGCAATGTAAAGTTAATGATTAGTTTTACTAACCATTTTGTGTGCAATCCTAGCACTTGTGCATTAGTTTTCTAATACCATTTTAATCCATTACTTTTTGCTCCACATCATTTCTCACAAGTGGCATTGTAATATCTCATTTTTGAATAACAATGTAATCTAAACTTTCACCAGTAAGTTGTCTATTATCAAAATATACTTTCACATCATCATCATTATCATGATCATTATGAAAGGGTACACCATAATAATTCTGAGGCATTGTTTTTACCATTAGGCGCTAGTTTGAGTTCAGTTGGTCAATATAATATACTTACTCAACTTGACTTGTTAAGACATATGGCTCATCAATTTATAAAAATCTTGTGATATTTAAAGTGATGACTCCATTTTGATCCTTATTTATACCTCTTTGATCATCATAGACATCATACCAATCACAACGAAATAGTACAATAGTACAATGACTATTATATTCTAATTCAACTATTTCCTTTAGTAAGCCAAAGAACTCTTTCTCTCCACTACGAGCATCACCTATAACAAACATTCCACTATTTTGTGTTTTTTTTTTTTTGAGGTATGTTTCTCGATTTGAAATCTAAACCCATTAACTGCATAGCCATTATAAGAAGTAACTCTCCTTACTAGGCCTTGTGCTTAAATTAAAAGTTCTTTATTAATAATACTCTCATCAGCGACCTTCAACGTGCTTATTACCTATTCAAAAATAATGTAAGATAAAACTAATTAATAAATTATAATTATTATTATAAATAAAACTTATATTTGATTTACTTATAGTTTTTTCAAACCATTTCACAAAATCCACCTTCTGGAGAATATTTTCACTTTCATATGATATGACATTCAATAAAGATTATTAACATTTATATGTGTTTCTATATAAAAAGAAATCTAAATTCTTAGATAGGAAGAACATACTCTAAGAATGATTGTACTTTATTACAATTTCTTAAAACATATAAGTGAGCTCGTATCCAATCTTGAAAACTTATTTCTTTGGTCTTCCATTTACTTAAAAGATTTCTATTTTATGAAAAAATAGATAAGCGCAAGTTTTCTTTCTTTATACCATCAATATTTCTTTCTCTTCTATTGAATCTTGTCTCTGTCCTATCCAAATACCATGAACAAAATGTAAGACACTCATATGCAATATACCCTTCGGCTATTGATCCTTATAGACCTACATGGGAAAAAGAAAACAAATCAAATATCTTTCTAATATATGACTTTTGAATAGCATTTCACTAACTATCATCATTGTAGTTTATACCGCTCAGAATGATACATCTAGCGATATTGAATTGAGCCAACTAGCATTGCTTTCCTTACTAAGTGTATGGGCAAATGAACCATGATATAAAAAAAAGATGGAGGAAAAGTTTGTCCAAACTTACCATGATATAAAAAAAAGATTCAGCAAAAAAAAATGCTCCAAGATTTCAGCTTGTGACTCATAAATAGGACAAAAAGGATTATGTAATACACCACGATTAATCAAATTAACAGAAACTAACAGTGCATTACGAAGAAGTCGCTAAAAAAAATTTTAATTTAGAAGATGCTTGAACAGATTGTTAACACCATTTTCTAAACCATTTGAAAAATAATGTAAAGTAAAAATAATTAATAAATTATTATTATTATAAATAAAACTTATATTTGTTTTACTTACAGTTTTTTTAAACTATTTAACAAAATCCACCTTTGAAAGAACATTCTCACTTTCATATAATCTGACATTTAATAAAGATTATTAACATTTATATGTGTTTCTATATAAAAAGAAATTTAAATTCTTAGATAGGAAGAACATACTCTAAGAATGATTGTACTTTATCACAATTCCTTAAAACATATAAGTGAGCTCATTTCCGATCTTGAAACTTATTTTTTTGGTCTTCCCTTTACTTAAAGGATTTCCATTTTGTGAAAAAATAGATAAGCACAAGTTTTCTTTCTTTATACCATCAAATTTCTTTCTCTTCTATTGAATCTTGTTTTTGTCGTATCCAAATACCGTGAATAAAATGTAAGACACTCATATGCAATATAGTCTTCAGCTATTAATCCTTATAGACCTACATGTGAAAAAGAAAAGAAATTAAATATTTTTCTAATATATGACTTTTGAATAACATCTCACTAACTATCATAATTGTAGTTTATACTGCTCAGAATGATACATCCAGCGATATTGAATTGGACCAGCTAGCATTACTTTCCTTGCTAAGTGTATGGGCAAATGAACCATAATATCAAAAAAAGATGGAGGGAAAGTTTGTTTAAACTTGCAAAAGATTCAAACTTTGAAGCATAATTGCTTAAAGAACATCCACATCTCTGCTAATGGCTCATATACATGTTTGGGTAAGCTTTCACGAAATATTGGAGTAAGTACACCCTGCATGAATACATAACAATCATGAGTTTCCATGCCGAACATTTTACCCTCATCTACATTAATACACCAAATTAAATATTTACATACATCTCTCTTTTCCTTCAGAGTCAAAGCATATGCAACATATGGCATTTCATATTTTCCTCCACTTTTGGATATTAGATGCAAGTCTTTACAAATACCAAGTTGTTCAACATCCTAATGAGCATTCACATTATCTTTATTTTTTTTCAACAATACTCATAATTGTTCCTAAGATGTTGTTACAAATGTTCTTTTCAATGTGCATGACATCTAAATTATGACGAATTAAAAGATATTTTCAATAAGGCAATTGAAAAAAAATCCTTTTCTTCTTCCAATTGTATTTCAATGAGGATTTCGATCTCTTTCTTTTCTCCTAGATTTGACAAATATTATGTTTTGACAACCACTAAATTGAGCAAGAATGTCTTCCCCAAAAAGGTGTTTAGGTGCAAGATGCCTTTCCACAGTACCATCAAAAGATTTTTTTATCTAGTCTCTATTTATAATTAACTTCTAAAAATCTACGATGTCCCATATAGCAAAATTTGTGCTCATGTGCCGATCTATATGAGCATGTGTCAATGTTGCTGCAAATGGGACATGCAAGTGTACCTTTAGTACTTCAACTTGACAAATTTGTATAGGTTGGGAAATCATTTATAGTCCATAACAATACTGTATACAATTTAAAATTACTCGAGTTTGAAGCATCATAAGTGTTAACTCCATCTTTCCATAGCTTATTCAGTTCTTCTATTAAAGGCTGTAAAAAAACATCAATGCTATTTCTGAGAGCCTTCTCACCCGAAATCAATAAAAATAACATGAAATATTCACTTTTCTGAACTTCTAATAATTTTGTTGTATTATGTTACATGTTTGATAAATTGAATCATGTCCATATTTGCATTTTGAGATGATTAATTAATTACTTTTGTTTTAATCATGCGACCTTAACATCATTATGCTCATATGTTTGAGGTCTCGTGAATACAAACTACCAAGCTGAATGATGCTCCTTACCATTAAATAATAACTAGTTTCTTCTCTCTCTTTTGCAAGCTAGGTTGAATGAGATCATAATTTCTAGTGCAAAGAATGTTGATATCAATGGATCCTCTAAATTCCCATGGACGACTGATGGAGCTGAACTACCTTAAAATGCTTCTAAACTTCTTCCCAAATTAGTAACCATATTTTCAAGTGACACATTGTACTCTTAACTACATTTTCATTTTGTCATATATGTGTGTTTATGTATATATGCAGCAGGTTTTCATGGAAAAAAAAATACATGTTAAACACTTGACTAAATCTTGGAAAAATACGAGCTGAGAAATTTTGAAGGCAACTTCAGATATAATAAAAAAAAAAGCTGATGTATTAGTTACCAAATTATGTTCAAGCATCGTTTACTTACAATGCCCTTTTTCTTGTAATATTCAATTGTCCTTAATATCTTTTGATACCTCTTTTAACACCTATTGATTTATGAGCTCATTAGGTCTACAACACACTTGCTGATCTTAATATAAGAAAAATAATTGTTATTAGTGGTTTGCGTTGTTATTGTGAAAATAAATCTTTAAATGTTGGGTATCAATTCTGCAATACAATTTGTGAGGAAAAATGGAAACTAAGGCTAATAGATGAAAGTCAGTCCAGAATGAGGGTTCAAATACTAGAGAAGGTGCGAAAAGAGTTTATATCAACATTTGAAATGCAATATCCAATAATTTCATCCCCAACCACACCAAACTCTAGACCAGTATAAGGTGATATGAATATTTTGATTAAATTATTTGCTTTCGAATTTAGTACTGAATTTATTTATAAATAAAAGTATTTTTTATAAGTATTAAGCGCTTGTATGACTATTTTTTTAAATTTTACTAATATATGTATTTTAGATACATTAGTTAAAGTATTTTGATTAATTTATTTTACCTTTTTATTGATTTTTTTAAATATTTTATCGGATAATAGAATAAATTGAAAATAATAAGTGAATTGAAATGGTAGTTGATGCGATAAATTTGTGACGAATTTGAAATGGATTAAATGAAAATTTTATAATGAACAAAAGAAATTGTAAAGCTGTCAATGAGATTTTATGATAAAATCTGTGATAGATATTATTGTCACTCGATATTTCTCATTGCTAATTCATCACTTAGCAGCGACATATAAAATTTATCACAAAAATTATTGACGAAGTCAACAACAATAGATTTTTAGTAAGTCACTATTCCATCATTGAAAACTTTAAGAACAAATATTTAAATTTCAATAACAGAAAAATATGCAATACTAATATGTAATTCTGCTTATATTATACTAGCTCTATTGCTAATGAAAATGCAAATTGTTATTTTATTTTCTCAAAATAAATATTTTTAATACCTAGTATAAATATTATAAAGTTATAAAGCAAGATATTATCTTAAAATGAAAGAGCTATAATAATTGAAACTTTTATAAATAAATAACAAAATTTCAGCATAAACAGATAAACAAATCTATAAAGACTAATTTATAAATTTTATGATGAAAAATAAATTAAAAAAAAAACTTTATATTTTCTTTAAAGAAGATAGGATAAGCAACATAGAATGCTAGTCGCCTTTGATATATATAGCTCAAAAGACAGCTGAAAACGCCATCCATGAAGGCTTTTTTTTTTTAATTTAACTTTAATTTTTCACTTAAAAATATTATTAAAATTCTATTGATTAAATAATTAAAAAAACAATTTTTTATATATAAAATTCATGAACTAAAATAGCTATTTGTTTAAAATTTGACTCAGAAAATATAATAAATTACATGTAAAAAAATGAAAATGTATTTAATAAAATTACAATTTAAAATTTTTCACAGTGCAAAGATCTATTCTTTAATAGTATAATACCCCAACATAATTACTTTTTCAATTCTTCCGTTTAAAATTATAAATTTTGTCATAATTAAATTTAATTATTTTATTTTCTAATATTTTTTATCATTTTAAAATAAAAAAAATTAATTATTTTTAATTTATAAAATTTTCATTTGAAGAAAAATTAAACTTTTCTATAATTTTATAAGGATTAATTTAAATTCTTTTCTTATAAATAATTCATATGGCTTAGCCTAAGCCCAGTCTCTGCAAAGCAGCAAACAAAGCCCACTCGGCCGATATCAAGCGAAGCTCGGAGCATATTCTTTGCCTGAGCTTTTAAGCCCATAAGCCTAGGCCTGGCTACTAGGTCTTTTATTTCCATTCAAAACGACACCGCAGCACGTCCACACAACAATAACAAGGGCTACGCCTCCGTTCGCGACTGCTGGTGACGCTTTCACACAAAACCAAAGTCTGTAAATTTTGTTTAGCTGCTGTCAAGGGTGAGGGAAAGCTTGAGAAAATGAGCGGAACCATAAAGAAGGTGACAGATGTGGCGTTTAAAGCATCAAAGACCATTGATTGGGAAGGGATGGCGAAGCTTCTCGTGTCCGACGAGGCTCGCAAGGAGTTCGCCACTCTTCGCCGTGCTTTCGATGAGGTTAATTCCACTCTTCAGACCAAGTTCAGCCAGGTTTCGATTCTCCCTCTTTATTAATTGGCTTTTTTTTTTTTGCTAAAATTAGTTATCTGACATGGGTTTTGCTTCTTGGTTTTAGTTTTAGTAGATTTTCCGCATTATTTTGGATGTGATAATTGGATCTTATTTGGCTCCAGATTTACTTTATTGCCACAAGGAAAATTGTTGCGTTGTTTTGTGGGGCAGTTCTGAAAAGCGATGGTCTCTTTGATTACATTCTTGTTGAGGATTTAGGTTTATTTTTTTGGTTCATTGTTTATTTATTGGATCTATTATTGTTGATTTCATTTATGTTGCACTTCGATTTGATTTTGGTTTATGATTTGTTTGGCTTCATAAGAAGTGGATCCAGTTTTCTATTGATTTTGCCTTTTTGCTGAAGTGAGATAGTGACAGCGTTTATTTGCTTTTGTTGGTCCTGCAAATTGAGGAAATAGGATTTCTTTGTTTTCATTTGGTTGAAGTGTAAAGACGTGGATTTTTTTTTTTTTGTGCAATTTGGTTGAGGTTAATCTGTTGTTCAGTTGATGGGAAGAAATAAAAGATTGAGTTGAAAGTTGACTTGTTTTCTACACTGATAGCAGAAATTGTCAAATAATTTGACATGCAAAAAATGCGGGACTCTTTTTCTGTATATGTCCTTGTATGTAAGTTGTTTGTGAGGTACACTTTTTATGACTTCATTACTAGGGAAATCTTTTCATATAGTGATAGAGACCTTCTCTAAGTATTGATTCTATGAATGAGATCCATGTTTAGTTGATGTTGTGTGACAATATTATAAGAAGATGTAACTTTTATCTTTCAAATACAGCTTTCTAGAAGTTATAGCTGTCTTTGCTGGCATTTTCATCATCCCGCTTCACTTATATATTGATCTTTGGTATTCTTGTATGGTTATTGATCATTTATATGTGCAGGAACCTGAACCCGTTGACTGGGAATATTATAGGAAAACAATTGGCTCACGCTTAGTGGATATGTACAAAGAGGCTTATGACAGTATGTATTCTTTTTGTTGGCAAATGTTCCACCCATGTTTTCATTTTACCTTGATCCACACTATACTTTTATAACTGATGAATGCTTGTTCACCCTTATACACCTTAGGTATGTTTATCCTGACCTGCCACTGAGAGTTTACTAGTGCCGATGCTATTTGTTGAAGTTAATTATTAGACTTCAGTGACATTGCATCAGATAAACAATTGAAAATGGGAGAGGGGCATCCTTCTTATTAGGGTTTATAATTGCTAGAAATAAACTGGCATGGATTTAAAACTTAGCCTTTCTTTCAATTTGGAGATACATCAAATAAATCCAATAAAGAAATATTCTAGCATATATGTTCAGTAGTATTCTTGTAATTATATTCACTAGTAGATTATATTTCTTGATTCATGATGTAGTTTTTGGCTTCAATGCAAGTAAACTAGTAAACTCTGGACTGTAATTTTGTTTGTTACACTAATACAAGTTTGTGCATTAAAGAGCTTTTGGCATGTCCACATTTTCATGTTTCTAGTATTGGCTTTATAATATTTTTAAGTTTTGTCAATCATGATGCTTAATGTTGTGAAGTAGGTTTTATTTCAAATATAGTTCCCTAAGCTGTA
The DNA here is from genome assembly GCF_001659605.2 of Manihot esculenta. Lineage (NCBI taxonomy): Eukaryota > Viridiplantae > Streptophyta > Magnoliopsida > Malpighiales > Euphorbiaceae > Manihot > Manihot esculenta. The sequence continues at coordinate 4,439,338 of NC_035170.2, forward strand.
TTGTGTTCTTGATGCTTATTGAGTTAATTATTGAGCTCATTTCCCTGCCCTTAAAACTTTTCTGAAATGCTCCTCCTACTGCAAATGTGAAGAAAACAGTTTTCTTTTGCAGAATGATTTTAGTTTTAATCATCCTAATTGCTAATTTCTTTATATGGGTGAAATATAATCTACCTGAAATTAAGGACAGAAGACTTCAGGTGTTAAGTTTCTGTTGGACTTTATATTGGCATTACATCATCTCATTATGTAAGTTCTGAGGGATGATGTGGTGGAACCATGGAAGTGAGTAAATGTTCACTGCTTGCTCATTACATTGCATTATATTTATGTATTTTTCTTATGCTTCTAGCTTTATTCCTGGTCTTGTAAATCTTCTGAATTGGCTGCTGATCTACCTAAATTTTAGGGCCTATCTTCACATTCTTTCTTGCACTTGGTTTTGAGAGAAGCGCCCATTTGCATGTATGATTAAAAAGAACTAAAAATTTGCTTTGTAATGTCATTTACCTTTTATGCTTCTTGTAAAAGCATCTGAAAGTTTTCTTCTTCTTCTTCTTTTGTTGGCGAAAATTAGTTTAAAATTCAGTGCCAAATGTATTTTCAGGTAAAAGGATAGTTTCTTCTATTTGAATAACCAATTCTTTTGAATTCCTATTGAGCATTTTCAATAGACCAGTCTTCTAATACCTGTATTTGCTAGTTTCTTCTCTTTGCATAACCAATTTATTTGAAGTCCTGGTGAGCATTTTTTCAATGTTCTAATACTTTTATTTGCCCATTAAGGTAACTTACGTCATTCTTCTGTATTCTGCAAGTTTTGTAACAGTTTCGTTCCATCCCTCTTTTGCACTGTTCTTTTTGCATTTTTGAGGCTCCTATTTTTTGTCTGTGTGTCGTCCACCAACATCACCACTTGTTAGACCTGCCTCTTGCTTCATGGGCTGCATGCTACCCGTATTTGATAGCCTGAGAGAAAAGTGTGCTTATATTTTGTACCTTATGTTTACTTGGTATTCTGTTGATTTTCCCCATTTTGGATTATCAAGGGCTATCTTGGTTCACATTGAGCTTCAGAACTTTGTGTACGTGGAGTTGCAGCCTTGCTATTTCAAGGCTTTTAAGAAATGCGCATATCTGCAAGGAAGCCCTTTAAGAAATGAGCTGTGAATGACTATAACATTGTTTCTTTGTTGATTACTTGTAATGTAATTTACTAATTAATGCAGTATTTTCTCTAAGTAGTAAAATGCTTTGTTGAGCCCATTATTCCCTTTAATCTTGCAGGCATAGAGATCCCGAAGTATGTGGACACAGTTACTCCAGAGTACAAGCCTAAATTTGATTCATTGGTGAGAACCTGACAATCCCGTTGTAATTGTCATGTACCAGTTTAATTCTCTCATAAGCTTATTCTTATTTTTTTGGATGTAGTTGGTGGAATTGAAAGAAGCAGAGGGGAAATCCCTGAAGGAGTCGGAGCGTTTAGAGAAAGAAATTGCAGAAGTTCAAGAGTTGAAGGTAAATAAAAAGAATGCTTTTCTCTTTTAAATCTCAATCTCTTGGATCCTTTGGTTTTAACATCTAGTTATATATTTGAACAGAGCAAGCTCAGCACCATGACTGCTGAAGAGTACTTTGCAAAGCATCCTGAGCTCAAGAAGAAGTTTGATGACGAAATCAGGAATGACTACTGGGGCTATTGAGCATATTGGCCATATATGGCATCAAATTCCTGTTCTTTCTACAATAATAATGACCAACAAATTGTTTCTTTGTGATTTTGTTGCTCGGAGTTTGTAGAATTTGAGCTTCTGTGATGACCATAACCATGTCAAATGTTGCATTTTCCATCTCAACCAGAGTCAAATTTCCATGGTGATGATTTGTTCAATCAAGCATGAATAATCGATACCTTTAGCTATTTTCGTTTTCCTGCCCCATGGATCTCTATCATGTTTATGATGAGAGACTGTTCATATGCGTGGGTTAGCCAATGGATTAATCATTACCATATTAAGAGCAAGCAACTTGTTATTTGTAATAACCTCAAGTTCATACATGGCTGTTAAAACCTATTATTCCGGTACTTTACACTGCTTTCAATAGTTGTTCCTTCACACATGCTATTTTATCTCGAGCAATGGATGTCTGAGCCTGGTGGTATCCTGTAGTTTAATTTTAACAAGGTTTATTTTAATAATTATTTTTAAATATATTAAACTATTAACTATAACTATATAATATTGTTCATATAGTGATGTATCAATGTTTTCTGTTGAATTTTAAATATTAATATTTTTTGTTTCTACTGATTATTAATTGGGTTGGGTTTGAAAAATGCGAATCTGAAGTAAGAGGATCTGCATTGCTTACCTGTTACAAAGTGGCTGCTGAGGACGTCTGCTAAAATGCTGGTAAAGATACGACAAAGATAATCTACCATCACAAGTACTTTTCAACGTCAAAACCCAGTAAAGCAAAGCCTTCTCACATTTGGAAATCCTAAAAGAGATGTACAAAGTAATACAAATGGAAATTCTGATATCAAGGAAAAAATGGAACGAGCTGCACATGAAATGTACACAAATTAAATAGATACAAGATTCAGCCCAAAAAAAAAACAAAAAGATTTGTGCAGTCATCCCTGATAGACCAAGAAAATTTTGATACAATAAACTGACTGAAAAGTACAATGTCTTAGCTACTTGTCGGCAGATTATGTGTATATGCAACTAAAATTCGGAAAGAGCACAAAACTTTCCTGCAGCATTCACAAAACAAAACCTGGGAGCTTCAATGTATAATGTTTTTAAAAGTTTTCATAAAGGCTACCAGAACTAGTCAACTTCTTCTAACATGGCTGATCACTTCATGTCTCATTTTTGTCCATGGCCTTCCTTGCTAGCTCATAACCAGCGAAGTTCATGGCACCTAAAGGAGCAATCCAGAAAAACCTTGGCACTGCTCCTTTAAATAGCCCGAGGGGTCCCTCATGACGAAGTATAGAAAAGGCTACCATTGTCATCGGTAAGGATCTTCCCCGTGCAGTCATCATTCTAGTTTTCATCACATCAAATGGGGTAGTGACTACAGCAGCTAGCCCTCCGGATATAGCCCCAACTAGAATTGTTTCCCAAGGTTCTAGCTCCCGTCGTAGAAGTTGTTGAGCAAACTAGAAGCAGCAAAATGATTCTTCAGTATATAATTAAAAGAAAGTTATACAAAGGAAACATGGTAATAGAAATAATTCTAGAAGATATTTTGATAATGCAAGACAAGACAGTTGACTTACGAGTACTACTAGGTTGTTTTACAGACTGGTGGTGATCAGGCATAATGCCAAAACTTCCATAACAGTGTCTGGGAAAAAAATTATTCCATGTTTGGATGCCATTGCCATGGTTTTAAGTAAGGGATTTGAATTTAATTTAGTGAGGCGTTCTACACAACACGTAAGAGCCTATTCTTTAATATCTCAACCCAATTTATATAAGAATATTAGGCAGGCAGAAGACTTGTGCTCACGTAGAACACTCATTTCCAATAAAAATTGATCTCAGAAAATTTAGCACAGGGCAATAGTGGCTTGGATAAGCATAAAGAAATACTTCTTGACTTAATCTTTGGGACATGTATACTAGAATTTTCATTAACTTCCTCGCTTTCTAGAACTATTAAATTTACCATATAAACAAGCACAGAAAATATAATTGCTTCCCCCTTCCATGATCACTAAAATTCTATTCACCTGTATAATTTAAAATAAAATAATGAAACAATAATATTATCATTAAACAAATTCCTATCAGACTAGAACCACAGATGATTGCTAACCCAGTCTTTGACCTGAAATTTACTCGATGAGTAGGTTATTGACTATGGGAAGAAAATATTAGTTGTTGCAAGTAACAAAAATGGAATTCTGTAAACTTGAAATATCAAACGCACAAATACGTAAAAAATTTCAACTTCATAAACATAAATCTGCTTACCTTTTTAGATTCAGCATACAGTCCCATGCCAGCAACATAAAATGGAACTTCACGGCAAAGTGTAGCACCAGTCCCACGAAAAAATCCCTTCAGACCATCTTGCTGCCAAGTACCAATGATAGCCTGCCCTACATTGTCAAAAAGACCTGCCTGCAATCGCTGCTTCAACACTTCACATGGGATCCGGACTGCTGTCCCCAAAAATGTGCTGCAGAAAGATGATAAAGATTGAACCTGAAAGTAACCAAGTAACATTTAACTTTCAGAGACCCTCAAATCCAACATAAACATATAGGAGGCTCCAGTAGGACTAAACAAAAAATTATTTTCCCTTATCAAGCCTACAACAGAAAAATGAAGTAACTACAATAGTTCTTTCATTCAAGACTTGTTTGTGGTCTTCATGTGTGCACATATATGCAGGTGGCAGGTGCCAGGTGCATCTACATGTGCATGTAGATGAACCCAATGATAGGTAGCTCCCCAGCAATAACTGGTTAATTGCCCTACTAACACTGCATATGTGATTTAGTTGGAAGTATAGTTACATCCCTCAGGATAGCAAAATTTTTATGCTTAATAAAGTTGTGCAGGTTGCATTGTTGATAATCAAAGTGCCAAGCCACACGCATTGAAGTAAATGCTTGCATTTAACATTATCCAACTTTCCTCCTTAAAATAGAATTACTCCATACAGTTACTTACAAACAAGTTAACAAAGAAAGTAAGAACATGTTATACAGTTAAATTTAAGGGAAGGGTGCTGTGTGAGAGAGGAGAGAGAGAGCCACTAGTAATTGTTTGTACAGTTGGTAACTGCAGCAACAGGAGCAATAATAATGAAACAATAAGCTTGTCTTAGTTTGTTTAATGAGAACTGCAACACTCAAGCATAATCCATGCATTATTGAGACTATCACATTGCAGGAAAAGTACTCAGTTTCACTAAGATTTTGTTTGCACTACCAAACATCATATGAGAAACCATGGGGAACAAAGGAGAAATATGTTGCACATGTATTTTATGGATAATTTAATAAAATAGCATAATAATAACCATTACCTGTAATTCTGGGAGTGTTGGGGCAACATTTATGAGCACAAGTTTACTAGCTTCAAATATCCCAGTTCGAAGGCCATGGCTGCAATATTGATACAGAATATGTCATACAGATAGAGAAGTGGTTACCATTCAAGAAAAGGTGGAAAGGATAAATAAGGACCTTGAGAACTGTCCAAGAATTGCAGGGATTGAACCCCTATATAATCCCTGAACTCCAATCTCTGGAAGCTTTGAAATAATCTCTGGGAAAGAAAGGGTTGATGCTTGCACCCGAGTCTAAGAGACCATAGGAAAGACGGACCACAAAAATAATCATGATAAGAAATCAGCAATATTGAAAAGAACATGCATCTCTTTTGTATGACATTAATGTGTACATTTACAAAAATACTCAAACAGTTAATAGGCATGCTACAGTTTCACTTCATACTTGTGCACTCCAACTTCAATATATCAAAGGCTAAATTTTTCATTTTCACTCCTGTAATCATTGGAGATGTTCAATTTAGCCCATTTTCATTTTTTTTTTAAATCCAAAAGCCCAGAAATTCAATTTAGCCCCATAAAAAATTTTGGGGTAACTTTATTGATTTATTGGTTTAGAATAAAAAAAAAAAATCAAAAGCTCCATTTTGTGATTTTTAGGCTAAACTTCTTGATTTCTTGATTTTGTCCAAGAAAATCAATTTCTTGATTTTCTTATTTTTGGGCTAAATTGAGCTTAAACTGACTTCTAGATTAATTTGGACAAAAAGTTGAAATTTGGCTAAATTGAACTTTCCCAATAAGTACACAAGCGAAATTGAGCATTAATCCAATTAAATATCAAAATTATATTTTGAAACTTCATCATAATTCTTTCGAAAGACAACCTATCAAAATACAAGGTTAGCCATATGGCATATACTAGCAAAAAAAGGGTGCTAACTTTTCTCTGGAAAAGCCATGAAGTATTTGGTCATACATATCCCATACCACACATGACAAGTAGCCAGCCATCATAAGTGGCTGATAAAAAATGCTTTTCATAGTGCTAAAATTGCCTCAAAAAGACAGTCAACATTTTTTCCATCACTAGAAGAGAGGAACAATGCAATTATAAACAGATATTCATACATAACCAAATCTCTGTAATTTAACCAAATCTCTGTATTTTCACCATGAAGCATTATTTAACCCATAGTCATCCAAGGTTTAAGTTTGAACTATGAGGTGCACAAGATAAGCCTATATGCAGGCATGCATTCATTATAACATGTATAACATAGTTATATCATGATAATACAAAAACTTCAGAAATACATGATCACAAAAGAACAGCATGAAGATTATAACTAGCTCAACATAAAATCATAAACCACTAGAGTGCAAGGAAATTACAAAACATAAGCTTTGCAAAAGCTAGATTAGTTTGACAAAAGCCATGCATGCGCAAGCCTGAAAAAGGTCAAGAACCAGTCCATTGTCCATTCCTCATTTATTATTAAAAAGAAGGAAGAATGAAAACTTGAATTCGTAACTAGATCACTCAATCATAAACCCACACAATTGTAACATTTTATCAACACAACATCATTGCTTTACACATAAAGTAGAAGCTTCCAACAGTAGTTCAACCATGCAAGTAAAACCAAATAATAAAGTGGGGGGGAAAAACTTGGCAACAAACCAAATAATAAGGAGAGGGAAAAAATAACTTGGGCACCTAAGATGCATGCCAAGGTACCCCCTTAAATGCCGGTGCCTATATTCCTAGGCATGCATCAGATGGACGAAGCCTGGCCAGACACCATTAAAGGCAAGTCCCACTTTTGACATCTATGATTTTAACCAATTTAAGGACAAAAATAAATAACCATAAGATCGTAACAAAAAAAAAAAGAGATCTCTAGCAGTGCAGTTTCCCATGACAAATTGCAGTTTGGGAAAAAAATGGATTGAAGCAGTGATATATTCTACTACACTATACATAAAAAGCTTCATAAGTCCAAGTGAAAAACATAATGTTTTTTTTGGTGCCCATAATCGGCAAGGGGCAAAGATCTGCAATAGAAGATCTCAATCATTAATTTAAAAGCAGTATAAAAAGTTGTAGCCAGTAGGTCCATCAAAGCAAGAGGTCATCATGGTTTTATCATAAATTTCTCATAAAAAGGTGCAATAAGCTATGCTATTAAGCAAGGCAAAGTTGTAGCCTTGATAAAGAGGCTGCTCTTGCAGTTCCTCCTAGCAGCCAAAGAATTTCGCTTTTGGCACTAGTACTATTTTTGTTACACGGTTACATGTGGTATATCTCATGTAAAAATATTTGTACATGATCACACATTTCTCATGAAGAAGAGCTTACCTTTATTGTATCAACAGGATGCAACAGAGAACAAGAGAGTGCACATGATAGGCCCCCAGCCAATGCAGATCTTAGAACACTCCCAGCTGGTATCTCCACAGGTGGTGCAACAGCGACAACTGTTGCAGCTTCAAACCATATGCTTCTGTATGTATTAGAAGAAGCCACCATCAGTAAAATGCAATCAGTCAATCAGATAAGCACAACACTAAAGAAGAATCGGACAGTAAAGACGGGAAGAGGACAAAATTTTTGGATGGACTGGAGACAACATGAAAGGTGTTGAACAGCCATCATGTCATACAAAAGCAAAAAGTTTATCTCTTATGCAAATCTCATGAAAAGTTCTGTAGACTATGATACCTAAACATAGGGTAACTGTTGCTGTCTACTGCACCAAGTAATCAAACAAAACAATTTGGCTGACTGAATCAGACAACACTTCTTGAATATACAAGTCAAACCATGTGATGTCCCATTCTGCGTGGGAATTGCAATCCCACATCGAAAATATGGTAGGATTAATGGGAATATATGATAGCTAGTTTAGAACTACTAGATAACTTGAGTTAACCATTTTGGTCAAGTGTAAAATGAGTCCAAAAGTTATTTAATTCAATTTTAGCCGGGCTGTTACAAACCATATATTTAAGCACTTCTTTACACTTCTATCAGGATGAAAGGCGTTATGACTATAAGACTGCATTTGTTCCATTTTCTTTCTTTTTTATTAATGTTTGAGGCATTTAGGAAAATTGGTTAATGAAAATTGTTTAGCTGAGGGTGGAGCCAGAAAATTTTTCTCAAGGACAGCCAATGTAATATAAATTATTTTGAAAAATAGTTAATTTTACTCATTGTTTACATAGTTTGAGGTCAATGTTATACATTCAGAAAATGTAATAGTAGAGAACAATATAGCTAGAAAATTTTCTCAAATGTGCCAATGCTATAAGAATTTATTGAACATATAATGAGAAATAAAGAGTTCTAATATTTCATCTACTTTCATAACAAAACAATATTAATTATTTAGGGGAAACGACTCCCATTTGGCCCCTTCCCTCCACTCTGTATTTACTCGGTCAAAGGAAAACAAAATCATTTTTGGACATTAACATAATGGAAGGGAACAAGATAATACAAAAATCACATAGCACATAATCATTAGTTCATTAACACTATATACCACTTAACTTTAGTTGCCAATAGCCATCACTCAACAGATACTATCACAATTACCTTTTTCCTTGTGCAATTTTTTCTCATATTCAACAATAAATAAATAAAAATATGAAGTTTTCAAGGGTTCAAACATTGTTATAGTCTTCTTGGAAGAAAAAAAATATATAGTATTTTCCTATGTGCTCTAACCATTAGAAAATAATTTTAAACTGATCTTCAGTGTTATAAACGCATAGCAAAAATGTCATTTTCTGTTTATCCTAGGAAAATAACATCCATAAATGAGTCATGAGTATATGTGTATGCACCAAACTTATGTTAAGCCTCCCTCAAAATGATCAAGAAAATCATACCTAGGATCATCTTGGAGTCGATCAGAAGGTAGCAAAAGCATAAAATTTCGAAAATGCCCATAAGAAATAGATTCTTCTATGTCAGCATTCAAAAATCGCATCATAGCAACAGCATTGTCTTCATTTGCTGGAAGGCCAGCATTCTTAAGTGATGCCAATATTTCACTCTTTTTTAGGGTCCCAGACTTGTTTAAACAAAGGGAAGTATAAGCACGGAGAATCGTTGGTTCCTTTTGTTCCATCAAGGACAGAAACTGCTTCCAACCAAATGATTTTGAAAACAAGTGACTTCTAGCACGCTGCATAAATTCTCGAGCATATCTTGGTGGCAATTTCCTTCTTTTCATTGCAATCTCAAGATCTTCCAATGTTACTTGACCATCACCATCTCTATCAAGTTCCTCAAAGAACCTCCTTCCTGGAAGAATGCGATGACTAAAATAAGAACAACATTTATAGATGACTTCATTAACAGCAGAATGTCCTATTATCAAAAACCCATTAGAAGATAAACAATCAAATGAATGATGAACCTTTTCTTTCAGCTTTTCCTTTGCTTTTTGTATTAACAAGGAGAGGAATGGCGTATTACACTATATGCATACCACAATATCATAAACAATCACAGTTTATACTGATTGCTCCTCTTGAATCTTGACAAATGATTAAAATTTGTGTAACCATAGTTATCACAGCACTCCACAAGTAATTCAATTTTACTTTAAGTTGAAAGCATGTGTCCAAGAGAAAGAAGGATATAATCGATCAACAAAGTTAAATGGTTCCTTCTACCATCAACTCTAAAACTGTAACATGGTACATTACTGTTGGTCAGGATACAAGGCTTCAGAGCACCACATCCAAACTCAACATCAAGTTAATTACTAACCACGAGGCAGCTGACTTAATATAATAAAAGGCCATGTGAAAAGTAAATTGATAGAAATATTTGCCCAGTTTTGGTAAAGATAAGTTACTTTTTCATAAAGAATAGGTGGGATGAGGAGGACAAAGAAGGAGAGAAAACAAAGGGAAACCCCTTTTAATTTCTGCAGTGCTGCCGTAAATGCGACATTGCAAATTATGAAGTTCAACGTCTAGTAAAATCGAGCTTTGTTCACCATAAACTCAATAGGACTACAAATACTATGGAAACATGTTATGAATGTAAAAAGTAGCTAATTTTGCTCTAAAACAGAAGTTTCAAATAACTGATTTGGGCCATTAATGTTTTGAAGCAGATCAAATAAATAAATTATTAGAATACGGGTACTTTGACAACAATTCTGCGCTTATGCCTCATACATACTCTGACAAAACAAAATTAGAGAACTCATCATATTCCATTTAGATATTCTACTTTTCAAGTGAAACAAATAAAATAAAATTAGCAGCAGTGAAGTTATTGCAAAAGCAGAGAACAAAGTATACCTTCAGACTCTGTGTACCTAAAGAAATCCTGGACAGAGAATAGCTTCTTCTTGTCAGGATAGTCTTTAGAAGACCGTCCCAGGTGTGGCACAAGCTCAATTAGCTCTGTCAACGAAACAGCAGATAATGTAGACCTCAAACGCTCTACATTAGATAAGGGAATACTGAGCAACCCACTTGCCAGCTTCTGCGGTGAATTGCCCCCAGTTTCCTCCCCATTCCCACCACTGATACCATCATCACTTCCTTCACTGACAGAAGATGATACTCCAACCATACCAGACGGCACACCTCCTACTCTTGCAAACTTCAAATTCCCCAAAAACCCATTTACATCCACCTTTCGACCTTCCCAAATACTCACGAGTGCCCTCAAATGATCAAACTGAGAGGATTCAGATGGCAGAGTTGAGCGATCATAATCACAACGATTGACGTCTGCTTGCTGCAAACTCTGATCAAATTTGTGTAAATTATGAGCCATTTGATCAAAAATAAAACCTATAATGCATTCAAGCGATAGATGTTTCCCTTCTGTATGGTTTTCACTATCATCCTGAACTGCTTTAACATAATGACCTTGTAATTCCTTTTGATTTAACTCACTAGAAACCTCTGATCTTAACCCATGTTTGCACAAATGCAAATTACCTCTATCATCATCACCTAATTTCTGAAACCGCTTCTTGCTTGTCTTGAAAGGGCTAGGAAATGCCTGAACAAAGCTATTAACTAACAAGGACCAAGTTACTGCAAACTGCAAACAATTCGTGCAAGACCCATCTTCACTCCCTATTTCCTTCTCTTTCAACCCTTTCTTCCCCATCCCATTTTCTGGATTCAGTGAAAGCAAGCCCAAAAAAGTTCTAATAGGAACCTTAATGGAAAAACCTTTCTTCCTCTCTTCTCCAGCCACAGAGTTCCCATTACTGCCATTGTTATTACTAGAACTTCTCTTTTTCACAGCACAGATCTGAACCTTAGTGTTAAAGTTCCTATTATCAGTGGATCTGAATTCAAGATTATTAACCCTATTGTTCTTAGAAACTCCCCAGCAATTCTCAATATCTTTTGCCGCTTTCCGAATCCCAAGTTCAAGTGGCGAGAGTGCATCTTTCACCACTTGAATTGAATTGAGAAACGATTCCATAGGGTCATTTGCAGACACCATTGCTGCCAGGAAAAATTGTATATATAACAAAAAGCACCAACCCAAAAGTTCCCCTTTCCTGTTCTATATATCCAAACTCAAATCTCACCACAAACAGTTTTCATAATAAAAATAGCAATCCAGAAGAGGGGTACCCAAAATCATGCGTCCACAAAGAAGCCAACACAAAAGATAAAAATCCTGATTGTACAACACAAGAAACAGTAAATTTACAGTGCACTGAACCGTATTGTTAGATCCATTGAAGAGGCATCTGGATGGAGTAATTGAATCAGAAACAGCAGAATCCCTAACAGAATGGACAGAGCATGGATAGAACTCTGTAAATTTCCATGGGTAATTTCTACCAAATTCTTGTTAAATAGAGGAGGAACTGAGATGGGTCTGAAACCCCACCATATGCGTCTTCATTTTCTTCTGGAATTGCTGCACCTTATTGAAAAAGCATGGATGGATTATGAGCTGTGAGAGAGTGTGGGTTGATAGTGGTGAATTTGGAGACAACAGAGAAGATAAAAATTCTGTGGATAAATTGATGAGAGGATTTGGGATTTAATAAAATAGAGGGAAAAAAAAAAAGCAAAATTAAGGAAGCTGTTCGGACAGGTTTTTTTAGTGATTTTTTAAAAAAATACTGAAATATAGTGGACAAAGCAGCTGAAGAAGAATCGGCCTTTGGTTTTTTCTCAATTTAATTTATTTCTTAAAGATTTTCTGTTGTTTGGTTTTAAGGAAAATTTGTACAGAAAATAAAAGGAAAGAAAATGAAATTTATTTTATTTAATTATTTTTTTTAATTGATTGAGATAATGAATACAAATACCGAATGGATAAAGTCTGACGTAAGAAACTTGCAGGACACCTCATCCTTTGTATTTGCAGTTTCAAGGGACTGCTAATGGGTTTGTTTGGCAGAAATTATTTTTTTTTAAATATTTTTAATATTAAATAAAACTTTAAATAATACCAATGTAAGGATAATCACGTGAGATGTCTATCCACATGTCATCAGATGGTTTAATCCTTTTTTTTTTTTTATAAATATACACCGCCGCAAATTTTAAAAATATTGCATTCCACATTTCAATTATTTAAAAATGAAAATAAAATAATTTTAAATTTCTAATTAATAAATAATGTGTATATTTTATAGCGGTTTAGACACTAATTAGTAAAGTTTTAAGATTCTTATTAAAATTTTCTATATAAATTTATTTTTTAATTTAAAATTAAATAATATAAAAATAAATTATTTTATTAAAAAATGTTTTTCATAAACATATAAATATTTTTTACATAAAATATTTTTTAAATATAAATTTTTTTTTAACAAAAAAAACTAGCATAGCAATTATTTTTTTAAAAAAATAAGGTAAACTATTGCAGTCAATCATAATTGAAATAAACCTGAAAATAACCTAACAGTAAACAATTCCATGATTTAATGGTTTTAATCAACTTAGTGTTGCTACACGATTTCTTGTGAAAACTATTATTTACTGAAGTAAATTATGTTTTTCTTTTCAACAGTTCACTATTTATTCCATCATTTATTTAATTTATTAATAATAATATATATAATTATTAAAATTTTATTATTTTTAATTAATTCATTTAATTGTAAAATATAACTAGGCCATTTTTTAAAAAAATTATAATTATTTGTGCCTATAATTTTAAGATTAAAATTATTCAGTTTTTACTGTTTATAAAATAATAATTTAAAAAATATGAACCAAATATTCTTTAAACTATAACATTAAATAGTTAATTTTACTAAGTATAAACACTGATTAGTAAGTTTTTTTAATTATATATATTTAATTTAATGTAATTTGAATAAATTATTTATATTGCTTTTAAACAAATTATTTATTTTTAAATTAAATAATTCATATATTATCTCGACTAATTTTTATATTTTCACTAAAAATATAATATATAAAATATATGTATTAGTTATTCAAACCGAAAACTAAAAATTAAAATATATATAGAGAAAAAAAATTTAGGCTTTAGAATAATTAAACAAAAAAATAATACTACAAATCAATTTCCCATTTTATCAAATAAATCATAAAAAAATATAAATAAAGCTAGTCATAAAAAATAGTCATACAAAAATTCAGTAAAAATTTATACATAAATAAACATAATACATAAAATTATAACTCAAGCTTTTTCATAATAATCATGACATATAGGAAACAAATTAACATATTATAATAAATAAAGAAATTTACTAATCAGTTTCTAGATATTAACATTATTAATAAATCAGTTCTTATATTTTTAAAACTTACTAAAATGATTTTATCTTTTATCTCTTTCAAGGAAATAATCATTCTATTATCTTTTTTATTAAAAATAAATGAAAAATAATAAAAAAAATTTATAATTCAATTTTACTCTCAGATAAATTTCTTATTTAGTTTCTGAATAGTATTATTATTAATAAGTTAGTTTTTATATTTTCAAAAATTTTTAATAAAATTTTCAAAATTAAGGAACAAATTACTCCCATCTTTCTCCTTCTTCCGTTCTTCTTTTCTTCAAGGAAGAGAAAGAGGAGGTAGTGGTTCATTTTCAAAATTAAAGAATTGACTTTTAAATAATAAATCTCTCTAAATTGAATAATAACGAAGCTGAATGATATAGATATACATCACGAGCAGAGTAAATGTGGAGTTTTCCTTCTTCTTTCTGCTTCTTTCTTGACTCCATATTATTTTATTTTATTTTTCTCTATAACTCTTACTTATTCATATTGCACTAGTTCATGAATCTGACTTCAACGTTAGAGGGTCTCCACTGGGAGTATTCCTGGTAGACTCCTGACCACCTTTCTTTATTTTGCAGATCTTTTTATCAAATCAAACATTGAAAAACCCATATGATACACCCATATAATGGATTCGTTACCAAACCTATCAATTTTATTTGGTCCTTTGTACTAATTTTGTATAAAGAAAAGACTTAATAATTTTCATATTTATAGTCAAACTTTTAATTTTTAATTTAAAAGTCTGAACTTTTTTAAATTATTTTAAACCGTATGCTATATTTTATTATTTTTATCATGTAACCAATTTGATTAACTAAAATTAAATCTTAGTTAATACCCTAAATCCTTAATTACATGAAATTTTTAAATTAAATCATTCAAATACTTAATTTTTTATATTGTTTAAATAAAAATTTAATTTTGAATTTTAGATAATTGGGAGTTTAAAATCTTAAATAAAATTTAATTCAAGTTATTGTGTCATTACACTCACACATTTAGCCGAATGGTAAGCACACCTGAGTAAATTGTCTTAAGTTTTACTCTCTCAATTCTCAATTCTCATTTCAAAAAAAAAAATAATATGGCATTACATGTAAGCTGTTTTAAAGAAATTAATATAATTATAATAAATTTAAAAATTGAAAATTTTCATCTAAAACTAAAAATTTTGACTATAAATATAAAAAATTATAAAACTTGCGGTATTTTTAAGTCAATAAATAATAATAATAAATTAAACAATAAAATACTTGAAACCCGTTTAAATTCATCTAAAAATTATTTAAATATGTCCTATTAGAGTGTGGTAGGGCAAGATGTTTACCCAACTATAATTCCTAATAAGAGTGAGCAGTATCGGTTCAAATAAAAATATCGATCAAATCGAATTAATTTGAAAATTCAGTTTGATTTTTTATTTATTTTGATTTGGTTTGATTTTTAATTTTAAAAATTTTGATTATTTCGATTCAGTTCGATTTTGATTAAAAAAAATCGAAAAAATTAAATCGAACCGATTAATGATAATAATATATTATTTTCAATAATATAGAAAGATTAGATCATATTAAAATTAAAATATTTTAATTAAATTTTAAAATACTAAAAATAAAGTATAAAAAATAAAAAATTTATTAAAAATTTAAACCGAACAGAATTGAATCGAATCATTTGATTTCCATAAATACTAAAATTTTAATTTTTGAATTATTTAGTTCGGTTCAATTTTAAACTGAACCGACCGAATACTCACTCTTAATTCCTAGCATATAAACCATGTGACAGTTGCTAATCGCTATGCAGGCAAAAACTGAAAAACACAATGAAATGGAGATTGAAAATCCAAGTATCGCTGGAAAATTTTTTTTTTATTTAATTGAAATGTAAGTATATAATCAAGTGTATGTTGACGTTTAGTATTATATTTTGAGGGTCAAAATTACTCTTAACAAAAAAAATCATTTTAAATATTGTAAAAGAAAAAGCAGTTTTGAAGAAAAAAAAAACTAATTTGTAATTATAATGTTATTAATAAGAAAATGTTTATCAAATTTAATTTTTAAATGCATTTTAAAAAAATATATTTAAAAAAAAAATACCATTTTGCATAGCAATTATAAGAGTAATACCTCAGAAAACTTTAAGTTGGTATTCTAGTCAGAATCTTTTTTTTTTTTTTTTGAGAGCAAGGAATTCTAATGAATTTCTCCATCATTTGCCATTTGATTTAGTTTTTTCTATTGTATAAATTTCTTGAATTATCATATTATGAATATAATATTTGGCAAATGACCAAAAGAATAGAATTTGAGAAATAATAGGTGCATTTTCTTTTTTCATTCTATTTGTTCCTATTGTGTCGTGCAGCCCCGAGAATATATTGCATATTCTGATTCAATGTCTTTTTGTCCACAGTTGCCGGTTAAGCTCGCCGTTGGGTTGGCCTGCGCCTTCTATATCTCTTTAAATGAGTGATTTTCTTTAGCCTTCTCTTCTGCTTCTATGGAAAATGTCTCCCTTATGCTAATGATCTTATGGACTTTGTGACAAAATAGGAATAATGTTGTATGGAAGGGTCAGGTCAGACTACGAGTGGTGTGTTCTTCATGACTCTGAATTTTTTGCAGCAATGGAAAGCAGTCCTCAGTAAGTACCATTGTTGATTCGGCTCGCCCGGTCCGGTCTCCTCTGCCGCACGGTTGGTTCAAGGTGAACATTGACACCTCTTTAAACTTGCAACGAGGTTCGGTAGGCTTCGATTGTATAATCCAAAATAATAATGAGAATTTTGTGGCTGCTAGAGTAGGCTCTTTTTATAGTTAGATGGATGCAAAGTGTGCTGAAGTTATGGCATTTCGAGAAGCACTGAGCTGGATTAAAGAGTGTGGATGGGATCGAGTCCTTTTCGAATTGGATACTCAAATACTTGTGATATAAGTTAATTATACTTTGTTGGATGATTTATCGTCTTTTGGCATTTTAGTTCAAGACTGTAAACTGTTTCTATCTAATTATGAGAAAGTAAAATGTGTTTTTATTCATAAATCTGCGAATGATATCGTTCATGTTCTAGCAATATCAACTTATTCTGAGTCAGATAAATGAGTTTGGGTTGATATCCTCATTCTCACATTGTTTCTCTATAATCTTTGAATTAATAAAATTTTCTTGTTTTTAAAACAATTTTCTTGTTTTAAAAAAAAAACTGTTAAAAATCCACCAATGTGTAATTAATTTCCCCACTAATTACATTCTTTATTCTTATTCTGAGAACAAGATTGCTTTAAGAGAGTTTTTCCCTTTAATTTAGTTATTTAAAACTTATAAACATTTAAAATCTTAAAGAAATATTTAATAAAATATTTATGATAATTTATATTTATATATAAACCATTTATATTTATATTTTAAATTTTAAATTTTAGATGTTAAAACTAAAATTTTTTAAATTATCATAACTATAGCAAAGATGACTAAATTAAATTTAAAAAATAATAAAAAATTATAATATAAATTTTAAAATTTTATATTATTAATAAAATATAAAAAAAAATACCATATCATTTTATCAGTTTTTCACTTTAAATATGTAGCCTATTTCGAAGTTTATAATTTAATTTTATATTAAAATAATATTTTATAATATAAATTTTATGTGAATATGAAATCTAAAAATTATTATTATTTATAAATAATATGATATTATAAATACTATTTAGATATAAAACTGAATCATATATTTTAAATTAAACTATAAATTTAAAATCGATGAAACCGTAAGAGATTTTTCTTTTACTTTTCTCTAAAATACATAGTTTACCATTTAATTTAAATTTTATATTAAAATTAAATTTATTTTATATTTATATATGTAATATAAAATATTATATTGAATAAATATTTATTATAAATAAATTCATATTATATAAAATATCACATTCAAAAAATATATATTAAAGTATTTTATAAAATATTTATACTCAATATTATAAATCATATATATATGCTTTTATATTTGAAAAATTTTACTTTTTATTAATAATGTTTTAAATAAAATGAAATATTATATGTTCTAAAATAATAAAGTTTTATTTTTTTTATATTTCAAATTTTTATTAATAATATTTAATATTATATAAAAATAAAGATAGAAAGTAAATAACGATATTAATAAAAAAAATAATATTATTATAATAAAAATATGTATTTAAAAATTATTTATTAGTCAAATAAAATTTTAAAAATTATATTATAATTTATTGTTAACTTTTCTAAATTATTTAGTCATTCTAATTATAATTACGATAAATAAAAAAAAGTTTAATTTTATCATTCAATATTTAAAATTTTAAATATAAAAATAAATAACAGTAAATGATTGGATTTTTTATCTAATAACCCAATCTTAAACAATAATATTTGATTAAAATTTTTAGAAGTAATTATTGACATATTTCATAATAAATAGTTTATAAATATATGTATTAATTAAATTATTAAAAAGAATATAAAATAAATAATATGATGAAATTTTAAAATTAAATGAGTTTACTATTGTAACTTGGTCAAAGCAGTTTATAAATTTAGTATTTATAAACACCAAAATGAAAAATTGTCACCCCAAATTATTTTTTTTAACTTATAAATTTAACTTATAAGTCCATAAAATTTTATGAACAAACATGTTAGCATCTTTTTAGAATTTATATGCTAAGACAAATATCTCTAAATTTCACCTGCAAGCAAGCTTGTATGTATCAACTATCAATTTTTTTTTTTTCTATATATTTTTAGTATGGAAAAGAACTCTTTTATGAAAAGAAAACTCTACGTCCTAAGCCATAATGAAATGTAAGACAATAAAATTTTCTATTGAATTTCAATATAAAATTTTATTAAATTATATTGTATTATATGGTGTATCAAACATAGTATTGCAACACAATGAAGAATCCAAAATCTGTGTATATGAACTTCAACTCATCAATCTCATGCCTAGAGCCAACTTTCCAGCTAAATCAATGGAAGATCATCATTGCTTTGGCATACATCTCAATGCCCTCTCTATTGACAATTAGAAATTGACAAAATTGCACAAAGTAATACACTAGCATACCATTTAGGGAAGTTTATTTAATAAATTTTAAGTTGAACAATCTCATTTTACTACAAATTTTTGTGAGGGACTAATGTGACTATTGGATTAAAATTAAAGAATTAAAATGGAAATTTGCCAATAAAAATAACATGTATATGTATGCAAACCTCATTATCAAGAATTTTGATTCAGTTCAGTCCAACCAATGTATTATTCATTTTTTTGCTAAATAAGCGAATAAAAGTTAAGAAAAATTTGGAAACTAGCATTGAATCTTTGATTTTCTTTGCATTGTAAACCAAACACAAAGCCTCTAAGCTAGATTATTTGAGAAATATTGCTCACTAAGAACGACTTATTGCTATTGAACTATATAGTTCCCAGTACCTTTACATTGAGCTATTCTGGTGCAGCATAGCAAATGGCTTCTAAGTGAAGATACAATCATTGAAAATAAGCACTAAAGATATAATCTAAATCATCGTGCAACAAAAGCTTACATCAATCATAAGTAAGCAAGACTCAAACCGAAAACGAAATACTTCAATGAGGATAAGAAAGGAGCATTCTTAAAAACTGACCGATACTTGCTCTATCAGAATGCAGATCCACCATCCTTTGTCTTCCCAAGCATCACATCTTTGGCTTCGTTGATTTTAGACGCAAGGTAATGGCTACCTCCAGCATCAGGATGATTTGCTACCATTACTTTTCTATGTGCTTCCTTGACCTTGTCTGCTGTTGCATTCTCCCTGTTGAACCATCCAAAAATACGGACACAATAACTTAGTTCTGAGAGAGAGAAGCAAAAAAAAAGATGCATAACATGATCACAGAACTGTATCATCTTGGATAAATCTATCCAAGTGTTATTAACTATTGTATATACTAGAAAATTCACTATTTAATCCCTAAGTTATGGGAAAACTCATCAATTGGTGCTCGATTTTAAAAAATACATTAAAAGTCCATGAGGTTTTAAAAAATCTACTATTTAATCATTCCGTTAGTTTTAGCCGCTAAGTGTTTTACGATTTAGTTCCTGTGATATTAAACACTTATTAATTGATCTCTCAGAAAGATCTACTATTTATCCCTCCGTGTTGAGGGCATTTTAGACTTTTACGCAAAATCGCTAAAATTAATAGAAGGACTAATTAGAAGATTTTTAAAACCTTGTGGATGTTTTATTCTATTTTTCAAGATCAAGGAACTAACTAATGAGATTCTCTACAGTATAAGGACTACATAATAATTATCCCTATACACTAAAACATGAAATAGATCCTCAAATTTGGTATATTGCAATGAAGTGAAAATCAAAGTTAAATAAATGAGTTTACACTAAAACTGGGAATCTTTTATCAGTTTGGATCAGAAATTATCTTTACTTTGAGTATTAATTTAACCATTGAAGCATAAATTTATCTTCACTTGGTGTATTTAACCATGCACTAGCACCCCTCTCTGCCATTCAAGGGTCTTGCAACCACTCAGATACTGTAGAAGAGCACAAGTTAAGGCAAATTTGTTTCACTTGAGCATTCTTATGCCACTTATTTGAAATCAAAGATTTTACAAGAATTTAATTCAATTCAATTCTATCAATTTTTTTTGTTTGGGATGGAAGAATCCATCTATTTTTTAACACAAAAAATTTTCATTTCCAAAGAAAATGAAATAATGTATAATTTTGCAAGAATTCATTTAAATTTTTGCAAAACGAACCATGGCAAAAGGAGTGATAAGAAATAGAAAAACAGAATTCAGATTAGGATATAGCATCAGGAATTAGCACAAATAGAATCTTAGTCTTCCAAAACTTTAAAGATAACAATGCTAAAAAAAAAAAATTGTATTTCATTTCTAATCTTAATCATCAATCTGAGTATGAATCTTGAATCCTATGATAATCATCCAAAGCATAGAATGATCATCTTGGGCAATTTAGTCTTCAATTTCTGAACAAAGATCTGGCCGTTTCTACTTAAAATCTCAGCAATAGAATTACATTTTCTTTTGGCCCTCTTCCTATTCTATCCAGAATGAAAGAGATATAAAACAGACAACAGTTACTGTAAATCAGCTGAATTTGAATCAAAGCAACCAAAAAATAAAATCCCTAAAAGTTGCATAAACAATCAGATAATTTGTTAGTTACCTGATACCAAGAATCAGAGCTGCTTCTCTTCTGGTCATCTTAGGCTGAAATCCTCCATCATAGAACTTGCGGATTTTAGGTTTAGGGGATCGAGCCTTGAATGCTTGCCAAGCTTGGATCCCATACCTACCAGCAAGAGCCGCTGCAGCAACTGCAAGCCCAGCCAAAAAGGGTGTGGCCTGATATTTAAATCTACAATTTCATCAACAAATTGAAATTACACAAAATTTCAACGTCCAAACAAACTAGTGAAAAGCTCTTGCATACCATTTTTGTTGGAATTGAAATTTGTGAGACAGTATTTGCTGAGGTTCATTCGAAATTTTTGTTAAAATCTCTCTTTTTTTCAGGGTTTGGGGTTGAAGAAGGTGACTGCGCGCGTTGTCGATCTCATATATGCCCATGTATGATTCTATAGTTATTTTACCAATCATTTTGTGCCGCGTGTTGTTAGTATAACTGGTACGGTACTCCAATCCCCATTTCCTAATACTGGGAGAAATTTTGCGGTCCTATTTTACCAAATTTTAACATATTATATTTTGAGAATTTTATTATTTCCTTCCTCTAATAATTTTTTATTGACTATTTTTTTATACATATTTATAATTTTTTTATTAATTTTTTAATTATATTCATTTTAAAAATATTTATTTTTATTTATTTAAATAATAAATATAAATTCAATTCAATCTATCTACTATTATTTAAAAATTAAATAAATTTCACTTTAAAATTTTAAATAAATTAAATCTTTATGTTGTTACTCAAAAATTAAATAAACTCTCATTTAATATAATATTATTTTTATAATAAAATATTATTTTTATATGATAAAAAATATTTTTTTATATAATAAAATTTTATTTTTATAATTTTTAAAAAATTATTTATTATATTTATATATATTTTAAAATTTTTATATTAATTAAAATACTAAATTTTTGATATTTTAAATTATAAAAAATAATAATTTTATTATTAAAAAATAATATTATATTTTATTAGAATTTATTTATTTTTTAATAAAAATAAAGGAGTTTAATTAGTTTAAAATTTTAAATTAAAATTTATTTGGTCCTTAAATAAAAATATAAAAATTTAATTGGATTTATTTTCCTTTAATAATTAATGAGATATTGTTTTAGAAATAAAATAAAATAGTTAATTTATATTTTAATCATATCTAAAAAAAATTGAAATAATAATTTTGAGATAATAAAAATAAAAAATATAAAACGAAGGGAATATTTATCTTTTATATTATATAAAAATTTATTAGTTAATTCTTTTAATTTTGAAAAATATATTAAAATATTATTAATATATTTAAAAGTTTATTAATTAATTTATCAGTTAATTTTATTAATTAAATATTATAAAAAATTTAAAATATTATTAATGCAAAAAAATTAATTAATATATTTTTTATTAAATTATGAAAATAATTAATAAATTTTTTAAAATATAAAAATTAAATAATAAAATATTTAACAATTAAAATTAATAAATAGATTAATTAATAAATTTTTTAAAATTTTTTAAAAAGTCAAAAATATTTTATTATAGTTTACAAAATAAAAAATTAACTAAAGTTTTCTAATATTAAAATTATTAGCTATAAGAGTTTGAAAAAATAAATTATAATGGACCTTGCATAAATAATTTACTCAATACTTAATAGAAATAGGGGCTACGCGTTTATAACAAACGGACCCAAACATTTAATATGTGAACTATATATTATGAGAATAGAATCAAATTGAAGTATATAGAAAATCAAATTAAATCGATAATTTATTATTAAATTTAATTTTTTAATATAATTAAATTAAATAATTAAATTTTTTAAAGAAATTTTTATTGAACCTGAGTCTCAGATTTTAACCCCCTCGTTTGTATATAGTATGATCTAAAGGAGGACATTAGCATTTAGATTAGAGTTTCTCCATATCCTTTGGCATTAAGCACATGATTAGAGTCTAGAGCTTTGTAGCCTAATATATATTTTTGAAGATTGATGAGTTCTTTCACCTAAAGTAAAACTTTTCAGAAAGTGCATAAACTTCTTTTGTTTTATTTGTATTATTACATGAACTTTCTGAAAATTAGAGTATTTTACTTTTCTGGAAGAAACTCATATAAGTAAAATTTGATAAGTTGTATTTTTTTATATTAAATTTAATAAAATATTCTTTAATTTATTATATTTAAAATTATATTATTGACATTGATATTGTTGATATATATGTTTATTTGATATGAAAGAAGATAAATACAATATATTTATGTAATAGAACATAATAGGACATTATTATACATGTTAGAATAATAATAGGAAACTTATATCATATTCTATTTAAAATTAATTTTATTAACTTATTTCATTTTAATAATATTCAAACCATGTCTAATAGTGCCCTAATCGAATTGAGCTTAATAGAGCCGTAATCGAATCGAGCTTAGTCAAGTTTTGATAAATTCAGATTCGATTAAAAAATAAATTTAAAAGTTTGAGTTCGAGTTTGAACTCGACTCAAGTTTCATTTATAAGATCGAGCTCGATTCATAAAATAAATATTAAACTCGAACTCGGTTCGAACTCGATTCGTAATAAGTTTGTTTATCACATTAATGAATCAACTCAAACTTCATTCAAAAAGTTCGAATTTGAGCTCATTTAGACTCGAATTTGAGTTTAATTATATTATAAACAAGCTCAATATAATTTAAATTTATTTAAATTATAAATAAATTTAAATTATAAGATTATTAAGAGACTTTTAAATTATTTTTTTTATTTAATTAAAATCTCTGGAACCCAAAACTAATGAAAAAGAATGTAGAATGATTATATTTTATAGAAAAGTCATGATTCTCCATATCCCTTCAACTTTCGATATGAGATTAGTGTTAGCAAACAAGCTTGTTTGCGAGTCTGCTCATGAGTTTGTTTACGAATCTGTTCATGAGTTAGCTCGCGAGTCTAAACTAGCTGAATCTAATCGAGTTTTTATTGAGACGAGTCTCGAATAACTCATGAACAGTTTGGTTCGTTTACACTCCTACTGTCTAACATGCCATATAAAGAGTTCACAGCCTTCATGATTAAATATGTTATTCTTTTTACCAATAAATTTCATAATTTGTTCATCACACAAGAGAGGTTGCCACCAGCATTCTCTTCAATTTTGCGGTTTATACCTGTAATACCCGGCTAGACTCCGGTATCGGAATTCCTACCGTCCGGTGGAATCTCGGATGTCGGAAACCTCTAGAAGAGTAAAAATCATGTTTTCATAAAATGATTTAATGTATTTTATGGTTTTAAGCAAAAAGGAAATTGAGTTTTAAATGAAAAAGACCAAGGAGACATTTCCTGGTTCGGCCGCCGAACCCTAAGTTCGGCCGCCGAACGTGGGATGGTTTAGGGGGCAAGTTAAGCTTCCGAAAGTTTTAAAGGTTCGGCCGCCGAACCTCATGTTCGGTCACCAAACTTGCATGAGTTTTGGAGGCACTTTAGGCTGCCGAAAGGTGGTCTGTCAGCTCCTATATAAGAGCTCCATGGCCGAAACGGGCTAGTTTTCTCCCCATTTTCAGCCACGGTGAGTTCTTGCTCTCCCATGGTTCGTTTTTGATGTTTTTACTCCGATCTTTCACGTTTTAACAAGCTTTATGTTGATTTGAAGATATTTGAACAAAAAGAGCAAGTTTTGGAAACTTGGAGACTAAAGAGCGGATTTCTCCCCATCTCCGAGTTGGATCGCCTCTCCTCTCGTTCCTCAAGAGGTAAGAGTAGATCCATAGTTCATTTCATGTTTTAAGTAAGTTTTATGAAGATTTATGGGATAGAAATGCATGTATAGGTTTATGTTGAGTTTATGGTTAAATGTGTGTTTATGAGCAATGTATGTTGGTTATGTATGTTTGATGTGTTGTAGTTGGGGTTTAAATTAGTTTGAAACCCCTAGGAGCTTGTATGCTTGAGTATGCATGTTGTAGAATAGGAAAATGCTTGATTGAATGTGTTAGGAGGCTTTTATGCATGTAGAGGCTGAGTTTCTTCCCTTTGGGAAGAACTCAAGTTCGGCAGCCGAAGGTTCTTTCGGCCGCCGAACCTGCCTGTGGTAGCATGTATCGGCTGCCGAACCTGCCTGTGATAGCATGTATCGGCTGCCGAACCCTGCCCCCGAAAGTGGACTTTCGGCTCTGGAAGGGACTTTCGGCCGCCGAAGGTGTTGCCGAACATGCATGAGTTTCGTCTCTGGAGGGAACCTTCGGCCGCCAAAGGTGCCGCCAAAGGTGCATGACTTTAGGCTCTGGAGGGCCTTTCGGCCGCCGAACCTGCCGCCGAAAGTGCCCTGTTTAGCCCTCCTTTGCATGATTTATGTGATTGTTTTAAGGTGTTTTAGGGGATTTTTGGGGAGTATTTTAGAGTCATGTTTATGTATGTAAGGTCCCTCATTTGAGTCCACCTGTGTAGGTTCAGACCCGAGGAACCGAGGACCCCAGCAGTGAGTTCAGCTGCTGTTGAGTCTGTTAGAGCTTCAGCCAGAGGTGAGTGGAATAACTCTTTATGTTTTAAAGTAAATAAATCAATTCTTAGCATGATTCACGCATCATGAATACCATGAGATATATTAGGTTGTTTGCATTAGAATTCACGAATATGTTGCATTGCATAATATGTTATTGATGTGGATGGATGTTGGATGACCCATAGCCCTCAATCTATGATGTGATGATATGATATGTACGGTACGGAATGAAAGACCAGTGAGACCCATTCTATGTTCGCTGGCACCATGTAAGAGAAAGACCAGGACCCATTCTACGTTCTGGCACTATGGAATTATGTAGAGGGCTAATGGTGACAAGTTCATCCTTTATGTGATTTGTTTGTGATGTGATGCATTTCATGGAAGCATGGACTTTAAATTTAATGTTTATTTATTCTGCTCACTGGGCTTTATAGCTCACCCCTCTCCCTTAACCCCCAGGTTTGCAGGTACAGGGTAGACCAGGAGGTCAGCAGGAGTAGAGTCATGTGTTATGTAATAGCTAGATGTGGACATGGATATGATGTAATGGCAAAGTATGATATAGAAATGTTATGTAATGGTGCTTATGAAAGTTCAGAGTTGTGCTTGACCATAGTATTATGTTAATCCCTTTCTAGTACATGATCTTAATGTTTAATGATGATTATTGTAAACCAAACTTAATTTATGTTATGTCACCCCATTGGAGCATTGATGAGGGCTCCAAGGTGGGGTTAATGTTTATGTTTATGTATAGTGCATGCACAGGTTGAGTTTGGTGATTGAATGGAAAGAAAAGTTCAAAATTTTTATGTATGTTGTTGATCATGTATGGGATTAAACAGGTCCACAGGATGAATGTTTGGCTTGCTACGGGTCCCAGCGGCCTTAAGCCGATCTGGATCCTAGCGCCGGTAGCGGTCCGATTTTCGGATCGTTACAGATTGGTATCAGAGCCCTAGGTTCATATGGTCGGACCTAGAGTGTCGGGCTCATAGATGTTCTAGAAGGTCAAGCACAATAGGAAAACCATGTCCACTACGATAGGATGTAGAGTCGTGTCTTGAAATGATGATGTGAAATGCCATGATTTTATGCATGTGCATTAATGATATGCTATGTATGTGATGTATGTGATGCGGGTTTATGTGTTTGCACATGAACCATTTGATGCTAATGTTCTATGTGATGTATGCTGTTTTTCAGAAAACAGGATGAGAGGAACTCGTCGATCTGCACGATTGACTGGAGTACCACCCCAGGACGAGGGCACTGATGCCCGTCCTCTTGCATTGCCTAGGGCAATGTCAAGTAGGTCCAGCAAAGAAAGAGCAGTAAGAGACCCTAGAAGGTCTCTAGATTTGGGTAGAAGCAGATCAGTGAGGGGAACAGTGCAAGGGGATATGTCAGAGGTTGTGGGGGATCAGATGGATGTGGATCAGAGGAGGGATGGCAGTCTCGGAGTAAGTATGTCGGAAGAGGGAATGGGAGAGTCCCAAGGAGGCACTCAGGCCTCGGGATTTGTTCAGTCACCTTACTACCCACCCTTTTCATATAATCTCAGGTATTCGATGGGAGGTACATCGGATTACCCCAGTTTTAACCCTTACCACTCTCAGATGCCATACCCACCTTTCTACCCATCGTACCCACAGTACCCTATGTATCCACCCCCACCCTACCATCCAGGTACAGCAAACCCTACCCCAGAGGATGCTGCACCTCCTCCACCACCAGCAGCACCTACTGTCTCAGAAACCCAAATGCCTAAACCTAGCTCATCTGGGGGGAGAAAGGTCAAGATGACCGATTACATGAAGCTAGGTGCTCCCCAGTTTGAAACCAGTGATGACCCATTTGTGTACCTTGAGAGGGTCAAGACAATTACAGATGAGATAGGAGTTGATGACAGTAGAGCCATTCAGATGGCTGGGTTCACACTAAAATGCAAGAAGGCCCGAGAGTGGTTTAAGAACTATGTGAACCCGAGGTTGGACAACCTATCATGGGAGGAGTTTGCAAATGAGTTTGCAGGATGGGCTTTCCCTGATAGTTCAAGAGAATTGAAGATGATTGAGTTTGAGCAGCTGAGGCAGACGGATGAGATGAGTGTGGATGAGTTCATAGACAGGTTTTTGGAACTGTTGCCGTTTGTCGAGCAAAATCTGGATTCAGATCAGAAAAAGTCAAGGAGGTATATCATGAAGCTCCATTCCAGGTATTCCTCCTTGATTCAGTCAACAGAGAGGGAGAGTTTCCATGCCATTGTGGATATGGCTCGGAGGATGGAGGCTAGTGCAATCATCGAAGGGAAAGTCAAACAGTCAGTGGCACAGCCTTCTGGTTCCAAGACCCCAGGTGGAGGAAGGATAGACTCTTCTTCTCTGAGTTCAGCTAGTAAGAGGTGGAGTAATACCACCAAGAAGCCAAAGAAGAACAAGTTCTGGAATAAGATCAAGTCTGGTCTGGGATTAGGAAGTGGTTCGAGCTCAGGTGCAGATAATGCAGTATGCAAGAAGTGTGGGAAGCCGCACAAAGGAGTATGTCTGGTTGGGATGACAGCCTGCTTCAGATGTGGGCAGGAGGGACACATGGCACGGGAGTGTCCTAGGCCAGCTTTTGTGGCACAGTCTCAACAGACAGCTTCTGGTAGTGTGGCTCAGCCAGTAGCTCTAGCTGCGACTCAGGCTAGTGGCAGAGGCAGAGGAAGAGGGGCAGCCTCTTCTTCAGCGGGTTTCAGGGGTGAGGGCCCGTCAGCTCCAGCACGGATCTTCACCATGACTCAGCAGGAGGCAAACACATCCAACACCGTGGTGTCAGGTAATCTCATCATTGGTTGTTCTGATGTGTATGCATTAATGGACCCTGGTGCATCTCATTCTTTCATTGCTCCAAGGGCCGTCGAGAGGTTGAGATTGATGGTCTCTGGGTTAGAGTGTCCCCTATGGGTCAGTAGACCCAAGTGTGACCCGTCAGTGGCAGAGTCAGTCTGCCAGTATAGTCCAGTTTTTGTTGAGGGAAGATGCCTTTCAGCCGACCTTGTGGTTCTAGATTTGACTGATTTTGACGTCATTCTAGGGATGGATTGGCTATCTACCCATGGTGCTACCTTGGACTGCAGAGACAAGGTAGTCAAGTTCAGATGTCAGGATGGGTCAGAGGTTGTCTTCAGAGGAGACAGGGGGAGTACACCTAGAGGTTTGATATCAGCCCTTCAGGCTCGTAGGTTGCTCAGGAGGGGTTGTCAGGGTTTTCTGGCTCATGTGAGAGAGTTGGATAGTCATGTTAGAGAGCCCGCCTCAGTGCCAGTGGTCAGAGAGTTCTTAGATGTTTTCCCAGACGAGCTGCCAGGTTTACCACCTGCTAGGGAGATAGAGTTAGAAATTGAATTGATGCCTGGAACTAGACTGATCTCTATCCCTCCCTACAGGATGGCACCAGCAGAATTGAAGGAGTTGAAAGAGCAGTTGCAAGAGCTGGTAGATAGGGGTTTCATCCGACCGAGTACCTCACCTTGGGGTGCTCCAGTACTATTTGTGAAAAAGAAGGATGGATCCCTTAGACTTTATATCGACTACAGGCAGTTGAACAAGGTCACTACCAAGAATAAGTACCCATTGCCAAGGATCGACGATCTATTCGATCAGCTAGCAGGAGCAGGTTGTTTCTCCAAAATAGATCTGAGATCGGGGTATCATCAGCTGAGGATAAGAGGAGAGGATGTACCGAAGACAGCATTCAGGACCAGATATGGGCACTATGAGTTCCTTGTGATGCCGTTCGGGTTAACCAATGCCCCTGCAGCATTCATGGATCTCATGAACAGAGTTTTCAGTCAATACCTGGATCACTTTGTTATTGTCTTCATAGATGATATCTTAGTGTATTTCAGGAATGCAGAGGAGCATGCCCATCATCTGAGGTTAGTTCTGCAGACCTTGAGGGAACATGGCTTGTATGTCAAGTTCTCCAAGTGTGAGTTCTGGCTGAGGAGCATCTCCTTCTTAGGGCATGTGGTGTCAGAAAATGGAATCGAGGTAGACCCCAAGAAAGTGGAAGCTGTAGCTAACTGGCCTAGACCCACTACGGTGACAGAGATCAAGAGTTTCTTGGGTTTGGCAGGTTACTAAAGGAGGTTCGTTCAGGACTTCTCTAAGATTGCAGCTCCCATGACCAGATTGACTAAGAAGAACCAGAGGTTCGTGTGGACCAACCAGTGTGAAGAGAGCTTTGAGGAACTAAAGAAGAGGTTGACTTCAGCATCGGTGTTAGCTCTACCGACTAGTAATGAGGACTTCACAGTCTTTTGCGATGTGTCCCGTGTGGGATTGGGTTGTGTGCTGATGCAGAATGAAAGGGTGATTGCTTATGCTTCTAGGCAGCTAAAGAAGCACGAGTTGAATTACCCTACACATGACCTAGAGATGGCAGCAGTGATCTTTGCACTCAAGATGTGGAGGCACTACCTTTATGGGGTTAAATGTGAGATCTTCACAGATCATAAAAGCCTGCAGTACATCCTGAGTCAGAGGGAGCTGAATATGAGGCAGAGAAGATTGGTAGAATTGCTTAGTGACTATGATTGCAAGATCCAGTACCATCCGGGTAAGGCGAATGTTGTGGCAGACGCCTTAAGCCAGAAATCACTTGGCAGTTTGTCCCATATTTCAGCAGAGAGGAGGCTAGTGGTGAGGCAGTTTTTCGAGCTCATGAATGAAGGTCTACAGTTGGAGTTGTCTGGTACAGGTGCTTTAGTTGCCCAGATGAGAGTGGCACCCGTGTTTCTGGAGCAGGTGGCTCAGAAACAGCATGAGGACCCAGAGTTAGTGAAGATTGCCAGGACTGTTCAGTCAGGCAAGGATAGTGAGTTCAGATTCGACAGCAAGGGGATCCTTAGCTATGGAAACAGATTGTGTGTACCAGATGACGTAGGGCTGAAGGGAGACATTATGAGAGAGGCTCATAATGCCAGATACAGCATTCACCCCGGAGCCACCAAGATGTATCAAGATCTGAAGAAAGTGTATTGGTGGCCAGCTATGAAGAAAGAAGTGGCACATTTTGTGTCAGCCTGCGAAGTGTGTCAGAGGGTGAAGCTGGAACATCAGAAACCGGCTGGAATGCTTAACCCACAACCTATTCCAGAGTGAAAATGGGAGAATATAGCTATGGACTTCGTGGTGGGGCTACCGGCGGCGTCCAATAAATTGGACTCCAGATGGGCGATTGTGGACAGACTCACCAAATCTGCTCACTTCATCCCTGTCAGGAGTGGCTATTCTGTGGACAAGTTGGCGCAGGTGTATGTTGATGAGATCATCAGGCTGCATGGGGTTCCTGTTTCAATAGTGTCTGATCGAGGGCCCCAGTTCACCTCCAGGTTTTGGCGGAGTCTGCAGAACGCTATGGGTACCAGGTTGGATTTTAACACTGCTTTCCATCCACAGACGGACGGACAATCAGAGAGGACCATCCAGACAATAGAGGATATGCTCAGAATGTGTGTGCTGGATTTTGGCGGTTCTTGGAGGCAGCATCTACCTTTAGTGGAGTTTGCCTACAATAACAGCCATCATGCCAGCATAGGGATGGCCCCATATGAAGCTTTATATGGAAGGAAGTGCAGGTCGCCTGTCTGTTGGGAAGAAGTTGGAGAAAAGGCCTTGGCAGGGCCTGAGCTAGTAGAGATCACCAGCAGAGTGGTGCCCATAATCAGAGAAAGAATCAAGACTGCTGCAAGCAGGCAAAAGAGTTATGCAGATATCCGCAGAAGACAAGTAGAGTTTCAGGAGAGGGATTTGGTATTGCTCAAGGTGTCTCCAATGAAAAGGGTGATTCGGTTTGGGAAGAAAGGTAAGCTAGCTCCACGGTACATCGGACCCTTTGAAGTCTTGCAAAAGATTGGGAATGTATCGTACAAGCTGGACTTGCCTGCTTCAATGGAGAGAATCCATCCGGTTTTCCATGTTTCCATGTTAAGGAAGTTCGTGTCAGATCCGGGCAAGGTTCTTAGTGAGCCTGATGTGGAGATCCAAGAGGATCTCACCTATGTTGAACAGCCAGTACGGATCCTAGATACCCAGATCAAAAAGCTAAGGAACAAGAAAATCCCGATGGTGAAAGTCCTTTGGAATCACCACAACATCGAAGAGTGTACCTGGGAGACACGGGAGTCTATGCTCCGGCAATATCCTCATCTCTTCTAAGGTGAGTTTTTATGTGCTTTGTATGAATGTTTATGTTTTATCCTATGCCATGTGTTTGTTTGGTGAACAATCGGGGACGAATGTTCTTAAGGGGGGAAGAATATAATACCCGGCTAGACTCCGGTATCGAAATTCCTACCGTCCGGTGGAATCTCGGATGTCGAAAACCTCTAGAAGGGTAAAAATCATGTTTTCATAAAATGATTTAATGTATTTTATGGTTTTAAGCAAAAAGGAAATTGAGTTTTAAATGAAAAAGACCAAGGAGACATTTCCAGGTTCGGCCGCCGAACGTGGGATGGTTTAGGGGGGCAAGTTAGGCTTCTGAAAGTTTCAAAGGTTCGGCCGCTGAACCTCATGTTTGGCCGCCAAACTTGCATGAGTTTTGGAGGCACTTTAGGCTGCCGAAAGGTGGTCTGCCAGTCCCTATATAAGAGCTCCATGGTCGAAACGAGCGAGTTTTCTCCCCATTTTCGGCCACGGTGAGTTCTTGCTCTCCCATGGTTCTTTTTTGATGTTTTTCCTCCGATCCTTCACGTTTTAACAAGCTTTATGTTGATTTGAAGATATTTGAACAAAAAGAGCAAGTTTTGGAAACTTGGAGACTAAAGAGCGGATTTCTCCCCATCTCCGAGTTGGATCGCCTCTCCTCTCGTTCTTCAAGAGGTAAGAGTAGATCCATAGTTCATTTCATATTTTAAGTAAGTTTTATGAAGATTTATGGGGTAGAAATGCATGTGTAGGTTTATGTTGAGTTTATGGTTAAATGTGTGTTTATGAGCAATGTATGTTGGTTATGTATGTTTGATGTGTTGTAGTTGGGGTTTAAGTTAGTTTGAAACCCCTAGGAGCTTGTATGCTTGAGTATGCATGTTGTAGAATAGGAAAATGCTTGATTGAATGTGTTAGGAGGCTTTTATGCATGGAGAGGCTGAGTTTCTGCCCTTTGGAAAGAACTCAGGTTCGGCAGCCGAAGGTTCTTTCGGCCGCCGAACCTGCCTGTGGTAGCATGTATCGGCTGCCGAACCCTGTCCCCGAAAGTGGACTTTCGGCTGCCGAAGGTGCCGCCGAACATGCATGAGTTTCGTCTCTGGAGGGAACCTTCGGCCGTCGAAGGTGCCGCCGAAGGTGCATGACTTTCGGCTCTGGAGGGCCTTTCGGCCGCCGAACCTGCCGCCGAAAATGCCCTGTTCAGCCCTCCTTTGTATGATTTATGTGATTGTTTTAAGGTGTTTTAGGGGGGGTTTTAGGGGGGGTTTTTGGGGAGTATTTTAGAGTCATGTTTATGTATGTAAGGTCCCTCATTTGAGTCCACCTATGTAGGTTCAGACCCAAGGAACCGAGGACCCCAGCAGTGAGTTCAGCTGCTGTTGAGTCTGTTAGAGCTTCAGCCAGAGGTGAATGAAATAACTCTTTTTGTTTTAAAGTAAATAAATCAATTCTTAGCATGATTCACGCATCATGAATGCCATGAGATATATTAGGTTGTTTGCATTAGAATTCACGAATATGTTGCATTGCATAATATGTTGTTGATGTGGATGGATATTGGATGACCCATAGCCCTCAATCTATGATGTGATGATATGATATGTACGGTACGGAATGAAAGACCAGTGGGACCCATTCTACGTTCGCTGACACCATGTAAGAGAAAGACCAGGACCCATTCTACGTTCTGGCACTTTGGAATGTTATGTTTAAGTGAAAGATCAGGACCCATTCTACGTTCTGGCACTATGAAATTATGTAGAGGGCTAATGGTGACAAGTTCATCCTTTATGTGATTTGTTTGTGATGTGATGCATTTCATGGAAGCATGGACTTTAAATTTAATGTTTATTTATTCTGCTCACTAGGCTTTATAGCTCACCCCTCTCCCTTAACCCCCAGGTTTGCAGGTACAGGGTAGACCATGAGGTCAGCAGGAGTAGAGTCATGTGTTATGTAATAGCTAGATGTGGACATGGATATGATGTAATGGAAAAGTATGATATAGAAATGTTATGTAATGATGCTTATGAAAGTTTAGAGTTGTGCTTGACCATAGTATTATGTTAATCCCTTTCTAGTACATGATCTTAATGTTTAATGATGATTATTATAAACCAAACTTAATTTATATTATGTCACCCCATTGGAGCATTGATGAGGGCTCCAAGGTGGAGTTAATGTTTATGTTTATATATAGTGCATGCACAGGTTGAGTTTGGTGATTGAATGGAAAGAAAAGTTCAAAATTTTTATGTATGTTGTTGATCATGTATGGGATTAAACAGATCCACAGAATGAATGTTTGGCTTGTTACGGGTCCCGACGGCCTTAAGCCGATCTGGATTCTAGCGCCGGTAGCGGTTCGATTTTCGAGTCGTTACGATACCCTACTTCCATAAAAGTTAAAAATATATTTTCTTGAAAAATATAATTCCAAAGAAGTAGAGTATTTTGAATCATATAAGGCTATAAAAAACAATAACTCAAATGGATATTGGATAAAAAAAAATCTAAATATTTCGATAATTTATATTTATATTCAATACTTCAAATTTTAAATAATAAAGTTAAAACTTTTCGATTTATTATAATTATAGTCAAAGAACTAAATTGAATTTATATAAATTAATGATAAATTATAATATAATCTCTAAAATTTTATATTATTAAAATATATAATTTTTTAATTTAAATTTTATATTAAAATTAAATATATTTTATATTTAATATATTATATTGAATAAATATTTATTATGAATAAAATTTTGTTATATTATATATCGCATATAAATAATATATATTAAAATATTTTGTTTATACTCAATATTATAAATTATGTGTATATTTTTTATATTCAAAAAATTTTACTTTCTATTAATAATATTTTAAATTAAATAAAATATTATACATTTTAAATGGTAAAATTTTATTTTTTTAACATCATATATAAATAATATATATTAAAATATTTTACTGAAGGCTTATACTCAATATTATAATTTATGTGTATATTTTTTATATTTGAAAATTTTTATTTCCTATTAATAATATTCTAAATAAAATGAAATATTATATATTTTAAATTGTAATTTTTTTTTATATTTTAAGTTTTTATTAATATCTATGATATTATATAGAAGTGAAAATAAAAAGTGAATAATGAGATTAATAAAAAATGATATTGTTGTAATAAAAATATATATTTAAGAACTACTTTAATATATAAATAGAACTTTAGGACTATATTATAATTTACCATTAACTTATTTTTTTTTAAATAGAATTTACCGTTAACTTATATAAATTCAATTTAGTTCTTTCTATAATTGTGAACATTTGAAATAGTTTGGATGTAAATTATCATATTCCAAACCTCCTTAAATCAAAAACAGGCACACACCAGAATGCCACAGCATACCAGAACATTTCTTGCATTCTTACAACTTAAAATCAATAAAGGAAATAAATGATTGGAAACTGTTTATGAACACACTACACCAAGTTTTCCTCACAATCTCAATAACAT
This sequence comes from Manihot esculenta, assembly GCF_001659605.2. Taxonomy (NCBI): domain Eukaryota; kingdom Viridiplantae; phylum Streptophyta; class Magnoliopsida; order Malpighiales; family Euphorbiaceae; genus Manihot; species Manihot esculenta. Next base: position 4,474,696 of record NC_035170.2, read on the forward strand.
GGAAGAGGAGAAGAACAGAACAGTGGAAAAAGCAATCTCATGTCAACACCAAAACTACATAAATCATACTATTATCATCTTCCAATCAATCCTAATACATAACAAATATTTAACAATTGCATTTTGTTTAGAAGAATAAAAAGGTCTTAGCGATGATGATGACGATGATGACAACAACAATTGCAACAATCATACAGTTTTATTCCCTTTTTTTCCCTTCGCACTTTTAGAAAACTAGTTGCTTATAAAGGAAAATGGATGCATATATCAAATCTTTTTTCAATGAATCTCTTTTTATCAGTAATACCTAAAATGAAATTGTCCCCTGTGCTACCTGCTGCTTTCTCCGTTGACGGTTTCCTCTTCTGTGTGTGCTTCGTAGTTGTTAGTGACATGCCTAGATGTTGCTTTTTCCGTTGACAGTTTTCTCTTCTGTGTGCAAGTCATAGTTGTTATTGACAATGGGATCCATCCTAGGAGGACCATGATGCCTCCTTGATCCAGCTAGGGAAGCAGAGAATGAAAGCCGCTTCTTTGCAGAACCCACTGATGCCTTTTCTTGTGTCCCTTTCTTATACAGCCCTAATGGGCTCGGCAACCGAGATTTTGCCTTTGCTGACTTTGTGGACGACATGTAACTTGGAACAGAAGGTAAGCTAGCAAGGCTCTCATCATCTCTTACTGATGATCCCGCTATACTGTGCCTCCAATAATGCTCAGACTGGACACTGAGCAAACTCCTCGAGTCATCATCCTCACCCCAAACACTCTCTTTTGGGCTTGATGGTTTTGTGTTCCTGGTTAGTAATGATATAGAGTGCACTTTGAAAGAAGAAGTTGAAGGGGATCGGCGAATGGAAGGTCGGCTAACACTGGGTGAAAGCTTATTATCCCGGTTGAAATCACGAAGAGAGTAAGCTCTGCTGATTTCACCAATAGATATGGCAAGGCTTGTTGTGCTTTTAACAGAGGTATGGTCATTACTATAACGCTCGGACTGGACTCTGAACAAACTCCTTGAGTCATCATCCCCACCTCGAACACTCCCTTTTGGGCTTGATGGTTTTGTATTCCTGGTTAGTAATGATATAGAAGGCGCTTTGGAAGGATGAGTTGAAGGGGATCGAAGAAGGAGAGGTCGGTTAGACGTTAGGGGACTAGGTGAAAGCTTATTATCGCGGTTGAGATCACGAAGAGAGTAAGATCTGCTGATTTCATCAATAGACATGGCACGGCTTGCTGTGCTTTTAACAGAGGCATGATCATTAGTATCTACGGTGCTCCGGCTCTCCCACGGCCGGGCTGCCATCCATCTTTCTAACCAACTCCAACCCCACTGCGGATTATTTTGATCAATAAATGTTGGGTTTGCTGATTTTGAAGAGGTCTTCCATGTTTGCTGCTCAAAAAATTTATCACATGTTAGTTTTAATACTTGGTTTGAATTTCTCTACTTATTTTGAAGAGTTCTAAATATCAAAAAAATGCTCATACATGTTGTAGTGAAATTATAATCTGCATTGTAAAATAACTTTTATAAGGGGGGGAAAAACACTCGATTACCTGACGAGAGAATGCATAAGCCAATGCCCTTTCTCTTCTCATAGCAGCTTCTTGCTTTTGAAGTAAGCTTGCTTCAATTTGCTCCTTTGACTGCATGCTATCATCCCATTGTTCTCCAATCTGAAGTTAACATACAAGCAATTTAGAACTCAATATCAACAAAAGATATTTTTACATCTTTCAAGGCCAAGAGGGGATAATGTCTCCACTTATTTGATTAAAAAAGGAAGAGTAAAAATGCAATATCAAGTTTCCTTTGAAAGGAAGATTTCAGAGCTTGATAAAAGTACTTTATCAAATAAATGAGAAATTCTTTGGCAAACTCTTTGGATCAGTACAGTAAGTTCGTTTCAGAGTAAATCGAAAGTAAAACAACAAGATAATTGATTCTTCCAAATCCGAACGTCAGCGTTAATATTAAAGTACAGATGCTAGCAGGAAAAATGGTCTGGTGACATTTGCATACCTTGTCAAGAATAAACCAAAAGAATACAAGCATTACCTAGTTGCAGAAAGGCACACACGCACACGCACACATAGGTACATATATACTCTCACAAGAGTAATGGACTTGATGATAAAAAGTATGAATGAGCACACTTACAGCATCTTTCAACTTCTGAAGCTCTTTCTCACGTCTTTGTTGGAGCTGCCGCTGCAGGGCCTGGTTCTCCTCAGACATTCTGATCCTCCTTGCATGAATTTGAGACTGCACACGAGCAAGTGTCTGCATTGCTTGTAAGGTGTTAGTCGCTTGCCGTTTGACAGATTGGCCTTGTATTAACATCTTCAATCTCATCAATCCCTTCAAAGCTCGTAGTGCCCTCCTTGCCTGAAAACCAGAATAGAAAGAACCTATACTGCGTGTATATAAATGAGATCTAAGAGAACACAATATTATAATTGACATCGCAGCTTCAATGTATCCGTGATATTTACACACAGAGAGAGATTGACAGAAAAACCTACAGTTAGACATTATTTATGAAAAAGAAAAATCTGAATTCCAATGGAAGTATGATGCCTTGAGCATCATACTTCCATTGGAATTCAGATTTTTCTTTTTCATATATAATGTCTGGAGCATCAACTGTTTATATTAATTTGCACTACAAGTATTTCACAATCTCTAGCCTTTTCCCTCATCAAAATGCAGAAAATGTATACCCTCCGCATTAGGAATAAACACCAGATGCATATAAGTTTTACCATATTGAAACATTTATCATATTAGGAAAGAAATAAATAGAAACCCCTTGGAGTAAACAGAAGGGTACCAAATATCCTCTAAATGCCGTTTGAATCCTGATAGCAGCTTCTTCTTCGCTCAGTTTTTCAGAGTAACCTGACACACTAGTGAGCCGAACAACCTCAGCAGCAGCATGGGCAGCAGCAACAGCTGCCTCAGCAGCTGCAGCAGTGGCAATTGCCGCAGTATATGCAAGCTTGCACTGCTCGTTCTCAGCTTCAGTTAATTTCACATTTTCTACAGGGGGAGGAAGAAGAACAGCACGTGGTGGTGGAGGCGGAGGTGGCGGTGGTGGTGCTGGTGCTGGTGCTGATGCTGGTGCTGGTGCTGGTGCTGATGCTGATGCTGGGGGTGGAGGTGGAGGTGGAGGTGGAGGAGGGGCAGAAATTGCTAATGCAGTAGTTTCTTCACATTCAGAACAAAGCAGATCTAGATCCTTCTCTTGTTTCTTTGATTTGGATCTCTAGTTAAACAGAAAAGCAAAAAAAGTAAACCAATATTAATTTTAGATCATCAACAAATCTAAATAGTAAAAAGTAAATTATTGTGCTACAATCCAAAATTTCCAACAAAAACCTTAGGATTGAAAATTCTCTTCAAGGAAAAGAACCAACTCCCCCTTTTCCCCATTTCTTAATCATTCATGTCACCTGGGCTCTACATGAAATTTCAAAATACAAGTGAGATTAAACCATAAAGATTTATCAGAGATATTCAAATGTAAAATAAAGTAATCCGCCATTGAACAAAAGGTTGAAGATTACATCAAAACAGAAAAAATAAATGATCAAACTGCATTTGGAAAACAAGAAAGAAACCCTTGGAAACTTGACCTCAAAATGTGTTTGAACAATAAAAAAAATGTAAATTTTTTTTGAGGAAATCCCAATATTTAGAAACTAGATCTATCATAAACAATAATACAAATAATATGTTTAAAAAGGGGAATAATATTAAGAATGACATTAACTAAAGCACCATTTGTACAGAAATTGTGGAAAATTTCAACCAATTAGTCAAGAAAAGAAACAAACGCTCAAAAATCCAGATTCCAAAATTTACAAGATCTTCATAAAAGACACAAAAACCCAGGTCATAGTTTCCAATTTAGAAAGAAACCCATAAAGGGTTTAAGCCAACAAGAGTTGCCAGAACAAGACAACATTTAACAAATGTATAAAAAACAAACAAAAAAGCCAAATAAAATCCAAAAATTTACCTGTGCATGAAAAATTTTCAGATTTCTGTAACTAGGGAAACATTCTCATCTCTCTCTCTCTCTCTCTCTCTCTCTCTGGGCAGAGAAATGAGAAGCATCAAAAGAAGTAAATGACCACGCGGCTCCTGTGACGAGAGAGAGAGAGAGATGTTGCCAAAGAAAGCTTTCAACAAACAGAAATCGATCGATCGATCAATAACAACTTGGATTGGATAGTTTGAGGTGATATGCAATGGGACCCAATAAATTTTGAAGAATTCTTCCAAAATTAAGAACAAATGGAAAACCAGAAATGGCAAAAATGAGAGACCATTTGCTGTCTTTTCGGTTCTTACTTCCTCGAAGTTCTAAATTAAAAAATAAAATAAATTAAAACAGTTGTAGTTTTTCCGCTCTTCTTCACGGGTAGTTTTTTCCGTTGGGATTATGTTCTGTTTGTTTATTTGGCATTTTCCAAGTAATCACGTTGTTCCTTTAACCAATCACAACTTTCTTTATTATTTTTTTTATAAAAAAGAAAAAAAATACTATTTAATCCTTTCCCTAATAAAAAACTAATTACTTAGTCTATTTATTTTTAAAAATATATTAAATCATTCTTATAAATTTGAAAATTCAACATGTTTCATCCTGCTAAATTTTAGCATTATTATTGTTAGTTTTAACATTTTGAATTTATTCTTTATCGAGCCAATAGAATTATCAATTTAATTTGATTTGATTAATTTTTTTATTTAATTTAATTTAATTTTTATTTTAAAGTTTTTTATTCTTTTTCAGTTCGGTTAAATTTAATTTATATATCAATTTTAAATTTAAATAAATTCTAATTTAATAAAATAATTTTTTAAAAAAAATTATATGTTAAATTAAAGTTAGAAATTCAGGAAAAATATTAAATAATTTTAAAAAAATATGAAATTAATTATTCAGCTTCTATTTTACTAATAAAATAATCATTTCGTTAATTTTATAGGTAATCAACTTAAATGAAAAAGGTTAAATTATTGCAAATATTAAAACGGTTATAAATATTATAATTGAAAGATTAAATTCTCATAAAAAATAAAATTTAAGAGATTAAATTATTATAATTTAATAATAAATTTTAAATAAAATAAAATCTTAAAAAATAAATTGTTTCTTATTAATATAACATAAATTAAAGGGTAATTTACGATTTAGTCCCTGGGTATTGCCATTATTAATAAGTCAGTCCCTGTATTTTCAGAAACCTATTAAAACGTCCTTATGTTTTATTTCCGTCAACGAAATAGTCCTTCCGTCCTATTTTCCGTTAAAATTAGATAAAGGAAGAGAGAGAAAATTTTTAAAATCCAATTTTACCCTCAAATAAAATCATTTATTTAGTTCTTGTATATTGTAATTATTAACAAATTAGTCCTTACATTTTCAAAAATCTATTAAAATATTTTTATCTTTTTTCATATCTATTAAAACGTCCTTATTATTTTTTTTCATCAATGAAATAGTCCCTATCTTTTCTCACATCTATTAAAACATCCTTATCGTTTATTTAAGTCAACGAAATAGTCTCTCCTCATCGTTTCTTTCTGTCAACGAAATCGTCTCTCCCTATATTTTTAGAAATATATTAAAACGTCCTTATTGTTTCTTTTTGTCAACGAAATAGTCTCTATCTTTTCTTAGATCTATTAAAACATCCTTATTGTTTCTTTTTATCAACAAAATAGTCCATATCTTTTCTTTCCTCTTCCTCCTCCGAAAAAGAAGAAGAAGAAGAAGAAGAAGAAGAAGAGAAAGAAGAAAAAGAAGAAGAAGGAGAAGAAGAAGAAGAAGAAGGAGAAGAAGAAGAAGAAGGAGAGAAAGAAGAAAAAGAAGAAGAAGAAGGAGAAGAAGGAGAAGAATGAGAAGAAGAAGAAGAAGAAAAAGAAGAAAAAGAAACAAAAGAAGAAAAAGGAGAAGAAGCAGAAGAAGAAGGAGAAAAAACAGAAGCTGAAGAAGAAAAAGGAGAAGAAGCAGAAGAAGAAGAAGCAAAAGAAAGAAGAATTGATGAAGAAGAAAAGGAAGGAGGAGGAGGAGAAAAATAATTGGGGGTAATTTAGTCTTTTACTATATTTTTAACGGCAAAAATAGACAGAAGGACTATTTCGTTGACGGAGAGAAAACATAAGGACGTTTTAATAGGTTTCTGAAAATACAGGGACTGACTTGTTAATAATGGCAATATTCAGGGACTAAATCGTAAATTACCCTAAATTAAATTATAAATTTTATTAAAATTCAAAATATTATTAAAAATTTATTATTTAGTTTATACACTGGGAAAAAATTCATTAATTTATTTTTTAATTTTTAAAAAATATATCAAAATATTTATAAAATTTTAAAAAATTACTGTAATTAATTTTTTTATTAATTTAAAATATTAAATATTTTATTATTTAATTCTTATAATTTTAAAAAAATTTATTAATTAATCTCTGAATTTTATAAAAAAATCTTATATTGAAATATTTGAGTAATTATTTAATAAATTTTTAAAATTTTAAAAATATTTTTATGTAGTTTTTAAAATTAATAAATTAAGTAATGAATTTTGTGATAGTATAAGAATTGATTATTTTTATATTTTGTTTTATGAGAAAATTATTTTATAGTTTACCCACAATTGAAGGCATGTTGTCTTTAGGTTGAGAAGAAAACATTAAACTGAGAGAGTTTGGGTCATCAATATGAAAGCCGATCCAAATAAATTAAAGTGAAAAATTCTATATTAATATATATAATTCATCTTATTTTAGATAATTTTTTTTGGAGTAATTAAAAAAAATATATTATAATTTAATACTTCTTTCAAATAGTTCTATAATTTAATTTATGATAAAAAAAATTATATAATTTTACTTTGTTAATAATGTGAGATTTTTTTATTTAACATAGTTAATAATACTTAAAAATTAATTAAAAATATTTTTTAATTAAAATAAATTACATTTTAATTTTTAAAATTTTATAAATTTATAAATTTAATTATAAATCTTTATTTTATAATAAAATAGTCCATTTAATTATAATTTATTCTTACATTTTTATAAATTGGTCCCTCAATATTATAATTATTTACAAATAAATATTTATGTATTTTTTTAAATTAATCTCACATGTTTATTAAATTTAATATTTTAAAATAAATTAATAAAATAAAAATTAAATAAAAAATCTTGACAAAATATGTATCTAAATTTAAGTTCAAAGAGTTTTTCTAATTCAACTTTCCCTTCTCATTGATTTTTTTTTATTAATTAAGACAAAAAGAAAGTATGAGATTTTTTATTTTATTTTATTATTTTTTACATATAAAATATTAAAATTTAATAAATTAAGAGACTGGTTTATAAATATAAGGACTGATTAGTAATTATAATGTTTAGGATTAATCTATAAAAATATAAAGATTAATTTTAAATAAAAATATAAAATTTAAATAAAAAATTATTTTATTAATCAAATAAAATTTAATGGATTAAATTTAAAATTTTAAAAATTTAAATATAATTTATTACCATTAAATAAAATTTAATGAGTTAAATAATGTGGTAATTTTTTATAATTATCTGAATTTTTTTAAATTTTAAATTACATGATTGTATTAGACGATATATCCGAGAGAGTGGTAGAAATTAATAATAGTAATAATAATAAAATTGAAAAATCCAACACTAAATTAGCCAACACAATTACAGAGCAGTCTTCGACAGCGGGAAACAAGGAAAGGAAACCTTTTGCAACCCGCTGCAAAGGTGGGTCCTACAACTGAAAGTTCTCAAACCCATTCGACGGCTCTTCCCGCTACCTCTGTGGACAACTGGTGCTTCATCGGAGACAACCGCCCGGAACATGGGTGGCGGAGCTTGTCGCTTCTGTCTTTCCCTTATGTCATTGAGCTCCATTTTCGTCGGAATCTTCCCCACTCCAATCAAGAACTTACGCTGTTTCCTTGAATTGCCTGAAGACGAAGAGCGTATCAAACTTTTGGTTGCCTCCGGTGGAGAAGACTTGGAGGTTAGTAAATTTGATGAAACCTTATTGTTTTCCTTCAACAACCCAGCTGAACTCATAGAAGGAGGAGGAGGTTGTTCAGTTTTGCAGATTAAGATTTTACCGCAGAAGATGACATTATCTGGGGCAAAGGAGTCAGTTTCCAATGAGCTTGGAATCTCAGAGAACTCAAAGAGAAAGTCCTCATGAGAGTCGTCTGAGCCTTGTGGATCATGAAGTTCTGTAATGGATTCATTTTGCTGGTGGGAGAGTGGAAGGTCAGACAAAGAAATTGTGTCTTGATCATCACTAAAATCTTCCATTGTTGTTGGAGCTTAACATTCTGGTCGAAAGGAGAGTAACAGAAAGAGAATGGTTGATGGGTGACAGCAAAGCAGACATAAACATGCATGTATATATAAAAGAAGAGAGGATAGAAAAGGACAAAAGGGGTTATTGGAGAGATGATGTTGCGTTTATGTTAAGGTTTTTGGGGAAGTCAAAGGATTAAATTGTTCAGAAAAAGGACATTATAGCAGAAGCAGGGTTTCTTGTAGGGTTTTAAAAAGACAAGATAGAGGTATACGTGAAGAAGAAGCAGCAGCGGATCCACCATTTGAAAAATGGAATATGAAAAAAATAGAGGGGGCATTCCGAGAATTGAACTCGGGACCTCTCGCACCCTAAGCGAGAATCATACCACTAGACCAAATGCCCAAGTGCGTAGAGCTAACTTCTTTAACTTAAATACAGAAAAAATAAACTAATATTTTCAAGGAAAAATATAGAAAAATATTTTTTAAAATATATTAAAACGTTTTTAATATTTTAAAAAATATATAAATTAGTTATTTTTTAATTTTAATTATTAAATATTTTACTATTTAATTATTATAATTTGAAGAAATTTATTAATTAACTTTTTAATTTATAAAAAATTTATTAATTAATTTTTTTTATAATATTTAACCGTTAAAATGAATGAATATTATAATTAATAAATAAATAAAATAAAATTTTTTTTAATTAATTGAATATATATACTGTGTAAAAATAAAAACTAGGAAATTGCTAAAGCTAATTAAACTTTAAAATAAAATCTCAATTGTATATGTTTTGACGATTTTATCTAAGCACATTGATCTTTGTAACACATAGACTTACCATAGCCATTTTTCTAACCAGAAGGTAATTATATAAATTTCCCTTCAAAAAACCTTAAATTGAAATAACTTAATTCTAAATTTCCCACTATTTATTTTTTGCCCTAATTTTTTTTTTCACCGTATCTTCTTAGCTTTCTTTTCACTCTAAATACCTTCTATTCCTATGTAACTGTGTGACTACACGCATCTAAGGAATAATCTTTATGTATTTTTATATTAAAAAAATTATAAAAAATATTTTATAATTTCATGCATTTTCATTGCAGGATTTGAATTTCACTCTGTAACAAAGTGGTATTTTAGATCAAGGCTCCATCCTACTTAGCTGATTGCTTTAGCTAATGCGGCAAAAAAAAATATTTTTTAAACTTTTTAATTAATTAATTTTTTCAACACTTTTTATATTGGTAAGTGCAATGTTTTATATCATTATGGATCATAAATTTTTTGGTGATATTACAAAATCAAAAATTATAATTCTCCATATTTTAAAAATTAATAATACTTATTATAAGTTTAAAATTAATTGTCAATTTAATTGATAAAAAATGGAATAGTTCAGTCTAATTTAAAATATAATTAATCTATCGACTAATGAACTTGACCATTTTTTATTAGCTAAATTAATTATTGACCTTTCGTCTTGTACATGATAAATATAATTAATATTTTAAATACAGAAAATCATAATTTATTATTTTTTAAACTAATACAACTATAATTCTGATTGATGACCGCTGGATTTCTTCACTCCGGTCTGGGGCCAGGACCATGGTACCAGCCCACTATATGGAGGCCTTCAAGTCTCCCGCATGAATCATGTCCGGTCCCCTCAGCTTCAAGACAGGACTCCAGTTAGCTTTCTCAATCAGGCCGACCCAGTCCATACGGCCCATTAAGCAGACCCTATCTGGGTTCAGCTTTAATTCTATCTTTAGGCCCAGCTCGGAATCAGGAAGGAGATCAACCCATCTGTCTTGTGGGTCCATCCGCATGCGCGTCCAGGAAGAATCAAAGGCCGTTACACATGGGGCAGGAATATGATATTCTCATACGTCCGTATCAACGTGGCAGGGACAGGTGGCCCAATGATAGGTAGTTTGTTATACGTCACTAGCGGACAAAAGGAAGGGGATAAATGGAGAAACACTCTCCTCAAGAGAAAAAAAGGTTTTTCTAACTTCACAAAACCCCTGTAAAACACTACTTTCTGGATCTCAGATTATCAATTGGCGCCGTATGTGGGAACGAAGGAGATCTTTTCATCACCGGAGTTCCACTCTAAACACACCCACTGAGATCCACGATGGCTAACCACAATGAAAACAACACCGTTAACACTCCCAATGACCTGAGCTCTGCCCAGGAGGGGCAGCAGTTCTCTTTTTCCAGTCCTACAACTCCAAACAACCAACCACCTATCTCTTTCAACCCCTCGCCAAACCTAGCAGGGAATGTGCCCGCCGCTGCCTTGTCCAACCAAGACCTCCAAACCATCGCCTTTCAGTTACAAAACACCGCCCACTGGTTGGGGCAGATGATGCAACAACGGAGCCTCAGTACCCCAATAAACGTGTTGCCGGTGGTAGAAGAGCCCTGGACCAATGAACCTCAGCCTACCTTCAACCATCTCCAAATCGTCAGCCGAGAAACCGAAGATGGGGGGAGAAGAACCGGAGAAGAGGAAGAGCCGAAAGCTCGAGTTCATGGAAGGAGGGTGAGGGAAATGATTGAGAATGATGAGGCCGACAGTTATTCTGCCGGAACAACCAAGCGGACGAGAAGCAAAGCGGAGGAAGAGGAGTACCGCCAGGAGAAGAAACCCAGGCAGGAGGAGGAGAATATAGACCGAAAGTTGCAAAAAATGAGAGAGCAGCTCTTGGCCGAGTTGGAAACGAAAGATCAGAATCAAACTCTCCTGCCCACCTCTTCACCCTTCTTGAAGTGGGTGCAGTAGGAGATACGGGAGACACGGGAGTCCATGCTCCAGCAATATCCATATCTGTTTTAAGGTTAGGTTTTCCCCATTGCTATGTTTATGTGTTTATGTGTGTCGTTGTTTGAGGAACATTCGGGGACAAATGGTCTGAAGGGGGGGAGAATGTAATACCCGGCTCGAGTCCGGCCTCAGAATTCCTGTAGTTTGGTGGAATCTCGGGAGTCGGAACCCTCGAGAAGGGTAATACATATGTTTTTCTTATGTATTTTGACTTGTTTGAAGGTTTTAAGTATAAAGGAAAATGAGTTTTTGAAAGAAAAGAGCCAAGGGAGAAAATGGCAAGTTCGGCCGCCGAAGGTGACTTTCGGCCGCCGAACCTTGCATGGTTTCGGATTCACGTTTGGCCGCCGAAGGTGGTCTGGCCAGCCACCTATAAAAGGGTGCCAAGTCGGTGGAAGGATGATATTTTGCTTCCATCTTCAGCCAGAGGTGAGTCCAACACCCTCCCTAGTTGACTTTCATGATCTTGCTCAAATCGTGTAAGGTTTTGAAGAGTTTTCATGTGTTTTTGAAGGTTTTGAGAGTTTTGAGCAAAAGAACCAAGTTTTGAAGTTTGGAGAGTTGTGAGGAGATTTCTCCATATCTCCACGTTAGGATCACTTGATCTCTTGTTTGGAAGAGGTACGGACTAGAGGAACCCCAGAGAGCAGCAGTGAGCACTGTTTCAGAACCTGCAGAGTTAGTACAGAGTCAGCCAGAGGTGAGTGGAACTTCTCTTTTCAGAACTAAACTGCTTTGAGCATATGTCATGCATCATCAGATGATAGTAGGATGTTTGCATTAGTTTCACGAAGATGACGCATTGCATAATATGATGTATATGAGGCTGTGGATAGACCAAGGCGACTCCAATAGCCCAAGCTCTGTTATAAGACCTGGCCTGGCCAGGCAGCCATCTGTAGGTAAGACCTGACTAGAGCAGGCAGCAGAGATAGTAAGACCTGGCTGGGCCAGGCAGGCAGAGTTGTAAGACCTGGCCGGGCCAGGCATATTGAGGTTGTAAGACCTGGCTAGGCCAGACATCCTTTCAGTGGGATTTTTGGTGGTCATGTCTATCCCTGAGATGATGTGATGTAGTGCATTTCATGAGATCATGTTTTCAAATTATGGTTTCTAGTTCTGCTCATTGGGCTTGTATAGCTCATCCCTCTCCCCTATCCCCCAGGTTTGCAGGTTCAGAGTCCAGAGGGAGTCCAGCAGGGTTTGCAAGAAGAAGAGTTATGTAATAGCTAGTGTGGACATGTACATGTAAAGAGATAATGTATAGTGTGTAGCTTTGTGCTTGACTTATAAGAGTTGTAATCCCTTGTTGTAGACTCATGATCAGTTTATGTATGTTTCTTTTATTGTTAATGAATATGAGAAAACCAGGCTTAACATTATGAGTTGATAGACCAGAAATAGTGCATGCACAGGTTAAGCCCTGGAGGAAAGAAAAGTTTTAATGGTTTGAAAGAAACCATATGATCATGTATGGGATTTCACAGGTACACAGACAGTATAGCAGGCTTACTACGGGTCCCGGCGACCTTAAGTTGATCTGGATCCTAGTGCCGATAGCAGTTCGGTTTTCGGGCTGTTACAGATTGGTATCAGAGCCCTAGGTTCACATGGTCGGACCTATATAGATAAAGTTGGGCTCATAAAGGTTTAGTGGGTCAAGCACAATAGGAAAACATGTCCACTAGGATAGGATGTTAGTCCTGTCTATCTGATGATGTGCAATGCCATGATGCATGTGCATTTTTTTTATATGTGTTGCTTATGTGCTCTGTTATGTGTTGTTTTCCAGAGAGAGTTAAGATGCAAGGACCTCATCGATCTGCGAGATTGACTGGAGTCCCACCTGAAAGTGAGGGTACAGCTGCTCGTCCTCCTGCATTGCCAAGGGCAAGGACTCACAGGTCAAACAGGGAGGGAACGTCAAGAGACCCGAGAAGGTCTTCTGACGAGAGCAGAAGAGGAATAGGTAGAGGGGGAAGATCAGAAGAAGAGAGAGTTGCTATGGAGGAGGATCAGAGTAGAGATGTACGTATGGGTATAGGAAGGTCAGAAGAAGGTATGGAGGAGTCCCAGGGAGGCGCGCAGGCCTCGGGGTTTGGCTATCCACCCTTTCCACAGGGCCCCGGGTATCCGATGGGAGGCACGTCGGATTACTCCAGCTTTGCCCCATATCCACCCTACATGCCATATATGCCCTATCCTTCCTTCTATCCACCATATCACATGTATCCACCCCCACCTTTTTATCCAAGTTCAGCAGCGCCTGAATCCATAGAAACAGTACCTCCACCACCACCACCTGAACCAGTAGCCCCTGTTGTTGAAGCACAACCCAGTTCTTCAGGGGGAAATAAGGTGAAGATGACGGAGTACTTAAAGTTGGATGCTCCTAAATTCAACATGGGAGATGATCCCTTTGAGTATCTTAGTGCAGTCAGAATGATAACAAGTGAGTTGGGAGCAGATGAGAGCAGGGCCATTGAGATGGCAGGGTTCACATTAAAATGCAAGAAAGCCAGAAAATGGTTCAAGAACTATGTGGACCCCAGAATAGACAGTATGACATGGGAAGAGTTCGCCAATGAATTTGCTGGGTGGGCTTTCCCTGGCAATTCCAGGGAGCTAAAGGTTGTGGAGTTTGAACAGTTGAGACAGATGGAGGAGATGAGTGTTGATGAGTATACAGATAAGTTCCTGGAATTGTTACCATATGTGGGACAGGCGTATGATACGGATCAGAAGAAGGCAAAGAGATATGCCACGAGGCTTCATCCCAGGTATTTCTCCTTGATTCTCCACGCGGAGAAGGAGAGTTTCCACTCCATTGTGGATGCTGCTCGAAAGATGGAGGCCAGTGCCATAAGTCAGGGAGTAGTCAAGCAATCAAAGGCACAGTCTTCTGGTGCTAAACCAGGTTCCTCCTCACAGAGTACGGCAAGTGCGAGCAAAAAGAGATGGGATAAACTCAGAGGAAAGAGAGGCAAGTTCTGGAACAGGATTAAGACGGGTCTGGGAATGAGCAGCGGCTCCAGCTCTGGCACAGATCTTCCAGTTTGCAATCGGTGTGGGAGACCGCACAGAGGAGCTTGTTTGTTGGGATCTACAGCCTGCTATAGATGTGGGCAGGAGGGACATTATGCACGGGAATGTCCTCAGGCGACTTTGGTTACACCATCCCAGCAGATGACCTCAGGTAGTGTCGTACAGTCAGTAGCTTAAGCCCGACCACCAAGCAGTTGCAGAGGTAGAGGGAGAGGGGCAGCCTCTTCTTCAAGGATGGGTTCCCGAGGTGCAGGTCCGTCAGCTCCAGCACGGATTTTCACCATGACGCAACAGGAGACAGACACTTCAAACACAGTGGTGTCAGGTACTCTCATCATTGGGTGTTCTGAGGTGTATGTTTTGATGGACCCCGGTGCTTCTCACTCTTTCATTTCTTCTAGAGCCGCAGAGAGGTTGGGGTTGATTGTATCCGAGTTAGAGTGTCCTCTCTGGGTCAGTGGACCTAGATGTGACCCATCATTGGCAGAGTCAGTCTGTCAGTTCAGTCCAGTGTTTATTGAGGATAGATGCCTTCCAGCTGACCTTGTGGTTCTAGAGTTGACAGATTTTGATGTCATTCTAGGGATGGATTGGTTATCTACCTATAGTGCTACCTTGCACTGCAGGGACAAGGTAGTGAGTCTCAGAGACCAGGATGGGTCAGAGTGTGTCTTCAGAGGAGACAAGAGAGGGACACCTAGGGGTTTGATATCAGCCCTCCAGGCTCGTAGGATGTTGAGGAAGGGGTGTCAGGGGTTCCTAGCTTATGTGAGAGAGCTAGACAGTCGGGTTAGGGAACCATCCTCAGTACCAGTTGTTAGAGACTTCCCAGATGTGTTTCCTGAAGAGCTTCCAGGACTACCACCTGATAGGGAAATAGAGTTTGAGATAGAGTTGATGCCTGGTACCAGACCGATCTCTATTCCTCCCTACAGGATGGCGCCAATAGAGTTGAGAGAGTTGAAAGAACAGTTACAGGATTTGGTAGCAAAGGGTTTCATCCGCCCGAGTACCTCCCCTTGAGGTGCTCCAGTAGTATTTGTCAGAAAGAAGGATGGACCACTTAGACTTTGTGTCGACTACAGACAGTTGAACAAAGTCACTATCAAAAACAAGTATCCTTTACCCAGGATCGATGATCTCTTCGACCAGCTGGTAGGAGCAGGTTGTTTTTCTAAGATAGATCTGAGATCCGGATACCACCAGTTGAAGATCAGAGAAGGAGATGTATCCAAGACTGCTTTCAGGACCAAATATAGGCATTATGAGTTCCTAGTGATGCCGTTCGGGTTGACTAATGCCCGTGCAGCATTCATGGATCTCATGAACAGGGTTTTCAGGGAGTACTTGGATCGTTTTGTGATCGTCTTTATATATGATATCTTGGTGTACTCCAGGAATGCGGAGGAGCATGCCCAGCATCTGAGGGTAGTTTTGCAAACTTTGAGAGAGCATGGCTTGTATGCCAAGTTCTCCAAGTGTGAGTTCTGGCTGAGGAGCATTTCCTTTTTGGGTCATGTAGTTTCAGAAGAAGGAATAACAGTAGATCCCAAGAAGGTAGAGACAGTAGCCAACTGGCCTATACCCACTACAGTGACAGAGATTAAGAGTTTTCTGGGTTTGGCAGGCTACTATCGGAGGTTCGTGCAGGACTTTTCGAAGATAGCTGCTCCTATGACCAGACTGACCAGGAAGAATCAAAAGTTCGTATGGTCAGAGGATTGTGATGAGAGTTTTGAAGAGTTGAAGAGACGGTTGACTTCAGCACCGGTGTTAGCTCTGCCGATTAGTGATGATGATTTCACAGTGTTCTGTGATGCATCCCGAGTGGGGTTAGGTTGTGTGTTAATGCAGAATGATAGAGTGATAGCTTATGCTTCTAGATAGCTGAAGAGGCACGAGCTGAACTACCCGACACACGATCTTGAGATGGCAGCTGTTATCTTTGCACTTAAGATGTGGAGGCATTACCTCTATGGGGTAAAGTGTGAGATCTATACGGATCATAAGAGCCTGCAGCACATCTTGAGTCAGAGAGAGTTAAACTTGAGGCAGAGACGGTGGGTAGAATTGCTCAGTGATTACGATTGTAAGATCCAATATCATCCGGGTAAGGCTAATGTTGTAGCTGATGCCTTAAGCCGGAAGTCACTTGGCAGTTTATCCCACATTGCAGTAGAGAGAAGACCGGTGGTGAAGGACCTTTATCGACTCATGGATGAAGGGCTACAGTTGCAGTTATCTGGTACAGGTGCTTTGATTGCACAGATGAGAGTTACACCAGTGTTTCTAGAGCAAGTGGCTCTGAAACAGCACGAAGATCCTGAGTTAGTGAAGATTGCCAGGACTGTTCAGTCTGGCAACAGTGCAGAGTTCAGATTTGACAGTGAGGGAATTCTTCGTCACGGTAAGAGATTATGTGTACCAGATGATAGTAGTTTGAAGGAAGACATTATGAGGGAAGCTCATAGTGCGAGGTATAGCGTTCACCCTGGAGCCACCAAGATGTATCAAGACCTGAGAAGGGTGTATTGGTGGCCAGCGATGAAGAAGGAAGTGACACAGTTTGTGTCAGCTTGCGAGACATGTCAAAGGGTGAAGCTAGAACACCAGAAGCCGGCTGGAATGCTTAACCCACTGCCGATTCCAGAGTGGAAATGGGAGAACATAGCTATGGATTTTGTAGTGGGGTTACCGGGGACGTCCAACAAGCTAGACTCCATATGGGTGATTGTGGACAGACTGACGAAATCTGCTCACTTCATTCCAGTCAGGAGCAACTATTCTGTGGACAAGTTGGCATCAGGTCTATGTAGAAGAGATAGTTAAGCTGCATGGAGTTCCAGTGTCGATAGTATCAGATAGAGGACCGCAGTTCACCTCCAGGTTTTGGCGGAGTCTGCAAGCTGCTATGGGTACAAGATTGGATTTCAGCACTGCTTTCCATCCACAGACAGACGGTCAGTCAGAGAGGACCATCCAGAGCATAGAAGATATGCTGAGAATGTGTGTGTTAGACTTTGGCGGTTCTTGGAGGCAGCATCTACCTCTGGTGGAGTTTGCCTACAACAACAGCCATCATGCTAGCATAGGGATGGCTCCTTATGAAGCTCTATATGGGAGGAAGTGTAGAACACCTGTTTGCTGGGAAGAGGTAGGAGAGAAGGCTCTTGCAGGGCCAGAGTTAGTTGAGATTACCAGCAAGTTAGTGCCTGTGATCAGAGAGAGGATCAGAACAGCTGTAAGTAGGCAGAAAAGCTATGCAGACATCCGTAGGAAGCAGATAGAGTTCCAGGAGGGGGATATGGTATTGCTAAAGGTGTCTCCAATGAAGGGAGTGGTTCCCTTTGGAAAGAAGGGTAAATTAGCTCCACGGTACATAGGTCCCTTTGAGATCTGGCAGAAGATCGGGCCTGTGTCGTATAAGCTAGATTTACCTGCATCGATGGAACGAATTCACCCGGTATTTCATGTTTCTATGTTGAGAAAGTTTGTGTCAGATCCAGAGAAGGTTCTTAGTGAGCCTGAGGTGGAAATCTTAAGCGATCTCACCTATGTAGAGCAGCCAGTGCAGATCATTGACACCCAGATTCGAAAGCTGAGAAACAAGGAGATACCAATGGTGAAAGTCCTGTGGAACCACCACAACCTAGAAGAGTGCACCTGGGAGACACGGGAGTCCATGCTCCAGCAATATCCATATCTGTTTTAAGGTTAGGTTTTCCCCATTGCTATGTGTTTATGTGTTTATGTGTGTCGTTGTTTGAGGAACATTCGGGGACGAATGGTCTGAAGGGGGGGAGAATGTAATACCCGGCTCGAGTCCGGCCTCAGAATTCCTGTAGTTTGGTGGAATCTCGGGAGTCGGAACCCTCGAGAAGGGTAATACATATGTTTTTCTTATGTATTTTGACTTGTTTGAAGGTTTTAAGTATAAAGGAAAATGAGTTTTTGAAAGAAAAGAGCCAAGGGAGAAAATGGCAAGTTCGGCCGCCGAAGGTGACTTTCGGCCGCCGAACCTTGCATGGTTTCGGATTCACGTTTGGCCGCCGAAGGTGGTCTGGCCAGCCACCTATAAAAGGGTGCCAAGTCGGTGGAAGGATGATATTTTGCTTCCATCTTCAGCCAGAGGTGAGTCCAACACCCTCCCTAGTTGCCTTTCATGATCTTGCTCAAATCGTGTAAGGTTTTGAAGAGTTTTCATGTGTTTTTGAAGGTTTTGAGAGTTTTGAGCAAAAGAACCAAGTTTTGAAGTTTGGAGAGTTGTGAGGAGATTTCTCCATATCTCCACGTTAGGATCACTTGATCTCTTGTTTGGAAGAGGTACGGACCAGAGGAACCCCAGAGAGCAGCAGTGAGCACTGTTTCAGAACCTGCAGAGTTAGTACAGAGTCAGCCAGAGGTGAGTGGAACTTCTCTTTTCAGAACTAAACTGCTTTGAGCATATGTCATGCATCATCAGATGATAGTAGGATGTTTGCATTAGTTTCACAAAGATGACGCATTGCATAATACGATGTATATGAGGCTGTGGATAGACCAAGGCGACTCCAATAGCCCAAGCTCTGTTATAAGATCTGGCTGGGCCAGGCAGCCATCTGTAGGTAAGACCTGACTATAGCAGGCAGCAGAGATAGTAAGACCTGGCTGGGCCAGGCAGGCAGAGTTGTAAGACCTGGCCGGGCCAGGCAGATTGAGGTTGTAAGACCTGGCTAGGCCAGACATCCTTTCAGTGGGATTTTTGGTGGTCATGTCTATCCCTGAGATGATGTGATGTAGTGCATTTCATGAGATCATGTTTTCAAATTATGGTTTCTAGTTCTGCTCATTGGGCTTGTATAGCTCATCCCTCTCCCCTATCCCCCAGGTTTGCAGGTTCAGAGTCCAGAGGGAGTCCAGCAGGGTTTGCAAGAAGAAGAGTTATGTAATAGCTAGTGTGGACATGTACATGTAAAGAGATAATGTATAGTGTGTAGCTTTGTGCTTGACTTATAAGAGTTGTAATCCCTTATTGTAGACTCATGATCAGTTTATGTATGTTTCTTTTATTGTTAATGAATATGAGAAAACCAGGCTTAACATTATGAGTTGATAGACCAGAAATAGTGCATGCACATGTTAAGCCCTGGAGGAAAGAAAAGTTTTAATGGTTTGACAGAAACCATATGATCATGTATGGGATTTCACAGGTACACAGACAGTATAGCAGGCTTACTATGGGTCCCGGCGACCTTAAGTCGATCTGGATCCTAGTGCCTGTAACGACCCGAAAATCGGACCGCTACCGGCGCTAGGATCCGGGTCGACTTAAGGCCGCCGGGACCCGTACCAAGCCAAACATGCATCCTGAAAACCTGCTTAATCCCATACATGATCAACAATATACAAAAAAAATTAAAACTTTTCTTTCCATACTCATCAACCAAACTCAACCTGTGCATAAACATTAACATTGATCCCTCTGTGGAATCTCAATAATGCCCCCAAGGGGCGACATAACATACGTTGAGTTGGTTGCATACACATTATAAAAATCTCTAAGATCATGTATTAAAAGGGATACAACAATCTATGGTCAAGCACGCCACTAACATCCATATACATCATCTCATTACATAACTATACTGATTAAAACTTTACATTACAATATGATCATGTCCATTACTAGCTATTACATAAACAACACTTCATTACTCTATCCGGACTCCTGCTCTATCCTGTACCTGCAAGCCTGGGGGTAAAGGGAGAGGGGTGAGCTAAAAGCCCAGTGAGCTGAACTATTAAAACACATAAATACTATGCTCTTTGAAATGCATCATAACACAAACAATTCACATAAGGGTTGGGTGAACTTGTCACCAATTAGTCCAAGCTAACATAGTGCCAGGCCGTAGCATGGGGTCCTGGTCTTCCTGTCATACATACATTACTTACCATTAATCCAGGGCCTCCTCTGGGCTCCTGGTCTTCGAGTCCACAATCGTGCCAGGCCGTAGAATGGGGTCCTGGTCTTTCATTCCCGTGCCAGGCCGTAGAATGGGGTCCTGGTCTTCCTGTCATGGACTAATTGGGTCATCCAACATTCACCCACATCAACAACACATGATGCAATGCGGCATATTCGTGAAACTAATGCAATCACCCTATTGCATAATCATGATGCATGAAACATGATAAAACATTTAATTTAAAAGATTAAGTTTAGTTCCACTCACCTCTGGCTGACTCTGACAACACCGAAGCAGCTGAACTCACTGCTGGGGTCCTCGGTTCCTCGGGTCCGAACCTACACAGGTGGACTCAAATGAGGGACCAAACATACTTGGACATAACTCTAAAATACTCCCCAAAAACCCCCTAAAACATCCTGAAAACGTCACATAAAAACATGTAAGAAATGGCTGAACAGGGCACTTTCGGCGGCAGGTTCGGCGGCCGAAAGTCCCTCCAGAGCCGAAAGTCAGGCAGGTTCGGCGGCACCTTCGGCGGCCGAAACTCCCAGACAGAGACGAAAGTCTTCTTTCGGGGGCAAGCTTCGGCAGCCGAATGCTGCCTCCACAAGGGGGTTCGGCGGCCGAAACTCCTTCCGGCGGCCGAACCTGGTTTCTGCCAGAAGGGCAGAAACTTGGTTCACATGAACCTCTTGCCTCCCAAAACCTCAAATCATGCATAAATCTCAACTAAAACATGCATACAAGTTCCTAGGGGTCTCAAGCAGTCATATACCCCAACTACAACACTTCAAACACACAAAATCCACACACATTGTTCAAAACATCAATATTGACCCATAACTCAACATATAACCTAACATGCATTTCTACCCATAGATCTTGCATAAAACTTACTTAAAACACATAAGGAGCTTAAGATCGGCCCTTACCTCTTGAAGATCGAGAGGGAGACGACCTAAACTTGGAGATCCACGAAAACGAGCTCCTGAGTTCCCAAAGCTCGAAAACTTGGTTTAAATGCTCAAAACTTGCAAACGTGAGTTTAAAACTCAAGAAAATGGAAGAGATTTGAGGAAGAACACGAGAGTTGCAAAAGGGAAGGTCGGAAGCTTGCTGTGGCCGAAAATGGGAGAAAACTCGCCCTTTTCGGCTAAGTGCCCCTTTTATAGGTGGCTGGCCAGGCCACGTTCGGGGGCCAAATGCGCTTCCGCATCCATGCAATGTTCGGCGGCCGAACTTGACTTTCGGCGGCCGAACCTGGACTTCCCTAACTCATGCTTTCGGGGGCCTAACGTGCCTCCAAAACGCATGCATGTTCGGCGGCCGAAACTCCTTTCGGCGGCCGAACCTGGGTTTTCCTCCAAGAACTTTTCATGCAAAAACTCATTTAATTCATACTTAAAACCATTAAAAACATGAAAACATTTTACAAAAACATGATTTTACCCTTCTAGAGGTCTCCGACATCCGAGATTCCACCGGACGGTAGGAATTCCTATACCGGAGTCTAGCCGGGTATTACATTCTCCCCCCCTTAAGAACATTCGTCCCCGAATGTTCCTCAACTAGCACATGCATAGCAAACAACATAACATACACATGAAACACATAGAGACTAACCTTAAAAGAGATGAGGATATTGCCGGAGCATGGACTCCCGTGTCTCCCAAGTGCATTCTTCCATATTGTGGTGGTTCCACAGGACTTTCACCATCGGGATTTCCTTGTTCCTCAGCTTCCTGATCTGGGTGTCTAGGATCCGTACTGGCTGCTCAACATAGGTGAGATCCTCTTGGATCTCCACATCAGGCTCACTAAGAACCTTGCCCGGATCTGACACGAATTTTCTCAACATAGAAACATGGAAAACCGGATGGATTCTCTCCATTGAAGCAGGTAAGTCCAGCTTGTACGATACACTCCCAATCTTTTGCAAGACTTCAAAGGGTCCGATGTACCGCGGAGCCAGCTTACCTTTCTTCCCGAACCGGACCACTCCTTTCATTGGAGACACCTTAAGCAATACCAGATCCCCATCCTGAAACTCTACTTGCTTTCTGCGGATGTCTGCATAACTCTTCTGTCTGCTTGCAGCTGTCTTGATTCTTTCTCTGATTAAGGGTACTACCCTGCTGGTGATCTCTACTAGCTCAGGCCCTGCCAAGGCCTTTTCTCCAACTTCTTCCCAGCAAACAGGTGACCTGCACTTCTTTCCATATAAAGCTTCATATGGAGCCATCCCGATGCTAGTATGATGGCTGTTATTGTAGGCAAACTCCACCAAAGGTAGATGTTGCCTCCAAGAACCGCCAAAGTCCAGCACACACATTCTTAGCATATCTTCTATGGTCTGGATGGTCCTCTCTGACTGTCCGTCTGTCTGTGGGTGGAAGGCAGTGCTGAAATCCAACCTAGTACCCATAGCATTCTGCAGACTCCGCCAAAACCTGGAGGTGAACTGGGGCCCTCTATCTGACACTATAGAAACAGGAACCCCATGCAGTCTGACTATCTCATCAACGTACACCTGCGCCAACTTGTCCACAGAATAGCCACTCCTGACAGGGACGAAGTGAGCAGATTTGGTGAGTCTGTCCACAATCACCCATATGGAGTCCAATCTGTTGGACGTCGCCGGTAACCCCACTACGAAGTCCATAGCTATATTCTCCCATTTCCACTCTGGAATAGGTAGCGGGTTAAGCATTCCAGCCGGCTTCTGATGTTCCAGCTTCACCCTCTGACACACTTCTCAAGCTGACACAAACTGTGCCACTTCTTTCTTCATAGCTGGCCACCAGTAAACTTTCTTCAGATCTTGATACATCTTGGTGGCTCCGGGATGAATGCTGTATCTTGCATTATGAGCCTCTCTCATAATGTCTCCTTTTAGCCCTATGTCATCTGGTACACACAATCGACTCCCATAGCGGAGGATCCCCTTATTGTCGAATCTGAACTCGCTGTCTTTGCCTGACTGAACAGTCCTGGCAATCTTCACTAACTCTGGGTCCTCATGCTGTTTCTGAGCCACCTGCTCCAGAAACACGGGTGTCACTTTCATCTGAGCAACCAAGGCACCTGTACCAGACAACTCCAACTGTAGACCTTCCTCAATGAGCTTGTAAAACTCCTTCACCACTGGTCTCCTCTCTGCCGTGATGTGGGATAGACTGCCTAGTGACTTCCGGCTTAGAGCGTCTGCCACGACATTCGCCTTACCCGGATGATACTGAATCTTGCAATCATAGTCACTCAGCAGCTCTACCCACCTCCTCTGTCTCAAATTCAAATCTCTTTGACTCAAGATGTATTGCAGGCTCTTATGATCCGTAAAGATCTCACATTTAACCCCATAGAGGTAGTGCCTCCACATCTTGAGTGCAAAGATTACTGCTGCCATCTCAAGGTCATGTGTGGGGTAATTCAACTCATGCTTCTTCAGCTGCCTAGAAGCATAAGCAATCACCCTCTCATTCTGCACTAGTACGCAACCCAGTCCCACACGGGACGCATCACAAAAGACTGTAAAGTCTTCATCACTAGATGGCAGAGCTAAAACTGGTGCTGAAGTCAACCTCTTCTTGAGCTCTTCAAAACTCTCCTCGCACTGGTCGGTCCATAGAAATTTCTGATTCTTCCTGGTTAGTCTGGTCAGAGGAGCTGCAATTTTCGAGAAGTCCTGAACGAACCTCCTGTAGTAACCTGCCAAACCCAAGAAACTCCTGATCTCTGTCACTGAAGTGGGTCTAGGCCAGTTAGCCACAGTTTCTGTCTTCTTGGGGTCCACCTCAATCCCATTCTCTGACACTACATGCCCCAAGAACGAAATGCTCCTTAGCCAGAACTCACACTTGGAGAACTTGGCATACAAACCATGTTCCCTCAAGGTCTGTAGAACCAACCTCAGATGATGGGCATGCTCCTCTGCATTCCTGGAATACACCAAGATATCATCTATGAAGACAATAACAAAGTGATCCAGGTACTGGCTAAACACTCTGTTCATGAGATCCATGAATGCTGCAGGGGCGTTAGTTAACCCGAACGGCATTACAAGGAACTCAAAATGCCCATATCTGGTCCTGAAAGCCGTCTTTGGTACATCCTCTTCCCTGATCCTCAACTGATGATACCCGGACCTCAGATCTATTTTGGAGAAACAACCCGCTCCTGCTAACTGGTCGAATAGATCGTCGATCCTTGGCAATGGGTACTTGTTCTTGGTAGTGACTTTGTTCAACTGCCTGTAGTCGATACAAAGTCTAAGGGATCCATCCTTCTTTCTCACAAACAGAACTGGAGCACCCCAGGGTGAGGTACTCGGTCGGATTAAGCCCTTATCTACCAGCTCCTGTAACTGCTCCTTCAACTCTTTCAATTCTGCTGGCGCCATCCTGTAGGGAGGGATAGAGATCGGTCGGGTTCCAGGCATCAGTTCTATCTCGAACTCTATCTCCCTAGCAGGTGGCAAACCTGGCAGCTCGTCTGGGAACACATCTAAGAACTCTCTAACCACTGGCACCGAGGCGGGCTCTCTGACCTGACCACTAAGCTCTCTCACATGAGCCAAATACCCCTGACATCCCCTCCTGAGCAACCTACGAGCCTGAAGGGCTGATATCAGACCTCTAGGTGTACCCCTCCTGTCTCCTCTAAAGACAACCTCAGACCCATCCTGACCTCTGAACCTGACTACCTTGTCTCTGCAGTCCAAGGTAGCACCATGGGTAGATAGCCAATCCATCCCTAAAATGACGTCAAAGTCTGTCAAATCTAGAACCACAAGGTCGGCGGAGAGGCATCTTCCCTCAATAAAAACTGGACTGTACTGGCAGACTGACACTGCCACTGACGGGTCACACTTGGGTCCACTGACCCATAGGGGACACTCTAACCCATAGACTATCAGACCCAACCTCTCAACGGCTCTCGGAGCAATAAATGAATGAGATGCACCCGGGTCCATTAATGCATACACATCAGAACACCCAATGACGAGATTACCTGACACCACGGTGTTGGATGGGTTAGCCTCCTGCTGAGTCATGGTGAAGATCGTGGCTGGAGCTGATGGACCTTCACCTCGGGAACCAGAAGAAGAGGCTGCCCCTCTCCCTCTACCTCTGCCACTGCCCTGAGTTGTGGCTGGAACTGCTGGCTATGCCACACTACCCGAAGCTGTCTGCTGGGGCTGGCCCATAAAAGGCGCTCTAGGACAATCCCGAGCTATGTGTCCCTCCTGTCCACATCTGAAACATGCATTAGTCCCAGCTCGACACACTCCCCTGTGCGGTCTTCCACATCTCTGGCATTCTGTACCATCTGAGCCTGAGCTCGAGCCACCGCCAAATCCCAGACCGGATTTCAACTTGTTCCAAAACTTATTCTTCTTCGGCTTCCTGGTGGTGTTATCCCACCTCTTCTTACCTGAGCTCTGAGAAGAGAAACCTGGTCCTCCTCTGCCTGGGGTCTTAACCCCTGAAGACTGGGTCACTGACTGCTTCACTGACCCCTCAACTATAGCACTTGCCTCCATTCTTCGAGCCATATCCACCACAGTGTGGAAACTTTCTCTCTCAGCTGACTGAACCAACGAGGAGTACCTGGAATGCAGCTTCATAACATATTTCTTGGCTTTCTTCGTATCTGAATCTAGAGCTTGCCCTGAAAAAGGCAATAGCTCCAAGAATTTATCCGTGAACTCCTCTACACCCATGTGCTCTGACTGCCTCAGTTGCTCAAACTCAATCATCTTCAGTTCTCTAGAACTGTCTGGAAAAGCCCATCCAGCGAACTCATTCGCAAATTCTTCCCATGTCATACCGTCTAGTCTCGGGTCCACATAACACTTGAACCATTCCCGTGCCTTCTTGCACTTTAAAGTGAACCCTGCCATTTGAATGGCCCTGCTATCACTTGCCCCTAGCTCATCAGTTATTGTCTTCACTACCCTCAGATACTCAAAGGGGTCATCCCCTGACTTGTATTTGGGAGCATCTAGCTTGAGGTAATCTGTCATTTTCACTTTGCTCCCATCGACTGAGCTAGGTCTAGGAGGTTGAGTAACTGGGGCTGCTGGTTCTGTAGGTGGTGGAGGTGGAGGTGCAGCATTCCCCGAGGTGGGGTTTGCCGAGTTAGGATAGAAGGGTGAGGGTGGATAAGCTGGGTACTGTGGGTAAGGTGGATAGAAAGGTGGATAAGGCATGTAGGTAGGGTAGGGGTTAAAGCTGGAGTAATCCGATGTACCTCCCATCGGATACCCTGAACCCTGTGGGAAGGGTGGATAATGGGGTGGAAAACCAAACCCCGAGGCCTGAACGCCTCCTTGAGACTCCCCTGTCCCTTCTTCCTCCATGCTCACATCCAGGTTCCCATCCCTCCTTTGATCCTCTTCCATAACCTCCCTCACTCCTGAAGAACTTCCTCCTCTATCTGTCCCCCTTCTGCTAACGTCAAAAGACCTTCTAGGGTCCCTTGACACTTTTTCTCTATTGGCTCTACAAGACATTGCCCTGGGCAATGTGGGAGGACGGGCGCTCGTGCCCTCATCCTCAGGTGGCACTCCAGTCAATCTTGCAGATCGACGAGTTCCTCTCATCCTGTTTTCTGAAAACAGTACACATCATACAAACATTAGCATCATATGGTTCATGTGGGCACACATGAACCCTCATCACATATACATCAATCATATCTTAGCATATCATTAATGCACATGCATAAAGTCATGGCATTTCACATCATCATGCAAGACAGGACTCAACATCCTATCCTAGTGGACATGACCTTCCTATTGTGCTTGACCTTCTAGAACATCTATGAGCCCGACACTCTAGGTCCGATCCTATGAACCTAGGGCTCTGATACCATTCTGTAACGACCCAAAAATCGGACCGCTACCAGCGCTAGGATCCGGGTCGACTTAAGGCCGCCGGGACCCGTAGCAAGCCAAACATGCATCCTAAAAACCTGCTTAATCCCATACATGATCAACAATATACAAAAAAAATTAAAACTTTTCTTTCCATACTCATCAACCAAACTCAACCTGTGCATAAACATTAACATTGATCCCTCTGTGGAATCTCAATAATGCCCCCAAGGGGCGACATAACATACGTTGAGTTGGTTGCATACACATTATAAAAATCTCTAAGATCATGTATTAAAAGGGATACAACAATCTATGGTCAAGCACGCCACTAACATCCATATACATCATCTCATTACATAACTATACTGATTAAAACTTTACATTACAATATGATCATGTCCATTACTAGCTATTACATAAACAACACTTCATTACTCTATCCGGACTCCTGCTCTATCCTGTACCTGCAAGCCTGGGGGTAAAGGGAGAGGGGTGAGCTAAAAACCCAGTGAGTTGAACTATTAAAACACATAAATACTATGCTCTATGAAATGCATCATAACACAGACAATTCACATAAGGGTTGGGTGAACTTGTCACCAATTAGTCCAAGCTAACATAGTGCCAGGCCGTAGCATGGGGTCCTGGTCTTCCTGTCATACATACATTACTTACCATTAATCCAGGGCCTCCTCTGGGCTCCTGGTCTTCGAGTCCACAATCGTGCCAGGCCGTAGAATGGGGTCCTGGTCTTTCATTCCCGTGCCAGGCCGTAGAATGGGGTCCTGGTCTTCCTGTCATGGACTAATTGGGTCATCCAACATTCACCCACATCAACAACACATGATGCAATGCGGCATATTCATGAAACTAATGCAATCACCCTATTGCATAATCATGATGCATGAAACATGATAAAACATTTAATTTAAAAGATTAAGTTTAGTTCCACTCACCTCTGGCTGACTCTGACAACACCGAAGCAGCTGAACTCACTGCTGGGGTCCTCGGTTCCTCGGGTCCGAACCTACACAGGTGGACTCAAATGAGGGACCAAACATACTTGGACATAACTCTAAAATACTCCCCAAAAACCCCCTAAAACATCCTGAAAACGTCACATAAAAACATGTAAGAAATGGCTGAACAGGGCACTTTCGGCGGCAGGTTCGGCGGCCGAAAGTCCCTCCAGAGCCGAAAGTCAGGCAGGTTCGGCGGCACCTTCGGCGGCCGAAACTCCCAGACAGAGACGAAAGTCTTCTTTCGAGGGCAAGCTTCGGCAGCCGAATGCTGCCTCCACAAGGGGGTTTGGCGGCCGAAACTCCTTCCGGCGGCCGAACCTGGTTTCTGCCAGAAGGGCAGAAACTTGGTTCACATGAACCTCTTGCCTCCCAAAACCTCAAATCATGCATAAATCTCAACTAAAACATGCATACAAGTTCCTAGGGGTCTCAAGCAGTCATATACCCCAACTACAACACTTCAAACACACAAAATCCACACACATTGTTCAAAACATCAATATTGACCCATAACTCAACATATAACCTAACATGCATTTCTACCCATAGATCTTGCATAAAACTTACTTAAAACACATAAGGAGCTTAAGATCGGCCCTTACCTCTTGAAGATCGAGAGGGAGACGACCTAAACTTGGAGATCCACGAAAACGAGCTCCTGAGTTCCCAAAGCTCCAAAACTTGGTTTAAATGCTCAAAACTTGCAAACGTGAGTTTAAAACTCAAGAAAATGGAAGAGATTTGGAGGAAGAACACGAGAGTTGCAAAAGGGAAGGTCGGAAGCTTGCTGTGGCCGAAAATGGGAGAAAACTCGCCCTTTTCGGCTAAGTGCCCCTTTTATAGGTGGCTGGCCAGGCCACGTTCGGGGGCCGAATGCGCTTCCGCATCCATGCAATGTTCGGCGGCCGAACTTGACTTTCGGCGGCCGAACCTGGACTTCCCTAACTCATGCTTTCGGGGGCCTAACGTGCCTCCAAAACGCATGCATGTTCGGCGGCCGAAACTCCTTTCGGCGGCCGAACCTGGGTTTTCCTCCAAGAACTTTTCATGCAAAAACTCATTTAATTCATACTTAAAACCATTAAAAACATGAAAACATTTTACAAAAACATGATTTTACCCTTCTAGAGGTCTCCGACATCCGAGATTCCACCGGACGGTAGGAATTCCGATACCGGAGTCTAGCCGGGTATTACAGTGCCGGTAGCAGTTCGGTTTCCGGGCTGTTACAGCTAGCATAAACCGAACTGAGACATAGAGACCTCAGGGAGGTAGAAGACTGGGATCCCCAAGATCTCCCGGCACTAGCATAAACCGAACTGAGACATAGAGACCTCAGGGAGGTAGAAGACCAGGATCCCCAAGATCTCCTGGCACAACAAACCGACCTGAGACATAGAGACCTCAGGGAGGTGGAGCTACAAGTAACCGACCTGAGACATAGAGACCTCAGGGAGGCGGAGCTACAAGTAACCAACTTGAGACATAAAGACCTCAGGGAGGTGGAACTAGAAAAAACCGACCTGAGACATAGAGACCTCAGGGAGGTGGAACTACAAGTAACCGAACTAAGACATAGAGACCTCAGGGAGGTGGAAGACCGGGATCCCCAAGATCTCCCGACACTAACATAAAACCGAACTGAGACATGGAGACCTCAGGGAGGTGGAAGACCGGGATCCCCAAGATCTCCCGGCACCAACACAAGCCGAACTGAGACATCGAGACCTCAGGGAGGTAGAACACCAGGATCCCCAAGATCTCCTGGCATAACAAGACTGAGATCCCCAAGATCTCTCGGTGCTACCAGAAAAAACAACTCATACGAACACAGCTCTGATCCCACACGAAAGATGGGACCCTGAATCACCAATGAAAAAACTAAAAACCGACCTCCCCAAGGGGCTCGGGCCCTAAAATGAAGAGACTCTGATCTCACAACGATAGCCAGAGGAAAAGTGCCATGCCGACCTCAAGGAAACGCTAAAGCTGAAACAGAAGGACTAAATCCGAACTTGGATTACAGGCAGAAAAGCCGATCTAAGACATGTAAATATAAACTTGGAAAACCAAGCAAAAAGAGAGCCGAGCTCAGAAAAGCTCAAAGGCAAACCAAAGGCAGCAAATCTCATATGATCTAAGAGGAAATCCAAGGGCATGAACAGATAAGGCCCCAGCTTTGATTCCCATTCGAACAAAACTTGAAGCAAGAGGTCAACCCTGCTCATCACCTTAAAAGGTACATGATCTTCTTTATTTTGGTTATATGAGGATTATACACCCGAGCCCATAATCAATAGAGCAACGAAAGAAAGGTGAGAATACCCTCGTGAGAACCATTAAAACTCATAAGTTGAGAACCTCATTAACTGTTAGAGAATCGAGCTGGGAAGGAAGGCTCGACATGGCTAAACTCTGTGAAGGATTAAATGAATACATAGCCTAAGGGCTATTATGCTTAAGATAAATCCAGTTCGGAAAAATTCACAGGTATGAATACCCTCACAAAATTAGAAGAATTCATAGGTCAGAGGGCAAGTCCCTTGTTACAAGATTAGAAGAATTCACAAGGCTTAAGTGTTTATTCTTAATGCATTAACTGGATAGATTTTGACAGATCATCTGATGAAGCCAGCGAAATAAATAACAATCCAAATAGCTCAAAGTATAAACACAGTTAGAAAATAAAATCTCATTAAGAGAAAAGTACATTACAGCCTATTCTAGTTATCTGCACGGGCTGGAGGAAAAACAGTCCTTAAGGGACTTATACTCCTAGGTACATCATCAACTACACTATCTTTATCTACATTTGTACTATTTACATTATCATCTGGGAGAGGTTTGGCACCCTCCTGCACAGACCCCTCAGCCCCTGTGAAGGGCACAATCTCCTGCCCTGGAGGCCCAGCGTCTTCATCTCCTGGCTCGGAGCCCGCCTCAGAAGGTCCAGTGGCAGTACGAGGAGCCCCTTTGGGCAAAAGCCTATCGTCCTCCCCGTAAAGCACCTCCTCGCCATCAGAGTCTTCCTCTGCAGCTCGGAGTGTAGCCAACGGGGTAGAGGGAGCGTATCTGGCTGTCCTTAGGCCCCGGTTGTATCCAGAGACGAACATGTGAAAGCTCTTGTTCCATACGGCTGTCTTCATCTCATCAGAAGCTTTAAACTCTACAAGTCGCTTCTCGCAGGCCTCAGCAACCTCGGCTTTAAAATCAGAAGAACTTTTGAAATTCTGGAGGCGAGCTTCACAGGCCTGCTCGATCTCTTTCTTCAACTCGGGAGACTCCTTATATTCCATCAAACGCCTCTCACACTCCAGTTGGACCCTGTCTTCAGCGAGTCTGGCATCCTCAAGCAGGGCTGAGCATCTATGCTCCAAAGTCCTGACCTCATGCCAGAGCTTTTGATTATGAAGCTTAGACTCCTCTGCCGCTGAAGCCAGGTCTCTGATACGATCAGAACTCTTACTCAGCTCCTGCTCGAGAACCTCCACCCGAGATAGTGCTCCCTCTTTTTGAATCTTCACCTTATCAAGATGAGCCTGAACTCCTTCAAAATCAGCCTTCAGGGCCTCGTACTGACGCCGGACCTCGTCCCTCTGGCTCACAGCCTCATCCTTTTCACGAAGGGTCTCTACCATGGAGGACAGCTGCTTTAAGACTTCTTCACAGCAGACCTCAGCTGCAGCTGCCCTCTCGTCAGATTCTTTGAGAACCCTCCGGGTGTGAGACAACTCCACTTCCAGGGACTTGGCATGCTCATGGGCCGCAACTAGGTTGCTCCGGGCATCGCTAGTTGCCGACAAGTTCTCCTCGAGATGCGCCTCCTCAATACGACGGTCCACGGAGTCCCTAAGAGCACGATTCCGGGCATCCATCTCCATAAAAATGCCTGTTGTCTGGCTAAAGAGAAGAGCAAATATAATCAGAAAGAGAACATGGGTAGAAATCAATTAAAACAGAAAAGAAATGAGGGCGGAATACCATCAGGAGCAGCTCCCGGGCAGTGTCCCTAAGCCGATCTCTAGACTGAGCCTGGAAAGCCACTTGTTCTCGAGTAGAGCTAGCCAAGAGGCTAGAGAGAGCCAGCAAGCGAGGATCTGAAGCCTCCGCAACTCCACCAAACATCCGCTCTCGAATTATCTCCGCGACCACGCTCGCGGGTGATTGATGGGTGATGTCCTCTGCGTTAAGAATGTCATTATCAGGGGCAGAGAGCAGAGGCACCACCGAGGTCTTCTTCTTCTCGAGCGGAGGCAGAGCTGGGGCAACATGTCCGGAGGCCCGAGGTCTCTTTGGAACTGGGGCAGGAGCGTCGGAAAGAGGAGGACGCTTGCTCCCAGCCCCCTTTGCCATGCCCTCCGAGGCAACCAACGACTTCCCTTGAGGGAGAACTTCATCCGCCGACTCAGACTCAGCCCTCTCGGTGACAGGAGGGCCCTCAGTAGTAACTTCTTGATCATCCTCGTCCACAAGGACGACCTCCACTCCTCCTTTCAGAGCCCTCTCTTCAATAACGGAGACCTTCAGCCTCACCTCGGGAACCTCTTCTTCAGTGAAGGGGGCCCCAAGCCTCACTTCTAGAGCTTCCTCAAGAGGAAAGGCAGGATCCAACCTCGCCGGCCTAGTGTCTTCTGCTAGCTCGGAAATGATCCCGGGAGCTTCTTCCGTCCCCTCGTTAGAGGCACGTTGAGGCTGGGGGGCTTGAGAGGACTGATGAGCCGAGCTCGATTTGCTGCGGCGGGAGGGTTGAGACGACCTACTACGTCGGGAGCTTGGCCTAGGAGCTTATGAGGAGACCGGAGGAGGAGGAGGTCGGATGGCCGACCTGGAAGAGATAACTTCGGCCACCCTTTGAGTAGCTTCTCCCACTGATTGTGTAATATCCAGCTAGACGCTGGCATCAGAATTCTTACTTCCCGGCGGGATTTCCGTTGGAATCTGGAATTCGAGGATGTCGGAGGTTCCTAGAAGGGTAAAAGAGAAAGGTTTTCTAAAAGGTTTTTTTAAGTGTTTTATGGTTTTGAATACAAAGGATTTGAGTTTTGAAGAGAAAAGACCAAGGAGGAGTTTGCCAGGTTCGGCCGCCGAACGAACCTGGCCGAAAGTGAAGTTCGGCCGCCAAACGTTGCATGGTTTTGCTGCCTCCGAAGTCCATGTTCGGCCGCCGAACGTGGTAGAGGTTTGCATGCAGGTTTGGCCGCCGGAAATGGTTGACCAAGCCGCCTATAAAAGGCCCTTTGCCCGGAAAAAGGGAGAGTTTTCTCTCCATCCTTGGGCTAAGGTGAGTTCATGCTCTCCTTGGGTTGTTTTCATGGTTTTTCTTCAAATCTTTCAAGGTTTTCATGAGTTTTCTCCTTGTGTTGAAGAGTTGTGAGCTTGGAGCAAGGAGGTGGAGCTTGGAGACTTTTGGAGCTTGGATCTCCATATCTTCAAGTTTGAGGTCACACCAACTCTTGATCTTCAAGAGGTAAGTGTAGATCCTTAGTTTTTATGGTGTTTTAAATGAGTTTTGTGAGGGAAAGGGTTAGGTTTGCATGAGTTTTGCATGAGTTGCATGAGTAGGGTTTATGTTGATCATAAGCCATTCTTGTGTATATGTGTTGTTTTTGGGGTTTTTAGCTAGTTCTAAGCCCCTTTATGCATGAATAAGTGTGTATGCATGTGTTTGAGAGCTTGTGGGGGAGTTGTGCTTATTGTGGAGAGGTTTGGAGGCTGGAGACGTGAAGTTGATCTGGGTTCTGCCTCTTTGGAGAACTCAGGTTCGGCCGCCGAAGGAAGATTCGGCCGCCGAACCCCTTAAGGAGGCTGTTTTGGCTGCCTAACCTTGCTCCCGAAAGTTGGGACTTTCGTCTCTGGAGGGGAGGTTCGGCCGCCGAACATGCCGCCGAAGGTTAATGACTTTCGTCTCTGGAAGTCCTTTCAGCCCCCGAACCTTGCCCCCGAAATTTGAGTTTCGGCTTGAAAGCAGACATTCGGCCGCCGAAGGAAGGTTCGGCCACCGAAGGAAGGTTCGGCCGCCAAAGGTGCCTGACTTTCGGCTCTGGAGAGGGGATTCGGCCGCCGAAGGTGCCCTGTCCAGTCTTTCTTTGCTTGTTTTTCCATGCATGCTTGAGGTGTTTTAGAGGGGTTTATGGGGGAATGTTAAGTGTAATACCCGGCTAGACTCCGGTATCGGATTTTCTACCGTCCGGTGGAATCTCGGATGTCGGAGACCTCTAGAAGGGGTAAAACCACGTTTTCATGAAATATTTTAATGTTTTTGATGATTTTAAGTAAAGAGGAAATGAGTTTTTGAATAAAAACACCCTTGGAGGAAAACTCAGGTTCGGCCGTCGAAACTCAAAGTTCGGCCGCCGAACATGCATGCACTTCGGGAGTGCTTTAGGCCCCCGAAGGCATAAGTGAGGAAAGTCCAGGTTCGGCCGCCGAACATGGCATGCATGCGGAGGCACTTTCGGCCCCCGAACGTGGCCTGGCCAGCCACTATAAAAGGGTCCCTTAGCCGAAAACGGGCGAGCTTTTCCCCATTTTCGGCCAAGGTGAGCTTTTCCGCCATTCCTCACCACCCTTGAGTTCTTTCCTTCAAATCTTTCAAGATTTTCACAAGTTTTCATCTTGTTTTGAAGATTTCCAAGTTTTTAGCAAGTTTTGGAGTTTTGAGGTTCAAGGACTCAAATATCTCCCACCTCCGAGTTTAGGACATCTCTCTCTCGATCTTCAAGAGGTAAGAGCCGATCTTAAACTTATTTCATGTTTAAAGTAAGTTTTATGCAAGATCTTTGGGGTAGAATGCATGTTTAGCTCATAGTTAGGTTTTTGAGTTAATGTTATGTTTTGAGCAATGTATGTTGGATTTGTGTTGTTGTTATGTGTTGTAGTTGGGGTTTAAGTTAGTTTGAAGCCCCTAGGAGCCAATGTATGTATATTTGCATGTTTTGGTTGAGCTAAATGCATGATTGGAAGTTTTGCGAGGCAAATGTGCTTAAAGGAGCCAAGTTTCTGCCCTTTGGCAGAAACCAGGTTCGGCAGCCGAAGGAACTTTCGGCCGCCGAACATGGCTGGGGAGGCAGGCCTTTCGGCTGCCGAAGTTGCCCCCGAAAAGAGACTTTCGTCTCTGTTTGGGACTTTCGGCCGCCGAAGGTGCCGCCGAACCTGCCTGGGTTTCGGGTCTAGAGGGACTTTTGGCCGCCGAAGGTGCCGCCGAACCTGCCCTGTTTTGCCTTCCTTTGCATTTTTTGCATGATGGTTTTGAGGTGTTTTAGGGGGTTTTTGGGGGATGTTTTTAGAGTTATGTTCTAGTTGTTTGGTCCCTCATTTGAGTCCACCTGTGTAGGTTCGGACCCGAGGAACCGAGGACCCCAGCAGTGAGTTCAGCTGCTTCTGAGTCAGTAGAGCTTCGGCCAGAGGTGAGTAGAATAAACCTTTATGTTTTAAAGCAAATGAATTATACAGTTGAGCATGTTCATGCATCATGAATGCCATGTGATGAATTAGGTTGCTTGCATTAGAATTCACGAATATGTTGCATTGCATTTATGATGTTGATGTGGATTGGTCATTGAATGATCCTTTAGTCCTCATATGGTATGATGATGCTACGGCATGAGATGGTATGGAAGTCCAGGTTGTACCCATTCTACGTCCCTGGCACTATGTAAGAGAAAGTCCAGGTTGTACCCATTCTACGTCCCTGGCACATTGGTATGTATGATATAATGTTAAGAGAAAGACCGGTTGTACCCATTCTACGTCCCGACACTTTGGAAATGTAGAGGACTATTGGTGACAATACCATCCGAGATGTGATTAGTTGTGATGTGTTGCATTACATAATGGCATGAGATTTTAAATATTGTTTTCTATTATTCTGCTCACTGGGCTCTAGTAGCTCACCCCTTTTCCCTAATCCCCCAGGATTGCAGGTGCGGGCTAGACAGAGAAGTCAAGAAGAGTAAAGTCTTATGTTTGTAATAGTTAGAAAGTGGACATGATAAATTGTAAGATAATGTAAAGTTGAATAGTTATGTTTTGTATATTGATATCGAGGATTAGAAGTTGTGCTTGACCCTATAGATGTTGTAATCCCTTTTTATTACATGATCCTAGATGTCTACTGATGACTATGTTTAGCCAACTCAACACATGTTATGCCACCCATTGGGGGCATTGATGAGATCCCACAGAGGGGTCAAGATATGATTATGTATATGTTCAGTACATGCACAGGTTGAGTTTGGCGTATGATAGAATGTATGAAAGTAAAGTTTTAATTTTTATGTATGTTTGTTGATCATGTATGGGATTAAACAGGTTTCCAGGATGTATGTTTGGCTTGCTACGGGTCCCGACGGCCTTAAGTCGACCCGGATCCTAGCGCCGGTAGCGGTCCGATTTTCGGGTCGTTACAGAATGGTATCAGAGCCCTAGGTTCATACGGTCGGACCTAGAGTGTCGGGCTCATAGATGTTATAGAAGGTCAAGCACAATAGGAAGATCATGTCCACTAGGATAGGATGTGGAGTCCTGTCTTGTTTAATGATGTGAAATGCCATGATTATATGCATGTGCATTAATGATATGTGATGTATGTGATGAGGGTTCATGTGTGCCCACATGAACCATATGATGCTGATGTTTGCTTGTTATGTGCTGTTTTTCAGAAAACAGGATGAGGGGAACTCGTCGATCTGCACGATTGATTGGAGTGCCACCTGAGGATGAGGGCATGAGTGCCCGTCCTCCTACATTGCCTAGGGCAATGTCAAGCAGGTCCAACAGGGACAGAATAGTAAGAGACCCTAGAAGGTCTTTAGATCTGGGTAGAAGCAGATCAGTCAGAGGAACAGTTCAGGGAGGAGCATCAGAGGACATGGGGGATGATATGGATGTAGAGCAGAGAAGGGATGGCAGTTTGGGAGTTAGTATGTCAGAAGAGGGAATGGGAGAGTCCCAAAGAGGCACCCAGGCCTCGGGATTTGTGCAGCCACCCCACTACCCACACTTCTCACAAAATCCCGGGTATTCGATGGGAGGTACATCGGATTACCCTAGCTTCACCCCTTATCCCACACAGATGCCATACCCACCCTACTACCCACCCTACTACCCACCATATTCACAATACCCAATGTATCCACCCCCACCTTACTATCCAAACCCTACCTCAGAAAATGTTACACCACCTCCACCACCTACAGAACCAGCAGCCCCAGTTGCTCAACCTTCTAGACCTAGCTCAGCCAGTGGGAGCAAGGTCAAGATGACCGACTACATGAAGTTGGGTGTTCCCCAGTATGAAAAAGGGGATGACCCGTTTGTGTATCTTGAGAGGGTTAAGGTGATCACAGATGAGATTGGGGCTGATGATAGTAGAGCCATTCAGATGGCTGGGTTCACTCTTAAGTGCAAGAAGGCACGAGAATGGTTCAAGAATTATGTGAACCCCAGAGTAGACAGCATGTCTTGGGAACAGTTATGCAGACATCCGCAGAAGACAGGTAGAGTTTCAGGAGGGGGATCTGGTATTGCTCAAGGTGTCTCCAATGAAAGGAGTGGTTCGCTTTGGGAAGAAAGGTAAGCTAGCCCCACGATACATCGGACCCTTTGAGATCTTGCAAAAGATTGGGAATGTGTCGTACAAGCTAGATTTGCCTGCTTCAATGGAAAGAATCCATCCGGTTTTCCATGTTTCAATGTTGAGGAAATTTGTGTCAGGATTGCAGGTGCGGGCTAGACAGAGAAGTCAAGAAGAGTAAAGTCTTATGTTTGTAATAGTTAGAAAGTGGACATGATAAATTGTAAGATAATGTAAAGTTGAATAGTTATGTTTTGTATATTGATATCGAGGATTAGAAGTTGTGCTTGACCCTATGGATGTTGTAATCCCTTTTTATTACATGATCCTAGATGTTTACTGATGACTATGTTTAGCCAACTCAACACATGTTATGCCACCCATTGGGGGCATTGATGAGATCCCACAGAGGGGTCAAGATATGATTATGTATATGTTCAGTACATGCACAGGTTGAGTTTGGCGTATGATAGAATGTATGAAAGTAAAGTTTTAATTTTTATGTATGTTTGTTGATCATGTATGGGATTAAACAGGTTTCCAGGATGTATGTTTGGCTTGCTACGGGTCCCGGCGGCCTTAAGTCAACCCGGATCCTAGCACCGGTAGCGGTCCGATTTTCGGGTCGTTACAGAATGGTATCAGAGCCCTAGGTTCATACGGTCGGACCTAGAGTGTCGGGCTCATAGATGTTATAGAAGGTCAAGCACAATAGGAAGATCATGTCCACTAGGATAGGATGTGGAGTCCTGTCTTGTTTAATGATGTGAAATGCCATGATTATATGCATGTGCATTAATGATATGTGATGTATGTGATGAGGGTTCATGTGTGCCCACATGAACCATATGATGCTGATGTTTGCTTGTTATGTGCTGTTTTTCAGAAAACAGGATGAGGGGAACTCGTCGATCTGCACGATTGACTGGAGTGCCACCTGAGGATGAGGGCATGAGTGCCTGTCCTCCTACATTGCCTAGGGCAATGTCAAGCAGGTCCAACAGGGACAGAATAGTAAGAGACCCTAGAAGGTCTTTAGATCTGGGTAGAAGCAGATCAGTCAGAGGAACAGTTCAGGGAGGAGCATCAGAGGACATGGGGGATGATATGGATGTAGAGCAGAGAAGGGATGGCAGTTTGGGAGTTAGTATGTCAGAAGAGGGAATGGGAGAGTCCCAAAGAGGCACCCAGGCCTCGGGATTTGTGCAGCCACCCCACTACTCACACTTCTCACAAAATCCCGGGTATTCGATGGGAGGTACATCGGATTACCCTAGCTTCACCCCTTATCCCACACAGATGCCATACCCACCCTACTACCCACCCTACTACCCACCATATTCACAATACCCAATGTATCCACCCCCACCTTACTATCCAAACCCTACCTCAGAAAATGTTACACCACCTCCACCACCTACAGAACCAGCAGCCCCAGTTGCTCAACCTTCTAGACCTAGCTCAGCCAGTGGGAGCAAGGTCAAGATGACCGACTACATGAAGTTGGGTGCTCCCCAGTATGAAAAAGGGGATGACCCGTTTGTGTATCTTGAGAGGGTTAAGGTGATCACAGATGAGATTGGGGCTGATGATAGTAGAGCCATTCAGATGGCTGGGTTCACTCTTAAGTGCAAGAAGGCACGAGAATGGTTCAAGAATTATGTGAACCCCAGAGTAGACAGCATGTCTTGGGAAGAGTTATGCAGACATCCGCAGAAGACATGTAGAGTTTCAGGAGGGGGATCTGGTATTGCTCAAGGTGTCTCCAATGAAAGGAGTGGTTCGCTTTGGGAAGAAAGGTAAGCTAGCCCCACGATACATCGGACCCTTTGAGATCTTGCAAAAGATTGGGAATGTGTCGTACAAGCTAGATTTGCCTGCTTCAATGGAAAGAATCCATCCGGTTTTCCATGTTTCAATGTTGAGGAAATTTGTGTCAGATCCGGGCAAGGTTCTTAGTGAGCCTGATGTGGAGATCCAAGATGATCTCACCTATGTTGAACAGCCAGTGCGGATCATAGACACCCAAATCAGAAAGCTAAGGAACAAGGAAATCCCGATGGTGAAAGTCCTATGGAACCACCACAATATGGAAGAGTGCACTTGGGAGACACGGGAGTCCATGCTCCAGCAATACCCTTATCTTTTCTAAGGTTAGTTTCTTATATGTTTCATGTGTATGTTATGTTGTATGCCATGCTATGTGTTAGTTGAGGAACATTCGGGGACGAATGTTCTTAAGGGGGGAGAATGTAATACCCGGCTAGACTCCGGTATCGGATTTACTACCGTCCGGTGGAATCTCGGATGTCGGAGACCTCTAGAAGGGGTAAAACCACATTTTCATGAAATGTTTTAATGTTTTTGATGATTTTAAGTAAAGAGGAAATGAGTTTTTGAATAAAAACACCCTTGGAGGAAAACACAGGTTCGGCCGCCGAAACTCAAAGTTCGGCCGCCGAACATGCATGCACTTCGGGAGTGCTTTAGGCCCCCGAAGGCATAAGTGAGGAAATTCCAGGTTCGGCCGCCGAACCTCAAGTTTGGCCGCCGAACATGGCATGCATGCGGAGGCACTTTCGGCCCCCGAACGTGGCCTAGCCAGCCACTATAAAAGGGTCCCTTAGCCGAAAACGGGCGAGCTTTTCCCCATTTTCGGCCAAGGTGAGCTTTTCCGCCATTCCTCACCACCCTTGAGTTCTTTCCTTCAAATCTTTCAAGATTTTCACAAGTTTTCATCTTGTTTTGAAGATTTCCAAGTTTTTAGCAAGTTTTGGAGCTTTGAGGTTCAAGGACTCAAATCTCTCCCACCTCCGAGTTTAGGACGTCTCTCTCTCGATCTTCAAGAGGTAAGAGCTGATATTAAACTCATTTCATGTTTAAAGTAAGTTTTATGCAAGATCTTTGGGGTAGAATGCATGTTTAGCTCATAGTTAGGTTTTTGAGTTAATGTTATGTTTTGAGCAATGTATGTTGGATTTGTGTTGTTGTTATGTGTTGTAGTTGAGGTTTAAGTTAGTTTGAAGCCCCTAGGAGCCAATGTATGTATATTTGCATGTTTTGGTTGAGCTAAATGCATGATTGGAAGTTTTGGGAGGCAAATGTGCTTAAAGGAGCCAAGTTTCTGCCCTTTGGCAGAAACCAGGTTCGGCAGCCGAAGGAACTTTCGGCCGCCGAACATGGCTGGGGAGGCAGGCCTTTCGGCTGCCGAAGTTGCCCCAGAAAAGAGACTTTCGTCTCTGTCTGGGACTTTCGGCCGCCAAAGGTGCCGCCGAACCTGCGTGGGTTTCGGCTCTGGAGGGACTTTCGGCCGCCGAAGGTGCCGCCGAACCTGCCCTGTTTTGCCTTCCTTTGCATGTTTTTGCATGATGGTTTTGAGGTGTTTTAGGGGGTTTTTGGGGGATGTTTTTAGAGTTATGTTCTAGTTGTTTGGTCCCTCATTTGAGTCCACCTGTGTAGGTTCGGACCCGAGGAACCGAGGACCCCAGCAGTGAGTTCAGCTGCTTCTGAGTCAGTAGAGCTTCGGCCAGAGGTGAGTAGAATAAACCTTTATGTTTTAAAGCAAATGAATTATACAGTTGAGCATGTTCATGCATCATGAATGCCATGTGATGAATTAGGTTGCTTGCATTAGAATTCACGAATATGTTGCATTGCATTTATGATGTTGATGTGGATTGGTCATTGAATGATCCTTTAGTCCTCATATGGTATGATGATGCTACGGCATGAGATGGTATGGAAGTCCAGGTTGTACCCATTCTACGTCCCTGGCACTATGTAAGAGAAAGTCTAGGTTATATCCATTCTACGTCCCTGGCACATTGGTATGTATGATATGATGTTAAGAGAAAGACCGGTTGTACCCATTCTACGTCCCGACACTTTGGAAATGTAGAGGACTATTGGTGACAATACCATCCGAGATGTGATTAGTTGTGATGTGTTGCATTACATAATGGCATGAGATTTTAAATATTGTTTTCTATTATTCTGCTCACTGGGCTCTAGTAGCTCACTCCTTTTCCCTAATCCCCCAGGATTGCAGGTGCGGGCTAGACAGAGAAGTCAAGAAGAGTAAAGTCTTATGTTTGTAATAGTTAGAAAGTGGACATGAAAAATTGTAAGATAATGTAAAGTTGAATAGTTATGTTTTGTATATTGATATCGAGGATTAGAAGTTATGCTTGACCCTATAGATGTTGTAATCCCTTTTTATTACATGATCCTAGATGTTTACTGATGACTATGTTTAGCCAACTCAACACATGTTATGCCACCCATTGGGGGCATTGATGAGATCCCACAGAGGGGTCAAGATATGATTATGTATATGTTCAGTACATGCACAGGTTGAGTTTGGCGTATGATAGAATGTATGAAAGTAAAGTTTTAATTTTTATGTATGTTTGTTGATCATGTATGGGATTAAACAGGTTTCCAGGATGTATGTTTGGCTTGCTACGGGTCCCGGCGGCCTTAAGTCGACCCGGATCCTAGCGCCGGT
Organism: Manihot esculenta; assembly: GCF_001659605.2. Taxonomy (NCBI): domain Eukaryota; kingdom Viridiplantae; phylum Streptophyta; class Magnoliopsida; order Malpighiales; family Euphorbiaceae; genus Manihot; species Manihot esculenta. The sequence continues at coordinate 4,516,894 of NC_035170.2, forward strand.
AGCGGTCCGATTTTCGGGTCGTTACATTAAGAGCTATGTTAGAGTTGTTTGATCCCTCATTTGAGTCCACCTGTGTAGGATTGGACCTGAGGAATCGAGGTGTTAAGCAGTGTTAGCTGCTTCAGAGTAAGTCCAGAGTTAGCCCAGCAGTTGCTAGAGGTGAGTGGAACTAACCTATGTTTTTAATGAATGTTTTAGCATGTTCCATGCATCATAAATGCCATGTTTATGATAGGTTGTTATGCATTGCATTAGTAACTACGAAGATGTTGCATTGCATAATTTGATGATGATGTGGATTGGACCCAAGCGACTTCACTAGCCCATAGATCTGTCATGTAGTGACCTGTGTGAGCTCCTTTGGGAGCCGGGCATTATGTCTAGATAAGACCTGTGTGAGCTCCATAGGAGGGGTCAGGCACTAGGACATGTAGTGGCCTGTGTGAGCTCCTTGGGGGCCGGGCACCGACAGAGGGAATTTTGAGGTCATGTCCAATCCGTGATGTGATGTGATTTGCTGTGACGCATTTCATGATGGCATATGTTTTTAATGTTTTTATTGTTCTGCTCACTGGGCTTTATAGCTCACCCCATTCCTTAACCCCATGTTTTCAGGGCCAGAGAAGTCAGAGTCAGCAAGAGTAAGAGCAGGGCTTTGGTTGTGTAATAGAAGTTTAATGGACATGATGTAAGTAAAGTTATGTTTTATACAGACATGTTATAACATGTATTGTATTCAGAGTTATAGAGTTGTGCTTGGCCCGAGTTGGATAATCCCTTTGTACATGATGTTTTATGTTTTATGAGGAAATGTGTTGAACCAAGGCTGACATGTGGTATGCTGACCCTATGAGAGTGGGTTCTATGTTTTCAGACATAGTGCATACAGGTCAAGCTTGGTAAATGAAAGAAAAGTTTAAAGTTTTATGAAAATGTTAGATCATGTATGGGATTATTCCAGCTATGCAGGTTGTTTGTTAGGCTTGCTATGGGTCCCAGCGGCCTTAAGCCGATCTGGATCCTAGCGCCGGTGGCGGTTCGGGCCGTTACAGAGGGGTATCGGTTCTGAGTCGTTACAGATTGCCCAGCCAGGAGGGCATCCAGAGCTGCGTCCATGCTCTTCCGGGACAGTATGAGATTCTTAGGAGGCTTGATCTGATCCATCTTCACCTCGGAGACTGCAAAATCAAAAATCAAAGCAAGTCAGAACAGTTCTCAGCAAAGATCGCATAAGCAAAAACTAAAGCAGGCAAATGGGATAGGATACCCGCGTCCTTAATATCCCGAAGATTGGACGCGAACAAGCATTTTTCGACGTCATACTTCTTCTTCACAGAAGTCAGTCGAAGAAATCCGACCTGGTCAGTGAGGCTCAGCTGGGGCAGGTCATTGCAACCCAGAGAGACATCCTCCCAGGGGAGATCGAGATCCCAAGCTAACCCCGTCTGCTTCTTCAATTCTACCACCAGAAACCCCTCTACCCAGCCCTTGATGGAGTCCTTATAGCCCGTAAAATAGATAACCCTCCGCGAGGGGCAAAATAGTAAAATTTCTGGCTCGCCTTGACAAGCCTAAAGAAGGAAACGAACAGGTGCACCGTGGGCGTGAACCCCCAACTCAGGCATACGGATTCAAAGCAAGACATGAAAAGAATAGAGTTAGGGGTTAGCATTCGAGGGGTGATCTCGAAATACCGGAAGACCTCGTTGAAGAACGGAGAAAAGGGGAAAGACAAACCATACTCTCTTTGCTTGATGAAGAAGACTATACTGACGTCCCTTTGAGGGTCGACTAGGCCAGGGGGAGAAGGATCAGGAAGAACGATCCTCTCATTCCAGTAAGGAGTCCGGATGTGAAAAAGAGGGGTATCCAGGTATTCCCTAGAGATGAAGCTCCTAATGTTGGATGGATTGATGCTAGACTCTAGATTGACAACATCGGGAAGACTAGAGCTGTCCATGGTGAAAGGAGAGGCATACCTGGAAGGCAGTTAGAGCAGAGGAGCAGAGGAAATCGAAGAAGAACAGAGAACAGGAGAGAGCAAGCGTTCCGAGAAGACAGAGAGAATTCAAAATGAAAAAAAGTAATGAGACGAAGAGTTGTTCTGAGCAGTTTTGTCTTGGGGCGGCGCGGTCATTATTACTCTCGGTATTTACCTCCTCATCAGTCGGACAATAACTGTTGAGGAGGTAAAGGGGCAATTGATGACCGCTGGATTTCTTCACCCCGGTCTGGGGTCAGGCCCATGGTACCAGCCCACTATATGGAGGCCTTCAAGTCTCCCGCACGAACCAGGTCCGGTCCGCTCAGCTTTAAGACCGGGCTTCAGTTAGCTTCCTCAATTAGGCCGACCCAGTCCATATGGCCCATTAAGCAGACCCTATCTGGGCTCAGCTTTAATTCTATCTTCAGGCCCAGCTCGGAATCAGGAAGGAGATCAACCCATCTGTCTTGTGGGTCCATCCGCATGCGCGTCCAGGAAGAATCAAAGGCCGTTACACATGGGGCAGGAATATAATATTCTCATACGTCCGTATCAACGTGGCAGGGACAGGTGGCCCAATGATAGGCAGTCTGTTATACGTCACTAGCGGACAAAAGAAAGGGGATAAATGGAGAAACACTCTCCTTAAGAGAAAAAAAGGTTTTTTCTAACTTCACAAAACCATTGTAAAACACTACTTTCTGGATATCAGATTATCACTGATGATCTGTAATGCTGAAAAAAAAAATAAGTTATTAATTTTAAAAAATGTGTTGTTTAAAATAATAAGTAAATTAAGTGAAATTAAAAAATTAAATCAAATTAAGAAATTAATTTTGAAAATATATATTAAGAAAAAAGTTTATAGTATAATTTTTGCAATCGATAAATTTGAGATTTTTTTTTTTATAATTATCATTTTTAAGTTATGTTAAAATATTAAATTAAAATATTGATTACAGTAGTAACGTGATATTTTTATTAAATTTAATTATTTATATTAATATTTGAATATAAATAAATTTAGTGGATTAGAATAGAGTGTATTAATTAAAATTTTTTATATGGAATGAACTTGGAAATTTTCAGTTTTTTATCATTATCTCTAAAATTTTATTAATTATAAAAATTATTTAGTAAGTGGGGATATATTAATAAATTCAATATAAAATTTATTACTTTTTAGCAATATTCATTATATCTTCTTAATTTATATGAAAAAAATTGCTTATTTTTATTGAATGGATGAAATATTTTTAAATAAACTGCACTTTCCATTGCAAAATAAACATGCCCCCATATATATATAATTATCAAAATATAATAATTTAAATAAAAAATTAAGATATAAATGATAATTAAGTTGATTTCACTTGAATCATGAATAGTGCATTGAGTATGAAAGGCGAAAAGATAATAAAACAAATTACTCACCAATTTCTAAAAGCATTTTGATTATTTTCAAGGTTTTGGACTTACAATTTCTTACTCTTTGATTTAGTCCTTTTGCATAATTAAAGGACTTGACTATATTCTAAATTAGGTTCGCTTAGTTGAAGAAAAAAAAAATAGTGTCCGTCTTAATTTAAATTTTTTAATGGTAATTTTTTTTAAAGTTTAAATTTTAAATATTGTGTAAATATTAATAATAGCGTAAAAAAATATTTTCAATGTGATGAAAATTATTTATATTTATATAATAAATATTTATTTTTTTTAAAAATAAATCTATTGGTTGTATTAATAAAATTTCATCAAATAAATAGGAAAATCATTCCAAACAGAGAGACGATCATGCCTAATAGATTCTCTAGCCAAAGTATGAGCAGTTAGAGTGGCATGACGACGAACCCATCTAACAGAAATATCAGTTCTAAAGTCTAAAAAAGATTTACAATCATTCAAAATCAAACTCAGTTCAGAAATGTTTAAATGTGGAGACTGAAGAGTTTGAACCACCTGCAAACAGTCCATAAGAATACAGCTATTAAAAAGTAAAAATTCAGTTGCAAAGAGTAAACAGTGACAGAGAGCTAAAATTTCAACAATTACCGGCCCTTCCGAGAAATCAGAAATACCATGTTGAATTATACCCTCAGAGTTTTCCACAACAAAATCGTAGTTAATAAAATCTTGAGCTTAAAATAAAGCCCCATTAACTTGACAAAGCCAACTGAAATTGTCCAATATTGAAAATGACGTACGAATTTGGAGAGGAATGGCTTCAGGATCACGAGCAGGGTTGGAGAAATAAAATAAGTTTCTGCCCTGATATAAAGTAGCAGTGATATTTCCATGCAAAACACCAGCACGTTGAGCAGCTTCCCAATCCGAGATATGATGCATGATGTTTTTCACAAGGTGATCTACTAAATTTTGCACCTGGTTCTATAATAATGAGTTCCTTACTAACTATAATCTCTATGCACAAACCATTACAAAGATTTTTCGAACCTTATTTTGGAACTTCAAAATCTGCAGTAAAAAATTAAAGAAATTATCATTAGTCTGCAAATCTCCCACTCCCTCTAACCTCCAAACTTCCTTGGACACAGGACAATGCAGCAAAATATAATTGACACTTTCATCTTCATGGCACCAAGGACATCTAGCATCCATATCCACACCCTTTTACCTTAAGTTATCCTTTGTAGGCAATATATTTCTACAAGCTCTCCAATAGAAATCCTTCACTTTTTGAGAAACCGAAACATTCCACAAATTAGTCAACAACTCACCCCCACATTAAAAGATGATCTTCCTAACAAGTCCATACACACAAAGTATGCGGACTTCACCGTATACACACAAAGTATGCGGACTTCACCATATACACACCTCTTTTATCAAAGTGTCACAAGAAGTAATCTTCCTTATTGGTAATACTAATAGACATACTAATAATAGCCCTGACATCTCTTGAAGAAAAAAGCTCCATTAAAAGAGTAATGTTCCAAACCCTCCCATTACCTTCAAAAATATCACAAACACGCAAATGTGGTTCAATAAAATTGGAGCCATCATCCGCAAAAAAGGTATCTTCCTTAGGAATCCAGGGAGCTGAAGCCACTAAAATTTTCTCTCTATTACCCACCCTCCACCTTGTACCCCTTCGAATCAACTCCCTTGATGCCATCACACTTTTCCAAACAAAGCTAGCACCATTACTTACATTGGCGGAAAATAAATCACCATTTGGGAAGTACTTTGCTTTAAACACTCTATAACAAAAAGTATTAGAATTTATTAAGAACCTTCACAGTTGTTTGCCAAGTAAATACAAATTAAAACTCCTAAAGTCCCGAAACCCCATACTCCCCTCCTTCTTTCTACTACACATCTTCTCCCACGCTAGCCAATTAATACCCTTCTGCCCTTCTCTTTTATCCCCACCAAAAGTCATTGACCATTCTATGCAATTTATTCAAAATAGTAATGGGAATCAAAAAAATATTCATGCAATATGCAAGTATAGCCTGCAACACAGATTTTATGAGAACCTCCCTGTCTGCTCTAGATAGGAATCTGCTGCTCCATAAATTAATTCTCTTCCACATTCTTTCTTTCAGAAAACCAAAAATTGCTTTTTTGTTCCTCCCAATAAGAGAAGGTAACCCCAGATAGGCACTATGACTCAATGGTGAATGAACATCCAAGGTATTACTGATATTAGACTTTACAGAGGAGACCACATTGGGACTGAAGAAAATGCCAGATTTATTGAAGTTCACCACTTGTCCAGAAGCAGCTGCATAGGTATTGAGAATAGATTTAATACTATCTGCTTCCTTCAGTCTAGCATTAAAAAATAGCAGAGAATCATCTGCAAAAAATAAATGTGAGATCTTTGGGCATCTAGCACTTGCCCTACAGCCCTGCAAACAGCCCTAGATTCAGCATCTTTAAGTAGTAACGATAAGCCTTCCGCATACACCGAATAGAGATACGGAGAAATAGGATCCCCCTGTCGAAGATCTCTACCAGGCACAATAGGACCAATCCAATCACCATTAAAATTGATATTATAAGAGACTTCCGAAAATCACATAGTCAACCAACTAATTCATTGAGTAGAAAAACCAAATCGTTCCAGCATGCCTTTTAGAAACTCCTACTCTACCATATCATAAGCCTTAGAAATATCAATTTTAAGTGTACAATTACCATCATTTCTGCCCTTATTAGTTTTTATATTGTGTATCATTTCAAACGCAATCATAATATTATTGGTAATCAACCGATGAGGGATAAAGGTAGACTGATTCTCAGAGATAATCATACAAAGGACCCTTTTAAATCTGTTCGCTAAAACTTTAGCCACAATCTTACATAACACATTACATAACGCAATTGGACGAAAGTTTTTAATAATTTCAGGGCTATCCACTTTAGGGATCAAAACAATCAATGTTTCAGTAAGAGAAGAAGGAAAAGTACCTTGTTGAAGCCATAGGCAAAAGCCATCGGAAATATCATTGCCACTCAAGTGCCAAATCTGGTAAAATGCAAGATTTAACCCATCCAGTCCAGGTGCCTTATTTCGATGCATCTGAAAAAGAGCAGCTCTAAATTCCTCATTCGAAAAGGGAGCATAAAGATCAGCTTTATCGGCATCACTAATCAAGGGCGGCACCAACTCAAAAATCCGTTTACAATCCACAGAACCACCATAAAAAATAGATTAAAAATAATGCAGAACATGATTTTTAATTTCCTGCTCATCCTCAATCCAGGTACCCGACGACTCCTTTAATTTAGTAATACAGTTCATTCTTCGTCTACCATTAATTTGTGCATGAAAAAATTTTATATTTCGGTCTCCATTTTAAAGCCAAAAGCACTTTGCCTGCTGTTTAAGTCTAGCTTCTTTCTGCTCAAGGAGATGATTCCAATCTTCCTTTAAAGAGGAGTGAGAAACAGTATTGGGCCCATTATCCAATAATCTCTGTATAGTCTTCTTCTTTTGCCAAAACTCTCTATTTCTACTCCTACCCCACAACGAAAGAGCAGAAACTAAATCATCATGTTTCATCAAAAGGTTGCGTGGTATAGAATTAATCCAAGCTCCTTTAACAACCTCAGCCAGACCCTCATCACATAACCATGCATTATCAAATCGAAATCTCCTTCTATCTCCCCTATTATCCTTAGGAGTTGTATTAATCACCAACGGTTTGTGATCCGATCTAGGAACATGAACAACTGAGCAGACAACATTAGTGAATTTATGAGCTCAGTCCTCAGTAGCAAGGGCTCTATCAAGCTTCTCTCTAATCAGATTATTCGACTCCCTGCCATTCTCCCATGTGAAGAAAGAGCCAACAATGGGTATTTGAATAAGATTACTATCCTTAAGTGCCTTTCTAAACCCCTGCATAAGATAATTTGGTAAAGTTGCTCCTCTTTCTTTCTCATCTCTCGAGCATAAATCATTAAAGTCTCCCGAACAAAGCCACGAAAGAGAGCTTCTGGGAGATAAAGCTCGAATAAGATTCCAAGATTGATGTCGTCGTTGCGATTCCGGAAACTCATAATAACCAGTAAACCTCTATTGGACATTACCTTGCGAAACAACCGAATAAATAAAATTTGAAGAAAATCCAATCACAGAAACAGACACATGACTCTTCCACATTAACGAAAGGTCTCCTCCCAATTCTTGTCTATTGACTGAGAAGCAACCATATATCAAAATGTAAAAAATTATGAAAAAATTCCATACGAGAACTAAAAGTTTTTGTTTCCATAAAAAATAAAATGTCTGGCTTGTAACTAGTAACCAAATCCTTCAATGCATTAACTGTCCGAGGATTGCCGAGTCCTCGGCAGTTCCAACACAGGACAATCATTGTTTTCGACATCTTGACCTTTGACAGGATTAGCCGCTTCGATAGTCAATTGACGCAGATCGTCTTCCATGGGGAAGGAAAAAGAAGAAGTTAAATATAAAAAAAGGAAAAGGCGAGCATCGAGCCACAGAGGAAAACTTGGCCAAAAAGCTATCATATTTTAAAATTATAATTTAATTTTTTTAAATATTTATATTTATAGATAATAAAGATAAGGAAGGAAAATTACTTTCGACGCAAGTTTTACTCTGTGGTCTCTTTGTGGCTCGATACTCATCTTTTCCTCTTCCTTAAACCTAACTTCTTTTTTTCACTTCCCCATGGAAGATGATCTGCGTCAATTGATTATCGATGAAAAAGAAAATGTTGTTGTCCCTATTAAGAGCTCCAGAGATATTCTGATCGTCACTTATGATTTCTATATGTAAGAATGTTTCTCACATATAATCTAATTAATTTTCATGATTTTATTTTTTAATTAAAAATATCTTTTATTGACAAACTTTTTAAAGAGCTTTAAATGTAAGGAAATATATTTTTAATTTAATTTTTAAATATAAAAAATATTTTTCAACGAAGTCTCATATAAAAATCAATGCGGGAGGTGACTGAGCAATGGAAAAGAAAAGAAAAAGATTCAAAGGAAGGAATCAAAAGATCTAAGAAAGAAATGGAAGGAAAAGCTGGTGGAAATATGTTCACCCATTTATAGACTATAAGGGGTGGAAATTGAATTTTTAAAATTTTAAAAATATTTTAATATATTTTTTAAAATTAAAAAATTAGATGAAGAAGCTCAAAGTTTCATCTTCGACGACTTCAACATTTACCTAAAACAGTATTCTCTACAAAAATTCCAACGCGGAATATGAAATCACGCGTAAATAGGAGTTTCTGTTCACCCAGTAATAGACTATAACTTATAAAGCGGTGGAAATTGATTTTTTAAAATTTTAAAAATATTTTAATATATTTTTTAAAATTAAAAAATTAATTAAAATCTTTTAAAAATTAAAAGAGTAAAATATAAAATTTTTTAAATTTATTTAGATATATTTACCATCAGATTTGAGTGTGATCATAAAATTTGAATGTTTATATAAATAATTGAAATTGAGTGTACTATTAATAAAGATTGAATATTAACTTTTTATTATTTTTTTTATTATTTAAACTGTTATTTATAAATTACGTAAGTTCTCCCCATTAAGCTCCTACATATATGCTAATGACACCAAATGTCAATTATACATAAGCCAATTAGTTGAGATCTCAGTCATCAACTTCAAATCTAATCTCAAATTAACTTCCAAATCTTCTTGAAAATTTTCACTTAGCCGTCCTAGCTAGTAACTATCTACGAAAAGACCGTCTCCCATAAGATTTTTTATTTTCTTTTCAAGAGTATGCAATTTGACAATTGAAAGGTTTGAATCTTTTTAATATTTTCTTGACGTGTGCCTTTGCCTAACATTAGCATACGACAACGACTAGCATGAAACTTTACCTATAATATCTACATATACACACATACATATACCTCATAAATCAAAACCGAAAAGGAGAAAAATTTATCTTTATCGAATTCATTGAGTTTTATCTGAGTGTTAGAGTTAGGGGTGAGTATTAGATCAGTTCAGTTCAAAATCAAATCGAATCAAATTTTAATATCTGTGAAAATTAAATCGAATTGATTTTGAAAAGAAATTGAATCGATCTGATTCAATTCAATTTGATCGGTTATGCTCACTGTTTTTTATTTTTTATATTTTATTTTTAGTATTCTAAAATTTAATTGAAATATTTCAACTTTAATTATAGTCTAATCTCTCTGTATTATAAAAAATAATATACTACTATCACTAATCGGTTTGATTTTTTCAATTGTTTTATGATTAAAATCAATTAGAATTAAAATAACTAAAATTTTTAAAATTAAAAATTAAACCGAACTGAAATATATAAAAAATAAATCGAATTTTAAAATTAATTTGATGTGATCGATTTTTTTTTATTTGAACTGAATATTACTCACCTTATAGTTTAATTCAATTTCTTTATACTAGTTGAGATATTACGGTTAATAAAAAAGGCTTAACAATAATATTGGTCAAATAATAAACAAATAACAAGCTAAATCCTCCTTATATTTTGCCTTTTTTCTTGTTCTAATGCATCTAGAAGCCGTCCTTATGACGAAATCTTTAACAAGAATTAAGAAAAAAAAAAAAAAAGAAGACATATTTTAACTTGTGATCTCTTTCTATATATAATTTCAAACTGATCTTAGCATCCTTCAACAAACTATTCCTTCATCAACCTCTCCTCCATTGCTCTCATTTTTCCTTCCTCTTATTCCACGAATTTCTTGTTTATTATTATAATTATTTTTATTATTTTCTGATCTAAAGATGATGGTTGCCAAAGATTTGAATGTTGGTCTAGTACAAGAACATGACGATGAAGACGAAACTCTCTCATTTTCCAATCTTCCATTGAACAGCGATTCCTCCATTGATTTAGATGACTTCTCTAAAGAATATCAAAGCTCAACATTTGATCAAGATTTCTTTGAGTTCTTCAGTGAAGATTTCAGTGCTTCCTCCATTACTGATCCCACAGATAACAACATCATCTTCTGTGGGAAACTGATTCCTCCTAAAAAAGCAACAGAACCCCATCATCAAAAAACACAAACCCCAGAAATATTCACACCCAAATCAATAAACACAAAGAAAAATTCCAATCTCCCATGGAAGTCACAGTCTTTCAGCATTCCATCAAGACCCACTTCATCTTACAAGACTTGCAAGTCTTTCCCAGTAGATAAAGTGTCAGCTGGTAAAGGATCATATGAAGTTGATAAGTGTGATTCTTTGAGGAAAAGTTCGGCGGCCGTTGCAGGGAAGTCAAGATGGAATCTGTTTGGAAGATTTCCGATGGAGATGGAGCTGAGAGATATGAAGACGAGGCAAAGGAAGAGGCAAGCAGAGAAGATAATTCAATGTGAAGATAGAAGTGAGGAAATGGGGAAGAATGGTAGAAGAAAGAAAGTGAAGAATTTGTGGGGTTTACTTAGGGTTTTGGTGTGTGAAAGTCACCAAGCAAAAGGTATGGTTAATGCCCCATTTGGGATTTCACAACCCTGATTTGGTCGGAGATATCGTGCTCTGTATAAATTCGATTTAGCTAAAAATTTTGATCAATTACATTACGGATAATAACAAATACAATAAATATAATAAAGTAAATTACACATTTAAATTTAAAAAAAAATAAAATTTAAATCAATCTAATCAACACTTTTAGATATAAAGTTTTTTTTATGGAGTTGTTAATGATTTTATCCAGGCTTATTTTTCAAGCCTATGTAATTAAAAATTTTCATTTATATATATTTTTTAATTTGATATAATTCGATTTTTATGAAATTTAAATATTCTGAAAAAAAAAATTGGTATCACTAAACTGAAGGTATTAATTAAAAATTAGTTTCTTTCTTACCAATGATATTTTCTAATGATTGATAAATAGAAAAAAAAAAAAAATATATATATATATATATATATATATATATATATATATATATATATATATATATATATATATGTTAAAGGCAAGCTTGTTAATTAATCTACACAACAAATTAATCCCTCTCCGTAAATGTGCTCGATCGTACAATCCCATCCAATTTATTTGGAGCGAGCAATATTCAATTAAAATCAGAAAAATCAATTGAATCGAATTAATTTGATAATTCAAATTGAATTTTTTATTTATTTCAATTCAATTTGATTTTTAATTTTAAAAATTTCAATTATTTTAATTCAGTTCAATTTTAATTAAAAAAAATTTAACAAATCGATTAGTAATAATAGTATATTATTTTGAATAATATAAAGAGATTAAATATATTAAAGTTAAAATATTCTAATTAAATTTTAAAATATTAAAAATAAAGTGTAAAAAATAAAAATTTATTAAAAATTTAAATCGATCAAATCAAACTGAATCAGATCGATTCGATTCGATTTCTATTCAAAATCAATTCGATTTGATTTTTTTAAATACTAAAATTTTAATTTTTAATTTATTTAATTCGATTCGATTTGAAATCGAATCGATCAAATAATCACTCTTATTTGCCCATTTGTTTTGGTACATGAGATTTTTTTTTATTAAAATAACTTAAACAGAATGAGTGTAGTCTGTCTCGCACATGTCATCATACGAGAAAGCATTAAGTTTCGATTGAGAGCTATATACTGCGGATTTGGAGATAGTTTGATTGAATTATGTTTGGGAGTAGATGAGATTTCGAATTTAAGACTGTTAAATTTATCTTCATATATTTTTTATATTTTTTTGTCATTTAGAATATCAAATAAATTTGTGAAATTATTTTCTTGTTTAAAAGAATTTTTTTTAAGAAAATAACTTAGGACTTTTTAAAAAAAATCCTAAGTTATTTTCTGAAATTTTAGAATCCTATTATATCATTAAAGTTTATATATATAGTTCTCATTTAATACCCTTTATTTTTAATATTTAATTTAAAATAATTTTAATAAATTATTTTTATATAAATTATTTTTTACAAGATAAATAAATTTTAGAAATTATTTGTTTTAACCGTTGGATATAACTTATAATCCGTTACTATTGTTAATATCCTGTAGTTGTTAGTCGATCGTAATTGACTGATATATTTTAAGTGTTTAATAAATTATATTTAATTAATATTTTTTTTGTTAAAGTGTAATTAATATAATTGATGTGTAAAATAATTAATAAGAATATAAATTAATTTATTATATTAATAAAATAAATATCAAAGTATTAATTTATTATGCAACATGTATGATAATTAAAAAACATATTTATAGAATTTTTGTACTACATATTTTAAAATATTTTAGATGCTCAATTATTAATTATATTCAACTGTTATTGTTTGGTAACTTCTCAGAATTAAACAAATTTTTCTGAAAGAATTCAGATCAAAATAGCAAAATATTTAAAGTAACTCAACAAAACACACAAAGATAGAGAGAATAGAACAATAAAAAAGGCAGTTGTATCTTTAAATTGTAGAAAATAAAGTATATTTATAATTGAAAAAAGAGACGTTTGGAGCTGTTAGAAAAATCAGCAGAGACACAACAGTAATAAAATTTTTAAGAAAAATCTCACAACCACTATAAATGATTTTACAAACCAAAGGAAATGTTTATATTTTTTCTATGTGGGACCAAAAGCTTTTGGGATATAACTTTTACTATAATCTCCCACATATTTCATGTAATGACCCGAAAATCGGACCGCTACCGGCGCTAGGATCCAGATCGATTTAAGGTCGCCGAGACCCGTAGCAAGCCTACTATTCTCTCTGAGTACCTGTAAATTCCCATACATGATCATACATTTTCTGTAAAAATATAAAACTTTATTCTGTACCAGGACTCAACCTGTGCATGCACTATTTCTGTACTACAGAACCCCTTACTAGAGCTCTCATAATTGCTCTAGACGGGTTAACACTCTTACTCTGTTAAGCCTGGATTTTCATACACAGAAAAACACATTTATATAAACAGACCATGTATACAAAAAGGGATTTACAAAACATATGGGTCAAGTACACTACTAAACTCTATACAAGACTAAAACATCTCTTTACAAGATTACATGTCCACACTATGCTATGACACAACTCTTGACTATTCATGTACCCTGCTGAACTCTCCCTGCACTCTGATCCTGCAAGACTGGGGTTAAGGGAGAGGGGTGAGCTATACTAGCCCAGTGAGTAGAACAAAATAAACATGCTCACATGAAATGCATCACATCACAAGTAATCACATATCGGACGGACGGAAATAAAACTCCCTCAAACTGTGCCCGGCCCGCAAGGGAGCTCCTCAGGTCTTGATATGCTCGGCCCTCAATGGGGCTCCTCAGGTCTTGATATGCCCGGCCCTCGATGGGGCTCCTTAGGACTTGATGGGAGGGCTAATGAATCCAAACTATGTCCGTCCGCAAGTACAATAAATAATGCAATGCACATATTAGTGAATGCTAATGCAATCATCCTATTGCATAATCATGATGCATGAAACATGCTTAAAGCATTTAATTTCTCACTATTAGAAACATTAAGTTTAGTTCCACTCACCTTTGGCTAACTCTGGACTGACTCTGAAAACTCTGAAGCAGTGCTCACTGCTGATCTCTTCGGTTCCTCTGGTCCGTTCCTACACAGGTGGACTCAAATGAGGGACCAAACTAACTCAAGAACATCTCGATAAAACTCCCCAAAAACCCCCCCCTAAAATATCATAAAACAATCAAGGAAAACATGCAAAAGAAGGCTGGACAGGGCACTTTCGGCGGCAGGTTCAGCGGCCGAAAGTCCCTCTAGAGTCGAAACTCAGGCATTTTCGGCGGCACCTTCGGCTGCCGAAAGTCCTTTTCAGAGACGAAAGTCCCTAACCTTCGGCGGCACATTCGGCGGCCGAAACTCCCTCCAGAGCCGAAAGTCCAAACTTTCGGGGGCGAGCTTAGGCAGCCGAAACCACCTCCTTAGCATGTTCGGCGGCCGAACCTTCCTTCGGCGGCCGAAACTGGGTTCTCCAGTTAGGCAAAACCTTGCTCTGCCTCATGCAAACTTCCTCCCATCTTCCTCATACATGCAACCAACAACTCAACAACAAACATATACTCAAATATATGCACAAAGGGGTCCAAAACTACCTTAAAACCCCAACAAACATCACAACTCAACACATAAACATGCTTTCACCAACAATCAACCAAAAACCTTACATAACCTAATCATGCATCTCTACCCATAAAACTCCATAAAACATGAAAAGAAGTTAAGGATCTACACTTACCTCTTGAAGATCTAGAGGATAGGTGATCCTAACGTGGAGATATGGAGCAACTCTCCCTCAAAGTCTCCAAACTTCAAAACTGTGGTTTGTAGCTCCAAAGCTTCAAACAACATGAAAACTCATCAAAACTTTGAAAGATTTGAAGAAAACATGAAGATCACCCAAGGAAGATCATGGTCTCACCTCTGTCCGTGGAAATGGAAAGAAAAATCTTATCCATTCACCGACCTATGACCTTTTATAGGTGGCTGGCCAGACCACCTTCGGCGGCCAAATGTGATTCCAAAGTCATGCATGTTCGGCGGCCGAACCTCACTTTCGACGGCCGAACCTGGCAATTCTTCCTTGGTTCTTTTCTTTCAAAAACTCATTTTCTTTACACTTAAAACCTTAAAACATACTAACACAAGTTAGAAAAACATAATTCTTACCCTTCTAGAGGATTCCGACATCCGAGATTCCACCGGACTGTAGAATTCCGATGCCAGACTCTAGCCAGGTATTACATTTCAAAAGATTTTTCTTTATTGCGTTTAAGTTTTGAGTGAATATACTTTGAATCTGGTGTCTTCTAGACTATGAATCAATTCTAAACTGATAAGATATAACATATAGAGTGATTGGTGAAGTTCTTACTTCTATGAACTAAGTACTCTTTTTATAGACTAAAGTCTCATCAATCACATTACACTCCATAATTCATGCTGTTAAAGTTGTTTTACGCTAAATAGGCTATGCGTACGTTTAGTAGTTCATAAATACTTTAAAGATTATGCCACAATCTCATAGAAGAGGCCCAACTCTATACTTATATAGGTAATATCATCAAGTGTATACTGTAATTTATATATCACCCATAAGGGATATGAATATCATTAAGAGCTTTAGCTCGTTCGCTCATTTAATGCAGCCCTAGCACTTCTCAAACCGTAGGAAGGGACGATGACAAATAGTGCTAGTAGAACTAACAAGTGACTTGTTGTTACCTATATAAACATTTTTCATGGGATCTCTAGTCACAAAGATTGAGTTTCTATCACTGTTAATTTCAAATTAGCTCAAATTCCATTTCCCTTGATGTTTCATTTATTAGTTTTCTTCATAAAGGTCTAGTTAGAGAATTGGTCAAATTTACTTCTGACTTCACATAATTAGCGAAAATAGTTTAATCTTTCAACAGTTGCTTAATCACATTATGTCTTAAATAAATATGTATATTCTTACCATTGAAAGTTTTATTCTTTGCAATGACTATTACCGCTTGGCAATCACAACGCATTAACACAGATAGTGTTGATTTTATTTTTAACGGAATATTTGCTAAGAAGTTTCTTAGCTACTTAGTTTCAGTTCTAGCTAATTATAGAGCAATAAACTATGACTCCATAGTGAATTTAGCAATGATAGTTTGTTTGGTTGATTTCCACATAATTGCACCACTTCCTAGAGTGAATATATAACCACTAGTGGATTTTATCTCATCTGAATCTGAAATTGTTGGAGAGACTGCATTATTCTTATGTGCTGCAAAAGAACACAAACAACAGGCAATGCAAGCACTTGATTTATCAGGATATTTGAAGCCATTCATATATACTTTAGTTGATATGATTAAGCAGAATTCTGGTTGTTCTTCTTTAGAAATTGAAGCTAGAACCCCAAGGGGTCTTTTTAAAAGATCGGCATTGCAGGAGGGGGATGATTTTGATGTTCTTGATCCATCCACTGTTTTAGGAGCTATTGTTGCCCTGTGGCTTCTATCAATAATTTGTTCCTTTCACAATAAGAATAGGCAGCTTATTAGAATCTATTGGCTTTAAGAGAGTTCTTGTAATATTTACAACCACTATAGTGAAATACACTTTCTCCTTGAGAAAATCTCTTCTTCTTTACAAGTGTGATTGTCCCAAATTCGTCCATTGCTTTGTGGGTTTGTTAAAAAGGCTTACTTGTGTTGGTTTTGGGGAGAACAACCTCACAAGTGCCGCACGTTGACAAGTTGAAAGGTCTTGTGGCGTGACACGTGGTATAGTATCACTGCATCCCTCTAATACAATGGGAAATCCACTGTATAAGATACCATAGTTTATGGTACCTCTCAAATATTTCATTAATCTAACTAATGCAGTCCAATGATTGTCATTGGGATTATGTATATACCTACTCAATCTACATACAATATAAACTATATCAAGTCGTAAAAAATTCATTAAATGCAATAAACTCCTATTGATCTATGCATATTCAAATTGAGCAACAGAGTTACCTCTATACATAGGCCTGTGCAGATTTCGGTTTAAACCGAAAAACCGAACCGAACCGATTAATTTCGGTTTTTCGGTTCGGTTAATCGGGATGATCGGTTTGGTTCGGTTAGTATATTTAAAATTATTCGGTTTTTGGTTCGGTTCGGTTTAAACGTGTTAAATAACCGATCAAACCGAAATAACCGATTTCGGTTCTAATCCCAAGCCCAAGCCCAAGCCCGAGCCCTCCCCTCCCCCTCTGATACCCAACCCAGGCCAGCACCCCCAACCCTCGGCCCAGGCGTTCGCCTCCCCCCTCCCAATTTCCCCTCCCCCAGCCCGAAACGAAACCCTTATTCACGAACCCTCTAATCCCATTATTCACGAACCCTCTAATCCCGAAACGAAACCCTTATTCACGAACCCAATTAAAATCCCTAACCCTAACGAAGTCACAAATCGCTCGCCCTCTTCCCATCGATCTGCTGAAAGAAGTGGGAGTTGCTCACCCTCTTCCCGTCGATCTGCTGAAAGAAGTGGGAGTTGCTCACCCTCTTCCCGTCGCTCGCCATCAATCTCTTTCCCTCCCTCCCTAGTCCAGTAGTCCCTATTGATTTGCTGAGTGTCACTGTCACTGCCGACCGTCGACCGTCGACCGTCTGTCCTCTTCAGTGATCTCTTCTGTTGGCTTATAATTTGAGGTATGGTTTTTATTTTG
Organism: Manihot esculenta; assembly: GCF_001659605.2. NCBI lineage: Eukaryota > Viridiplantae > Streptophyta > Magnoliopsida > Malpighiales > Euphorbiaceae > Manihot > Manihot esculenta. The sequence goes on from NC_035170.2 coordinate 4,534,587, forward strand.
TTGCTAAAAAATTGAATCTGCTTATTGAATTCTTACATTGTATTATACAGCTCTGTTAAGGTAACATGGCAAAAGCTCAAACCTTCTTCAACTCTTATAATTTGAGTAATGTAATAATGATCAAATGGGTAGTTTAGCCTGTTCATTATCTGAAAGCAATTTGGAGTTGTCAAATTACTCTACCTTTCTTTATAAGTAATGAGAGCTGGAAAATGTTAAATGTTAAAGTAATGAGAGCTGGAAAAATTAGATTCTGATAAGTGGTTCTTTCTCAACGATGATGCAATTGATGGATATATTCCATGAGGTCAGCTTCATCTCTTTTTCTTTTTCTCCTCGTATAATTTGGAGCTTGAAGGAAATGCATATGGTCCTTAATATTTGTTTGTTAAAATCAAAATAGTAAAATGATATGTAATATATTGAATCTTGGGTTCTCTCTGATTAGCAAATGGGAAGAAAAAAAATTGCAGATTAGAAATAGAAAATTTATTGTGTATTCAGACAATATTTATTGTATTATTTTGTTGAAATTAGAAATAGAAAATTTTAAAAAAATTGCAGATTTTAGTTTGAATCGAATCGAACCGAACCGAACCGATTTTTATCGGTTCGGTTCGGTTCGGTTATATCATCATAATCGGTTTTTTCGGTTTTTAAAATTTTAACATTTCGGTTTTCGGTTTTTTCGGTTCGGTTCGGTTCGGTTCGGAACCGAACCGACCGATTGCACAGGCCTATCTATACATACAACATAAACTATACCAAGTCGTAAAAAATTCATTAAATGCAATAAACTCCTAATTATCTATGCATATTCAGATTGAGCAACAAAGTCACCTCTATTTTTCTTTAATTGAGAGTTAGGATTATAAGGGGGTACTAACTAGTTTGACATAAAAATGTCCAAACTTTCTTAGAAGTTTCTCAACATAATGCTCTTATAATAGCATTATACTATCATTCTACTTTATGATTCTAGCACCCAAAATAATATTTGTTTCACTTATATCTTTCATATCAAATTTAGAGGCAATTAAAGTTTTTGTTTTATAAAATATATCATAACTCATACAAAAAATAAGTATATCATCCATATATAAATAAATATCACAGATTCATAATTTATAAGTTTTGTATATACACACTTATCAACTTTAATAGAGGAAAAACCATCTGACGGACATCGAATCCGTCAATTAAAACTGATTTCTCTTTTCTTAAATTAAAAGATTTTGCAAATAGGGTAAAAGAGTATCGATCCTACAGAGACCTTAAAATTATTTGATCTTATGATAAGTTAGAAAAAGAATAACAGTTAAAACAGAAAAGAGAAGAAGAAAATTGCTATTTGAAGAAGTTGATTTTAAGAAGAATTAAAGAAGAAATAAAATAAAGCGATTGGAATTATAAAGCAAATAATTAATAAAGAAAACTCAGCTGAAGGTAATCAAAACTGAGAGGTTTACCGTTGATCATTAATTAAAAAGATAATTCATTTAATTATTTATTGTTTGGTTATAGTGTTCAAACAAGCGAATTTCACTAATTCTTTCTTATGATTAAATTAATCCGCGTAATGCTTAAAGTAATTTCTAGTTAATTAATAATTCCATCAAGCGTGTAGATTTAATTAATTAACTGCTTTAAAAGAAAAGAACCCAAATTTGATCAATAATAACAAGTGAATTATTTAAATCAAATCAATTAATTACTTAACATAAATGAATTTGATAATTGCTATTTATATTAATCCAATTAAATAATTACATATTTATTTGGGCTAATTAACAATATATTGTCTTTTTAGGAGATTCAATAGGTCTCTTGAATTTCTAAGAGGACAACAATGGAGGTGGTGTTCCTCAAAAACAGAAATTAATTGAAAATAGAAATAATATGAACAGAAATTAAAAATAAAACCTCACAACTTTAAATAAATTTCAATTTAATTAACCTTCAAGTGAATAAAATAGTTTAGCATCTAAGGACCATAATAGAATCGTGGAAAAATTAAAGAAAAAGGAGAAGAACAATTTGGCCAAGAAGGAGCCGAAAAAGAGAGAAGGAGAAGAGATATGATATATGTAGAAAGATGATTTTCTATTTTTAGGGCAGCCTTTATATAGACTTTTTCCAAATAAAAAGATAATTATTCATAATTTAAAAGAAAAAGCAGAATAAATCTACTACTCCTATGATTACTCTTATCCTAATCCTGATCTGATTGTGTTTGCATATATCTGAAACTGATTTGAACTCTATATAGCTGGAAAAAATCGAAATTCTAGAGTTTGTTCGTCAGCTTGGGCTACAGCCTTGGGCAAGGCTGTACCCTCCAGTCAGAAAAAAAAAAACTCTAAAACAGCCTTTTTTTTAATTTTATTTTCTCATTTTCAGCTCAAAACTTATCCAAAAATCAAAATTCAAGTAAAAACTAATTGTTTACATCAAAATCATAGTAAAATTATGGAATTTAATGTGGAAAAAATGGTAAATTTTACAACTCATCATCATCATTCAATAAAATTTAGTCAAATTTCTCATACCACTGTTTAGATACTTGTTTTAAACCATATAAGAATTTAAAAAATTTGCAAACTTTATTTTCTTGACCAGAAATAATACAACCATCAGGTTGTATTATATAAAATTTTTTTTCCAAATTTCTAATTTAAAAAGTTATTTTAACATCCATTTAACAAATAACAAGTTTACGTATAGAGACTAAAATAATTAATACTCTAATAGAAGTAATTCCAGTTACAGAGGCAAATGTGTCAAAATAATCTATATCTTATTTTTAAGAAAAACCTTTTACTACTAATCTTACTTTATACTTTTTAATTAACCCTTCTGGATTATATTTTCTTTTAAGAATTTATTTACAACTAATAAATTTAGTTCCTGTAGTACCATTTTGAATAATAGAATCAATTTCAATTTTGATTGTTTTTTTTTTTAGAAAGGAATTTCAGAAGAATTAATAATATTAGAAAAATTTACAGGTTCATTTTCAACAAAATAAGTATAAAAGTTTTCAAAAGAAGTCTCCTCCAAAAGAAATATCTTTTCCTTATCTTTTACTTTTTCTTAAATCTTCATTATTATTTTTAAAACTATTTCCATAATTATCTTTATTAGGTGCATGAGAAATTTTTTCAACTTTTAAATAAAAATTCAACATTTTTTTTTCTCAATTATAGTATTACAATTAAGCATATTACTTTTCAAAAAAAGAAATATATATGTAGCACTATGTTCAGCAAAACTTATAAACATGCAATCAGAAATTTTTGAACTTAATTTTCATTTTTTAGGGTCTGTAAGTATTATTTTACTAATACACGTCCACACTTTTAAATATTTTAAATTATGTGTATAATATTTTCAAAATTCATAGGGTGTTTTACTAGTTTTCTTATAGGGTATCCTATTTTGTATATGATAAACAGATAATAAAACTTTTCCCCAAAAATTATTAGGTAAAGAGAAACTTATTAATAAAGTTCCATTTCACAAATGTCATTAAATAAGATATATTCACCACATGTATATGATCTAATCCTTTTTATTTACTATTTAATTAATTTTCTACTTCAGCTATATATATTTGAAACATATCAAAGGTTTCATCTTTGTTTCTAAGCAAATATACTTCAGTACATCTAAAATAATCATAAATAAAAACTACATAATATTTTTTACCACTTCTAATCATAGTTTATTTTAAATCCCCAAAGTCTGTGTGTATTAAGCTAAACAATTTAGATTCTCTATGTGTAATCAGACATAATTTCTTGATTAATTTACATTGAGCACAAATCTCATATTTATTTAACCATATATTACTAATACCATATATTATATTAAAATATTGTATTTTTTAATATAAGAAACATTGACATGATCCAATCAAGTAAGCAGAAGAAGATGGATTTTCATTCATTATTGCAAAAATATTGAGAACAAAGATCTCTAATTACAATAACATTTTCCAATAAAAGTACCATATTTAGTCAGTACAATTTCGTATGAATCAAATACACATTAATCTCAGTCTTTCTCAATAGAGTTACAGAAATTAAATTAACTTTTATGTTAGGTACATCAAGAACTTCATTAAGTGCATGTCTTACCATATGTGAGTTTGAGAAGAACTTTCCCTCTTGCAGTTCTAAAATCACCTAAATACATATGTACTTCTCCTTTCCCCACAGTAGTGTAGGAGGTAAACACATTTCTATTTATACAGATATGCCTAATAGCACCAGAGTCTACTACCCATTCTTGCACATTAGCCACAAGAAAAGTTTGAGAAATGACCGCAGCAATAATATCATCTTGTTCAACTAAATTTACTTTTGGTTTAGGAGGATTGTCATTTATCACTTTTTTCCTGCACTGAGATGCATGGTGACCCGACTTACCATATACAAAATAATGTTCTTTCTTTTTAAAGGTGGATTATTAAATTTAGGTTTATAATCAGATTTCTTATTATCGTATTTATTATTTGATTTGTACACTTTTCCTTTACAAGATTTGCTCTTGTAGCTAGCTCTTTGTTTTTTGCAGCTTTGAATTCCCTCCTGTTTATATCTTCAATGATGATGTGGATGATGAAATCTGACAGTGTCAATTGCTTGTGCCTGTATTTCAGTTATTGCTTGTAGTCACTCCAAGAATTTGGTAATTTTTCTATCAGCAGTCCAGTAACAAACTCATCTTGTAGAACGATGTTTTCAGCTCTAAGATCCTCCAGAAGTTTATGGTACTCATTGATTTGCATTTTGATGTCTTTTGCTTCGATAATTTTCCATTTACAAAAAATGCCAATTACAAATTTTTATTTGCCAGCATCCTCAACAGTATATTTCATATTCATTAAAAACTTTACATTTCTTTGGTTTTTTTTATAAGAGCAGTAGACATTAAAAAGATCATTAAAAAGAGTATTAATAATTGTGTGCCTACATATCTTATTAGAATAGGTTCAGATTTTATGCAACTTTGGATTAACAGTAGGAGCAGACCTTGATTCTGTGAGTGTTGAAACTATGCCATGCATGTCAAGTATTGAAAAATAATAATCTTTCTTGCCATCTTTTGAAATTCTGACCCAAGAAGACTTTAATCCTGGAGATATCAGAAAAAAGTTTGGTATATGAAACAGTAGGCAAAAGCGACCCATCATTTGTAACAGCAGAAAGGGTGGTGGCAGGAAGGTTGTTCGGCACAGCAGAACCAGAGGTAGTGACAATATCATTCGAAGCAGGCACGTTTGGTTCCATTTCTTTTAAGTTATAATCCTTAATATTGCTAGGAGTGGAAATAAGAAAATGTAGCGTGAGTTGTGCGTTGCACTTTACTTAAAAGATTATTTGGTAACTCCTTAGGATTAAACAGACTCTTCTGAAGTTAGGATCATAATAGCAAGATATTTAAAATAATCTAGCAGAACATAGAAAGGTAATAAAAACAGGAAAACAGAGAAAGATAATTGTGTCTTTAAATCGTAGAAAATGAAGTCTATTTATAATTGAAAAAAGAGACATTTGAAACTGTTAAAAAGATCAGGAGAACCAACAGACATAAAATTTTTAATAAAAATCTCACAATAATTATAAATGATTTTGACTGAATAGAAGTATATATATACGGATAAGGTTTTTAAAAAATTAAATAAATAGACAATAGAAATTTTACAGCTTTATTTATTTGTAGGTTGGCAAATTAATAAATTTGAATTGAAATTAATTTTTTTATTCAAATCTGTGTGCGCGAACTATACTTTTACTTGTTTTTTACAATCTCAATAATAAAAAAAAACTATTCATAAATTAAGAAAATATTTATATTTTTTCGTGAAATAAAAAAATTTTGAAATATAACTTTTAAAATACTAAATATTCATTATAAACTGTATTCCGCTGTTAAACCAAATATTTGCCAATGCTGACGAACTAGTGGCGTGGGTAACATATTATTTGATTATTTAAGTTTAATTATTTTTTACACGTGCATTTGGTTCAATCACTTTACTGTTTTATCAAAATTACTCTTTTCGTTTTTTAATATATAATTGCATCACATTAACCTTTTCCTTCAAATTAATTTTCCTTTTTGATTTTTTTTAATTCAAAAAATTGAAAAAATAAAATTTAAAATCTCTCAAATTTATTCAGATATACTAAACACTGAATTAATAAAATTATTATTTGATATAATGATAAAATTTATCACGCGTTTAAATAAAAAACTCATTCAATTATTTAAAAATATATTATTGAGAGAGACGGACACAAACTCTAAAATAATTAGTATTTCATAAATTATAATTTGTATTAGTATCTGTCTCTCAAATTTTAATTTGGCCAAATAAATATTTGCACTATTAAAATTTATATATAAAATAATTTTATGTGATAGGTTGAATTTAAAAACATCTTATGATATATTTAAATTATTTAAATATATAATTAAACTTGTAATTTTAATATAAAATAATATGAATTATAAATATAGTTATAAAAATTTTAAAATTAAAACTCATTTTATTTTTTTATTTTCAAAAAATATAAAATAGTTTAAAAATATTATAAAAAATTCATACTAGAGAGTGAAAACATGTATTACGTCTTCAAATTTTGATAAACCAATTAGTTCGGAAAAGAATAGTCATAAATCAGCAGGACAAATTTTTTCTACAAACAAATCAGAATTTCAAAATAAATTTAATATTTTCAATCTAAATAAATTTCAATAAAATCTTGCACATTCCCTAATAAATTTTTAAATTTTTAATTTAAATATGAATGGTTTCAACACAACCGCGTCATAAATTCATTATATATAACTAAATATAGAAAAGTAGAGAGAGAGGAAAGAGTAAAATAATTTAATAATAAAAACACTAAAATAACTTTATTTAATAATTTTTTAATAATATCTAAAATGACTAATTTTCTATTTGATTTTGGATTGATAAAATTAATTATCAAGCATTTATTGAAAAAAAAAATTGTAGTCATATATTCTAGAAAAAGGTGAAAGACAGATTCTGAGTGTGAACATGAAATCATGGCATGTGATAAAATGAAAAGTTGAGATTGGCAATGGTAGTAAGTATATAGAGCTTTCCATTTGAGTCTGACTGAATTGGTTATTCTTCTAGAGAAGTGCCAAGAAAATTAAACCAAAAAAAGAAAATTATATGGTCATAGGTGAAGTGCTTTTGAGCCTGAAATAGAAACCCTACTTAGACCTCTTATACTCATAATCTTCATGCATGCATTTTCATAATATTACTAAAATAATAGTTTGTGAGCCATTAAAAATTATTATAAAGAAAAATTATTATTATTATTTTGCATTCAGGTTGTAATTTTTAATTTTTAAATTTCTATTTTATTAAATTTAAATCAGATCTAACTCATCTCAAAATCTAGCTCGGAGGAAGAATTGCCTATAACTCATATAAGGGACATATTACCCTTTTTCATAGTCGATGTGGGATTGAATATACATCCTCTCACGTCTAAAATTTTACTGGTGCGTAACATATTTATGAAGACCCAATATTAGATGAAAATGTTCTGATACCATGTTAAATTTGGATCAGATCTAACTGATTCCAAAAGTTAGTTTCAGGAAGAGGATTGACTGTGACTCATATAAATGCATATTATCCCTTTCCACAGTCCAGGTGGAATTCAATGCATTTAAAATATATATATATATTTATAATATATATTATTTAAAATATAATATTTATTAATCATTCAATCATATCAAAATTAATATATTTATTTTTTAAAATTTGAAAATTAGTATTCTAAATTTTATATTCCGACTTTATCCAATAAATTTCAGTTAATAATTTTCCCAATTTAAAAAATTAATTGTTAATTCTTCCACATCTTATATCTCTTTCTTGTGCAGAGATTTTATTTTCTTTGTACATTTTTCTTTAACTTAATTGTCAATGGAAATAATTACAGACGATGAACAATTAATATTTCCTTTTTCCATCAAATATTTTAGACTTTTACAAAATAATTTCTTAGTTGGGAGATTATGTAATTTTATTTTCACACAAATTAAGTAAAAAAATCTACTTTAGAATTTCTCATTCAACCTTCTAGAGTTAGACACTTGTGAATTTTTCTTACCATTTCTAATTTTTTTTTCAACAATGTTTTAAATCTAATTCATATTTATTTTCATTGTGATTTGAAATTTATGCAACAATAGCATTGCAGTGGTTATAAAATTGTTATTTTAATATTATTAAAATAATAATAATTTAGATGTAATTTAAAATTATTGTAAAAAAAATTAAATTATTTTATATTAATTATGAAGATTAATAAATGGAAATAGTGAAGGAAAAGTCCAAAATGGAGAAATGCATGTACATAAGCAGCCACCCAGTCATATGTAATGTAAGATGAAGAATTTCATGCAGCTTCAAAATACAGACAAAACATTAATAGACAAATCTTTTAACCTAACAAACTACCAATTGGCCGACCCATTAAAGCTAAGGACAAAAATATAAATTAAAAAAAATCCCTCAAATTAATTAATTTACAATTTCTTTTTTTTTTAAAAAAAAAAAAAAACAAAACTCAAGGTCTTGTATGATTTGTCAATCTATGACCGCCTGCTCTTCTAGAAAGCATCGGAGTATTATCCTATAGAGATCTCTCATCTTCTTTTATTTTTCCTTTTTTTTTTTTTTGTAAAAATTACTACATAATCCTTAAATTTTTAAAAAATTATTTTTATTTTAAAATTATTCAATTAAAATATTTTTATATTTTATAAAACGATAGTCTTTTATGTCAAAAAAATATTTATTAATTAACTTATTTTAAAGAATTTAATAATATAAATATTTAAAATTATAAAAACTAAATAATACATAATTTTAAAATTATAAAGTCTAAACAATATAAATATTTAATAATTAAAAAGTTAAATTTTATAAAATATAAGGACACCCAATTTGAAATAGAGATGAAAGGGTGAATTTCCTAAACATTTAAGGATTAAATAGCAATTCACCCTTTTTTTTTTCTTTTTTCTTATTCTTTTAATGTCCTCTAGAAGGCAGCCTTCATAACCAAATACCTTGATCAAATAATTCAACAATAAGGTCCTTGTATATATTAGTGATTTCTTGGGATTGTCTCTCTTATCAACCTTCAAAAACCCAATTCTTTTCTTTCATCAGTATTGCTATTAAGACTTTTTTTTTCCTTTCTTGCCAAGAAATGGATGCAAAATCATGGAATCTCAAGCCAGTGAAAGAGAACAATGACTACTTCCAACAACTTGAAGATGATGATGATGAAGAAGAAGCACTCTCTCTTTGCAATCTTCCATTGAACAGTGAAGCAGCTTCTGATTGGGATGACTTCTCAAGAGAAGTTCAAAGCTCCTCTATTGATCAAGATTTGTTTGAATTCTTCAGTGAAGATTTCACTTCTTCATCTTCTTATCCAAAAGATAATATCATCTTCTGTGGAAAGCTCATTACATTAGATCATGGCAAAGAACAGAAATCGGAGAACACCATTAAAGCTAAAGAGGCCAAGAAAACTAGCAGCAGCACCTTCCCTTGGAAATCATCATATTCTTTCAACAAATTAAGAAGCTTTTCAGTGAAGATGCAACGAGAGAAGAGTTACAGAACTCGCAAGACTTTTCCAGAGATATCGCCGGAGAAAAAATCTGTGGATAAATATGATTTTCCGATGAAGGAAGCATCATTAGCTAGGAGTCCGACGAAGTCAAGATGGAACTTGTTTGCATTTGGGGTGGCGAGATATCCAATGGAAATGGAATTGAATGATATTAAGACAAGGCAGAGCAAGCTAAGTGATACTAAACTGAGCCGGAGCTTGAAGAGTCCGACAAAGACTTCCCGGTCTGATGATAGAAGAGAATTGGGAGAGAGAAGTGGGAAAAGAGAGAAAGGTTGGTGGGGTTTGCTTAATATTTTGGGATGCAGAAGCTACCATGCAAACGCCATGGTTAAGGCTTCATTGGGTTGGATACCAAGTGTGTGAGAAGAAATTTCAAATTGATCATCCCTGGATTGAGAAAATTTTATAATACAATCGTTATTGGTACAATATTTATATCTTTGTACAATAATTTGCTCTAGGTTGATCTTCTAATGTGTGCAAAACCAGAGATTATAAATTTTGTAATGAATGTATGCAAATTTACATGGATATAATTTCTCCTTTTTTTTAAAAAAAAAAAAAATTCTAAGCAAGAGATAATGTATTCCAGCCAGTAGATACAAATCCCTATCAATCCAGAGGCATAGAATTGCAAATCACATCAACCAAAAGCCTTTAGCCTACGTATCTTCTGGTTTGCTTCATTAACCATTCGTTTGAAACGATTTTTTTTTTTAAAGATAATTTCATTTTTTATAAAATTATACATATTTTCATGACTTTTAAATAAAAATTTTCCAAAATTTGAAAAAAAATAGAAAAATTGAGGAGTACTTACTCTCGAGTCCAATGCCAAGCTCTCAAATGCTGTTAAGATGGCTAAGTTTGTAATGATAAAGATAAAGCGTGTAAAATTGTATTTACTATATTATTAAATTGTTAGAAGACCTCATGAGAACCAAGAGATTTTTATATGTCTTATCAATTCAAACCTATTAAACAGATTGACAATATATATTTGAGAATTCTTTGGTAATTCTTTCCCTCTCCTTCAAATACCTACCAATAAAATAAATAAAACAAAATAAAGCAAACCCAACTGAAAACATGATTTGCTTTCCTCTTTTTCTTTTGGAGGCGATGATTTCAATAATCTGCCATTACCAGCATAGCATAGTGCAAAAATATTGAGTTCATCTAAATGGGAAGTCAGAGTTCAACTCTGACATCCCATTTTAATAATAATAGTAATAACGATGCTGATGATAAAATCAGCGAGCACAAAATCAAAGTAAGCTTTTCTTTTTCTATGGAGCCATTATAGAACAAACCATTACGTACTATAAAATATGACCACAGGTACCGAATAGAGGTAAATCAGCCGGCTACGAGGCTATCAAATTCAAACACTTTGCAATCTCATGTTCATGTCAACGGCTATCCACTTGAATAGTAATATAATTTAAAATCAGAATGAAAAAAGAAAACGTGCAGCCATTTAGAAAGATTGAGAATCATAATAAAAAAAAGCATACAGTTTCTTTTCTGCAATTCAGGGCCCCCTAATTAGTGCTTTCTGTGTCATGAGCCTTCAATATTCCCACATGTCATGTCACCGTCTCATATCTATTATAAACTATAGAATATATTATATATCCAAATACATATAAAAATTAATAAACTATTCAATAACTTTATAAATCCGAATACGCATAAGAATTACTCATCACAAAAGTAAAATGCAAATCCTACCCTAGTGTATTACTTTGATCTGTTGCTATGATGGGTATCCCAACATATTCAATCTGTTCTAGTAACACATCATATACACACAGAAATAATTAAGCATCATACCCTCAAATGCTTTACTTTGATCAGTTATATCAGCAAGAATTTCAGTCTCATTTTTTACTTGGTTGAATACTCGACGAGTACACCGGAACCATTAATAGATCAAAACTTTGATTTTACCATTACAATGTGGCAAATAGATTTTCAGCTAGAGTCCTGCATATCTGAACAACAGTGCTCATTGAATCTCTGTTTCAAGTCTAGAATTTCATGAAGCCTTAGGGTATATTTTTCTGTTAGGAACAATATATCCTCACCCACCCACTTCCCCTCCAAGACAAAAAAGCAGAGGATTCTCTAATCATTACAAATCATCAAACGAGGGGACAGGAAAGCAATTCTCTGGAATTTCTTCTTATGCTTCCCCCAGTTCCATCTCACATAATATACTTCCCCTTAATGTGAATCCACTTCCCCATTCGCAGTCCCAACTACATTATTGTTCATGCGTTGCCTCTTTCTTTTTGATTTCTTCTGTTCCAGGTAACTGCAGAAAGTAAGATTAACTTAGCAACTAGGAAAAAAAAATGCAGCATCATCTGTTTTAATTTATACAGATCCCATGTGTTGAAATACAAAATTACCAGAATTTACAAATTTCATAATACAAGTAAAAGAGTGATAGATGTGGACAGGTTGAATGCAGTGATTTCAACTGGAGATAAATGCACAAGCACAACTCAGCACCATAGATATTCTAGGAGTTTGAGAGATTTGAATGAGATGCTGAAACCAAATCAAATATTGGAGTATTCTAGGAAGGCATGCATGTAATGTAAAAAGTACAACACTCCTATGTTTGGAGCAATATTAGGTTGAAAAGAAGAGAGAAGGAATGGATTTCATTTGGAAATTTGGTTTGGTTTTGTCAAAAAATGCATTTTGGTTCAGTGTTTGAAATAAAAAGATAAGAAAACTGTTGACTTATTTGCTAATTCTAATTGATTCTAGGGATTTGATTTGATTAGGATCCTTAATTATCTCTGTAATTATTATTTGATTATTTGCTTCCTATTTAGATATGATTCTTTGTGTATAAATAGCCATGTAGACATATTGTATAAATCAAGAGAGTGAAATACAAGAATACTCAATATTCTTCCAAAAATCTTCATGGTATCAGAGCCTTTTTCCTGATTTTTTGGGTTCAAATTCAATTTTTCCTCTTCAGGGTTTCAAAACCCTAAATTTACTTTTTTGGTACTAACCCATTTAGGAGCCCTTCACTCTCTCACCGCCGGCACCAGAAGAACCGCCGTACTGCCGCCGGCCGATCGACCAGCCCCGACGCCGGAAAAGCTTGCGCGTGAGGCTCACGCGCCACCTCTTCCCGGCGCGTGACCCGGCGCTTCCCGGCGCGTGACCCATCATCTGCCACTGCTTTGCTGCTCCGATCACTCCGGCGACGATTCCGATCATCTTTCCGGCCTTCCCGTGCTGCTACCCGGTCCTTTTGGTGAATCGATTGGGCTCTCTTGTGTGTACACCCTTGAATACCTCCTATTCTGTCACCGTTTATAAACCTTTACCATGACAGAAGGTAAAAGGGTGTCAATGGCAGAAGGTAAAAGGGTGTCGATAGCAGAAGGTACAAGAATCTCGATTCCTAACTCTGATTCCTCATTCTTTAGTGCCACATCTGACGTTGTAAAGTCAGGTAATACTTCATCTCTCCATAATATTCCATGGATTATCGATTCTGGTGCGAATAGACACATGACAGGTTCTTCTAAAGGCCTTCTCAATTATTTTCCTTCCCTAACCAAAGATAGTGTCAAAATTGCTGATGGCTCTTTTACTCCCATATCCGGAACAGGTTCTGTTATTTGCACATCCAATATTAAATTATCATCTGTCCTCCATGTTCCCCACTTTCCTGTCAACCTTTTATCTGTTAGTGCTATCACCAATGCCCTTAATTGTAAAATTGAATTCTTTCCTGATCATTGTGTTATTCAGGATCTTCACACAGGAAAGAGGATTGGCAATGGTAGACTGCATGATGGCTTATATATGTTGGAGGGTGATCCAGGTTCTTCGATATCTCAAGCCTGTTTTGGAGAAAATAAAGATGTCAATCAGGAAATAATACAGTGGCACAGACGGTTAGGACATCCATCATTCTTTGCCTTAGAAAAACTTTATCCTAATTTGTTTGCTAGAACTCAGTTTGATTCTCTATTTTGTGATGCTTGTGAGTATGCTAAACACACTAGAACATCCTATCCTTTGAGTCATAATAAAAGTCAAATTCCTTTTGCGACTATTCATTCTGATGTTTGGGGGCCTACTCAAACTGTCTCATTGTCTGGTAATCGATGGTTTGTCACCTTTATTGATTGTTGTACTCGAATGACTTGGGTCTATTTGATTAAAGCTAAAAGTGATGTCTTTTCTTGTTTTCAATCCTTTCATAAGATGGTTTGTACTCAATTTAATACTAAGGTGAAAATTTTGAGAACTGACAATGGAAGAGAATACATGGATAGTAGCTTTTCTGCTTATTTGGAGAATAATGGGATAATACACCAGACTACTTGTCCTTATACTAGTGCTCAAAATGGCGTTGCTGAGAGGAAAAATAGACATCTATTGGAGGTAGCTCGATCTCTTATGTTCACCATGAATCTACCCAAAGCATATTGGGGAGATGCAATTCTTGCATCTGCTTATCTTATCAATAGAATGCCTCTCAAGAACCTTGACTTTATGAGTCCTTTGGCGGTTTTACAAGGGAAGAATTCATACGTTGTTCCACCAAAAGTATTTGGGTGTGTTTGCTTTGTCCATACTAGGACGGCAGGAAAACTGGATCCCAAGGCCCTTAAATGTGTGTTTGTTGGATATTCTCCAACACAGAAAGGATACAAGTGTTATCATCCTCCCTCTAGGAAATACTTCGTTAGTATGGATGTTACCTTCCGAGAAACTGAACCCTACTTCAGTACCAACCCCTCACCTCTTCAGGGGGAGAATAATGAGCAAGAAGAGGTGATCCCGAATTCTGTGATTTTGAGTGATATGGTTCAACCAGAAAGTTTGAGTTCTAGTAGACAGGGGGAGATGTCCAATCAGGGAGAGAGAACTGGTCGTTTAAGTTTGAGTTCTAGTAGACAGGGGGAGATGTCCAATCAGGGAGAGAGAACTGGTCGTTTGGACAAGCCAGATTTGAGAAGGTATTCAAGGAGAGACAAGGCAGAAGAAGCCATTATGCAGTCTACTCAGAGTCAAGAATCTTCTCCTGGTGAGTTACCTAGTCATGAATCTTCTTCTGGTGAGTTACCCACAACTCTTTCTTCTGGTGAGTTACCCACAACTCTTTCTTCTGGTGAGTTACCCACAACTCTTGAATGTTTCAATGACTTAGATAAACCTATTGCACAAAGAAAAGGGGTCAGATCTTGCACTAAACACCCTATTTCTAACTTTGTTTCTTATGAATCTTTATCACCTTCCTATAGAGCCTTTGCCTTGTCTATTTCCTCTGTGTCTATTCCACAGGATTGGAAGAAAGCTCTTGCAGATCCTAAATGGAAGAAAGCAATGATTGAAGAGATGAAAGCATTGGCTAAAAATGAAACTTGGGAGCTTGTCACTCTTCCACCTGAGAAGAAACTCGTTGGCTGTAAATGGGTATTCACAGTGAAACATAAAGCTGATGGCACAATTGAACGATTTAAGGCCAGATTGGTTGCTAAAGGTTTCACCCAAACCTATGGAGTGGATTATCAAGAGACATTTGCCCCAGTTGCAAAAATGAATTCAATCAGAGTTCTGTTATCTTGCGCGGCCAACTTGGACTGGGACTTGCAACAGTTTGATGTGAAGAATGCTTTCCTCCATGGAGATTTAGAGGAAGAAGTATTCATGGAAATTCCTCCTGGGTTCGCTGATGAGAAGACACAAGGAAAGGTGTGCAAGTTAAAAAAGGCTTTGTATGGGCTAAAACAATCTCCCAGAGCTTGGTTTGACAGGTTTAGCAGAGCCATGATGTCCTTCGGTTACCAACAAAGCAATGCTGATCACACTCTGTTTATCAAACATCATAAGGGTAAGATCACCCTTCTTATTGTGTATGTTGATGATATAGTGGTGACAGGTGATGACAAAGAGGAAATGACTCAACTAAAGAGGTTGTTAGCTCAGGAATTTGAAATCAAAGATCTGGGAAAACTGCAATATTTTCTAGGTATCGAGGTGGCCAGATCAGAAAAAGGAATTTTCATCTCTCAAAGAAAGTACATTCTGGATCTTTTGAAAGAAACTGGTATGATGGGGTGTAAGCCAGCAGAATCTCCCATTGAAAGTAACCACAAGCTGAAAGCAGGAACTGGTGAGTCCGTGGATATTGGAAGATATCAGAGATTGGTAGGAAGGTTGATTTATCTCTCACACACTCGACCGGATATAGCCTATGCTGTTAGCTTAGTCAGCCAATTCATGCATGACCCTCGCGAGACTCATATGCAAGCTGTACTTCGCATCTTGAGATACCTAAAGTCTGCGCCAGGGAAAGGGCTTCTTTATTCCAAACATGGTCATCTCCGAATTGAAAGTTTTACAGATGCAGATTGGGCAGGATCTCTCGATGACAGGAGATCCACATCTGGCTACTGCACAGTTGTGGGGGGAAACCTTGTCACTTGGAGGAGCAAAAAACAAAGTGTTGTTGCTCGGTCAAGTGCGGAAGCAGAATACAGAGCAATGGCCCAAGGAGTGTGTGAACTCTTATGGTTGCAGAAGTTATTGGAAGAGTTGAGATTGTCCGAGAGAGACAAGATAACCTTGTATTGTGACAATAAAGCTGCTATAAGTATAGCACAAAACCCAGTCCAACATGACCGAACGAAGCACATTGAAATTGATCGGCACTTCATTAAAGAAAAATTAACAGACGGTGTCTTGAGCCTAGTTCATGTGACTTCTACTGAGCAACTTGCGGATGTGTTTACTAAAGGGCTTAACAACAAGATCTATCATAATCTGATTTGCAAGTTGGGCATGTGTGACATCTTTGCACCAACTTGAGGGGGAGTGTTGACTTATTTGCTAATCCTAATTGATTCTAGGGATTTGATTTGATTAGGATCCTTAATTATCTCTGTAATTATTATTTGATTATTTGCTTCCTATTTAGATATGATTCTTTGTGTATAAATAGCCATGTAGACATATTGTATAAATCAAGAGAGTGAAATACAAGAATACTCAATATTCTTCCAAAAAATGCATTTTGGTTTTGTCAAAAAATGCATTTTGGTTCAGTGTTTGAAATAAAAAGATAAGAAAACAAACCAATCCATGTCAAAACTTGGCCGTTTCACTTTTATGAGTGAGCCTCATGGCTAATTCCCTCACCAAGTCAAACAAAACTAGACAAAAACCATGAGGCAGAGAACCAAAGAAGAGACTGATAACAAAGATCAAAGCAAAGAGCACCTCGCCAGCCATAACCTTTGTGGTCTCACCTGCATCCCCTTAGGAGTTGAGGCCTCATCATGTCTTTCACTGTCTCTCCCTCTATCTCTCCTCAATGAAATTACAATCTTATCATCTCCCTTTTCTAGATTTGAAATTAGCCCAACACCCTTCATTCCATCTTCATCTACAGCGCTCTGCAATTGCATGCACATCAACAAGGTTGTTGATGGAACAAGGAAGTGGAGGACCAGCCACGAGGAAGAAAGAATAGCAGAAAGGTTGAGGAAATAGGTTAGATTGGCTTCAGAGGAAGGAAAATGGGTTCTTGTCTTGCTAAACTGGATTAATGCTTTTGTAAGTGATGAATTTGGGTTGATCCTCCTGTGTGTGAAAATGGAAGTTGAAGGTTACCGATTTTCTTGGTTCTTTATTTTCTACTGGATAGAGAATACTGGCTCTTTTTCGTTGTATTCTTTGGTTATTTTCAGACTTTAGGCACAGCCCATGGGCCATGGCAACGGGCCACCAACATGTTTATAAGCATGTTCACAGGTCATTCTGCACATCAAATTCAACAATGATTCCACAAGTTCCATCTATTTCACAAGTTCATCTATGGAAACCTTGCTATGACCTGTTCCTCTAAATGACAAGGTT
The DNA here is from genome assembly GCF_001659605.2 of Manihot esculenta. Classification (NCBI taxonomy): domain Eukaryota; kingdom Viridiplantae; phylum Streptophyta; class Magnoliopsida; order Malpighiales; family Euphorbiaceae; genus Manihot; species Manihot esculenta. The sequence continues at coordinate 4,552,214 of NC_035170.2, forward strand.
TGGTGGACTTCACGTGATGTTGCCCATTGCTGATAAGAAAGGGGGAAATTGGGATTTGGGAGGGCACAGATCAGACTGAACCAAAACCATCTGTCGGCGTTATTCTGTTCGTTTGACCTCTTCAATTCAGTCAGTTCAATGTTGATTTTCAATAAAACTGAACAGCACCCTACTTTAGTGTGAACACTTCCTCCTTGCTTATACAACAATACTACAATGAATTAAATATAACCTCATTCTGAAAATAGTTTACTTTAACTTTTGCATGTCATTCAATGCCATCAAATAAAATGCTGGCATCAGATGACAAGAATAGTTATTTGCTATCAGCCAAAGGCTAACATTCAATTTTGGCTCCCTATGTTCTCAATCTGTATGAAATGCTTTAATTCATTTCACCCATGCCTACCATTATTAAGGTTTTAGTATCATGATAAATTATGTAAATGATCATACTAGACACACGGCAAATTATCAATGCAGATTATAGATATTAAAGTCAAACCATAGTTAAAGTGAGCAACTGAGCTTGCACCTTGTATTTTTATTAGTAAGCAGATTCCTAGAAGCCGCCTTCTCTATGACACTTCTGTAATATTGTGTAAATGGGACATTGCCACTGCCCTTTTCAAGCTGCGTATCAACAAAGCATTAAATTGAAAAAAATTAAAAGCACAGCTACCATTCATACACCAAAAAAGGAAAAAAAGAAGAAGAAGAAGAAGAGAATGTAAACCTGCAGAAATGATTCAACAGATTGCTGATCTCTTGGTGAAAAAGCAACATCATCTCTCTTCTTCCGCACAAACTCAATGTTCTGCTCCACCTAGAGCACCAGAAAACCAAAGCATCAATACACCATTATGGTTAAGCAGCATGCATCCTCCCTATACACATTGCTAAACATCACAAAAACAGACAGCATACAAGAAGGTGTGATTAATAGAAGAGAATCAAAGAAACAAACAGATAATCACATGGGTGAAAGCTGAGTTTTATTTGTCAATCTACATTTACACCATAATGAAATCCCATGTCCTTCGATAAAAATCCTGTACCTGATCAATAAAACGCTTCACCAAACGTCGGGAACTCTCACTGGTAGTCGTCGCATGGAATTTCCTCAAACGAATAATCGGAATGGTTGCCAGTTCTGGAAAGGATATATGATAGCTCCACTGGGCAAAGTGCATTGCCAGCAGTTCAATGGCAGAAAAAACACATTCTTCTTGAAAGTTTCGTGATTTTAGCCAATGTTTTGGCAACTGTACCAAGAACATCCACTGTTAGTTTTACCAGATGCAGAATATACTTTACATTATACTGTTGAGACACCAGGTGGCATGGAACTACTCAAGAATGAAAGAAATGTAATTAGAAGAAAAGGCAAGACAAGAAAACAAAAAGTATTGAATCAGATTATAGTGCTATGTAAGCTATACAAGCAAACCAGGCAGAATATAGAAGAAAATTTTTTTCATATGGTAAGAAATCACTAATTACCAACCTTTATGGCAGATGAAAAGTTGAAGTCCTTCCCTGGCTTGCTACCCACCTTGCCAATTTTATATTCCAAAACATCCATTGCCAATGATGAGACGGGGGTAAAAACACCACTAAAACTGGAAAGATGATTAAGCCATTGAACACATTTAACTCTTAAAGGCAAATATCTTGGCCCTGGGAACAGAACAGCTACTCCATTTATGATCTGAATGATCATATAAAGCAATGGCTGAAGATCATAATCACGTACATTAACTGATATAAATGCAACCCAGAGTTCAATGCAGTTAGCATACTGCCAACTGCATATTTTCTTAACTGCTTCCTGCATACAAGTAGCACAAAGCATTGAATCATAAATTAAACAATTCTATAAGTAATGCATATTAAAAATAAAAATCAGCCACATTATACCAATATAAAATTATGTCTAAAACAAACAGGGGCACAAAGGGCTAAACAATGAATACCTTCTTCTTAGTTCTTAGGCCCAGATGTAATATCTTAGCAAGCTGTTGAATAGAAACTGCTGCCTTACTCAATGCTTTCTGTACATCTAGAGAGCATAGCTCAACAAAAGAATTCTTCAAAAATAGTATGTGCTCAAATAAACCTGGCTCCACAAACTTGCAGCGACTAATAAAAGCCTTGTATGCTTTAACAAAGCAGGTGTCAAAGTAATCGGAGTTGAATACAGAAGCCACCTCTTTAATTATGAGAAAAGAGTGCAGCGACAGAGTTCCTTCACCAGTTGCCCACAAATGAATTGATGTCTGCATTCAGTGTGAAGTCTCAATATGATTCCTCATAACATGGTATTAGCATAAAAACTCATAGATAACTAAAGGTTTAAGGTTCCACAAACTTGCAAGATGCAAAATTCCAAGATTAAACTAAATGCATGCATCATTAAAAACCTCAGAAATTGAGCATTGTATAAATAACTAGAATCCTCAAAAAAGCAGTGTCATCTTGTTGTCATAGTTGCATCACTATCAATGCAAAACCATCATATCCTGTGAATGAACCTACCTTGATGAGTCTTTGCAATAAAGGAGGGAAAGCAGCAAAAAATATTATTGAGGCTCTGAGTCGTGTTAATGCGAAGACCAATATAACAGAGTCAGAAACCTCATTTAGGAAAAATAGTGTACTCCTCAAATAAGACTTTATCAGTGGCTTTAGTTTTTTCCATTTTGAAGTATCCTTGAATCCCAAAATCATCTCCTTTCTTTCATTTGAGCATGGTATGCCCAGCATTTTACGGAATACATTATCAGCCTCATGAAGCACAAACATCAAAGTATTGCTTAGAGTTAAGCCATCTTTAAGAGCACCGCATGACTCAGTTCCATAGTGGCATGCAGCCCTGTAGCCATTTAATAGTCTTATAAGGGCAGACACATTCTGCTGCTCCTTAACCAATTGACACAATGAATCAACCGCAGAACTATTCAACAGCATGCTCACTTCTGTTTTCGTGCCATTTTCATCCACCAACTCTCTATCATCATCACTAGACTCATCTTCATCAGAAAACTCCTGTAAGAAATCAAAAGTTAAAATCATTAAATGTTAAGACCAGCTAGAAAAAAAAATGATTGCATAAGAGAACCTCTTTCAGTGTCTGACAGCAACAGATACAACATTTAACATTTTATCACTCAAAATCATTCCCAAAGAAGAAGGGTTTCAGAAAACAAGTTAGCAATTCAAAGTGCTAGTCTACCTCTGCTTCTTTTTTTTTTTTTTTAAATAATACTAATAATAACAAAAAGAGATACATCATAAAATAGAGTAACATCATTCAACTTTTGGAAAATCATATGGAGAATAACTTAGATGACAGTGATACATGAAAATAGGAAGTAATCATTGCGGAAGAAATGGATAATTTAATAACTTACATTTTCTTCATCCCTGAATACTTTAAGACGATTCTTGTTGCTATCCAAAAACTTACAAAAGTCTGGATCCTGAAAATTTCAAGTGGAAAAAAGTCAACTACACTACAAGAAGGAAAGTCAACAGATACTTTTAAGTCTAATTTTTCCCCACATAGGCTGGCAACACATTTGGTACTCTTTAATTTAATTCAGTTTCATATGAAAACGAGAAAAAAAATGTTATTAAATCAAATTTTAAACTTTCTAGAACCATAACGATCTAAATACAGAAAATGGAATATGCTTTATGGAGGAAGTTTACAAGCATATTGAAGTAAAGATGTACTGTAGATCGAGAAAAAACAGATTCAATCTATAAGCATCTATTATGCTAAAAGATATGGCAGACAATGGGCAAAAATTCAGCCAAAATATTATTTCCTCTTCCACAATCATACAATTGATATCAATCCCCTACACTTGAGTTTTGAAAAATAACCAATAATCTTCTCCTAACTGTTACAGTGTAATGAGAATGTCATTTGCACAAGATTAACTAAGCATACAACTGAGAAACACAATGTTTACAGAAAATAACAACGAGAGAATCACCTTTTTCTTCAATCTGTCCAATTTTTTCATTTTCTTCAAAATTTCTAAATGGATTTCCCTATTCTGAACTGACAAAGCACCTTCACTATTGTTGTCTGCATGGTGCATGCAAATTTTAGTTTGTATTATCAATAAGTGAAAAGCAGGGTAAAAAGGCATTTAATAGAAGGATGAAGAAATATAAGCCCATATATAAGAGTGTTTTCCTCACCTACTAGATTACTTGCGCTTTCAGTTTCACCCACCTCTGCACAACTTCCATCCTAATCACTTGTACATATAATCAACGTTAGAAAGTCTGGCAGACAAATAACATTAACTGACACCATTGGGAATAATATATTTCAAAACCTCTGATAGATATCCATCACTGTCAAAATCATCTTCAACTGCATCAATCTCATCTTCACTAAATATGGCATCAAGGGAAATTTCTTTAATATCTTCAACTTGAGAATCTCTGAGAAAAGAAAATTAACAAAAAAGGTTATTTAAAAAAATTGTTAAGTAAAATCCTCCTCCCCTAAAAAGATAATAAATATGCAAATATCAAAATGATTCCCGAAGAATTCATATTGAATGGAACAAATGATACTGCTTACAAAACCATATAAACTTAAATATAGATGAGGGAAATAAAAGCAAAATCATGACAGCAAAACATGATTCAAAGTAAATTTTAATATAAAATTGACAAATGAAAAGATCCGTTTATGGCGAAACAATACACCAGCACCGTTGTTAGAAACTTATGATTCTCAATTCGATTCGCATGATTCAATCCAATTTTTCACCCTAGTGATTCGAATCCATGGGATGAATCTTAAATATGCTTGAATATGAATAGGCATATAAACTAGTTGAGCCGAGCCGATCTAAGCTTTGAAGAACTCAAGTTTGGTTCGTTAAAATTTTATAGAGCTCAAGTAGAACTCGAGCTTGAATCATTTCGAACTCCAGCTGAATATCAATAAACTCAAACTTGATTTATTTTAAAAACGAGTATAGATGAGCCGAGTTTTTATCAAGCCAAGTTTTGAATAGCTCACAAGTAGCTTGATTAATTTACAACTATAATAAGTTTTAATTTAAAAATAATAAGTTTAAAACTAAACAATTTTAATTAGAAAAGCATATTCACGAACTTATCGAATAAACAAGCTTTGGAGTCTTAACAAGTCGAACATCTACATGTTCAAGTTTGTCTTGGTTATTAAACAAGTCTAAAAGGTAGATGCGAGTTTAACTTATTTAGAAAACAAATCAAGCTAAGCCGAACTTTTATTGAGCTGAGCCTCGAATAGCTCACAAGTAGCCTAGTTCATTTACGGCCTTAATCGTGATTGAATCTTATGATTTGATATGAATCTATCGATTTGGCCAACTCTTTTTTAGGAGAGTTGTTAGACCTTAGAGCTTCAAAATTTAATATTTCACTTTATTTTAACTATGAAAAGTGTCCATAAAGTCTTTCTATAACTTTTTCTTTTCACTAACCATTCTTTTTCCTCTACCACTTTTTCTTTTTCTTTTTTTCCTTGTTTTATTAATTTACTTCTCTGATTATAACTTAACTCGCTATCTTTTTTTATTATTTTTATTTGACTAACCTTAAATGAAAGTTTTTAACACAAGCACAATGATAATCATTTTCTACAATTTAAGAGTTCATATTTTATATGTAAAACTACATATTATAATAAGAATATATTGTTTTATTATAAAGCATCATTCTCATTAGCTAAATGATAATTCTATATATCAATATGAATTATTGTGATACATTTTTTATTTATTTTTAGAATACATATCATATTTAATTAATTTTGAGATTCTTTTATCGAATTTTACAACGATGCTTACAAAATGAAGATTTTGATTCTTGTTTTGAATCTCGATTTAACAACTATGTGCACCAGTTACATTAATTTCACCTTTTTACCTTCCACTATGCAGTTCTGTTCTGTATCCTTCTGGGTCCTCAGCTTCACGCTGCTCATCCTCTACAGCAATAAGAAAGGATTGAATAACCTTTAGATAAAGAAAAAATGGTCCAGATGCTAAGGCATTAACATAGTGTTTGATTCAATTCTATCTTACAAAACTATGTGGAATTCAATTAAATTCTAAATACAATTAATTTAAAATGAATTTCATTGTTTGGTATGATACAACTTAAAATGCAGAATTCAATTGAATTCCACATAACTCATTTTTTCATTTCCTAAACTACCCTTAAAGTAAAATAAAAAAATTCTACTCTATCAAAAAAATTTATATTTCATAATTTATAACAACTAACAAAAATATAAACCCATTAAAAATATATTAACAAATTTTAAAAGAAAAATTCATGACTTGGTGATTTACATAATAAAATAAAGAGTCTTATTAGTAAGAGAAAATAAACTTGAATATTATAAAATTAGAAAAATAAAGAAAATATATTATATAATTGTCTATATATACTAATAGTAGATAAATAGAAAACTAGTTTTTACAGTTTTCACTTTTATGACTAATAAAGTATCGGGGATAAATTATTGAGAGAAAATTATTTAAGGAGGGCATTTTAGTCCAAAAGATGATGTTGTGTAAATTTTGTGGAATCCATTTCAAATTCCATCAAATTTTATAGGAATTGGTTTTAGTTATAACCAATTCCATAGAATTGAATTCCTAGAATTAAATTCTAATTTTTATTCAAACCAAACACATAAAAAGTGAAATTCAATTGAATTCCACAAAAATTTAGGAATTGGAGTTGAACCAAACATAGCCTAACAGTATCTCTTCACATAAAATACAGAAAGGACATAGATCAATCTGAATTAGATTTTTTAGACCCCATCAAAAATACAAGATGCAGCTGAAATTGGCGTCCTAGTTTCGTGAGAAGCACCCAACTAACAGAACATCTTAACTAATAATAAGTAGTCCCAAACCCCAACACTTTTTCACTTTCAGTTGACAGAAACACTCCATAATTGCATTGAGTTCTACTTTAGTTTATCGAGTTCTACATTAGTAAGAAAAAATGAGAAATCATACATGCCAGTGTCAAACTAAATGCAAGCCATCATATGGCATCGAAAGCTTACTCTTAGCAGCTTTCTTTTTGAACATAGACTTGAGCTTCCGCTTTCTCTTCAGCACCGACTGAAGATTCTTCTTGGCAAATTTCCTCGCTTTCTTCCCAAGCTTCCCCATTTTCCTTAAAATATGACAACAACCCTAAGAAAATAAATTCAATTGGAACAGAACCCACGAAGCAAATTATACACGCATAAAAAAGTAAACCACAAAAATCTATTACCTTTGCTTACTCCTGAATTTGCTGCTTTTTTAGTTTTAGTTTTACCAGAAATTAGAACTTTAAGAATTCAAACGGACTTCAATCAACAGTTCCGGCGACTGAGGAACCTATATTGAGTAAGTTCTGCTGGAGGCGTGCTGTCTATGAGGTTCAGTGAGGAGAATCGACGGCGGCGAGACGGCAGTGCAAAGCTTGATCAAAGAAACAAGAGAGAAGTGAGAGGGGTGAGTAAATGAGGAAAAGGACCGAGTAAGGAGGAGGCGCAGTAGGATCGAGCGGCGCCAGTAGGTAGAGAAGGAGAGAAAGAGAGTGGGAACGAAGCGGGAATCGAATGTCTGATGCAAGTATACAACTATAATTAACCCTCAAAAATTGGTCAAAACGCTGCGTTTTATAGTGTTTCTCCTTCCAAAACTTTATTTCTCCAAAGCATTCCAAATGGAAGAAACCAAATGGACCTTTCAAATGAGATTGATTAATAAGAAATTGAATAAATCAAACCATAACAGGAGACAGAGGAGAGAGAAAGCGTTAGGAAACTTGAGTGCGAAAACCGGAGAGTATACTAGCTGTGCATTATTCGGATTAAATTTAAAAAATCGGTTGAATTAATTAATTTTAAAATTTAATTTAATTTTTTATTCAATTTAGTTTAATTCGATTTTTAATTTTAAAAATTTTGATTATTTCAGTTTAGTTTGATTTTGATTAGAAAAAATTGAAAAAATCAAATCGAATTTATTAGTAATAATAATATGTTATTTTTAATAATACAAATAAATTAAATTATATTAAAATTAAAATATTTTAATTAAATTTTAAAAAATTAAAAATAAAGTATAAAAAATAAAAAAATTATTAAAAATTAAAATCAATTAAACTGAATCGAATCAGACCAATTCAGTTTGATTTGATTTCTAACTAAAATCAGTTCGATTTAATTTTCATAAATATTAAAATTTCGATTTTCAATTTATTCAATTCAATTCGAATTGAAATCAAACCAACCAAATGCTCAGGTGAATATATTAAAATTTAAATTTTATTTTTATTAAAATTAATTTTAAATTTAATTAAAAATTAATTTAAATTATCTAAATTTATTTTAAATTCAATTATTTTACTTGAATAATATTTGAATTCATTTACTTTTATATATTTTAATTAATAATTTATATAAAACATATTTTTATTAATAATTTTTATTTTAAAAAATTAATATTTTTAAAAAATATTTAAATTTTAATTTTAAATAAAAATATATAAAAAATTATAAATATTACTGTATAATATATATTTTTATATTAAATTAATTTTCTAATAAACAAAACTTACAGTGAGGCAAAAATAAATTATAATACAGGTATAGAGGATCAGCAGTATTCGGTTTAAATTAAAAAAATTGATCGAATCGAATTAATTTTAGAATTTAGTTTGATTTTTTATTCAATTCGGTTTGATTGATTTTTAATTTTAAAAATTTAAGTTATTTCAATTCAATTCGATTTTATAAAAAAAATTTAAAAAAAAAAACTGAACTGAATCGATTAGTGATAATAATATGTTATTTTCAATAATATAGAGATATTAAATTATATTAAAATTAAAATATTATAATTAAATTTTAAAATATTAAAAATAAAGGATAAAAAATAAAAAAATATATTAAAAATTATAACTGATCAAATTAAACTAAATCGAACTAAATCAGACCGATTTAATTTGATTTGATTTTTAATAAAAATCAATTCGGTTTGATTTTTAAAAATACTAAAATTTTAATTTTTAATTTATTTAATTTAATTTAATTTTAAATCGAACCGACTGAATGATAACTTTTATGGTTTAATTTAGTACAACAAGACAAAAGTGAGTATATATACAGAGATATAGACAGTGAAACTCACTATTCAAACTAGGAAAACTGCTCAAAATGAGTAAAGAAAGCCTCTTAGTAATAGCTGTAACCAGCGAAACTCGAAGGAGAAAGGGAAAAAAAAAAAATAGAAAGAGAATATTTTCTTTCTTAAAAAAAATTAGAAAGAACCCCTCAGATTGTAGGAAATGGAGAAGGGTTTTTTTTTTAATTATTATAAGTCCCTAATTTTATTAAAAATTATTTCTTAATCTGCATTTTAAAAATTCAACTAAAATGTCTTTTACTTTGAATTCAAAATCTTAAATTTTTTTTTTATATATAATAAAACTTTAATAACATATTGTAACCTTAATAAAAAATATTAAATAATATAAATAGATAAAATTATAATATAAATATTTGAAATCAGACCCAAATATTATTTAAAACAAGTTAATTTAATTTTTCTGATAAAACAATTAATAAATTTTTTTTATTTTACAAAATAATATGATTTTTTAATTGAATTTTAAAAATAAAAACTAAATAATTAATTTTAGTGAAATATCTAATGTAATTTTTTATTATTATATGTGTCCTCTGACTTTATTATTTTTTACAAACAAAATATCAACGGATGGGCATTTGGTCTAGTGGTATGATTCTCGCTTAGGGTGCGAGAGGTCCCGAGTTCAATTCTCGGAATGCCCCTTTTACTGTTTTTTCACCCTTCAGGCCAAATGGTTCAGACCGTTATATTTATTTTCTTACCAAAACCTCTGATTAAATAAGCTGCACTACATTGATAGAACTCGTCCTTAGAAATATCAAGATCCTCGTCTCCTTTGTTTTTTTTCCTAAAAAAAATAATATCTCTGAATATTAATGTCAAATTTACTCTTAAGCCTCCATTTATTTTTTAAAAAAATTAAAATTTTTTTCATATTTTCTACATTTTAAAATAATTAAAAATTTTAATCAATAAAAAATATTTTTCTGATTAAAAAATTTAATTATTTTCATATTTTAAGAATCTTATTAATTTTTTCAATGTATAAATTTGTTAATATATTTTACTTTTTAAATTAATATTAAATAATAAAAAATATTTTATTAAAAAATATTTTTAAATATAAATTATTTTCCATAAATAAACTGAAAAATTATGATCACTCCGGTGATATCAACACTTGTATTTTTGTAAGCAAATGGAGGAATTATGATCACTACTTGATTTTTTTTTTTAAATAGTAATTGTTTACTAACTTTATAATTTAATATACATTGAAAAAAATAAATTAGATTATCATTATTCATGAAAAAATCTAAACTATATATATAAATGTGAAAAGAGAAAAAAATAATAAAATTTCTTAAATATCTTTAATTAAATTACATAACGAAAGAATTTAAATACAAATTATCAATAGGTAATCTGGATTTAGATTTATTTTATTAAAAATATGATTTTATTAAAGGAAAAATATCCAAGAACTTTAAGGAGTTTCTACACTTAAAAGTAAGGTATAAGAATAATAAATTACAAACCAAAAGGTCAAATTTAAACCCAATAACAACCCTCAAGATCTTAAAGAAAAAAAAAATACATAAAACAATAAATCCTAAAACTCGAGAAAAAAACTTGACTCAAAACTCCTACTCGGTATCAACCAAGCAAGGGCGTCACTCTCTTCTCTGCAACGACTCTAGTAGCTTCACCGGTGGTATTCATAGAAAAAAAGCCCAAAGAAAAAGCAAAGGCTATATATAAAACACAAGGAAATCTCATTTAAATAAGTGGAAATATCCACCATGCTTCCACATTTTCAAAGAGAACTAGGCCATCTATAAAACACACATGCAACACTGTAGGAAGCGACGATCGGTGAGATCCCAACGATAATGAAATAAGAGAAACTTCTTCAATCAACTCTGTAAAATCACCGAGTTTGAGCCAAGAACTGAGACTCTAGACGACAAAACCTCAGGTAAAAGAGCAGAATCCAGATCTATGAGCTGTTGCCATCATTCATCACCAAAAGAAGAGTTTGACTCTAGACGACAAAACCTCAGGTAAAAGAGCAGAATCCAGATCTATGAGTTGTTGCCATCATTCATCACCAAAAGAAGAGTTTCTGTAAGTATAAATTGTCGAAGTCTCAGATCTGCAACACACAATAAAAAAAAAAGACGAAGAAAAACCAAAGGAAAGAAAAATGACAGTCAACCAAAACAAGTTTCTATCGTTGAGTAACGCTGCCACCAAAGACAAAAATAATATATACATCTCCACTCGGCGGTGGAGAGGCAACCCACAGCCCAACGGAGAGAGGCTCCCTCCACCCATGGGGGCACATAGCAGTTGCTTTTTTTTTTTTTTTGCTAAAGATAAGGATCCATTGCAGGAGTTTGGCCCAAAGCCAAAACTAGGATACAGAGGCAGACTTAACAATTTCTAAAAAGAAAAATACATATAACATAAGCCTCAAAAAATTAAAGTCCAACTCTACAAAGAAGCCTCAAGAACACCAACTTAAAAAGAAAGGCCCAAACGTGTCAAAAATCTAGCTCTAGAATGTCCACTCAAAAGGTAGAGAGACCTAAAAGAGCAAGAAAACTATAATTGTCATTCAGCTTTCAGGCCTCTACTTCAAGTCGCTGCATGGTAGATAAAGCACCACGTCAAGCACAAAAAATACAATAACAAACCGGCAAGGCCAACTCACTATGATTCCAATCAAAAAGCTTCCACTTAACATTGGGTTATAGCCAGAGGTCTCAAAGGGTAAAGTAGAGCCAAGAAGACATAAAGTCAAGCCTAGAACCAAAGTCAACTAGTGGCAGCGAGGTACTGCTCCTTAGCACCATCGACTCTTAGGAGACCGGATGTTGTGGAGAAATATTGATAACATCTCCGGGAGTTACCACACCACAAAAACTGGAGAAATCACTGCTCCTAAGCTCTTGGTTCTCTGTCGGCAACAAGCGAAGCACCAAACCCCCCTCAAGCAAACAGGGTCACCATAACCAAATCAATCATTGAGAGTATAAGCAAATCTAGCTGAAACAATCCTGCAAGGACCAAGCAAGGCAACCAATAAACTCTATATATTGTGAAACGCTACTGTAAAAAATCCAACAAAAAACCATTTACACCCTAACTCAGTGGTGGAGAGAGAATTATCCACGATTAAATCAGCGAAAAGAAGAGCTTTTCCCTGCCCGACGGAGTAGAAGAAGGCTCTATATATTGTGAAACGCTACTATCAAAAACCCAACAAAAAACTATTTACACCCTAACTGAGCGATGGAGAGAGAATTATTCACGATCAAATCAGCGAAAAGAAGAGCTTTTCCCTACCCGAGTAGAAGAAGGCCAAATATACTGGCAAGAGAATGGTTGAATGCCCAAACAAGAAAATAAAAATGGAGAGAAAAAGAGGTTTTCTATATAAGAGAGAGAATTTTATAAATAGAGTTAGCTTGCTTGCACTCAGGAGTTGTTTTACAAAATTAAAAGAGTGACAAAGATATGTGTATGGTCAAAAGATGACAGTTGAAAGATGTACCAAAAAAAAAACTACATAACATTACAAGAAGAAAGAAGTCTTCTTCTTGATAAGATGCTTGGGTTAATTCATGGTCCATAGTTAAAATCTGTGAATATTTAGTTTTTTTTTTCAGATAATTACAAGTGTTTTCTTATTTTGATTGGTTTAAAAAATAACATAATAATAATAATAATAATAATAATAATAATAATAATATATTATTATCAATTAATTTGATTAGTTAAGTTACTTTTCTATTTGAATTTAAATTTCATTTTATTAATGGATAAGATTTTATTATTTTTATCTCAAAATTAAAATTATGAAGTAAAAAATCTTTATTTTAATTAAATGGATTTTATATCTAACTTTAAATTATAGTTTGTAACGAATATAATTTGGTTATAATTATTTTTAATTTAATTACAGTTACAAGTTTAATTTTATATTTGAGAGATAAACTTTTTTTAGGTGGTTGGAATTAAAAAGCTATTTACAATAATATTTTTATATTAAATTTTAATCATCATATACCTTTATGTATTAAATTAAAAATAATAAATTTATTTAATTAAAAAATATAATTTATTATTTTATAATACTATATTAAATTTCACATCAATTTAAAATAAAAATAAACACTTAAATTTTAAAGTGATAAAAATAAACACTTAAATTTTAAAGTGATAATTTAAGAATTGTTTTACTTAAATAATCTTAATTCTTTTGTACATTTAAATTTTAAAGTGAATGATACTTTTTATTACTTAAATTAATTATAAAATTATCCAAAAATCTCAAATTCTAAAATCTATAATTTCTACTCTTACATAAAAGGCGAACAAGGTGGGAGTAATTGGATTAACAAAAAAAAAAACTATAAATTCATTTAATAATATTACAAAATGAGAGTATTAATTATATTATAATAATAATGTGATTGATTGAAAATTAATTTTCCTTTTATTAATATTATATATATGTAGCTATAATATATTTATAATTATAATTTTTATATACTTAATTCTTTTTCTTGAATAAAATTAGGTTGTATTTTTTATAAATCATCCTTTTTTTCTCAATTAAATAAATATATTGTTTAAAACTTTCTCAAATCTTTACTTGATGGTTGAAAATTAATAATATTATAATAGTATTATAATATGTAAAAAATATAAAGAATATTTTTTCTTTAAATAGTATTAGAAGAAATTTTTTATTTTTTCTTTAAATATTAATAATTAAATAGATGAAGAATGGAAAATATTTGATGGAACTAAAACTTAGAGATTTGACGAGTTTGTATAATACAGGAATCCATCCGTTAACAATTTTGAAGAATTTGAAGAATTTGAAGATGCTCCCTCCTTATGTGACCTTTCTGATCTCTGTGACCATGAAATCGATCCCAGCAATGAGATTCTAGGCTCCCCTTCAACCCAAGAAGACTTCTTTGAGTTCACCATCACAGAAACAAATTCTAAAATGGCAGATGACAATATCATTTTCTGTGGGAAAGTTATTTCCAGCAGAACAGAAGATAATCCAAGAAATCCACCTTTCTCATCATCATCTTCTTCTTCTTTGATACTAAATAAAAACAAGCAGAGTATTGCAAATTCATTCTCCAAGCATTCTTCAAAGGTTGGTACTTTTCGCAGCCCGTCTACTAATTCTAGGAAGCAAAAGGTTATGATTGGATTGGCTCCAAATCCAACGAAAATGGAGATCAATGACTTGAGGGAAAGGCAGAATGGGCAGACTCCGTCTACCATGTCGCCGGCGGTAGGTTCGGGTGTTGCCGATAGTGGGAAGAGTGGTTGGGGGTTGATCAGACTATTCAGGGCTAGGTCCCATGGTATTACTATTTCTAGCATGTTGCCAAAGACTTCTGTTGGCTGCGTTTCGTTAGCGATGCCCTGCATTGACTAAAATAATTATTTGTATTAATTTAGTGTTATTATGACTAGAATTTATCAAATTTAATTTTAAATCAAAAAATTAATTTAGTGATCAGTGCATTTAATTAATAAAAAATACGATATAAAAAATAATAATAAATCTTATCGTTAATATTAATTCCTAAAAAATTAATATTAAAAAAAAATTAATATTAAAAAAAGCAAATTAAATATAGATATTTTCCGTTTATTTATTTTTTTCTTTTTTTTTTTATCGTTAATGACTTATGTATTTTCTTATTATTTCCAATTGGACGATCCATTAATCCAATTAACAGAAGATTATAAATGGATTCAATTTTTTAATTTTTACTGGAGATAACGAGTAAGAGCTCTTCTCCTCTAAATTAACTTTTTTTACTCATTATTTTTTTTCACTACTATTTATTTAAGTTTTATCTTTCCATTTCAGTCAAAAATTAGGAAAAAAGTCACTAAGGGACCAATTTAAATTTTTTTCTACCAGTATCTTGAAAAATTGGGATAGAAATTTGAATTTTCTCAAAGATGTGGAATATTTTATCTGATAAATCAAAAAATTATGATATAAATATAAATTTATAAAAATATTTGGATTATTTTAACTAATAAGTTAAAATATAAAAAAATAATAAAAATATCAATATAAATTTTGATTAAATTAGTTCAACCAAGAAACAAACAAAAGAATTGATTAAAAACTTAACAAAATAATAATAATAATAAAAATTTACTATTTAGTTCTTATAATATAAAAAAATTTATTAGTTGATATCTTAATTTTGAAAATATACATTAAAATGTCTTTAATATTTAAAAAATTTATTATTTAGTATTTCTATTAATTTTAACCGTTAAATACTATAAAAAAAATTTAAAATACTCTTAATGCCAAAAAACTAATTAATAAATTTTTTATAAAATTGAGAGTTCAACTAATAAATTATTTTAAATTATAGAGAGTAAATAGTAAAATAGAAAAATTAACTAATAAATTTTTTAAAAATGCACATTTTAATTTATTTTTTAAAATTGAAATATTAATTAGTAAATTTTTTTCTATTATAGAATTAAATAGTAAACTTTTCTAATAATAATCATAATAATTTATAATTTTAAATATTTTTTATTCCGTAACATGAAAAGAAAATAATTATTTTTCTGATCAGACCTTCCATTATAAAAACCAATTTATTTTTTAAGAAAAACTTGCTTTTTATAGAAAAAAAAAAAAAAAAAAAACTTGTTACTTCCATATCCACAGAGCATTCATATAATTAATAAGTTTTCTAAATAAACAAACAACTAGGTAGGAAACAAACAACCTTCTCAATTCTCCAAATTACTATAAAAATTCCTAAATGATAATACAATCATAATTTTTTTATACAATCATAATTTTTTTTACATAGAAAATTGCAAGAAACTATTTAATTTTATAATTAAAATTATATGAAAGTAAGTGGTTAATTATTTAGCTTTGTTGAATGCCTTGGGCTTGAATTACTTCATTGAAGAAACCCTAACACAAAACAAATTCTTCTCTCCATTCCAAATTCCAAATCCCAATGAACATTAACATATTTCACCTGTACAATCATATTTCAACTATTTAATTTTTTTTAATTTTTTTTTCAAAAAAAAAACCCAATCCTCTGTTTAAAAATTAAAAATTATTGATTTCCTTTTTATTATTTATCATGTTTCAAAACATAAAAAGGGAAAGAATTATTTTTTTTAAATTACTATCAAATTTTTTAATTTTTAAAAATTCATCCACTTGTCATTTATTTTAAAATCACTCCATTAAAATATTTTTATAATTAATAAAATCAAATGACTTAATTTTTTTTTAAAATACTCAATTATTTTTACTTTAATAAGAGAGATTATATAATATAAAAATTAAATTTTATATATAGTTAAAATTACATAGACTAAATCATGTAAATATTCAAGGCTATTAATTACACTTTTTCTAATAAAAGCATTAAAGAGTTTAATTTTATGAAATATGAGAATATTTTAATTGAGTAATTTTAAAATAAAAATAAATTAGTAAACTTTTTAAAAATTAGACTCGATAGTATTTTTTTTTTAAAAAATAATTTTTTTAAATAAAAATCTGTAATAAGATCTTAATGAGAATTCATTTTGTCTTTCTCTTTTCTTAAATATGTTTTATTCCAAAACCTCAGTATCCTTTCCTTCACTATGGCTAGCACCCTACAGTGTGCATGAAATGAAAGAAGGCTTCCTCTCTTTTTGTGATCTTCAACTCTACTACCTTTTCTTGAACTGGGATCAAAGAACACAACTGTCCTTCAAACTGAGACTTGTTTGAGTTTTCCAAAACAAAGAAAGTCTCCATTCATATCAAGTTCAACTCATCAGGTGCTAATTCAAGGATGCATAAATAAGTTGATGATAGCTAGAGTCAACAAGCTTGTCGACGGACTTAAGAGATATATAGAGGTCTGCTGATATAGTACCGATTAAATTCGGTTAGAAGTTATTTGGTTTATATTTAATTAAAATGAAATAATAGAAATAAAAGGTTAGAAATCGAAAAATATTATTGAAATTCTTGAAAAATTGAAAATTATTTCAAATAACTAAAAAAAAACTATTTATAATAGAAAAAATTTTAATATGTAAAATTATAAAAATATTTTAAAAAAATAATTAAAATGTAAAATTGATATTTAACTGGTAAAATTTTCGCCTCGAACTTTGTGATTATGTCTTTAGCCCATATCAAACCTTTTGAAAGTAATGCGTTTTGAAATTTTCTTTCTAAAAAACTATCATGAATTTCCATTGAACCTAACAGAAAAAATTAAGTCTGATTCAAATTTATCTTAAAATTTAAGACTAATTATTTGATATTATTTCGCTCTCTAAAATTTTAATTTTTAAATAAGAGTAAGTTAAATGTAAGTTATTTTTAATATTACGTGGATTAAATGTGAGTTTATTTTATTATATATAGCTTACGTTCAATTTTGACATTTAAAAAAAATAATTTTTTTTATTGATTTAACTAAATAAAAATTTAATGAGTAAAATATAATAAATTAAATTATACTTTTATTAAATCAAATTTTAGTTACATTATATTTAATTTAGCATAATTGTATTAAATTTAAATTTATTAAATATATATTTTGCTTTTAAGTGTAAATAAATATTTTAATCCTTAAATATAAATTATGTTGGCCCTCGTAATATAAATATTGCGTCTATCACTATTAATAGGCTCTGAAAATGAAATAGCTCATGCTATTGAGGTGTAAACTTGTCTATTAGGAAGTCATGGGAAAGATAACATGGAGAAATATTTTCAGATTTTTTTTTTTTTTTTGAATTCCTTGAGATGCAGACAGTTTTTCTTTAATTCTAGAAAGCCTTGCCAAGTAAGTTCCACCATACCATCCTAAACCCTTTTTTTTTTCCTTCTCATTTGTCATTTGTCAACTCTTCTAGTAACAGTCTTTTATAATAAGATAATCTGCCATCTAGAAGAAGCCTTACCAGTCTCTCCACCCTGTAAACCTCGTCCTTTATAATGCTGTTGTCTGATCTTTCACAATCCAGCTACCAAAGTTCTCATCTTTTTCTATCTTAATTACTCCATTTTCTTTCAGCAGACACAGAAATGGAAAATCCCATCGAAGAATTTGAAGATGCTCTCTCCTTATGTGATCTTTCTGATATCTGCGACCATGAAATCCAACCCATCAATGAGATTCCAGGCTCCCCTTCAACCCAAGAAGAATTCTTTGAGTTCTCCACCTCAGAAACACATTCCACAATGGTAGATGACAGTATCATTTTCTGTGGGAAAGTCATTTCCTGCAGAACAGAAAATGATTTAAGAAAACCATCATCTTCTTCGTCTTTGTTGCCAAACAAAAACAAGCTGAGTACTTCAAATTCAACCTCCAAGAACTCTTCAAAGAGTGGTAGTTTTCGCATCCCATCTGTCAATTCCAGGAAGCAAAAGGTTATGATTGGACTGGCTAAAATTCCATCGAAAATGGAGCTCAGTGACTTGAGGGAAAGACAGAATCGGCGGACTCCGTCTACCATGTCGCCGGCTGTAGGTTCGGGTGTTGCCGGTCGTGGAAAGAGTGGTTGGGGGTTGATCAGACTATTCAGAGTTAGGTCCCATGCTATTTCTAGCACGTTGCCAAAGACTTCCGTTGGTTGCATTTCATTAGCGAGGCCCTGCATTGACTAGATTTTGCTCTTCAACTTTTTACATTTTCTCTCTCTTTCAAATCTTAAAGTGATATAATATTAGATATATAAAAGAAAAATTTTCTTGAAGGTCTATAGATTTTCATAGAAAGAAGAAGAAACTCGAAGCCTACATCAATTTTTAAATGCATACAAAAGCCTTAGGGCTGAAATATATAAAAATCCAATCCAAGCTCATGCCCAAGAGTACACCCTAGAAATTAGCCTAGACCTAAATTCGATCTGGCGGTAGAAAAATTTGCCTTTCATTTTTTTTCAAATCGTTATTCACTAAGAGAAATAAATTCAAGTAGTTTAATCAAATTCTCTACAAGAGTAGCCACAAATAGTATATTACAAACTCACAAAGTTTAATGAGGTGAGAGAAGAAACATACAATCTCAATAAAATTATGAAAAATTAAATCAAGTATAGTAGCGACCCGTATTACCATTAAATTGAGTTAATACCAACAACCACCACAAAAAAATATCAAGACCTACATACCAAACACTAAAATCAATAGCCATTCCGTGCAAAAACAAACACCAATAAAGTAATAAAGTAAAGGGAGTGTATTTTAATAATTCGATCACGTCTTTTAACTCTCCACACTTTTTGGTTTTAAACAAAACAATTGACTATATTAATAAAATTCCATCAAACAAATAGTGATATCATTCCAAACATAGAGATGATTATACCTAATAGATTCTTTAGCCAAAATATGAGCCGCTAGAATAGTATTATGACGAACCTATCTAACAGTTCTAGAGTCTAACAAAAATTTACAATCATTCAAAATCAAACCACTGTATAAGATAATTTGGCAAAAATGCTATTCAAGTATCTGTCTAAATCCCTGTATAAGATATTTTGGTAAAGATACTCCTCCTTTCTCATCTCTCGAGCATAAATCATTAAAATCTCCTGAACAAAGCCACAGAAGAGAAATTATACGAGATAAAACTCAAATAAGATTCTAACGTCGTCGTTGCGATTCCGGAAACCCATAATAACTAGTAAACCTCCATTGAACATTACCTTTCGAAACAACTGAATCAATAAAATTTGAGGAAAAGCCAACCACAAAAACAGACATATGACTCTTCTACATTAACGAAAGGTCTCCTCCCAATCCTTGTCTATTGACTGACTGAGAAGCAACCATCAAAATATAAAAAATTACGAAAAAATTTCATATGAGAACTAAGAGTTTTTATTTCCATCAAAAACAAAATGTTCGGCTTGTAACTAGTAACCAAATCCTTCAATGTATTAACTGTCCGAGGATTGCCGCGTCCTCAGCAGTTCCAACACCGGATGATCATTACTTTCGACTATCCCAACCTTTGATGGGATGAGCCATTTCATTGTTGCCTGTCAAATTAACATTCGCAGGGGTGTTGTTAGAGGCATCCTATCATGAGTAAGGAAAACCTGTAATAACGTTATATTTAGTGTTTCTTATATGCCATAAATCTACCAAAAAGGTCTGCATATTCTGAAAATTGATTGGATTGTATGTGAGAAATATCTTCACTATACAGAAATCATAAGTAACGATCGAAATATCTATGGAGCTCTTAATAGGAATTACAACATCTTCTTCTTTAT
Organism: Manihot esculenta; assembly: GCF_001659605.2. NCBI lineage: Eukaryota > Viridiplantae > Streptophyta > Magnoliopsida > Malpighiales > Euphorbiaceae > Manihot > Manihot esculenta. Next base: position 4,572,742 of record NC_035170.2, read on the forward strand.
CGATAGTCAATTGGCGTAGATCGTTTTTCATGGAGAAGGAAAAAGAAGAAGTTAGGTTTAAGGAAGAGAAAAAGACGAGAGTATCGAGTCACAAAGGGATTACAGAGAAAAACTTGCGTCGAAAGTATGAGTGTCGAGTCTCTACACTGTAAACTATTATTATTGACTAATCATTAAATCTAAATAATATAAAAAAAAGACCATCGATATAGAAAGTAAACCAAATATATAAAAAAAATATAAAACGGTATAAAAAAATAACATATATTAATAAAGTAATAATAATTCCCTCTAAAAGAATAACATATATTAATAAAATAATAATAATTCCCCGCTTAACAAAAGGAAATTCCTTTTTGAGCAAAAAAGAAGGGGAGAGACGGATGGAGAGAAAGTATGGTTGAAATAATCCGGTATAAATTTATTTAAATAACTCAATAATAAGTAGGATATAATTTCTAAGTCAGGACTGCTTCACCTCGTCTTATACGAATAGTACTTTTCTTGCAAGCCTACTAACCCTGCATAATTTTTCTAATTCAGGTTGATTGTAATACTAATTAAAACAGTACGGTCCAAACTGATTCAAATAACTTTATACTTAATTCAAAATTATTAATTTAAGTTTTTTAGTAGTTGCATACTAACTATTATATATAATTTGAATTTTTTGTATTTCTCCAAACGCGGGATTTTTTTTTCATAAGGAGCTGAATCTCACAATGATTGGTTCAAAGTTTCTTCCTTAAAAAATGGCAAACTTGACATTATGCAATGAGAGAGTTGTATGCAAGGTTGGTCAAAAGAAATTATTTTCATGTAATAAAAAAATATTTAAATTTCATTCTCTTATACTCTGTTTAGCTTGTTTGAAAAAAAATTAAATAAATTTTTATAAAATTATGCATAAATTTATTTTTTTAAATAAAAATTTTATAAATTAAAAAAATGAATCTTTTTATAGAAAAAAATTAAATTGAATAAATTTTTTATTCCAAATAATGGTTAATGTTAGGCATTATGGTTTGAAAAACAAAAGTACTTTTCAAAAAACCATTTTCGGATTTGTTTATTATTGCCATTAAAATTATTATTAAGAAAAACACCTTTCAATGTACAAGTTAGAGTGTATTAAAAATATTTAAAATTAAATTTTATATGTTTTAGCTATAATAAAATTAAAATAACAAAATATTTTTTTTCATAACTATTTTTTTCTCAATAGTATTAAAAATGTAAATTTCCTTGAAAAGTATTTTTTCCCTCAAACTGCGTTTAACATGCATAAACCAAATATCGGAAAAAAAACTATTTTAAGAAGGTGTTTGATTATTTTAGCATTTTAATAATTAAAACTTATCAAATTTAATTTTAAATAATTTTTAAAAAAATTAATTATTTACTCATATTAGGAAAAAACTCACTAATTGATCTTTTTATTTTAAAAAATATATTAAAATGTTCTCAACGTTTTAAAAAGTCTATTAGTTAGCCTCTCCATTAATTTTAGTCATTAAATATTATAAAAAAATTTTAAAATATCTCTCATACAAAGTAACTAATTAATAAATTTTTAAAAAAAGTGAAGAACTAACTAATAAATTTTTTAAAATTAAGTATTAAACAGTAAAATATTTAACAGCTAAAATTAAAAAATGACTATTAGTAAATTTTTTAAATATGTTAAGGACGTTTTAATATATTTTTTAAAAATAAAAGATCAACTAATAAATTTTACTATACCATAAAAGCTAAGCTAAATAATAATTTTCTTTAATTTTTAATATTCTCTAATGAATATCTTTAAAAAGAGTTTTTTCAATTAACAGCTCTAAGTAGTACCAATTTCACAAGAACTCAGAAAATTCACAAGATTATTCATACCTATTTTGGTATTAGAATGAAATTATTCTTTTTCATTCAAATTGACTGTTAACTCCATTAGCATTTTTCAATTTCAAACATTATTTTTCTAACAAAATAATTCTTACTAATAATGCAGTAGCATGAAAATATAATATAAAAAAGATTTATTAGGCAAAAAAAATTTAAAGGTTTAGTATATAAAGTCATTTTCTTTTATGATTTTTATAAAAATTTAGATAGTTAATTATAAGTTATTTGAGATATTTAATATTTTTATTTTACTCATCTATATAATAAGTAAATTTGTGATGTATATTACTGTATTGACCGATGCAATAAAAAAATTATATTTCATATTAATATTATTAAATAAAATAAAATAATACTTGATGATCTGAGATCCAGAAAATAGGGTTTTACAAGAGTTTCATAAACTTAGCCAAAAAACTGGTCTGTGAGCTAGGTGTTTCTCCTTTTATCCATTTCCTTTTGTCCGCTAGTGACGTATAACGAAACTTTCACCATTGGGCCACGTGTCTCTGCTATATGGATATGGACGTACGAGAAGATCATATTCTTGCTACGGGCGTAACGGCCTCTGATTCTCCCCGGACGCGCATACTGAGGGACCCACAAGACGGATGGGTCGGTTTCCTTCTTGGTTCCGAGCTAGGCCGAAAGATAAGATTATAACTGAGCCCAAATAGGATCTGTTTGATGAGCCGTATGGGCTGGGCTGGCCTGATTGAGAAATTTAGATGGAGCCCGGTCTTAAGGCAGAACGTGCTTGTAACGACCCGAAAATCGGACCGCTACTGGCGCTAGGATCCAGGTCGGCTTAAGGCCGCCGGGACCTGTAGCAAGCCTGACATGCAACCTGTAAACCTGTTTAATCCCATACATGATCAACAACATACATAAAAATTAAAACTTTTCTTTCATTCAAACACCAAACTCAACCTGTGCATGCACTGAACATAGACATAATCATAGACATCGACCCCTCTGTGGGATCTCATCAATGCCCCAATGGGCAAATACAACATGTGTTGAGTTGGTTTACATAAACATCATAAAAGATCTAGGATCATGCATTAAAAGGGATACATTACACGTAGATCAAGCACAACCTCTAATCCTCAATATCATTACATTACATAACTATTCATAACTTTACATTTTATCATGTCCACATTCTATCTATTACATACAAATGACTTCAATACTCTTGCTGACCTCCTGGTCTACCCTGTACCTGCAAACCTGGGGAATTTGGGAGAGGGGTGAGCTACTAGAGCCCAGTGAGCAGAATAATAAAGCATCTAAAACACATGCTATCATGAAATGCATCACATCACAACTAATCATATAAAGGATGAACTTGTCACCATTTAGCCCTCCACATATTCCAATCATGCCAGGGGCGTAGTGCAGGCCACACCTGGTCTTTCTCTTTGATCAAGCATAATCTAGCCACATTTTTATCATAATTATTATTGTTTATTTACACATTTTTTAGTTTAATTTATGGTTTTTATCTTGTTTTTACAGAAAAGGAAGAAATTGGAAAATTGGAGAAAAAGTGTAGAAAATTGACAGAAAAGTGATTGGGTCAGTGATTTGCCCAAAACACTCCAATCACCGGGCAAATCACTTTGACAGCAGAAACCTGGAGGCAACAGGCAGAAGTGATATGGGCAGTGATTTGCCCAAAACACTCCAATCACCGGGCAAATCACTTTGACAGCAGTAACTGGCAGAAGAGCGGGAAATTGGGCAGAAAACAGAAATCTGAATTTTCAGAAGTCCAAATCCAACCCAATCACTATCAACATAAAATCAAGAGCCACAAAAGAGCTTCTCATCCAAGGAATTCCAATTGCAATTAAATTCAACATCAAAAAAGGAGTCAAACACCAAATCAAAAAGGGATTTCAAAACCCTAGATAGATAAAATTCTTCAGCTATAAAAGGAGAGCCTCCAAACCAGCAAGGGCACTTTTCTGATCAGGAACTCAGCACCTTCTCCCTCGCCAGAAACTCTGCAGCTGCTCTTCTTTCTTTTCTTTTCATCTTTTTGTGTATTTAGTCCACCATGAGTGGCTAATTTCCTTCCTTTCTAGTTGAAGTTGGAAAATTCAGATTTGTGATGAATTGGGAGATTTAAATCTCCATTGTTAAACTTCTATTTATTTTCAATATTTATGCAATTTGATCTTTCTATAATTGTTGCTTTGCTTTTAGAATCAATTTAGGCCTATTGCTTTTAATTGCTTGAGTAACAATTGTTTGAATAATTTAAGTCCGTGATTGCTTATATTATTTGAACACAAATTTAATCAAGTTGCATGATCTAAACTTGACCACGCGGTTGGCAAGGTTAGAATTAGGTTTCTCTAAGTCTTAATGCAGTTAACAGTTATTCGATGCCAAAGGCCCCAAGGACGTTCCTTGGCAACTTGTTAACTATTGTTTGATTAGTGAACGTTTCATAATCAAACTAGAACTAAGGAGGAATTTGGATTGTGAGAAGCGTCTTCCACATCCTAAACTAATTTATTGAGATAAATAGGAGTATTAAAGAATCAATGATCAATTCTAAACAATCTGAAATAGATCCATACTTCAACTAGAAGCTTTTCTCTTATTGATTTACTCATCTTTAAATTATTGCTTTCTTTTGTTATTTAGTGTTAATCCATCAACTCAAAACCCCCTTCTTTTAATTACTTGTTATTTACTTGACCTAGTCATTATTAGGAAAATCATTGGTGTCAATTCCCTATGGTTCGACCCTATTGCCATTATCTACAAGTTTATTGTTGATTGTTTAATAGGTTTATTTTTTACGGCTTCGACAACCGCTTATCAAAAATTGGCGTCGTTGCCGGGGAATTGATCTAATTAACGTATTTTCCTTTTATGACCAGGGCTGATCGTAAATAAGCTCTTCTTTACGATCCTGAAATTGAACGCACTGCCAAGACCTTACAAGCATGGCTACGGTAAGTATGTCTTTTCTCTCTTCTCAAATTTTTGAACTAACTTCTATGGTGAGAAATTATGGTATAGGTCAAGCCCAACAACTTCAACAAGCACATGCAGGATTCTATGGACAGCCAAGACATAATCCCTACCTTGACACATACAATTCAGGTTGGGGAGACAATATGAGCTATGGCTATACAAGGATAGACCACTACCATGACTACCAAAGAGATCTGCAATACAATCCATGTTGGGGGGACAATCCGAATTATGGCTATGCAAGGGCTGACTACTACCAAAACTATCAAGCCCAAGCAACACCTCAAAACTCCAATATGGAACTTGAAGAGATGGTAAGGAAATTGGAAATTTCTGGGAAAATTCTCCAACAGCAAGTGGATCAAGCAGTCAATTCAATGAACGCGCACATATTAAGAAGAGAGGAAGAGCTTCAAGATCTATGGGACGATGATGAAGAAACAGACCAAGCTGCTGAGTCTGCTGCACAAATCACCACTACACTTGAAGCTGAACCAGATACCCGATTCCAGGTTACTGCAAAATTTTCTGCACCAGCAAATTCACCCAATGCCACACCTGCCACTACTGAAATTGCACCGGCAATTGCTGAACCTGCTGTCCAAAAATCAGCAAGTGCTGAATCTGCCACCATTGCATCCCTTGTTGCTGTCCAAACACCAGCAACCTCAAAAATTGACACAACTGAACCAGAAGATGTTGCACTTACTGAACCAGCAACATACACCACTGAATCAACCACTATTGCATCCCCTGCTGTTGTCCAAAATCTTGAGCAACAAGTGAGCCAAATGGCCACTTCAATGAGCAAATTTGAGTCTCAAGGGAAGCTACCCTCCCAAACTGAGATAAATCCAAGACAAAATGCTAGTGCCATCACATTGAGGAGTGGAAAAGAGCTACAAGACAGCAAGGCTAAAAAATTGCAAAAACAGGCCATGGAAGAAATTCTGCCAGAAAGTGATCAGGGCAGTGATTTGCCCAATTCACTAGTAGAAACTGACCCGATCGCTGGGCAAACTGAGCTGTCCAGCAGTGATTTGCCCAAATCACCAGAGAAGGCAGAGAGTGATCGCCCAAATCAACAGACCAGGCAGAATCCAGTCAAAGGCAGAAACAACAACTTATGGAGAAATTCAAGGTACCTCCTCCCTTCCCAAAGAGATTTGCAAGATCCCAAAAGGAGAAAGAGGAAAAAGAGATATTGGAGACACTTCGCAAAGTGGAAATCAACATACCCCTACTTGATGCTATCAAACAAATACCAAGGTATGCTAAATTTCTCAAAGAGCTATGCACCAATAGGAGGAAACTTGCTGAACATAAAAAGGTAAGTGTGGGGGAGTGTGTCTCAGCTGTCATTCAAAGGAAACTTCCCACCAAATGCAAGGATAGAGGAATGTTTGCCATTTCATGCAAAATAGGCAACATAGGAATAAAGAATGCCATGTGTGACCTTGGAGCTTCAATAAATGTCATGCCTCTTTCTATTTTTAACTTGTTGAATGCAGGTACACTTAAGGGCACCAACATTATGATCCAATTGGCTGATCGATCTGTTGTCTACCCCAAGGGAGTGCTAGAAGATGTGTTGGTGCAAGTGGACCAATTAGTCTTTCCAGCAGATTTTTATGTTATTGACATGGAGGAAGACAAGGGCAAAATCACCTCTGATATCCTACTTGGAAGACCATTCTTAAGTACAGCAAGAACTAAAATTGATGTGCATGATGGCACATTGACTATGGAGTTTGAAGGGGAAGTTATCAAATTTAATGTTTATGATGCCATGAAATTCCCCAATGATGTTTCTCCTGTTTATGGCCTTGATGTTATTGATGATTTAAGTCAAGAAATTTTTGATTTTGATCAAGAAAATTTACTTTATGATGGTCTTTGCAGGAAAGGAGAAGTGGACAGCAACATCACTGAAGCAGAAAAAATAGCAGACTGCTGTAACTTGCTGGATGTGGGTGATTTGCCCAGTGATTTGCCCAGATCACCAGATAATCTGCTCAAATCACAGACCAAATCACTGGAGCAGACAGACTTGACAGACAGTGATTTGCCCAGATCACCAGATAATCTGCCCAAATCACAGCACAAATCAGACAGCAAACAGCAGAAATCAGCACAAACAGCAACTGCACCAGAACTGAAACCATTGCCCAGCCACCTCAAATATGCCTACTTGGGAGCTGGAAATTCACTTCCAGCAATTATTTCTAACCAGCTCAGCCAAGAAGAAGAGGAAAAGCTCCTTGATGTGTTAAGGAAGCACAAAAAAGCAATTGGGTGGACCTTGGAGGACATAAAAGGCACCTCAAGACCATTCGGTGGAGGTTCAAGACAGGATGCAGCACATGGAAAGCATGTTGCAGCTGCTGGTTCAACACTTTCTGCCCCACCACCGTGACAGACAGTGATTTGACCAGTGATTTGCCCAAATCACTGGCCAAATCACCCACAGGCCAGGAAGTCCTTTTCCCTTTTCTTCTTAATTTTTTTACACATTGAGGACAATGTTTGTCATAGGTGTGGGGGTATTGTTAGCATTGATTTGCGTTGATTCCATCATCTTTTGATTTCTATTTGTTTCTTTTTGTTTCTTTTTGTTTCTTTTTGCATTGTTCTTACCCCTTTTTGCACACACCAGAATTTTTTTTTTCACACACTTTTTGCACAAACACACAAAATTTTGCCTTAGCTTTTGCTCTACTCAACATAGATAACAAGGTTAAAAGAGTTTCCTTATCTCATGACCCCATTTATTTGCCACCCCTTTAAGCCTAAATTGAATCATTCACAGTATGTTACTTTCACTTAGGATGTTTTTCTCTTGAATTGAATCCTTAAATTTGCTAAGGTCAAGGGAAATAAAAATACAAATACATGCAAACCCAAAGTTAGTGTAACTCCCTATGAGCTGATTTGCCCAAACTATCATGAAAAACCAGCACAAAGCACAAATCATAAACATGTTCCAATGGTCTAAGACTATGAACTGAGCCTAATAGCCACTTGGAGAAGTGACTGACTGAGTAACCGGGGGTGTATCACCCATGTACACAATCGCGTAAAAAGGTTAGTGACTTTTTCAGGCAAAAATAAGTTTCGATGGTCTAGACTATGAACAGAGCTAGTAGCCACTTGAACAAGTGACTAACTGAGTAACCGGGGGTGTATCACCCATGTACACAATCGCGTAAAAAGGTTAGTGACTTTTTCAGGCAAGGATAAGAATAAGTGCTGCTGAAAATAAAAATAAAAATAAAATAAAAAGGAGAAAGAGAGAAGGTGGCAAGTCACTCCTAGGGGTTGCATTAAAACCTAACATAAAAGAATAGGCATGATTGAGTCAAAAACCTTTCTCTTGACCATGGTAGGTAAAAGGAAACAAGGAAAGGAGAGGATAACCTTAGTGCATGTACTCTATATTGTGATACTTCAGCTTAGGAGTCTAGGGGGGCTGATTAAGTGGTATTTAGGCTCAAAAAAAAGGGGCTTGATTGGCTAAGTTATTTGTTGCTTGAGGACAAGCAAAAAGCTAGGTGTGGGGGTATTTGATCAAGCATAATCTAGCCACATTTTTATCATAATTATTATTGTTTATTTACACATTTTTTAGTTTAATTTATGGTTTTTATCTTGTTTTTACAGAAAAGGAAGAAATTGGAAAATTGGAGAAAAAGTGCAGAAAATTGACAGAAAAGTGATTGGGTCAGTGATTTGCCCAAAACACTCCAATCACCGGGCAAATCACTTTGACAGCAGAAATCTGGAGGCAACAGGCAGAAGTGATATGGGCAGTGATTTGCCCAAAACACTCCAATTACCGGGCAAATCACTTTGACAGCAGTAACTGGCAGAAGAGCGGCAAATTGGGCAGAAAACAGAAATCCGAATTTTCAGAAGTCCAAATCCAACCCAATCACTATCAACATAAAATCAAGAGCCACAAAAGAGCTTCTCATCCAAGGAATTCCAATTGCAATTAAATTCAACATCAAAAGAGGAGTCAAACACCAAATCAAAAAGGGATTTCAAAACCCTAGATAGATAGAATTCTTCAGCTATAAAAGGAGAGCCTCCAAACCAGCAAGGGCACTTTTCTGATCAGGAACTCAGCACCTTCTCCCTCGCCAAAAACTCTGCAGCTGCTCTTCTTTCTTTTCTTTTCATCTTTTTGTGTATTTAGTCCACCATGAGTGGCTAATTTCCTTACTTTCTAGTTGAAGTTGGAAAATTCAGATTTGTGATGAATTGGGAGATTTAAATCTCCATTGTTAAACTTCTATTTATTTTCAATATTTATGCAATTTGATCTTTCTATAATTGTTGCTTTGCTTTTAGAATCCATTTAGGCCTATTGCTTTTAATTGCTTGAGTAACAATTGTTTGAATAATTTAAGTCCGTAATTGCTTATATTATTTGAACACAAATTTAATCAAGTTGCATGATCTAAACTTGACCACGCGGTTGGCAAGGTTAGAATTAGGTTTCTCTAAGTCTTAATGCAGTTAACAATTATTCGATGCCAAAGGCCCCAAGGACGTTCCTTGGCAACTTGTTAACTAGTGTTTGATTAGCGAACGTTTCCTAATCAAACTAGAACTAAGGAGGAATTTGGATTGTGAGAAGCGTCTTCCACATCCTAAACTAATTTATTGAGATAAATAGGAGTATTAAAGAATCAATGATCAATTCTAAACAATCTGAAATAGATCCATACTTCAACTAGAAGCTTTTCTCTTATTGATTTACTCATCTTTAAATTATTGCTTTCTTTTGTTATTTAGTGTTAATCCATCAACTCAAAACCCCCCTCTTTTAATTACTTGTTATTTACTTGACCTAGTCATTATTAGGAAAATCATTGGTGTCAATTCCCTGTGGTTCGACCCTATTGCCACTATCTACAAGTTTATTGTTGATTGTTTAATAGGTTTATTTTTTACGGCTTCGACAACCGCTTATCACTCTTATACATAACATAACATACATAACCAATAGTGTCGGGGGCGTAGTGCAGGCCACATCCGGTCTTTCTCTTACATAGTGCCAGGGGCGTAGTGCAGGCCACACCTGGACTTCCATATCATATCATCACGTCATAACATATGAGAGCTAATGGATCATTCAACATTCATCCACATCAACAACATATTATGCAATGCAACATATTCGTGATTTCTAATGCAAACAACCTAAAATATCACATGGCATCCGTGATGCATGAACATGCTCAAAACTAATTTATTTACTTGAAACATAAAGAGTTATTCTACTCACCTCTGGCTAGCTCTGACACTGACTGAAGCAGCTGACTCACTGCTGAGGTCCTCGGTTCCTCGGGTCCGAACCTACACAGGTGGACTCAAATGAGGGACCAACATACTATAACATGACTCTGAAAACATCCCCCAAAAACCCTCTAAAACACCTCAAAACATCCATGCAAGAATATGCAAAGGAAGGCTGGACAGGGCACTTTCGGCGACAGGTTCGGCGGCCGAAAGTCCCTCCAGAGCCGAAAGTCAGGCAGGTTCGGTGGCACCTTCGGCGGCCGAAACTCCCAGACAGAGGCGAAACTCATGCATGTTCGGCGGCACTTTCGGCGGTCGAAACTCCCAGACAGAGACGAAAGTCTCCTTTCGGGGGCAAGCTTCGGCAGCCGAAGGCTGGTTCCACAAGCATGTTCGGCGGCCGAAAGTTCCTTCGACTGCTGAACCTGGTTTCTCCCTTAGTGGCAGAAACTCAGCTCTTCTATGCATATACGCCTCCCATTTCATCCAAACATGCATAAACCTATTCTACAACACACATACACAAGCATACAAGCTCCTAGGGGCTTCAAACTATCTAAAACCCCATCTACAACACATCAAACATGCATTTGCAAGCCACATTGTTCAAAAACACAACATAAACTCATAAACCTAACCATAAGCTAAACATGCATTCTACCCCATAGATCTTCATAAAACTTACTTAAAACATGCAATGAGCTTAAGATCGGCTCTTACCTCGTGGAGATCGAGAGAGAGACGACCTAATCTTGGAGATGGGAGATTTTCAACTTCCTTGGGTCTCCAAGCTCAAAACTTGCTCAAAACTTGAAAATCTTCAAAATAAGATGAAAACTTGTGAAAATCATGAAAGATTTGAAGGAAGAACTCAAAGATTGGTGAGGGACGGCGGAGAGCTCACCTTGGCCGACAATGGGGAGAAAAACTCGCCCGTTTTCGGCTAAGGGACCCTTTTATAGTGGCTGGCCAGGCCACGTTCGGGGGCCGAACGTGCCTCCGCATGCATGCCATGTTCGGCGGCCGAACCTGGACTTCCCTCACTTATGCCTTCGGGGGCCTAAGGCACACCCGAAATGCCTGCATGTTCGGCGGCCGAACCTGGGTTTTCCTCCAAGGTTGTTTTCATGCAAAAACTCATTTCCTTTTCACTTAAAATCATGAAAAACATTAAAACATTTTATGAAAACATGTTTCCACCCTACTAGGGGCTTCCGACATCCGAGATTCCACCGGACGGTAGGAATTCCGATACCGGAGTCTAGCCGAGTATTACAGTGCTGGACCTGACTTCATGCGGGAGACTTGAGGGCCTCTAGATAATGGGCTATTGTCATGGGCCCGGCTTCAGATTGGGATAAAGATATCCAGCGGTCATCAATATTATATATATTTTTATATTTTAAATTTTTATTAAAATACATGTGTATAAAAATAAGAATAAAAAGTAAATAATGAGATTAATAAAAAAATATTGTTGAAATAAAAATATATATTTTAAAAACTATTTTATTAATCAAATAAAAATGTAGAGACTATATTATTATTTTTAATAATTTTTTATATTTAATTTAATCCTTTTGATTATAATTGAGATAAAATAAAAAAGTTAAATTTTATTATCTAAAATTTAAAGTTTTAAATATAAATATGAATTAAGGATTGAGTTTATTCATGAGATTTTAAGGTTTAAAATATAAATGCAAAAAATAATAAATAATTTAAATTTTTTATCCGTTAAATCTATAAAAAAGAAAAATTAAAATATATGATACAAAAGAATGATACTAGTGAAAAGATTATACCAGGCACAAAATAAAAAGAAAGAATCAATTAACAAACTTACATAAAATAATAATAATATTTATAATTTTGAATAGTTTTCGATTCTAAAATGTTAAATATATATATATATATATATATATATATATATATATATATATATATATATATATATATATATATATATATTTATAATTAGGTCTTCCATTATATATATATATATAAAAAAAGAATTTGTTACTTCCATATCCACATAGTAGTCATACACTTAATAAGAATAATCTAACAAACTAGGTAGGAAACAAACAACTTTCTAAATTTTCCAAATTACTATAAAAATTCTTAAATGAGAATAACCCCTAATTTTTTTTTCATATAGAAAATTGCAATAAAATATTTAATTTTATAATTAAAAATTATATAAAAAAAATCCTCATGTAAAAGCTCTAGAAGCTTTATAATTTAGCTGTTGCATTATAGAAATTGGAAATGGTTAATTATTTAGCTTTGTAGAATGCCTTGGGCTTGAAGGTTACTTCCTTGAAGAAACCTTAACACACAAGAAATTCAAAATATAACAAGTGAAAGAATTCTTTTAACTAGAAAAAGAAATCTTAAAGTTTCTGAGTTAAGTTATTCCTAATCAAACAAGATCTCAAACATCAAGAACACAACTGTCCATCAAACTGAGATTTGCTTGAGTTCTCCAAAACTCAAAAATCAACAAGACATTATCTCTCTTGAAAAATCTAAATTACCCTATAAAAGAGATGAAACTCCTAGTGCTTTATGTGTTAAAACTACGTCGTTTTACTATTTACTGTTATTGATTTATAATTAGTATCTAAGCTATGTCATTTTACTTGTATGAGCTCTGTGAGCACGCGTTGTACATGTTTTTCTCCTTTGATTCATGGTTGAGGTAGACTTGTCTATTAGGAAGTCATGGGAAAGATAACATGGAGAAATATTTTCAGATTTGTTTTTTTTTTTTTTTTGAATTCCTTGAGATGCAGACAGAGTTTTTCTTTAATTCTAGAAAGCCTTGCCAAGTAAGTTCCACCATACCATCCTAAACCCTTTATTTTCCCTTCTCATTTGTCATTTATCAACTCTTCTAGTAACAGTCTTTTATAATAAGATAATCTGCCATCTAGAAGAAGCCTTACCAGTCTCTCCACCCTGTCAACCTCATCCTTTATAATGCTGTTGTCTGATCTTTCACAATCCAGCTACCAAAGTTCTCATCTTTTTCTATCTTAATTACTCCATTTTCTTTCAGCAGACACAGAAATGGAAAATCCCATCGAAGAATTTCAAGATGCTCTCTCCTTATGTGATCTTTCTGATCTCTGCGACCGTGAAATCCAACCCATCAATGAGATTCCAGGCTCCCCTTCAACCCAAGAAGAATTCTTTGAGTTCTCCACCTCAGAAACACATTCCACAATGGTAGATGACAATATCATTTTCTGTGGGAAAGTCATTTCCTGCAGAATAGAAAATGATTTAAGAAACCCATCATCTTCTTCGCCTTTGTTGCCAAACAAAAACAAGCTTAGTACTTCAACTTCAACCTCCAAGAATTCTTCAAAGAGTGGTACTTTTCGCATCCCATCTGTCAATTCCAGGAAGCAAAAGGTTATGATTGGACTGGCTAAAATTCCATCGAAAATGGAGCTCAGTGACTTGAGGGAAAGACAGAATCGGCGGACTCCGTCTACCATGTCGCCGGCTGTAGGTTCGGGTGTTGCCGATAGTCGGAAGAGTGGTTGGGGGTTGATCAGACTATTCAGAGTTAGGTCCCATGCTATTTCTAGCACGTTGCCAAAGACTTCCGTTGGTTGCATTTCATTAGCGAGGCCCTGCATTGACTAGATTTTGCTCTTTAACTTTTTATGTTTTCTCTCTCTTTCAAATCTTAAAGTGATATAATATTAGATATATAAAAGAAAAATTTAAACGTTAATTTATATTTATATTTTAAATTTTAAATTTTGGATAATATAATTAAATTTTTTTCAATTTATCACAGTTATAATTAAAAAGATTAAACTTAATTTAAATAAGTTAATAATAATTATAATATAATTCTTAAAATTTTATATTAATAAACATATAATATTTTAATTTAAATTTTATATTAAAAATATATTTATTTTATATTTGTCGTATATAATATTAAATAAATATTTATTATAAATAAATTTTATGCTATATAAAATATAGCATATAAATATTATAAATTAAAATATTTCATTAAAAATTTATACTTACTACACCACATATTTTTAATATATGAAAAATTATATTTATATTAATAATATTAAATAAAATAAAATTTTACACGTTTTAGTATGAAAAATCATTTTCTTTATAATTTTTATAAAAATTTAGATACGTCAACCATAAGTTAGTTGAGATATTCAATATTTTTTATTTTATTCACCTATATAATAAATAAACTTGTGATGTATATTAATATATTGACTGATACAATAAAAAACTGTATTCTATATTAATATTATTAAATAAAATGAAATATTATATAGCTTATAATATAATTTTTTTAATATTTTAAATTTTTATTAAAATTTAATATGTACATAAAAATGAGAATTAAGAGTAAATTTTAGAAGAATTAAATTATATATATAGTTTAAATTATAATAACTAAACAGTGTACATATTTAATGATGTTCAATTTTTTTTACAAAATTATTAAAAATTTTAATTTTATGAATTATGGAGATGCTTTAATTGAGTAATTTTAAAATATGAACAAATTAATAAAACTTTAAAAATTTTGATAGAAATACTCAAAAAAATTATTATTTTTTTAAAATATAAAAATCATGTAAATGTAATGTGATGTTTATAAAAGTTCATTTTATTTCTTTTTTTTTTTTTTTGAGATGATATATTCCAAAATTTCGATATCCTTTCCTTTACAATGGCTAGCGCCTGCAGTGTGCATGAGATGATTGAAAACTTCCTTTCTTGATATAGTTTGGTTCAAATAAGTTAGGAGAAATAATTTTCTTTCCCTGCATTAAAGGAAGAAAATATACTGATTTCTTAGAAAGTAAGAAAAAATTGATAACCAAACAAATAAAATTTTGGCACTACGTGAAAATTTAAAGTTTCAGAGTTAAAATTACTCCTAATCAAACATGATCTCAAAGATCAAGAACACAACTGTCCATCAAACTGAGATTTGCTTGAGTTCTTTAAAACTCAAAAATCTCTCTTGAAAAATCTTAATTACCCTACAAAAGAGATGAAACCCCTAGTGCTTTATGTGATCAAAGTAAGTCTCCATTCATGCATATCAAATTCAACTCAGGTGCTAAGCAAGAACAACTCGTAGAAATCCATATCAGATGCAGACCTCAAGTCTTTTCTGCTGCCACAGGCAACTGAGACTATCTGTAACCTTGTCAGTTAATTCAAAGGATGTATATTTGCGAAATTCTACTGCGGGTGTATGTATACGGGTGTGGTTAGAATTTTCCTATGAGAAATATTTTCAGATCTTCTTTTGAATTTCTTGAAAATGCAGACACAGTGTTTCTTTAATTCTAGAAAGCCTCGCCAAGTAAGTTCCTTCATACCTTCCTACACCCTTTATTTTTTTTTTTTTTCTTTCTCATTTGTCATTGTCAACCCTTCTAGTAACACTCTTTCATGCACAACTACCGAGTCCTTCGCTTCCTTCTCTTCTTACAAATAAAATAATCTGCCATCTAGAAGAAGCCTTACCAGTCTCTCCACCCTGGCATCCTCTTCCTTTATAATGCTGTTGTCTGCTCTTTCACAATCCAGCTACCAAATTATACACAGAAAAGTTCTCATATTTTTCTATCTTTATTAGTCCATTTTCTTTCAGCAGACACAGAAATGGAAAATCCTATTGAAGAATTTGAAGATGCTCTCTCCTTATGTGACCTTTCTGATCTCTGCGACCATGAAATCGATCCCAGCAATGAGATTCTAGGCTCCCCTTCAACCCATGAAGATTTCTTTGAGTTCTCAACCTCAGAAACACATTCTACAATGGTAGATGATAATATCATTTTCTGTGGGAAAGTAATTTCCTGCAAAACAGAATTAAATGATCTAAGAAACCCACCTTTCCCGTCATCAACCTCACCGTCTTCTTCGTCTTTGTTGCCAAAAAAAAACAAGCTGAGTACTTCAAATTCTTCCTCCAAGAATTCTTCAAAGAGTGGTACTTTTCGCATCCCATCTGTCAATTCCAGGAAGCAAAAGGTTATGATTGGACTAGCTAAAATTCCAGCGAAAATGGAGCTCAGTGACTTGAGGGAAAGACAGAATCGGCGGCCTCCGTCTACCATGTCACCGGGGTTAGGTTCGGTTGTTGCCGATAGTGGGAAGAGTAGTTGGGGTTTGATCAGATTATTCAGAGTTAGATCTCCTGGTATTTCTAGCATGTTGCCCAAGAATTCCTTTGGTTGCATTTCGCTAGCCAGGCCCTGCATTGACTAGATTATATTTTTCATCCCTTTTTCAAATATTTTATGATATAGTATCAGATATTAATTAAATTAATTCTATATATATTTCACACCTAATTTATTCTAATAAAAAAACTTGAATTCTTGTAGATTGATATTCAAAATGTTTCTGAGTTAGCTTTGTGCATTCTGAGAACGATGAATTGTTTGAAAGAATCGGTAGATGCAACCTAAAAGAAACCTTGGCTGCTTGAAAAGTATGGTGTTTCATTTTTTTTTTATTAAAAAAGAAAAAAGAAAAAAGAAAAAATTGGCAAATTTGGCAAATTTACCTGTTATTCAATGGGAGTGGTACATGCAAGGTTTGGGCAAAAGAAATTATTTTTTTAAAATTAACAAAAAAATTCCAAATTGCATCAAACCAATTTGTTCTTGTAAAATTCACGAGGTCATTCATGCAGCCGTGTTTGTGGTGTCTGATACTGTTCGTGACTTGCTGAAGAAGTTAGATAACAAATTTGAAATAGTATATCCCTAGCTTTTAGGATATTTATAATATTTCTTTTTTATAATCGATTCCAATTCTGAAAACAATTTTGACACCAATTTTGATTTGGATAATTGATTAGCCTTTATCATGTAAATTTATAATTAACTCTATTAGATAGTTTTTAATATGATAAATTTATAATCAACTCTATTAGATAGTTCTTAATTTTGAAAATTTGAAAGTAAATTATCAGTTGTTGATAATTGTATATTTTACCTATTTAATACACATTCTTTTTTATGAAATTAGAATTAATTATACTGAATTATAGATTTTTTTTTAGGATATTTGATAGTTTATGTACTCCTTGAAAAGAAAAGATCCTAATCGAAAGATTTAGGTAGAAATCAAAGTTAGAGTTGCGGAATAAACTTTGAGCAAAGCCGACCTCGAGGTGAGCAGACCTCGCACCAAATAGACTTCAAACAAGGAAGACCTCGGACAGAGTAGACCTTGTATACAAAACCACGAGCACGATTTATGAAACATCACGGGATTTTTGAATATAATTAGAGAAGACCAATTTAGAAAGGAATAATTTCGAAAAGATTAAGAAATTAGGATTGTGACTTTTCCTTTTAAAGGAATATTTTATTTTCTTCTTTTTTAATTTAGAGTTTCCCCTTTAAAAAAGAGAAGCTTCTTTATTTTGGGTATTGAGATTTTCAGAGTCTTTATTTTGGAGTTATATCATGAGGCTTAGTAGTTAAACTCCTTTATCTAGCTAGAGAATTTTTAAGGTGTAATTCACAAAGATTGTGAGATCAAATCAAATTTTTTTTTTTCTCATTTATGCTTTCTAAGTTAGTTTTTTTTATTCTTGAAATTATTAGAGAATTTTTAAGGTGTAATTCACAAAGATTGTGAGATCAAATCAAATTTTATTTTTTTTTTCTCATTTATGCTTTCTAAGTTAGTTTTTTTTATTCTTGAAATTATTATTTGTTTAATTAATACAGTCTGACCAATTGTTTAGTTGAATGAATAATATACAGTTATTCAGATTCATTAAGTTTCTAATCACTTGTGAGTTTAATATTTATGACAAACAATATTTTATTATGGAATAACGTATTCTGATTTCACAGCCGCACTAAGTAAGCTTCTTGGTCTGAGTCAGGCCTTTTTAGTAATGTTGTTATCAAATTAGAACTTTTCGAGCTGATCACGTGGTTTGTTTTTTTATTAGGGACTGATTAGTGAGCTGATCCTTTTCAGTTTTTTTTTTTATCTAATTTACTCAACTCAAACTCCCCCTTTTTTATTTTTGCAATTTTATTTTGCTAAGTTGTCAAGATGGTTATAGGTCAATCATCAAGTCGTACGCTCAACAACTATCACTAAGTGGTCGGTCAAGATCGATAGATCAGGTCGACAGGCCGTTAAGTTATAAGACCGATTATCAGGTCGTCAAAGGTCGGTATCAGACAAGTCAATCGATAGGTCATCAAAAATACAATGGTTACTCCATTCTCTGTTGATTCGACTCTACTCATCATATCTACAGTTTATAATTGTTAAAAAAAGCAGGATTTATTTTTGGTCGATTCGACACTCACCAGCTGTCACCACAAAATAGATCCACGTGGCATTGATTGATAAGTAAGCAACACGATCTAGCGCGAGAAAAGGAAGATCCAAACACCTAGTACCCGGTTCATCATCAAAACTCACTCTTCCTTCGATAGGACGGGTCTCGACATAAAGTTACTATTATCATGCACAATCTAATGTATTTCCATTACGCTTATAATCAAAGGATTAACAACTCATTAGCTGGTGATATCTCTTATCAAGCAGCCGGTCACATTATTGTTGGATTATCGAAAAATGTTATATTCATCTCCACCTTCTTACAGTATAAAAGGAGAAGAATCACAGAGGCAAAGGTACGCTATTCTTTGACACAAAAACTCTAAGCAATTTGTTATATTCATTCTCTTCTCCAGTATTCTGACTTGAGCGTCGAAGTGGCTGTCGTGGGTACCCATCACCACCTCATGTTCTCTTCCTTATAAGTCTAACCAATCACAGCGTAGCTCTATTCCGGCCACGTTATCAATCTAGTCTTTGCCACATCATTTGGTTTCACTGTTGAGAGATCCATTGAATTCTCTCTATTCATTTGGATTAAAATTGGTCTCTTGTTCCTTTTCTCTCTCCAAAAAAGGAATCTCTCTTCTCTATCTCTTGAAATGGCTGGAATCGTACATGTCATCACAGGAGGACCTGATAAGGATAAAGAAAAAAAAAAAGAGCATGTAGCAAAAGACGTCCTATCAATTAATGAAAAAGCATGGGCCAAGCAAGAGGTAAGGTTCAGTCCTGCCGACAATGCAATCTGATTCTTTCAAAAAGACCCGTTGATCGTTAAAATCCTTTTGAACCGATACGAGGTAAGGTAAGTTTTGGTGGATATAGATAGTTCTGTTAACCTTCTCATTCTAAATTTTTTAATAAGTTATGATTGGACAAAAGTAGCCTGGCCAGAGTCTCCTATCCGTTAGTAGGATTAGAAGACAAGATCGTGGCAGTACCGGACACTATCAACCTCCCTCTAGTCTTGGATGATGAAAAGTATAAGCAAGAGTTGTATGCAAAGCTTGTGGTGGTCGACATCCCATTTATGTACAATGCGATACTCGGCCGCCTAGTCCTAAACTGCCACGGTATTGTTATTGACATGGGTATTATGTGTCTTAAGCTACCAGTTCTAGGAGGAATAGTTGTGGTCTAAAGCAACTCGAGGTTGGCTAGAAAAGGTTACGGATACCCAGCAAAAAGTCTCGGGAAAGCAATAATGTCCATTGACTTGTTGGAGAAACTGAAATCTCATGTAAAGACAAAACCAGCAGACCCGGTAGAAGAGGTCCAATTAGGTAAGGATCAAAAGGTATGGTTCGATACTACGTTAACCAGGAAAACAAAAGCTTGATTAATAAAATTACTAAAGAGCCGAGTAACCGCTTTCGCTTGGTCTCTAAAAGATGTAACAAGTGTGGACCCGGTCTCATCATCCATAAGTTATATATTGACAAGATCGCCAAACCATATCCAACAAAAGAAAAGAAAATTTGCACAAGAGAAACAGCAGGTGATCAAAGAAAAGGTTAATAAGGTTTTTGAGTGCAGAGTTATAAAAGAAGTCTAGTATCCCACGTGCCTGGCTAATGCGGTGTTGGTAAAGAAAGTTAACAGGAAATGGAGGATGTGTGTGGATTTCATGGACTTGAATAAAGTATGTCTAAAAGATCATTATCCGTTGCCATCCATCGACAGATTAGTAGACTCGATATCGGGTCATGCAATAGTTTCCTTCTTTGATATCATTTCAGGATACCACCAAACTATGGTGAATATCAAGAACGCAGAGAAAACTGTGTTCATAATAGAAGAAGGATTTCACTGTTACAAAGTAATATCTTTTGGATTGAAAAATGCAGGAGCGACATACCAAAGATTGGGGCCAAGAATCTTCAAAAATATAATGGGATCAATAGTCGAAATAGAAAATTTCTTGAAAATAATCATGATATAAGTTGCAAGCAGTCTTGAAAAAGTATAAATCTTGAAAAAATGAAGAGAGATCTAATAACCGAAAAAGATGAATCAAAATGTTAAAAAAATTTAATCAGTGAATAAATAATAATTATTATTGTTATTATTAAAAATAAATAAATAAATAAAAGAAGAGCAAAAGCGAGTCCAGGGAAGGAGAAATTGAAATTTCTGCATGTAGACAAGACCTCCCTTCCCTGCGCATGAAGATTTCAAAAGAAATATATATATATATATATATATGTTGAGAAAAGAGATTGGCCTACACTTTTGCGTTGAAGTTGTTGACAGTGGAATAATTTCACTTTTGCCGAGTTTAAAGATAAATTCCGATGGTCTTCTGCGTGATAATGAAGAAAAGGAGGGTTTGTGCAATACATAAGGATTAATAGTTCACATTTCTTGAATAGGATAGAATTTAAATTCTTATTTGGATACAAATCCTCAGGCTAAAAAAAAATAATTTAGATAAAATTTCAACATTTTTTGAAATAATATAGAATTGAAATTCTTGTTTGGATACAAATCCTTATGCCAACACTAAAATCAATTTAGAAAAAATTTCAATTTACCCAAAATTCAAAATTGATTATAATTTCTAAATAGGAAAATACTCTTATTTAAAAGAAAATAATAACATGCATTAAAATTATATGTATATATTATTTTTTAGTCATTAAAAAATTAAAATCAATATTTTTAAGAAATAAATCAAATTATTTTCTTGAAAATATTATACTCAAATAAAATTTAAAATTTTTGAGATATATTTACTAAATAAATAAAATAGTAAACAAGTCTCGAAACATATGGTAACATATAAATAACAAAATCCGTTAAAATTGCGATATGTATATACATGATTCAGAAGAGCTCCATAAATCTTTCCATCTGGTCCGACCAGGTAAGAGAAAATTCGACCTATGAGGTACGAAGATCAAACCACAAATAACTATGATCCTACCAAAGCTCAAAACAGACATGCGAACCTCTTCAAAACTCGTACCATAACGGGATATTGAATGCGGACACAACCGACCTTAGTGATTAAAGGGAACCCATCACGATATAGATCGGATGAGCCGAGCACGACCTGATAAAATCAGGATAGGATGTCGACCTCCTGCACATTGGTCGTCTCCTCGGTACATCATTAAGATTATAAATGTGTGTGCGGTAAAATAGATTGACGTGACACACATGATAGATAGGGTATGGATTAACTGACTCTGCGTTTATCAACCAACTACCCATCATTGATGAGCCACTTCATTTATGAGTCACTTGACACACCTGCAAGAAAATATACCCGTCTAGTTTGATAGGATATAACACAAGGGATGTCAGAATGGTTAGGGATATATATACCACTGGTCTAACCCAAAGAAGGGAGATTTTTCTGAACCTTTTAACTAAAGACACCATTTTTATTTTCTCTAAAAGGACCTTAACCCTTCCAACCTCAGGACCCGTTGACTCCAATTTATTCCCAACATTCACACCCCCATGGAACCAACTACAGTTCTTTGATTTTCTCACTAAATTGAACCATTGTCCAAGTGTCCACCTCTGGGAAGCCCACCGAATTTTAATTCATTAATTGGCACCGTCTGTGGGAATGAAGGAGATTATTCTATCACTGGAGTTTTCAAACTAAACCCATTGAGATTTATATGGCAAATCAGAAAAAGCTAATGACAATAACATGAGGGACCGAGAGGAAAAAAGATAGTGAAATGACTAGAAAACCACCGGCTAAATCTAGGAACCACACAGTAAAAGCTTAGAAGAAGATGTTGATGTAAGAAGTAGTGCAACACAAGGACGTTCAACCAATTGTGGGAGAAAAGTGATGTGCACAATTTAACTAAACTGTACAGTTGCTTCTCTAGATCAAAGTATTTTTGTTATCATGACTAGTTACGAAAGTTTAATCTTAGATGAAATTTTTTATGTCTACACAAACATGAGCATCATAGTATTTTAGCATAAAGTTTTTATTGTTAGTTGAAATTAGCATGAATATTCCTGAGAAAAGAGATTATGTATTTAAATGTACTACTTTATGAATTGAAAATGTTTGAAGAAATTCACACATGCAAAATATTATTTATTGGACTCCTTAATTTGTACGAGTCAATATTATTAGTCAGAGTTAATATATACATTCATTTAAAATATGAAACTAAATGTCTTGTGTGACATATTATTTATTGATAAATATTATTGAATTTACAATATGTTTTCTCATTACATATGTGTTGTGTAAACTTTTATTTTGCAGATAAGTTTTTAAAGCAAAATACCAATGTGCTAAAACATAAAGCAAGGCTAAAAGCCTGGAAGCGCTAGTAAGGCTACGGGTCTGAATACCGAGCAAAACTAAAAGTTTGGAAGCGCCAGTAAAGCTATGAGCCTGAATACTCGAAGTCGCCAGTAAGGTCACGAGCCTAAATACTCGGAATCTCTAGTAAGGCTACGTGCTTGAATACTCAGAATTGCCGGTAAGGCTACGTGTCTCAATACTTGAAATTGCTAGAAAGGCTATGAGCCTGAATACTCAAAATCACTAGTAATATAATACCCGGCTAGACTCCGGCATCGGAATTCCTATTTCCCGGTGGAATCTCGGATGTCGAAAACCTCTAGAAGGGTAAAATGTATTTTTCTAAAATGTTTTCAAGTGTTTTAAGGTTTTAAGTAAGAAAGAAATTGAGTTTTTGAAAGAAAAGTGCCTTGGAAGAAAATCCAGGTTCGGCCGCCGAACATGGTGCAGTTTAGGGAGCACCTTTGGCCCCCGAAGGTGGTCTGGCCAGCTACCTATAAAAGGCCCCATGTCTGAAATTGCCACCTAATCATGTATTAAAACTCTCTAATAAAAGCCTATACTCGAAGTCTAAAAGCCTCGAAGTCACCTAATCATGTATTAAAACTCTCTAAAACCCCTCGAAGTCGCCAGTAAGCCCATTTTCGGGCAAAGGTGAGTCCATGCCCTTCCATGGTTAGTTTTGATGTTTTCCTTCAAATCGTTCATGTTTTTGATGAGTTCTAACTTGGTTTTGAAGATTTTGAGCTAAGATCGAAGTTTTGAAGCTTGGAGACCCCGGAGCTCGATTTCTCTCATCTCCGAGTTTGGATCGCCTCTCCTCTCGATTTTCAAGAGGTAAGAGTAGATCCTACCATTCTTTTATGTTTTTAGTAAGTTTTGAGGGGTTTTAGAGAGTTTTAATACATGATTAGGTTAGTTGTAAATGTTAGGATTTATGTGAGTTAAATGATGCAATGTATGTTATTGTATGTTAAAATGTGATGTTGTTGGGGTATACGCTAGTTTTAAGCCCCTAAATGCTTAAGAGTGTGGTTATGCATGTTTTTGCTTGGTTTGGTTTGAGTTGGAGGTTTTGGGAGGCAAATTGTGCATGAGAGGCTGAGTTCTGCCATTCTGGAAGAACTCAGGTTCGGCAGCCGAAGCCATGTTCGACCGCCGAACCTGCCTGTGGTGGCATGTTTTGGCCGCCTAAACTCGCCCCCGAAAGTTGAACTTTCGCCTCTGAAGGGGAGTTTCGGCCGTCGAAGGTGCCGCCGAAGATGCATGAGTTTCAGATCTGGAAGGGACTTTCGGCCGCCGAAGGTGCCGCCGAAGGTGCATGGCTTTCGGATTTGGAAGGGGGGGGTTCGATCGCCGAAGGTGCCGCCGAAGGTGCCGCCGAAAGTGCCCTGTTTAGCCTTCCTTCGCATGTTTTCTATGATTGTTTTATGGTGTTTTAGGGGGTTTTTGGGGAGATTTTTAGAGTCTTGTTAGTGTTTGTTTGGTCCCTCATTTGAGTCCACCTATGTAGGTTCGGACCCGAGGAACCGAGGACCCCAGCAGTGAGATAGCTGCTTCAGAGTCTTTTTAGAGTCAGCCTGAGGTGAGTAGAATGAATCTTTATGTTTTAAAGCAAATAAATTTCAAGCATGTTCATGCATCATGAATGCCATGATATATACTAGGGTGTTGCATTAGAATTCACGAATATGTTGCATTAGAATTCACGAATATGTTGCATTGCATACTTTGATGTTGATGTGGATGAATGTTAGATGACCCATTAGTCCTCGATATGATATGAGATGATATGGTATGGAAGTCCAGGTCGAGGCCCATTCTACGCCCCTGGCACGATGTTAAGAGAAAGTCCAGGTCGAGACCCATTCTACGCCCCTGGCACATTGGAATGTTATGTTATGTTATGTTATGTTAAGGGAAAGACTAGTGGCCCATTCTACACCCTGGCACTATTGGAATGTGTAGAGGGCTATTGGTGACAAGTCCATCCTTGATGTGTATTGTTTGTGATGTGATGCATTCTATGAAAGCATATGTTTTAATATACTGTTTTATTATTCTGCTCACTGGGCTCTAGTAGTTCACCCCTTTCCCTTAACCCCCAGGTTTGCAGGTTTGGGATAGATCAGGATGTCAGCAAGAGTAAAGGTGTCATGGATGTAATAGTTAGATGTGGACATGAGAAAATAATGAAAAATAATGTAATGTAAAGTATTGTATTTAAATGTTATGAGATTTAGTATTGTGCTTAGCCCTAATGTTATGTTAATCCCCTTTTGTACATGATCGTTATAAAATGTTTTAATGTTAAGAAATGTTAGATCAAGCTTGATGTATGATATGATGTCCCACTAGAGCATTTGATGAGAGCTCTTGTGTGGAGTTTATGGTATGGTTATGATGCATGCAGGTCAAGCTTGGTGAATGAAAAAATTTAAAATTTTTATGCAAATGTATGATCATGTATGGGATTATCAGGTATGACAGGTTGTATGTTAGGCTTTCTACGGGTCCCGACGACCTTAAGTCGATCTGGATCCTAGCACCGATAGCGGTCCGATTTTGGGTCGTTACAAGTAAGGCTACATGCTTGAATACTTGAAATTGCCAAAAAGGCTACGAGCCTGAATACTCAGAATTACCGGTAAGGCTTCGAGCCTGAATACAAAGAAAGGCTGAAAGAACCCGATAAAGAGATGAAATACTCGTAAAAAAGACTCAAAGCAAAAGAGCCTAGAAGATAATAAAGAGTCGAGCACTCGAAAAAATACTCAAGGTAAAGAGCTCAGTAAAGAGCTGAAATGCTCATAAAAAAGACTCAGGGTTAAAGAGCCCGTAAAGAGTTGAAGAGTTTGGAAGAAAACTTAGGGCTAAAGTGCCCGAAAGATAAAAAAATGGGCAAAGGGCTAGAAAGAAGGCTCAGGGCTAAATGGCTCAGAAGAAAGTAAAGAGCTCAAGAGCTCAGAAGAAGACTCAGGGCTCAAGAGCTCGCAAGACAAAAAAGAGCCAAAGAGCTCAAAAGAAAACTTAGGTCTAGATGGCCTGGAAGATAGTAAAAAGCTCAAGAGCTCGGAAGAAGGTGCAGGGCTAAACAACTCAGAAGATAGTAAAGAGCTCAAGAGCTCAAAAAAGGCATAAAGCTAAAAAGTCTAGAAGACAACAAAGAGCTAAAGAGCTCAGAAGAAGACTCAAAGCTAAAGTGCTCGAAAGATGATAAAGAGTTAAAGAGCTCGAAAGAAGACTCAAAGCTAAAAGAGCCCCAAAGATGATAAAAGAGCTAAAAGCTCGAAAAAATAATTCAAGTCTTAAAAAGCCTAGGAGGTCCTTTCTAAAAAGAAAACAAACTAATAATACGAAAAGAAAAAGTGAAAGATATCACGACCCTTCAAAATTCTTTAAACACAGATCAAAGATTTTATATAGCAACTTCTGATAGTTATTGTTATGATTTTTATCAAGTAGTTTATCTGTTGCTCTTTTCATTTATATGAATCTTAAGCATCATCATCTCGACAAATCATCAAGGCTAAACCAAGTTACAAATGAACTGGCAACCTCACGAGACATTAAGATCTCATATAAATGATAGGGCTGAGCATACCCAATAAGAAACCAAAGTCAATAGAAGGGCAAAAGACAAATATTACGAACATTTAAACAACAGTTAAGAAACAAAAAGCAAATTCTTCATTAACAAAAAAAAATGTGTTACAAGAAAACTAAAAACTATATACTAACAAGAGCAAGGCAAAAATAAGCCTACTATATATTTACAAATAAAATTACTCTTGAACTTCTTTAGAGGAAGCAAGTTCATCAGCCAGGTCAAGCTTAACCTCGAAGATGAAAGATTAGCACGAATAGCCTCAACAGTTGGGTCTGCAATAATAACGCCTCTCGAGGGAGAAAATTGGGTATTTATGGCCTTTAGAGCAATAGGATTATCAATCATTTAACAAGCTGGATCATTATACTTCTCTAAAGTACCACGAGAAGAAAAGGCAGGGGCCTAGGAAGCTGAGGTTTTTGAGACAGGAGTCTTGGCAGGCTTCTCAATTGACAAATCGTTAGAGCCATACTGCACGTCCTCGCCATTAGAATCACACTCAGCTAGTTGAAGAGCACTAAGAGGCTTGCTTGGCTCATCATGACCGACCTTTAGCCCAAAATTATAGTGACTAGCATAAAAAAGTGTAGTAGAGTTAAGAATTTTGGACTTGTGCTCATCAGACTACAAGTATTTTCGATACATGGTCCTGAGGACGCTTTCAGTTTTCTTACGCATATCCACTATGGCTACCTCATATTCCTTACAATGAGCAGAAAGCTCGGTCACCTCTAGTTTATACTGATTCTTCATAGCCTCGCTGGTGCGAGCATCCTCCCGAGACTTTTCCAAGTGATGATGATCTTGCTTAAAATCTTTAAACATTTTCAAAAGCTCATCCTCAAGATGGGTAGTCCACGAAAGAAATCCCTTAGTTTTCAGCTTTGCATCAGCTTGGACCTAGGATAATCGAGATGTCGCTTCAGATGCTCTTTGATTAATTGACTCCAATTGAGTAGCCCGATCATTCTAAAGATGGCTCTACTCAAGTAACTTATTTAACCTCTTCACCTCAGCCTCGTGTTCCCTTTTTTGTAAGGCAGCAACACAAGCAGCCTCCTATTGCCTAGCCTTTTCAATATCAGCCCGGGCGATTTTCTAGGCATTCTTCATTTTCTCTTCTAGCTCAACAAAAGCATTAAGAATCTGAAGCACAAGACATTAGGTCAAAATAGAAAACGAAACAAAATCAACAGGAAAAGCAAATCAAAACACACCAAGAGAACTTGTCTTTTCAAGTCAGCAAAAAGCTCCTCAATAGGTCGTGGGCTGCCGGCCTCTGGTTGAACATTAGCCTTTACCAAGTGGCTAATGATCTAAAGAAGAGAAGGGTTAGAAAGGTTTAGGGAAGCCCCCAAAAACATAGAAGTGGGGGTCGACTCCTAGTTTAGTGTAACAGCCCGGAAACCGAACTGCTACCGGCACTAGGATCCAGATCGACTTAAGGTCACCGGGACCCGTAGTAAGCCTGCTATCCTGTCTGTGTACCTGTGAAATCCCATATATGATCATACATTTTCTGTCAAACATTAAAACTTTTCTTTCCTCCCAGGGCTTAACCTGTGCATGCACTATTTCTGATCTCTCTACTCATAGTGTTAAGCCTGGTTTTTTCATAGACATCATCCATAAAGAAAACATACATATATAAACTGACCATGTATACACAACAAGGGATTACAACTCTCTAAGTCAAGCATAAGTCTATACACTGTACACTATCTCTTTACAATTACATGTCCATACTAGCTATTCCATAACTTTTCTTCTTCCATACCCTGCTGAACTCCCTCTGACCTCTGAACCTGCAAACCTGGGGGATAGGGGAGAGGAATGAGCTATACAAGCCCAATGAGCAGAACTATATAAATCATAAGTTGAAAACATGATCTCATGGAATGCACTACAGCACATCATCTCAGGGATAGACATGACCACCAACAATTCCACTCAAAGGATGCCTGGCCTAGCCAGGTCTTACAACCTCAATCTGCCTGGCCCGGCCAGGTCTTACCACTCTGCCTGCCTGGCCCAGCCAGGTCTTACTATCTCTGCTGCCTGATCGAGTCAAGTCTTACCTACAGATGGCTGCCTGGCCTGGCCAGGTCTTATAACAGAGTTTGGGCTATTGGAGTCGCCTTGGTCTAATTCCCAGCCTCATACACATCGTATATGCAATGCGTCAACTTCGTGAAACTAATGCAAACATCCTACTATACTCTTATGATGCATGACATATGCTCAAAGCAGTTTAGTTCCGAAAAGAGAAGTTCCACTCACCTTCGGCTGACTCTGTACTAACTCTGCAGGTTCTGAAACAGTGCTCACTGCTAATCTCTGGGGTTCCTCTGGTCCGTACCTACACAGGTGGACTTGTAACACCCCTTACCCTATCAAGTGTAGATAAAGCAAGGTCTGTAAAAAACTATACCTTTTAGACATATCAAGACTAAACAATTTTCTTTATCTGTAAATACCAAGTGTTAGATAGTCCAAGTAAAGTTTATAAAGCAATTAAGGTAAATGTTTAAACCAAAATTTTTGCAGAGTCTCCTTTTTTTTATCCACATTGTACCCTGTAGCATATAAGAAAAACACATGCAACATTATCAACTGTTATTTGACATCTTACTATTCTTTGATTACATAACCTTTACAACTCACTCTATTAAATATGTACATGCCAAAATATAACTGCACTATGACTCAGAGACTCAAAACAACCAGCTATGATAATGGCCTTGGTATCTGATGTAGACCTCTGATGAACTTCACGTGCCTACGTTATCTACAACCTGCATGAGGTAAAAACCAACACGCTGAGCTAATGCTCAGTGGGTGATAACAACAAATAACAGAATAAAACAAACAAGTTCACGTATACAGATAATCAGGTAAACAAATACAAGCTAATAGATGCAAACACGTTAACACTCACTAATAAGTTCACCAAAATCAAGTATCAATCTTAATTAAGATCTTAGCCCTTATAACCACATAGTAGGATCGACTAGGTAGATAAGGAGATATAACGGTAGGCATAGGGTGCCGAACGGTAGGCTCAGAGGCCAAAACTGTGATAGCAAGGCTCTGTGGCCATGCTTATGAGGTACCAGATATGTAACCTCTAATATAGATCATGTATCGGTAGCAGTACTGCGAACTCTGTATGTTTATATGTCATGCCATACCCTTAAGCTAACCTCGACTCCTATTACGTTTACCAGGGCCAAGTATCATTAACTCAATATATCAATGTAAATACATGTCATTTGAAGCTCTTGGATAAAGTACATATATCATATGCCAAGGTTTACAATATGGAAAACTCATGGCAAATAGTGCAAAACTTTATTGACTTAGCATTTCAATATAGAAAACTACATTCTGCCATATATTGCATAAACTTTTCAAGCAGTTTAAAGTTACAATTTGACTTCAGTTTCTTCATAAGAAATGTACATTTATGTCTTCTCTTTCCAACAAGGTATGGTTCATGCAAATCTGATCATCCTAACTTAAGTTATGAATTTTTCTTTACAAGCTGCTCAATAAGGTCTTACTCAGTCCAGTATTGGTACTTGTTTATAGTATCACAAAACTTATCAGATTCATGCATTTTCATACAAATTCAAGCTCAAGTGTCTTCTAAAAAGTTTTAGGTATATTTCTTACAATTCATTTGGCACTGGTCTTAACAAATTTCACTGAGTATGTCATTAGTTATGGTATAATCAATAGACTCTATTCCGGATGCACTCCCACTGTGTCCAGTTTAGGTTCACTTGCAATTTTCATCATTTTAACTACAGATTCAGAATTTTGTCAATTCATGAAAGTTTTAGATATTTGTCTTAGCTTTCATTTGGTATATCTTAGGCCTAATTTCAATATATACACAATAAGTTATGAAGTTAGAAACACAAGCTGTCCTGTTACAACTTATTCTGCCAGATTTACACTTTTAGCTCCCATGTTAAATTTCTTTACTCTTAAGCCTTTCAAACATCATTTTAACATTCATATAACATATTTATACAATCAAAGCAACATTTCCAACAAGTAAAATCAACCCCTAATTTCACTTATTCATGGCAGAATCAAAGGAAAACAGAAAATCATTAAAACACCAAACCTTTCTTGAATTCTTCTTTTCTTTTCCTCTTCTAATCTCTAGCTATCTCCTTTTCCTTTGATGTTCCTTCACCTATGCCAATTTATATCTTAGGGAAGGATTGAATAAATTGTAAATTAAAGCTTTATAATTCAAATTCATGCATGAAGAAATGAGATGATGTTATTTCCTACTCATTTCTAAGCTCACCTTTGATTTTCAAGCTTGGTGCATATGGAACCCTAAACTTTTCTTCTTCAATTCTTTCACTATATGGCTGTTCCTTTAGCTCTTGATCTTAGGATGAATTTTTGTTAAAGGAAGAAGTTGTTTTGGTAAGGTTTTGGCTTGTCTTTGGTGGGAGAAAGAAAAGCAAAAGTTTCTTCTTTGAAGTTGGATGACCTACGGCAACATGGACAAAGGAAGAAGACAATCCCTTTTCTTTCTTTTGCATTGTCATTTCTTCTCTCCTTAGTTAGGTGACACATGGAAAGTAAATCTGAATTTTTATGTTTTAACTTTCCATATTTATACTTTAACCTACTAAACTCTTTCCAATATTTCAATTTAGTTTTTAAACTTTCAATATTCATAGATTGACCTACTAAACTATACATATAGTGTAACGACCCGAAAAAAACGGACCGCTACCGGTGCTAGGATCCAGATCGGCCCTTACCTCTTGAAGATCGAGAGGGAGACGACCTAAACTTGGAGATCCACGAAAATGAGCTCCTGAGTTCCCAAAGCTCCAAAACTTGGTTTAAATGCTCAAACTTGCAAACGTGAGTTTAAAACTCAAGAAAATGGAAGAGATTTGGAGGAAGAACACGAGAGTTGCAAAGGGAAGGTCGGAAGCTTGCTGTGGCCGAAAATGGGAGAAAACTCGCCCATTTCGGCTAAGTGCACCTTTTATAGGTGGCTGGCCAGATCACGTTCGGGGGCCGAATGCGCTTCCGCATCCATGCAATGTTCGGCGGCCGAACTTGACTTTCGGCGGCCGAACCTGGACTTCCCTAACTCATGCTTTCGGGGGCCTAACGTGCCTCCAAAACGCATGCATGTTCGGCGGCCGAACTTGACTTTCGGCGGCCGAACCTGGGTTTTCCTCCAAGGACTTTTCATGCAAAAACTCATTTAATTTCATACTTAAAACCATTAAAAACATGAAAACATTTTACAAAAACATGATTTTACCCTTCTAGAGGTCTCCGACATCCGAGATCCCACCGAACGGTAGGAATTCCGATACCGGAGTCTAGCCGGGTATTACATTCTCCCCCCCTTAAGAACATTCGTCCCCGAATGTTCCTCAACTAGTACATGCATAGCAAACAACATAACATACACATGAAACACATGGAGACTAACCTTAAAAGAGATGAGGATATTGCCGGAGCATGGACTCCCGTGTCTCCCAAGTGCATTCTTCCATATTGTGGTGGTTCCACGGGACTTTCACCATCGGGATTTCCTTGTTTCTCAGCTTCCTGATCTGGGTGTCTAGGATCCGTACTGGCTGCTCAACATAGGTGAGATCCTCTTGGATCTCCACATCAGGCTCACTAAGAACCTTGCCCGGATCTGACACGAATTTTCTCAACATAGAAACATGGAAAACCGAATGGATTCTCTCCATTGAAGCAGGTAAGTCCAGCTTGTACGATACACTCCCAATCTTTTGCAAGACTTCAAAGGGTCCGATGTACCGCGGAGCCAGCTTACCTTTCTTCCCGAACCGAACCACTCCTTTCATTGGAGACACCTTAAGCAATACCAGATCCCCCTCCTGAAACTCTACTAGTCTTCTGCGGATGTCTGCATAACTCTTCTGTCTGCTTGCAGCTGTCTTGATTCTTTCTCTGATTAAGGGTACCACCCTGCTGGTGATCTCTACTAGCTCAGGCCCTGCCAAGGCCTTTTCTCCAACTTCTTCCCAGCAAACCGGTGACCTGCACTTCCTCCCATATAAAGCTTCATATGGAGCCATCCCGATGCTAGCATGATGGCTGTTATTGTAGGCAAACTCCACCAAAGGTAGATGCTGCCTCCAAGAATCGCCAAAGTCTAGCACACACATTCTCAGCATATCTTCTATGGTCTGGATGGTCCTCTCTGACTGTCCGTCTGTCTGTGGATGGAAGGCAGTGCTGAAATCCAATCTAGTACCCATGGCATTCTGCAGACTCCGCCAAAACCTGGAGGTGAACTGGGGTCCTCTATCTGACACTATAGAAACAGGAACCCCAAGCAGTCTGACTATCTCATCAACGTACACCTGCGCCAACTTGTCCACAGAATAGCCACTCCTGACAGGGACGAAGTGAGCAGATTTGGTGAGTCTGTCCACAATCACTCATATGGAGTCCAATCTGTTGGACGTCGCCTGTAATACCCGGCTAGACTCCGGTATCGGAATCCCTACCGTCCGGAGGGACCTCGGATGTCGGAAACCTCTAGAAGGGTAAAACTATGAATTTATGAGATGTTTTCACGTATTTCATGTTTTTAAGTAAGAAATTAAATGAGTTTTTACATGAAAAGTCTTTGGAGGAAAACCCAGGTTCGGCCGCCGAAAGTCAAGTTCGGCCGCCGAACATGCATGCTTTTGGAGGCACGTTAGGCCCCCGAAAGCATGAGTGAGGGAAGTCCAGGTTCGGCTGCCGAACCTTATGTTCGGCCGCCGAACATGGCATGCATGCGGAGGCACATTCGGCCCCCGAACGTGGTCTGGCCAGCCACTATAAAAGGGTCCCTTAGCCGAAAACGGGCGAGCTTTTCCCCATTTTCGGCCAAGGTGAGCTTTCCGCCGCCCCTCACCCATTTTTGATGTTCTTCCTCTAAATCTTTCAAGATTTTCACTTGTTTTCCCTTGGTTTTGAAGATTTAAGCTTTTGAAACAAGTTTTGGAGCTTGGAAGTCTTGGAGCTAAATCCCTCCATTTTCCGAGCTAGGGTCGTTCTTCCTCTCGATCTTCAAGAGGTAAGCTTCGATCTATGCTTCTTTTATGTTTTATGAAAGTTTTATGCAAGTTGATGGGGTAGAATGCATGTTTAGGCTTGTTGTTAGGTTTATGGGTTTATGTTGTGATTTGAACAATGTATGTTGGAAATGTGTTGTTTGAAGTGTTGTAGTTGGGGTATATTATAGTTTGAGACCCCTAGGTGTGATGTATGATGTGTATGCATGTGTAGAAACAAGTTTATGCATGTTTTGAGGCGTTTTGGAGGCTGTGGACACAAGGGAGCCAAGTTTCTGCCCTTCGGCAGAAACTCAGGTTCGGCCGCCGAAGTAACTTTCGGCCGCCGAACCCCCTTGTGGAGGCAGTTTCGGCTGCCGAAGCCTGCCCCCGAAACTCGAGTTTCGTCTCTGTCTGGGAGGTTCGGCCGCCGAAAGTGCCGCCGAACCTGCATGACTTTCGGCTGCAGAGGGACTTTCGGCCGCCGAACCTGCCGCCGAAAGTGCCCTGTTTAGCCGTTTCTTGCATGATTTCATGTGAGGTTTTCAGGATGTTTTAGGGGGTCTTTGGGGAGTATTTTGGAGTCATGTTCATGTATGTTTGGTGCCTCATTTGAGTCCACCTGTGTAGGTTCGGACCCGAGGAACCGAGACCCCCGGTTGTGAGATAGTCGTTCAGAGTTCGTTGTTAAAGCTTCAGTTACCAGGTGAGTGGAACAACCCCCTTAAGCTTTAAAGTAAATGAATAAATGAATGAATCATAAAGCATTGCCCATGCATCATTATGCCATGCAATATTAGGTTGTTTGCATTAGAATTCACGAATATGTTGCATTGCATACTTTGTTGTTGATGTGGATGAATGTTGAATGATCCATTAGCCCTTGTATGTCATGATAGCCTATGTGAGTCCAGGTGTGCCTGCTACGGCTCTACGCCCCTGGCACTATGACAGATTATGGAAGTCCGGGTGTGCCTGCTACGGCTCTACGCCCCCGGCATGTATAAGTAAGAAAGATTGGGGCTAAATGGTGACAAGTTCATCCTTGTTGTGAAATGTTTGTGTTATGGCGCATACATGAAAGCATGAATAAGAAAAAGAA
Source organism: Manihot esculenta (assembly GCF_001659605.2). NCBI lineage: Eukaryota > Viridiplantae > Streptophyta > Magnoliopsida > Malpighiales > Euphorbiaceae > Manihot > Manihot esculenta. Next base: position 4,607,421 of record NC_035170.2, read on the forward strand.
AGAAAAAGTTAAATGATAATAATAATAATAAAATGAATAATAATATACCTAAAAATGGAGGAATTAAAACAAATGTTTTTAGTTTCTGCTCACTGGGCTCTAGTAGCTCACCCCACTCCCTTTATCCCCAGAGTTGCAGGTACAGGATAGATCGGGAAGTCGGCTAGAGTGAAGTTAAGTCATGTATGTTGTAATAGATAGTAGTGGACATGAACATGATGTAATGAATATTTATGACCATGTAATGTAATGAATGATTTGATGATGTATTGAGGATTATAGTAGTGCTTGACCTAGAGGTGTGTGAATCCCTATTATGTACAGAGTGTTTAATGAGTAATGATGTTAATGACCATGATTATCCAAGCTGTTATGTATGATGATGATACCCCATTGGAGTATTTGATGAGGACTCCAGTGTGGGGTTTATGTATGATTTTGTGCATGCACAGGTTTTGCTTGGATAAGAGAAAAGAAAAATTTTTACAGATCATGTATATGTTGTTATGTATGGGATTCCACAGGTTTACAGGAGGTATGTAGGCTTGCTACGGGTCCCGGCGGCCTTAAGCCGATCTGGATCCTAGCGCCGGTAACGGGTCGGATTTCCGGGTCGTTACAGAGTGGTATCAGAGCCCTAGGTTCATATGGTCGGACCTAGAGTGTCGGGCTCATAGATGTTCTAGAAGGTCAAGCACACTAGGAAAATCATGTCCACTAGGATAGGATGTAGAGTCCTGTCTATATGATGATATGATATGCCATGATGATATGCATGTGCATAAATGCTATGATGTGATGCTATGTATGTGATGAGGGTTCATGTGTTTCCACATGAACCATATGATGCTAATGATTGCTTGTGCTATGTGCTGTTTTTCAGAAGATAGAATGAGAGGAACTCGTCGATCTGCACGATTGACTGGAGTGCCACCTCAGGACGAGGGCACTGATGCCCGTCCTTCAGCTTTGCCTAGGGCAATGTCCAGTAGGTCCAACAGAGACAGAGTAGCTAGAGACCCTAGAAGGTCTTTGGATCTGGGTAGAAGCAGATCAGTAAGGGGAACAGTGCAGGGAGGAATGTCTGAGGATATGGAAGTAGATCAGAGGAGGGATGGCAATCTCGGTGTGAGCATGCCGGAAGAGGGCATGGGAGAATCAGAAGGAGGCACTCAGGCCTCGAGTCATGTCCAGCCACATCACTACCCACCCTATTCACACCATCCAGGGTATTCGATGGGAGGTACATCGGATTACCCCAGTTTTAGCCCTTATCCTCCACATATGCCATACCCACCTTACTACCCACCATACTCTCAGTACCCCATGTACCCACCTCCACCTCCCTATACCAGTACAGCAAACCCTACCCCAGGGGATGTTGCACCTCCACCACCACCAGTACCTACTGTCCCGGAAACACAAGTACCCAAACCTACCTCATCTGGAGGGAGCAAGGTCAAGATGACCGATTACATGAAGTTGGGTGCTCCTCAGTACAGAGCAGGTGATGACCCATTTGAGTATCTGAGCAGGGTCAAGACTATTACAGATGAGATAGGGGCTGATGACAGTAGAGCCATTCAGATGGCTGGGTTCACACTGGAGTGCAAGAAGGCACGTAGTTGGTTTAAGAACTATGTGAACCCGAGAGCGGACAGTATGTCCTGGGAGGAGTTCGCAAATGAGTTTGCAGGATGGGCTTTCCCTGAGAGCTCTAGAGAGCAGAAGATGATAGAATTCGAGCAGTTGAGGCAGACTGATCAGATGAGTGTGGAGGAGTACACAGACAGGTTCCTGGAGTTGTTGCCATATGCTGGGCTGAATTTGGACACAGATCAAAAGAAGTCAAGGAGATATATTATGAGGCTGCACTCCAGGTATTCCTCTTTGGTACAGTCAGCAGAGAGGGAGAGTTTCCATGCCATAGTGGATATGGCTAGGAGAATGGAGGCTAGTGCTATCGTTGAGGGGAAGGTAAAACAGTCAGTGGCACAGTCTTCTGGTTCCAAGACCCCAGGTGGGGAAAGGTTAGACTCTTCTTCTCTGAGTACAGCAGTTGCAGGCAGTAAGAAGTGGGACAGAGGCCACAGAAAATCTAAGAAGAATAAGTTCTGGAACAAGATCAAGTCAGGTCTGGGTTTAGGCAGTGGCTCAAGCTCTGGCGCAGAGGTTACAGCATGTATGAGATGTGGGAGACCACACAAGGGAGTATGTCTGGCAGGGACAAACACATGTTTCAGGTGCGGACAGGCGGGTCATTTGGCTCGAGATTGTCCTAGAGCAGCCTTTGCAGCACCGTCTCAGCAGACAGCCTCCGACAGTGTGGTGCAGCCAGTAGCTCCAGCCGCAACACAGGCCAGTGGCAGAGGCAGGGGGAGAGGGTCAGCCTCTTCATCAGCAGGATACAGAGGTGAAGGTCCATCAGCTCCGGCACGGATCTTCACTATGACTCAGCAGGAGGCCAACACATCCAACACCGTGGTGGCAGGTAATCTCATCATTGGTTGTTCTGATGTGTATGCCTTAATGGACCCGGGTGCATCTCATTCTTTTATTGCTCCGAGAGTCGTGGAGAGGGTAGGATTGATGGTCTCTGGGTTAGAGTGTCCCCTATGGGTCAGTGGACCCAAGTGTGACCCGTCAGTGGCAGAGGCAGTCTGCCAATGTAGTCCAGTTTTCATAGAGGGAAGATGCCTTTCCGCCGACCTCGTGGTTCTAGATTTGACAGATTTTGACGTCATTCTAGGGATGGATTGGTTATCGACCCATGGTGCTACCTTGGACTGTAGAGACAAGGTAGTCAGATTCAGAGATCAGGATGGGTCAGAGGTCGTCTTCAGAGGAGACAAGAGGGGTACACCTAGAGGTCTGATCTCAGCTCTTCAGGCTCGTAGGTTGCTTAGGAGGGGATGTCAGGGGTTTCTAGCTCATGTGAGGGAGTTAGATAGTCATGTCAGAGAGCCCGCCTCAGTGCCTGTGGTGAGTGAGTTCTTAGATGTTTTCCCAGACGAGCTGCCAGGGTTACCACCTGCTAGGGAGATAGAGTTCGAGATTGAGTTAATGCCTGGTACCAGACCGATCTCTATCCCTCCCTACAGGATGGCACCAGCTGAATTGAAAGAACTGAAGGAACAGTTGCAAGAGCTGGTAGATAAGGGTTTCATCCGACCGAGTACTTCACCTTGGGGTGCTCCGGTTTTGTTTGTGAGGAAGAAGGATGGATCCCTCAGACTTTGTATCGACTACAGACAGTTGAACAAGGTCACTACCAAGAACAAGTACCCTTTGCCGAGGATCGACGATCTATTCGACCAGCTAGCAGGAGCAGGTTGTTTCTCCAAAATAGATCTGAGATCAGGGTACCATCAGTTGAGGATAAGGAATGAAGATGTACCGAAGACAGCTTTCAGGACCAGGTATGGGCACTATGAGTTCCTTGTGATGCCGTTTGGGTTGACCAACGCCCCTGCAGCATTCATGGACCTCATGAACAGAGTATTCAGTCAGTATCTGGATCACTTCGTTATTGTCTTCATAGATGATATCTTAGTGTACTCCAGAAATGCAGAGGAGCATGCCCATCACCTGAGGACAGTTTTGCAGACCTTGAGAGAGCATGGCTTGTATGCCAAGTTCTCCAAGTGTGAGTTTTGGCTTAGGAGCATTTCATTCTTGGGGCACATTGTGTCAGAACAGGGTATTGAAGTAGACCCCAAGAAGGTAGAGGCTGTAGCTAACTGGCCTAGACCCACCACAGTGACCGAGATCAAGAGTTTTCTGGGTTTAGCAGGTTACTACAGGAGGTTCGTTCAGGACTTCTCAAAGATTGCTGCTCCTATGACCAAATTGACAAAGAAGAATCAGAAGTTCATATGGACCGATCAGTGTGAGGAAAGCTTTGAGGAGCTTAAGAGGAGGTTGACTTCAGCACCGGTGTTAGCTCTGCCAAAAAGTGATGATGACTTCTCAGTATATTGTGATGCGTCCCGTGTGGGACTGGGTTGTGTGCTAATGCAAAATGAGAGGGTGATCGCTTATGCTTCTAGGCAGCTGAAGAAGCATGAGCTGAATTACCCCACACATGACCTAGAGATGGCAGCAGTGATCTTTGCACTCAAGATGTGGAGGCATTACCTTTATGGGGTAAAGTGTGAGATCTTCACAGATCATAAGAGCCTGCAGTACATCCTGAGTCAGAGAGATTTGAATTGAGGCAGAGGAGATGGGTAGAGCTGTTGAGTGACTATGATTGCAAGATTCAGTACCATCCGGGTAAGGCGAATGTTGTGGCAGACGCCCTAAGCCGGAAATCACTCGGCAGTCTATCCCACATTTCAGCAGAGAGGAGGCCGGTGGTGAAGGAGTTCCACAGACTTATGAGTGAGGGATTACAGTTGGAGTTGTCTGGCACAGGTGCCTTAGTGGCTCAGATGAGAGTGACACCCGTGTTTCTGGAGCAGGTAGCTCAGAAACAGCATGAGGACCCAGAGTTGGTCAGGATAGCCAGAACGGTTCAGTCAGGCCAGAGTAATGAGTTCAAGTTTGATGATAAGGGGATCCTCCGCTACGGGAACAGATTATGTGTGCCAGATGACATTGGTCTGAAGGGAGATATTATGGGGGAAGCCCATAATACCAGGTATAGTGTTCACCCTGGAGCCACCAAGATGTATCAGGATCTGAAGAGAGTGTATTGGTGGCCAGCTATGAAGAAGGACGTGGCACTGTTCGTGTCAGCCTGCGATGTGTGTCAGAGGGTGAAACTAGAGCATCAGAAGCCGGCTGGAATGTTGAACCCGCTACCTATTCCAGAGTGGAAATGGGAGAATATAGCTATGGACTTCGTAGTGGGGTTACCGGCGACGTCCAACAGATTGGACTCCATATGGGTGATTGTGGACAGACTCACCAAATCTGCTCACTTCATCCCTGTCAGGAGTGGTTACTCTGTGGACAAGTTGGCGCAGGTGTACGTAGATGAGATTGTCAGACTGCATGGGGTCCCGGTATCTATAGTGTCAGATAGAGGGCCCCAGTTCACCTCCAGGTTTTGGCGGAGTCTGCAGAACGCTATGGGTACCAGATTAGACTTCAGTACTGCCTTCCACCCACAGACAGACGGACAGTCAGAGAGGACCATCCAGACAATAGAGGATATGCTCAGAATGTGTGTGCTAGATTTTGGCGGTTCTTGGAGGCAGCATCTACCTTTGGTGGAGTTTGCCTACAATAACAGCTATCATGCTAGCATAGGGATGGCTCCATATGAAGCTTTGTATGGGAGAAAGTGCAGATCACCTATCTGCTGGGAGGAAGTAGGAGAGAGGACTCTTGCGGGTCCGGAGTTAGTAGAGCTTACCAGCAGGGTGGTACCCATAATCAGAGAGAGGATCAAGACTGCTGCTAGTCGGCAGAAGAGTTATGCAGATATCCGCAGAAGACAGCTAGAGTTTCAGGAGGGGGATTTGGTTTTGCTCAAGGTGTCTCCTATGAAAGGAGTGGTTCGGTTCGGGAAGAAGGGTAAGTTAGCTCCACGGTACATCGGTCCTTTCGAGGTGCTTCAGAGGGTCGGTAATGTGTCGTACAAGCTAGACTTGCCTGCTTCGATGGAGAGAATCCATCCGGTTTTCCATGTTTCTCTGTTACGGAAGTACGTGTCGGATCCTGGAAAGGTTCTTAGTGAGCCTGATATGGAGATCCATGAGGATCTCACCTATGTAGAACAGCCAGTGCGGATCCTAGACACTCAGATCAGAAAGCTGAGGAACAAGGAAATCCCGATGGTGAAAGTCCTTTGGAACCACCACAATATTGAAGAATGCACCTGGGAGACACGGGAGTCCATGCTCCAGCAATACCCCCATCTGTTTTGAGGTGAGTGTTAGTTGTTCTATGTGTTGCATGTATGATATATTGTATGCTATGTTGTATGTTATGATTGATGCCATGCTTTGTATGTTAGTTGAGGAACATTCGGGGACGAATGTTCTTAAGGGGGGGAGAATGTAATACCCGGCTAGACTCCGGTATCGGAATCCCTACCGTCCGGTGGGACCTCGGATGTCGGAAACCTCTAGAAGGGTAAAACTATGATTTTATGAAATGTTTTCATGTATTTCATGTTTTTAAGTAAGAAATTAAATGAGTTTTTACATGAAAAGTCTTTGGAGGAAAACCCAGGTTCGGCCGCCGAAAGTCAAGTTCGGCCGCCGAACATGCATGCGTTTTGGAGGCACGTTAGGCCCCCGAAAGCATGAGTGAGGGAAGTCCAGGTTCGGCCGCCGAACCTCATGTTCGGCCGCCGAACATGGCATGCATGCGGAGGCACATTCGGCCCCCGAACGTGGTCTGGCCAGCCACTATAAAAGGGTCCCTTAGCCGAAAACGGGCGAGTTTTTCCCCATTTTCGGCCAAGGTGAGCTTTCCGCCGCCCCTCACCCATTTTTGATGTTCTTCCTCTAAATCTTTCAAGATTTTCACTTGTTTTCCCTTGGTTTTGAAGATTTAAGCTTTTGAAACAAGTTTTGGAGCTTGGAAGTCTTGGAGCTAAATCCCTCCATTTTCCGAGCTAGGGTCGTTCTTCCTCTCGATCTTCAAGAGGTAAGCTTCGATCTATGCTTCTTTTATGTTTTATGAAAGTTTTATGCAAGTTGATGGGGTAGAATGCATGTTTAGGCTTGTTGTTAGGTTTATGGGTTTATGTTGTGTTTTGAACAATGTATGTTGGAAATGTGTTGTGTGAAGTGTTGTAGTTGGGGTATACTATAGTTTGAGACCCCTAGGTGTGATGTATGATGTGTATGCATGTGTAGAAACAAGTTTATGCATGTTTTGAGGCGTTTTGGAGGCTGTGGACACAAGGGAGCCAAGTTTCTGCCCTTCGGCAGAAACTCAGGTTCGGCCGCCGAAGTAACTTTCGGCCGCCGAACCCCCTTGTGGAGGCAGTTTCGGCTGCCGAAGCCTGCCCCCGAAACTCGAGTTTCGTCTCTGTCTGGGAGGTTCGGCCGCCGAAAGTGCCGCCGAACCTGCATGACTTTCGGCTGCAGAGGGACTTTCGGCCGCCGAACCTGCCGCCGAAAGTGCCCTGTTTAGCCGTTTCTTGCATGATTTCATGTGAGGTTTTCAGGATGTTTTAGGGGGTCTTTGGGGAGTATTTTGGAGTCATGTTCATGTATGTTTGGTGCCTCATTTGAGTCCACCTGTGTAGGTTCGGACCCGAGGAACCGAGACCCCCGGTTGTGAGATAGTCGTTCAGAGTTCGTTGTTAAAGCTCCAGTTACCAGGTGAGTGGAATAACCCCCTTAAGCTTTAAAGTAAATGAATAAATGAACGAATCATAAAGCATTGCCCATGCATCATTATGCCATGCAATATTAGGTTGTTTGCATTAGAATTCACGAATATGTTGCATTGCATACTTTGTTGTTGATGTGGATGAATGTTGAATGATCCATTAGCCCTTGTATGTCATGATAGCCTATGTGAGTCCAGGTGTGCCTGCTACGGCTCTACGCCCCTGGCACTATGACAGATTATGGAAGTCCGGGTGTGCCTGCTACGGCTCTACGCCCCCGGCATGTATAAGTAAGAAAGATTGGGGCTAAATGGTGACAAGTTCATCCTTGTTGTGAAATGTTTGTGTTATGGCGCATACATGAAAGCATGAATAAGAAAAAGAAAGAAAAAGTTAAATGATAATAATAATAATAAAATGAATAATAATATACCTAAAAATGGAGGAATTAAAACAAATGTTTTTAGTTTCTGCTCACTGGGCTCTAGTAGCTCACCCCACTCCCTTTATCCCCAGAGTTGCAGGTACAGGATAGATCGAGAAGTCGGCTAGAGTGAAGTCAAGTCATGTATGTTGTAATAGATAGTAGTGGACATGAACATGATGTAATGAATATTTATGACCATGTAATGTAATGAATGATTTGATGATGTATTGAGGATTATAGTAGTGCTTGACCTAGAGGTGTGTGAATCCCTATTATGTACAGAGTGTTTAATGAGTAATGATGTTAATGACCATGATTATCCAAGCTGTTATGTATGATGATGATACCCCATTGGAGTATTTGATGAGGACTCCAGTGTGGGGTTTATGTATGATGTTGTGCATGCACAGGTTTTGCTTGGATAAGAGAAAAGAAAATTTTTTTACAGATCATGTATATGTTGTTATGTATGGGATTCCACAGGTTTACAGGAGGTATGTAGGCTTGCTACGGGTCCCGGCGGCCTTAAGCCGATCTGGATCCTAGCGCCGGTAACGGGTCGGATTTCCGGGTCGTTACATCGCCGGTAACCCCACTATGAAGTCCATAGCTATATTCTCCCATTTCCATTCTGAAATAGGTAGCGGGTTAAGCATTCCAGCCAGCTTCTGATGTTCCAGCTTCACCCTCTGACACACTTCGCAGGCTGACACAAACTGTGCCACTTCTTTCTTCATAGCTGGCCACCAGTAAACTTTCTTCAGATCTTGATACATCTTGGTGGCTCCGGGGTGAATGTTGTATCTTGCATTATGAGCCTCTCTCATAATGTCTCCTTTTAGCCCTACGTCATCTGGTACACACAATCGACTCCCATAGCGGAGGATCCCCCTATTGTCAAATCTGAACTCACTGTCCTTGCCTGACTGAACAGTCCTGGCAATCTTCACTAACTCTGGGTCCTCATGCTGTTTCTGAGCCACCTGCTCCAGAAACACGGGTGTCACTTTCATCTGAGCAACCAAGGCACCTGTACCAGACAACTCCAACTGTAGACCTTCCTCAATGAGCTTGCAAAACTCCTTCACCACTGGTCTCCTCTCTGCCGTGATGTGGGATAGACTGCCGTGATGTGGGATAGACTGCCTAGTGACTTCCGGCTTAGAGCGTCTGCCACGACATTCGCCTTACCCGGATGATACTGAATCTTGCAATCATAGTCACTCAGCAGCTCTACCCACCTCCTCTGTCTCAAATTCAAATCTCTTTGACTCAAGATGTATTGCAGGCTCTTATGATCCGTAAAGATCTCACATTTAACCCCATAGAGGTAGTGCCTCCACATCTTGAGTGCAAAGATTACTGCTGCCATCTCAAGGTCATGCGTGGGGTAATTCAACTCATGCTTCTTCAGTTGCCTAGAAGCATAAGCAATCACCCTCTCATTCTGCATAAGCACACAACCCAGTCCCACACGGGACGCATCACAAAAGACTGTAAAGTCCTCACCATTAGATGGCAGAGCTAAAACTGGTGCTGAAGTCAACCTCTTCTTGAGCTCTTCAAAACTCTCCTCACACTGGTCGGTCCACAGAAATTTCTGATTCTTCCTGGTCAGTCTGGTCAGAGGAGCTGCTATCTTTGAGAAGTCCTGAACGAACCTCCTGTAGTAACCTGCCAAACCCAAGAAATTCCTGATCTCCGTCACTGAAGTGGGTCTAGGCCAGTTAGCCACAGTTTCTGTCTTCTTGGGGTCTACCTCTATACCATTCTCTGACACTACATGCCCCAAGAACGAAATGCTCCTCAGCCAGAACTCACACTTAGAGAACTTGGCATACAAGCCATGTTCCCTCAAGGTCTGTAGAACCAACCTCAGATGATGGGCATGCTCCTCTGCATTCCTGGAATACACCAAGATATCATCTATGAAGACAATAACGAAGTGATCCAGGTACTGGCTAAACACTCTGTTCATGAGGTCCATGAATGCTGCAGGGGCGTTAGTTAACCCAAACGGCATCACAAGGAACTCAAAATGCCCATATCTAGTCCTGAAAGCTGTCTTCGGTACATCCTCTTCCCTGATCCTCAACTGATGATACCCGGACCTCAGATCTATTTTGGAGAAACAACCCGCTCCCACTAGCTGGTCGAATAGATCGTCGATCCTTGGCAATGGGTACTTGTTCTTGGTAGTGACTTTGTTCAACTGCCTGTAGTCGATACAAAGTCTAAGGGATCCATCCTTCTTTCTCACAAACAAAACTGGAGCACCCCAGGGTGAGGTACTCGGTCGGATGAAGCCCTTGTCTACCAGCTCCTGCAACTGCTCCTTCAACTCTTTTAATTCTGCTGGCGCCATCCTGTAGGGAGGGATAGAGATCGGTCGGGTTCCAGGCATCAGTTCTATCTCGAACTCTATCTCCCTAGCAGGTGGTAAACCTGGCAGTTCGTCTGGGAACACATCTAAGAACTCTCTAACCACTGGCACCGAGGCGGGCTCTCTAACCTGACTGCTAAGCTCTCTCACATGAGCCAAATACCCCTGACATCCCCTCCTGAGCAACCTACGAGCCTGAAGAGCTGATATCAGACCTCTAGGTGTACCCCTCCTGTCTCCTCTAAAGACAACCTCAGACCCATCCTGACCTCTGAACCTGACTACCTTGTCCCTGCAGTCCAAGGTAGCACCATGGGTAGATAGCCAGTCCATCCCTAGAATGACGTCAAAATCTGTCAAATCTAGAACCACTAGGTCGGCGGACAAGCATCTTCCCTCAACAAACACAGGACTACACTGGCAGACTGACTCTGCCACAGATGGATCACACTTGGGTCCACTGACCCAGAGAGGACACTCTAACCCAGAAGTCATCAGACCCAACCTCCCCACGGCTCTCGGAGCGATAAAAGAATGAGATGCGCCAGGGTCCATCAGGGCATATACATCTGAACAACCAATAATTAAGTTACCTGCCACCACGGTGTTAGATGCATCTGCCTCCTGCTGTGTCATTATGAAGATCCGTGCCGGAGCTGATGGACCTTCACCTCTGAAACCCGCTGAAGAAGAGGCTGCCCCTCTGCCTCTGCCTCTGCCACTGGCCTGAGTCATGGCTGGAGCTGCTGGCTGCGCCACACTGCCTGAAGCTGTCTGCTGGGACTGAGCCATCGGGACTGCTCTTGGACAATCTCGAGCCATATGCCCCTCCTGACCACATCTGAAACAGGCGTTCGTCCCAAACCGACATACTCCCCTGTGTGGCTTACCACACCTCGCACAAACTGCATTATCCGCACCAGAGCTTGAGCCACTCCCAAATCCCAGACTGGACTTGACTTTTGTAACGCCCCGGAAATCCGGACCGTTACCGGCGCTAGGATCCAGATCGGCGTAAGGCCGCCGGGACCCGTAGCAAGCCTAACATACATCCTGTTTATCTGTTTAATCCCATACATGATCAACAAACATACATAAGAATTAAAAACTTTTCTTTTCTTCATTTACCAAACTCAACCTGTGCATGCACTATATTCATCATATACATAAACATTAATCCCTCTGTGGGATTTCATCAAAGCCTCAATGGGCAATATATATCCTGTGTTGAGTTGGTTCACATATACATCATAAAATAAGATCATGTACATACCAAGGGATTAACATATACTATGGTCAAGCACAACTCTATCCTCAATAACATAATTACATTCTTATCATTTGTCATGTCCACAAACTCTAGCTATTACATACATATGACTTTTCTCTTCTTTTCTTCTCTATCAAGCCCGTACCTGCAAACCTGGGGTTAGGGGAGAGGGGTGAGCTAAAAGCCCAGTGAGCAGAAACTGAAAACATTATATTAAAGTTCATGCTTTCATGAAATGCATCATATCACAGACAATCCACATCAAGGGTGAACCTGTCACCAATTAGTCCCAACATAGTCTCGTGCCAGGCCGTAGCATGGGGTCCTGGTCTTCCTGTCATAACATATATAAAGCCTCGTGCCAGGCCGTAGCATGGGGTCCTGGTCTTCCTGTCATAGCATATATAAAGCCTCGTGCCAGGCCGTAGCATGGGGTCCTGGTCTTCCTGTCATACATACATAAAGTCTCGTGCCAGGCCGTAGCATGGGGTCCTGGTCTTCCTGTCATAACATACATAAAGTCTCGTGGACTAATTGGATCATACAGCATTCACCCACAACCACAAAATAAAATGCAATGCGACATATTCGTGTACTAATGCAATCAGCCTATTACATATCATCATGATGCGTGAAGCATGCCCAAACCATTCAGTTATTTGATTTAAAACATTAAGCTTGTTTCCACTCACCTCTGGCTAGCTCTGTCCAGACACTGAAGCAGCTCACTCACTGCTGGGGTCCTCGGTTCCTCGGGTCCGAACCTACACAGGTGGACTCCAATGAGGGACCAAACATATATAAACACAACTCTAATACATCCCCCAAAAACCCCCTAAAACATCATGAAAACATCACAGAAAATATGCATGAAACGGCTGAACAGGGCACCTTCGGCGGCACCTTCGGCGGCCGAAAGTCCTGGACAGAGACGAAACTCAGCTAGGTTCGGCGGCACCTTCGGCGGCCGAAAGTGCCAGACAGAGACGAAAGTCTCTTTTCGGGGGCACCTTCGGCAGCCGAAAGCTGCCTTCACAAGAGGGGTTCGGCGGCCGAAACTCCCTTCGGCTGCCGAACCTGGTTTCTGCCAAACGGCAGAAACTTGGTTCAAATGAACCTCCTGCCTCCCAAAACCATAGATCATGCATATTTCTCAACCAAAACACGCATACAAGTTCCTAGGGGTCTCAAACATGCATATACCCCATCTACAACACTTCATTCACACACAAACAAGCTACATTGCTCAAACTTCATCAAAACCCATAAACTCAACATATGTCCTAACATGCATTTCTACCCATAGATCTTACTTAAAACTTGTTTAAAACATAAAAAGGGTTCAAGATCGACCCTTACCTCTTGAAGAAACGAGAGGAAAGCGATCCTAGCTTGGAGATGGAGAGATTAAGCTCTTTGAACCTCCAAGCACTCAAAGCTTGCTCAAAGCTCACAAATCTTCAAAACAAGGTTATAAACTTGTTAAAACCATGAAAGATCTAGAGGAAACACTCAAGATCGAGGGAGGAACGGTGGAGACTCACCTTGGCCGACAATGGGAGAGAAAAAGCTCGCCCGTGCGGACCAAGGGGACCCTTTTATAGTGGCTGGCCAGGCCACGTTCGGGGGCCGAATGTGCCTCCGCATCCATGCAATGTTCGGCGGCCGAACATAAGGTTCGGCGGCCGAACCTGCACTTCCCTCACTTAGACTTTCGGGGGCCTAACGTGCCTCCCAAAGTCCATGCATGTTCGGCGGCCGAAAGTGAGTTTCGGCGGCCGAACCTGAGTTTTTCCTTAAAGAATTTTCATGCAAAAATTTATTTAAAATCATACTTAAAACATTAAAATACATGAAAATATTTTATAAAAACATGCTTTTACCCTTCTAGAGGTTTCCGACACCCAAATTCCACCGGACGGTAGGAATTCCGATACCGGAGTCTAGCCGGGTATTACATTCTCCCCCCCTTAAGAACATTCGTCCCCGAATGTTCCTCAACTAGTACTTGCATAGCGAAACAAACATAACATACACACATATAGCACATGGAACACATCTCAACTAACCTTAGAAGAGGTGGGGGTACTGCTGGAGCATGGACTCCCGGGTCTCCCAAGTGCATTCTTCCAAATTGTGGTGGTTCCAAAGGACTTTCACCATCGGGATTTCCTTGTTCCTCAACTTTCTGATCTGAGTGTCAAGAATCCGCACTGGCTGTTCAACATACGTGAGATCCTCTTGGATCTCCACATCAGGCTCGCTAAGAACCTTGCCCGGATCTGACACGAACTTCCTCAACATGGAAACATGGAAAACCGGATGGATTCTTTCCATAGAAGCAGGCAAGTCCAGCTTGTATGATACATTCCCAATCCTTTGCAGGACTTCAAAGGGTCCAATGTACCGCGGAGCTAGCTTACCCTTTTTACCAAATCGAACCACCCCTTTCATCGGAGACACCTTGAGCAATACTAGATCCCCCTCCTGAAACTCTACCTGTTTCCTGCGGATGTCTGCATAACTTTTCTGCCTGCTGGTGGCAGTCTTTATCCTTTCTCTGATAATGGGCACCACCCTGCTGGTGATCTCAACAAGCTCAGGCCCTGCTAAGGACCTCTCTCCAACCTCCTCCCAGCAAACGGGTGACCTGCACTTCCTCCCATACAAAGCTTCGTATGGAGCCATCCCTATGCTAGCATGATAGCTGTTATTGTAGGCAAACTCCACCAAAGGTAGATGTTGCTTCCAAGAACCGCCAAAATCTAGCACACACATTCTGAGCATATCTTCTATGGTCTGGATGGTCCTCTCTGACTGTCCATCAGTCTGGGGGTGGAAGGCAGTACTGAAATCTAACCTGGTACCCATAGCACTCTGCAGACTCCGCCAAAATCTGGAGGTGAACTGGGGCCCTCTATCTGACACTATAGATACCGGGACCCCATGTAGTCTGACGACTTCATCCACATAAACCTGCGCTAACTTATCCACAGAGTAGTTGCTCCTAACTGGAATGAAGTGAGCAGATTTGGTGAGTCTGTCCACAATCACCCATATGGAGTCTAGTCTGTTGGATGTTGCCGGTAACCCCACTACAAAGTCCATAGCTATGTTCTCCCATTTCCATTCTGGAATAGGTAGCGGGTTAAGCATTCCAGCCGGCTTCTGATGTTCCAGCTTCACCCTCTGACATATTTCGCAGGCTGACACGAATTGTGCCACTTCCCTCTTCATAGCTGGCCACCAATACACCCTCTTCAGATCTTGGTACATCTTGGTGGCTCCAGGGTGAACACTGTATCTTGCATTATGAGCCTCTCTCATAATGTCTCCTTTAAGCCCGATGTCATCTGGTACACATAGTCTGTTCCCATAGCGGAGGATCCCCTTATCATCGAATCTGAACTCACTATCTTTGCCTGACTGAACAGTCCTGGCAATCTTCACTAACTCTGGGTCCTCGTGCTGTTTCTGAGCCACCTGCTCCAGAAACACGGGGGTTACTTTCATCTGTGCAATCAAAGCACCTGTACCAGACAACTCCATCTGTAGACCCTCCTCAATGAGCTTATAAAATTCCTTCACCACCGGTCTCCTCTCTGCCGTGATGTGGGATAGACTGCCAAGTGATTTCCGGCTTAAGGCATCAGCTACTACATTAGCCTTACCCGGATGGTACTGTATCTTACAATCATAGTCACTGAGCAGTTCTACCCATCTCCTCTGCCTCAAGTTCAAATCCCTCTGACTCAAGATGTGCTGCAGGCTCTTATGATCTGTGAAGATCTCACATTTTACCCCATAGAGGTAATGCCTCCACATCTTGAGGGCAAAGATAACTGCTGCCATCTCCAGATCGTGTGTGGGGTAATTCATCTCATGCCTCTTTAGCTGTCTAGAAGCATAAGCGATCACCCTACCATTCTGCATCAACACACAACCCAAGCCTACTCTGGATGCATCACAGAATACTGTGAAGTCCTCATTGCTGGTTGGCAGAGCTAACACCGGTGCTGAAGTCAACCTCTTCTTGAGCTCCTCAAAGCTTTCTTCACATCGATCGGTCCACTCGAACCTCTGATTCTTTCTGGTCAATCTGGTTAAAGGAGCTGCAATTTTGGAGAAGTCCTGTACGAACCTCCTGTAATAACCAGCCAAACCCAAGAAACTTCTGATCTCTGTCACTGAGGTGGGTCTGGGCCAGTTAGTCACAGCCTCTACTTTCTTGGGGTCTACCTCTATTCCATTCTCTGACACTATATGCCCCAAGAATGAGATGCTCCTTAACCAGAACTCACACTTGGAGAACTTGGCATACAAGCCATGTTCCCTCAAGGTCTGCAAAACTATCTTCAGATGATGGGCATGCTCCTCTGCATTCCTGGAATACACTAGGATATCATCTATGAAGACAATAACGAAGTGATCCAGGTATGGTCTGAATATTCTGTTCATGAGGTCCATGAATGCTGCAGGGGCGTTGGTTAACCCAAACGGCATTACAAGGAACTCATAGTGCCCATATCTGGTCCTGAAGGCCGTCTTTGGCACGTCCTCCTCTCTGATTCTCAACTGATGGTACCCGGATCTCAGATCTATTTTGGAGAAACAACCCGCTCCTGCTAGCTGGTCGAATAGATCGTCGATCCTTGGCAATGGGTACTTATTCTTGATGGTGACTTTGTTCAACTGCCTGTAGTCGATACAAAGCCTGAGGGATCCATCCTTTTTCTTCACGAAGAGTACTGGAGCACCCCAAGGTGAGGTACTCGGTCGGATGAAACCCTTGTCCACCAGTTCTTGCAACTGTTCCTTCAACTCTTTCATCTCGGCTGGTGCCATCCTGTAGGGAGGGATAGAGATCGGTCTGGTACTAGGCATTAACTCAATTTCGAACTCTATTTCCCTAGCAGGTGGTAACCCTGGCAGCTCGTCTGGGAAAACATCTAAGAACTCACTCACCACAGGCACTGAGGCGGGCTCTCTAACATGACTATCCAACTCCCTCACATGAGCTAGAAACCCCTGACATCCCCTCCTAAGCAACCTGCGAGCCTGAAGAGCTGAAATTAGACCTCTAGGTGTACCCCTCTTGTCTCCTCTGAAGACGACCTCTGACCCATCCTGACATCTGAACTTAACTACTTTGTCCCTGCAGTCCAAGGTAGCACCATGGGTAGATAGCCAATCCATCCCTAGAATGACGTCAAAGTCTGTCAAATCTAGAACCACAAGGTCGGCGGACAAGCATCTTCCCTCTATAAAAACTGGACTACACTGGCAGACTGACTCTGCAACTGACGGGTCACACTTGGGTCCACTGACCCATAGGGGACACTCTAACCCAGAGACCATCAATCCTAACCTCTGAACGGCTCTCGGTGCAATAAAAGAGTGAGATGCACCCGGGTCCATTAATGCATACACATCAGAACACCCAATGATGAGATTACCTGACACCACGGTGTTGGATGTGTTAGCCTCCTGCTGTGTCATGGTGAAGATCCTGGCTGGAGCTGATGGACCTTCACCTCTGAATCCTGCTGAGGAAGAAGCTGACCCTCTCCCTCTGCCTCTGCCACTGGCCTGTGTAGCAGCTAGAGCTACTGGCTGTGCCACACTTCCTGAAGCTGTCTGCTGTGTCTGTGCCGTAGGAACTGCTTTAGGGCATTGCCATGACATATGCCCCTCTTGCCCACATCTGTAGCAGGTCGTTGTCCCATACCGGCATAAACCCCTGTGTGGCCTACCACACTTCGCACAAGCTGCATTATCCGCCCCAGAACTAGAACCACTGCCAAACCCCAGACTAGACTTGACCTTGTTCCAGAACTTATTCTTCTTACCCTTGGGCTTACCCCATCTCTTACTGCCTGAAGCTGCTGCACTCAAGGTAGAGGGATCTAACCTTCCCCCTCCCGGAGTTTTAGAACCAGAAGCTTGTGCCACTGTCTGTTTGACTGTCCCCTGAACGATGGCACTAGCCTCCATTCTCCTAGCCATGTCTACTATGGCGTGAAAACTCTCTCTATCTGCTGACTGTACCAAGGAGGAATACCTAGGATGGAGCTTCATGATATACCTCCTCGACTTCTTCTGGTCTGTGCTAAGGTCTTGCCCAGCAAAAGGCAGCAACTCCATAAACCTGTCAGTATACTCGTCTACACTCATGTCATCGGTTTGCCTCAACTGCTCGAATTCTATCATCTTCAATTCCCTTGAACTATCAGGGAAAGCCCATCCTGCAAATTCATTAGCGAACTCCTCCCACGATAGGCTATCCACCCTCGGCTTCACATAGTTTTTGAACCACTCACGGGCCTTTTTGCATTTCAAGGTGAAACCAGCCATCTGAATGGCTCTACTATCATCAGCTCCGATCTCCTCTGTGATCATCTTGACCTTCTCCAAATACACAAACGGGTCATCACCTGACTCAAACTGGGGAGCACCCAACTTCATGTAATCTGTCATTTTAGCCTTACTTCTCCCAGATGAGCTAGGCTGAGGTATCTGGGTATCTGGGCATGTAGGTGCTGGTGGTGGTGGAGGTACAGCATCCCCTGAGGTAGGGTTTGCTGGATTTGGATAGTATGGTGGAGGTGGGTACACCGGGTACTGTGGATATGGTGGGTAGTATGGTGGGTATGGCATCTGTGTGGGGTAGGGGTTAAAACTAGGGTAATCCGATGTACCTCCCATCGAATACCCGGGATTTTGGGTGTAGGGCGGATAGTGAGGTGGCTGAACAAATCCCGAGGCCTGAGTGCCTCCTTGGGATTCTCCCATACCCTCTTCTGACATACTGACGCCCAAACTGCCATCCCTCCTTTGATCAACATCCATCTGATCCCCCATATCCTCTGACATACCTCCCTGCACTGTTCCTCTGACTGATCTGCTTCTTCCCAGATCTAAAGACCTTCTAGGGTCTCTCACTGCTCGGTCCCTGTTGGACCTACTCGACATTGCCCTAGGCAATGTTGAAGGACGGGCATCAATGCCCTCGTCCTGAGGTGGTATTCCAGTCAATCGTGCAGATCGACGGGTTCCTCTCATCCTGTTTTCTGAGAAACAGTAAACATCACATAAACATTAGCATTAAATGGTTCATGTCGGCAAGCATGAACCTCACAGCTACATTACACACATAGCATATCATCATGGCATATCATACAATCATAGCAAGACAGGACTCTACATCCTATCCTAGTGGACATGATTTTTGCCTATTGTGCTTGACCTTCTATAACATCTATGAGCCCGACACTCTAGGTCCGACCATATGAACCTAGGGCTCTGATACCACTCTGTAACGCCCCGGAAATCCGGACCGTTACCGGCGCTAGGATCCAGATCGGCGTAAGGCCGCCGGGACCCGTAGCAAGCCTAACATACATCCTGTTTATCTGTTTAATCCCATACATGATCAACAAACATACATAAGAATTAAAAACTTTTCTTTTCTTCATTTACCAAACTCAACCTGTGCATGCACTATATTCATCATATACATAAACATTAATCCCTCTGTGGGATTTCATCAAAGCCTCAATGGGCAATATATATCCTGTGTTGAGTTGGTTCACATATACATCATAAAATAAGATCATGTACATACCAAGGGATTAACATATACTATGGTCAAGCACAACTCTATCCTCAATAACATAATTACATTCTTATCATTTGTCATGTCCACAAACTCTAGCTATTACATACATATGACTTTTCTCTTCTTTTCTTCTCTATCAAGCCCGTACCTGCAAACCTGGGGTTAGGGGAGAGGGGTGAGCTAAAAGCCCAGTGAGCAGAAACTGAAAACATTATATTAAAGTTCATGCTTTCATGAAATGCATCATATCACAGACAATCCACATCAAGGGTGAACCTGTCACCAATTAGTCCCAACATAGTCTCGTGCCAGGCCGTAGCATGGGGTCCTGGTCTTCCTGTCATAACATATATAAAGCCTCGTGCCAGGCCGTAGCATGGGGTCCTGGTCTTCCTGTCATAGCATATATAAAGCCTCGTGCCAGGCCGTAGCATGGGGTCCTGGTCTTCCTGTCATACATACATAAAGTCTCGTGCCAGGCCGTAGCATGGGGTCCTGGTCTTCCTGTCATAACATACATAAAGTCTCGTGGACTAATTGGATCATACAGCATTCACCCACAACCACAAAATAAAATGCAATGCGACATATTCGTGTACTAATGCAATCAGCCTATTACATATCATCATGATGCGTGAAGCATGCCCAAACCATTCAGTTATTTGATTTAAAACATTAAGCTTGTTTCCACTCACCTCTGGCTAGCTCTGTCCAGACACTGAAGCAGCTCACTCACTGCTGGGGTCCTCGGTTCCTCGGGTCCGAACCTACACAGGTGGACTCCAATGAGGGACCAAACATATATAAACACAACTCTAATACATCCCCCAAAAACCCCCTAAAACATCATGAAAACATCACAGAAAATATGCATGAAACGGCTGAACAGGGCACCTTCGGCGGCACCTTCGGCGGCCGAAAGTCCTGGACAGAGACGAAACTCAGCTAGGTTCGGCGGCACCTTCGGCGGCCGAAAGTGCCAGACAGAGACGAAAGTCTCTTTTCGGGGGCACCTTCGGCAGCCGAAAGCTGCCTTCACAAGAGGGGTTCGGCGGCCGAAACTCCCTTCGGCTGCCGAACCTGGTTTCTGCCAAACGGCAGAAACTTGGTTCAAATGAACCTCCTGCCTCCCAAAACCATAGATCATGCATATTTCTCAACCAAAACACGCATACAAGTTCCTAGGGGTCTCAAACATGCATATACCCCATCTACAACACTTCATTCACACACAAACAAGCTACATTGCTCAAACTTCATCAAAACCCATAAACTCAACATATGTCCTAACATGCATTTCTACCCATAGATCTTACTTAAAACTTGTTTAAAACATAAAAAGGGTTCAAGATCGACCCTTACCTCTTGAAGAAACGAGAGGAAAGCGATCCTAGCTTGGAGATGGAGAGATTAAGCTCTTTGAACCTCCAAGCACTCAAAGCTTGCTCAAAGCTCACAAATCTTCAAAACAAGGTTATAAACTTGTTAAAACCATGAAAGATCTAGAGGAAACACTCAAGATCGAGGGAGGAACGGTGGAGACTCACCTTGGCCGACAATGGGAGAGAAAAAGCTCGCCCGTGCGGACCAAGGGGACCCTTTTATAGTGGCTGGCCAGGCCACGTTCGGGGGCCGAATGTGCCTCCGCATCCATGCAATGTTCGGCGGCCGAACATAAGGTTCGGCGGCCGAACCTGCACTTCCCTCACTTAGACTTTCGGGGGCCTAACGTGCCTCCCAAAGTCCATGCATGTTCGGCGGCCGAAAGTGAGTTTCGGCGGCCGAACCTGAGTTTTTCCTTAAAGAATTTTCATGCAAAAATTTATTTAAAATCATACTTAAAACATTAAAATACATGAAAATATTTTATAAAAACATGCTTTTACCCTTCTAGAGGTTTCCGACACCCAAATTCCACCGGACGGTAGGAATTCCGATACCGGAGTCTAGCCGGGTATTACAACTTTATTCCAGAACTTGTTCTTCTTACCCTTAGGCTTACCCCATCTCTTACTGCCTGAAGCTGCTGCACTCAGAGTAGAGGGATCTAATCTTCCCCCACCCAGAGTTTTAGAACCGGAAGACTGTGCCACTGACTGCTTAACTGTCCCTTGAACGATGGCACTGGCCTCCATTTTCCTGGCCATATCTACTATGGCATGGAAGCTCTCCCTGTCCACTGACTGGATCAAGGAGGAATACCTGGAATGGAGTTTCATAACATACCTCCTTGACCTCTTCGAATCTGTATCCAGACTCTGCCCAGAAAAAGGCAACAGCTCCAAAAATCTGTCGGTGAACTCCTCCACACCCATTTCATCCGTCTGCCTCAACTGTTCGAACTCTATCATCTTCAGCTCCCTTGAACTATCGGGAAAAGCCCATCCTGCAAACTCGTTTGCAAACTCTTCCCAAGTCATGCTGTCCACTCTCGGTTTCACATAATTCTTGAACCACTCCCGTGCCTTCTTGCACTTAAGCGTGAACCCGACCATTTGAATGGCTCTACTGTCATCAGCCCCAATCTCATTTGTGATTACTTTAACCCTTTTAAGATACACAAATGGGTCATCCCCTTTTTCATACTGAGGGGCACCCAATTTCATGTAGTCAGTCATCTTAACCTTGCTCCCACTGGCTGAGCTAGGTCTAGGTGGCTGAACAACTGGGGCTGCTGGTTCTGCAGGTGGTGGAGGTGGTGCAACATTTTCTGAGGTAGGGTTTGCTGGGTTTGGATAGTAGGGTGGAGGTGGATACATTGGGTACTGAGAGTATGGTGGGTATGGCATCTGTGTGGGATAAGGGGTGAAACTAGGGTAATCCGATGTACCTCCCATCGAATACCCGGGATGTTGTGAGAAATGTGGGTAGTGAGGTGGCTGAACAAATCCCGAGGCCTGAGTGCCTCCTTGGGACTCTCCCATACCTTCCTCTGACATGCCAACTCCCAGACTGCCATCCCTCCTCTGCTCTACATCCATCTCATCCCCCATGCTCTCAGACATTCCTCCCTGAACTGTTCCTCTGACTGATCTGCTTCTACCCAGATCCAAAGACCTTCTAGGGTCTCTTGCTGCTCTTTCTCGGTTAGACCTACTAGACATTGCCCTAGGCAATGCTGGAGGACGGGCGCTCATGCCCTCATCCTCAGGTGGTACTCCAGTCAATCTTGCTGATCGACGAGTTCCTTTCATCCTGTTTTCTGAAAAACAGTACACATAGCACAAACATTAGCATCATATGGTTCATGTGGGCACACATGAACCCGCATCACATACTTCACATATCAGCATATCATGCATATTATCATGGCATTTCACATCATCAAGCAAGACAGGAGTCCACATCCTATCCTAGTGGACATGATCTTTTCCTATTGTGCTTGACCTTCTATAACATCTATGAGTCCGACACTCTAGGTCCGACCATATGAACCTAGGGCTCTGATACCATTCTGTAACGACCCGAAAAAACGGACCGCTACCGGCGCTAGGATCCAGATCGGCCCTTACCTCTTGAAGATCGAGAGGGAGACGACCTAAACTTGGAGATCCACGAAAATGAGCTCCTGAGTTCCCAAAGCTCCAAAACTTGGTTTAAATGCTCAAACTTGCAAACGTGAGTTTAAAACTCAAGAAAATGGAAGAGATTTGGAGGAAGAACACGAGAGTTGCAAAGGGATGGTCGGAAGCTTGCTGTGGCCGAAAATGGGAGAAAACTCGCCCATTTCGGCTAAGTGCCCCTTTTATAGGTGGCTGGCCAGGTCACGTTCGGGGGCCGAATGCGCTTCCGCATCCATGCAATGTTCGGCGGCCGAACTTGACTTTCGGCGGCTGAACCTGGACTTCCCTAACTCATGCTTTCGGGGGCCTAACGTGCCTCCAAAACGCATGCATGTTCGGCGGCCGAACTTGACTTTCGGCGGCCGAACCTGGGTTTTCCTCCAAGGACTTTTCATGCAAAAACTCATTTAATTTCATACTTAAAACCATTAAAAACATGAAAACATTTTACAAAAACATGATTTTACCCTTCTAGAGGTCTCCGACATCCGAGATCCCACCGAACGGTAGGAATTCCGATACCGGAGTCTAGCCGGGTATTACATATAGCCTTTAGAAGCCCTTTTCACTTAAGCAAGCATGACGGATATAAACAAGCACCTTAAGCAAGCACGTCGAGAAACCCTAAGCACCTCCCGAAAGGGACTCGTTCCCGACTCGCTAATCACACTGTCTGCTTTATTTCTGGATATGTCCGTTTCTTTATTTAAGTTTTCTATGATTCAGTTATTAGCAGATTAGAGTTAAGCTAGCACCTCCCCTAATGCCACTTACTCTAGGAATGAAATAGCCTAACGATGGCACTACTCTACCTATGGGTTTGAGGATGTTACAGGACTCAAATGAGGGACCAAACTAACTCAAGAACATCTCTAAGAAACTTCCCGAAAACCCTCTCAAAGATCCTAAAACAACCACATAAAACATGCAAAAGAAAGCTGGACAGGGCACTTTCGGCGGCAGGTTCGGCGGCCGAAACCCCTCTCTAGAGACGAAACTCATGCATGTTCGGCGGCACCTTCGGCGGCCGAAGGTCTCGTCCAGAGACGAAACTCACACACTTTCGGCGGCCGAACTCCCTCTTTCGGCGGCCGAAAGTCCCTTTCTAAACCGAAAGCCTAGCTTTCGGGGGCAAGCTTTGGCAGCCGAAACTGCCTCCACAAGGGGTTCGGCGGCCGAACCTGGTTTTGCCCGCTGGGCAGAACCCTGCTCTGTTTCATGTAAACATTTCCCCAAACTTTCCCAACATGCATATCAACTACTCCCAACTAGCACATACCATAAAACATGCATCAAAGGGCCTCAACCTCACTTATCACCCCAAGACACATACATACAACACTTAAACATGCTTAAACACAAAATCATGCAAAACCTCAACCAAAACCCTATTCATGCATACTACCCATCAAACTTCCATAAAACCTTAAAAAATCATCAAAGAAGTTCAGGATCCACCCTTACCTCCTTAAGAACTTGAGGATGAGTGATCCTAACGTGGAGATATGAAGAAAACCTCTTCCAAAGCTCCAAACTTCCAAACTTGCTATTTTTGCTCAAAACCTTCAAAACACACCAAAACTCTTAAAACCCTTGAAAGATTTGGTGAAAAACATGAAAAACATGAAAGTCAACTTGGGAGAGGCTGGAACTCACCTCTGGCTGCAAGTGGAGGAGAAATATCCTCCTTCCACTGACCCTTTGGCCCCTTTTATAGGTGGCTGGCCAGACCACCTTCGGCAGCCGAACGTGAATCCGAAGCCATGCAATGTTCGGGGGCCGAAAGTGACCTTCGGCAGCCGAACCTTTGCATTTCTCCCTTGTTGCTTTTCTTTCAAAACTCCTTTCCTTTCACACTTGAAAACATTCAAAACTCTTAAAACACACATGAAAACATATGTCTTACCCTTCTCGAGGGTTCCGACACCCGAGATGCCACCAGACGACAGGAATTTCGAGGCCGGACTCGAGCCGGGTATTACATTTAGGGTATAAGCGACCCTCAATTCATGGGGAATCAGGGCCTGAGGCAGCTTTATGCTGACGTCGGCAGACATGATCCCCTTATCTCTCTTTACCGTGTTAGGGGCACTTCCTGCGCGATCGCCTGAGGAGACCCCCTGCCCGGAGACTTACGTAGCTAAGATTCTTTAACCAGCCTCCTTTTCTTTTTTTAAGGTTGAGGAGGGTCAGACCTTTGAGAAGCGGCCCGAGAATTCTTCCTCATCAGGCCATCCGAAGCCTCATCCTCCCCTTTAGAGGAGTAGTCAGATGGGAGAACTTGGATAGCAAAGGTATCGAGAGGACCGTAAGGGTTATCTCATTTATGAGTCATTTGCTGAACACTCCCTTCTTCAACTATTTTCCCAATGCCTACTTCCTCCACAGTCTCCACAATACCCTCCTCAGTGACTGTATTTGAGGGAAGTCCTATGATTATCAAAGGTCACGCATTCTCCTCTTATTGAGGATTAAGATCAAGGGCATCGTGAACGTCTGAATGACCTCTATAGTCTTTCGAGCAGTGAATTGCTCGACAATCTACTTGACAAAATCATTGGACAATGTGAAATTCTGGGGCATTGTGGTCTCACCCATTGGAATGTTAGAAGCTGCGAACCAAAAAGATGAAAAATTTTAGTCAAGAAAAAAAAAGCAAAAAATGAAAGAAATCAATCGATGTATACCAACGGCATAACAATCGCCCCTGAGAGAAAGTTGTAGACATTTGAAAATATCATACTTATAAGGGAGAGAAGTCAGATGAGCAAAATACAATTGCTCCCACTCAGACAAGCAGGGGAAAATATTACACTCGGAGTCAATATCTTCTTAAGCTGTGTCAAAGCCCCAACTCTGTTCTCCCCTCAAGTGAATAACAGCAAAGCTTTCGACCCAATTATGGATAGAATCCTTATGGCTTATGAAAAAAATACACAAACCCATGCGGCCACTGTAGTTCCAAAACCCATTGTTTGACTTAAGGATCCTAAAGAGAGACCTAAAAAGGTTCACGAATGGTTTGAATCCCCATCCCCAGCACACCACCTCAAAGACACGTATGAATAAAATGGAGTTGGGAGTCAGCATCCTAGGAAACACTTAGTATAACTAGAAGACCTCGATAAAGAGAGGAGAAAGAGGAAAAGATAGATCATGCTCAAACTATTTCAAGTAAAAGACTAGCTTTTTTCTGTATTGAGCGTCGACTAGCCCAGGAGGAGGAGGAGAAGAGAACAGAGCAATCCTCTCAAAGGAGTGTGGAGCCCTGATATGATAGGACTTCGTGAGAAGCAACTCTTCAGGAATAGCTCTTCGAAGGTTATTTGGAGTAATGTTAGACTGCAACCTCTCTATAAAGGCAAATTCTAAGGGAGCCATGGAAAAGGGAGACGTACCTGAAGCAAGAAATTTCCAAAGGGAGAGCTGAGGAAGGAGAGAGTTCGAAGCATAAAGGAAAGAGTTCGAAATGCCAAAGTAGTTTAAAGCATCCAAAGGAAGGCTTTTATAGGCCGCGAAATTCAAATTTCAATTCAACTCCCTTATTAGTGCCTATTTTAGAACCGATGATGATGAGGGCATATTTCTCAGATGGAAATTCATCGAAAACCATCCGCAACAGCTTGATAAAATTAAGTTCACTCCTTCAACCATCATAAATAACCTTCGGAGAAGTGAAAGGGCATATGATAACATATAAATAACAGGGCTCGTTAAGATCGCAATACGTGTACACAGGATTCGGAAGGGCTCCATGAACCTTTCTATCCAGTTTGATTAGGCAGTAGAAAGTCCAGCCTATGAGGTACGAGAATCAAACCACCAACACTCCTGATCCTGCCAAAGCTTGGAATGGATGGGAGCACCTCTTCAAAGCTCGTACCACAATGAGGTGTTGAATGCGGGCACGACCAACCTTAATGACCAAAGGGAACCTATCACGATACAGATCGAGTGAGCTGGGCACAACCTGATGAAACCAAGATAGGATATTGACCTCCTACACACTGGTCGTCTTCTTCGTATATCACCAAGATCATAAATGTGAGTGCAGTAAAATAGACTGATGTGACGCACATGATAAATAGAGTATGAATTAATCGGTTCTATATTTATTAGCCAACTATTCATCATTGATGAGCCACCTAACACACTTGCAAGAAGACATCATCATCTAGTTCGATGGGACGTATCACAAGGGGTGTCAAAATGATCAGAGGTATATATACCACTGATCTAATCCAAAAAGGGGGATTTTTCTGAACATTTTCACTAAATACACCTCTTTTTATTTTCTTCAAAAGGACCTTAACCTTTTCAACCTCAAGACCTAGTTCATTAACTCTCATTTATTTCCATTATTCACACCCCATGGAACCAATCTCAGTTCACTAATTTTTTCACTAAATTGAACCATTGTCCAAGTGTCTATCTCCGGAAAGTCCATCGGATCTCAATGGGCATTTATAAGAATAAAGAAATTTCAATTATAAAATACCAAAAGTCTCTTGGGCCCACAAATTTTATTTAATGATTTTAATTAAATTAAATTTAGTAAATAAGATTATTTGAATATTTGTGACATAAATTGACCAATTAAAATTGTCATATCACCATATTAAAAATGACAAGTTAACTAATAAAATGGCGATACTTGTCAATAGCTAATTGGAAGCATCCTCCCAAATTTTCTATAAATAGAAAGGCCTTACTCCTCAAAAGGGACGAAAAAGAAGATAAAGTCTCAATCTGCATAATCTCTGTCAAGATTACAAGCTACCAACCCTATAAAACTTCCACCCAAGTTTTTAAGACTATCAAATTTATAAGTCCTTCTTTCTCAAATCGAATAAATCTTTTCTACTAATTCAAGAACAAGTTTCTCAAATACTTGAATCACACAAGTTAAGGAAAAAAAATCAAAAGATCGAGTTTTTTTGTCTTAAAAATTTTATTATTGGAGATCAAATCACTTTTTTTATTAAATTAATATTTGTTCACATTTATCTTGTCTTTAATTTCAAATACAAAATTTATGTATACAATAGCGATAAAAAACTATTTTTTTCGTTTTATATGGTTCTCAAAGTGATGTCTTAAACTATAGGTGGTTGATTATTAATTTCAACATTAACATTGATTGAAACATTTTCTCCATCTATTTATACAAAACGGCCATTTTTATGAATCTAAAGATTGTGTGCAATTTGATATTGATGCAAAACTCTCCCTATTTGATTGTGAAGTTATTTGCTCCATTAAATTTGATGATTTAACCACTGATTTTGTGATTACTGTCACAAAAGTATTTTTATCATGAGTTGTTTCACCCATCTTTATTTATGTTGCTTATCCGGAATTGAGTGCTGGAGGGTTAATCAAGAGACAAAAGAAATATTTTTTTTTTATTTTTATCTTTATTTTTATATTTAAATATTACTTTAATTAAATTTTTTTTATTATTTTAGTGCTTTTTTTCTATAATGAGTTTCCTATTAATTTTTAATGAAAATATGAACAGAAACATGTAATTGTAAAAATATCATCAATAAAAGATTAAGGGTATAATTGTAAAAACGTATAAAGTTTATGATTTTTTTAGATATTATCTCTAAAAAAATTCAATATATTTTTTTAAAATTATTCTTTTAACTTTTAAATTTTTAATGTTTTTTTTGAAAGCAAAATTTTTAATGTTAAATATATATATTTTTTAAATTATAATAATCAAAGTGAGTTCTATAAAAAAATAATAATATATAAATTTAATTTAAATTTAATTACTTAATTGAACTTGTTTTAGTGACTAAATCTATATATGAAGACGAGTCGATACTCCCTCATTCTCTACTTAGAAGAAAAGTTAGGGTTCTATTAATATAATAAATAATTAAAAAAACATATCGACCCAATTTACTGTTCTTAAAAAAATTTAGTAACTCTGCTTTACAATTTTAAATTATTATAAATTGAAAAAATTACTTTTTAATCTCTGAAATTTAACGAAATTAACACTTTGTCCCTCTATTTTGGCGACCCAATACTTAAGTCTCTCACTTTATTTTCTGTCCAAATTCGTAGTCCTTCCGTCCAAAATAGCCATTTGAGACACGTGAATTGACAAAATTAACCCTCACTAAACCCAAATCCAAATGCCTCTTCTTCTTCCTACCCTTTTCTTCAATTTCTTCTTCTTCTTCTTTCTTCTTTCTTCTTCTTTTTCTTTCTTCTTTCTTCTTCTTCTTCTTTCTTTTTTCTTCTTCTTCAACTGGAGAAAAAAAAATAGGAATTTCACATTAAGAGAAGGATATTTCTGGAAAAAATTATCAACCTCTCACCACTCTTTGACCAAATGGTTTAAATGGACGGAAGGACTACGAATTTGGACGAAAAAGAAAGTGAAAAACTTAAGTGTTGGGTCACCAAAATAGAGAGATAAAAGTGTTAATACGTTAAATCTCCGAAACTAAAAAGTAATTTTTTCTTATAAATTTTATAGAGGCTACAAATTCACTGGTCTCTGTAGTACAAGCAACCGTGGATCCATTTGGAGCAACTTTACAAACTTAAAGTTACAGAAGTTTTTTCTTTACATTATCTCTCGTTTATTTATTTATCATGGAAACAAAACAACCCAAAATATCCAGTCGGACAAGCAGCCAAACAACACGGAGTATAAAGAAGTGAAAAACCTCGCTGCCAAGTGACAACTACTCCTCCTCTTTAAAGTTTCTGTTTCACTTCTTCATCAACTCTTAATACTTTGGGCCTTCCTTTCAATTATTTCTCTCTCTCTCTCTCTCTCTCTCTCTCTCTCTCAAATTTCTGGATTCGATTTCTTCTCTTACATGGTAAGTTCTTGATCTACTTTTCCTTTAAAGCTTGCCTATTAATCTATAATCGTTTTCCATGTCTTTTTTTTTTCGATAATCAGGGGCTCTATGCATGTCCTCCCTGTTTGATTCCTGAGAAAATGCATAAAAGAAAAGGAAATTTTGATTACTTAGGTTTAACTGATGTATTTTTCCTTCCTTCCCCTCAACAAAATAGAAGAAGAAAGAAATCTCTTTTTCGAGTTAGCTAATTCTTCTTAGTCAAATTAGCGTTACTAAGTTGCAAAATGGGCCTCTGGTTTGCATTTTGTTTTTGGGGATTGATGATTCGTTGAGAATAAGGTTGCATTGCCGTTTCGATATAATATTTTGTGATTCGTTTGTTTGCGGTTCTAGCTTGAAACAACAGCGCCGTATCGTTAATATAGTTGGTAATGGAAAAATTGCATGTCGGAACAAGAGTAGATATTGCAATTTCTTTGTCATTTGTGGGGAATTGGCAAATGGTTTTTAAGTGATATTTCGTAATTTCTCATATATCTGATTCTTGTGTGATGATGACTTGTTTTTGTCTTTTGGTGGATATCATCTGATTGTAACATCTAGGTTTTAAACCTTTACATTGTACTGTAGGAATATTGCCAAATGAATTTTCCTAGTTCTTTAGAGAGAAAAGGAAAATGGCTGTAGATATACATTTTGGCACTTTCTATGATCACCAGAAAGGATGATATTAGTATTGTTGATATTCAAAATGTCCATGTATAACTGTAGGTGAAATGGAGAATGTAGATGCAAATCAGCTTCCTGAAGTGGATTCCTTGCCAGATGGCTTTGTTGAAAGCACCAATGAACCTATGGCTCCTCCAACCCCAACTTTAGAACAAGAGAAGCCTCTGACTGATTGCAATGAGGATAGTATCTCCGAAATTGATCATTCAAATGAAAGAATTCCTAGTTTAGAAGCAAATGGATCTCAAATAAAGCAGGAAAGCAATGAGAAGACAGAGAAACTGAGACCGCTTCCCATTTCATTATCTGAAATAGATGGATTTGACGCTCCAGAGCAATTGGAAGAGGTGCCTGATAAGGCCAGTGGGGATCAAGCAGAAGGTACAATGGCCATTCTCATTTCAGCTAATTTAGTTTACGAGGTTCCAATGGGTACATGTATGTAGTGAGGTAAAAGAAATGTTCAAGGGAATTGTCAAAGTTCAGAGAGCTGTAACGATCTTTTCATCTGAAGGTTTTTCCTCTTTCTTATCTTTCCATTGAGTTGTTTTGCAGCCATTAAAGTAGGTTCAGGCATGCAAGCTACAGACGCAAAGGAAATATCTTCATCAGAGAGCATTGAGTTGCAGAAAGGCAGAAAACTAGTCAGTACTTTTATGTGGCTTACTTTATTCTAGGACACTAAATAAGATTTCCTCCCCATGTTTTTCTTCCTAGCTCAAGATTATTTTATCTTCTATGCCAGGATTGTTCATTTGGTCATTCAGTTGCACCCTGCTCATTTTAATTACTTGATATTGTGGATTTTTCTTATCTTACTATGTTTGAACTTGAAGTGAAATTCTTTGAACAGATACGATAATAATATTTCATAACCTGCAAGAATTCTAATTCATCTCCTTTGAGCTTCTAGTCAAGCACTTAGCTTTAACATTTGGTGGGATTTTGCTACCTAATACTCTTTGCATTGGCAGAAGTTTTTATTTGACAACATCATATTTATTATGTGGGCCTTTCTTGTGATGTGAAAAGATCTCTGACTAGTTTGTCCGGTGCATCTTTGGCGCTATTGGAAAACCATTAATTTTTACAGATGTGGACATGCATTGTGAATTATGATATTGCGATAATGGAATGATAGAACTAATCACATTTGAAGTGTATTCTTGTTTTCATTTTGGAATGGGATGCACAAAGACCATTATTTGGAGATTATTGAACTTGCTTGAACTTTGAAGCTATCTTTGGTTAAGGTGTCTTCTTTTTATTCGAGATTAACAAAATATTTAACACATTGCTTTTGAGGTTTCTTGGTTATTTCCTTTTTTGTTTTCTTGATTTTCTTAGTTTAAAATGATGCTCATGTTCATTGGGTTCTATTTATTATTGCGTCAGGAAACCACTGAAGCCAAACGTAAGAATGCAAAAAGGTCTTTTAAATCAGAAAAGGAATTTCTAGAGTTCACTTTGAAGTATCAACAAGTTCTTGCTGAAAGAGATGCTGGTGAGTTTAGTGTTGTTTATCAATGTCTGACAGTTACTTCTGTATGATTATGAACAACAAATGCTTGCAGCTAAAAGATTCAAAATTTTTAATATGAATGATTTAGTTGTGGTGGTTATCCTTGTGTTCTTATTATAAAAATTGTCAAAATTTAAGAAGTTTTTCATATTTATGTGATTTTACATCCAAATTATATTGTAATGGAAGGTTTCTGCATAAACATATTAAGAAATGGCCCTAATAAATTCATCTGTCATCCAGCTTTGTTATTTGCCATCCGATGGTTTATCTGAAATTTAGAACATTGCTTAGGCAATTTCTTGGCTATTTACATTAATAGATGTTGTTTCAATTTTTATTTCATCTATGTCGTGTATCGAATTAATATCAGAATAGTAGATATAGTCATTTAGTCTAATTTATAGAATTGATTTAATTAGAATAATGGAAAATAATTAAATTTGGCAATTTAAGAACCAATTTATCATTAGCCATTATCATATACAAAATATAATATACTAAATGTTCAACTTTATAACTATATTTATAACTAGAATTAAATGTTTATAGTTATAATTAATATTAATTTAATATAGTATTAATATGGTATAAATCATTATAGTGTTAATTTTTAAAAAAATTCTAATTTTATTTTAGAATTAATAATGGAGTTTCTTTTTTATTATTATTATTATTACAAATATAAAAAATATTTTTATGTTCTTCAAATAAGAATATTACTGCTGGTTTTATGAAAAAAGGCCAAAGACCCTTATCGGATTTGAACCAATGACTTAAGCCTTCCTATGACATTACTCTACCACTGCGTTAAAAGAGCCGCTTCGATTCAATTCCTAAATGAGCTGCTATGTGAATAAGATAGATTTATTATGATGCTCTCTTTGAAAAGGATTGTTGTCTCAGATCATACAAAATTCATACACATGCTAACATAGCATAATGGACTTAGCATTTTTTCTTTCTTTGTTTATTTTTTCTGAGGAAAGATGCTAGTAGAAATCCAGTGGTAAATGTTTATGGACCATTAAATTATTTTTCCTAACTTGTTCACTTTTGCCTTTCATTTATGATAAATTATAATATTATATTTTCCTTTTCCTCAACTGCTTTGCATTTTTAAGATTGTGTGACTTGGGTTAAGTAATGATGGTTAATTAGTCAAGTTTGGGTATAGTTTGACTGGCTTGTACGGATAAAAATGGCATTGCCTTTGCTGTCACATGGGCCCAAGGATGTTTTTTGGAGCACCAATAGGGCTATCAGTGTAAGGAGCTGCAAAATATCCAGCCAAGCATTTGACTATTTTGGTAGAAGTAGCTTTGGAGAGTTTTGCTTATGATTATATCTAATAAACTTTTCCCTTCAAGTTGATGCCATGAGAAGAACTTTATTATGTTGAGATTGTGGCTCTTATTCAAATAAAGGTACTAATGAAAGGGGATTTCACATGGAGGTGCTCCAACCCTTTGGATGCAAAATCCTTACAAGCATGGAACATCCAGTTTTTTTAGGCCCATTAATTAGATAGGTTGGTGGTTCAAAGTTTTGGTGTGTGGTTTTAAAATTTCAGGTTTTCTTATTCATGGTATGAAAAGAAAAATATGCTCTGTATATGGGTTAATTTTACTCAATATCTCTCAATTTAGGTGGTTATATCATTGGCATTCCTAACTTCAATTTGTATTATAAAACTCCTTGACCTTCATTTTGAATATTATTAAAGTCCTTATGACTTGTTATAACCGGTTTGCAGGCTATGATAAAATTGTATTAATTATTTTTTAACTTGGTAAGTATATCACAAGTGTCCCTCAATTTTAAATTTATCACAAAAATTTATATACTTAAATGTAATATATAAATTGTTTGTTATAGAAAATAAGCTTAACAATAATGTAAAATTGGATGTGTTATTTTACTAATATAAATAAAAATGGAGAAAAAAGACATACAATATCAACCTGTATAAAAAGGAAAAGAAAATCAACTATATTAATTAGTCTTTGAATGGAATTAAAATAAAGTAAAATAATATATTTTTTTAAAATTTTCCCTACATTAAAATAAAATTAATAAAATTAGGATAAATTAGATATAATGAATTCTTTATACAATAAACTAAATTTGAATTATAAAATTTTTAAGGTAACCATAAAATTAAAATAAATAAAATAAATTAAATAAATTTAAACTTTAAGCTAACAATAAATTTAGAAAAAAATTACATAATCATGATATACAACTTATTATGAATATTTTAAAATAAATTTCAAAGAAAATATGTTAAATTCAAATTTAAATATTTGTTATGTAAATTAAAGTTGAGCGGTTGTGATATATTCATCTAAGTTGAGGGAAAGTGAGCAAAATTTAGACATAACTTGTAAATTGGTAATAGCAAGTTGCTAGAGCTTTAATGATACTCAAATTGAGATTAAGGAATTTTTGTGATATAAATTGAAGTTGAGGAACATAATTGATACAACCACCTAAGTTGATGGACAATTGATGAAAATAACCGCTTTGAATATAGGTGTTTCTTCATAGTGGAAAATTGCAGGTGGCTTCTTTTAGACACATTTGCTGAGCCATATAAATATCATATCTTGTTTTTCTCGTTCTTTCTGTTCTTTTTTTTCCCCTTTTTTTTCTATTTTTATCTGCATGTGGATTGTGTGAATTATTTTTCTTATCAAGATGGTAACCTATTCGATAGGAGTTATCAATATTTTAATGTAATGTTATTTGTTTTCTTGGATTTTAGAAATTCTTATGAAAAAAAATATATTTACAAAAACACTCCTTAACTATATTCATTCATAGATATTGCTAAGAAGTAAGAAGTGTGCTTGTGATGATATATGCAATTATGAAGTTAGACATATCTTACTCTCCAAGTACCTTTTTTCCTTTGTGGTTTTTGCAGCAATTGCCGTTCGCAATAAGCTCGAATCACTCTGTAGAGAGTTACAACGCCAGAATAAAATGTTAATGGTATAGTTTTCTTTCTAAACTTTTTGTATTGCCAGTAGATGATTGTATTGTCAAGTTTAGATTTGTTTCAAATTTTTATATCTTATATATTTTTTGAAAATTCTTGTGAGTTGGGTTTGGAATTTTGACCAAGCAGAATATGTTTTGCTTAGCTAATTGATATTGTCAATGGTCTATGTTTAAATGCAGAAACAACAGTCCTTGTAGTGGAGTTGAAGAATACCTCTGGTAGTTGCTTATTTGTTGTGTCTCAAAACCTAATAAAACTGAATAGTCATCATTCATGTCATGACTTAGCCTTGCTTACCACAATGTATTCCCAGAACTAAAATGAGCAATACATCCTTGACGTTACAAACGAAAAAGTTGCATCATAAAACTTGCATCACTCCAACTACTTGCTTAAATTCGAACTGTAAACTCTTTTAAGTTGGTGATGTGCAAAGTGCAAACCTTTATTCAAATCTTACTTCTTTATGTTGAAGGTTCTCATAGGTGTATGATATTATATTTCATTATATTTAAACTGAGATGTAATGATTGGCAAACTATCCTAAATGCCAGTGATTATGATGCTCCAAGCAAACATTTAAGCACTTCAATTGTAAATACTCAAGAATTCACCCAGAGAGAGAGGTCAATAGCATTTTTAGTCACTTAAATGAAAACATGGCAATAATTTGAAGCTAAGTTTCAGCTCATGGGATTTTGGTATTTACTTTCTTTGAAAAGGGCAATTATGTATTCAGATATTGGGAATCTGTACTTGTTTCAACTTTCAGTTCATTGAAAACCCGGAGCAATTATTTTAATGCATTTGCAGCATCTGATCCCATTTGTAATTTGAAGCTAAGTTTCAGCTAGGGATTTCAGTAGTTACTTTCTATGAAAGAGCAATATTAGTATCTCTGCTCGTTTTCATTGAAAATCAGGAGCAATTATTTTAATACATTTGCAGTATCCAATACCAGTTTTAGGAGCTTGCCCTTTTCTAATAAGTATGAAACTGATGGACCCTGACAATTTGACAGGCAGAATGCAAAAGAGTATCAATGGAGGGACAAAGTTTAAGATTAGATTTATCTACTAAGTTCCAAGATGCCATTAAGGTTTGTTTTCAAATCCCCCTCTCCCTTTTCTTCTCACTTAATAGATATCTGTGCTTATTATCAAAACTGTGTGGCACGCATAAAGTGTCAGATATAATTCATGTCACTGACTGATACCTTTCTATTGTAGGACGTGAGCAACAGGTTAGAGGAACAGAAAGAGGAATGTTTCTCACAGTTGAAGGATAATGAGATGTAAGATGAAGGAAACTTCTTCAGAGGAACAAATTTTCAAGCAGTGTTTGTTGGAAGTATTTTACATTAAAGAAGCATTTGCAAAGTTAGTTTGTAGACTCTGTATGGAAGTGAACCTGAGTTTATTTGTTCTCAACCTTTGATATTTAAGTTCATTACTGGATTTTTGTTCGACAAATCATTTGCCATCTTGATCTGTAATCAAATAGAAACCATTCAATCTTAGTTCCCACATGCAAATTCAATTTCAACTGTACTAATTCTTGCATTTATCTGGAATTGTTTCATTCTTTTCTTTGAGCTTGCTCACTTTAAATCTGCAAAATTTATGTTCTGCATTTTTTCTTAGCATAGAAGAGTCTAGTATCATTTCTGTTTTGCTATGCCTATAAAATGTACAATTGTTTTAACTATCATGGTAATCCATGTGGTTCTTCTTGCTTAGGTTAAGAAGTAAGCTGAAACAACTGGCTGATCAGTATGCTCTTTCCGAACAGCAAAATGCACAGAAAGTAAATATTTTATTATTTACTTGAATATGAAGAACTAGCTGGTTCTGTGAAGTTTTAAGTTACGAGTAACCTTTTGCTTTTGGTTTGGAATTTGAATGGACAGTTAAAACAGAAAATTCTGGAACTTCAGCTTGCTGATTTGAAGATCAAGCAACAGGAAGAGAAATTAGTCCAGGAGCAGTCTCAGATGAAAGTGTATGCTGAACAGGTGGCACAGTTATTAGCAACAGAAAAGAATTTGCGCTTGCAGTTGACAGCTGATGGAGAAAAATTCCAACAATTCCAGGTCAACTTTACATGTTATGTATCACGTTATTGTCGTTTTTATTCTAAATTTGAATTGTTGGATATGGACATTTAGTTTGGTATGTGGTAAACTAATAGCAGTGGTAGTTGGTTGGTTGCTTGATATCATGAGATTTTATGAAAAATCACTTTTTTGGTTGTGGATGTAAATGCATGCTGTTCTTTCAGTTAAGATTCTTATCAGTTTCGTTTCTCCAGATAAAGTAATTGATTCTTCTCCACAATCAGTTGCACTATTTTTATAAATTTGGTATACGTGGCAACTCTTGCTGCACTATAATCAGGGTCTTAGGTCTTATGCTGTCCATCTCTAATTGCATATTAAAATATAGATGGCAGGTCTAAAGTTCTGACATGGTGTTGCAGGAGGCATTGTTAAAGAGCAATGAGGTTTTCGAAACATTTAAGCAAGAGATTGAGAAGGTACATTTGCTTTGACCTTCTGAAATACCTATATACTCTCAGAGAAATATCTATATATACACAAAGTAGTCCATATTAACTGTTATTTACATGCATATTAGATGGCAAAATCAATCAAGGAACTCAAGAAGGAAAATGTTTTCTTGAAGAGCAAATCTGAGAAATCAGATGGTAGACACATAGAACTTGTTGAGGAGGTAAGTCTCGATTGCATTTTTGGTTTTGCATATGTTGAGTTATTCCAATTAGTAATGAGTTTTGGCCACCTGCATGGGCCTAGCATTAGGCTTCTTAGAGGTGGAACTTTGGGTTAGAGATCTGAGTTTTGAGCCCACAGTACTTCTCTTGTATGAGAAAGAGGGGAAGAAAAAAATTGTAGCATGGTCCAAACCCCTAATCCAATGCCTTTGCTCTCATGGTACAACACAATTTTTCCAACAGCCAAGTACACTTTATGATAGATAAGCTCAGTTATGCAACCCCTCTTCAGTATTTTAGACGGATATATGACCATCATTGGAGGATATAAAGCTTTTGCCTCCCTTCACACTCTTTTTTTCTCTAACTGTTGAATGCAAGCTATCTGTCTTGTGAACGATCCGAAATGTAAATCTGGTCTAGCTAAATTTCTCTGTTTGGAATCAATAAATTTGCAAGAATTCAATTCAGTTGATTTTTTTTCTATCAATTCTAAAGAATTCATTTCTTTTTAACTTAAAAAGAAAATTCATTTTAAAATAAGTTGAAATCTTGCATTATTTTGCAAGAATTCATTTGAATTCTTTTCTTGCAAAATACAACATGCAAAACAGACTATATGTTGTGTTTGCTCGTTTCTTTTTTCCAGCAGCGCTAGTTATACATCTGAATATGATACATATACACACATTGCATTTCATACGTTTTCTCGAGAAATCTTTCCTAATACAAGTTTATGAGCTCCACAATGTTAGATGCTGCTCAACTTTGTATTGGCATGCTTTTCTTATTACCTTAAAATTGTGGCACTCATATTCTTTTACGTTGGGCAGCATGAGAAGTTGAAGAAGCAACTGGAGAAAACCAAGAATCAAAAAGAGAAGTTGGAATCTTTGTGCCGATCACTTCAGGCAGAAAGGAAGCAAAATTCTAATGTGGGCAACACCCCTGAATCCTGATGCAGTTCCACCTACAAAGATCACTGAGATTAAGCATGATGTTTGAATGGCAAAAGAGGATCTTGCAATATTGCTTAAAGTTATGTTCCATATTTTGTTTCCACTTATCATCTAGTCAAGGAAATTCACAGGGATCAAATGTAATGCTTGTCATGAGAAAATGCACTCCTTTTCTTTTCCTTCTTTGACC
The DNA here is from genome assembly GCF_001659605.2 of Manihot esculenta. NCBI lineage: Eukaryota > Viridiplantae > Streptophyta > Magnoliopsida > Malpighiales > Euphorbiaceae > Manihot > Manihot esculenta. The sequence goes on from NC_035170.2 coordinate 4,645,955, forward strand.
AAAAATAATCTTTCAATTATGGTAATCGAATTGCACCACTTTAGCTTCTATTTTTACTCATCTCTTGGTGGAAACTAAGATTACTTGCTGAACTTTTGGGTGCATTGGTGTATTTGGATTGAAGAACCTCTTTAAACAGTCTAATTTATTTGCACTAGGCTTCTGAAAATAGGTACTTCTTTGTTTGACAACAGTCTTACGTTTGGTATAATTTATTTTATGAAAAAATAAATTAGTAAAATTATTTATGATTTTATTTTCAAGTTAAAAAATAAATAAATTTTTTTTACAAATTTAATAAAAAAGATAAATTGAATTAAATTTTTGTGAAACTTTTAGTCATGGGTCGTGTCCGAAGATGATCTAGATAGGGTGGTGTTATTACTGTTATCTAGATGAAATTCATGACTCAGTTTACAGTAGACCTTCACCAATTAATATGAGTAGAGAGTACAAAGTCATGTCTATAAACTGGCCTAGTTAATCTATATCATGCAAGATTAATAGGCTCAAGCCTGTAATGAAGCTCTAAAAAAAGCGGGTCAACTCGACTCAATGGAGAGAACCCAACTAGAAACGCATGCAGCATCACATCATTTCATTCTACTTAGGAAATCAACAAACAATCAAAAGAACTCCAAGACTCGCATATTAAAATTCCGGCCATTATCAGATAATTGCACGACAAAAAATGAAGCCAACATTAGAAAATCCAAAATCCATTCGAAGGAAAGAAGCTACAGATGAAAACAATAAACTGCCAAAGGTGGAAGCATTGTGACTCTTTGGCGTTTCACTCGTATCTTCTAGAACAATCTAGCAAGGTGACGGAAGATCTGAACCTCTAAAAAATACCTTTAAAAAATTAAAAATGACAACTCAATAATCACAGGAAGAATAGTCATCCACCACAGTTAGAACAGCTAGCCATCACAGTAAATGCAGTCCCACATGCACGTCCTTACCATAAGCTCAAAGTCTGCATTCAATTAAAACTATAAATAAATCTATTGAGTTGAGAAAAAAGACTAACTCACCATCAAGAGAATGGGTATTATTAGCTTTTGACCAGGAAAATATCTATTAAGAGAGAGAAAATTTTTAAATGCAATCGAGAAATAGAAGAAAAAAAATAGAGAAAAGCTCTTTCTAGACAAATTCTCGTTAGATAATTGTTATTTAAAAGGTTTGATAATGTTTAATGCAGATGCTCTAATATAGGGGTATGATAAGTAAGTAGGAAAATTAACAAGGGAATAAAAGAAAAGGTAGTATGTTAGATTTGTGAAAAAAGTGCGAGGCTTCTCCCTTGAGGCAGGATTTGGGTTTGATAAGGAATGGTATTAAAGTTTGAAAAATTGGCTTTAATACATGGTGGCACAAGAAATTGGGATTTAACATTATTATGGTATTATTTAAAAAATCTTAAAATAAAATTCATAAAAATGCTAAGTCGTTAAAATTAAAATAATACAAAAATGTTAACTATCATAATGTTTTACATAAAAATAATGCATTATTTAGTTTAAAAAAAAAACTACTACTCCTTTAATTAAATTTTTAATTTTGAAAAATATATTAAAATATTTATAATATTTTAAAATTTTATTAGTTAATTTTTTTATTAATTTTAATCGTTAAATATTTTATCATTTAGTTTCTATAATTTTAAAAAATTTATTAATTGATTTCTTAAATTTTTAAAAAATTTATTAATTAATATTTTAAATTTTTTATAATATTTAATCGTTAAAATTAATAGAGAGACTAATTAATAAATTTTTTAAAATAAAAAATTAATTAATAAATTTTTTATGTGTTATAAAAATTAAATAGTAATTTTTTCACTAACGCACTATAATACTAAGTCACAAACGGAAAAATTATAAAGCAAAGCATAAATTTTATTTTAGTCCATAAATTTTAATATAATTAATAAAATAATCTTTATATTTTTAAAATTAAACACTTAAATTTTTATATAATTAATTCATATAAATTGAAGGTATTTCTATTTGTAATTTCATTAATCAACCGGTCAAAAGAATAATAAACATTTTAAATACTTAAAATATCCTTATAAATACTTCAATTCTTTATAACATAAGTGAATAATTTTATTTTAAGCATTAAGTGTCAAAACTACATCGTTTGTGTTGTTTCAGTTTGCATATGTATATTATTTAAACTATGTCGTTTTAGGATAGATGTGTTGGGTCTCTTTGCACATGACATGCACGAGCTGTTATTTGGTTTATAAGGAAGCTACAAGCTTCCAGAACATGTGTAACGATATTTTTTCTCTTTGAAATAAAACAATATGTTTTCTCTCTCTCTCGTTCTTGAACATGGTATCAGAGTTAGATTTCTAGCTCACGCCGGCGCGTTGCTGGTTGCATGAAGGCGATCCTCTGCTCCTTTGAAAGATCTAATGATGGCGGAGCGAGGAAGCAGTAGTAACGACTAGAAGGCGACGGGACCACCCGAGAAAGCGCAGATCGCTAATGCCGGGATGGAAGATCCGCTGAGTCTTCAAACCTCCGACCATCCAGGTATGAGTCTGGTCTCTGCTCCTCTCGTAGGTTCTAATTTCAGATCTTGGAGCAGGGCTATTAGAATAGCCCTGGGTGCTAAGATGAAATTAGGTTTTGTCGAAGGCACAACTTCGGCACCTAGTAAGGGTTCTGAGAACTATGAACAGTGGAAAAGATGTGACTTCATGGTCACATCTTGGATCCTTAACTCCATCTCTAAGGAGTTGGTTGATGGCTTCATATACACTGCCTCTGCCAGAGATCTCTGGTTAGAGATCTGTGAGAGATTCGGAGAGTGCAACGGACCTATGATCTATGAGTTTCACAGAAAGATCTCTCTTATATCTCAGGAAAATGCATTTGTGTCTGTCTACTTCACTAAGTTGAAGAGGTTATGGGATGAACTTGGGTCAGTAGAAACGCTCCCAACCTGTACCTGTGGAGCATCTAGGGCTATAGCTGACATAGCCAATAGAAATAAGCTCATGCAATTCTTAATGGGTCTGAACGAAGTCTTTGGGTCTGTAAGGGACCAAGTGTTAGGGATGGATCCTCTACCAACAGTAAACAAAGCTTACTCTATGGTAGTGAAGTTTGAGTCTCAAAGGGAAATCTTAGGAGCAATGAATGACAACACTGAATCCCTTACCTTACTAAACAAAACTCAATCTGAAAACCTGAATAGACCAAGAAGGTCTGAAAATAAGAAGGGACATTGCACCTTCTGTAACATGAATGGTCACACCCGGGAAGGGTGTTTCAAGTTGATTGGGTACTCTGATTCGTTCAAGGGTAAGAGCAAGGCTGGGACACAACCGGTCAAAGGTTTTAGAAGCACCAAAATTATGGCTGCTATTGATGGAAATAAGCTAGAAGAGGACAGTCCTCTGGAATATCTGGATACATCAAATAGAATACTTGAATTGTCTTTTATGTTGAGTTCCCTGAAACAAGAAGTCTCCCAACTTGCAAAGGGGAAAGGAGTTCTTGGCCCAAGCACATCTCATGGACCAGAACCACACTTCATGGACTTTGCAGGTAAATATACTATCTATGAGGCATGTAATGCACAAGTGCACAATAATGTTAGTTGGATCTTAGACACTGGTGCCACAAACTACATGTGTTCAGATAATACTCTCTTCACTACTCTACATTCATCACACAAGCACATATCTATTTGCTTTCCAGATGGAAAAACAACTCAGGGTTCTCAATCTGGAAAGGTAAATCTTTTTGGGAAATTGTTTCTAGATGATGTCTTATATGTGCCTCACTTTCAGTATAATCTGATCTCTGTTAGTCAACTAATAAATAGCTATGGCTACTGTATAATGATATGTCATCATTACTACCTCATACAGGACCCACTGAATAAGAAGGTGGTGGCCATAGGCAAGAAATAAAGAGGTCTTTTCAGACTAAACCAGATGAGCTTTTCTCATTCTGATATCAGACATTGCTTACTTGAGATCATGAAATCTAATGCTGGTCTTTACAGCTTTGTAAATAGTACTCTTTCTCTAATGGAATTAAATAAAGAATGCTCAATGCAATATGAACAAGCACATAATTGTGTAGTAACAATGAATGACATGCATGATAGACTAGGATATGCATCTGTTAGTAAGCTCAAACACATTAAAGGGATGAATATGAGCAATGAGTCTATGCAATGTTGTCCAGTATGTCCTCTAGCAAAGCAGGCGAGATTACCCTTTCCCAGAAGTCATACCTTGGCTTCAAGACCTTTTGAATTAATACACATCGATATATGGGGACCTTATAAGACCAGTTCTGTTACTGGAGCTAAATTTTTTCTCACAATTGTAGACGACTATAGTAGGGCTGTCTGGACTTTCATGATGCACTTAAAAGGTCAAACTTTTAGCTTAACTAAACACTTCATTCATATGGTAGAGAACCAATTTGATACTGCCATTAAGGTCATTAGAACTGATAATGGGAAAGAATTTATAAGTCACAATTATAGATCTTTGCATATGAACAAAGGGATAATACACCAAAGATCCTGCCCATACACCCCACAACAAAATGGGGTTGTGGAAAGGAAATATAGACACATTCTTGATATTGCCAAAGCATTGAAAATGCAATCACATGTTCCCATTGAATTCTGGTCAGAATGCATTCTTACTGCCACTTACCTGATAAATATAATGCCCATGTAACATTTTGATTGGACCACTCCCTATGAGAGACTCTATGGGACGTCACCTAACTACTCTCATTTGAGAAAATTTGGTTGTTTATGCTTTGCAACCTCTGTGGGAACACAAAAGGATAAATTTCAAGAAAGAGCTGAGCTGTAATGATAGGTTATGCTAACACACTTAAAGCCTATAAATTGTATAGCATGAATGATAAGTCCTTCTTTGTGAGTAGGGATGTCATTTTCCATGAAAATATCTTTCCCTTTCAAGGGACTGATATGATAGAAAGACCTGTGGTTCCTCTTCCTGTGGTTGAGGATGATAAAGTAGTTCCAGATTCCTCACCTCCCAGTCACACCAGTGAGGATCTTCAAAATTGCCCTTCCATTAGAAGGATGCAAAGGCCAAGAAAGGCCCCTGCCTGGATGAAAGACTATGTTAACTCTTTAGAAACGTCCTCCATGTCTTTTCATCCCATGCATAAGTCTTATATTTGTAATGTTAATAAAATTACTGAGCCTAGTACCTATACTCAAGCATCCAAGGATGCACAATGGGTAGAAGCCATGAAGCAAGAGCTTTAGGCCTTGGAAAGCAATAACACATGGGTTCTTACTAGCTTGCCTAAGGGTAAAAAAGCAATAGGCTGTAAGTGGGTCTATAAAGTGAAGTTTAAACCAAATGGAGATGTAGAAAGGTATAAGGCCCGACTGGTAGCTAAAGGATACAACCAAATAGAGGGCCTGGATTATAAGGACAGATTTTTTCCTGTGGCCAAACTTACCACTGTGAGAATTTTTATTGCACTTGCCACCTTTAGACAGTAGCCAATTTTTCAACTAGACATAAATAATGCCTTTTTGCATGGACATTTGGATGAGGAGGTGTACATGACACCTCCACAAGGATATCACAAAGCCCAGCCAGGGGATTTTTGTTTGCTAAAAAAATCCTTATATGGGCTTAAACAAGCCTCTAGGCAATGGAACATTGAATTCACCAGCTTTCTCAAAAATTTAGGCTTTGTGCAATCTCCCCATGATCACTGTTTGTTTACACAGCATACTGGAACTTTAACTCTGATATTACTTGTCTATGTTGATGATATCATTCTCACTGGAAACTCTATTGATGCTATAATTAAGTGCAAGCTTGCTTTACACTCGAAGTTTACTATTAAAGATTTGGGACCCATGAAATATTTTTTGGGTCTAGAGATTGCTAGGTCCAATCAAGCAACCTTCATTAGTCAAACTAAATATATTTCAGATGTATTGAAGGATGCAGGCATGTCTAATTGTAAGCCTGCCTCCTGCCCTTTACCTCAAGGTTTACACTTATCTCCTAATACAGGGGAGTCTTTTAATTCACCTGACTTGTATAGAAGGCTTCTTGGCAGATTGCTTTACATTAATCTCACAAGGCCTGATATTTGCTATGTTGTCCAGCACTTAAGCCAGTTTATGAGCATGCCTCGAAAGCCCCATTGGGAGGCTGCTTTACATGTGCTTCGTTATCTTAAAGGGTCCTTATATCAAGACCTTTATTTTTCTGTAAGTGCTGATATGTCACTAAATGCATATTGTGACTCTGATTGGGCTGCTTGTACCTATTCCAGAAAGTCACTTTCTGGTTATTGTATATATTTGGGACCTTGCCTTATCTCTTGGAAGACTAAAAAACAACCTACTGTTTCTAAATCTTCAGCTGAGGCTAAGTATCGTGCCATGGCTAACACAGTTTGTGAGCTCCTCTGGATTAGCTACATTTTGCAGGATTTGCAGGTTACTGTCCCATTGCCAATCCCACTGCACTGTGACAGCAAGGCGGCCATGCACATAACTGCGAACCGGTGTTTCACGAACGTACCAAACACATCGAAATAGACTGCCACTTGGTCAGAGATCAGCTTCAGCAGGGATTCATACTGCCTCATTATCTTCCCACTGAAGAACAGTTGGCAGACATTTTTACAAAAGTCTTGCCTGCATGTCGTCATAGTAATCTCACTCATAAGTTGAACCTTTTGCCTTTACCAGCTTCAACTTGAGGAGGGGGTGTCAAAACTACATCGTTTGTGTTGTTTCAGTTTGCATATGTATATTGTTTAAACTATATCGTTTTAGGACAGATGTGTTGGGTCTCTTTGCACATGACATGCACGAGCTGTTATTTGGTTTATAAGGAAATTACAAACTTCCATAATATGTGTAACGATATTTTTTCTCTCTGAAATAAAATAATATGTTTTATCTCTCTCATTCTTGAACATTAAGTCTATTTTATTTATTTAAAAAATAATAATAAAAATATTTTTATATTTTTAACGGTAAATATAAATGAAAAAAAATTTTAATTTGAACCAATTAAAAAAATTTATGCGAATTTATTAATTATATTAAAATTTAAAAATTAAAATATAAATTATTTAAATCAAATTAAAGTTAATAAAATAATTTAAACAATATTTTGATTTATTAAAAAAAATTTCACCATTATTATTAAAATAATGCATTTATGATGACTGACCAAAGCCACGCGCCCCAAACCAATCGTCCCATTCCACCTTTTGACTATTACACACATCAGTTGGCGTGTGGTGAGCACGGCGTCGTTTTTGTCTGTTTCTCCCTAAACGAATAAACTAATAATCATCTCCCTCGTTTTCTTCATTCTCACCTAACTTCTCTCATTCCTCCCTCTTCTTCCAATTAATTGCTTCTCTCCATAGCCTCTTTCCTCTCAATTCCTGCTCTTCTCCTCTTGATTTTCACTGCCGAAGTTGGTATGTTGTGATTATGGTTTCTTTCAATTTCCTGATCTTTTCCTTTTTTTTTTCTGTGTATGCCAGAAACGTGATTGCTTTTAGTTTTAGATCTTTGTTTTGCCATTTTCTTTGAGCTTAGAGTTTGCTGTTTTAGTTAATAAGATCATGATCTGCGCTGTATTCATGCTGAGTTTTGTTTGATTGGATTTTTTTTTTTTTTTTTGTGATTTGGAGGTTTTTGACTTGTTGGATTGATGGATTTATGACGCGATGTGAAATTGGATTTTCGGATTCGAATGGGTTTCTCGTTTTTTAGGTCAAGCTTTATGAAATTCGGTAATTTGTTTGATGGCTTCTCAGTTCTTTGTAACATGTACTTTTGCTAAATTTTGGTTTTTGGAAAGTATTAATTTTGATTTTTATAGAATTGTAAGTTCTTCTTAGAGAGTCTCAAGTCCCATCTGTTGACGTCGTCAAATAATCTCCAAAAGCTACTAACGGTTGCTGTTTATGAAGCATCATTGAATTTAATTCCTTTTCTTTTAATTTGGACAACTAGTTTGGGATCAAGGCTTAGTTGTTGTTCTTTGAACTTCCAATTTCTGGCTTGATGTTCCCAGATCGTAAAACACGCTATTGTTGTCTTTGGTACTTACTAAATTCTCGTAAATTTTCCTGAAACAATCTTTACACTGTTGCTGACATCAGTTTTGAGATCTTGAAGCATTCTTCTATCTGCTTTATGCATCAAGTCACAAGATATTTAATCTTTAAGATTGTATGCTTCAGCTGTTATTGGTGGTATATATAAGCTAGGCTTGTTTTGACCTTGTGTGTATTGTTCTCTACTGTTAACTCTTAAGATTAGCTATGGCGATTTTCAGCATTACTGTCGGCTCAATTTCAGCTGATTTTTTACCTTAGCGTGGTGTTGTGTTGATCAATGTGTTGAAACTTTGGTTCTCCAATTTGGCGTTTTGGATTTCATATGCATAAAAAAGTGAGCTATCTGTGCAGGGAAACTTGCTTCCTGATAAAGATGGACTTCTTCTTCAGAGGCCTAAATGATGAATCTGTACCTTCTCAGCATGACATTCTTAGGTGTCCATTTTTGAGAAACATTAATGAGCCCACTAATTTCTCCTTCTCCTCTTCCATGCCTTTCCCGATGCCTGTAAGTTATATATTTTTACGCAGTTGTGCTTAAATGCATGATGTTCTGCGTGTTTCTGATTCATTGTCATTTTATTGCCTCATTTACACATGTGCTGAAGTATTGCCTGTTTTATTTCTACATTGTGTTCTCCTAATTCAAAACCTTTTAGAACAAGATCATTCTAATGCTACTTAGAGCTATCCTGGTTAGAGAAACTTCATTTTTCACCTTAATCTGATTGCATTTGTATCTTACTGTCATGATGCCTTTATTCTGGCAAATGTGGTTTCTGACTTCAACCATTGCCTGATATATGTCACTGCTGGTTGTTATTTTTGTTATTATTGTTTATTATTTATTTTTAACTGTCAGATCCGCAAAGGCAAAGGTCCGATTTTTGAAGATGGTCCAAATTTTGATATGGCATTTAGGCTATTCCATGGACGTGATGGAGTTGTCCCACTTTCTGAAAGATCATTCTCAAGTTCTAAGAAAGAAGATACCCAACCATCACTTCCTGAGTTCAATCCATTAGCTGCAAAGGCAGCTACCATCAGTCTCTCAGCTTTTGGACCTGGAGGACCCTTTAGCTTTGACTCATTTTCGAAGAAGTGGAATGAGAAGATGAACTCCAATTCATCTAAAAAGAAGTCATCTTCACAGGTAATTATTGTTAATTTTCTTGCCTATGAGTGGCAATTATTTCTTTTTCAGCCTATTGAAATGTAGTTTAAGAATCCTTTAAGGTTCTTAAAATATTGATGCAGCAGACATAAGAGTCTTAAAAGCATTTGAGACATGTTTGTATTTTGAAACTTAACAAAATTATTAGGCTATATGTTATTTCTGAAATTCTGTCTCACTTGTGATGATTTTTCAGGGAGGACAACCAAATCATGAGGCATCAAGCAGTGAGTGGTTGCAAACTGGAAATTGCCCCATTGCAAAGTCATATCGTGCAGTTAGCAGTGTCTTGCCGCTTGTAGCAAAAGTTTTCCAGCCCCCACCAGGCGTGAAATTCAGGTGCCCACCTGCCGTGGTTGCAGCCCGAGCAGCTATAGCACGGACTGCTTTTGCTAAGAACATTCGGCCTCAACCCCTGCCCGCCAAAATACTCGTGATTGGGATGTTGGGCATGGCAGTGAATATCCCTTTAGGAATATGGAGGGAGCACACCCAAAAATTTTCGGCATCATGGTTTGCAGCAGTCCATGCAGCAGTTCCATTCATAGCAATGCTTCGGAAATCTGTATTGATGCCAAAGTCAGCCATGGCATTTACCATTGCAGCTTCTGTACTAGGACAGGTTATTGGGTCTAGAGCAGAGCGATACCGGCTGAAGGCTGTAGCTGCAAGGAAAATGTCTCTTGCAGAAACTCCTGCCGGCGGTTCAAGTGACTTGCAAATTGTTTCTGTTAAAGGAGGACATTGTGGAAATGTGGTGGAGTATCCAGTTTCTCTTCAGGTTGCTGGGAATTCTTCGTCAGCAAATGTATTTTGCTGATTTTAGTTCTCTTGGCACTTATAGACCCAACTTTACTTGGAATCTAAAGATTGATTGTAATTCTGTTTTCAACGCAAAGTTTGCTTTCCATGATGGTCGTCTCCTTTACTGTAAGAAACTGAGCTTACGCAATTGAAGGAATAAAAGGCTATGGAGAAAGAGAGTGATTTTATTCGAAGGATCTGTGATTGATTCCTTAATTAAAATAAAAATAGTGTTATTTGACTAATGAATGGATGTAGCCCATGGCATTGAATATTCAAAAAATACAGCAAAGCATATTGGAGTTGGCGTTGTGCTGGTGGTGGGAGCATGTCTGGTCAACCACTGGCTGCTACCATATGTTTATTGCATTTGAAAGAAGATTGACCAACGAGCAAATTCCCTAATCAAAAGTAACTGCGTGGCTGCCACATCCACGTTTGACTTTCATATATATATATATAATTGATTTTAATAAGTGGAATCTCACAGCTTCACAACCATCCTATTAAAAATTTATATCTTGACCTAATACGGAAAGATTACAACTCTATCCTCATCAACCATTTACCCATTGGCATCCATTAGATATAACATTAGCAGCGGAAACAAAATTCGAGATGCTACTCTAAATGTAGAAATTGAGGGATCCCGATTTCATTTTACTTTCTAATTATCGATCCTCTTCAAGTCGTTGGTGGGCAACTCCCAAGTGCTTTGAATCTGAATATGCCTATGGAGGTTTGGCACAACACGGATTTGGAATAATTAGTAATTTACAACACAAAAAAGCAATATCAGAAAATTATCATACTCCTACAGCATGGGGCTTTGAATTTTTGTTTTTTTAAACCGGTTGGTTGCGGATGATGCCAAACAAAGAATTGACTTTCCATGCATAAACACAAGGTCAATAATTAAGAGAAAGCAACGGCCATAGAACCGCCACGATAGCACAGTAGACAAGCGAGAACTAACATTCCAATCGATTAGAAGAGAACGTTGCATCTAATCTATAAAGCATATTCCAACACAAATAAAAAAAAAAACCCACGCTGTGTATGAAAGGAAGGTGGTGTTAATAGTCGGAATGGAATGGATAGGTAATTGAATGACGGAGGGACAGTGACAAAGCCCCCCTCTCTCTACTTTCACAGATTATTTCTGTATTTCCATCAAATACAACAAATACAAACCTAAAGCTACAGCTACAGCTGTTGTAGCAATATTACAAAGCACCTAAATTATCTTTTCTTTTTTTTTTTTTTACCAAAAAGACGGACTTGAGAACCGTCTCAATCCCCTATTCATCATTCCATTGAACAATACAAAAACTATTATACAGGTCACGGCAAACAAAAGACGATTTGCCGCCGAGATGTGTACCCCTCTTCAACAGGCCTCTCCACTCCTACCTGCCTATGTCACCCTTACTTCTCCATGATTCCTCCTCTCTCATCATGCTTCCGTTTTGCCCACCATACTGCTCCGTTTTAGAGTAGTGCATTTTAAGAGCAGTTACCGGATCTGAAACTCCTGTGCATGATCCCCCAACAAGAACTCCCCCTCTTCCTACTACATTCATTCCTACCATTCCCCTTCCCTGCTGCTGTAAACTTGAGATTGTTTCAAACCCATTTCTTCTTTGCATCTCACAGAATATATCCTGCCGCTGTTTCATATCTACAGAGAATGGCTGCACTTTACTACTATCATGACTCCTGTACATTTGGTAATCCACAACTCCCTTGCTGCTACTTATTTCCCTCGGAGGCAAAACCGAGACACCGGTCAAGTTACGGTCATTACACTTCATTGCAGCCTGCAAAGCCTGCTGCTCCATTTTCGACGAGGACACATGATAATTGCCAAATGCTGCAGGATACTTGGCCAAAAAGTACTCCGATATAGATGGAAACCCAGTTTGTATCATGTTCCCATCCCAGAAGCCATAACTCTTCATGGGAACATTCTCAAGGCCAAGATAATTATTACGATCAAACTTCAAGACAGAAGAGCTCCCATCTGTTGTTTGATGACCAGTGAATTTCAGAGTTGATGACTTGCTACCTGGCTTAGTACAATGTGTCCCCTGTTCCACATTCTCATTGATGCTAGGATTTGACTTTTGCGCACACGAGGAATTAGTAAGTATTTTGCCAAAAAGTTTAACATCACCATTCCTGCATGGCTTTTCCACATTTGATGAACTCCTTGAATGGTCTCTTGGATGATCATTGCCTATATCAGTGTGCTGGGAGACAAGTGGAAGCTCAGGCACTGAGCACTCATCTTTTACATTATTACACTTTCGAAGATAGCAATCTTGACCTACAAACTGATTTGCAGCACTCCTGTCCGCCATTGGAAGGCTTTGAACTTCAGGAGGCCCGCAAGAAACATCCCCATTCATCTCTATCTTTGTTGGTATAGGAAGTGGATAGCCCGCAATAATCTGGGAAGACTCGCTACAACTCACCAAACGTTGCCCTGGCAAATGCTGCAAATCATTATCCTGACCAACCAATTTTTTACCCTGCTCATCTCTGCTCTCCTGAATATCAAATTGAGACAAAAGCGTATCATGGTTATCCATTTTCCTGAAAGGAATGGCAGCAATACGATACTTATCCATAGACTTGATCTCCATGGATGCATGCTGCATGTTTTCCATAGCAAGACTGAACTTCGAACAGGAACCCATATCCAAAGACTGGTGGGACACATCTGTAGAAGCATTTGAATCTCGTATCAAGCCACTTTGGTCATTCAAACTATTCTCGAGCGGCAAAAGTTCTTCTGCCTTGAAATGATTTACACTTCCATTAGCAGAAGCTTCTACTACAGTTTTAACATCACCAACTGGATTGGATGGGACAGGGTCCACTGTATCTCCTACAGAAATATTGTCCTCAATCGGTTTCTCCATTCCAGCTTCTAAACTGACAGATCCATTTGAAATTTCCTGGGCCTTCATTAACTCAGATTGGCAGACAGAACCATCCATGATTTTGTTGTCAATGTCAATAGCTTGCACAGGCTTGTGCTCCATCTGGCAAGAATCAGAAACAAATGTTTTTTCAACCTTCATGTCATTCTGCACTAATTCCACAGAAACATTGTTGTCCTTTGATCTATTTAAGTCAGTAGTCAAAATTATCCTCTCCACATCATCAGATACCTCACACTTTGGATCCATGACAGGTAATGGTAAGTTATCATCCATCTTGGAGCCCAACTTACTACTGCAGTTAACCGAGCCATACTCGAAAGCACCACCTTCTGCGTCACTTCCACCACCATTTGCATCATCACTCAATGGTGTTCCTAGGTTTCCTGATCCAGGATGTATCGAGTCTAACCCAAGGCACTTCCGAGCCTTGCTAAAGAACACCTTACACTGGTCCCTAGACCTTGTCCTTACACATCGTGAGATTGTAGCAAAATCCTTCCCATAGGATGACACAGCGCGTATGAAGATAGACTTCTCCTCATCTGTCCAATCAGCAGGATCCATTTCCCCACAACTCTCGTCTGAGCAAGTCTCTTCATCAACATTCTCTGTAACATCAGACGTTGAAGGTCGTTTCCTTACAGAGTCCACCTTTTGTGACTTCCACTCCCGGCAACCATCCCCCGGATCAACAGAAGTAGTGATGCAGGAACTCATTGCCTCCGAGGACATTGAACCACAAATGCCTGCTAAAACATCTGCAGCAACAGTTTCTCTTTCATTCTCAAGAATGTCCAAGTTGCTTGATCGGTCTAAATTCCCATCATCGCCATGCGATGGTTTAGAATTACAGTAGCCTCCCAAATAATATCTCCCAGAACACATCTGTTGATTTGCCATACCATTGTCAGCATCAGCTGCTATCAAGGAAGCTGCACCCAGAATATCAAGCGAGGCAGCATTCATTTCGCGATTCCAATGCTTACCAGATGCCATTAGATAGTTAGTAGAGGACTTTGATTGCTTACGCTTTTTGGTTTTCTCAAAACAATCAGATTTGTGGTTTTTGTAGTAGAATTCAACACAATCTGCAGTTGTCTTATGATCAAGAAAAGAAGCAATTTTCCGGAAATCCTTCCCGAAGGTGGCTAACTTATCAATGAAAACACCTCTCTCTTCTGAGCTCCAAGGATTGATCATAGCTCTTTCCTTCTCAATGGCACAGGGATCTTCAACTAATCCATTACTGGAGATAAAACGCGAAACTGTCCTCTCTTTGTTGTCCAAACTTAAAGCCGGCATTTTCAAAGCATTCCTGTAAAGCTTCACTTGAGAAACTGATAGCAGCCTGCTGGTGAAGTTAAGCATCTCTGTAGTAGGGATCAGGCTCAGATTTCCAACTGCAAAAACAAATTTAGAACGTCAAAAAATAAAATATTATATTGATAGTAAAATTAACATAGAGGTCACAGGAGAACTGATTCACATCCAAATCATTTTCAGCAGCATAACTCACTATCTACAGTACATCCAACATGCAGAAGCTAAGACTTAGATTTTGTGGCTTTTTAAAGCCAATTAAGATGGCCAAAATCAATTTTCACTACGTTAAACAACAGAAAGTAGACAACAATAAGTTGCCAACAGGCTTCACCATTAGAAGTTATCAGACCTAGAAGCCATCAAATTCCTCAACAATTAATTTCTATACCAACACCAGCACTGAAAATCTGAGCCAATTCCAGATTTGATGAGAAGGTAAAGGAAGAACACCCACCTTAGCATACGATCTACTAATGAGAGGATGTTCATGGGTAAAATAAATACCATAACAGAATGCATGGAAACCTGAATTGTGCCATCTGAACTTTCCCAATGGTTTAGGCATCAAAATCTCACACCTCATCCAAACTTGAAGAGAAGTCCATACTAGCCTATGAAGGCCCACTCCCAGAAAGTGCAGTGCCCTAGGAGGAAGGCAGTTTCCAAATTATATATTGTGTCACATGTAGATCATGCATCAACAATGGCCATGTATTTGTTACTTCATGTGGCAAATCTTGATGACAAATGTTGTCAAATATATGTTAAGCATTCAACTCCACTTATGTTCAGCACGGCTCAGTCAACCCGGATATGTGCAGTTAAGTCTTTAACTACACCACTAGAAGTTCAATGTAGTTTCTAACACCGTTGAACTACTGCAATGCATTCAAGGCCAATATCAGAGAATTTGAAACAAAAACTTCAGACAGAGGTTCCAACACATGAAATACTCTCCATAAAGTTGGGTGCCAATGAAGAATGTAGATCATAAAATCCTCTTGCAAACTTCTAAATCAAATGATAGAAATGGAAGCAGCATGGTGAGCTGATCAAACTATTCTTCTGCAAAATAAATTTACAGACTGAACAAGAAAATGTGCATCAGCCAAAACCTCCAATATTCATTTGCTACCATTGACAAGCTCCACACGACATGACCACCATGAGTTCAGATTCCACCAAATAACCACACAGAATATAGGGTCAAAAAGGCCCAATCCAAATTACAGACTCCCTAATATATTAGTTGCCTCATAGCTAACAAACTCTTCACAGGGATCCAATTTGCAACACAAGGAAAAGTCGATGCATGAATCTAGAGAGTTGTTTCAATCTACAATCTTTCACCCCATTTGAACACAGATGGGTCCACAACTATCATTAGAAGGACGTTTTATGGGGGTAGAAGTAGCCCAAGCAAAATAAGATTTTAATCATATGCTTAGAGACTCGAGATCAAACAAAAAGTTCAATAATCACCGACAACTTGACAAATCAGGTTCACAATAGTGCACTCCCCAAGAACAGAAACAAGCATAGAAATCAGAATATAAAGGAAACCAACAAGAAGCATATATCTATCTTACGCACCACAACAGAATTTATTCTTTCCAATTTAATGCTGTTCACCATGCACATTTACACCTTTAAAATTTACAATACCAAAGTGTCGTAATGATCACAAAAGAAAATTTTATTGGCTCCAAAATCAAAATGCAACAAAGAGATCCAAATTAACTGAAGAAAAGTGGAATAAACCAATCATAGATATAAAAAGAGGCTTCCCAATTGATTTCAATAAAAATTTTAACAAAACTAGCTACCAGAAACCTATAGTATCCAAATATTTTTCAAAATGAAGCACAATTCAATATTATCCAAAATCTAATAGCAAACTTAACAAAAAATGCCACTTGCATCCAAGTAGAGTTGCATTGAGAATGCTTACCAAGAGAGGAGAATCGAGATCGAACTGAAGAACGATTTTTCTGATAGCCACTATGTGTTATCCGCATGCTTTCATATTTCTTTTGAGATTTTGCACGGAATTTCCTTATTGAAAGCAGTCGCATATCTTCCTTCCACAAGTGCTGAAAGGCTTTGAACTTAAGGGTTACAACTCTCTCCTTAAATTTCAAAAACTGCTTCCTCCTAGCAAACTTTTCTTTAACTAATACATCATTATGCCTGAAAGCAACATTGGCAACTTCTGGAAAATCAATCTTACAATCATCCCGCGGCAATAAAGTACTAAATACTTTGCATGCTTTGCTAGCAGATTCTCTATTTGCAGCCAATATTAGATTACATAAATTATCTTCAGCAAAACTGGCATCATTTGGAAAAGAATCACCACCTTTGCATTCTGTAAGAAAGTTAACATCAACATCACCGCATGCAGGTACATCCCCTTGATCACTGGTACAAGGCACCACAGATTTAAACACTAAGTTGGTGGTCTCAATACCACCCACGTCACCAGAACACTCACCATGCTTCACCAAATCAGATGAAGAAACTGCCTTCACAGTAGACATTGATTCAACAAATTTCGATGTGGCATTTCCAGAACTATCAACATCATCACCCTTGCTACCACCATGAACTTCTTCCAAACCACCACTACAAATAGGAATCTTTTCCAAATCCCCAGGCCCACAGGACGAAACTTGCAATGGAGAAGGTCGAGGGATGTCAGAAGCAGCCCCTTGTTCATTGCAAAGTTTTACCTCATCGCCTGCAGGTAAGAAACTGGATGCTTCCAGACAAGGATATCTGCTTCCAGATACAAATTTCAATGACTTGAGTTCATTTTCAAGCAAGTCTATTTCTGATTCAGTCACCTCCAAGGCCTTTGATATTCCACCCTTCAAAATAAGCAACTTATTCATTGCAGTAGACCTTATAAAACTTGAGTCCACTGAACTAGAATCATCAGACTGAAGCAGTTCAACAAGCACAGCGCCCAAATTAGCCACTGAAGTAGCATCCAACACCTCTAAATTAAAAGACAGACCTTCAATATTGCTCTGGGACCCAATACTGGGTGAACCACATAAATTACTAACATCATTATCACCAGTTACTTCCTTGCCAGATATTTTCTCCTCTACGCCTGCAACAACAAGCTACCAACTTAGAATCCTCTTGAGAAAAGAGGGTTGAGAAGAACACAAGCAGAACAATATTAATTGACATGGCAATTCCAAACACATGCAGCTTCCATAAAAATTAAAGCTTTGCACCCTTGACCCCACATGCTAATGCAACAGAGTTGGTACTAGCCAAATAATTTCCCATAATTTACTATATTATTTCCAGAGCAGGTGTAACAAAAATTGGATAGCATAAATTACACTTTATGAAAAAATTAGCAAAGACAAGGATATCAATACTTATTTCATGGAAGTACAACTAAGTTTTAATGTAGGTTAGTCTATCCACAATTTCAATAACATACTTAAGACTATTGGTAAAGTAAATATGGATGCATTCAGACACTGTCATGCAGGTGTTAAGAATTAATGTTAATTCAATAGAAGATAACATGTAATTCAAGTTGATATGGTGAAAATTTCCCCAGTACAAACAACTTCAAAAAATATAATTAATTGAAAATGCAACTATGATAGGTCAAGTTTATAGAAAAATATTAATTACCTGGTGAGGAACATGCAACAGAGGAAGGGGTTGCAGGTGATGCACAATCTGATAATCCCATGACTCTGGGGCTCTTTTCAACCAAAGTTGTAATTTGCGAATGGATAGGTTCTATGTTATTAGAAGAAATAACAACTCCATCTTTACTTAAATTCACCTCAGGGCTTTCAACTTTCTTCTTCTCATATTTTGCCAGTCCCTCACCCCAATTAAGGCGTGGTTTCTTCCTAGCAGCCATCTCATCAGATGGTGCTGAAGTAACGCATGCAGCAGCATCCCCAGAAGGAGACTGGACTAAAGATGCATTCTTGAGCTGCAACTCGGCCTTTCCTTCATAGGAATCTGCACCTCCTAGGCTCTTTGAGCTACTTGAATGGCTGAAACCAGATCCCCTAGAAGACAAGCTTCCAGAGCGGGTCCACTTATTAAGAGGTTTCCAATCCAAGTTCTCTCTATCACCTCTTTGGCCTGTGCCCATACCATTGCCAACAACCATCTTACTATTATCATGCAGGTCTTTCGAGTGAAGCGGGTCCCATGAGGTCAGAAACTCAGTACGAGGATGTGAGGAGGGGTAAGTTACTGTATCATCAACTGACTTCTGATCATTTCTTGCATCATGCAGTCTCCCAGGCATATTCAGTGACCCATTGTTCAATTCCCATGAATTAGCTCTCCAATCTCTCTGGCTAAAAGATCCCCTATTGTCTCTACCGTTCCGTGCATATTTACCATCTCCTCGTGAAACTGATGTTCGGAAATTCTTCTCTTCCAGTATCCTATCACTGGATCGGAATGGTGCATACCCATGGCCAGATTCTTCAGCAAACAGGTGCCAACCACCCTGCTTACCATGACCTTCAAATAATATTTAAACAAAAAAGGGAAAACTATATTCAATTAACATGCGTATATTCTCACAAAAAATACACTAGAAAAATAAGAATTCCAGAGCACAAAAATCCAGATCTACAGAATAATCACAAAAAAAGAAACAAAAAGACACCAAAACAGATCTTTCGAGCAGGGGGGGGGGAGAGTGAGGGAGAGAACAGCTTAAACAAGAATAGTACCAGAACTAAATACCTGCAAGCCCCACTTAATATTTTTTTATTAATAACACAATAATTAAGAAGCAGATGAATACCCCATATACAAGAAGTCTTCATAAACCCCCAATTCCAAAAATCTAGATTGTCATCGTCAAGAAATTACGAAACAAAAATTGCTAATTAATTTGCTCCAGAACTAAAAAATAATGCACACAACCAATGAATTTGAGGCGTTCAAATAAAAATCATTGGCAGCAGCCAATGAAAAAAACTGAACTGAGCTAGGGCAAGTTACAGCCAAAAATTTTAAAAAAAAATGGATAACTAACTCACCAGGAGGCCTGCGAAATTCGTTGGATCCTCCCCAGCGAGGAAAGTCGCGAGACGATCCATAGTGACTTGAAGACGACTCCCTCCATCGAGGCTTCCTCTCTTTACAGAAATCTTTCCGATCCCCCGGCAATCGCTCTGGCGGCATCAAACCAACAAAAACCCTAACCCTAATCTATTTATCCGCCTGACTACCTATCTATCTGGCATAAGCCAAGAACACAAAAAAAAATCCCACACCGGAACGAATCCAAAACCCCAACCAGATCAAACAACCCTCACACAGCCGCCCACAGAAGAAACGGCATGAAGACCAGAGTACCAAATCTAGGGCTTTACAATCGCTAAGAGGAAAAAAAATGATTCTTCGCGAGTTTTGAAAACAAGAGTCGCTAAAACAAGGGAACGCTGAGCAAGAACCTTTATTAACAAGCCTGATAGAAGACGATAAGCGACGAACTGGCAGTGGAAGTCTCAATAAGACTAGAAGAGCAGATCGGAGGAATGTTAACTTGGGCACCAAGGAAACTGATTCAGCGGCAAAGATTTCCTCTTTGTAGAAGTCGGATTTCCTGAGATATTCGCTGTATGAGTCAAATTTTCCTCTGGTTTTTCTCGGTGTTGCTTGGCCTGGGGGAAAAGGAAAATAAAATCTGTGGGAGAAAAGAAAATAATAATAAGAAGGCGAAGCCGATAAGGGACAAAAGGGGGCCTGAGAGAGAGAGAGAGAGATTGGCTTCCGTATCTCAACGGCAAAATTAAACCGAATTCATGTCCACTTCGCGTCCGCTATTAAAAAATTAAAAATTTTATTTATTATTTTAAGTTATGATACTATCAAAATTTTTTTTATTTATTTATTTATTACTTTTCTTTCTATTCCTTCTCAATCATTCAACTTTTGCTTTTTTCGTTTTTTATCTTTTGGCCCCCTTGTGTTCTCATTTACTTTTTTTTTTTTGGTAAATTACATAACTTCCCCAAATCAATTATATTTACATCTATGCCCTTACTAACTTATTAAATAATTTTTAAATGTGCTTTAATGTTTTATTTGATGACTGGTTCCTAAAGATAAATAATTTTAAATTAATTACCCCTATATTTGTGAAAAATAAAAATATTTCTTATATTTCTCATGTTTAAAACCGTTAAA
This sequence comes from Manihot esculenta, assembly GCF_001659605.2. NCBI lineage: Eukaryota > Viridiplantae > Streptophyta > Magnoliopsida > Malpighiales > Euphorbiaceae > Manihot > Manihot esculenta. The sequence goes on from NC_035170.2 coordinate 4,666,549, forward strand.
AAAATTATTAATAAAAACATATTATTAAATAAAAAATTAATAGAAAGTATTTTTCTCGCTGTATTTTTAATATTTTAAAATTTAATTAAAATATTTTAATTTTAATATAATTTAATCTCTAATTATAAAAAATAATATATAATTATCACTAATTGGTTTGATTTGGTTTTTTAATTTTTTTTAATTAAAATCGAATCAAAATAATTAAAATTTTTAAAATTAAAAATTAAATCGAATAAAAATGAATAAAAAATTAAATTAAATTTTCAAATTAATTCGATTCGATCGATTTTTTCGGTTTGAACTAAATACTGTTCACTCACTAATAAATAATAAATATAATTTAATAAATTCTCATTATGTCTATAATCATGAGATCTCTTATTTACTAGTAGATAACAATTAATTTTCTAAAATACATAATTTTATAAACTTATTTTAAATTTAAAATAATTTATTACATTCATCTGTTTTTAACTATATAAATACTTGAATATTTGAAGTAGCCATCCATAAACACCAGTCATTTTATTTTTTTTCTTTTAGTGATAATTAACCATTAATCTTGATTAATAATAAGATATTAATTAATATTTAACTTCATTACAAATATTCTGAAATTTGGAACTAATTCTTTTCCGATCCAAATGAGCAGTAATTGATCTTTTAATATTGAGATAAATAATATTGTAAAGACTTTTTTATGTATTTTATTTTAACTGAAAACTTTTAAGAGAGTTAAATTGCACTCCCTCTATTCTACATTTTTTTACACGAGCTAAAAATATATAATTAATATAATAAATTTTATATTTTTCTTTTTAATATGTCCTCTAATATAAACTAAACCATTCTTAAAATTAATAAAAATTATTTTTTTAATCTATATTAAATAGGGGTATATTAAAATACTAAAAAAAATTAAATATTAAAAAATTAATAAATAAATTATTATTTTATTGTCTTTAATTTTTTTTAAAAATTAATTTGTATACCATAATATTTTAATAAGTGATTTTATGAGAAATATAATTAATGCACAACCGCAATAGTCACCTACTAGGTTAATGTAAAACTTTCCGCATCCGCTGAAAATTTTGAATTATATATAATAATTACACGAAATTATTAAATAATCTGAATTAATTATTTTGAATCAATTAATATTAGAGCCAATTATTTTAGTTCAATTAACATTAGAGCCACTTAAAATTAAATAAATTGTGTAAAATTAGTAGGTCTGCGAGAAAATAACTATTTATGTAAGACGAGTGTAGCCGCCTGAACTATTAGTGAAATATAATATTTAAGGGTTTAGTCCTGTTTTATCATCAATTTATGACGAAAATATCACAAATTCAGTGAGGAAGCGGGAGAATCACGTACTATACTCAAGAGTCCGATTCTAATTTATCAATTATATTTGATTCAGTTGCAATGAGAACATTATAAATTTAACGGAAAGTGTAAGAATTACTTGCTAGCTTAATATGGAACATTCCGCAACTGCGGAATACAACATTTTCGAAATAGTTATTACGAAACTATTAAATAATTTAGATTAAGCATGTTGAATGCGGAATATGATAACTTTGAATTGTATATAATAGTTAATACAAAACTATAAAATAATTTGGATTAATCATGTTAGATTGAGTGAAGAATAAATTTAAAAATTATTTGAGTCGTATTGAATTGTTTAAATAACATATTTCTTAAAAAGTATTTTAAATAAAATAAAATCTATTATTTAGAATGAATAAAAAATAAATAAGTTTGGATAGTGAAAAATTAAATCCTTAGAATAATTTACAGTTTTATAATAATATTTAGAAAATTTTACTAGTTAACTCTATAGTATATGAAAAATTAATTAATTGATATTTAAATATTAAAAAATTACATTAAAATATATTTAAATTTTTAAAAAATTTATCAATTTATCATTTCATTTGTTCTAACGTACTACTCAGTTCATATATTTTAATAAAATTAATTAATTATTTAATTTTATAAAAGTTATATTAATTAATTTTTAATATTTAAAATTTTTATAATATCCGACTGTTAAAATTAATTAATAGATTAATTAATAGATGATTTAAATTTTCCCAAATATTCGAGCGCGAGAGTCATGCTGTAATATGATCAACTTTTTATTACCAGAAATGCCCTTTATTTTTTGAGATATTTACAAGAGTACTACCGTGAATTCACACGCGCTAGGCAATATATTTATGTCCTTATAGTGAAATCCGATTGGGGGAAAGATATTGTCTGAAATATATTAATTAAAAACTATTAAAATGTTAATATTAAATAAAATTTAAAATAGTTTCAATTAAATTTTTAATTATTTATTTACTATTAATGAAAATAATATTTAAAAAATTATAAATTCATATTCAAACAGGCTGTTAAATTGTTTGTTTAAATTTTTGAAATTGCTTTATATAGAATATTTTAAATTTTGAATTTACATGATAAATATGGTTAGTTTATACGGGGAAATGTATGGTTATAATCCAACTCAGTGTCTCAAATCTCATTCAAATAGTATATAAATGGATTTTTTTTATAAATTAATGATTATAACATTTAAAATTATATATCATTTGAAATTAATTTTAAATTTTATAATAAATTTAAATCAATTTTAATTTTTATTGTTAATATTTATTAAAAATTTTAATAATTTTTTTAAAAAAAATTTAGAGATGCACAACTTTTTGTAATAAGAGCTACAGACTTATTATAAAATTTGAGGTGAAAGTTATATTATTTAGAGAATCAATATTATAATTTTAATATATTTTTATATTTTTTAATTTTTGATATTAAGATTTTTTTATTATAATTAATTTTTTTTACTATTTGAGACAAATTTTTTTAATTTTTAAGAATTTAATAATAAATTTTAATTTTTAACTTTTTATGTTTTGAATTTTATCTTAATTATACTTAAATTTGTAAGTTTTTAATATTTTATTTTCTAAATTTCATTTTAATCATAATTAAAATTTTTAATGAAATTTAAATAGTTTTATTTTATTATATTTATTTATCAATTACAATTTATATATAATTTAATTATTTATGTACACAAAAAAAATGTATTTTTCTCGTATCAAAATATTAATTTTTCAAAAGAGTAATCAATATATAAAAATATATATTTTAAAATTAGGCCAAATACTTAAAATGAAAGTCAGCCTGTTGAAATAATAATAAAAACATAAAATTCAATTTGTTAGATTATGAAAATAATAAAAATATTTGTTCTTAATTGCCATAAGCATTTAAGATGTCCTTAATTTTTGCTAAATATTTTAAAATTGATTTTTAAGATAATAATAAAAACAATAATACATATTATAATAGAGATTTTTTTTTTGAAATGGTATAATAGAGATGTTATTGTGGATATTAAAATATTAAAGAAAATTAAGAAAATAATAAAATCTAGTAGTTCCATTTAAGAATTTTTCAGCTAAATGGTGCAACTTTCCGACTTTCGATATTAATGAATACGAATATCGATTATTATCTATTAAAGAAAAGGTATCAGTCAATTCGTAGTGCAATCCACTCATTGACGGAAGCGACCGAAACCTCTCACTAAGCATATTGAACTGTATAAATCAAAATCATTGACTTTTTTTTTTTTATTTTATTATTTTATATAAATTGTAGGAAAAAAAACGAATTCATCATTTAAATTAAGGTTTTGTCATTTTTTATTATATTAAAATTATTAATAACAATTTGTCAGTAACTCCATATTTTCAATTCCAGATATTATAAAATAGACCACATTTTAATCACACTAATTTTAAAATTTTATTTCATTTTAATCTCTACTTTTTTAAATAAAATTACCGATTATATTAATAAAATTTCATTAAATAAAAAAAATATTATTCTAAATAAAAAAATGATTATGTCTAATAAATTCTCTAACCAAAATATAACCCGTTAAAATAGCATTACAACGAATTAATCTAACAGATATTATTATAGCGTATAATAAAGATTTACAATCATTTAAAATCAAATCTCTACATAAAATAAATTGATAAAGATACTCCTTAGATGTCTGTCTAAACTCCTGCATAAAATAATTTGACTGAAATGTTCTTCATTCTTTTTCAGGTCTCGAGTATAAATCATTTAAGTCTCTCAAACAAAATAACGGAAGAGAGCTTCTACGAGATAAAATTCGAATAAGATTTCAAGACTGATATCGTCGTTGCGATTCCAGAAACTTATAATAACTAGTAAATCTTCATTGAACATTATTTTCTGAAACAATCGAATCAATAAAATTTAAAAAAAAGTCAACCACAGAAAGAGATATATAAATTTTCCATATTAATGAAAGGTTTTCTTTCAATCATTATTTATTAACTGAGAAACAACTATTAAAATATAAAAAATTATGAAAAAATTTTATACGAGAACTAAAAAGTCAATAAAATTATTTTTTTTTTATAATTAACATTAAAAAAGATGTGTAATGCAGTCTAATTGCATTGTTGAATTTTTAAAGAGTGTGTTTATTTATGGAAAATAATTTTTTATTTTTATTTTTTATTTTGTAAGAAAGTTGTAGTTTTTTATGAAAAAAAAAGATGAAATAAATGTCTGATAATAAAAAAATTTCAAATTGAAAATAATAAAAAATACTCCATAAATTTTATAATTAAATAATTTAATTTTTTACTATGTACTAATAGTTTATTTTTTAATAATATAATTAATTTTAAATATTTTTAAAATAATTATTTGATTTTGGTTATAAAAATATTATAATATATTTTTTTATTACAAAAGGTTTATTGTTTTCCAATTTAGAAAACGTTTAGAAAATAAAATTTCTATATAAAGGAAAGTTGTGTGAAACATTTTAAAACTTGTTTTCTAAATTATAGCTAAACGTTAGTATTAAAAAATATATTAAAATATTTGTAAAATATTAAAAATTACCAATTAATTATTTTATTGATTTAATAATTTAACTGCTTTATTATTTAATTTTTATAATATAAAAATTTATTAATTAACCTTTGAATAGTATTAAAAAATTTATTAATTAATATTTTTATATTAAGAGTATTTTAAATTTTTATATAATATTTTAAAATTAAAAATATTAAAAATTAATTAATAAATTTTTAAATTTTAAAAATATTTAGATATATTTTTTCAAATTTATAAATTAATTAATAATTTTTTTAATAAACCAAAGTTAATAGTAATTTCCCATACTGAAAAACCAGAGACTAGAACATTCTTGCGCTTATTATTTCCCTCATCTTCGAGAATGTACCATTTTGTCACGTGAGAATGAGCACGTGAGAAGGTCGATAGGGCTGACGTGCCGAATCTATCCATGGGTGGTTGGCTTGGCATTGGCAATACCAACCTGCGATTCCTTTTTCCTTCAGCTTCTACTCTTTCAAGGCTGTCTTTGTAATTTTCCAAAATTATACGTTTTTTACCCGATTGGTACACATTTTCTTTTTTGAGGTGTTCACTTTTTTATAAAAAAGTACACATTTATGGTCAATATATAATTTTTTAATATTTTATTTTTTTTATGAAATCACACTTTTATATAATTTCTTTAATAAATGATTTTTATTTAAATATTTTATATTTATAATATATATATATAAATTAGGTAAGAGATCCATTTAAATTCTTTAATAATTATCAAAAGTTTTTATAAGTTTTTAAATAAATTTTTATTTCTATTTTTATTTATTATATTAATTATATCAAATTTTTTAATTGTTACCGTTCAAATATTGCACGGCCAAAAATATATATATTTTTAATTCTTATAGTAAAGGAAATCAATGGTCAAACACACGTTAATAGGCATATTTATATTTTAATATTTTTATTTATTAAATATTTCAATTTTTATTATAATCAGATAAGTAATTTAATTTTTTAAAAATATTATTTTTAAATATTTATTTTTTAAAAAAATTTAACATAATTTTAAAACAGTAAATTTATTGAAATTATATTTAAAAATATATTTTTTTAAATTTAAATATTTATTATATTACGATTAAAGTTTATTTATCGATAAAAATATTAAAAATATAAATATATAAAAATATGTATTTAATTAAAAATGTATTTCTACTTTTAAAATTTTATTTAATAGTTAATAAAGTTTTAAGAATAGATTAAATAAGTAATTTCAAATAAATTAACCCTTAAATTTTAAAAATATCTCAAGTAAGCACTGAATTCTAATTAATTAAGATGCTAGAATTTAAATTTGTAATTTGTAGATATTAGAGATATGAAATATTAAAAAGTGAAATTTTCAGCATTTTAAACTTTGTAGGATAATAATTTTTAAAATAATATTTAGTATTTTCCAGCTCGTTGAAATTTTATTAACATTTTTATATATAAATTTATTAATAAATTTTGTTTTTTAAATTAAATTTAAAAAATAAAAATAAATTATCTTATGCAAAAATATTTTTTATAGAAAATATTTTTTACAAAAAATATTTATTAAATACATGTTATTTTTCATAAATAAATAAAATCATACTTAAAACACTAGTATTTATTAGTTAAAAGAGGAAATTATAAAAAATTATTTATTGTAATTTTGATTTATTTATTCAAAATTTTACTGATGGGATTCTAAATTTTTATAAAAATAATAAATTATCAATAATATAATTAATTTATATTTAATTATTATAATTTTTATAAATTTAAGTATTGAATAAATTATAACTTTAATTTAATTTATATTTTTATATAATATTAAATTTAAGTCCAGTTTAAGTGATTCAAAAGAAATAGAGGTTTCGATATTTATAAGCTCACGTTACGCTTATTTCAAATCGACAAATCGACGTGAAATTCAATATTAAAGATATTAAATTTAAAGAATATGAAACATTTTTAAAATTTGTTAAATATTTAAATTAGTCGAATCGATAAATTTTGAATATTGTAGACGTATAAAAATATTATATATATAAATATATATGCATAAATTTTATAAATGTTCTTACAAAATTAGTTTATATCTATATATGTTACCTTAGAAATTATGTATTTAACATATTTTTAAAATTTTCATAAATTTTAAAAATAATTAAAAGACAAATACGCTAATGGAATAAATTCAAGCTCCCCATTACATTAATAGCCTTATAAATAATGGAGTAAATTTCAAATTTGTCTTTAAATTTTAAAAGATTAATAAGGTAACGAGAATTTCTTTGATTAAATCCACACTTTCCTGTTTAAGTTCAATTAAGCATAATTTCTTATAAAAAATATTAAAAATAATAATCTCAATTTAATAAGAAAAATTAATTTATATTATATATTAAAGTTAATATAAATAAATAATTTAATTTTCTTAGTATAATTAGTTCTCACTTATTAAATTTAATGTTGCACCGCTGTAAAGATGATTTTAATATTTTTAACCTAAAACTCGTTAAAAAAAATGATAAGCTGAGATTCAGAAAAATAGGTTTTACAAATGGTTCTGTAAGTTTAGTCCGAGGGGAGAGTGTTCCTCTCCTTTTATTCTTTTATAACGGCCTTATCGTCATTGGGCCACCTGTCCCTGTCCCTGCCATTCTGATACGGTCGTACGAGAATATCCGATATTCTGCTTTATGCGTAACGGCTATTTAATTATCCTCTGGCACGCATGCGGATGGTTCCACCAGATGGATGAGCTGGCCACCTTCCTTCTTCCGGGATGAGCTGGCCACCTTCCTTCTTTCGGGCTGAGCTGGAAGATGAGATTAAGGCTGAGTTTAGAGGAGGTCTGACCATTGGGCCGGAAAAGGCAGAGCCGGCCTGATTGAAAAATCTAAATAGGGCCCGGTCTTGAGGCTGAGTAGGCTGGACCTGATTCATGCGGGAAACTTAAGAGCCTCTAGGTAAGTGGCTGTCGTTATGGGCCTGGCCACCGGCCAGGGCGAAGGAATCCCGCCCTCATCAAAAAATAAATAAAATTTTATCATTCATATTTTATATAATTAAATTCAATCAAAATAAGTTATAATTTAATAATGTTAAATAAAATAAATTATTTCTAAAATTATAAAAAAAAATCACTATCTGGGTGTCATTCTTTCATTATTGTGTTTAAAGTGTAGGTCTTCTTTTCAGGTTCCTTCTACAATAAGCTTCGTTTTCGGCATGCTTGAATTTTGATTCATGTGGGCCTTAACTCCTTGTATTAGTGAAATATTTTTGCTTTTTTTTTAAAAAAAAAAAATTACTAGATTATAATAATATTCAATAAATTATATAAAAAAAAACTTATTTTTGTTATAAATTCCATTGTAAATATTTTTTAATGATTAAATTAATTATTTAAATTATGACAATAAAGCCAGCGTGGCAATTGTATTTGTGCACATATGCAAGTAATTACCCTATATATAATGAATATATATTTTTAAAAAATTATTATTTAATTTTTTAAAAAAATTTACTAGCTAATTTTTCGATTTTAAAAAATATATTAAATATTTATAATATTTTAAAAAATTTATTAGTTAATCACTCTATTAATTTTAGTGATTAAATACTATAAAAAATTTAAAATATTTATGATATAAATAGATTAATTAATAAATTTTTTAAAATTTAAAAAATCAACTAATAAATTTTTTAAAATTATAAAAATTAAATAATAAAATATACGGATAAAAGTAATAGAGTAACTAACTAATAAATTTTTAATTAAGAATATAAAATATACTGACTCGATTCAATTTAAATTTATTAAAGAGCTTCAGGGTTAAATTGAAATGAGGCGAAGGTGAATCCTCTGATGTACTTGAAGAAAGATAAAGTTATGAGAAATAAGGAAACTTAATTTATTATTTAATCTCTATTAATTTTTAAAAATATATTAAAATATTTTTAATATTTTAAAAATATATTAATTAATTATTTTTATTAATTTTATCTATTAAATATTAAAAAAATTAAATGTACTCAATATAAAATAATTAAAAATAATTAACTGAAAAATTAATTAATAAATTTTAAAAATATTAAATATTTTAATATATTTTTTAAAATTAAAAAATTAATTAAAACATTTTTTATAATATAAAAATTAAATAATAATTTTTTAATATATAATTTAGCACTCACTTTTAAATAAAATGTCAGTTGGTATCATATATATATATATATATATATATATATATATATATATTTGTTTTTAATTTTTGACATATGTCCATTATAACTTATGAATTTTATAAAAATATTTCTTAAACTTTATAAAACATAAATTATTAATTTTTAAAAATTTAAAGTGCTTGTAAGTAATGTTTGTACATAAAAATTAAATAATTATACTTTTATGAAAATTAAAAATTAAAAGTTAACAATAAAAAGTGAAACAACCAACTGACTTTTTATATCAAAATTAAGGATTAAATTATGTATTCAGCCATTTATTTACAACTTGTTTTGCCCTATTAGTATTAATAGCTATTTTTCACTACCAATGTAATGATAAATTTACGTAAAAAACTTAATGTTTATATTATTTAATTAGCATTTTAATTCAAATATTCAAATTTTGGATGAATTTGCCCAATATTTATATTTGATATAATTTTGATTAATTTATAAAAATTAAAATGTGAGAATTCAAATAACATGTCATATATAATATTTTATTTTTTAAAAAATATAAGATCCCTTTCTTCTTCCTCTTCCCGTGAGGGTTCTGTGCTTTTATAGCTTTGGGTCTTTAGATCCTAGTTTTCTAGCCCCTCTGGTCTTTAATGTACGCCGTTTGTGGTTAATAAAAGACTAAACGGTAGAGGTACTAAGGAATGAAATTTTCATACAAATTCTTGTAGAATTGAGAATGAAATTTTCATTTTTTTTTACATATCAGGTCTTGGAATAGACATGGGTTTTGAAATCTAGGTTGTGGATGTATTGAATGCAATGCGTTCAAACCAGTCAAACCACAAAATGAAGATGAAAGCTTGATGAGAAAAACTTGAAAGCCTCTGATTTTGTGGTTCAATGTGGGCCTGATTGCTCAGCTTTGGCTCATGGGTTTTCTGAGGAAGTAGGCCCATTTCCTGTCCGATCCAATGGCAAGACCCTGTATTTGAATCCGTGTGCTAAAGTACAGCTATATATATATACATTTCTCATTAACTGATTTTAAATTTAATTATGCTCAAGGTGTTAATTTTTTTAGGACAAAACACATCCATATATTAGATTGAAGAACAGGACCAAACTATTATCAAAATCATGTTAATTTTGACAAAATTTTTGTTCTAATATAAGATTTACGCGGTGCGCAGTATTCGGTTCAAATCAAAAAAATTGATCGAACCGAATTGATTTGAAAATTTGGTTTGGTTTTTTATACATTTTGGTTCGATTCGATTTTTAATTTCAGAAATTTTGGTTATTTCGGTTCGGTTTGGTTTTGATCAGAAAAAAATCGAAAAAATCAAACCGAACTGATTAGTGATAATAATATATTTTTTCAATAATATTGAGAAATTAAATCATATTAATATTAAAATATTTTAATTAAATTTTAAAATATTAAAAATAAAGTGTAAAAAATAAAAAATTATTAAAAATCAAAACCGATCAAACCGAACCGAATCAAACCGAATTAGACCGGTTCAGTTTGATTCGGTTTCTGACCAAAATCGATTCGGTTCGATTTTCATAAATACTAAAATTTCAGTTTTTGGTTTATTTAGTTCGGTTCGATTTTGAACCGAATCGACCGAATGCTCACCCCTACTCACGCACACTCCATAGCTGATATCGAATCCCAAAAAATCAACCCATAGGATGTATTCTCCAAAGGATTTCAACTCAAAATTCATGCTATATTATACACGCATATTCAAAATTCATGCCACACGCATATTCAAAATTCATGCCATATTATGCCCGTATATTGATTCATCCCTTAACTTTATGTTTTTTTTTTTTTTTACATTTTAAACAAGGCCTTGATAAATATTTAATTAAAACACACATGACATTTATATATTTAATCTGATGATAAATGTATCTAAATAAATCTGAGAGTTTTAAATTCTACTCATTCAATTTTTAATTCTCATTTCAAACAAAAAAAAATCCTAAAATATACTTGAAAATTGGATAGTACAAGTTCAGTCAAAATTTATAATTATTTCATTTGAAAGAAATATCTTGGAGGAATGGCACTTGTCCTTCAATGGAGGATCTTTAACATATTCTTTTGATGTATCATTCCAGGAGACTTTATTTTGTTGCATTGTTTTACTTTGGCATTTCTTGTACTATAATTTTCTTCTATATTAAACTTTCAATCTCATTTTTATTTTTTATTTTTGGTTCAATTTGCTTTAATTGAATTTAAATTTAAAATCATTCTGTTTCTAAGATAATTTCATTGATACTTTTAACCTTATTAAATCAATAAATATTTGACCTCTCTTTTCTTCTTTTTTTTTTAAAAAAAAAAACAAAATCCAACCTAGTACTTTTACAATGATTGATGATTTGTTTGGCATCACATCTTCTCTTAGCTCTTTAGTCAATCTTCTTTTAATATTTTGAACTTTTTAAAAAGAGGCATGAATAATAGTAAGTATTATTTTAATTTAATCTAAATAAATTTTAACTTAACTTGATTCGAATTTCCAACCTAAATTTAATTTAATTTGAACTTAAATATACTTTAATTTTTTAATATTCCGTCCGTTCATAATTTTTATTTATCTTTTCTTATTTAATTGTTCTAAAATTAATTTTTTTACTATAATAACATATAAATTAATTATTATAAATTTATTTAATTTTATTTTATTTTTAAAAAATATCTCAAAATATCTTTAATATTTAATTAAATTTAGTATTTTTAAGATGGATATGAAATTTAGTATTTTTAAGATGGATATGATGTAAGATTATATTGTTTAATATATATGAAAAAAATAAAATGAATAAAAATTATAGATCGAAAAAAATATGATGTAAGAGTTAAAAATATTATTTATTTAATATGAATAAGATGAATTTATTTGATTAAACAAAAATTAGAAAGAAAAGCAACAAAAGATTTACATTCCTTGCAGCCTCTTTATCTTCCCACCAGTTCCATTCAAACTTTAAAGAATTAAAAAAGACATGAAAAAGCTTTTTAGTATTTTTCACTTAGCATCTACAAAACAACAATTATGGTAGAATAATTAAAACTTCGGTACGATGGATAATTTTATTCTGATGAATAAAATAAATATTTGCTAAGAATATTTTATCTATTAATGGATCGATTTGGTATAAATAAAATTTAGTATCAAAGAGATATGAAGTAAAGAATGTGAAGAAATCTGAGAAGAAAGTAAAAGTATCAAATATATTCTATGATCTGTTTCTGACTCAATCCTAATTGTGATTCTGATCATGCTTCAAAAGAAAGAGAAATACTTGCTAAAAGGAGGTCCATATTCCACACTCAAAAGGCAACTCACTAACATTGAAATTACCAAAATTATTGTCTCCTATTCTTTTCTTGCCTTGGGCATTGCATATTGAATTGATGCCTTTTCCAATGAGATGGTTTCTACAAGAATTTCAATGGGAATTTGCAACTGAGAACGCCTTCCTAAACTTATTAATCACTTAGCCAAAGTATGATATTATGTGAAAATAAAATTAATATTTATGTTTAAAATTTTATATATTTTAAGTAATTCTACATAAATTTAAATATTTAATCTAATAAGATGAACTCTTTAACCAAATATTCTCGCAAATTGAAATTAAAGAGTGTAATCTTAAATCAACAAATAATAATAATAAAAAAGCATTGACACCCTTTAAAAGAGAAAAGCTGAACGAGACACCATAACAAGAAAAGAAGCTGCAGCCAGGCAAAGAGAAAGGAGAGAGAGAGGGGGGGAACTGGCTAGCTGGAGATAAAGCCTAACCAGTGGTGCAAGTGCAACACACAGAAATCAGACCAAGTCATGTATAGATTTAGCAACACAGTGATTGGTTTCTTGAATCTATTCACTCTCTTAGCTTCCATACCAATCATTGGTGGAGGATTATGGATGGCAAGAAGCAACACAACCTGTGAAAGTTTCCTTCAAACACCACTTCTGGTTGTGGGTTTTGTTGTGCTCATAGTTTCACTGGCTGGCTTCATTGGAGCCTGTTTTCATGTTGCATGGGCACTTTGGGTCTACCTAGTTGTCATGTTATTCCTTATTGCAACCTTAATGGGTTTGACAATTTTTGGGTTTGTTGTTACAAGCCAAGGTGGTGGTGTGGATGTGGCTGCTAGGGTTTACAAGGAGTATAGGCTTCAAGATTATTCTCCTTGGTTGAGAGATAGGGTTAAGGATCCTGACTATTGGAGGACAATTAGGAGCTGCATTTTGGGTTCCAATGTTTGCTCCAAGCTTGCCTCTTGGACTCCTCTTGATTATTTGCAGAGAGACATGTCTCCCATTCAGGTAAATTGTCTCCTCATAATTGCTTTTTTACTACACATCCATTTGAACATGAAATTGACATATTGAAGCAATTCATACTATTTCATATGAGAAAAAGAGGTGTTGTCTTAAATCCCACATGTATATGTTTTTGGGTGAAGTCTGGATGTTGCAAGCCACCAACTTCATGCAACTACAACATGGCAACATTGGTGCCTCAAGACCCAGATTGTTACAAGTGGAACAATTCCCCAACTCTACTGTGTTATGAGTGTGATTCTTGCAAAGCTGGAGTGCTTGAAGACGTGAGAAGGGATTGGCACAAACTCTCAGTCCTCAACATTGTGATGCTTGTTCTTCTAATTGGCATCTATTCAATAGGATGTTGTGCTTTCAAAAATACAAGAAGGGCTGAAACTGATTACGCTTATGGAGAAAACAGGATGACCAAAGTCAAACCCAGATGGGATTATTATTGGTCAGTGAATCAAACACCCATTATTCTTTCCTATTATTTTATTTTGTTGGGATATTAATTTATTTCCTTATAAACTTGACAAAATTATAAAAGTGGGTATATATATAGAACACAAATTGAAAAATTATATACAAGTAAGGCATAGCAAAGGGAAGTGAAATTGAAGGACACTTGTGGTCATCAAGTGTTTGATATTTTGTCTATACATATCACAAATGCACAATCTTCTTGTTGAGAATTGGTAGGGGCCTTCTTGTGTCTGGTTTATGAACAAACAAGTGGGCATCTCTTAACAGTTGGAGATGGTGGTTTGAACAGGTGGAGATGGTGGCATGACAAGAGAGAACAGCTTTATTAGCACAAAGTCTCAATGGGCTATGCTTCTTGGTGGTTTAAAGGTGAGACAATTCAGTTGTTTTCTAGTGAAAAGCTGGTGGCCATATTGGAAGTTTCAATGTCATCTTCTTTCTTTTTAAGAGTCTTCTCTTCTGCTTTCTTTCTTTTCTTTTCTTTTCTTTTTTGTACTAAGATGAAATTCACTTTTAATTTCCAAAGATTAAGTATTTATTTTTCTTTTTTCCTTTTTCTTTACTTTGCCTTCTGATTCTGCTTGAAATTCTTTTATTATATTCATCAGATTCTTTATTATCTTTTTGCTTATAACATATCATGTGTACATAATGGTGAATCCCACTAAATTACTATAGGTGTGATTTAAAATCATAAATTCATAGCCTTTAAAATTAGGAGGTGAGTCATAATCGGTTTTGAATCAAACCTAATTTTTTTAATTCGATTTAATTTGATTTATATATCATTTTAATTTAATTTAGTTTAAAAATAAATAATTAAATTTTTATTTTTTTAATTTAATTTAATTTAAAATTAAACCAACTGATTCCATGTCCCTATTTAAAATAACTTACGATAATACATCTCCAAACGTCGGTGTGATTTAACTTGAGAGTTATTTCAGGTATAAACTTATTTTCTTCATTTTGAAATAAAGAAGTTCCTAAAAATCTAATCAATTAATTTTTTATTTTAATTCTTTTATTTGAAATAAATTTTTTAATTTTTTTAATTTAAAAATTTATTATTTAGTCAATATATTATAAAAAAATTATTAATCAATTGATATTGATGTTGAAAAATAAATAAAAATATTTCTAAAATTTTAAAAAATTTAATAATTAGCCTCGTTATTAGTTTTAATTTATTTTATTAGGTATTATTTTAGTATGAAAAAATTCATTAATCAGTTCAAAATATATACTAATTAATTTTTCATAATATTTTAGATTTTGCACGGTACTTAACGGTTAAAGTTAATGAATAGATTAATTAGTAGACTTTTTAAAACTATAGAATCGTATAATTAGTAAGTTTTTTCATATTAAAAGGATTAAATAATAATTTTTTTAAAAGAAAATTAAAATTATATACGATCAATTTATTTAAATTTCTTTCTTCAAATGAATCTCTTCCAATGAAACCTAATTGTTTTAACAAGCTTATAATGCATTTTTGAAAGCCTCCCCAAACTTTGGAAAATTAGCCCTAGTGATCATGCTTCTCATAATATCCTTTAAAACATGGTTTCAGCTTTTAATTAGGGATCAACATTCGATTGATTAAAATTGAATTGAATTAAAAATTAAAATTTTAGTATTTATAAAAATCAAACGAAATTGGTTTTAGATAAAAACTGATTTAAATTAAATTTATCTGATTCAGTTTGATTTGATCAATCGAATTTTTTATTATTTTACCTTATTTTTAATATTTTAAAATTTACTTACAGTATGATAATCTTTACTATAATTTAATATCTATATTATAAAAAATAATATACTATTATTACTAATCTAATCGATTTAATTTTATTAATTTTTTTATTTAAATTAAATTAAATTAAAATAATTAAAATTTTTAAAAATAAAAATTAAATATAAAAAATAAAAAATTAAATTAAAATTTTAAATTAATTCAATCAAATTAATTTTTTTAATTTAAATCAGCGAGTAGTATTGCGCTCTTGCCATTACAGAAATAGGCTTTAGCCCCTTTGTTGTGTATGCAGTCCTATTAGAGACTGAACCACGGTCGGTGAAGGCCATGGATTCTCTGAAAAAGTTCAAATTATGCAGAGATATTTAGATAATTTTATATATAGCAAAAAAAAAAAATTATTAGTTCATTATATATTTAAAAAATTTATTAGTTAATTTTTATTTTAAAATTAATTAATTAAAATATTTTATATTTTATAAAATTAAATTTTTATTCGCCTTTAATATTATTTAGTTCATTTAATTATAATTATTTATTTTATTTTGTAACTTATATTTTTTATTTTTTCAATTAAAAAAAATTATTTTTCATCTATAAAATTTCAATTCTAATGTGTAAATTTTTTTTAAATTATTCATTCATTGTATAATTTAATTTTATATATTATTTTTATTATTAAGGAGTAATTATCTCAGTTAGATAATTTTTAATCTATTTATATATTTAAAATTATTTGTTAACTATTTAAATTTAGAGAAGTAAATTTTAAAGTTTTATAAATAAAAGTATTTTATGAGTAATGTTTTATAAATTAATGAGTTTTGTGAACTATTTAAATTTAAATTCAAAAAATAATTTAATTTTAAAAATATAAATTTAATGAATAATAGATTAGATAATTTAAATTTAAAAATATTTAAATATAAATCAAGTATTATTTTATAGGTAATACGTGAGATTATTTAAATTTAAAAAAATGAAATGGAAATATTGTTTTTATAGGTAATGAATTAGATAATTTAATTAAAATATAATAAATTTTATAATAAATAGAAAGATTTACTATTTAATCTGTGAGTATTGTCATTATTAACAAGTTAATTTCTACATTTTCAGAAATCTATTCAAACGTTTTTAGATTTTCTCCGTCAACGAAATAGTTCTTTTATCTTTTTAATGTTAAAAATAGATAAAAGAAGAGAAAGAAAATTTTTAAAATTTAATTTTGCCCTCAAATAAAACTCTTTATTTAGTTTTCAAGTATTGTTATTATTAACAAGTTAGTTCCTATATTTTTAAAAATTTATTAAAACGTTCTGATATTTTTTCAGATTTATTAGAATATCAATATATTTTCTAAAATCTATTAAAATATTCTTATTGTTTCTGCCTGTCAACGAAATAGTCACTCTTCCTGTTCGTTTTTCTTCTTGAAAAAGAAGAAAAAGAAAAACCGAAGAAGAATCGAAAAATTAAAGAATAAAAGGAAGAGGAGGGTAATTTGATATTTTATTATATTTTTAAGTTGAAAAAAAATAAAAATATTTTAATAAATTTTTAAAAATACTGAGTTGTTAACGATAACAATATTTAAAAATTAAATTATATTTTTTAAATAAATATTATATAAATTATTATATTATTTTAACAATATTATTTTTTTTATGAGTTTGCATGTTACTATTATAGTATAAATAATTTTTTCTATAATAAATATTATTATTAAAAATCGATTTAGGGAAGAGCTTTTCATCGGTTTATTGTTAACTTATATTGAAAAATATACTTATAAACATTAAAAATAGGTTATTATTAATATATTTTAATTAATAAAAAAATAAATAAATTGTAATTTAATTTTAATATTTCATTAATTTTTTATAAATTTTTTGAATATATATTTATTTTATATATTTTATATACATATTTTATTTTTATTAACCATTTATTAAAATTGAATCAAATTTCTGAAATTATCACTGCGTCCTATTAGTGAAGAAAAGTTTTGGCTTAAAATAAAAAAAATGCAGAAAAAAATATATATAATATAATTATAGTAAATATATTAAATTATTTTGAAAAAAAGAACGATAGAAATGACTAATATATGCACTTCGAAGTTTAGTCTGGTGGAAAGTGCATCCTGATAGATTTGAGAGGTCTAAGGTTCGACTCCCCCAATCCCTATTTCAAAAAAAATAAAAAGCGAGATGAATAAATAACTCGAAATTATAATAGATGATTTTATCACGTTTGGTAGTAGTACCTTGTTTCGCTGTAATCTTTGTGAAACTCAATCCTTGCTAAAGTCATGGCTTTAATGAAATTATTTATTGAAAAAAAAAAGCATTTAATGCTTAGACTTTATATAACGCCAAGTACTATGTAACGGGAATGGTCCGAATGAATCTTCCTGTAGACGAGGACTAGTTCCATCTTCCTCGACCACACATCCCAATTGAAATGATCAAAATGATCAAGTAAACATATACTTAAAGTCCCATTTTCTCGGAAAATAATTTATATTCTACAAATATTTTTTCATGAAAAATAACTTTTATGAAATAACAGAATAATTTATTTTTTATTGTTTATAATTTAAAAAATAAAAGATATTAATAAAGATATCATTCTAAAAACACAGAAAATAGCTTAAAAAATTAATTTTCTTTTTAATGAAGAAAATATAATTTTCTAAGTATATGTATATATTTTTGAAATAAAGGGAATCTTAATGCCTGAATTCAGAACCCACTTCCTTGTAATTGGCAGTCAAGTTGGATAAACTCATAGCCAATAAAATATTAATTATTTGTTCTAAAATTCCACAATCCCATGAAGCAATGTTGACATTTTAAGACTAAATAACCTTAATGACAATAACATAAATCCATACAATTCCTTGTCTAGCTAATTTTATTATTATGCCATTTTTCCAATTATTTATTTTTATTGAGATAGAGATTTCGAACAAATCAAGTAATTTTTATTATATATATATATAATAAATGCAGAATAAATTTAAACTCGAGATTTTGTAATCTTAAATCAATATCAATAGAATAACAATATAAAGTTTTTTAATTGCTTACATATTGATGTATGCATTTATCCAATTTTTTTTTTTTTTAAATAAGCAAAGAATTAGGAAAGAGATGCGTAATTACTGTTACTTTGTCTTATAATTTGACAAGTTGCTAATGACTTTGTCAACAATGTTATTTTATTTCATTTTAATTATAATTATAATTATTGATATTTTAAAATTTAAAGAATAGATTTTACATTATAAGTCTCTTCTTTTATTTATTTTTTTTTTATCTGCTAATGTTATCTAACGATCTTTCTGCTGCAGTGCCATCCATCTTTATCATGTAGATCCGTACGTATAAACGTGTTAAATTTCTTTTTACGCTAGGCGGCCATTTAATTTTTTCGACGCACATGCAGACAGAACTGCAAAATAACCGAACCTGTTTTCATTCACGTTACATCACCGGATTAAGTCATTTTCCACTGATTTTGAGCTTGCGATTGACCCGACCTGTGTCTCGTATTTAATTCGAAACTTAAAACGATGAATAAAAATTTTATGAGTTTTGGACCATCATTATTCTCTTAGATCTAGTATCATTTAGAGAAAATAAAATCTAATAATCATCAATTATAATTATAATAACACTAGATAATAAATTATATACAAAATAAATTTTAAATAGTTAATTTTTTTATATTTGTAATAATAGTAAAATTCTTACTTCGAATATTTTTATTTACTCGAGATATTTATCTTTATGATGAAAAAAAAAAATCCAATAATTGTATTCGGTGTTTGTGCCTCCTTCATGAAAAAATATATATATATATATATATATATATATATATATAAATTAAATGTTAAACAGTTATTGGCGGAAAGCAACGTTTGTAGCACAAATAGTTGACCACTAGCAGTGACATTCACTCTTTCTAGATAGTCTAAGAAAAAGAATAATTATATAAATGTTCATCTAATAAAAATTCAATTTCATATAAAAACAAATTTACTAATATTAAAATAAAAATTTATATTGAAATTTATATATAATTAATTAAAATATATACATCTAAATGCATAGCATGTTCTCAAATGAACTTGAATTCTTTATAGACAACTTTATCCCGTGTGAAAATGCTTTTCAACAATTGCTATAATTAAATATATACATTTAGCCTCCACTTTTCCCTTAATTAAAAAAATAAATTATTTTTAAAGAAAATGGATTTTTTTTAAGAAAAGTTATTTTTTTAGAATTTAAAAATCTTATTAAGGCTATATATATAATATTTTAGTTAATTATAATAAAAATGAAATATAATTTATGTTTTATATATATATAATGCAAATAAACAGATTTTACACTTATTATATAAGTTTTAATTGATTCCACACAAATTTCAATATAAGTTTTGGTTTATTTTAATATATAATTTTTTTTCTTTTAAGTATAGTATTTAAAGCTTTAAAACAAACCATAGAATGGATATTAATCTTGAT
Source organism: Manihot esculenta (assembly GCF_001659605.2). NCBI lineage: Eukaryota > Viridiplantae > Streptophyta > Magnoliopsida > Malpighiales > Euphorbiaceae > Manihot > Manihot esculenta. Next base: position 4,686,869 of record NC_035170.2, read on the forward strand.
ATCAAAAGGAATTAGACTCTACCAAATTGACTAAAACTCACCTGATATCGAGTCGAATCTATTATAGATCGAGGGCCGTGGATGACACGAGACCAAATCGATATCATAAGAAAAAGTGGTGCTAAACTCAGCTTTCTTTATATATTTATAGAACAAGCCACTAGAAATGTAAAAATTCAACCAAATGATCTGAGATCCAATAGAATAGGGTTTTACAAGGGTTTTGGTATTGAAAAATAAACTTAAACTTTCTGGGGAGGGGGTTCCCCTTTTATCCATTTCGCTATGCTTGCTGGTGACGTGTAAAGGCCTTTCCATGATTGGGACACGCGTCTCTGACATACAGATTCGGGTGTACGAGGGTATCAGCAGCTTGCTCCATGCGTAACGGCCTCTGATTCTCCTCGTACGTACGTTCGAGCGGATCTGCTAGGCTGTCTTAGTATGGCTCTGGATACTGGGCTGGGCCGAGAGTCGGGCCGGACGCTGAGTCTGAGAGGAGAGGGCCTGCTGGTCGCGGACTGGGCCGATCTAAGTGAAGAAGCTTGGTTGAGCCCGGCCTTGAAGGTGGCACGAACCAGGCTTGTCTTGTGTATCAAGTGTGTGGGCCTCTGCTTGATGGGCTTTTGGCTGTGGTCAAGCCCCTGATCTGGGGTAAAGAAATCCAGCGGTCATCAATTGCCCCTTCACCTTCTCGGTAGTTATTGCTCCTACTGCCGAGGGGGTGAATATCAAGAACCATTATGACCGCGCCTGTTTGTGTTCAGATGCCTTAATAACATCCTTTCATCTTTCTGTCGTTGCGCAGTTTCCGAATCCTATATGCTCTTTCCCCTTTCTGGCTTTTCTCCATTCTTCGTGTTCTTTGCTGTCTTTGCTTTCCTGTCATCATTACCTGGACATGTCCTTTCTTTCCTTTTCCATGACTATCTTTTAAAATCCTGACACCATTAGCTTAGAGTCTAGCATAGCTCTGCCCCGTGCTAAGGCCTCAGGCTCCGGGTATATATCAACGCCAACTGTCCTTCATTCTCACATCCTCTGCCGGAACAAGAGGTTCTCCCTTTCCGTTTCTCTGTCTCCTTCTTTCCTCTAGCGAGATTGTTCTGTTTTATCTGCAAATGATCCATTTGACGCTTTCTTCAAATGGAATGAGGTGAGCTTGAGTTTGTATTGCTTTGTTGCCCCAGAGGTTTGTTTTAATCTTGCTTTTATCATCTTGATGGAGAATTGTTTCTGATTTGTCTCTGTTTTGAAACTTTTTGCAGTACCTGAGATGAGAATGGGTCAGTTCAAAATTCTTGAAAATTTGATGTTACCTCTAAGGAGTCTGGACGGTGCTTTGGAGATCCTTCTGGTAGGGCGGCCGATGGGTGGGACTATTTGGCAAGCTGCTGAGATTGTTTTACCCAGGTCGTCTGGCCGGCCTCCTCCTCAGTTTGCTGTTCGAGCTCCAAAGAGGTTCTGGGCTGATGAGAGGTCTGCTCCTTATTCCGAGAAGAAAAAGGAAATTTCCTCAGTGCCCCCGTCGTCTTCTTTTGATATAAATGGAAGTGGAGAGAATGATAAACTTATTGTTCCCTTTGATGTGAAGTACCAGTATTATGCGAGGCTGAGATCTGCTGCACTCAGTCAAGCTTCTGGCGATGCCTTCGAATGTATGCTCTGCGATCTCCTTGGAGCCGTAACTAGAAAGCCCGTGTTTTCATGGTACATACGGACAAGCTCGGATATTATATCCTGTCCGTATGTATCGTGAATCACATCTGGGCAATCAGGGTGTCGACCTATTATAGGGGAACAGTGAGAAATACTTATGGGAATCAACTTGTTCAGTTCCCCTATAATAGCGAGACAGATCTTGGCCTTTTCTGAAAAACTCACATTCCGAGCTGCGAGAAGTCCTCTGAACTGAAGACTAGAATAGTAGGGTAGGTGATAATCTGTAACAGCCCGCTTACCGGACCATCACCGGCACTAGGATCCAGATCGGCTTAAGGCCGCCGGGACCCGTAGTAAGCCTACTGTCAACTCTGTGTACCTGATAAATCCCATACATGATCATACTTAAGCTTAAAACTGTTACTTACTTTTTTTTTTTTCTTTGCTTGACTATCTTTTCTTTCTGTATAACTTTCACTAAGCCTGGACTATGCATGCTCTGTCTGTATGCACTCGAAGAGTGATACCTGCTATGGTACCATACAGTAACTACAGAGATAGAAAAACTACCATGCACCAAGCTTAGCTCATCATCATCACAACATTATCTCAATTATATATCATAAAAGGATCATGTGCAGAGGGATAACAAGCACTAGGGCCAAGCACAATACTATAACTCACTATATAACTTGCTATTACATCATTTCTATACATTACATAAACTCTGTACTGTACATCATTATCATGTCCACCATTCTATACTATTACATATGCCTTTTACCCTTGCTATCTCTTTCTCTTTCTCTTCTCTGAGGCCCTGAAAAAATGGGGTTAGGGAGAGGGATGAGCTGCTAAAGCCCAGTGAGCGGAATCTATAAAAAAATCACATTTAAAACATGCTATCATATGATGCATCACTGCACAAACATTTCACATCTCGGATTGGACATGATCCCAAAACTCCCTCTGTCAGTGCCCGGCCCCCAAAGGAGCTCACACAGGTCTTTCACTAACTACTCATGGTGCCCGACCCTATAAGGGCTCTCACAGGACTCATCCAAGGTAAATGCCCGGCCCCCAAAGGAGCTCACACAGGACATACAATAATGACAGACTTATGGGCTATTGAGATCGCCTCGGTCCAATCCACATATACAAGTAATAATGCAATGCATCAACTTGGTGAATACTAATGCAAAGCATCCTACATAAACATGGCATTAATGATGCATGAATCATGCTAAAACAGTTCTTAACTTTTAAAATAAAGTTCTGTTCCACTCACCTCTGTCAACTGCTGAGCAGTCTCTGTAACTCTAACTCTGTGGGCCTCCTTGGTCTCTCGGGTCCGTTCCTACACAGGTGGACTCAAATGAGGACCAAACTTACTTAAACATAACTCTTAATATCTCCCCAAAACCCCTCTAAAACATCATAGGCATGCATGGAAAAATGGGCAAAAGAAGGCTGGACTGGGCACTTTCGGCGGCTGGTTCGGCGGCCGAAACCTCCCTCCAGAGACGAAACTCATGCATGTTCGGCGGCACCTTCGGCGGCCGAAAGCCTCGTCCAGAGACGAAACTCATGCACTTTCGGCGGCCGAACTCCCTCTTTCGGCGGCCGAAAGTCTCTTTCTCACCCAAAAGCCTAGCTTTCGGGGGCAAGGTTTGGCAGCCGAAACTGCCTCCACAAGGGGTTCGGCGGCCGAACCTTGCTTCGGCGGCCAAACCTGGATTCTCCAGAAAGGCAGAATCCGAGCACAACTCATGCTCTCAGCCTCCAAAATCCTATCAAACACCCATAACATGCATTCCAACACTTCTCAACTCACAAAGAACATAACTCATGCATATAGAGGCCTAAAAACTAGCTCAAGCCTCAAAAACAACAACAAAACTCATAGAAACTCATATGATCAACATATGCTCAAACTCATGTTTATACCCCCAAAACATGCCATACAACTCTAAACTTACTTGAAACATAAGGGGAGGTGAGGATCCATGCTTACCTCTTGAAGAACTAGAGGATTGATGATCCAAGTTTGGAGATGGGGGAAAACTCAATCAAAATCTCCAAGTGCTCAACTTTGCTTCCTTTTGCTCAAAACTCTAAAACAAAACTCAAATCAAGTTAAAACATGCAAGATTTGAGGAAAACATGAGAAATCACACCAAGGAGAGCTTGAACCTACCTTTGACCCAAAAACAGAGTGTGTACCACTCAAGTCTCGGGCAAAGGGGCTTTTGTAGTGGCCAACCGACTCTTCCTTCGGCGGCCTAACGTGCATGCGAAACCATGCAACTTTCGGCGGCCGAACTTCACCTTCGGCGGCCGAACCTGGCTTTTGTCCCCTTGGCCTTTTCATTTCAAAACTCAATTTTCTTAACTCAAAACATGCAAACATGATAAAAACACTTAAAAACATCTTAAAAACCTTTCTTATACCCTTAGGGCAAGCTCCGACATCCTCGAATCCCGACTTCCAACGGAAAATCCGCCGGAACGTAGGAATTCCGATACCGGGGTCTAGCCGGGTATTACATTCTCCCCCCCTTAAGAACATTCGTCCCCGAATGTTCCTCTCTAACTCAAACATACTCATAACATAACATAAGGCACATAAAGAACAAAAGAAACTAGAACTAACCTCAAAAGAGATGGGGGTACTGTTGGAGCATAGACTCCCTTGTCTCCCAGGTGCACTCTTCGATGTTATGGTGGTTCCAGAGGACTTTCACCATCGGAATCTCCTTGTTCCTTAGCTTTCTGATCTGGGTGTCAATGATCCGCACTGGTTGTTCTACATACGTGAGATCACCTAAGATCTCCACATCTGGTTCGCTGAGAACCTTACTCGGATCTGACACAAACTTCCTGAGCATCGAAACATGGAAGACTGGATGGATTCTTTCCATAGACATAGGCAAATCAAGCTTATACGACACATTTCCGACCTTCTGTACAATCTCAAAAGGTCCAATGTACCGCGGAGCCAACTTACCTTTCCTTCCAAAACGAACCACCCCTTTCATTGGAGACACCTTCAACAAGACCAGATCCCCCTCCTCAAACTCTATGTGCTTTCTGCGAACGTCTGCATAGCTCTTCTGCCGACTAACAGCAGTCTTGAGCCTCTCTCTGATGATGGGCACCACCCTGTTCGTGATCTCTACTAACTCAGGCCCTGCTAGGGACCTTTCTCCAACCTCTTCCCAACAAACTGGTGACCTGCACTTCCTCCCATACAGAGCTTCATATGGGGCCATCCCTATGCTAGCATGATGACTATTGTTGTAGGCAAACTCCACTAAGGGTAGATGCTGCCTCCAAGATCCACCAAAATCTAGCACACACATGCGAAGCATATCTTCTATGGTTTGGATGGTCCTCTCTGACTGTCCGTCAGTCTGTGGATGGAAAGCAGTGCTGAAGTCTAATCTTGTGCCCATAGCCTCTTGCAGACTTCGCCAAAACCTGAAGGTAAACTGGGGTCCTCTGTCAGACACTATAGAAACAGGAGCCCCATGCAACCTCACAACTTCCTCAAGATACACCTGCGCTAGCTTGTCCACAGAATAGCCACTCCTGACAGGAATGAAGTGAGCAGATTTAGTCAGTCTATCCACAATCACCCATATGGAGTCTAGTCTGTTGGACGTCGCCGGTAACCCCACTACAAAATCCATGGCTATGTTCTCCCATTTCCATTCTGGAATCGGCAGTGGGTTAAGCATTCCAGCCGGCTTCTAGTGCTCTAGCTTCACCCTTTGACATATCTCGCAGGCTGACACAAACTGTGCCACTTCTCTCTTCATTGCTGGCCACCAATACACTCTCTTCAGATCTTGATACATCTTGGTGGCTCCAGGGTGAATGCTATATCTCGCATTATGAGCTTCCCTCATAATGTCTCCTTTCAAGCTAATGTCATCTGGTACACATAGTCTATACCCGTAGCGGAGAATCCCTTGGTCGTCGAATCTGAACTCTTCGCTCTTGCCTGACTGAACAGTCCTGGCAATCTTGACCAACACTGGATCCTCATGTTGTTTCTGAGCCACCTGCTCCAGAAACACGGGTGTCACTTTCATCTGTGCAATCAAAACACCTATACCAGTTAACTCTAACTGTAGCCCTTCCTCAACTAACCTGTAGAAGTCCTTCACCACCGGCCTCCTCTCTGCTGTAATGTGAGATAAACTGCCTAGTGATTTCCGGCTCAAGGCATCGGCTACAACATTTGCCTTTCCCGGATGATACTAGATCCTGCAATCATAATCACTAAGCAATTCCACCCACCGTCTCTGCCTCAAATTTAACTCTCTCTGACTCAGGATGTGCTGTAGGCTCTTATGATCTGTAAAGATCTCACATTTCACCCCATAGAGGTAATGCCTCCACATCTTGAGTGCAAAGATAACAGCTGCCATCTCAAGATCGTGTGTAGGGTAATTCAGCTCGTGCTTCTTCAACTGTCTAGAAGCATAAGCTATTACTCTGTCATTCTGCATTAACACACAACCTAATCCCACTCGGGACGCATCACAGAACACTGTGAAGTCTTCATCACTAGTAGGCAGAGCTAACACCGGTGCTGAAGTTAATCTTCTCTTTAGCTCTTCGAAACTCTCTTCACATTGGTCAGACCATGTGAATCTCTGGTTCTTTCTGGTTAATCTGGTCATAGGAGCCGCTATCTTAGAGAAGTCCTGAACGAACCTCCTGTAGTAGCCTGCCAAACCCAAGAAACTCTTGACCTCTGTCACTGTGGTGGGTCTAGGCCAATTGGCTACAGCTTCTATCTTCTTGGGGTCCACTGCTATACCTTGATCTGACACTACATGCCCCAAGAATGAAATGCTCCTTAGCCAGAACTCACACTTGGAGAACTTGGCATATAAACCATGCTCTCTCAAGGTCTGCAGGACTATCCTCAGATGATGGGCATGCTCCTCTGCATTCCTGGAATACACCAAGATATCATCTATGAAGACAATAACAAAGTGATCCAGGTACTCTCTGAAAACTCGGTTCATGAGATCCATGAATGCTGCAGGGGCATTAGTCAACCCGAACGGCATCACTAAGAACTCATAATGCCCATATCTGGTTCTGAAAGCTGTCTTAGGTACATCCTCTTCCCTGATTCTCAGCTGATGATAGCCCGATCTCAGATCTATCTTAGAAAAACAACCTGCTCCTGCTAGCTGGTCGAATAGATCATCGATCCTGGGAAGGGGATACTTATTCTTGGTAGTGACTTTGTTCAACTGCCTGTAGTCGATACAAAGTCTAAGGGATCCATCCTTTTTTCTGACAAACAACACTGGAGCACCCCAGGGTGAGGTACTTGGACGGATGAAACCCTTATCTACCAACTCCTGTAGCTGCTCTTTCAACTCTTTCAGCTCTGCTGGTGCCATCCTGTAGGGAGGAATAGAGATCGGTCTGGTACCAGGCACTAACTCTATCTCGAACTCTATTTCCCTATCAGGTGGTAGTCCTGGAAGCTCATCTGGAAACACATCTGGGAACTCTCTGACTACGGGCACTGAACTAGGGTCCCTAACCTGACTGTCTAGCTCTCTCACATGAGCTAGATATCCCTGACATCCCCTCCTGAGCAACCTACGAGCCTGTAGGGCTGATATCAGACCTCTAGGCGTGCCCCTCCTGTCTCCTCTGAAGACAAACTCAGATCCATCCTCATCTCTGAACTTAACTACCTTGTCTCTGCAGTCCAAGGTAGCACCATATGCAGATAGCCAATCCATCCCTAGAATGACGTCAAAATCTGTCAACTCTAGAACCACAAGGTCAGCTGGAAGGCATCTACCATCTATAAACACTGGACTATGTCGACAGACTGTCTCTGCCAACGATGGATCACACTTAGGGCCACTAACCCATAGGGGACACTCTAACCCAGACGTCATCAAACCCACTCTCTCTATGGCTCTGGGAGCAACAAAGGAATGCGAAGCACCAGGGTCTAACAAAGCATACACCTCAGAACACCCAATGAGGAGATTACCTGACACCACGGTGTTAGAAGTGTTTGCCTCCTGCTGTGTCATCGTGAAAATCCGCGCCGGAGCTGACGGACCTCCACCTCGGGGACCCGCAGATGAAGAGGCTGACCCTCTCCCTCTGCCTCTGCCCTGCGTCATCACTGAAACTGGTGGCTGTGGCATGCTAGCTGGAGCTGTCTGCTGGGATGGTGCCGTGAAAGATGCCTGAGGGCACTCACGAGCCATGTGTCCCTCCTGGCCGCACCTGTAACATCCTGTAATCCCCAAACGACAAACTCCTCTGTGCGCCTTACCGCACCGACCACACACTGGAACCTCTGAGCCTGAACTCATGCCACTGCCTAATCCCAGACCTGCTTTAATCTTATTCCAGAACTTATTCTTCCTCGACTTCTGCGTGGAACCACTCCACTTCTTACCACTGGAAGTTGCTGCACCCTGTGAAGAGGGATCTGACTTACCCCTACCTGGGGTCTTAGGACCAGAAGACTGTGCCGGCTACTGTTTCACTGTACCCTGTATAATGGCACTAGCCTCCATCCTCCGTGCTAAATCCACCACGGTGTGGAAACTCTCCCTCTCGGCTGCATGGATCAAGGAGGAATACCTGGAATGCAGTTTCATAGCATACCTCCTAGCCTTTTTCTGTTCCGTATCATAGGCCTGTCCTGCATACCGCAGCAACTCCAGAAACCTGTCAGTAAACTCATCAATACTCATATCCTCTGTCTGCTTGAGCTGCTCAAACTCTATCATCTTTAGCTCTTTCGAACTATCTGGAAATGCCCATCCGGCAAACTCATTAGCAAACTCCTCCCAAGACATGTTATCCAACCTAGGGTCCACATAGACGCCAAACCATTCCTTCGCCTTCTTACATTTTAAAGTGAACCCTGCCATCTGAATGGCTCTGGTATCATCTGCCCCTAACTCATCTGCTATCATCTTGACTGCTTTAATGTACTCAAACGGATCATCTCCTGATTGGTACTTAGGAGCATCTAACTTTAGGTAATCAGTCATCTTTACCTTGCTCCTCACAGATGGGCCAGGTTGAGGTGTTTGGATAACTGGGGCTTCTGGTTGTACCACTGGTGGTGGTGGGGGAGGTGCAGAACTTTCTGGTGTAGAGTATGCTGGACTGGGGTAAAAAGGCGAGGGTGGATACATGGGATATGGTGGATATGGGGGGTAATACGGTGGATAAGGCATATATGTGGGATATGGGTGAAAACTCGGATAATCCGATGTACCTCCCATCGAATATCCTGGGCCCTGTGGGTAGGGCTGATAGTGGGGTGGATAACCATACCCCGAGGCCTGACCGCCTCCCTGTGATGATCCCACATCCTCCTCTGTAGTGCCAACACCTAACCCTCCATCCCTTCTTGGATCCACATCCATCTCTTCCCTTGTATCACTTGATCTTCTTCTCTGTTCTGTCTCCCTCCTGCTTTCATCAAAAGACCTTCTAGGGTCCCTTGCTGATCTTTCTCTGCCTGCCCTTTGGGACATAGCTCTTGGCAAAGCAGGGGGACGCCCTTCCATACCCTCATTCTCGGGCGGAGCTCCAGTCAATCTAGCTGATCGACGGGTTCCTCTCATCTTAGCTTCTGAAAACATAACATGAACTTTAGCATCATAGGATCCATGTAACAACATGAACCCTCAACTCATAACATAGCATATCATAGCATATCATTAAATGCACATGCATAAAATCATGGCATTACACATCAAGACAGGACTCAACATCCTATCCTAGTGGACATGATCTTCCTATTGTGCTTGCCCTCGAAAACAACCTCCTTCCGATGTGAGATATCTCTAATCCCTGAGCATCTTAGCTCAGCACACCGTACTCTAGAGGCCCTATGCTCTGATACCAATCTGTAACAGCCCGCTTACCGGACCATCACCGGCACTAGGATCCAGATCGGCTTAAGGCCGCCGGGACCCGTAGTAAGCCTACTGTCAACTCTGTGTACCTGATAAATCCCATACATGATCATACTTAAGCTTAAAACTGTTACTTACTTTTTTTTTTTCTTTGCTTGACTATCTTTTCTTTCTGTATAACTTTCACTAAGCCTGGACTATGCATGCTCTGTCTGTATGCACTCGAAGAGTGATACCTGCTATGGTACCATACAGTAACTACAGAGATAGAAAAACTACCATGCACCAAGCTTAGCTCATCATCATCACAACATTATCTCAATTATATATCATAAAAGGATCATGTGCAGAGGGATAACAAGCACTAGGGCCAAGCACAATACTATAACTCACTATATAACTTGCTATTACATCATTTCTATACATTACATAAACTCTGTACTGTACATCATTATCATGTCCACCATTCTATACTATTACATATGCCTTTTACCCTTGCTATCTCTTTCTCTTTCTCTTCTCTGAGGCCCTGAAAAAATGGGGTTAGGGAGAGGGATGAGCTGCTAAAGCCCAGTGAGCGGAATCTATAAAAAAATCACATTTAAAACATGCTATCATATGATGCATCACTGCACAAACATTTCACATCTCGGATTGGACATGATCCCAAAACTCCCTCTGTCAGTGCCCGGCCCCCAAAGGAGCTCACACAGGTCTTTCACTAACTACTCATGGTGCCCGACCCTATAAGGGCTCTCACAGGACTCATCCAAGGTAAATGCCCGGCCCCCAAAGGAGCTCACACAGGACATACAATAATGACAGACTTATGGGCTATTGAGATCGCCTCGGTCCAATCCACATATACAAGTAATAATGCAATGCATCAACTTGGTGAATACTAATGCAAAGCATCCTACATAAACATGGCATTAATGATGCATGAATCATGCTAAAACAGTTCTTAACTTTTAAAATAAAGTTCTGTTCCACTCACCTCTGTCAACTGCTGAGCAGTCTCTGTAACTCTAACTCTGTGGGCCTCCTTGGTCTCTCGGGTCCGTTCCTACACAGGTGGACTCAAATGAGGACCAAACTTACTTAAACATAACTCTTAATATCTCCCCAAAACCCCTCTAAAACATCATAGGCATGCATGGAAAAATGGGCAAAAGAAGGCTGGACTGGGCACTTTCGGCGGCTGGTTCGGCGGCCGAAACCTCCCTCCAGAGACGAAACTCATGCATGTTCGGCGGCACCTTCGGCGGCCGAAAGCCTCGTCCAGAGACGAAACTCATGCACTTTCGGCGGCCGAACTCCCTCTTTCGGCGGCCGAAAGTCTCTTTCTCACCCAAAAGCCTAGCTTTCGGGGGCAAGGTTTGGCAGCCGAAACTGCCTCCACAAGGGGTTCGGCGGCCGAACCTTGCTTCGGCGGCCGAACCTGGATTCTCCAGAAAGGCAGAATCCGAGCACAACTCATGCTCTCAGCCTCCAAAATCCTATCAAACACCCATAACATGCATTCCAACACTTCTCAACTCACAAAGAACATAACTCATGCATATAGAGGCCTAAAAACTAGCTCAAGCCTCAAAAACAACAACAAAACTCATAGAAACTCATATGATCAACATATGCTCAAACTCATGTTTATACCCCCAAAACATGCCATACAACTCTAAACTTACTTGAAACATAAGGGGAGGTGAGGATCCATGCTTACCTCTTGAAGAACTAGAGGATTGATGATCCAAGTTTGGAGATGGGGGAAAACTCAATCAAAATCTCCAAGTGCTCAACTTTGCTTCCTTTTGCTCAAAACTCTAAAACAAAACTCAAATCAAGTTAAAACATGCAAGATTTGAGGAAAACATGAGAAATCACACCAAGGAGAGCTTGAACCTACCTTTGACCCAAAAACAGAGTGTGTACCACTCAAGTCTCGGGCAAAGGGGCTTTTGTAGTGGCCAACCGACTCTTCCTTCGGCGGCCTAACGTGCATGCGAAACCATGCAACTTTCGGCGGCCGAACTTCACCTTCGGCGGCCGAACCTGGCTTTTGTCCCCTTGGCCTTTTCATTTCAAAACTCAATTTTCTTAACTCAAAACATGCAAACATGATAAAAACACTTAAAAACATCTTAAAAACCTTTCTTATACCCTTAGGGCAAGCTCCGACATCCTCGAATCCCGACTTCCAACGGAAAATCCGCCGGAACGTAGGAATTCCGATACCGGGGTCTAGCCGGGTATTACATAATCGTAGATGATGAAGTATCCGGATATGTAAATCCTTTAAGGATAGTCTTCCATTCTGTAATGTAGGCCTTCGTAACGTGCTGTAATGTACTTTTCTTTTAATGAAATTTTTGTTTTTTACACATACTTGTTCTTTCTCTGTCATGGATGAAGTACTGATACTGCTTTTCTTCGTAGCTTTAGCCAACTAAATTTTGTTCCATTTTTTTCGAGCTAAACTGACCGTATTTCGCGAACTCCTGCTTTTAGTCGATGAGCCGAGCCTCGGGCCTACTTAACCAACTGGACGGGCGGTTTACTTTTCCGAGCTTGACTAACCGACCTGCGAGCTCGGTCTTTACTTGATGGATTGAGCTTTGAGCCTCCTTTAGCCGACCGAGCTCTCAAGTTATGTTTTCCGAGCTGGACTAATCCGACCTGTGAGCTCGGCCTTTTAATCCTTCAGTTAATTTCTGAGTTCTCAGCTCTGTATGATCCCGAGGTGCCCTTGTCGCCTTCTTCCGATCTCGCAGCCTTTGTTTAATAACGATAAATCAAATCTTATAACTTTTTAAGTGATGAGCAAGTCTGACCTTTATCCTGCTCCCATTTACTTGTACTTTTGAGTTTTTTCTTGACTTGCCCCTCTGTTTCCTTGGTATTTACCGTGGAGGTGGTGAATTTTGCAGGTTGAGTTGTTCCTGTGGGCTAAGTTGCTCTGACTGGCGAGTTGGGCTTGTATTATGTAGGTGGCGAATGGGCTTTTGATTGATGAGCTGTAATCACGGATCTGGCCCTTGACGGATGTGGAGAAGCCCAATGATCTTTTTGCCCCTTTACCTTCTCACCGGTTATTTATCTACCCGTTGAGAGGGTAAACTTCGAGAGTAATTAATGATCGCGCCGCTCCAAGACAAAACTGTTCAGATCAACGTTCCGTCTCATTATTGCCTGTCATCTCGAATTCCTTCTGTCTTCTGAAGAAACTAGCTCTTTTCTGCTCTCTGTCTTCCTGCAACTCTGTAACGACCCGGAAATCCGACCCGTTACCGGCGCTAGGATCCAGATCGGCTTAAGGCCGCCGGGACCCGTAGCAAGCCTACAAACATCCTGTTTACCTGTTTAATCCCATACATGATCAACAAACATACATAAGAATTAAAACTTTTCTTTTTCTTCATACACCAAACTCAACCTGTGCATGCACTGTATTCATCATATACATAAACATTAATCCCTCTGTGGGATTTCATCAAAGCCTCAAAGGCAAGATATAATCTGTGTTGAGTTGGTTCACATATACATCATAAAATAAGATCATGTACATATCAAGGGATTAACATATACTATGGTCAAGCACAACTCTATCCTCAAATACATAGTTACATAACATAACTGTTCAAACTTTACATTACATTCTTATCATATGTCATGTCCACATACTCTAGCTATTACATACATATGACTTGACTTCACTCTAGCTGACTTCTTGATCTCTCCTGTACCTGCAACTCTGGGGATAATGGGAGTGGGGTGAGCTAAAAGCCCAGTGAGCGGAAACTAAAAATATTTGTTTTAATTCCTCCATTTTTAGGTACATTATTATTCATTTTTATTTTTATTATCAAATAACTTTTATTTTCATTCTTTTTCTTATTCATGCTTTCATGTATGCGTCATAACACAAACATTTCACAACAAGGATGAACTTGTCACCATTTAGCCCCTATCCTTCTTACTTATACATGCCGGGGGCGTAGAGCCGTAGCAGGCACACCCGGACTTTCATAATCAGTCATAGTGCCAGGGGCGTAGAGCCGTAGCAGGCACACCTGGACTCACATAGGCTATCATGACATACAAGGGCTAATGGATCATTCAACATTCATCCACATCAACAACAAAGTATGCAATGCATCATATTCGTGAATTCTAATGCAAACAACCTACTATTGCATGGCATAATGATGCATGGGCAATGCTTTATGATTCATTCATTTATTCATTTACTTTAAAGCTTAAGGGGGTTGTTCCACTCACCTGGTAACTGAAGCTTTGACAACGAACTCTGAACAACTATCTCACAACCGGGGGTCTCGGTTCCTCGGGTCCGAACCTACACAGGTGGACTCAAATGAGGCACCAAACATACATGAACGTGACTCTGAAAAGCTCCCCAAAAACCCCCTAAAACATCCTGAAAACATCACATGAAAACATGCAAGACATGGCTGAACAGGGCACTTTCGGCGGCAGGTTCGGCGGCCGAAAGTCCCTTTGCAGCCGAAAGTCATGCAGGTTCGGCGGCACTTTCGGCGGCCGAACCTCCCAGACAGAGACGAACCTTGAGTTTCGGGGGCAGGCTTCGGCAGCCGAAACTGCCTCCACAAGGGGGTTCGGCGGCCGAAAGTCACTTCGGCGGCCGAACCTGAGTTTCTGCCAAAGGGCAGAAACTTGGCTCCCTTGTGTCCACAGCCTCCAAAACGCCTCAAAACCTGCATAAACTTGTTTCTACTCATGCATACACATCATACAAGTTCCTAGGGGCCTCAAACAACATATACCCCATCTACAACACTTCAAACATGTCACATTGTTCAAAAAAAATCACATAAACCTAACATATGCTCAACTAACTCAAACATGCATCTTTACCCCATAAAACTTCATAAAACTCATTTAAAACATACATTGAGCTTAAGATCGGCTCTTACCTCTTGAAGATCGAGAAAGAGACGACTCAACTCGGAGATCCAAGCACGAGAGCTCCAGAGTTTCCAAAGCTCCAAAACTTGCCTTTAAAGTTTAAAACTTGCAATGTGGGTTTAAAACTCAAGAAAGATGGAGGAGATCTAGTGAAAGAACACAAGATTTGAGGAGAGGGAGATCGGAAGCTTGTTGTGGCCGAAAATGGGAGAAAACCTCGCCCATTTCGGCTAAGGGTCCCTTTTATAGTGGCTGGCCAGGCCACGTTCGGGGGCCGAAGGTGCCTCCGCATGCATGCAAGGTTCGGCGGCCGAACTTGGAGTTCGGCGGCCGAACCTGCATTTCCCTCACTCAAAACTTTCGGGCGCCTAAAGTCCCTCCGAAAGCATGCATGTTCGGCGGCCGAACCTCAAAGTTCGGCGGCCGAACCTGGGTTTTCCTCCAAAGATTTTTCATGCAAAAACTCATTTAATTCTTACTTAAAAACATGAAATACGTGAAAACATTTCATAAAATCATGGTTTTACCCTTCTAGAGGTTTCCGACATCCGAGGTCCCACCGGACGGTAGGGATTCCGATACCGGAGTCTAGCCGGGTATTACATTCTCCCCCCCTTAAGAACATTCGTCCCCGAATGTTCCTCAACTAACATATAAAGCATGGCATCAATCATAACATATGACATATCATACATGCAACACATAGAACAACTAACACTCACCTCAAAACAGATGGGGGTACTGCTGGAGCATGGACTCCTGTGTCTCCCAGGTGCATTCCTCTAAGTTGTGGTGGTTCCAAAGGACCTTCACCATCGGGATTTCCTTGTTCCTCAGCTTTCTGATCTGAGTGTCTAGGATCCGCACTGGCTGTTCTACATAGGTGAGATCCTCATGGATCTCCATATCTGGCTCACTAAGAACCTTTCCAGGATCCGACACGTACTTCCGTAACAGAGAAACATGGAAAACCGGATGGATTCTCTCCATCGAAGCAGGCAAGTCCAGCTTGTACGACACATTACCGACCCTCTGAAGCACCTCGAAAGGACCGATGTACCGTGGAGCTAACTTACCCTTCTTCCCGAACCGAACCACTCCTTTCATAGGAGACACCTTGAGCAAAACCAAATCCCCCTCCTGAAACTCTAGCTGTCTTCTGCGAATATCTGCATAACTCTTCTGCCGACTGGCAGCAGTCTTGATCCTCTCTCTGATTATGGGTACTACCCTGCTGGTAAGCTCTACTAACTCCGGACCCGCAAGAGTCCTCTCTCCTACTTCCTCCCAGCAGATAGGTGATCTGCACTTCCTCCCATACAAAGCTTCATATGGAGCCATCCCTATGCTAGCATGATAGCTGTTGTTGTAGGCAAACTCCACCAAAGGTAGATGCTGCCTCCAAGAACCGCCAAAATCTAGCACACACATTCTGAGCATATCCTCTATTGTCTGGATGGTCCTCTCTGACTGTCCGTCCGTCTGTGGGTGGAAGGCAGTACTGAAGTCTAATCTGGTACCCATAGCGTTCTGCAGACTCCGCCAAAACCTGGAGGTGAACTGGGGCCCTCTATCTGACACTATAGATACCGGGACCCCGTGCAGTTTGACAATCTCATCCACGTACACCTGCGCCAATTTGTCCACAGAGTAACCACTCCTGACGGGGATGAAGTGAGCAGATTTGGTGAGTCTGTCCACAATCACCCATATGGAGTCCAATCTGTTGGACGTCGCCGGTAGCCCTACTACGAAGTCCATAGCTATGTTCTCCCATTTCCATTCTGGAATAGGTAGCGGGTTAAGCATTCCAGCCGGCTTCTGATGCTCTAGTTTCACCCTCTGACACACATCGCAGGCTGACACGAACAGTGCCACGTCCTTCTTCATAGCTGGCCACCAATACACTCTCTTCAGATCCTGATACATCTTGGTGGCTCCAGGGTGAACACTATACCTGGTATTATGGGCTTCCCCCATAATACCTCCCTTCAGACCAATGTCATCTGGCACACATAATCTGTTCCCGTAGCGGAGGATCCCCTTATCATCAAATCTGAACTCACTATCTTTGCCTGACTGAACCGTCCTGGCAATCTTCACTAACTCTGGGTCCTCATGCTGTTTCTGAGCCACCTGCTCCAGAAACACTGGTGTTACCTTCATCTGTGCAATCAAAGCACCTGTGCCAGACAACTCCAACTGTAATCCCTCACTCATAAGTCTGTGGAACTCCTTCACCACCGGCCTCCTCTCTGCTGAAATGTGGGATAGACTGCCGAGTGATTTCCGGCTTAGGGCGTCTGCCACAACATTCGCCTTACCCGGATGGTACTGAATCTTGCAATCATAGTCACTCAACAGCTCTACCCATCTCCTCTGCCTCATGTTCAGTTCTCTCTGACTCAAGATGTACTGCAGGCTCTTATGATCTGTGAAGATCTCACACTTTACCCCATAAAGGTAATGCCTCCACATCTTGAGTGCAAAGATCACTGCTGCCATCTCTAGGTCATGTGTGGGGTAATTCAGCTCATGCTTCTTCAGCTGCCTAGAAGCATAAGCGATCACCCTCTCATTTTGCATTAGCACACAACCCAGTCCCACACGGGACGCATCACAATATACTGAGAAGTCATCATCACTTTTTGGCAGAGCTAACACCGGTGCTGAAGTCAACCTCCTCTTAAGCTCCTCAAAGCTTTCCTCACACTGATCGGTCCATATGAACTTCTGATTCTTCTTTGTCAATTTGGTCATAGGAGCAGCAATCTTTGAGAAGTCCTGAACGAACCTTCTGTAGTAACCGGCTAAACCCAGAAAACTCTTGATCTCGGTCACTGTGGTGGGTCTAGGCCAGTTAGCTACAGCCTCTACCTTCTTGGGGTCTACTTCAATACCCTGTTCTGACACAATGTGCCCCAAGAATGAAATGCTCCTAAGCCAAAACTCACACTTGGAGAACTTGGCATACAAGCCATGCTCTCTCAAGGTCTGCAAAACTGTCCTCAGGTGATGGGCATGCTCCTCTGCATTTCTGGAATACACTAAGATATCATCTATGAAGACAATAACGAAGTGATCCAGATACTGACTGAATACTCTGTTCATGAGGTCCATGAATGCTGCAGGGGCGTTGGTCAACCCAAACGGCATCACAAGGAACTCATAGTGCCCATACCTGGTCCTGAAAGCTGTCTTCGGTACATCTTCATTCCTTATCCTCAACTGATGGTACCCTGATCTCAGATCTATTTTGGAGAAACAACCCGCTCCTGCTAGCTGGTCGAATAGATCGTCGATCCTCGGCAAAGGGTACTTGTTCTTGGTAGTGACCTTGTTCAACTGTCTGTAGTCGATACAAAGTCTAAGGGATCCATCCTTCTTCCTCACAAACAAAACCGGAGCACCCCAAGGTGAAGTGCTCGGTCGGATGAAACCCTTATCTACCAGCTCTTGCAACTGTTCCTTCAGTTCTTTCAATTCAGCTGGTGCCATCCTGTAGGGAGGGATAGAGATAGGCCTAGTTCCAGGCATCAGCTCTATTTCAAACTCTATCTCCCTTGCAGGTGGTAGTCCTGGAAGCTCGTCTGGGAAAACATCTAAGAACTCACTCACCACAGGCACTGAGGCGGGCTCTCTGACATGACTATCTAACTCCCTCACATGAGCTAGAAACCCCTGACATCCCCTCCTAAGCAACCTACGAGCCTGAAGAGCTGAGATCAGACCTCTAGGTGTACCCCTCTTGTCTCCTCTGAAGACGACCTCTGACCCATCCTGATCTCTGAATCTGACTACCTTGTCTCTACAGTCCAAGGTAGCACCATGGGTCGATAACCAATCCATCCCTAGAATGACGTCAAAATCTGTCAAATCTAGAACCACAAGGTCGGCGGAAAGGCATCTTCCCTCTATGAAAACTGGACTACATTGGCAGACTGCCTCTGCCACTGACGGGTCACATTTGGGTCCACTGACCCATAGGGGACACTCTAACCCAGAGACCATCAATCCTACCCTCTCCACGACTCTCGGAGCAACAAAAGAATGAGATGCACCCGGGTCCATTAAGGCATACACATCAGAACAACCAATGATGAGATTACCTGCCACCACGGTGTTGGATGTGCTGGCCTCCTGCTGAGTCATAGTGAAGATCCGTGCCGGAGCTGATGGACCTTCACCTCTGTATCCTGCTGATGAAGAGGCTGACCCTCTCCCTCTGCCTCTGCCACTGGCCTGTGTTGCGGGTGGAGCTACTGGTTGCACCACACTGCCGGAGGTTGTCTGCTGAGACGGTGCTGTAAAGGCTCCTCTAGGACAGTCTCGAGCCAAATGACCCGCCTGTCCGCATCTGAAACATGTATTTGTCCCTGCCAGACATACTCCCTTATGTGGTCTCCCACATCTCATACATGCTGTAACCTCTGCGCCAGAGCTTGAGCCACTGCCTAAACCCAGACCTGACTTGATCTTGTTCCAGAACTTATTCTTCTTAGATTTTCTGTGGCCTCTGTCCCACTTCTTACTGCCTGCAACTGCTGCACTTAGAGAAGAAGAGTCTACCCTTTCCCCACCTGGGGTCTTGGAACCAGAAGACTGTGCCACTGACTGTTTTACCTTCCCCTCAACGATAGCACTAGCCTCCATTCTCCTAGCCATATCCACTATGGCATGGAAACTCTCTCTCTCTGCTGACTGTACCAAAGAGGAATACCTGGAGTGCAGCCTCATAATATACCTCCTTGACTTCTTTTGATCTGTGTCCAAATTCAACCCAGCATATGGCAACAACTCCAGGAACCTGTCTGTGTACTCGTCTACACTCATGTCATCAGTTTGCCTCAACTGCTCGAATTCTATCATCTTCAATTCCCTTGAACTATCAGGGAAAGCCCATCCTGCAAACTCATTGGAAAACTCTTCCCAATTCATGCTGTCCACTCTCGGGTTCACATAATTCTTGAACCACTCCCGTGCCTTCTTGCACTTAAGCGTGAACCCGGCCATCTGAATGGCTCTACTGTCGTCAGCCCCTATCTCATCTGTAATTGCCTTGACCCGCTCCAAGTACACGAACGGATCATCACCGGTCTCAAACTGGGGAGCACCCAGCTTCATGTAATCGGTCATCTTGACCTTGCTCCCTCCAGATGAGGTAGGTTTGGGTACTTGTGTTTCCGGGACAGTAGATACTGGTGGTGGTGGAGGTACAACATCCCCTGGGGTAGGGTTTGCTGTACTAGTATAGGGAGGTGGAGGTGGGTACATAGGGTACTGAGAGTATGGTGGATAGTAAGGTGGGTATGGCATATGTGGAGGATAAGGGCTAAAACTGGGGTAATCCGATGTACCTCCCATCGAATACCCTGGATGGTGTGAATAGGGTGGGTAGTGATGTGGCTGGACATAACTCGAGGCCTGAGTGCCTCCTTCTGATTCTCCCATGCCCTCTTCCGGCATGCTCACACCGAGACTGCCATCCCTCCTCTGGTCTACTTCCATATCCTCAGACATTCCTCCCTGCACTGTTCCCCTTACTGATCTGCTTCTTCCCAGATCTAAAGACCTTCTAGGGTCTCTAGCTACTCTATCTCTGTTGGACCTACTGGACATTGCCCTTGGCAATGCTGGAGGACGGGCATCAGTGCCCTCGTCCTGAGGTGGCACTCCAGTCAATCGTGCAGATCGACGAGTTCCTCTCATTCTATCTTCTGAAAAACAGCACATAGCACAAGCAATCATTAGCATCATATGGTTCATGTGGAAACACATGAACCCTCATCACATACATAGCATCACATCATAGCATTTATGCACATGCATATCATCATGGCATATCATATCATCATATAGACAGGACTCTACATCCTATCCTAGTGGACATGATTTTCCCTAGTGTGCTTGACCTTCTAGAACATCTATGAGCCCGACACTCTAGGTCCGATCATATGAACCTAGGGCTCTGATACCACTCTGTAACGACCCGGAAATCCGACCCGTTACCGGCGCTAGGATCCAGATCGGCTTAAGGCCGCCGGGACCCGTAGCAAGCCTACAAACATCCTGTTTACCTGTTTAATCCCATACATGATCAACAAACATACATAAGAATTAAAACTTTTCTTTTTCTTCATACACCAAACTCAACCTGTGCATGCACTGTATTCATCATATACATAAACATTAATCCCTCTGTGGGATTTCATCAAAGCCTCAAAGGCAAGATATAATCTGTGTTGAGTTGGTTCACATATACATCATAAAATAAGATCATGTACATATCAAGGGATTAACATATACTATGGTCAAGCACAACTCTATCCTCAAATACATAGTTACATAACATAACTGTTCAAACTTTACATTACATTCTTATCATATGTCATGTCCACATACTCTAGCTATTACATACATATGACTTGACTTCACTCTAGCTGACTTCTTGATCTCTCCTGTACCTGCAACTCTGGGGATAATGGGAGTGGGGTGAGCTAAAAGCCCAGTGAGCGGAAACTAAAAATATTTGTTTTAATTCCTCCATTTTTAGGTACATTATTATTCATTTTTATTTTTATTATCAAATAACTTTTATTTTCATTCTTTTTCTTATTCATGCTTTCATGTATGCGTCATAACACAAACATTTCACAACAAGGATGAACTTGTCACCATTTAGCCCCTATCCTTCTTACTTATACATGCCGGGGGCGTAGAGCCGTAGCAGGCACACCCGGACTTTCATAATCAGTCATAGTGCCAGGGGCGTAGAGCCGTAGCAGGCACACCTGGACTCACATAGGCTATCATGACATACAAGGGCTAATGGATCATTCAACATTCATCCACATCAACAACAAAGTATGCAATGCATCATATTCGTGAATTCTAATGCAAACAACCTACTATTGCATGGCATAATGATGCATGGGCAATGCTTTATGATTCATTCATTTATTCATTTACTTTAAAGCTTAAGGGGGTTGTTCCACTCACCTGGTAACTGAAGCTTTGACAACGAACTCTGAACAACTATCTCACAACCGGGGGTCTCGGTTCCTCGGGTCCGAACCTACACAGGTGGACTCAAATGAGGCACCAAACATACATGAACGTGACTCTGAAAAGCTCCCCAAAAACCCCCTAAAACATCCTGAAAACATCACATGAAAACATGCAAGACATGGCTGAACAGGGCACTTTCGGCGGCAGGTTCGGCGGCCGAAAGTCCCTTTGCAGCCGAAAGTCATGCAGGTTCGGCGGCACTTTCGGCGGCCGAACCTCCCAGACAGAGACGAACCTTGAGTTTCGGGGGCAGGCTTCGGCAGCCGAAACTGCCTCCACAAGGGGGTTCGGCGGCCGAAAGTCACTTCGGCGGCCGAACCTGAGTTTCTGCCAAAGGGCAGAAACTTGGCTCCCTTGTGTCCACAGCCTCCAAAACGCCTCAAAACCTGCATAAACTTGTTTCTACTCATGCATACACATCATACAAGTTCCTAGGGGCCTCAAACAACATATACCCCATCTACAACACTTCAAACATGTCACATTGTTCAAAAAAAATCACATAAACCTAACATATGCTCAACTAACTCAAACATGCATCTTTACCCCATAAAACTTCATAAAACTCATTTAAAACATACATTGAGCTTAAGATCGGCTCTTACCTCTTGAAGATCGAGAAAGAGACGACTCAACTCGGAGATCCAAGCACGAGAGCTCCAGAGTTTCCAAAGCTCCAAAACTTGCCTTTAAAGTTTAAAACTTGCAATGTGGGTTTAAAACTCAAGAAAGATGGAGGAGATCTAGTGAAAGAACACAAGATTTGAGGAGAGGGAGATCGGAAGCTTGTTGTGGCCGAAAATGGGAGAAAACCTCGCCCATTTCGGCTAAGGGTCCCTTTTATAGTGGCTGGCCAGGCCACGTTCGGGGGCCGAAGGTGCCTCCGCATGCATGCAAGGTTCGGCGGCCGAACTTGGAGTTCGGCGGCCGAACCTGCATTTCCCTCACTCAAAACTTTCGGGCGCCTAAAGTCCCTCCGAAAGCATGCATGTTCGGCGGCCGAACCTCAAAGTTCGGCGGCCGAACCTGGGTTTTCCTCCAAAGATTTTTCATGCAAAAACTCATTTAATTCTTACTTAAAAACATGAAATACGTGAAAACATTTCATAAAATCATGGTTTTACCCTTCTAGAGGTTTCCGACATCCGAGGTCCCACCGGACGGTAGGGATTCCGATACCGGAGTCTAGCCGGGTATTACAAACTCCTTCTGCATTTTTCACCCCCTTGTGTTCTCAGGTATGCTTCCTTGTTCTTCCATGGCAATTCCAAAGCTTCCTGATGTTGATAACCTTGAGTCGCATATTACACCCTCCAACATAACTAAGTATATTTCCCAGAGACTTTTAGATGCTCCGTTGTATTTCATTCGAGCACCTCTTTCAAATGAAAGGATAGTCCTTCCTTACCCTCCCCCTCCGGGTTTGGTGGATCCCCAAGAGGGTCGTCGTATAGTGTTTTTCTTGAAGCAGAGAGAATTCGGTCTGCCGTTTCCTTTTACCCCTTTCTTTATTGAGGTCTTTGAATACTTCGGGGTAACTCCTCGGATGTTATCCCCAAATTCCATTTTGTTCATGTCCTGTTTTAAGTCTATCTGCCTGAGTTGGGGTTTTACACCCACGGCCTGTCTGTTTGTCACTTTTTTCCGTCTGGTTAGGGCGGTTCAAAAGTTCTATTATTTTTCCCCCCGTACTGGGTTATCTCTTTTCACGGGGTACAAAGACTCCATAAAGGGATGGATGGAGAATTTCCTTGTGGTGGAGTTAAAATTAGAGTCCGCCCGAACGTGGGAGGTGCATCTAAGTTGGGGGGAGATCTTTCCGGGTTGCAACGAGCTGCCCCAATTGAGTCTTATTGAGCAGGTCGGGCTGCTTCGACTGACTTCCGTTGAGAGGAAGTATGACGTCGAGAAGTGTATGTTCGCGTCCAATCTTAGGGATATCCGGGACACGGGTATACTGCCTTGTCCGACTATTCTGTTTCTTCTTTGTTCATAATATCGGAAAGTATGCTGATTCTTTATAATTTTGTTTCTTTTGCAGCTTCTGAGGTAAAAATGGATGACATTAAGTTCCCCAAGAACTTTGTCCTGTCTCGGGATAATATGCACGCCATTTTCGACGCCTTTGGGGATGGGCGTTCAGTGACTGAGATTGCTGCGGAGATGGTTCAAGCTGCTTCCTCCAAGAAGGTTAGTCGTCCTCCCGCCAAAGCTTCTTCTAGAGCTTCGAAACCGAGCTCTCGCAGCAGCAAGTCATCTCGGCTGTCTAGCCGAGGTGGATCGAGCTCAACTTCGAGGCTTGCTGAAGGGTCTAGATCTGCTCCAGCCTCCTCAGAGGTCGTGAGGGAAGCCTCCCTAGCTATTGTGGAGCAGACCCAAGGTGCTGAACAAGTGGAGCAGGGTATTACCCATTCTCCTGAAAGGGTATTAGGGGGAAAGTCTAAGTCCCCTGTTGCTAAAGATAAGGAGGCCTCTGGGACAGGGCTGGAGATCGTCCTTATAGAGGACCCAATTCCAGAGGTTTCTACCCGAGATGCTCCTGCGCCTGTGAGGACTGAACCTGAGGGTTCTGAGGCCATTCCATCAAAGACCGGGGACAAGCGTCCAGCCTCCCCTGGAATATCTGTCCCATCTCCTGCTCGGAAGAAATCCAGGGCTACCGCAGGATCTTCTCCAGCTCTTCCTTCCATTGGGAAGGGGAAAAGTGTTCCTGTTGAGCCTTCGTTGTCTTCTTCTGACAACTCTCTGAACGCGTCAGATATTACTCCTGAATCTCCGGCTAGTGCTGTTGCTGACCTTCTCAGAGAGCGAATGTTCAACGGAACTACAGAGGCTTCGGATCCTCGTCTTCTTGCCCTGACTGGTCTCTTAGCCAGTTCTACCAAGGAGCAAGTGTCCTTCCGATCTCGCTCTCGTGAGGAGCTCAGGTCTTCGATTAGAGAGATGCTTCTGATGGTAAGTTATTTTGTCACCTCTCTTTAGGTTTGCTTTGTTTCTTTTTCTTGACAGTTGTTCTTCCTTTCTAGGTGACGGGCCTCTTTATGGAGGTGGATGTTCGTGATCGCTCCCTCCAGGAGTCCGTAGACCGCCGGATTGAAGAGGCGCGTCTGGAGGAAAATCTGTCTGCAACCAGCGATGCGAGGGGTAATCTGGTAGCTGCTCGGGAGCAAATCTAGTCCCTCCAGGTGGAGTTGCATTCTGCGCTGGAGGCCCTTAGAAAGGCTGATGAGAAGGCGACTGAGACAGCAGGGCATACCAAGTCTTTAGAAGCAGAGTTGTCTCAGACCCGTGAGGTTCTCAAAGCGTCTGATGAGAGGGCAGCTGCAGTGGAGGTTCGTTGTAAAGAAGTTTTGAAGCAGCTGTCCTCTATGACGGAGGCCCTTAGCGAAAGGGATGAGGCCGTGAGGCAAAAAGCTGAGGTCCAGCAACAATATGAGGCCTTAAAGGCTGATTTTGAAGGACTTCAGGTTCATCTGGAGGAAGTGAAAACTCAGAGAGAAACAGCCCTAGCTCGGGTGGAAGTCCTTGAGCAGGAGTTGAGCAGGAGTTGAGCACGAGCTCTGATCGCATCAGAGACCTGGCTTCATCGGCTGAGGAATTCAACCTTTGCCACCAGCAACTCAACCATGAAGTCAAGACCTTAGAGCGCAAGTGTTCAGCCCTGCTTGGGGTAGTAAAGCATGTTGAAGATAAGGCTCAGCTAGTGCGCGAGCAATGTATTGCGGAGTATCAAGAGTCTGACGAGCTGAAAAAGAAGATCGAGCAGGCCTGTGAGGCTCATCTTCAGGACTACAAAGACTCTTCTGAGTTTAAGGAATTTGTAGCTGAGGCCTGTGAGGAACATCTCGATGAATATAAAGCTTCTGGTGAAATGAAATCGGCTATTCTTAAGAAAGCCTTCCGTATGTATGTGACCGGCTACAATCACGGCTTAAGAGAAGCCAGACATGCTCCTGATACTCCTTTGGCCAAGCTTCGCAGGTACGAAGTGGACTCAGATGGCGAGCCAGTGCTGTATGGGGAGGATGATTTCCCTATGCCCCGAGGAGATTGCCGGAGGAACATATGCCGGCCAGCTGAGTCTTCCTCAGAGGGATCCGAGCTAGAGGGGGAGGACGTGGAAATCCTTGAGTCAGGGAAGGATGACCCTAACTCTGAGAAGGAGGATCTCCACCTTGAGTCAGAGATAGCTCCTGTTGTAAACGTTGAGGGCTCTGATCCAAGGGATTCCGAGCTTCCTTCAGATGTGACTGCAAGTAGAAATAATGTAGGCGAGGGTGTTCTTACTGATGTAAGTCCTTTAAGGACTATTTATCCCCCCACCTCATTAGAAGGATAATTTGTAATAGTTATTGTAATGAAATATCAGTTTTCTTTTTCCTCAAAGTATTCTAATATCTTTTTTCTCATATTTGTACGCTATGTATTCGCCTTCATAAGCTCTGGATTGCTCTTGAGTTGCAAGCTCAACTCTTAACTAATAGTCTGAGAGATCAAATCTCATACCTTTTAATGGCGACTAGCATGTCTGTTTTTTGCTTTTAGCTTTTCCTTCTTGGTTGTGAATTTGGACGTCTGTTCCCGATAGACTGATTTTGGAGTATAGCCTTTTCCTCCTTCATTTATCCTCTTACAGGTTTCTTCGTTTATGAGCCTTTTGTGAGGGAGCCCGACCTTTTGTTTTGGCCTTCATACCTTGGGCTTCTGAGGATGCAAGTCTATCCGAGCTGGGAGCTCGGCATTTTGCCCGATAGCCAATCTTTTAGCGTTAGCGTCTGTTTCGAGGTCGGTTCCTCTTGGCTATTGTGCCCCGAACCTCTTCAGGAGGTCAGAACCTGATTTTGCCTTGGTTGCTCTGGGCTCCTCTCTTTTTTGTGAGGTCGGAACTGTATTTTATAAGTTGTCCCTGCATATGTTATGGGAAATCTTCATTTTGGGAGGCTCTTAAGTCCTTCTCCGACCATTTTTGTTTTCAGACGATTTTTATGAGACCCTGGCTGTTTTTGTTCCGGGGTGACCTCGGGGCCCCGCCGGCAGTTTTTTGTTTTGTTTTCCCGGGAGTTCTACGGGATCCCGGTCTTCATGCTCCGGGAGGCATCTTTAAGATCCTCGCCGGCCGTTCCGGGGTGACCTCGGGGCCCCGCGGGCAGTTTTTTGTTTTGGTTTCCCGGGAGTTCTAGGGGATCCCGGTCTTCATGCTCCGGGAGGCATCTTTAAGATCCTCACCGGCCGTTCCGGGGTGACCTCGGGGCCCGCCGGCAGTTTTTGGTTTGTTTTCCCGGGAGTTCTAGGGGATCCCGGTCTTCATGCTCCGGGAGGCATCTTTAAGATCCTCACCGGCCGTTCCGGGGTGACCTCGGGGCCCCGCCGGCAGTTTTTGGTTTGTTTTCCCGGGAGTTCTAGGGGATCCCGGTCTTCATGCTCCGGGAGGCATCTTTAAGATCCTCACCGGCCGTTCCGGGGTGACCTCGGGGCCCCGCCGGCAGTTTTTTATTTTGTTTTCCCGGGAGTTCTAGGGGATCCCGGTCTTCATGCTCCGGGAGGCATCTTTAAGATCCTCGCCGGCCGTTCCGGGGTGACCTCGGGGCCCCGCCGGCAGTTTTTGGTTTGTTTTCTCGGGAGTTCTAGGGGATCCCGGTCTTCATGCTCCGGGAGGCATCTTTAAGATCCTCACCGGCCGTTCCGGGGTGACCTCGGGGCCCCGCCAGCAGTTTTTTGTTTTGTTTTCCCGGGAGTTCTAGGGGATCCCGATCTTCATGCTCCGGGAGGCATCTTTAAGATCCTCGCCGGCCGTTCCGGGGTGACCTCGGGGCCCGCCGGCAGTTTTTTGTGCCTTCTTGAGGTTTTTGCACAAGATTCAGGCTCATTGGCCTTACTGTCGCTTCGTCATTGTAACGACCCAAAAATCGGACCGCTACCGGCGCTAGGATCCGGGTCGACTTAAGGCCGCCGGGACCCGTAGCAAGCCTGACATAAAACCTGTAAACCTGTATAATCCCATACATGATCAACAACATGCATAAAAATTAAAACTTTTCTTTCCATGAACATCAACCAAACTCAACCTGTGCATAATCATTAACATAACATTGATCCCTCTGTGGGATCTCATCTGTGCCCTCAAAGGGTAACATAACCTGTGTTGAGCTGGTTTACATAAACATCATGGGACTCGAAGACCAGGAGCCCATAGGAGGCCCTGGAAAATGGTAAGTAATGTATGTATGACAGGAAGACCAGGACCCCATGCTACGGCCTGGCACAGAGTTAACTTGGACTATTTGGTGACAAGTTCACCCAACCCTTATGTGAATTGTTTGTGTTATGATGCATTTCATTAAAGCATAGTGTTAAAATATTTTATAGTTCAGCTCAATGGGCTTTTAGCTCACCCCTCTCCCCTTACCCCCAGGCTTGCAGGTACAGTATAGTGCGGGAGTCTGGATAGAGTAAAGAAGCCATGTTTATGTAATAGCTAGCAATGGACATGATCAAATTGTAATGCAAAAGTACAGTATAGTTATGTAATGAGTTTTATGGATGTTAGTGTGTGCTTGACCATAGAATGTTGTATCCCTTTTTATACATGATCTTAGAGATTGGAACAATTGGTACTCACTCTCACCAGACTATTCCCTTAAAGTGGGAGGTCAAGGGTTCGAGCAGTGGGGGAGGCGACCTAATTCCCAGAGGAAGGAATTGGGCCAAATCCACTTGGGGAAGGATGTGTTTGACGAGAACCCAAGGGGACAAATCCTGCCTGGAACCCGTGAGGGTGAAGGGATGTTAAGAGCTGCTCACAGTGGCTGGGCCCAGAGGAAGGTCACGGGCTGTGAGCGGTAACAGGGCCGGTCGAAAGGGGCCGGGCTGTTACAGTCATCTCAGCTGGTTTTTGTGCCTAACTGAGGTCTTGTTTCAAGGGATCTTTCTGAGCCCTGTTCTTTCTTTTTCATGGAGGAATATTATTCATAAAGATAATTCATATTTGTATAAATAATTTTTATTTACTCATATTCGTCAAAATACAACGTCTTTCTTTACAAATATTTCAAGGGAAATACCTTTTTAGGTGCTGGATGTTCCAAGCGTGGGGCTCGGGGTTTCCTTGCATATCTTCGATTTGGTATACCCCTGGCTTGACCACTTTTGTCACCTTGAAAGGACCTTCCCAGGTCGGTGCTAACTTGCCCGCGGCCGCTCTTTTTCCTGTAGCTTCCAGGTTTCTTAAGGTCAGGTCTCCCACTTTTAAGCTTCTTTCTCTAACCTTTTGGTTGTAATATTTCGCTGCTCGTTGTTGATAAGCGGCAGTTCGGACTTGGGCTTCTTCCCTGACTTCCTTAAGAGTATCCAGGTTGCTTCTTAACTTATCCTCATTGGTATTCTCACTAACGAATTGGACTCGATGAGTGGGGATCTGCAATTCAACTGGGACTACGGCTTCTGTGCCATAAGCAAGTGCAAACGGTGTTTCTTTAGTGGGCGCTCTGGGAGTGGTTCGGAGTGCCCATAGTATGCTATTGAGTTCTTCTGCCCAATTCTCCTTTGCGCCATCCAGCCGTTTCTTTAATCCTTGAAGGATAGCTCTGTTGGTGACTTCTGTTTGGCCATTAGTCTGAGGATGAGCCACGGAGGAGAACTTATGCCATATGCCCATGTTCATCGTGAAGGCTCTGAAAATACTTGTAATACCCAGCTAGACTCCGGTATCGGAATTCCTACCGTCCGGTGGAATCTCGGATGTCGGAGACCTCTAGAAGGGGTAAAATCATGTTTTCATGAAATATTTTAATGTTTTTGATGATTTTAAGTAAAAAGGAAATGAGTTTTTGAATAAAAACAACCTTGGAGGAAAGCTCAGGTTCGGCCGCCGAACCTCAAGTTCGGCCGCCGAACATGCATGCGTTTTGGAGGCACGTTAGGCCCCCGAAAGCATGAGTTAGGGAAGTCCAGGTTCGGCCGCCGAACATTGCATGGATGCGGAGGCACATTCGGCCCCCGAACGTGGCCTGGCCAGCCACTATAAAAGGGGCACTTAGCCGAAATGGGCGAGCTTTCTCCTATTTTCGGCCACAGTGAGCTTCCGACCTTCCCTTTGCAAATCTTGTGTTCTTCCTCCAAATCTCTTCCATTTTTCTTGAGTTTTAAACTCACATTGCAAGTTTTGAGCATTTAAACCAAGTTTTGGAGCTTTGGAAACTCAGGAGCTCATTTTCGGGGATCTCCAAGTTTAGGTCGTCTCCCTCTCGATCTTCAAGAGGTAAGAGCCGATCTTAAGCTCCTTAGGTGTTTTAAATAAGTTTTATGCAAGATCTATGGGTAGAAATGCATGTTAGGTTATGTGTTGAGTTATGGGTTAATATTGATGTTTTGAGCAATGTGTGTTGATTTTGTGTGTTTGAAGTGTTGTAGATGGGGTATTTGCTTGTTTGAGGCCCCTAGGAGCTTGTATGCATGTTTTGGTTGAATGGTATGCATGATTTGAGCTTGGGAGGCGAAATGTGCATTCAGGAGCCAAGTTTCTGCCCTTTGGCAGAAACCAGGTTCGGCAGCCGAAGGAGCTTTCGGCCGCCGAACATGGCTGGTGAGGCAGGCCTTTCGGCTGCCGAAGTTGCCCCCGAAAGGAGACTTTCGTCTCTATCTGGGACTTTCGGCCGCCGAAGGTGCCGCCGAACCTGCCTGACTTTCGGCTCTGGAGGGACTTTCGGCCGCCGAACCTGCCGCCGAAAGTGCCCTGTCCAGCCATTTCATGCATATTTCTACGTGATGTTTTCATGATGTTCTAGGGGGGTTTTTGGGGAGTTTATTAGAGTTATGTTTATGTATGATTGGTCCCTCATTGGAGTCCACCTGTGTAGGTTCGGACCCGAGGAACCGAGGACCTCAGCAGTGAGATAGCTGCTTCAGAGTCTGTAGAGCTTCAGCTAGAGGTGAGTGGAATGAACCTTAAGTTTTTAAATAAATGAAATATAACTTTTTGGAGCATGTTCATGCATCATATATGCCATGTGATATTTTAGGTTGTTTGCATTAGTATTCACGAATATGTTGCATTGCATAATATGATGTGGATGTGGATTGGCTATTGGATGATCCTCTAGTCCTCCTATGGTATGATATGATGATGACACGGTATGGACTGCCAGTGAGGCCCATTCTACGCCCCTGGACTATGTTAAGAGAAAGACCAGTGAGGCCCATTCTACGCCCCTGGCATATTGGAATGTTATGTTATGTAATGTATGTAAGAGAAAGACCAGTGAGGCCCATTCTACGCCCCTGGCACGATTGGACTATGTTGAGGACTATAGGTGACAATACCATCCTTATGTGATATGTTTGTGATGTGTTGCATTTCATGGAAGCATGAAATATTTAATATATGTTTTCTCTATTCTGCTCACTGGGCTTTATAGCTCACCCCCCTCCCCTAACCACAGATGTGCAGGTACAGGGTAGACCAGGAGGTTAGCCAGAGTATGAAGCAATGTTATGTAATAGTTAGATTGTGGACATGACAATTGTATAATGATGTAATGTAAAAGAGTTTTAAGTTATGTTATGTAATTTGAATATTGAGGATAGAGTTGTGCTTGACCAATACAGATTGTTAATCCCACTTGTATGTACATGGTCTTTATGATATGAGATATGAGCTTATGTTTCAACCAAGCCTATGTATGATGAGATACCCCATTGGAGCATTTGATGAGGGCTCCAGTGGAGGTTTATGTTATGTTTATGTTTAAGTATAGGTGGAGCTTGGTTGTCATATGAGAATGTTTACATGTTTACAGGTTTATGCGTTTTGTTAATCATGTATGGGATTTACAGGTTTACAGGTTACATGTTAGGCTTGCTACGGGTCCCGGCGGCCTTAAGCCGATCTGGATCCTAGCGCCGGTAGCGGTCCGATTTTCGGGTCGTTACAATACTGCAGTCAAATTGTCTGCCGTTGTCTGAGATAAGTACTCTAGGTATGCCAAATCTGCAGATGATATGCCCCCATACGAAATCTATCATCTTGCGAGCTGTGATTGTGGCTATTGCTTCTGCCTCTGGCCATTTCGAGAAGTATTCCACAGCCACCACTACGAATTTCCTTTGCCCCGTAGTCTTGGGGAAAGGTCCCAGGATGTCGATTCCCCATTGTGAGAAAGGCCATGGACTGGATATGCTTGCTTGAGGAGTGGCAGGGGTTCTGATGGCGTTAGCAAATCTCTGACATACGTCGCACCTCCGGACAAACTCTTCTGCTTCTTTTTTAACAGTGGGCCAGTAGTACCCTTGCCTGAATATTTTGTTGGCTAATGTCCCTGCTCCCTCGTGAGCCCCACATAGGCCTCTATGTATTTCCTCCATTACCTTTGCAGCTTCTTCCGGACTCACACACCGGAGCCATGGGCTGGACTTCCCTTTTCTGTATAAGGTTTCCCTTATTGCTTGGTAGTTGGCAGCACGAGCTGCTATCTTTCTGGCTTCATCTTTATCTTCGGGGAGCTCACCCTCCTCCAAGTATCTCACGTATGGGGTCATCCAAGTTGGGCTCTGCTCTACCTGCAATACCGTGTTTGTCTTTTTAAAAGCAGGTGTACGGACATGCTGTATATATACTTCGTCGGGAAGCTGTTCTAACTCCTCTTTGGTCAATCGACTAAGCAGGTCTGCTTCCTCATTTTCATCCCGAGGTATTCTTTGAAATCTGACGATAACTCCCCGACCCGTGAGCTCGGCTTCTATAGTTTTTACTTTATCAAGATAGTTCTGCATGATGGGGTCCCTAGCCTGATATACTCCCGTCACCTGGTTGATCACCAACTGAGAGTCGCTATTCACCTCGAGGTCTGTTACCCCGACCTCCGAAGCTACCAACATTCCATTTACCAGGGCTTCATATTCGGCCATATTGTTAGAAGCCGTGAAGTCTAGACGCAAGGCATAACATACTTTAAAACCTTCTGGCCCCTTAAGCATTATCCCAGCGCCACTACCCTCAGCACCTGATGCTCCGTCTACATACAGCTTCCAGCTAAATTCTTGGGGGGGCTCTCTCTCTTCCCCCTTTCTTGATATCTCTTTGGGTGATCCTCCTTTCTCCTCATTGAATGCGCACTCCGCTATGAAGTCAGCCAGAGCTTGGGATTTTATGGCTGTTCGAGGTCGGTACTCTAGACAGTAAGGGCTAATTTCTACAGACCATGCCAACATCCGCCCTGAAGTTTCCGGCCTATGTAGAATCTTCTTTAAGGGTTGGTCTGTCATCACGACTCCTTGGTGGCCTTCTAGATAAACTCTAAATTTCTGGACTGCTAGCAATAAGGCGTAAGCCAATTTTTCAATGTTCGAATATCTAACCTCAGTGTCTCTGAGTACCTTGCTAACGTAGAAAACAAGTTTCTGCTCTTCTTCTTCCACCCTTACTAGCACTGCGCTGACTGCTTGTTCTGAGGCGAGCTAAGATACTTCTTAAGCTCTATGAAGGCCTTTTGGCAATCTTCTGTCCATTCGAAATTCGGTACTTTTCTCAACTTTTTGAAGAATGGCAAGCACTTCTCTGCCGACCTTGACATGAATCGGTTAAGCGCTACTACTCTCCCAGTCAGTCTCTGAACATCTCTTACACAGGTCGGTTCTGGCATATTCAGTATGGCCTCCACTTTCTCCGGATTAGGCTCAATGCCTTTACCACTCACCATGCACCCCAAAAATTTTCCTCCCCTAATGAAGAAGGCACATTTTGCTGGGTTCAACTTCATTCTGTATTGATCTAACACCCCAAATATCTCCCTCAAATCTGCTATGTGTTGCTGGAAAGTGGAACTTTTGACCACCATATCATCCACATACACCTCCAGATTTCTACCGATCTGGTTTTTGAAGATTTTATTCATCAACCTCTGATACGTCGCCCCGGCATTTCTCAATCCAAAGGGCATAGCCCTATAACAATAAGTTCCATCTTCAGTTATAAATGAGGTCTTTTCCTCATCCGACCTTTCCATTGGGATTTGATGATAACCCGACATAGCATCTAAAGAAGACATATAATCAAAACCGGCCGTTGAGTCGACCATTTTATTAATATCAGGTAGGGGGTAACAATCTTTAGGGCAGGCCTTATTTAGGTCGGTAAAATCTATACACATCCTGTATTTGCCATTGGCTTTTTTGACTAACACATGATTTGCCAACCACTGTGGGTATGTGACTTCCCTAATAAAACCTGCCTCTTCTAGCTTCTGCACTTCGTCCCGGGTGGCCTGCTGCTTCTCTTTTCCCACTACTCTCTTCTTTTACTTTACTGGTCTGGCCTCGGGGAGGACATTCAATCGGTGTGTCATCACTTTGGGGTCAATTCCCAGCATGTCTGAAGGCTTCCATGCGAAGGTCGGCGCGTGACTTCGGATCAGGGCCATGACTTCACCTTTTTGTTCTTTGGTGAGGCTGGCATTAAGACTGAAGACCTTGTTTGCATCTGCTTCTGATAAGGGGAAGGTTTCCAACTCTCCAACTGGCTCTGTCCGGGCTTCTTTTGTTTCATCTCTGACCTCCAGAACTTCCGAGTCGAGTCCTTCTCCAGCTGAGCTCGGCTCTGTTACTGTGACCAAGTATACCGCCCTTGCTTCTTCCTGGCTGCCCCGGACCATTCCCACTCCTTCTTTCGTTGGGAACTTAAGTGCCAAATACCTGATGCTAGTGACAGCTTCAAAGTCAAACAACGCCGGTCTCCCCAAAATCGCATTGTAGCTCAGTGGGAGTTTGACCACCAAAAACACCTCATGATGGGTGCGAGCTCTGGGTGCTTCTCCCAAGGTAAGAGCCAGCTTCACCTTTCCCTCTACAAGTACCGGTGCTCCTCCGATCCCCTTGATTGGTGACTGGTCCCGAACCAGCTGTTCCTCTAGAATTCCCATCTGCTGAAACACTCGGTATGGTAGCAAGTTGACTTTACTCCCATCATCCACTAAGACCTTCTTTACCCGATAATTATGAATGACGGCTTCAATGACAAGCGCGTCATCATGGGGCATCTGAATACCCTGAGCATCTTCTGAGGAGAAAGTGATGATCATGGGAGAGTGGTCAACGATTTGCATGACTTCACTATTGCTGGTCTCTCCTTCCCGGTTTCTCTTCTTTCCTCGACGACTCATCCGTCCTCTCGTTCCTCCAACAATCATGTGGATGGTCCCACTGGACCCATCATTCACTGGTCCAGCTCCTATTCTCCTAGGCGTCTGAGTTGTCGGACCAGGCTGAGGCCTCTGTCCCTCTGGTTTCTTCACAAATTTTTTGAGGTGCCCCCTTTTTATTAGCCTCTCAATCTCCGCGATTAACTGAAAACAGTTATTCGTATCGTGCCCATGGCTCCGGTGGTACTGACAATACTTGTCAGGATTTCTTTGATCTGTTTCCGACTTCATGGGTTTGGGCCACTGGAGGAACTCCTTATCCTGGACTGCCATGAGCACTTCGGCTCTGGAAGCGTTGAGGGGGGTTGGTTTCTCGGGAACCCAAGGAGGGAGCACTCTTGGTTCAAGAGCCCGAGGAGGAGGTGGAGGCCTTTGATCCCTTCTCTCCTAGGCCTGTTTGTACGGCTCAGGCCTCTTTTCATGTTTCTTCTCGTGTCTCTCCGGCCTTCTCTCCTCCGGGGCTTTTTCTTTTCCGGCCATCCCTTTAGCAAATCTACTCGTCACCAAGGTGTCATCCTGCCTTATATACTTCTTCGCCCTCTTCATCAACTCAGCCAGTGAGGTCGGAGGTTTCCTGCTCAAAGAACCAAAGAACTCGGCAGAGGTTGTTCCCTTTTGCATGGCCTCCACCGCCCTTCCTTCATCCAGCTCGGGAATCTGCAGGGCCTCCGTATTGAAGCGGGCGACATACTCTCTGAGTGATTCACCTTCTTTCTGTTTCACTGTTTCTAGATAGCTCGTCTTCCTATCAGCTGGCACCTCGGCTATGAACCGGCTGATGAAGCGGGTGGCAAGATCTCCAAAACTTCTAATGCTTCTGGCCTCCAGGCTGTTGAACCACGCCCGCGTCGGTCCCGAGAGCGTTGTTGGGAACACCTTACACATTAAGGCATCTGACAGGGTTTGCAACTCCATAAAGGTCTTATGCTCTCTCGGGTTACCAGCTCCATTATAGGCCGCCATTGGCGGCATCATAAACTTCTTGGGAACGGTCTCCTGCTGCACTATCTTTGAGAAGGGAGAAGAAGTGGGCAAGGAGGTTTCGCTTTGATCTTTCTTACCTAGCTCGGCTAAGAGCTGCTCTTTCAACCTTTTCAGCTTTTGGTTCATTTTCTCGTCTTCCGGGCTGGTTCCTTTGCCCCAGCTGTATTCCTCCTCCCCTGTTTCAGTTCCTGTTTCCCTGGTTGTTCCGGCAGAATAGTTGTCCGCCTCCTCATTTTCTATCAACTCTCTTGCCCTTCTCCCATGGATTCGGGCCTCCGGTTCTTCCTCTTCCCCGGTATCGTGGCTGTTAGTTTGGAGGCGGTCAGGGGTAGGTCGGGGTTCATTAGTTCTGGGTTCCTCCACTACTGGGAGTGCATTTACTGGGGTGCTAAGGCCCCTCTGTTGCATTAGCTGCCCCAACCAGTGAGCAGTAGTCTGTAGCTGGAGAGCCATAGTTTGAATGTCCTGGTTAGACAGAGTCATGGTGGGAGTATTCCCTGCCAAGCTTGGCGAGGGATTAAGAGGAATAGGCATTTGGTTATTCAACGTTGTAGGGCTAGAAAAGGAGAACTGCTGCCCATCTTGGGCAGAGCTCAGGTAATTTGGAATGTTAAGGTTACTTTCTTGGTGGTTTGCCATCGTGGATCTCAGTGGGTTTTGAAAGTGAAAACTCCGGTGATGAAAAGATCTCCTTCGTTTCCCACAGATGGCGCCAATTGATGATCTGAGATCCAATAGAATAGGGTTTTACAAGGGTTTTGGTATTGAAAAATAAACTTAAACTTTCTGGGGAGGGGGTTCCCCTTTTATCCATTTCGCTATGCTTGCTGGTGACGTGTAAAGGCCTTTCCATGATTGGGACACGCGTCTCTGACATACAGATTCGGGTGTACGAGGGTATCAGCAGCCTGATCCATGCGTAACGGCCTCTGATTCTCCTCGTGCGTACGTTCGAGCGGATCTGCTAGGCTGTCTTAGTATGGCTCTGGATACTGGGCTGGGCTGAGAGTCGGGCCGGACGCTGAGTCTGAGAGGAGAGGGCCTGCTGGTCGCGGACTGGGCCGATCTAAGTGAAGAAGCTTGGTTGAGCCCGGCCTTGAAGGTGGCACGAACCAGGCTTGTCTCGTGTATCAGGTGTGTGGGCCTCTGCTTGATGGGCTTTTGGCTGTGGTCAAGCCCCTGATCTAGGGTAAAGAAATCCAGCGGTCATCACAACCTAACTTTTCGGATGGGTAAAATCAATCTAGAATTGACAGTCTATAGCTTGATGGCTATACCGTGAGTCATGGAGAACACGGAACCAAATAGATATCGTAAGAAAAAGTGGGTCTAAGCCCAACTTTTTTTACATATTCATAAAAATAACCACAATAAATTCGAGAATTTAACCTAATTTTTTAAACCGACACAATTAATCTAGAATTGATGATTTATAACTCGGTGACTATAGTGTGAGCCGTCAAGAATACAGACTTAAATATAATGAATGAAATCGACCTAAAAAAACTATACGATAACGGTTTCTCTCAGAGTGCATTCAAATTCATCTTGAGAAACATTTAATATATAATACAAATACAAAGGGCACACTACCTGTCATATGAAA
Source organism: Manihot esculenta (assembly GCF_001659605.2). Classification (NCBI taxonomy): domain Eukaryota; kingdom Viridiplantae; phylum Streptophyta; class Magnoliopsida; order Malpighiales; family Euphorbiaceae; genus Manihot; species Manihot esculenta. The sequence continues at coordinate 4,724,260 of NC_035170.2, forward strand.
ATTTTTATCAAAAAATAAATAAAATCAAATATTCTAAAAGATACCCTTAACAAAAAAATCATAAAAATAAATAAAATCAAATATTCTAAAAGATACCCTTAAAAAAAAAAATATTTCTAACGAATGAAAAAAAAAAACCATTAAATACAAAAAAAAATCTAGATACCAACCCTTTTCCATTATTAAATTCCGAAATTTCAGGATAGATAAATATATAAAGTTGAGTTATATATTAGATGCATTTAAATAAAATAACATTCTCATTTTTATTATTTTTTGTCATGTGAGAAAATACCAGCATGTCAAGTTCTATTTCTAATTCCATATATACATAAATAGAAAAAAAAATCAAATGGTGATTAAAAAATATTAAATCTTTGAAATAAATTTCAAAAAGTGACATTTTTTTTCTAGATAATCCAAAAGTGTTAAAACAATGTCCAATAGAAAAAATATGCACAAGAATATTGAAATATGATTGATTGATTGGTTGAAGAAGTGATTATGTGAGGTCAATTTTACAATTAATTTTTATTGACAATTATTATCTTTTAGTCCATCATGATTGAATCTTCGCAAAAATGATTTATAAATTAAATAAATAAATTAATTAATAATGCCGGTCTAGGAAAAATAATGCATACAAATCCTGCAAGTTGAAACAACCGTCACCATATCAAACAGGAAAATATGTATGCATATATAAAAAATAAATAAATTATTCCATCGTTTTATAATTTTTATTATTTTAAAATTATTATTATTTACAGTATTTTAATATATAAATGAATTATTTATAATCTTAATAAATTTTATCTTATTTTTAAAAAAAATTTCTATTTTTTAAAATAGTGCATTTTTTAAAAATTTAAGAATATGATAATAATTCTTCCTAAAATTTATCATAATAAATTATTATATAAAATTTATAGTTATATTTTAAAATTTCTTTCATATTAAAATTATTATATGCAATTATTATACACAATTAAAAAATTTAACCTTTTTACATATAATAATCGTAACACACCTTTGTAAAATTTCTTTTTTTTTTGGTAATTGACTAGTTAAAGAAAAATTCTTTGTTTTTTTTGGAATTATGGTTTTTTTGGGTTCATTTCCTTGTTTTTTCTATATTTTTCTCATTCAAACTTGGAGAGAGTCTAGTTGAGACACGATTACGCTCTTTGTCATCTCTTTCATTCTTCTCTCTGAAATGGTCAATGCCTTTGTTCAGCAGTTGCTTCTTCTACATTTCTTATATATATTTTTTTATATATATACAACCAAACTTTTCTGTAACCAGACAATTTTTCTCTCTTTCTCTCTTGCACATATGCACAAACGCCTGCAGAGAGGCCATAAGAGAACTTGAATATTTCTTGGTGATTTCTTCTGCATTTGGTTCTTTTGAATATTTCTTGGTGATTTCTTGGAGGGTCTTGATTCAAGAAGAAGCTTTACTGCCATGTCTGATACCAGTAAAGCACGCTCTCTTGAAGAAACGCCTACATGGGCTGTTGCTGTGGTGTGCTTTGTGATGATTGTTATTTCAATCTTGATTGAGCATGTGATTCATATGATAGAAAAGGTATGTGCTTTAGATTGCATTTCAATATCAAGTAATGGGTAGACTTTAAGGTTTTTGTCTGAAGAGTAATGATAATGTCTTCTGCAACTGAAGTCTAGTGTTGTAGACACTGCCTGAATTCTTTTTGTAATCTTTTACAGTGGTTTAAGAAGATACATAAGCCAGCTCTTGTGGAAGCTCTTGAAAAGATTAAAGCAGGTCAACCCATTAATTTTTAGTTGCCAATTTTGAAATCATATTCATTTCATCATCCAGAGCTAAACCTTTTCTTTTAATATCTTCTTCTTGCAGAGCTGATGCTTATGGGATTTATATCCTTGCTTCTAACTGCTCTACAAGATCCCATCTCTGAAATTTGCATTTCACAGAGTGTTGCATCCACCTGGCATCCTTGCAAGAGTCAGAAAGAAAGCAAGACAGAAACAGATTCTACTGATAATCGTCGAAGACTTCTTCAGTTCTTAGATGCTGGAGGAAGCACTAGACGTTATTTAGCAGGCAAATCTGAAGATAAATGTGCAGAAAATGTAAGAACAGGATCAGAAATTACTTCTTGTTGGAAAGTATCTGAGCAGCTTATTCTCTAACAGTGGTTTTGAATATGCTTCAGGGTAAAGTTGCCTTTGTATCAGCATATGGAATTGATCAGCTCCATTATTTCATCTTTGTGCTAGCAGTTGTCCATGTGCTTTACTGCATAATTACATATATTTTGGGTAGAACAAAGGTAGTTAAACAGTATTAGCTCTAGTTAATTGCTTGCATCTCTATCTGCTGATGAGCTCCTCTCTCTAATAATGCTTAAACATTTGGCCTGCAGATGAGAAAGTGGAAGGCATGGGAGAGAGAGACAAAGACACTTGAGTACCAATACCATAATGGTAACTCCTTTCTTCAAAGCTATAACCCATTTCAACAATCAGAAATCTTATGCATCTTGCACTAAGTATTGAGGAATTTTGTGTTGCAGATCCAGAGAGGTTCAGGTTTGCAAGGGATACATCATTTGGACGAAGACATCTGAATCTATGGAGTCGATCAACAGTTTTCGTTTGGATCGTAAGTAGCAGAAACATGAATTTTCTTTTTCCATGTAAGAAGTACACTTAACATTCAGGGAACTGGAGTTTATCTGAATACTAAAAGATTATGGTTGATTTTTCAGGTTTGTTTCTTTAGACAATTCTTTGGATCAGTCACCAAAATTGATTACCTGACATTGAGACATGGATTTATCATGGTGAGATAAACTCATATACAGTAGCTCCAAGTAGGACTAAGACTAGCTAATTCTCATCCATAACTGGATTTGCAAGATTCTGATACGTTTTTTCAGGCACATTTGGCCCCTGGAAGTGAAACAAGATTTGATTTCCAGAAATACATCAACAGATCACTTGAAGATGACTTTAAAGTTGTAGTGGGAATCAGGTTAATGCTTGTAACTCTTGAGCATTTAAACGGCATACATTAGTTTATTTGATTGATTCTTTTCAGAATCCTAACCTTACTTTGCATTATATGCAGTCCAGTTATTTGGTTTATTGCCTGTTTGTTGCTGCTGACCAGCACACATGGTAAGCACTAGTTTCCTGCAAAATCCCCAGGTGATAAATGGTGAAAATATATTATCTGATCCAAGAATTATGAAAATGTTTTGTTTATTTGTGGCAGGTTGGTATGCTTATCTATGGTTACCTTTCATCCCACTAATTGTAAGCACAAAGCCATACCTTTTGTCTCATTCTGGTTCTAGTCCCTTAGCATCAGGAACTAATACTCTGAACTGGGAATCTGCAGATAATTTTGGTGGTTGGGGCTAAGCTGCAAGTGATCATAACTCAACTGGGGCTAAGGATTCAAGAGAGAGGAGATGTAGTTAAGGGTGCTCCTGTGGTTCAACCAGGAGATGACCTCTTCTGGTTCGGACGTCCACGCTTTATTCTCTTCCTTATTCACTTGGTTCTCTTTCAGGTACTTGCAAAATACTTTCAAACGTTTGCACAGGCCCATTATGCATCTTTTTGCTTCTCAAATATTTTTTTTTTCCATTTTCAACTTCTGCTTTGCAGAATGCATTTCAGCTGGCTTTCTTCGCGTGGAGCGTGGTAAGCATATGATCACGTCCTGTCAATCATGTATTACAGGTTCAGCTACTTATTTGCTGAATTATATTATCCTGAGGTGTTATATTTTGCCTCATCTTTCAGTGGAAAATTGGAACTGACTCTTGTTACCATGATCGCACTGAGGATATTGTAATCAAAATCACAATGGGGTGAGTTTTATTACCATTAAATCTAATTCTTTCCTCTTTTAGATCGATTTTGCAGCCTTTCAGCATTCCTGATACTGACCAAAATTGGATCATTTCAGGGTCATCATACAGTTCCTTTGCAGTTATGTGACACTGCCTCTATATGCTCTAGTGACACAGGTGAGAATTTTCGTAACATCTTATCCCATCGATTCCCATGTCTATTAAATATGGATCTTGAGCTTAAACTACTAAAAAAACTTGCATTAATCATTTGGGTCCTAATGGTTTAGGACTTCAAAGTTATTTGTATCAGAGCTGTTACAATTTTTCTGCCCAATTACCAACACCATAGTTGGCTGCTAAAACAAAGCTTCTTGTATTCCACATTAAGCTTTGTAAAGGAGAAATTTTCTAATGTAATTTAAGAAAAAGAAAGAAGAATGCACATAATAGATTTACAGTAGTTAGATCACAACTTGGCTATTGAAAATATATCTAAAATTTAAGGCACATAAATTAATATCTTCGATATGGGTTGATCAATGGTTAATTTGTGCAATAGTTGCATTGAATAATTTTTCCTTCTAAAGGGTTTCTACCGTTGTCTATGATGTTGCAGATGGGTTCTAGCATGAGATCAACAGTCTTTAATGACAGAGTAGCAGCAGCACTGAAGAACTGGCACCAGGCAGCCAAAAAACATGCTAAACACAGCAAACATTCAGCGTCTCAAACACCAATGTCAAGCAGACCAGCAACTCCAACACACGGCATGTCGCCTATCCATCTCTTGCATAACTACCGTAGCAGCACTGCTCCTAACAGCTTACAGGCTTCTCCAAGAAACCATAACTATAATGTAGACAATTGGGACCCTGAAGCACTAAGTTCTGTACACAATCAGGAGGCTGATGAGCTTGAACACATTGAAAGTCCTGATATTAGGGATCATGATATAGAAGTTGAAGAGCAAAACTCAAACTCAATAATGCAATTGCCTCCAGCACCAGGTTCCATCCGTACACAACATGAACTTGGTGTCAGCTTAAGAGAGTTCACGTTCAGGAAATGATAAAGCAAAGAATGCATCTTGTACATTAGAACACAAGAAACTGAGACTGCAGAGCCTGCCTGCTCACTGCTCAGCAATGAAGGCCAGGATGGTTTTTATTATTTTCAAATGGGATATTTTCTCAAGTAGAGTGATGCTGATGCCTGCATTTTTTTTTCCTGTTTTTTTAGACAATATGTTGTATTTATTTTACTTGTAAAGTACTTTTAAAGTACTCCTTTTTTTGTTTTTAAATATTTTTTCAAGAATTAGGAAGTTCATAGATTTATGTTTTATGTATGCTTTTTTATGATTCAATAGATAGATTTATTTTTTCCCAAATTATAAATATAAATAAAATATTTTCATGTTTTGCAATCTAATATAAACATTTAAATTTTGGCATAATTAGCTAAACTTCTATAAGTTTGTCAAATTATTTTATCAAATTTTCTATTATTGAACCTTTACTCCATTTTCAACTTGTTTATAACTAACATTTACATTATTTCTAAGCCAATTGGATAATAAAATCCAAAGATTTACATTTTTCATGATTATAACTAAATGTTTTAATTTTGACAATCAAGTCCAAACGTTTGAGATTGGGTACAGTTATAGCCAAAGGGCAAAATTGATTACTAAATGATTATAAAAGTTTTGTAAAGGTGACTTTATATTTTCAAAATACAATATTTTAGTATGGATTCTTGTACTTTTGTTGATAGATTGGGAAGCACATTGTCTCAGTTTGATTGGACCCATTTGAACATTTTTTCTGTTTTTTAAAGCTACATTGTAATATTCTATTAATTCAAAGTTTTTTTTAAACCCTATTAATGCAAAGTTATTTATGCTAATTTGGCATATTGGGATTGAGAATGCTGATAGATACCATAGAAGATGATTTTTTTTTATTATATATACACTTAGAATGATAATACATATATTTATACACATACATACTAAATAGGAATGTAATCCTAAAATTAAGCCCTATAATCAACCCCATACTTATTTCTAATATCAAACTATCTAAAAAGGAATATATAGACTATTTACAGATTTCTTATAACGCTTATTAATCATGCCTAAATTCGTTACAAATGTAATCAACTTGAACCTCATTTAGTGCTTTAATGAAGATGTCGTCTAACTGTTCTCCAGTTTTGACATTTTCTATCGGGATTATCTTCTATTGAATCTTTTCACGTACAAAGTCAGTTAATTTCGATATATTTAGTTCATTCATGAAATACTGGATTAGAAGCAATATGGGTAGCCGCTTGATTATCATACTACAATTTAGCAAACAATGAGTTCCTAAAACAAACCTCTTTGATTAGTCGATATATCTATAATGCTTCATATATAGCCTATGGCATAGCTCAAAATTTTGATTCTGCACTAGAATGAGGGATCATATTTTGTTTTTTTACTTTTTCATGATACTAAGATACCTCCCACAAAAACTCAACATCCTATTATAGACCTCATGTCAACTTTTGAACCTACTTAGTTTACATCAAAAAAACATTCACTATTTAAATATTCATTGTTACTATAGAAGAGACCACGTGTTGGAGCTACTTTCAAGTAACACAAACTTTATCCTAAAGCTTCCCAATGAGCAACTGTAGGAGAGGACATGAATTGACTCACTATACTGACTGAATATGCACTGTCTAGTTGGATCACAGTCAAATAATTTAGTTTACCAACCAATCTCCTATACATTTCAGGGTCTGCAAATGGCTCATTATTATCTGCTACAAGTTGTAGATTCAGAAGCATTGGTGCAATATAAGGCTTAGCATCTAATTTTTCCATTTCTACCAATAAATTAAGGACATATTTCCTTTGGAATAAGAAAATATCTTTCTTGCATCTTGTAACCTCAATGCCCATAAAATACTTCAAGGAACCTAAATCTTTTGTATGAAATTGTGATATGAGGAAAGATTTTAGAGATGTAATGCCTACAACATTACTACCTGTGATAACAATGTTATCCACATACACTACCAACAGAATTAATCCACCATCAGAAATCCTATAAAAGACTAAATGATCACATTTGCACTTTTGCATGCCAAATTGTTGTACCGCTTCGTTAAATCTCTCAAACCAAGCTCAGGGACTCTTTTTCAAGCCAGAAAGAGATTTACAAAGTCTGCAAACTAATAATATACGCATTTTGTAGTTTTAATATTCTAAAATACTTAGATATTGAGTTTGATTTTATTCAAAACAGATTGATTCATTTGAATTTTGATATCTTTATAAGTTAAACAAGGATTGGAGAATAACAAGAAAAAAAAATCAATTTTGACTCTACATTCTGAAATTAAATGTGGGCATAATTAAATTCATAGAAGGATAAGAAGCAGAGTTATACTTAAACTCTAGCTCCCAGAGGGACTGTGTTATGGATTACGCTATGAGTATAATATATTTGACGAATCGAGTCTAATTTCAAAATCGAGAAACAAACAGATAAGTCTCATCTGTCAAGATGTACTCGACTTTGATTTTAGCTACTTGTATTTAGGTTGAGTTAGGACTCTTAGTACTATAAAAAGAGGACAAGCTGATGTACCAGGCATCTCATATCTCATCTAATCTCTCATCTCCCATTCTTAATTAGCTTAGAAGGCTGAAAACACTTTTCTTCTTGTGGTGTTTTAGCCATGAACATGTGTGACTAGTTTCTTCTTTTTAGTTAAAGGATAATTAAGGTTTTAATTTAATTGGTTGTGAGATTTATATAATTCTATTGTTTTCTGAATTGTTCTTAATATTTATATTATTCACGTGTTTATTGCTTATTATTATTCTATTGGTTGTTGCATTAAAGTATCATTGCTCAATTGGTAGAATGGTATATTGCTTTTCAGATTAATTAAATTCGTAATTATTTAGTTAAATTGAAATAAGTAGTGAATTAGGTTGTGTAAAACCTTCCAAAGGAATAGTACAGTCTAACTTAAATGAACCGAGCGTCTCGCATTTGTTAGTTAGAATTAGGTCCTTTTAACTCTTAATGAGATAATTGGATTAAATTTTAGGAGCGTCTCCTATGGTTGTTTAAGAGTTAGAGCTAGTTAATGAGCGTCTCTTAACTAGTTTAAAATCTAAGGAAGGATTGAATATCTAAAGCGTCTTTGATATCTATAACTGGTTTATCAATAATTAAATTGAGATTATTTTTATGTTTATGATCAACTAATAAAAACTAAAACTAAGATTATTCCTTTGACTAAATATCTCTTATCTTGATTCTTTCTCTTAAATTTAATTGCTTCTTTCTTTGAATTGATTTTATTTATTTTCTATTTTCTACATTCAAAACCTTTCCCCACTTTATTTTATTTTGTTTCTTATTCATTCAATAGAATTAGTTTACTTACCAATCTCTATGGGATTGACCCTTCTTACCATTATCACAAGTTTTATTTTAAGTAGGAAATTATTTTTGGTGATTTCGACGCCCATCACAAATCTTGTTTGACTCCCCCCTGAGCAACAAAACTAGGTGGTTGCTCAATACAAACTTTTTCCTGAAGATTGCCATGAAAAAAAGTATTTTTTATCTACTTGGTGTAAAGGCCAAGTATAGGCAACTACAAAAAAAAAAAAAAAACAAACGAACAGATGCCAACTTGGCAATTGGAGAGAAAGTATTAGAGTAATCTACCCTATAAGTTTGAGAATAACCTTTGGCAACTAAGCGAGCTTTGAGGTGAGCAACTGACCTATTAGGATTTACCTTCACTGTGAAGACCCATTTACAATCAATTGCCCTTCTTCCTAGGAGCAAGGAATCCAATTCTCAAGTACCATTAATTTCTAAAGATATCAATTCCTCTTCCATTGCAACACGCTACCCAGGATGGGATAATGTCTCATTGATAGTCTTAAGAATAGAAACAGAATCGAGAGTAATCACAAAAACAACAACAAGAAGAGGATAAATGATCATAAGAGAGAAAAGATGAAATAGGATATCTATAAGAACGCTTACCTTTGCGAAGAGAAATGGGTAGGTCTAGATCAAACTGGGGAGGAATAGGTGGGGCAAGATTCACCGACGAAGATGCTAATAGTGGAATAAGCATGAACAATGGGAGGATGACCTGGTACTAAAATAGAAGGAGTAGAGGGATTCGAAGGACTTGGTAAAGGATGAGTAGTGTAAACTAAGAGACCATCTTCCTCCCATTGGGTGTCATACATAGATGATGAAGGAAAGGAAGGGGTATACTCAAAGAAGGTAATATCAATAGACACAAAGAATGTAACATCAGTAGACACAATATACCTATTAAGTTCTAGACAAAAGCAACAATACTCTTTTTGAAGCCAAGAGCATCCAAGAAAGATACATTTAAGGGATTTAGGTCTAATTTAGACACTTGAGGGTGAGCATCACGAACAAAACATGTATGGCCAAAGATATATGGTTCATTGGAAAATATAGATTTAGACGGAAATAAAATGTAACGACCCGAAAATCGGACCGCTACTGGCGCTAGGATCCATATCGGCTTAAGGCCGCCGGGACCCGTAGCAAGCCTGACATGTAACCTGTGAACCTGTTCAATCCCATACATGATCAACAATCATACATAAAAATTTAAAACTTTTCTTTTCCTCATTCACCAAACTCAACCTGTGCATGCACTATACATAGCATAACTTAAACATTAATCCCTCTGTGGGATCTCATCATTTGCCCCAATGGGCGATACATCAGAAGTTGAGTTGGTAAAACATAAACATCAATAGACATCAAGATCATGTATATAACAAAAAGGGATTACAACAGACTATGGTCAAGCACACTTCTAAACCTTAATATCATCATTACATAACATGGCTAAACATAACATCAAATCATTACATAATTTGTCATGTCCACTTTCTATCTATTACTAACCAAGGACTTCTTTACTCTTGCTGACCTCCGGGTCTACCCTGTACCTGCAAGCCTGGGGGTTAAGGGAGAGGGGTGAGCTACAAGAGCCCAGTGAGCAGAATAGTAAAACATTTAAAACATATGATAACATGAAATGCATCACATCACAGCTAATCACATCAAGGATGAATTTGTCACCAATAGTCCCCTACATGGACCAACTGTGCCAGGGGCGTAGAATGGGCCTCACTGGTCTTTCTCTTACATAACATAACATAACATGGTCCAACTGTGCCAGGGGCGTAGAATGGGCCTCACTGGTCTTTCTCTTACATAGTGCCAGGGGCGTAGAATGGGCCTCACTAGTCTTCCGTACCGTATCATCATCATCATAGCATAGGGGGACTAATGGATCATTCAACATCCATCCACATCATCAAACATAATATGCAATGCAACATATTCGTAAGTCTAATGCAACACCCTATTATCTCATGGCATTCATGATGCGTGAATCATGCTAAAACTGATTTATTTATTTAAAAGCATAAGAGTTATTCCACTCACCTCTGGCTGAAGCTCTACTGACTCTGAAGTGACTGACTCACTGCTGGGGTCCTCGGTTCCTCGGGTCCGAACCTACACAGGTGGACTCAAATGAGGGACCAAACATACATGAACATAACTCTAAAACATCCCCCAAAAACCCCCTAAAATACCTCAAAATAATCATGCAAAAACATGCAAAGGAAGGCTGGACAGGGCAGGTTCGGCGGCACCTTCAGCGGCCGAAAGTCCCTCCAGAGCCAAAACCCAGGCAGGTTCGGCGGCACCTTCGGCGGCCGAAAGTCCCAGACAGAGACGAAAGTCTCTTTTCGGGGGCAAATTCGGCAGCCGAAAGGCCTGCCTCCCAAGCCATGTTCGGCGGCCGAAAGTTCCTTCGGCTGCCGAACCTGGTTTCTGCCAAAGGGCAGAAACTTGGCTCCCTTTTGCACAAAATCATCTCCCTTCCATTCCAACATGCATATAACTCACCAAATCATGCAAATAAACATACATTGGCTCCTAGGGGTTTCAAACTACCTAAAACCCCAACTACAACACACAACAACAACACAATCCAAGCCACATTGCTCAAAACATAACATTAACTCAAAAACCTAACTATGAGCTAAACATGCATTCTACCCCATAGATCTTGCATAAAACTTACTTTAAACATAAAATGAGCTTAAGATCGGCTCTTACCTCTTGAAGATCGAGAGAGAGACGTCCTAAACTCGGAGGTGGGAGATTTTGAGTTCTTGAACCTCAAAGCTCCAAAACTTGCTTAAAACTCGTAAATCTTCAAAACAAGATGAAAACTAGTGAAAAACTTGAAAGATTTGAAGGAAAAGACTCAAGATCGGTGAGGGGTGGCGGAGAACTCACCTTGGCCGAAAATGGGGAAAAAGCTAGCCCGTTTTCGGCTAAGGGACCCTTTTATAGTGGCTGGCCAGGCCACGTTCGGGGGCCGAATGTGCCTCCGCATGCATGCAATGTTCGGCGGCCGAACTTGAGGTTCGGCGGCTGAACCTGGACTTCCCTCACTTATGCCTTCGGGGGCCTAAGGCACACCCGAAACGCATGCATGTTCGGCGGCCGAACTTGAGGTTCGGCGGCCGAACCTGGGTTTTCCTCCAAGGTTGTTTTCATGCAAAAACTCATTTCCTTTTCATTTAAAATCATAAAATACATTAAAACATTTTAGGAAAACATGTTTCTACCCTACTAGAGGCTTCCAACATCCGAGATTCCACCGGACGGTAGGAATTCTGATACCAGAGTCTAGCCGGGTATTACATTCTCCCCCCCTTAAGAACATTCATCCCCGAATGTTCCTCAACTAGCACATAGCAAGCATACATAAAACACATAAAACATACAAGGGACTAACCTCAGAAAAGATAAGGGTATTGCTGGAGCATGGACTCCCGTGTCTCCCAAGTGCACTGTTCCATATTGTGGTGGTTCCATAGGACTTTCACCATCGGGATTTCCTTGTTCCTCAATTTTCTGATCTGGGTGTCTAGGATCCATACTGGCTGTTCAACATAAGTGAGATTCTCTTGAATCTCCACATCTGGCTCACTAAGAACCTTGCCTGGATCTGACACAAATTTCCTCAACATAGAAACATGGAAAACCGGATGGATTCTTGCCATTGAAGCAGGTAAATCCAGCTTGTACGATACATTCCCAATCCTTTGCAGGACTTCAAAGGGTCCGATGTACCGTGGAGCCAGCTTACCTTTCTTCCCGAACCGAACCACTCCTTTCATTGGAGACACCTTGAGCAATACCAGATCCCCTCCTAAAACTCTACCTGCCTTCTGCGGATGTCTGCATAACTCTTCTGTATGCTCGCAGCAGTCTTGATTCTTTCTCTGATTATGGGTACCACCCTGCTGGTAATCTCTACTAACTCAGGCCCTGCCAAGGCCTTCTCTCCAACTTCCTCCCAGCAAACAGGTGACCTGCACTTCCTTCCATACAAAGCTTCATATGGAGCCATCCCGATGCTAGCATGATGACTGTTATTGTAGGCAAACTCCACCAAAGGTAGATGCTGCCTCCAAGAACCGCCAAAGTCCAGCACACACATTCTAAGCATATCCTCGATGGTCTGGATGGTCCTCTCCGACTGTCCGTCCGTCTGTGGATGGAAAGCAGTGTTAAAATCTAATCTGGTACCCATGGCGTTCTGCAGACTCCGCTAAAACCTGGAGGTGAACTAGGGTCCTCTATCAGACACTATCGAAACAGGAACCCTATACAGCCTGACAATCTCATCTACATATACCTGCGCCAACTTGTCCACAGAGTAGCCACTCCTGACAGGAATGAAGTGAGCAGATTTGGTGAGTTTGTCCACAATCACCCATATGGAGTCCAATCTGTTGGACATCGCCGGTAACCCCACTACGAAGTCCATAGCTATGTTTTCCCATTTCCACTCTGGAATAGGTAGCGGGTTAAGCATTCCAGCCGGCTTCTGATGTTCCAGCTTCACCTTTTGACACACTTCGCAGGCTGACACGAACTGTGCCACTTCTTTCTTCATCGCTGGCCACCAATACACTTTCTTCAGATCTTGATACATCTTGGTGGCTCCGGGGTGAACGCTGTATCTCGCATTATGAGCCTCCCTCATAATGTCTCCTTTTAGCCCTATGTCATCTGGTACACACAATCGACTCCCATAGCGGAGGATCCCCTTACTGTCAAATCTGAACTCACTGTCTTTGCCTGACTGAACAGTCCTGGCAATCTTCACTAACTCTGGATCCTCATGCTGTTTCTAAGCCACTTGCTCCAGAAACACAGGTGTCACTCTCATCTAAGCCACTAAAGCACCTGTACCAGACAACTCCAACTATAGACCTTCATCAATGAGCTTGTAAAACTCCTTCACCACTGGTCTCCTTTCTGCCATGATGTGGGATAGACTGCCTAGTGACTTCCGGCTTAGGGCGTCTGCCACGACATTCGCCTTACCCGGATGATACTGAATCTTGCAATCATAGTCACTCAGCAGCTCTACCCATCTCCTCTGTCTCAAGTTCAAATCTCTTTGACTCAGGATGTACTGCAGGCTTTTATGATCTGTGAAGATCTCACATTTTACCCCATAGAGGTAGTGCCTCCACATCTTGAGTGCAAAGATTACTGCTGCCATCTCAAGGTCATGCGTGGGGTAATTCAACTCATGCTTCTTCAGCTGCCTAGAAGCATAAGCAATCACCCTCTCATTCTGCATCAGTACACAACCCAGTCCCACACGGGACGCATCACAAAAGACTGTAAAGTCCTCATCACTAGATGGCAGAGCTAACACTGGCGCCGAAGTCAACCTCTTTTTAAGCTCTTCAAAACTCTCTTCGCATTGGTCGGTCCACACAAACTTCTGATTCTTCCTGGTTAATCTGGTCAGAGGAGCTGCAATCTTCGAGAAGTCCTGAACGAACCTCCTGTAGTAACCTGCCAAACCCAAAAAGCTCCTGATCTCTGTCACCGAAGTGGGTCTGGGCCAGTTAGCCACAGCTTCTATCTTCTTGGGGTCCACTTCTATTCCATTTTCTGACACTACATGCCCCAAGAATGAAATGCTCCTCAGCCAGAACTCACACTTGGAGAACTTGGCATACAAGCCATGTTCCCTCAAGGTCTGTAGAACCAACCTCAGATGATGGGCATGCTCCTCTGCATTCCTGGAATACACTAAGATATCATCTATGAAGACAATAACAAAGTGATCCAGGTATTGACTAAACACTCTGTTCATGAGATCCATGAATGCTGCAGGGGCGTTGGTTAACCCGAACGGCATTACAAGGAACTCAAAATGCCCATATCTGGTCCTGAAAGCTGTCTTTGGCACATCTTCTTCTCTGATCCTCAGCTGATGGTACCCCGATCTCAGATCTATTTTGGAGAAACAACCCGCTCCTGCTAGCTGGTCGAATAGATCGTCGATCCTTGGCAATGGGTATTTGTTCTTGGTAGTGACTTTGTTCAACTGCCTGTAGTCGATACAAAGTCTAAGGGATCCATCCTTCTTTCTCACAAACAAGACTGGAGCACCCCAAGGTGAGGTACTCAGTCGGATGAAGCCCTTGTCTACCAGCTCTTGCAACTGTTCTTTCAATTCCTTCAACTCGGCTGGAGCCATCCTGTAGGGAGGGATAGAGATCGGTCGGGTTCCAGGCATCAATTCTATCTCGAACTCTATCTCCCTAGCAGGTGGTAAACATGGTAGTTCGTCTGGGAACACATCTAAGAACTCTCTAACCACTGGCACCGAGGCGGGCTCTCTAACCTGACTGCTAAGCTCTCTCACATGAGCCAAATATCCCTGACATCCCTTCCTAAGCAACCTACGAGCCTGAAGAGCTGATATCAGACCTTTGGGTGTACCCCTCCTGTCTCCCCTGAAGACAACCTCTGACCCATCCTGACCTCTGAACCTGACTACCTTGTCCCTGCAGTCCAAGGTAGCACCATGGGTAGATAACCAATCCATCCCTAGAATGACGTCAAAATCTGTCAAGTCTAGAACCACAAGGTCGGCGGAAAGGCATCTTCCCTCAACAAAGACTGGACTGCACTGGCAGACTGACTCTGCCACTGATGGATCACACTTGGGTCCACTGACCCAGAGAGGACACTCTAACTCAGAGATCATCAACCCCAACCTCTGAACGGCTCTCGGAGCAATAAAAGAATGAGATGCACCAGGGTCCATCAAGGCATACACATCTGAACAACCAATGACTAAGTTACCTGCCACCACGGTGTTAGATGTATCTGCCTCCTGCTGAGTCATTGTGAAGATCCGTGTTGGAGCTGATGGACCTTCACCTCTGAAACCCGCTGAAGAAGAGGCTGCCCCTCTCCCTCTGCCTCTGCCACTGGCCTGAGTCACGGCTGGAGCTGCTGGCTGAGCCACACTACCAGAAGCTGTCTGCTGAGACTGTACTCCAAAAGCTGCCCTAGGACACTCCCGAGCCATGTGTCCCTCTTGCCCGCATCTGAAGCAGGCTGCTGTCCCAGCCCGACAAACTCCCCTGTGTAGCCTACCACACTTTGCACAAACTGCATTATCAGCACCAGAGCTTGAGCCGCCCCCTAATCCCAGACTGGACTTAACCTTGTTCCAAAACTTTTTCTTCTTCTGCTTCTTGGTGGTACTGCTCCACCTCTTGCTGCCTGAAGCTGCTGCACTAAAAGAAGAAGAGCCTGGGGTCTTAGAACCAGAAGGCTGTGCCACTGACTGTTTAACTGTTCCCTGAACGATGGCACTGGCCTCCATTTTTCGGGCCATATCCACTATGGCATGGAAGCTCTCCCTATTTGCTGACTGGATCAAGGAGGAATATCGAGAGTGGAGTTTCATGATATACCTCCTTGACTTCTTCTGGTCTGTGTCAAGGTTTTGCCCTGCAAATGGCAACAACTCCAAGAATTTGTCTGTGAACTCTTCTACACTCATCTCATCGGTTTGCCTCAACTGTTCAAACTCTATCATCTTTAGCTGCCTCGAGCTATCGGGGAAAGCCCATCCCGCAAACTCGTTTGCAAACTCTTCCCAAGACATGCTGTCCACTCTCGGGTTCACATAATTCTTAAACCACTCACGGGCCTTCTTGCATTTGAGTGTGAACCCAGCCATCTGAATGGCTCTACTATCATCTGCCCCAATCTCATCTGTGATCACTTTCACCCTCTCAAGGTACACAAACGGGTCATCTCCTTTTTCATATTGAGGAGCACCCAACTTCATGTAGTCGGTCATCTTGACCTTGCTCCCACTGGCTGAGCTAGGTCTAGAAGGTTGAGTAACTGGGGCTGCTGGTTCTGTAGGTGGTGGAGGTGGGGCAACATTTTATGTGGTAGGGTTTTCTGGATTTGGATAGTAAGGTGGGGGTGGATACATTGGGTACCCGGGGTGTTGTGAGAAATGTGGGTAGTGGGGTGGCTGAACAAATCCCGAGGCTTGAGTGCCTCCTTGGGACTCTCCCATTCCCTCTTCTGACATACTGACTCCCAAACTGCCATCCCTCCTTTGCTCTACATCCATATCATCTCCCATGTCCTCTGAAGCTCCTCCCTGAACTGTTCCCCTCACTGATCTGCTTCTACCCAGATCCAGAGACCTTCTAGGGTCTCTCACCGCTCTGTCCCTGTTGGACCTGCTAGACATTGCCCTAGGCAATGCTGGAGGACGGGCGCTCATGCCCTCATCCTCAGGTGGTACTCCAGTCAATCTTGCTGATCGACGAGTTCCTCTCATCCTGTTTTCTGAAAAACAGCACACATCTAGCAAGCATTAGCATCATATGGTTCATGTGGGTACACATGAACCCTCATCACATAGCATAGCATATCATTAATGCACATGCATAAAGTCATGGCATTTCACATCATCAAACAAGACAGGACTCCACATCCTATCCTAGTGGACATGATCTTCCTATTGTGCTTGACCTTCTATAACATCTATGAGCCCGACACTCTAGGTCCGACCATATGAACCTAGGGCTCTGATACCACTCTGTAACGACCCGAAAATCGGACCGCTACCGGCGCTAGGATCCAGATCGGCTTAAGGCCGCCGGGACCCGTAGCAAGCCTGACATGTAACCTGTGAACCTGTTCAATCCCATACATGATCAACAATCATACATAAAAATTTAAAACTTTTCTTTTCCTCATTCACCAAACTCAACCTGTGCATGCACTATACATAGCATAACTTAAACATTAATCCCTCTGTGGGATCTCATCATTTGCCCCAATGGGCGATACATCAGAAGTTGAGTTGGTAAAACATAAACATCAATAGACATCAAGATCATGTATATAACAAAAAGGGATTACAACAGACTATGGTCAAGCACACTTCTAAACCTTAATATCATCATTACATAACATGGCTAAACATAACATCAAATCATTACGTAATTTGTCATGTCCACTTTCTATCTATTACTAACCAAGGACTTCTTTACTCTTGCTGACCTTCGGGTCTACCCTGTACCTGCAAGCCTGGGGGTTAAGGGAGAGGGGTGAGCTACAAGAGCCCAGTGAGCAGAATAGTAAAACATTTAAAACATATGATAACATGAAATGCATCACATCACAGCTAATCACATCAAGGATGAATTTGTCACCAATAGTCCCCTACATGGACCAACTGTGCCAGGGGCGTAGAATGGGCCTCACTGATCTTTCTCTTACATAACATAACATAACATGGTCCAACTGTGCCAGGGGCGTAGAATGGGCCTCACTGGTCTTCCGTACCGTATCATCATCATCATAGCATAGGGGGACTAATGGATCATTCAACATCCATCCACATCATCAAACATAATATGCAATGCAACATATTCGTGAGTCTAATGCAACATCCTATTATCTCATGGCATTCATGATGCGTGAATCATGCTAAAACTGATTTATTTATTTAAAAGCATAAGAGTTATTCCACTCACCTCTGGCTGAAGCTCTACTGACTCTAAAGTGACTGACTCACTGCTGGGGTCCTCGGTTCCTCGGGTCCGAACCTACACAGGTGGACTCAAATGAGGGACCAAACATACATGAACATAACTCTAAAACATCCCCCAAAAACCCCTTAAAATACCTCAAAACAATCATGCAAAAACATGCAAAGGAAGGCTGGACAGGGCAGGTTCGGCGGCACCTTCGGCGGCCGAAAGTCCCTCCAGAGCCGAAACCCAGGCAGGTTCGGCGGCACCTTCGGCGGCCGAAAGTCCCAGACAGAGACGAAAGTCTCTTTTCGGGGGCAACTTCGGCAGCCGAAAGGCCTGCCTCCCAAGTCATGTTCGGCGGCCGAAAGTTCCTTCGGCTGCCGAACCTGGTTTCTGCCAAAGGGCAGAAACTTGGCTCCCTTTTGCACAAAATCATCTCCCTTCCATTCCAACATGCATATAACTCACCAAATCATGCAAATAAACATACATTGGCTCCTAGGGATTTCAAACTACCTAAAACCCCAACTACAACACACAACAACAACACAATCCAAGCCACATTGCTCAAAACATAACATTAACTCAAAAACCTAACTATGAGCTAAACATGCATTCTACCCCATAGATCTTGCATAAAACTTACTTTAAACATAAAATGAGCTTAAGATCGGCTCTTACCTCTTGAAGATCGAGAGAGAGACGTCCTAAACTCGGAGGTGGGAGATTTTGAGTTCTTGAACCTCAAAGCTCCAAAACTTGCTTAAAACTCGTAAATCTTCAAAACAAGATGAAAACTAGTGAAAAACTTGAAAGATTTGAAGGAAAAGACTCAAGATCGGTGAGGGGTGGCGGAGAACTCACCTTGGCCGAAAATGGGGAAAAAGCTCGCCCGTTTTCGGCTAAGGGACCCTTTTATAGTGGCTGGCCAGGCCACGTTCGGGGGCCGAATGTGCCTCCGCATGCATGCAATGTTCGGCGGCCGAACTTGAGGTTCGGCGGCTGAACCTGGACTTCCCTCACTTATGCCTTCGGGGGCCTAAGGCACACCCGAAACGCATGCATGTTCGGCGGCCGAACTTGAGGTTCGGCGGTCGAACCTGGGTTTTCCTCCAAGGTTGTTTTCATGCAAAAACTCATTTCCTTTTCATTTAAAATCATAAAATACATTAAAACATTTTAGGAAAACATGTTTCTACCCTACTAGAGGCTTCCGACATCCGAGATTCCACCGGACGGTAGGAATTCCGATACCGGAGTCTAGCCGGGTATTACATAAAATGTTATAAGAAATATCATCATGAAGAATAGAAGAGGACATGCAATCGATAAAGGACAAGCTATGGAAAATGCATTAGTCTAGAGACACTTAGGGACTTTTATTGAAATAATAGAGCTTTAGCCACTTCTAAGAGATGCCAATTTTTTAATTCAGTAATCCCATTTTCAAATGGAGTGCCAACACATGAAGATTGGTGGACAATCCCTTTCTGTGACAAGTAAGTTTGAAAATCCCTAGATAGATACTCTTTAGTATTATCACTTCATAATATACAAATAAAAGTATTAAATTCATTTTGAATTTCAACACAAAAAGCATAAAAGATAGAAAATTAATTCTAAATGACTTTTCATTAAAAATAACCTTGTAGTTTTAGAGAAGACATCAACAAAGGTAACAAAATACTTAAACTAGACTTGGAAGCAGTAGAATAAGGATCCCAAACATTTGAATGCACTAACTCAAAAGGAGACGACTCATTTATTGACTTGAGACGTTGTACATAAATGATGATATTTGGCAAACTAACACGACTCAGAATCTAAAGCAGAAAAAGACTTAAACTATGGACATACGTTTTCTAAAGCAGAAAGAGATGGATGCCCCAACTGATAATAAAATTCAAATGGAGTTAAGTTACTAGAACATGCAAAGGACCTTGGTACTCGTTAATTGAGAATGTAAAGGCCCTCTAACTCACACCCTCTACCAATAAACTACTTCATCGAAAGATCCTGAAACAAATAATGATTAGGAAAAAATGAGTCGCAATAATTCAGTGTGCAGGTTAGCTACTTATAAAAACAAAATTAAAAGAGAACTTAGGTAAGCATAAAACAGAGGTCACAGAAAGAGAAGGTATTAAGTTAACACGCTCAAAGCCCATGACATGAGATTTAGAGCCATCAGTTGGAGTGATATAAGAAGATGGTGTGAAAGACTGAAAGTTAGACAAAAAAACAAAATTACTTGACATATGATTGGTAGGACTAGAATCAATGACCCATTTGAAATATGAAGACACAAGACATGTAATAGAGTTACTTAAATTGGAAATGGTAGTGACAGAAGAATTGGTGGACTTTAAAGATGCCAAATACTAAGAAAAATGTTCATGCTCATCAATAAATATCAAAATACTCTTCTTAGAATATGATGTGAGTGGAGGAGCCTTAACTACCATATGCACCATTTGTGAGCACCAATTCTTATTCTGAAGCTTTGGACACATTTTCTTACTATGTCTTGGTTCATGATAGTCATAGCATATAATTTCACCTGATTCATGATTGAAAAATGTCTCCCTAGTACGTTGATGACTTATGCTGCCATTAAAGCCCCATTGTTCCCTCCTCTGTTGCCCTGCCTGTTATTATGGCTAATAAGTGCACTTGTAGTGTGTGGAGAGACTTGAGGAGTTTTTGTACATAATACCCTAGTAAAAGCATCATTCAGAGACAAAATTTTAAAACCAGAAAGAATCTAAGATTTGACAGTCTTAAATTCTAGAGGAAGACTTGCAAGAAAACCCATTACTGTCATTTGCTCCCTCTTAGCCTGTTGTATTTTCACATTCGGACTAAAAGGCATTAAAACATTGAGTTCTTTATAAACCCTTTTACAGTCTATAAAATAAGCAATAATTGTCCTATCTTATTTCTTAACTTGATAAAAAGCCTTGCATATCTCATAAATGCAAGTAATATTCTTTTTACCCGAATATAGAAACTCCAAATAATCCATCAGTTCCTTAATAAATTCACAATGATTGATTAAGCTAATTACCTCATTATGGATTGAGTTTCAAATTTCCAAAAACAACCGAGTATCATTCCGCATTCAAGCTTGTCTTGTATCATCAGTCGGAGGATCCTTTGTGAGGTGATCATCCATCCGGTCGATAATTTATAAGTAAACCCAAATCATCTTACTCCAGTCCAAATAATTAAAGCCATTTATTTTGTACTCCATTATCTTAGTTATGACATGAATTGCATCGATAACCGTAGTCTTACTCTCAACCATTAGAATAATAAGAAATGCCCTTACTAGATCACAAATAAATCAAGTAAACTACAGAAACAGACACCTAAACACAGGCCACAGAAATAGTGTGATGAATAGCGACAGAATAGTAAAACAAAGCAAAAGCACCTTCACAGATCACCTGAACCAAACACAGACAATAGAAATGAAAAGAGCACCTTGGGTCGATGCGGACGAGAGCGAATGGAGAAACAGCAAACGTTGGACGCGCCTCCACTCGCTGACTAGTGGGACAACTGCAGATTCTTCTTCAGGTGCATGAGGTATTCCCTTTTTTTATTCTCCCTTTGCTCATAAAGTTGTCTACTAGTCACATAAGGTTTTTGATAAGCGGTTGTCGAAGCCGTCAAAAATAAACCTATTAAACAATCAACAATAAACTTGTAAATAACAAGTAATTAAAAGAGGGGGGTTTTGAGTTGATGAATTAACACTAAATAACAAAAGAAAGCAATAATTTAAAGATGAGTAAATCAATAAGAGAAAAGCTTCTAGTTGAAGTATGGATCTATTTAAGATTGTTTAGAATTGATAATTGATTCTTTAATACTTCTATTTATCTCAATAAATTAGTTTAGGATGTGGAAGACGCTTCTCACAATCCAAATTCCTCCTTAGTTCTAGTTTGATTAGGAAACGTTCGCTAATCAAACACCAGTTAACAAGTTGCCAAGGAATGTCCTTGGGACCTTTGGCATCGAACAACTGTTAACTGCATTAAGACTTAGAGAAACCTAATTCTAACCTTGCCAACCGCGTGGTCAAGTTTAGATCATGCAACTTGATTAAATTTGTGTTCAAATAATATAAGCAATTACGGACTTAAATTATTCAAACAATTGTTACTCAAGCAATTAAAAGCAATAGGCCTAAATTGATTCTAAAAGCAAAGCAACAATTATAGAAAGATCAAATTGCATAAATATTGAAAATAAATAGAAGTTTAACAATGGAGATTTAAATCTCCCAATTCATCACAAATCTGAATTTTCCAACTTCAACTAGAAAGGAAAGTGTTTAGCCACTCATGGTGGACAAAATCACAAAAGAAAAAAAAGAAAGAAGAGATTGCTGCGTTTCTGGAGAGTTTTTGAAGCTGAGAGATGATCAGAAGATGCCCCCCGCTGGTTTTGGAGGTTGCTTTTTTTTATAGCTGAAGAATTCCATCCTTCTAGGGTTTTGAGATCCCTTTTAGATTTGGTGTTTGACTCCTCTTTTGATGTTGAATTTAATTGTAATTGGAATTCCTTGGATGAGAAACTCTTTCGTGGCTCTTGGTTTTATGTTGGTAGTGATTAGGTTGGATTTGGACTTCTGAAAATTCGGATTTCTGTTTTCTGCCCAATTTCCCGCTCTGCTGTCAGTTTCTGCTGTCAAAGTGATTTGCCCGGTGATTTGAGTGTTTTGGGCAAATCACTTGCCCATATCACTTCTGCCTGTTGCCTCCAGGTTTCTGCTTCAGCTTGATCTGGGCAGTGATTTGGGCAAATCACTGACCCAATCACTTTTCTGTCAATTTTCTGCACTTTTTCTCCAATTTTCCAATTTCTTCCTTTTCTGTAAAAACAAGATAAAAACCATAAATTAAACTAAAAAATGTGTAAATAAACAATAATAATTATGATAAAAATGTGGCTAAATTATGCTTGATCAAATACCCCCACACCTAGCTTTTTGCTTGTCCTCAAGCAATAAATAACTTAGTCAATCAAGCCCCTTTTTCCTTAAGCCTAAGTACCACTTAATCAGCCCCCCTAGACTCCTAATCTGAATTATCACAGTATAGAGTACATGCACTAAGGTCATCCTCTCCTTTCCTTGTTTCCTTTCACCTACCATGGTCAAGAGAAAGGTTTTTGACTCAGTCATGCTTATTCCTTTATGTTAGGTTTAATGCAACCCCTAGGAGTGACTTGCCACCTTCTCTCTTTCTCCTTTTAATTTTAATTTTTATTTTCAGCAGCACTTATTCTTATCCTTGCCTAAAAAAGTCACTAACCTTTTTACGCGATCGTGTACATGGGTGATACACCCTCGGTTACTCAGTTAGTCACTTGTTCAAGTGGCTACTAGCTCTGTTCATAGTCTAGACCATCGAAACTTATTTGCTTGAAAAAGTCACTGACCTTTTTACGCGATTGTGTACATGGGTGATACACCCCCGGTTACTCAGTCAGTCACTTCTCCAAGTGGCTATTAGGCTTAGTTCATAGTCTTAGACCATTGGAACAGGTTTATGATTTGTGCTTTATGCTGGTTTTTCATGATAGTTTGGGCAAATCAGCTCTTAGGGAGTTACACTAACTTTGTGTTTGCATGTATTTGTATTTTTATTTCCCTTGACCTTAGCAAATTTGAGGATTCAATTCAAGAGAAAAACTCCCTAAGTGAAGGTAACATACTGTGAATGATTCAATTTTAGGCTTAAAGGGGTGGCAAATCAATGGGGTCATGAGATAAGGAAACTCTTTCAACCTTGTTATCTATGTTGAGTAGAGCAATTAGCTAAGACAAAATTCTGTGTGTGTGTGCAAAAAGTGTGAAAAAAAAAAATTCTGGTGTGTGCAAAAAGGGGTAAGAACAATGCAAAAAGAAACAAAAAGAAACAAATAGAAATCAAAAGATGATGGAATCAACGCAAATCAATGCAAAAATTCTGGTGTGTGCAAAAAGGGGTAAGAACAATGCAAAAAGAAACAAAAAGAAACAAATAGAAATCAAAAGATGATGGAATCAACGCAAATCAATGCAAAAATAACCTAACACTACCCCCACACCTATGACAAACATTGTCCTCAATGTGTAAGCATATATATAAAAAAATTAAGAAGAAAAGGGAAAAGGACTTCCTGGCCTGTGGGTGATTTGGCCAGTGATTTGGGCAAATCACTGGTCAAATCACTGTCTGTCACGGTGGTGGGGCAGAAAGTGTTGAACCAGCAGCTGCAACATGCTTTCCATGTGCTGCATCCTGTCTTGAGCCTCCACCGAATGGTCTTGAGGTGCCTTTTATGTCCTCCAAGGTCCACCCAATTTCTTTTTTTGTGCTTCCTTAACACATCAAGGAGCTTTTCTTCTTCTTCTTGGCTGAGCTGGTTGGAAATATTTGCTGGAAGTGAATTTCCAGCTCCTAAGTAGGCATATTTGAGGTGGCTGGGCAATGGTTTCAGTTCTGGTGCAGTTGCTGTTTGTGCTGATTTCTGCTGTTTGCTGTCTGATTTGGACTGTGATTTGGGCAGATTATCTGGTGATCTGGGCAAATCACTGTCTGTCAAGTCTGTCTGCTCCAGTGATTTGGTCTGTGATTTGAGCAGATTATCTGGTGATCTGGGCAAATCACTGGGCAAATCACCCACATCCAGCAAGTTACAGCTGTCTGCTGTTTTTTCTGCTTCACTGATATTGCTGTCCACTTCTCCTTTCCTGCAAAGACCATCATAAAGTAAATTTTCTTGATCAAAATCAAAAATTTCTTGACTTAAATCATCAATAACATCAAGGCCATAAACAGGAGAAACATCATTAGGGAATTTCATGGCATCATAAACATTAAATTTGATAACTTCCCCTTCAAACTCCATAGTCAATGTGCCATCATGCACATCAATTTTAGTTCTTGCTGTACTTAAGAATGGTCTTCCAAGTAGGATATCAGAGGTGATTTTGCCCTTGTCTTCCTCCATGTCAATAACATAAAAGTCTGGTGGAAAGACTAATTGGTCCACTTGCACCAACACATCTTCTAGCACTCCCTTGGGGTAGACAACAAATCGATCAGCCAATTGGATCATAATGCTGGTGCCCTTGAGTGTACCTGCATTCAACAAGTTAAAAATAGAAAGAGGCATGACATTTATTGAAGCTCCAAGGTCACACATGGCCTTCTTTATTCCTATGTTGCCTATTTTGCATGAAATGGCAAACATTCCTCTATCCTTGCATTTGGTGGGAAGTTTCCTTTGAATGACAGCTAAGACACACTCCCCCACACTTACCTTTTTATGTTCAGCAAGTTTCCTCCTATTGGTGCATAGCTCTTTGAGAAACTTAGCATACCTTGGTATTTGTTTGATAGCATCAAGTAGGGGTATGTTGATTTCCACTTTGCGAAGTGTCTCCAATATCTCTTTTTCCTTTTTCTCCTTTTGGGATCTTGCAAATCTCTTTGGGAAGGGAGGAGGTACCTTGAATTTCTCCATAAGTTGTTGTTTCTGCCTTTGACTGGATTCTGCCTGGTCTGTTGATTTGGGCAGATCACTCTCTGCCTTCTTTGGTGATTTGGGCAAATCACAGCTGGACAGCTCAGTTTGCCCAGCGATCGGGTCAGTTTCTACTAGTGAATTGGGCAAATCACTGCCCTGATCACTTTCTGGCAGAATTTCTTCCATGGCCTGTTTTTGCAATTTTTTAGCCTTGCTGTCTTATAGCTCTTTTCCACTCCTCAATGTGATGGCACTAGCATTTTGTCTTGGATTTATCTCAGTTTGGGTGGGTAGCTTCCCTTGAGACTCAAATTTGCTCATTGAAGTGGCCATTTGGCTCACTTGTTGCTCAAGATTTTGGACAACAGCAGGGGATGCAATAGTGGCTGATTCAGTGGTGTATGTTGCTGGTTCAGTAAGTGCAACATCTTCTGGTTCAGTTGTGTCAATTTTTGAGGTTGTTGGTGTTTGGACAGCAACAAGGGATGCAATGGTGGCAGATTCAGCACTTGCTGATTTTTGGACAGCAGGTTCAGCAATTGCCGGTGCAATTTCAGCAGTGGCAGGTGTGGCATTGGGTGAATTTGCTGGTGCAGAAAATTTTGCAGTAACCTGGAATCGGGTATCTGGTTCAGCTTCAAGTGTAGTGGTGATTTGTGCAGCAGACTCAGCAGCTTGGTCTGTTTCTTCGTCATCGTTCCATAGATCTTGAAGCTCTTCCTCTCTTCTTAATATGTGTGCATTCATTGAATTGACCGCTTGATCCACTTGCTGTTGGAGAATTTTCCCAGAAATTTCCAATTTCCTTACCATCTCTTCAAGTTCCATATTGGAGTTTTGAGGTGTTGCTTGGGCTTGATAGTTTTGATAGTAGTCAGCCCTTGCATAGCCATAATTCGGATTGTCCCCCCAACATGGATTGTATTGCAGCTCTCTTTGGTAGTCATGGTGGTGGTCTGTCCTTGTATAGCCATAGCTCATATTGTCTCCCCAACCTGAATTGTATGTGTTAAGGTAGGGATTATGTCTTGGCTGTCCATAGAATCCTGCATGTGCTTGTTGAAGTTGTTGGGCTTGACCTATACCATAATTTCTCACCATAGAGGTTAGTTCAGAAATTTGAGAAGAGAGAAAAGACATACTTACCGTAGCCATGCTTGTAAGGTCTTGGCAGTGCGTTTCAGTTTCAGGATCGTAAAGAAGAGCTTCTTTACGATCAGCCCTGATCATAAAAGGAAAATACGTTAGTTTAAATCAATTCCCCGGCAACGGCGCCAATTTTTGATAAGCGGTTGTCGAAGCCGTCAAAAATAAACCTATTAAACAATCAACAATAAACTTGTAGATAGTGGCAATAGGGTCGAACCACAGGGAATTGACACCAATGATTTTCCTAATAATGACTAGGTCAAGTAAATAACAAGTAATTAAAAGAGGGGGGTTTTGAGTTGATGGATTAACACTAAATAACAAAAGAAAGCAATAATTTAAAGATGAGTAAATCAATAAGAGAAAAGCTTCTAGTTGAAGTATGGATCTATTTAAGATTGTTTAGAATTGATAATTGATTCTTTAATACTCCTATTTATCTCAATAAATTAGTTTAGGATGTGGAAGACGCTTCTCACAATCCAAATTCCTCCTTAGTTCTAGTTTGATTAGGAAACGTTCGCTAATCAAACACCAGTTAACAAGTTGCCAATGAATGTCCTTGGGACCTTTGGCATCGAACAACTGTTAACTGCATTAAGACTTAGAGAAACCTAATTCTAACCTTGCCAACCGCGTGGTCAAGTTTAGATCATGCAACTTGATTAAATTTGTGTTCAAATAATATAAGCAATTACGGACTTAAATTATTCAAACAATTGTTACTCAAGCAATTAAAAGCAATAGGCCTAAATTGATTCTAAAAGCAAAGCAACAATTATAGAAAGATCAAATTGCATAAATATTGAAAATAAATAGAAGTTTAACAATGGAGATTTAAATCTCCCAATTCATCACAAATCTGAATTTTCCAACTTCAACTAGAAAGGAAAGTGTTTAGCCACTCATGGTGGACAAAATCACAAAAGAAAAAAAAGAAAGAAGAGATTGCTGCGTTTCTGGAGAGTTTCTGAAGCTGAGAGATGATCAGAAGATGCCCCCCGCTGGTTTTGGAGGTTGCTTTTTTTTATAGCTGAAGAATTCCATCCTTCTAGGGTTTTGAGATCCCTTTTAGATTTGGTGTTTGACTCCTCTTTTGATGTTGAATTTAATTGTAATTGGAATTCCTTGGATGAGAAACTCTTTCGTGGCTCTTGGTTTTATGTTGGCAGTGATTAGGTTGGATTTGGACTTCTGAAAATTCAGATTTCTGTTTTCTGCCCAATTTCCCGCTCTGCTGTCAGTTTCTGCTGTCAAAGTGATTTGCCCGGTGATTTGAGTGTTTTGGGCAAATCACTTGTCCATATCACTTCTGCCTGTTGCCTCCAGGTTTCTGCTTCAGCTTGATCTGGGCAGTGATTTGGGCAAATCACTGACCCAATCACTTTTCTGTCAATTTTCTGCACTTTTTCTCCAATTTTCCAATTTCTTCCTTTTCTGTAAAAACAAGATAAAAACCATAAATTAAACTAAAAAATGTGTAAATAAACAATAATAATTATGATAAAAATGTGGCTAAATTATGTTTGATCAGTATTCCCTTCCACTTAAGCCCAGATAGTTTAAACCCCAAATTTGTGGGGTTTTTTTACCAATATTATTCTTATTGAATTTGTTTATGAACTTGGTTGGAGCATCATTTGACCTTGTGACTATATTATGCTGGCAATAGAAGTTCATGTAATGTTTTGGAACTTTTCTGTGATTTCTATAGATTCATCCAAAGAAATTCTCCTACAATCAATAAACTATATAAACCCAATGAGCTCAAATGAGTAACTATGTAAATCATACCTTATTTATAATTTCACCAGTGTTTTCATCGACATAGCATCCCATACCACCAGCAGGTCCTATTGTTCTCCTAAAGCACTTTGCCCCAATATTCTTTGCAATTTTTTCCTTCTTTGTCAATTTACATTAACATAATTAGTTGATGGAAAATGAACAATTGTATTACAAGTATAAAATTTACATTAATATAATATCTTACCTGGTTGTCTTTAGTGTTGGAATTCTTTATTGTTTGAGAACCAGAAGCACCTTATTGTTCACAATGTACCTTAAATATGTCACAATAGTAAAGGAAAAAGACATATAATTAATAGATATATATGTAAAAAATATACTGAAAGATATATGAGATGTAAGAAATATATTGCAACCCTTCTCCTTGGTTGGAGTTTGCTTATCCTTTGAGCTGGCTCAGTATTACCACCATGATCAAGTGATAAGTTTCTATATTTTGTTACTCTCCTACTGGTTTAGTTGGACAAGTACTTCTATAATTTTTAATACTTTGCAAATACTGCACCTCATCTTGGTCCTCTTCTTGGTAAGTTTTCCTTGTTTCTTTAATTTCTTTGGCTCATCTTTGCTCTTAGTTATTTTCTTTTGAGCCTTCCTAGATGTCTGTTATATGTAGGTGGTTCAACTGCTTCATATTCATCGATTCTCCAAATTGCTTGCCCCTAACAGGTTGTATTGCCAGTTTGTAGCTGTTCAGATAAGTGTCTTTATGAACCAATGAGCAATATACTGGATTGGATCATTCTTCTCATAATACAGAGCACATATTGCATGAGGGCATGGAATCCTTGTCAAATCTCATGCTCTGCAAGTGCACACTTTACTATCTAAAAAATAGTGTGCCTATCTCCTTTGTAAGTTATCTCAAATCCATCATCACCATTAAAAGTAACTACACACTGAGAACATATCTCTATATTAGCTTGAAACTTCTTAATACAGTCTGGACACCACTCATTTATCCATTTGTTGACACATTTCTTATTCTCAACAATTCTACTCATAACTTGCACTCTGATTTGCTCCAGCATTGATATTGTAACGACCCGAAAATCGGACCGCTACCGGCGCTAGGATCCAGATCGGCTTAAGGCCGCCGGGACCCGTAGCAAGCCTGACATGCAACCTGTAAACCTGTTTAATCCCACACATGATCAACAATTATACATAAAAATTTAAAACTTTTCTTTCATACATTCTATCAATCACCAAACTCAACCTGTGCATGCACTGAACATATACATAATCATAAACTTGACCCCTCTGTGGGATCTCATCAAAGCCCCCAATGGGTGGCATAATAAGAGTTGAGTTGGCTAAACATGGACATCAATAACATTAAGATCATGTTTCAAAGGGATTACATTAAACTATGGTCAAGCACACTTCTAACCTCAATATCATTACATTACATATCTATACATCATTATACAATCTGTCATGTCCACTTTATAACTATTACATACATAAGACTTCATTACTCTTCTTGACTTCTCTGTCTAACCCGTACCTGCAAACCTGGGGAATTTGGGAGAGGGGTGAGCTACTAGAGCCTAGTGAGCAGAATAGTAAAGCATTTAAAACATATGATAACATGAAATGCATCATATCACAACTAATCATATCAAGGATGAACTTGTCACCATTTAGCCCTCTACATAATCCAATCATGCCAGGAGCGTAGTGCAGGCCACACCTGGTCTTTCTCTTATACATAACATAACATAACATACATAATCCATGATGCCGGGGGCGTAGTGCAGGCCACATCCGGTCTTTCTCTTACATAGTGCCAGGAGCGTAGTGCAGGCCACACCTGGACTTCCATATCATATCATCATGTCATAACATATGAGGGCTAATGGATCATTCAATATTCATCCACATCAACAACATATTATGCAATGCAACATATTCGTGATTTCTAATGCAAACAACCTAAAATATCACATAGCATCCGTGATGCATGAACATGCTCAAAACTGGTTTATTTATTTAAAGCATAAGAGTTATTCCACTCACCTCTGGCTAGCTCTGACACTGACTGAAGCAGCTGACTCACTGCTGGGGTCCTCGGTTCCTCGGGTCCGAACCTACACAGGTAGACTCAAATGAGGGACCAAACAACTAGAACATAACTCTAAAAACATCCCCCAAAAACCCCCTAAAACATCTCAAAACATCCATGCAAGAACATGCAAAGGAAGGCTGGACAGGGCACTTTCAGCAGCAGGTTCGGCGGCCGAAAGTCCCTCTAGAGCCGAAAGTCAGGCAGGTTCGGCGGCACCTTCGGCGGCCGAAACTCCCAGACAGAGGCGAAACTCATGCATGTTCGGCGGCACTTTCGGCGGCCGAAACTCCCAGACAGAGACGAAAGTCTCCTTTCGGGGGCAAGCTTCGGTAGCTGAAGGCTGCCTCCACAAGAGGGTTCGGCGGCCGAAAGTCCCTTCGGCTGCCGAACCTTGTTTCTCCCAAAGGGCAGAAACTTGGTTCAAACATGCACAAATGCCTCCAAACTCCAACCATCATGCATTTAGCTCAACCAAAACATGCATACAAGCTCCTAGGGGTCTCAAACTACCTTAAACCCCAACTACAACACACATACACAAGCATTTGCAAGCCACATTGTTCATGAACATACATTTATACCCATAAACATAACTTTAACCTAAACATGCATTCTACCCCCATGAACTTCATAAAACTTACTTAAAACATAATGTAAGCTAGAGATCGACTCTTACCTCTTGAAGATCGAGAGTAGAGGCGACCAAACTTGGGGTTGGGAGGGATTTGAGTTCTTGAACCTCAAAGCTCCAAAACTTTGCTCAAAAGCTCAAATCTTCAAAACAAAGTTAAAACAAGTGAAAAACTTGAAAGATCTAGAGGAAAAACATCAAAGATCGGTGAGGGGCGGCGGAGAGCTCACCTTGGCCGAAAATGGGGAAAAGCTCGCCCGTTTTCGGCTAAGGGACCCTTTTATAGTGGCTGTCCAGGCCACGTTCGGGGGTCGAATGTGCCTCCGCATGCATGCCATGTTCGGCAGCCGAACTTGAGGTTCGGCGGCCGAACCTGGACTTCCCTCACTTATGCTTTCGGGGGCCTAAAGCACACCCGCAACGCATGCATGTTCGGCGGCCGAACCTGAGCTTTCCTCCAAGGTTGTTTTTATTCAAAAACTCATTTCCTTTTTTACTTAAAATCATCAAAAACATTAAAACATTTCATAAAAACATGATCTTACCCCTTCTAGAGGTTTTCGACATTCGAGATTCCACCGGACGGTAGGAATTCCGATACCGGAGTCTAGCCGGGTATTACATTCTCCCCCCTTAAGAACATTCGTCCCCGAATGTTCCTCAACTAGCACATAGCATGGCATACAACATATCATACACATAAAACACATGAAACATATAGGAAACTAACCTTAGAAAAGATAAGGGTATTGCTGGAGCATGGACTCCCGTGTCTCCCAAGTGCACTCTTCCATATTGTGGTGGTTCCATAGGACTTTCACCATCGGGATTTCCTTGTTTCTTAGCTTTCTGATCTGGGTGTCTATGATCTGCACTGGCTGCTCAACATAGGTGAGATCCTCTTGGATCTCCACATCAGGCTCACTAAGAACCTTGCCCGGATCTGACACAAATTTCCTCAACATTGAAACATGGAAAACTGGATGGATTCTTGCCATTGAAGCAGGCAAATCTAGCTTGTACGACACATTCCCAATCTTCTGCAAGATTTCGAAGGGTCCGATGTATTGTGGGGCTAGTTTACCTTTCTTTCCAAAGCGAACCACTCCTTTCATTGGAGACACCTTGAGCAATACCAGATCCCCCTCCTGAAACTCTACCTGTCTTCTGCGGATGTCTGCATAACTCTTATGTCTGCTTGTAGCAGTCTTGATTCTCTCTCTAATTATGGGTACCACCCTGCTGCTGATCTCTACAAGCTCAGGCCCTGCCAAGGCCTTTTCTCCAACTTCCTCCCAGCAAACAGGTGACCTGCACTTCCTCCCATATAAAGCTTCATATGGAGCCATCCCGATGCTAGCATGATGGCTGTTCTTGTAGGCAAACTCCACCAAAGGTAGATGCTGCCTCCAAGAACCGCCAAAGTCCAGCACACACATTCTAAGCATATCCTCGATAGTCTGGATGGTCCTTTCGGACTGTCCGTCCGTCTGAGGGTGGAAGGCAGTACTGAAATCCAATCTAGTACCCATGGCATTCTGCAGACTCCGCCAAAACCTGGAGGTGAACTGGGGCCCTCTATCCGACACTATCGAAACCGGAACCCCATGCAGCTTGACGATCTCATCCACATATACCTGCGCCAACTTGTCCACAGAGTAGCCACTCCTGACAGGGATGAAGTGAGCAGATTTGGTGAGTCTGTCCACAATCACCCATATGGAGTCCAATCTGTTGGACGCTGCCGGTAACCCCACTATGAAGTCCATAGCTATATTCTCCCATTTCCACTCTGGAATAGGTAGCGGGTTAAGCATTCCAGCCGGCTTCTGATGTTCCAGCTTCACCCTCTGACACACTTCGCAGGCTGACACAAACTGTGCCACTTCTTTCTTCATCGCTGGCCACCAATAAACTTTCTTCAAATCTTGATACATCTTGGTGGCTCCGGGGTGAACGTTGTATCTTGCATTATGAGCCTCCCTCATAATGTCTCCTTTTAGCCCTATGTCATCTGGTACACACAATTGACTCCCATAGCGGAGGATCCCCTTACTGTCAAATCTGAACTCACTGTCCTTGCCTGACTGAACAGTCCTGGCAATCTTCACTAACTCTGGGTCCTCATGCTGTTTCTGAGCCACTTGCTCCAGAAACACAGGTGTCACTCTCATCTGGGCCACTAAAGCACCGGTACCAGACAACTCTAACTGTAGACCTTCATCAATGAGCTTGTAAAACTCCTTCACCACTGGTCTCCTCTCTGCCGTGATGTGGGATAGACTGCCTAGTGACTTCCGGCTTAGGGCGTCTGCCACGACATTCGCCTTACCCGGATGGTACTGAATCTTGCAATCATAGTCACTCAGCAGCTCCACCCATCTCCTCTGTCTCAAGTTCAAATCTCTTTGACTCAGGATGTACTGCAGGCTTTTATGATCTGTGAAGATCTCACATTTTACCCCATAGAGGTAGTGCCTCCACATCTTGAGTGCAAAGATTACTGCTGCCATTTCAAGGTCATGTGTGGGGTAATTCAACTCATGCTTCTTTAGCTGCCTAGAAGCATAAGCAATCACCCTCTCATTCTGCATCAGCACACAACCCAGTCCCACACGGGACGCATCACAAAAGACTGTAAAGTCCTCATCACTAGATGGCAGAGCTAAAACTGGTGCTGAAGTCAACCTCTTCTTAAGCTCTTCAAAACTCTCTTCGCACTGGTCGGTCCACAGAAACTTCTGATTCTTCCTGGTTAGTCTGGTCAGAGGAGCTGCTATTTTCGAGAAGTCCTGAACGAACCTCCTGTAGTAACTTGCCAAACCCAAGAAACTCCTGATCTCCGTCACTGAAGTGGGTCTAGGCCAGTTAGCCACAGTTTCTGTCTTCTTGGGGTCCACCTCTATCCCATTCTCTGACACTACATGCCCCAAGAACGAAATGCTCCTCAGCCAGAACTCACTTAGAGAACTTGGCATACAAGCCATGTTCCCTCAAGGTCTGCAAAACTAACCGCAGATGATGGGCATGCTCCTCTGCATTCCTGGAATACACCAAGATATCATCTATGAAGACGATAACAAAGTGATCCAGGTACTGGCTAAACACTCTGTTCATGAGATCCATGAATGCTGCAGGGGCGTTAGTTAACCCGAACGGCATTACAAGGAACTCAAAATGCCCATATCTGGTCCTGAAAGCCGTCTTTGGCACATCCTCATCTCTGATCCTCAGCTGATGGTACCCAGATCTCATATCTATTTTGGAGAAACAACCCGCTCCTGCTAGCTGGTCGAATAGATCGTCGATCCTTGGCAAAGGGTACTTGTTCTTGGTAGTGACTTTGTTCAACTGTCTGTAGTCGATACAAAGTCTAAGGGATCCATCCTTCTTTCTGACAAACAAAACTGGAGCACCCCAGGGTGAGGTACTCGGTCGGATGAAACCCTTGTCTACCAGCTCTTGCAACTGTTCTTTCAATTCCTTCAACTCGGCTGGAGCCATCCTGTAGGGAGGGATAGAGATCGGTCGGGTTCCAGGCATCAATTCTATCTCGAACTCTATCTCCCTAGCAGGTGGTAAACCTGGCAACTCGTCTGGGAAGACGTCTAGAAACTCTCTAACCACTGGCACCGAGGCGGGCTCTCTAACCTGACTGCTAAGCTCTCTCACATGAGCCAAATACCCCTGACATCCCCTCCTAAGCAACCTACGAGCCTGAAGAGCTGATATCAGACCTCTAGGTGTACCCCTCCTGTCTCCTCTGAAGACAACCTCTGACCCATCCTGACCTCTGAACCTGACTACCTTGTCCCTGCAGTCCAAGGTAGCACCATGGGTAGATAACCAGTCCATCCCTAGAATGACGTCAAAATCTATCAAGTCTAGAACCACAAGGTCGGCGGACAAGCATCTTCCCTCAACAAACACAGGACTACACTGGCAGACTGACTCTGCCACTGATGGATCACACTTGGGTCCACTGACCCAGAGAGGACAGTCTAACTCAGAGATCATCAACCCTAACCTCTGGACGGCTCTCGGAGCAATAAAAGAATGAGATGCACCAGGGTCCATCAAGGCATACACATCTGAACAACCAATGACTAAGTTACCTGCCACCATGGTGTTAGATGCATCTACCTCCTGCTGAGTCATTGTGAAGATCCGTGCTGGAGCTGATGGACCTTCACCTCTGAAACCCGCTGAAGAAGAGGCTGCCCCTCTCCCTCTGCCTCTGCCACTGGCCTGAGTCATGGCTGGAGCTGCTGGCTGCGCTACACTACCTGTAGCTGTCTGCTGGGACTGTGCCATCGGGGCTACTCTTGGACATTCTCGAGACATATGCCCCTCCTGACCACATCTGTAACAGGCCGTCGTCCCAAACCGACATACTCCTCTGTGTGGCTTACCACACCTTGCACAAACTGCATTACCTTGTTCCAAAACTTGTTCTTCTTAGACTTCCTGGGACCTCTGTCCCACTTCTTGCTACCTGAGGTTGCTGCACTCATTAAAGAAGAGCCTGGGGTCTTAGAACCAGAAGGCTGTGCCACTGACTGTTTAACTGACCCTTGAACGATGGCACTGGCCTCCATTTTCCGGGCCATATCCACTATGGCATGGAAGCTCTCCCTATCTGCTGACTGGATCAAGGAGGAATATCTGGAGTGGAGTTTCATGATATACCTCCTTGACCTTTTCTGGTCTGAGTCAAGGCTTTGCCCTGCAAAAGGCAACAGCTCCAAAAATCTGTCTGTGAACTCCTCTACACCCATCTCATCAGTCTGCCTCAACTGCTCAAACTCTATCATCTTCAGCTCCCTTGAACTATCTGGGAAAGCCCATCCTGCAAACTCGTTTGCAAACTCTTCCCAAGACATGCTATCCACTTTCGGGTTCACATAATTCTTGAACCACTCTCGTGCCTTCTTGCACTTAAGTGTGAACCCAACCATCTGAATGGCTCTACTATCATCAGCCCCAATCTCATCTGTGATCACCTTAACCCTCTCCAGATACACAAACGGGTCATCCCCTTTTTCATACTGGGGAGCACCCAACTTCATGTAGTCGGTCATCTTGACCTTGCTCCCACTAGCTGAGCTAGGTCTAGGAGGTTGGGTAACTGGGGCTGCTGGTTCTGCTGGGGGAGGAGGTGCAGCATCCCCTGGGGTAGGGTTTGCTGGGTTTGGATAGTAAGGTGGAGGTGGATATATTGGGTACTGTGGATATGGTGGGTATGGCATCTGTGTGGGATAAGGGCTAAAGCTGTGGTAGTCCGATGTGCCTCCCATCGAATACCCAGGGTTTTGTGAGAAGGGTGGGTAGTAAGGTGGCTGAACAAATCCCGAGGCCTGAGTGCCTCCTTGGGATTCTCCCATTCCTTCTTCTGACATACTGACTCCCAGACTGCCATCCCTCCTCTGCTCTACATCCATATCATCCCCCATGTCCTCTGACGCTCCTCCCTGAACTGTTCCTCTGACTGATCTGCTTCTACCCAGATCCAAAGGCCTTCTAGGGTCTCTTACTGCTCTTTCTCTGCTAGACCTACTAGACATTGCCCTAGGCAATGCTAGAGGACGGGCGCTCGTGCCCTCATCCTCAGGTGGTACTCCAGTCAATCTTGCTGATCGACGAGTTCCTCTCATCCTGTTTTCTGAAAAACAATACACATCACATAAACATTAGCATCGTATGGTTCATGTGGGCACACATGAACCCGCATCACACATCATAGCATATCATTCATATCATAGCATTTCACATCATCATGTAAGACAGGACTCCACATCCTATCCTAGTGGACATGATCTTTCCTACTGTGCTTGACCTTCTATAACATCTATGAGCCCGACACTCTAGGTCCGACCATATGAACCTAGGGCTCTGATACCATTCTGTAACGACCCGAAAATCGGACCGCTACCAGCGCTAGGATCCAGATCGGCTTAAGGCCGCCGGGACCCGTAGCAAGCCTGACATGCAACCTGTAAACCTGTTTAATCCCACACATGATCAACAATTATACATAAAAATTTAAAACTTTTCTTTCATACATTCTATCAATCACCAAACTCAACCTGTGCATGCACTGAACATATACATAATCATAAACTTGACCCCTCTGTGGGATCTCATCAAAGCCCCCAATGGGTGGCATAACAAGAGTTGAGTTGGCTAAACATGGACATCAATAACATTAAGATCATGTTTCAAAGGGATTACATTAAACTATGGTCAAGCACACTTCTAACCTCAATATCATTACATTACATATATATACATCATTATACAATCTGTCATGTCCACTTTCTAACTATTACATACATAAGACTTCATTACTCTTCTTGACTTCTCTGTCTAACCCGTACCTGCAAACCTGGGGAATTTGGGAGAGGGGTGAGCTACTAGAGCCCAGTGAGCAGAATAGTAAAGCATTTAAAACATATGATAACATGAAATGCATCATATCAAAACTAATCATATCAAGGATGAACTTGTCACCATTTAGCCCTCTACATAATCCAATCATGCCAGGGGCGTAGTGCAGGCCACACTTGGTCTTTCTCTTATACATAACATAACATAACATACATAATCCATGATGCCGGGGGCGTAGTGCAGGCCACATCCGGTCTTTCTCTTACATAGTGCCAGGGGCATAGTGCAGGCCACACCTGGACTTCCATATCATATCATCATGTCATAACATATGAGGGCTAATGGATCATTCAATATTCATCCACATCAACAACATATTATGCAATGCAACATATTTGTGATTTCTAATGCAAACAACCTAAAATATCACATGGCATCCGTGATGCATGAACATGCTCAAAACTGGTTTATTTATTTAAAGCATAAGAGTTATTCCACTCACCTCTGGCTAGCTCTGACACTGACTGAAGCAGCTGACTCACTGCTGGAGTCCTCGGTTCCTCGGGTCCGAACCTACGCAGGTGGACTCAAATGAGGGACCAAACAACTAGAACATAACTCTAAAAACATCCCCCAAAAACCCCCTAAAATATCTCAAAACATCCATGCAAGAACATGCAAAGGAAGGCTGGACAGGGCACTTTCGGCGGCAGGTTCGGCGGCCGAAAGTCCCTCCAGAGCCGAAAGTCAGGCAGGTTCGGCGGCACCTTCGGCGGCCGAAACTCTCAGACAGAGGCGAAACTCATGCATGTTCGGCGGCACTTTCGGCGGCCGAAACTCCCAGACAGAGATGAAAGTCTCCTTTCGGGGGCAAGCTTCGGCAGCCGAAGGCTGCCTCCACAAGAGGGTTCGGCGGCCGAAAGTCCCTTCGGCTGCCGAACCTGGTTTCTCCCAAAGGGCAGAAACTTGGTTCAAACATGCACAAATGCCTCCAAACTCCAACCATCATGCATTTAGCTCAACCAAAACATGCATACAAGCTCCTAGGGGTCTCAAACTACCTTAAACCCCAACTACAACACACATACACAAGCATTTGCAAGCCACATTGTTCATGAACATACATTTATACCCATAAACATAACTTTAACCTAAACATGCATTCTACCCCCATGAACTTCATA
The DNA here is from genome assembly GCF_001659605.2 of Manihot esculenta. Classification (NCBI taxonomy): domain Eukaryota; kingdom Viridiplantae; phylum Streptophyta; class Magnoliopsida; order Malpighiales; family Euphorbiaceae; genus Manihot; species Manihot esculenta. Next base: position 4,762,877 of record NC_035170.2, read on the forward strand.
AAACTTACTTAAAACATAATGTAAGCTAGAGATCGATTCTTACCTCTTGAAGATCGAGAGTAGAGGCGACCAAACTTGGGGTTGGGAGGGATTTGAGTTCTTGAACCTCAAAGCTCCAAAACTTTGCTCAAAAGCTCAAATCTTCAAAACAAAGTTAAAACAAGTGAAAAACTTGAAAGATCTAGAGGAAAAACATCAAAGATCGGTGAGGGGCGGCGGAGAGCTCACCTTGGCCGAAAATGGGGAAAAGCTTGCCCGTTTTCGGCTAAGGGACCCTTTTATAGTGGCTGTCCAGGCCACGTTCGGGGGCCGAATGTGCCTCCGCATGCATGCCATGTTCGGCGGCCGAACTTGAGGTTCGGCGGCCGAACCTGGACTTCCCTGACTTATGCTTTTGGGGTCCTAAAGCACACCCGCAACGCATGCATGTTCGGCGGCCGAACATGGAGTTTCGGCTGCCGAACCTGGAGTTTCGGCTGCCGAACCTGAGCTTTCCTCCAAGGTTGTTTTTATTCAAAAACTCATTTTCTTTTTTACTTAAAATCATCAAAAACATTAAAACATTTCATAAAAACATGATCTTACCCCTTCTAGAGGTTTCCGACATTCGAGATTCCACCGGACGGTAGGAATTCCGATACCGGAGTCTAGCCGGGTATTACAGATATGATTGGTTTATCTCTTGCTTTCTTTGTCTATGAATTGAAAGTTTCTAAAATATTATTATCCACCATGTCTGACTTGCATCTACTACTGCAATAAGCTCTAATCCAACTTTGAGGTGGATAGTGTAATAAATCTTCAACTCATTCTTTTCCATGTGCAGCAAGCTTTTTAGGATTGTCCTTAAATTCTTCCTTATAAAAACTCTATGCATAGGCAAAAAACCTTTTCTTGAGCTCTTCACCTCTTACACTGATTTGCATAGATGTGCCTTGCACAAAATCTATGCTCAGCTTGGAGCAAAACTTCTTAAATAATAGGAATTAACCCCTTATATCAAATAAAATGAAAATTAGATATATCAGAAAAAAGCTAAAAAATATAATATTAAACATTATAAATTAAAAAAATACAATTTTTACTAACATTTTTCATGTCACTTGCAAGTGTCATTGTGGATCTATCTCCTAAATCAAGTATTATTGATAAGGAAAGCAAGAACCCTCTCCAATTGTATTTATCTTCTGATAAACATTGGTCAAGCTATTGGGTAAAGGTGGTTATTTCCATCCTCTCCCACTGCACATAAGACCTATCTTTTGCATAATCCCTTTAAAAAGTTGCCATCCAATTCAATTATAGGCCTGCAACCATTTAGCCACCCTTACTTACATGTATTGAAATAAATAAACATTCTTTCAAATATGCTCTTTCCTTGAAGTAAGCCATCTTTATTTAACTCATCGTTGCAAATAGATTCTAGATTGAATCTTTCAATCTTAGCTACATATGCCTCTATATATGAATATTCTTCCTTATAACTTCCATTCATCTCCCTCAATAATAATTTTTACACTTGAAATAAGAAACATGAACCCTTAATTCTTTTTTTTTTTTTTTGCATACTGTATAAGGTCCCTCACCTTTGTGTTAGTCTTTTGATAAACCCTATTCTTGAAATGATTTGCTAGAAACTTGGCACTCACCCTCAAATTTTTTAATAACCTATAACATTTGTGGATGTTATTAAAATTCCTAACAACTAGAGGGTCATTTTTGTTACTTATGGTAGCAAAAATAAAAAATGAATACTTGTCCTAGCATACTGCTTTGATTTTATGAGGTTCATTTTTAAAATACTTAATGTTTACACCCTTTGCCATAGAATATTTTGATATGGCATTCATGGATTCAATAGCATTAGAAAACTCAATTTACAGGTTAAACCAAGGTTAATCTACATCACTATCATACCTTAGTCTTTATCATTTGATTCAAAATCTGAGTCTTTATCATTTGATTCAAAATCTGCAAGAACATCGGAAGAAATATAATCACTTTAGTTGTTTTGATTGCCATTAGTGTCACTTCTTTCATCAAACACATCATTAACATTTATTTCTTCACCCATTGATATATCACTATCACTGTTATGTATCTTCTCGTTCTTATCAATCACATCTCCCTTATCACTAACATCTTCACCCCTTTTTGCAGATATTAGTTACTTTCCCTTTCTAATTTCTTCTCCCTTATTAGCTTCATTGTTCTCATTTAAAAAATCACCATCTAAGTCTACCCCATATATATTTACCCCAACATTCTCCCTATTTATGTCTACTTTAAGATTGACACCATCCCCTATATTTCTCTCTTCCCTCTCTACACTTTCACTAGCCCCAACATCTTATGTTTCACAAAAAATATTGTAAAATTCTTTCTCCAAGTTAACCCCACTACATTGTGTTCCACAAAAAGCATCAAGAGTAAAAGGTTTATCTAATCCTATATCCCATTGATCTCCCCCTACATTATCACCTTGTCTGTCAATATTATCAAATAATTGTCCAATGTCTACATTGCTAACAATACTTGGCATAAAGGGCAATTCATAGATAATACTTGGTTTATCAACATGATGTTCATAGTAGAAATGAATTTTCTTAATTTTGACCAAGATAAAGTGTAACTACTCCAAGTGCACTATCATCACTTAACATAAATAAACCATTGGCTAAAGACTTAAATGGTTCATATATCCACATTTTACCTACACTTGGATATTTCAATTAATACTTATAAATATCTTCAATTTCCAAGAATGATAAATAATCTGGATCAAAATGTTCTTTAATATATACATTCCCTCCCTTACAAAAGTTTTCTATTTTCACTAATAAATTTTCTGCTACGGTGAAACACTAGGTCCACATATGTATCCATTTTTAGATCTACATATTACAAAACAAAGCAACATCCATAATTAAGTATGAATTTCATGCCATTACTAATACACAACAACCACATAACTCTAATATGTACCTGCAATATTAAAATGAAACCATTATATTATTGTAATCTATTAAAAGTATTTCATTGTCGTACTAAAAATAAATACTCACAAAACTGATATTAATAGAACCATATGCTATCAGTACGCCACAAACGAACTTAACAAATTCCCTTTTAACTCCATTATTTTTTTTATGACAAGAAAAGTCACAGCTACAATTATTATTTTGTTAAAAGAGTATTATATATGCAACTCAAGATAACATCACATATGCAAAAATTATTTTAACTATTATTATTGTTTATGCATTTATCTGATAGCATGTCCACTTGATGACAACTATTAGTCAATGCCTTTAATTACGCACTCCTACCGTCTCTTTGCAGGTCCAATTTGCTAATGATAAATATGTTGATTATAATCGCAACAGGAGATGATAGCATAAGTTTTTCAGAAAATCAATTTGGAGACTTTTGTTTTATTTAGGGTTTGATTAATTGATTTAATGTTTCTAACTTTAATAGATGTGAGTCACTTTTTACATGTTAAATTTTTATTACATAAGCACTAAATTATTTTATTTAATAAATTTAGAAATTTAATTCGACTTAAAAATTATTTAAGGATTTAATTGAACTTTTAATATTTATTTAAGGATTAAATGAGCGTTTTTCTTTATCATTGAAAGTATATCGATTATCCTTTATTTTATTTTATTTTTACAATTATCCTTAATACTATTAAGAAGAAGAAATCGGGAGGAACAGATGCAACTGCAAGGCTTCTCCTCGAACAAAGCATTTCTCGTGGCTCTCTGTGCTATCTCTCATCATTTTTCCTTCTGCACCGAGGCATCATCAACGCAACCACTGCAGTGACCACCGCGACTAATAGCGCCGTCACTTGATATAAAAAAGGACAAAATTTTCGCTCCAGAATTTAAGTTCCTGATTCTATCCTCGTGCAGTGGAAAGATCAACACCACCAAAATTCATTGATCGATTGATTGATCGTTCGCTATTAGGCGTTGATTTTTGTCAGTTATAATCATGGAGATGAGGCCAAATCCCATAGTCGATAACTCGCCTCAGCATCAGCGCCATGCACCTGCGACTCCATCGAAGCAGCCAGCTGCTCCTCCTAACGCCGTCGATACTTCCTCCGTTTGTCAAAGGTTGGTTTTCTTCAAATTTTCTTGCTTAGTTCTAGTGGACTGGTGAAACTTGTTGCCTTTCTTTTCTTTTCTGTTATGCTTTAATTTTTTTTTTCCCTTCTTGAACAAACGTGTTTGTTTGCCTATAAAGTTGATTAAAGGATAAGGTAAATACAATAATAGTAAAAGCATAGGAGAATCCTGATTTGGTAGCGATATGCTGTTTGATAATGATATGATTTTCATGTTTTCTGCTTTAATTTTCAGGTTACAGAAGGAATTGATGTCTCTCATGGTACGCCAGAATCTTTTTCATATTCATTGTAGTAATGATTTTCTTTCATATAGTAGTAATGAGTTGCTAGTGTGAATTCTTGATTTGCCTGGTCTAGTGGGATCAACAGTGTATATTTTTTTTATTCAATTAATATGAAGAAGCAAGAAATGCTATAAGCGCATTCTTGATTTAGACACACTCTTTAGCTGGAAGCACAAATGTTTTGGCTTTCATACATTGGCTTGCTCCTAAAAGTGTGATTTTTTTATGAACTAATTGATTATATTTCCTATAGTGTTTAAAAACATAGCTTATTTTTTGTTCTAATTTTTTGCGGACTTGTATTTTCTTTTACAATGTCATGCTTCTCTTTTGTAGAAACCTCCTTATATTATTATAATATGGAATTTTGGACACATCTGTCTGTTGTACAGGAAATGGCATTGTGAAGTGTCTTTATAGCGGTTATATATAAATTCTGGAACTTGAGACTATTAATTTATTGCCATGTTACATTGATGGCATGGGCTTATCCAATTTGAGTTTCTTATTAAGCTGCATTACTTGCATGGTTTATATAATATTTTTGGTGCATCAAATGTCTTGAGGAGATTTTTTGCACACAATTTTCTATGCAATGTGTACTTGCGGGGAGATTTTTAAGCTCTTCTGGTGAGCCATGTTAGTGTGAATGTTTTCTGTCCACCTCCCAAGATTTAGCCTGCAAGAGTAGATGCTTTCATGAATATTAAACTGTCTGGTTTGCGCAGATGAGCGGAGGGGATCTTGGTGTGTCGGCATTCCCTGAAGGTGAATGCATTTTCACATGGATTGGCACAATTGAGGGTGGAAAAGGAACTGTGTATGAGGGTTTGTCATATAAGCTTTCTTTGCGTTTTCCTCTGGACTATCCCTTTAAACCACCACAAGTCAAATTTGAGACAATTTGCTTTCATCCAAATGTTGATCAGTATGGCAACATATGCTTAGACATACTCCAGGTATCAATCAACTTGCCAGTAGTCTTTTACTCTGTTTCCCGAAGCTTTGTGCACATAGGATAAAACGAAAGAACTGTTAAGTTGTCTTGTGTTGGAGTGAAATAGATCACTTCCACTGCATTGAAAGAGGTAGATCTTAAATTTAACTTTGCAATCAAAGTTAGTCCAAAGTTTACAGTATAAAATGAAAAAGTTTATATGGAGTTAAGTTTTTTTCAGTTGGCCACACTTTTTTCTTTATAACTGTTTAACACTTGGTGAAAGGTAGCGTATTTTAAGCCAATAAACCTAGCAAAAGGTTGCCAATGGTTCTGCTGGAATATCTATATTTTGTTGGCTGCGTAGAATTTCTATTTTGGTACTTGACTTCTTATGATACTAAGAAGTGAATGTGTTTTTCCTCAGGAGAAGTGGTCTTCAGCATATGATTGCAGAACCATTCTTTTGTCCATTCAGAGTCTATTGGGAGGTCTCTTTCCTAATTCCTATATGTTTGACCTTAGTTTCTGTCTGTGTTTTTATCTGAGCATTTAGTTCTCCTGCAGAACCTAATCCAGACAGTCCCCTCAACAGCTATGCTGCAAGATTGTGGAATAATAAGGAAGGTCAGATGGACAGAACACTGGAGAGCTCTTCCTTTATTTTCTTTTGTTGTTCTTTCTTAAGAGGAAGCCTTTTCACACCTTTGGATCTTTTTTCTTCTCCTTCCTTAATGACGTTTCTTCTGTTTATTAAAAAGAAAAAAATTGAAAAAAGAATAGATAAATGTTCCACAAGGCATTTGATAGCACATCAATCTTCTTTGACATGATTACATTGTTTTTCTGTGAAGGATATGATGTACAATGACTTTTATTTGAAAAGAAATATTCGTCCTTGGCTTGTTTTTATGAATTAAAAGACTCTGTTCATTTGGTGCAGACTACAAGAAAATGGTCTACAAACAGTACTATGCTGGAGAAGTATTGGAGAGCTGATCTGAATTCTTGTCACAGATGACATCTGAATTGTTAAACTGCCACGGCTTTGCTTCTAATTGTTCCTTGAAGTCTCCAGTGAGTTCATACGTTTGTTTTTCTCTCATATGAAATAGATTCATTCACATAATTTGTCAATATCCATATGTTTCTCTCACTGTGATAAAATGATTTAGTATTTTCTTTGTTGTAGCTGCAAAATAAACCTAGGAAAAGAATTGTAAATATTTCAAAATCAAATGAAAATATTTCTCACTTGAATTCAGGTTATACAAGAAGGTTGGTTGAGGTTGACTATGATTTACTTTCATCCATTCTCTCCCAATAATCCAGTAGCAACATATGAGGGGCATATTTCCCCTAAAGAAGTGTCTGCATGATGAAAATTATCATGTTATTTTTCTAACTAAACCTCCCTGCACACCATAACCTCAACCATTATATACAAGTTCTATGTGGCTATCCTTTTAGGGTTCATCGCAAAAGAGTTATCAATTTAGTGCTGTTTGTGGAGATAACAGTATTGTTTCTGTTAGTTTTGAAAGCTAAAATGCTCATCTTCAATGTTGAAGCAACGATGCGGCCCTCTGAAAATCATGGGAAAAGCCAAGTGAATTTTCCTATGAATTCCATCTAGTGGGAAGAAAAACTACCAAATTTTTGTTCTTTATTTAAGACTATGCAAATTCACATAATCCTTTTATAACAATAGCTAAATATATATTTGTACCTTTAAAATTTACTTAAAAAAAGTAAAAAATATCAACATATATTCACAAACTTTGAAATTTCTAAATTCACTATTAACCGTTTAAACTCTGGACTTATATTGAATTAACCGTTTAAAAAGAAAAAAATCTTTAAATTTGTGTTTAAAAAGATATATTTTCTCAATTCTATAATTTTGTTCATTCTTAATTTTTAATTTTTAAAAATATTTTATATTTTTATTTTTTATATTATAATTAATTCACAATTATATTTTTATTTAATTTAATTTTGTTTAATTCAATGTAATTTCTCATTAATTATTTATTTTTTAAAATTAAAATTTAACCATCTTCTAATATTTAATTCAAATAATATATTACTAATATTTTTTTATTATTGTAATAAAATTTAATATTCTCATTTCATATTTAAAATATACATAATTGAAAATTTTATAGGAAAATATCTTTTAGTTAAAGTAATTATCATTTAATTTATATAAAAAATAAAATAACAAAATTATAAAATAAGATATAAAATTTTAAAGCTAAGATCTAAAAAAAAAATAAAAATGATCTTTTCTTAACCATTAAAGTAGTAAGTAAAGGATATTTTTTTCAAAAAAAAATTAAAGTATTTTAAAAAATTTTAGATTAATATAAAATAATAAAAATTTAAAATATTATTTACTCTATTTTTTTTATTAATTTCTAGATTATGATATATTCTGCCATCCTTGCATTGTGGGCACCACAATTTTGGCCTTATTGTACATAAAATCCAAGCTTTTTCGAGCTTTTATATTTTAATTAACTAGTTTTAATTTTGACACTATTGATTATATTTATAATTTTTTTTAAAAAAAGCTATCCAGATTAAAAATTCAATTTAGGTGAATTATTTTAAGTGGGCTGTTATATATATTTTTTATTATTTAAATTGGATTTATTTTTCAACTATTATTTAAAGTGAGTATTTTTTATTCATTTTAAATATTAAAGTGACTAATTTTCGATTTAATTTTTCATTTGATTTGATTTTTTTAATTAAAAATCAAAATAATTAAACCAAATTAATTTTTAAAGTTATGTTATTTTATTATGTTTTACATAAAAATATTCTAACTCTAAATCATCACTCATCTGATTTAATTTGACGATTTCCGACTGTTAGTCTTTTTTTTTTCTTTTTATTATTATATTAATTTGAGTATAAATATATATATTTTTTCTATGCATGCTTTATTCAAGAGACGATCAAAGAAGGAGATGTTCAGCAAAAGGAGTGATAGCAAGGGCAAACTCCTTTCATAAATAAGAAACTTTGGAGGAGTTTCAAATCTCCATGATAGTCACTTAGCAATATTAGAAAGACGATGGTTATCAGTCGAGCATGACCTCTTCTTAAAAATTGTCAAAAAAATGTCAAACCCTCAATTGTAGTAGTGTTATCTGAAAGCCCTCATCATCGATGTTATTTTATAATTTTTTTGTTTTTTATTTATAATTAAGTTATTTCACCTTTATATTAAAAAAGTTTTAATAAAATTATTGAATCGAAAATGAATTTTAAAGTATTATTGTAATTGATTCGAAATTAAAATTAAAAAAATCAAGCATGATAAATTTTAATTTAGTACAATTTTTTAACATTAATTTTATTTTTTTAAACTAAACTAAATAATTTTATTAGGTCTGTTTTATTCTTCACTAATTTTAATTAAAATTTTATCTAATTAATTTTTATAAAAAAATGGGACTATTTTTTATAATAAAAAAAATAAGTGATGTGCCACTTAGAATAGCCAAACTTTTCCTAATTATATTATTAATCTAAATAAAATTTCTTTAAAATTTAAAATTTTAATTAATTGTGTTAAAATTAGAACTATTGGAATGAAATGCAAAAAATGGAAAAGGTTTTTATGTACTATTAACTTTTTTTTTTTTTACAAAAATAAGTTGAGAAAAAAAACAGTGGAATTATGGATGCATTATCTCCTTTGACCGGTCAAATAATGAGCAGGAAAAGAGAAAAAAAAAAAAAAAAAACAATAATCCGGAAATGAGAGAGCCTTGACAGATTGAAGAAGGGTTACAGAGAGGAGGTGAGGTCAGCGCCGGCCATGGAATCCAATACCGGCATCTTGATTTTCGGTGTCCTTACAAGTGAGGAAGCTTCGTCGAGGGAAATTTCCCCTCGGAAAATCGCGGGTATAGAGAGAAAGAAGAGGACACGAAGCTTCTAAACCCTTTTACGGCTATTTCCAGCGCCCACTAGAATCCTGAAGCTCCGGAACCACTATCAGACCGTCTGTGCAGCGTCTGAGTCGCCGGAGTAGGAGTTTGATTTTTGGAGACTGAAATTTTGAGCCTTCGATTCGGTTGATTGGGCGTCTTTTTGGGCGCGCGTCTGGCATAGGAGTGACCAGCAGAGCATTTTAAGGTCTGTGGTGTGAACTTCTACACCGTACGCCGCCTTCAGTGGAAGCGCGTGGTGCTGACGCGCCGGCGATATTTCAGCGACAATTTCGTCCTGCAGATTGTTTTTACCTCCTTTTCAGCTTTCTTGAGTCCTTTGAGTTTAGTTCCATTTGGTAAGCAGTCACATACATTCTAGTGTGATCGAATTATATGTTTGGTAGAATAATGCATGATCATAGATATTTGTAGTTCATTATGGGAATACTACTAATGGAATGGGTAGCTTCACAAAGTTTCCCTTTGTATTTTATTTGCCTCTAAGGTTGAGCTTGGTCGACCGCATGCTAGCATGTGAGATTGAAGCTTGGTAGAGTTTCTTTCTATACCTTCTTGTGTGTCGGGTGAATGAGCTTCAGTTTTGGGTTTGTGCCTAGTTCTGTGTTTGTTGGGTTTGAGTCTTGAATTGGGCTTGACTGTGAAAGATGAAATTATTTATGTAGAGATGGAGTGCCCCAACGAGATGCGGCAATCCTTTTCGATTGTGGTTGGGCATCTAAAATGCTGCTCATTGCAGAAGCTTCGGTTTACATGCTATTTAGAGGGTGCTCTTTGGAACATGTCAAATTTGAATTTAAATTTGAATCCGTTGTTAATACTCTCAAACATATTTGAAAAGTGGTTTTTCTTAACTCCCACGCTAATGTCAAATAGACTCCTAAGATTTTAGATTGCTGTTGAGCTGCTGTATTAATTGTCACTCTAATCCTATTTTAAAGTATCACCTACGTGAAGGAATGGAATCTTTTCCTTTGTTTTGTGGCTGCTTCCTGTGACAGGTCACCTTTGACCAACCCTTGAGTTAATTACGTTTCCTGGTTGAGGTATTTGAATTCTGAATGCAAAGCCCAGTTTCTCTGCTTCTTGCACTAAACAGCAGAATCTTGAGAGTTATAGTCCAGTTATGGCACTTATGTTTTCTTGGAATAATTGAGAATGTTCAAAGTTTCCTCAGATATGATTTCACTTAGTTGAGATGTGGCAATGTTTGAGATTAACTCATTGTCTTTTTTTTTTTAAATAAAATCTTATCTGAAAATATGAATGAGTTGAATGATTTAGAAAATATTAACTTCAAATGGTAAACTGGTTGTGGAATTCCTTCTGCTATTTCAATCCAAGTAAAGTTAAAAATTATTAAGTTTACATGACTTGTGGAGTGAACCCTTACTTGGTCATTATTAACCAAAGCTAGTAAGTAGATGTTAGAAGTAGGATTTTAAGAAGGAAATGTTATTTGAATGATAATAAGCATGTAAATTTTTAGAAACATATAGGATTTTAAATGTTGATTTTTTTGCTATGGGATTGAGAAAAATAATATTTCTGACACAATGCATGAAGCATCCCGCATGTATGGTCTATGGGGAAGGTTGATGTACACAACCTTACCCTGCTTTGCAGAAAGGTTGTTTCCATGGTCAAACCTGTAACCTTCAGGTCACAAAATGGAGTAACTTTGCTGTTACACTAGAGAACCTTCTATAATTAAGAAGAATTAACTTTAAAATTAATTTAGAAGTTTTGCTTATGAAATTATGGAAGAGTTGAGTTAACATAAGCTATTGACCAATTTCATGATCAATACCTTAGCTTTCTTTTGCATTGGTTTAATCTAACCAGGTTGTTTTAAATAAACTTCATCTGTTTTTACCTTATTGAGAATTGCATCTACTCTAGTCTCTACAAGGCTCATCTTTTTAATGTTTTGTTTCCCGCGTTATCCCTAGATTTTCTTTGCCATTTTGAGTACATTTAGGTTTTTATCTGTTTGAATTTGACATGCTTCTTCCATTAGTTTTGTGAAGGGAATGTTGAAATAAAAATCTCGTTGAATTTGCTATTGGTTTGGAGATAATGGTTCGTGGAAGAGATGCATGCTGGGAACACTGTGTTCTCGTGGATGCAACAAGACAGAAGGTGAGATGTAACTATTGTCATAGGGAATTCAGTGGAGGTGTTTATCGCATGAAGTTTCATTTGGCACAAATAAAAAACAAAGATATAGTCCCCTGTGGAGAAGTTCCAGATGATGTGCGGGATCATATTCAAAGTATACTAAGCACTCCTAAGAAACAAAAAACTCCCAAGAAACAGAAGGTGGACCGAGCCACCAATGGTCAACAAAATAGCTCTTCTGCTAGTGGTGGCCTTCATCCTAACCATGGCTCCAGTGGCCAACATGGTAGTACCTGCCCCTCTTTGTTATTTCCACGCCCTTCGCCTAGTGCACAGCCAGCAATGATAGTGGACGATGCTGAAAAGCAAAAACAGGATAATGCAGATAAAAAAATTGCTCTGTTTTTCTTGCATAACTCTATTGCTTTTAGTGCTGCAAAATCTATGTATTATCAAGAGATGTTTGATGCTGTAGCTGAGTGTGGGGTGGGTTACAAAGCTCCAAGTTATGAAAAGCTGAGATCCACGCTATTGGAAAAAGTGAAAGGTGATGTACATGATTGGTACAAGAAATATAGAGATGAGTGGAAAGAAACAGGTTGCACAATCTTGTGTGACAGCTGGTCTGATGGAAGAACCAAGTCAGTTATTGTAATTTCAGTTGCATGCCCCAAAGGGACACTATATCTGAAATCAGTTGATATATCAGGTCATGCAGATGATGCTAATTACTTGTTTGAGTTGCTTGAGTCAGTTGTCTTGGAAGTTGGTGCAGAAAATGTTGTACAAGTAATAACGGATAATGCTGCCAGTTACATATATGCAGGGAGGCTTCTCATGGCCAAGTACAGCTCCTTGTTTTGGTCGCCTTGTGCTTCTTACTGTATCAATAAGATGCTGGAGGATATTGGTAAACTGGAGTGGGTGAGAACAGTCTTGGAAGAGGCAAAAACCATCACTGGCTACATATATAATAACATATGGACCTTAAATATGATGAGAAAGTTCACAGGTGGAATGGAACTGATCAGGCCTAGAATCACTAGATATGTAAGTAATTATCTTTCCTTGAGGTCCATTGTTATCCAGGAGGACAATTTAAAGCATATGTTCTCTCATTCAGAGTGGTTATCATCCATCCATAGCAGACGTCCAGATGCTCAAGTCATTAAATCTTTGTTGTTTCAAGATCGCTTTTGGAAGTTTGCACATGAAGCTGTTAGTGTCTCTGAACCACTTATTAAAATTTTAAGGATGGTTGATGGAGACATGCCTGCTATGGGATATATTTATGAAGGAATGGAGAGGGGGAAAATTGCAATCAAGACATATTATAAGGGCGTTGAAGAAAAATATATGCCAATTTGGGATATAATCGATCAAAGATGGAATATACAGCTCCACTCATCTTTGCATGCTGCAGCAGCATTCCTTAACCCGTCAATTTTCTACAACCCAACTTTTAAAATTGATTTACACATGAGGAATGGGTTTCAAGAAGCTATGATCAAGATGGCTACTTCAGATAAAGATAAAATAGAAATCACCAAAGAGCATCCAGTGTTCATAAATGCTCAAGGTGCTCTTGGTACTGATTTTGCAATCATGGGCAGGACACTGAATTCTCCAGGTACGCGTGAGTTGTGGTGGTTATTATTATACATGAATGGTCGTCTTAACATGGTTTCTAAGGTGCTTGCTGGCCTTAGAGTGTATATTCTCCTTATATGTGCCAGCTGTGAAGCAGCATTGCAGTCTATCAATCTATTTCACCTGTACATTGTGTACCAAAACAATTGGGAGTTTCCTTTTTCCGCTTTGATGGGGTAATTTTGGTCCTTGGTAGAAGAAACATTCAAGGATGAGAGAATAGAGTACCATGTTAAACTGGTCAATTGTATCTACTTTAGATCTTTAGACCTGTCCTTTGGGACTTGGTTCCATATATGATTGGCTCCACATTTTGTGCTGGAATAGTCTTGCATGTTAGGAGAAAGTTGATCAATGGATACAGAATCCTTACTCTGAAGGTCAGGATTGGCTACTTCTCAAAATTGTCATTCGGTCTTCACATTGATTTGAAGTGTTTTACTAATATCAAAAGTCTAAAAACCAAATTTGCCCCTAAGCCGTACAGCAGGAGTGAAAAATACCAAATTTCGTTTGTTTATTTAAATTTGTCCCTAAACTATCATTTAAAAACCAAAAAAGACCATCACTTCATTTGGTCTTTTAATGATAGTTCAAGAGCAAATTTAGCCCGAAAAATGAAATTTGACATTTTTAATTCTCGCTGTATAGTTTAGAGGCAACTTTGACGTTTTTACCAATATCGAAATGTCCTATTTTGAGTCCAATATTTTATGATGAAATTAGGAGCCCATTTAACTATAGCTTTGAAGTTTATAAGTATTTGACGAAGAATTGTGACGACATCTAATATACCATCATATTCATCTTTAGGTGATTGGTGGGCTGGATATGGCTATGAGATTCCCACTTTGCAGAGAGTTGCTATAAGAATACATAGCCAACCTTGTAGTTCCCACTGGTGCAGATGGAACTGGAGCGCCTTTGAGAGCATTCATTCCAAGAAACGCAACAAAATGGAGCTGGATAAGTTAAATGATTTGGTTTTTGTGCATTGTAACCTGTGGTTAGAATCCATAAGCCGAAGTAGGAATGGGAAGTGTAAACCTATTATCTATGATGAAATAGATGTTAGTTCTGAATGGCCTACTGAACTGGAATCTCCAGCCCCTCTTTTAGATAATTCATGGCTGGACAATTTGCCCCTTGAATGTAGTGGCAGTCCTTGAAATTGTATATAAAAGAAGCATGCACATATTCAATTAAATTTTCCATTTTTTTCTCTTTTTTTTTTTTTAATTTTATTTAGATTACTATAGAAAAATGGATGGGGAATTAGACAGTGTGCATGTTATAGATGCCTTTGTTGGCATAGGATATGGAAGGTGCAAATCACAGCAAGGAAAACGGCAACAATCAAGGACACAGGTGGCAGCAATCCAATTTCAGCAAATCAGCACAATTTTCATGATACAGATGACGGCAATAGTTCAGGAAATCAGCATAATGCCCCTAATTAATCAGATAATCATGCCAAGAATTATGTAATGAGATATGCTTGTATTTTAGCAGAATCTCTGCTTTTCTTTTTACAACCAATGTAACCTCTATTTAAAGAGTACTGTCAACAGAAATAAAGCAAACTGAATTTCTCTACACAATTCTACAGAGGTGTATGACTCTCTCTCTCCCTTGTCAATGGGTCTGGTTTGAGATTCCTTTTAACAAATCTTGTCATCCTTCACCATAGATTCCTCACAGGGCAGAAACCGCAATAAAGGGAAGGCGTCAATCAGTATAAAGAATTATCCTGTCCATTGCTCCAGTGACAAAATCCTCAGCACGAGAACTCAACAACTTGGTATTAAAGTGTTAATCAGAGCCTAACACGATGGGCGATTCCAATCCACGAGAAGAATTGAGGGTTTTCTTCCAAGAGGCTCATGCTATGACTGAAGCAAGGGTAGCTGCAACAGAGTTGCGAATGGAGGCCCGAGTAGCACAAAAAGAATCAAAATTGGAAGCACAATTACAGTAGCTGTCACAACAGTTTCATGAGTTATTCAATAGCTCGTCGCGGGCCCAAGGCCAAGAATCAGAAGGGACATAAGCAATAATAATATTCCAGGAACTTAAGGATATACAAAGTTTGATTTCCCCACCTATGATGGCACCAAAGATCCTCTCGTCTAGTTGCACAGATGCGAAAAATTCTTTCTCCACCAACACATGACCGAGACAAAAAAGGTTGACTTAGCAGCATTTCACATGTTAGGGGAAGCACAAATGTGGTATTACATATTAGAGCAAGAGCCCACCTTGTCTTGGAACACTTTCAAGGACTATTGCACTCTACACTTTGGACCTCCTTTCAGGGAAACCCGTTAGGAGAATTGGTCAATTTAAAGCAATATGGCACGGTGGAAGATTATCAGTGCTAGTTCTAAGGTCTGTTGGCACGTGCAAATATTATCAGGACAGATCAACAGGTAGATCTATTCACTGCAAGACTCATAAACTCCCTCAGACTTGATGTGGAAATGCAGAGGCCTTCTAATTTAGCACAAGCAATGAATTTCACCGGGCCCTTAAAAGAAAACAATAGTTATCGCAATGGCTCATTGGGAAGTACTAGATTTCCTTCTAAAACTAATCCCACTCATACGATCATTCCTGGAGCCACTGACACCACCTCAGTTGCGTCCAGCTCTAATAGTCTTACTTCTCCATTCGTAAAAAGATTATCTCGGGTAGAAATGACAGAAAGGAGAGCGAAGGGTCTTTGCTACAACTGTGATGATCTATACACTGTGGGACACCAATGCAAATAACTATTTTGGTTGGAATAGGATGAAGAGGACTCAGAAACACAATACTCGGAAGAACAATCCAACCCAAAACTATCTCTGCATGCAATTATGGGTAAATAAAATGCTCAGACTATGCAACTCATGCCAGCTCTGCTACTCAGCTTAGTAGATTTTGGAAGCACCCAGAACTTTATTAGTGCAACAACAGCCCAACGTCTCAGCTTAACCATCCATCCCCAAGCAGGAATCAATGTGTCTGGCCAATGGGACCAAATTATCCAGCTTGGGAATTTGTCCAGCAGTATCCTTCTCTATGAATCAACATAATTTCATTGTTGATTTTTTTGTTATCCCTTTGGCTGGATTTGATCTTGTGTTAGGTGTTAAATGGTTGCGCACTTTGGGGTCGATTCTATGGGATTTCACTTCTCTCACTATGAGCTTCGCAACCAATTGCAAGACCATTTCTCTCCATGAATAGCCGACACTAGCAGCTCATCAGATTCTGATACGAGCAAGAAAATGACACTGTAACACCCCTTACCCTATCAAAGAGTAGATAGAGCAAGGAATGTCACAAACTATACCTTTTTAGATATATCAGGTCCATGCATGAAGAAATGAGATGATGCTATTTCCTACTCATTTCTAAACTTACCTTTGATTTTCAAGCTTGGTGTATATGGAACCCTAAACTTTTCTTCTTCAATCCCTTCAATATATGGCTCTTCCTTTAGATCTTGATCTTAGGATGAATTTTGGTTAAAGAAAGAAGTTGATTTGGTGAGGTTTTGGCTTGGCTTTGGTGGGAGAAAGAAAAGAAATTCTTTGGGTTCCTATGGTGTGAGCTACGGCAAAGTGAAATGGAGAAGATGACAATCCCTTTTTCAAATTGCTTGGTCATTTCTTCATCCAATAGCTAGGTGACACATGGAAAGTAAAATTTGACTTTTATATTTTAACTTTCCATATTTATACTTTAACCCACTAAACTTTTTACCATATTTCAATTTAGTTTTTAAACTTTCAATAATCATAGATTGACCTACTAAAATATGTTTTTAGCCTTTAGAAGTCCTTTCCACTTAAGCAAGCATGACGGATTTAAAACAAACACCTCAAGCAAGCACGTCAGAAAACCCTAAGCACCTCCCAAAAGTGACTCGTTCCCGACTCGCTAATCACACTGTCTACTTTATTTCTGAATATGTCCGTTTCTATATTTGAGTTTTCTATAATTCAGTTATTAGCAGATTAGAGTTATGCTAGTACCTCCCCTAAGTAGCTCGGGGTAAGCTAGCACCTCCCCTAATGCCAATTACTTTAGTAGTGAAATAGCCTAACCCATACCTAGTGATGTCACTGCTCTAGCTATGGGTTTGAGGATGTGACAGACACAATACTTTAAAATTTTAAAATTAAAAACTCCAAA
The DNA here is from genome assembly GCF_001659605.2 of Manihot esculenta. NCBI lineage: Eukaryota > Viridiplantae > Streptophyta > Magnoliopsida > Malpighiales > Euphorbiaceae > Manihot > Manihot esculenta. The sequence continues at coordinate 4,780,163 of NC_035170.2, forward strand.
TCATGACAAATAAATTAACATCAATAATTCAAAGCTTACGAGATGAAAACTATATTTGGAAAGCATGAGAGAATAAGAAAATAAGCATGAGAGAATAAGAAAGCATTACACTCTTCAACACATGTAGACGCATAATACAATTTCAGATCACTTAATGCATATTTAGGCCAATTTTGTTATTTTGGTATTTTAGTATTTTGTAGGATTTGTTTTAAATTAATTTGTCCTATATTAGAAGCCAAATTCATGCAATTCATTTAGGAAGAAGATTTCTCAAAGACAATTTAAGAAAATGATCTTTAATATAATTTAGGTTTGACTAAATACCATTCCTATATTATAATTACATCTTTCTATACTAGAATTAGGATTTGGAGACTATAAAAACACCTTTAAGGTGGCAGCTACAATGAGCCAATGAATAAAAGATGATATTATGAACAATATTTGGTTATTCTCCATTAATTAGCAACTTATCAAGATTTAACCTTGTGGCGTTCTAATATGTATCTCCTTCCTACTTAGTTAACTTATCAAGAATTTCTTGTGGCATTTTCGAAGTTGGAATCGCTTGATTATCTATGTTTCTAATCATATTGATTGGTTAGGGGTGTAGTAAATCAACATTCGCTTGATTATCTAGGTTTCTAATCATATTGATTGGTTAGGGGTGTAGTAAATCAACATTCGCTTGATTATCTATATTTCTAATCACATTGGTTGGTTAGAAGTGTGGTAAAGCAACATTTGCTCCATTATCTATGTTTCTAATCACATTTGTCGATTAGGAGTGTAGTAGAGCAACCTTCTGGAATATATCTTTGTTTTGTTCTTTATCAAGTTGTGTGACGGGGTTTTTGATCACATGTTGATTCTGGATTCCGCATCAGATTATCTCCCTACAAAAATCCCATCTCGACGAAAACAAGCTTAGCAGTATGTTAGAGGCTAAGCATGTTAGAGGAATTCACTAATTTATTTGCAAAACCAACATGATTGCCACCGTTGTGGACTTGTGACATCATATTTTCCTACATCCTAATACCAGTCCAGTGGTGGTGAAGCCTTACTGATACCCATATCTTCAAAAAGACGAAATGGAGAGGCAATGTGATCAAATATTGCAACAGGGCATCATCCGACCAAGTCGGTCACCATTTTCATCTCCAGTTTTGTTAGTATGCAAGTATGACGGATATTGGCATTTTTGTATTGACTATAGAGAGCTTAATGCCAAAACTATTAAAGTTAAGTTCCCTGTACCCGTTGTGGATGAGCTCCTCGATGAGTTACATGGAGCATAATTTTTCACCAAGCTCGATCTTCGATCTGGCTATCACCAGGTTAGAATGGACCCCGATGACATTGAAAAGACTATTTTTCACACTCATCATGGACATTTTGAATTCTTGGTTATGCCCTTTGACTTGACCAATGGGCCTTCCACCTTCCAAGCACTTATGAATGAGGTATTCCGCAAACACTTCTACCAATTTGTCCTTGTTCTCTTCGATGATATACTTATTTATAGTCCCACTTGGGATGATCACTTGCTTCACATTCGCATGGTTTTTGATGTACTTCGTGCTCATCACCTTCACTTAAAAAAGTTCCAAGTGCTCTTTTGGAAAATCCCAAGTTGTATATTTGGGACATATTATTTATGATGCAAGTGTTTCAGTTTATACCAGAAAAATTTAGGCAATCATAGAATGGCCCCAACCTCAGTCCATTACAGCATTGTGGGGTTTCCTTGGCTTAACTGGGGGTATTACTGCAAATTTATTTGCAATTATGGTCAAATTGTTGCTCCCCTGACTATCATGCTCAAACGAAATGTTTTCCATTGGACTGAGACTTCCTTGGCTTCCTTCACTGCTCTTAAGTTGCCACTGCACCAGTTCTCCAACTTCATAATTTTGAAGAAGAATTTGTGATAGAATGCGAAGCTTCTGGAAGTGGGATCGGCGTTGTCCTTCAACAACACGGCCACCCAATCGCTTTTTTCAGCCGAAAACTAGCCACTCAGCACTTCAAATTACCAGGTTATGAGCAAGAATTAGTCGGGTTGGCTAAAGCCGTCCACCAATGGCATCCTTATATTTGGTGTAACAGCCCGGAAACCGAACTGCCACCGGCACTAGGATCCAGATCGACTTAAGGTCGCCGGGACCCGTAGTAAGCCTGCTATCCTGTCTGTATACCTGTAAAATCCCATACATGATCATACATATGCTGTAAAAACATAAAACTTTTCTTCATTCCAAGGCTTAACCTGTGCATGCACTCTTTCTGTGCTCTACCAATCCCTACTAGAGCTCCTCATGGCTCTAGGCGGATCAATCTCATAATGTTAAGCCTGGTTTTGCTCATAAACATACAACAATAAAGAAACATACATAAACTGATCATGTGACTCCACAAAGGGATTACAAGTCTTATAAATCAAGCACCATTCTATACACTATACATATACATTATCTCTATACATTTACATGTCCATACTAGCTATTACAAGACTCTGAACTCTTCCTGTACCCTGCTGAGTTCTCTCTGACCTCTGAACCTGCACAACTGAAGTTAGGGGAGAGGGATGAGCTACGATAGCCCAGTGAGTAGAATATGCAAATACAGGTGATAAAACATGCTCTCATGGAATGCAACACAGAATCACATCACCTCGGCCGGACGGATCAAAATTCCCTCTATCTCATCTGGGGTACCTAAGTACCATTTGCCTGGTCCCCGTAGGGCTGTTCCAGGTCTTTATGCCTGGTCCTCGTAAGGCTGTTCCAGGTCTTTCCTCTGAGGGCTAATGAATCCTCACGAAGTCCGTGCCGTCTCACATAAACAATGTACAAGGAGCAATGCCAAGTACAAGGATATATGCAATGCATCATCTTTGTGTACACTAATGCACTCACCCTAAAGCATAGTCATGATGCATGAAGCATGAGAAAATATCAGTTATCATATTAAAACATGAAGTTAAATTCCACTCACCTGTAGTTCTCTCTGAACTGACTCTGCAGGTTCTGACTCTGGACTCACTGCTGATGTCCTTGATTCCTCTGGTCCGTACCTACACAGGTGGACTCAAATGAGGGACTAAACTCACTCAAGAACATCTCTAAGAAACTCCCCAAAACCCCTCTAAACAATCCTCAAACCATCACATAAAACATGCAAAAGGAAGCTGGACAGGGCACTTTCGGCGGCAGGTTCGGCGGCCGAAACCCCACTCCAGAGACGAAACTCATGCATGTTCGGCGGCACCTTCGGCGGCCGAAGGTCTCGTCCAGAGACGAAACTCATACACTTTCGGCGGCCGAACTCCCTCTTTCGGCGACCGAAAGTCCCTTTCTAAACCGAAAGCCTCGCTTTCGGGGGCAACCTTTGGCAGCCGAACTGCCTCCACAAAGGGTTCGGCGGCCGAACCTTCCTTCGACGGCCGAACCTGGTTTTGCCCGAAGGACAGAACCCTGCTCTGTTTCATGCAAACTTTGCCCAAAACCCTACAAACATGCATAGCAACTACTCCCAACTAGCATATACACATATATATGCACAAAGGGGTCTAAAACTACTCTAAAACCCCAAACAAACATAACACACAACACTTAATCATGCTGGAACACCACAAATCACCAAAAACCTCACCTAAACCTAAACATGCATACTACCCATACAAACTTCAGAAAACCTTTCAAAATCATCAAAGAAGCTCAGGATCTTCACTTACCTCTTAAAAAACTTGAGGATGAAGGATCCCAACGTGGAGATATGAAGAAAAGCTCTTCCAAAGCTCCAAGCTTCAAAACTTGGTTCTTTTGCTCAAAACCTTCATAAATCACCAAAACTCTTAAAACTCTTGAAAGATTTGATGAAAATCATGGAAAACATGAAAGTCAACATAGGAGAGGCTGAAACTCACCTCTGGCTGCAAGTGGAGGAGAAAATAACCTCCTTCCACCGACCCTTGGCCCTTTTATAGGTGGCTGGCCAGACCACCTTCGGCAGCCGAACGTGAAGCCGCAACCATGCAATGTTCGGCGGCCGAAAGTGCCCTTCGGCGGCCGAACCTTTGCATTTCTCCCTTGTTGCTTTTCTTTCAAAACTCAAGTCTTTTAACCCTTCAAACCATGAAAACCAGTGAAAATACCTTAAAAAACATATGTATTACCCTTCTCGAGGGTTCCGTCACCCGAGATTCCACCGGACTACAGGAATTCCGATGCCGGACTCGAGCCGGGTATTACATTTGGGAGCGTTCCTTTCTCATTTGAACCGGATTCTGCTCACCCCTAGCCTTAAATACCTATTGGAGCAACGTTTGTCTACCTCTCCACAACAGAATTGGTCATTATTTATTTTCTCTATTATTTATTTATTTATTTATTTGAAAGTGGTCAAATTATAATTTAATTTTTTTAATTATTAAAATATTATAATTATATTAATTAATTAATGTATTATTTTGATATAATGTTAATTTAATAATTTTATTTATATTATATTTTTTATTATAATAAATTTTTTATATTATATTTTAATAAATTAATATAATAATACTATAATTAAATAGTACCATTAATCTTTTATATATTTAATCATGATATTCTGAAATTCAGAATAACTAAGTTTAAATGGAGAGGAAGGTGCTTCCTCCTTTTATTTTTTCCTTTGTCTGCCGGTCTTTCTGCTACACTGCCACTTGTCCCTGTCATTCAGGTTCGTACGCACGGAAGCATCAGGACCCCTCTTCACGTCAGACGACCATTTAATTTCTCCGGTGCTCATGCGGACAGAGCTGCAAATTGACTGGACTTGCTGTCATTCTTCAAGTCACATCACCGGACTGGACTTCTCATACTGAACCCGGACTCGCGGGTAGCCCAATCTGCCCCGTGTCTATCTGGGTCAAGACCGAAAATACTGGACCGGCTAAATGAGGTGAGTTTCTGAGACCTCCCTCAGAGTGAGAGAAGTACGGCGGTTATCAAATCATATAATAATATATTTAATAATTCTCCAAAATATTAGGCATAATAGCAATCCAATAAAAATAAATTTAATTTTTATAATTTTAAATATTTATACACTCATATATTAATTAATTAATATAATTATAATATTTTAATAAATAAAAAATAAAAAAATAAATAATGGTCTGGCGCTACTTAGAGTGGCGGCAGGCCATTCTTAAAAAAAAAAAAAAAAAATGGTTGGCGCGCCAAACACTCTTTTCGACTACCGCCCGGCAGTCCAACCTAAATTTATAAATAATTTTTTTAACTCTAAATTCACAAATAATTTTTTTTCCAACCCTAATTTAGTAAAAAGCCCGCTTTTACTAGAAGTTTATGAAAAGAACTATTTTAATTGTGTGACACTAAATTATCCTCTCTTCGACCTACCATTCATAAATTGATGGTCAAAGTGAGGTTGTGCACAATCGAAATATATATAAGATGTTGTGTCAATGAATGTCGCAAACAATTGATAGATTGGATTCCTTGAGTTGAATATTGTTACAACTCTTCCTTTCACACCCTTTCGAGTTGTTTATGGGTGAGACCCACTGGGCTTATTATCTTATATTGCTGGTTCTTCCAAAATAGATGCTATAGACTATGCCTTGATTGAGATGACATGCTCCATGACATCCGCGCTAACTTACAGCAAGCTCAGCAGCGCATGAAAGCCTACTATGACCGTGGACACAGAGATATTGAATTCAGCGTTCCTTAGTGTGGTTACGTTTGCACCCCTATCGATAGCACTCTCTTGCTGGTAAAATCCGCCGCAAGTTGCCCCCAAATATTATGACCCTTTTGTCGTTATACGATAGATTGGTCAAGTGGCGTACCAGCTGGACCTTCCCAGTGATAGCAAACTTCACAATATCTTTCTGCTTAAGGTTTTTAAAGAACCTCCTCCTGCCGCTTCACCCACTACCTCCTTTAGAAGAAGGTCATGTGCTCTCTGTCCCTATTTCAATTCTCAAAACACTACTCAACTACAGTAAGTGGGAAGTCCTAATTCATTGGCAAGGCTTGGATTCCGCGCGGATGCCACATGGGAGAATGTTGCTACATTTCAAGCAGCCTATCCTGGTTTCGAACTCGTGGACGAACTTAGGAATGTAAGCGAGTAGAGTACTTGCGAAAATTAAACTACTCGAATCCAAATCCAATTTATATTAGTAATATCCGAACACATTCCGAATCCGATTAAAAATTAATTTAAACTATCCGAATCCATTTCAAATCCGATTATTATTATCCGAATAAAACTCGAACCCGTTTAATCTTATATATTTTAATTAATAATTTATATAAAAAAATATTTTTTATTAATAATTTTTATTTAAAAAATCTAATATTTTTAAAGAATATTTAAATTTAAATTTTTAAATAAAAAAATATAAAAAATTTATAAATATTATTGTAAAATATATTTTTTATATTAAATTAATTATTTATATAAATGGATTCGGGTAGTGGGTACTCTATATATAAAACCCGAATCCGATCTGAATTCGCGACGGATATTATTTTTAAAATCCAAACTCGATTATAACTATCCAAATCCGTTCTATTAGGTTTAATCGAATCGAGTACCCGAAAATACCTTATTCGTTGATATTCCTATCCAGGAGGGGAGAAATGTAACAGATGCCTTTGTTGGCAAAGCATATGGAAGCCCAATTGTAAGACGACAACAATCAAGGACACAGCTGGCAGCAATCCGATTCCAGCAAATCAGCACAATTTCCACGATACAGATAACAACAATCTGATCCTAGGAAATCAGCATAATGCCCCCAATTAATCAGATAATCATACCAAGAATTATGTAATGAGATATGCTTGCATTTTGGCAGAGTCTCTACTTTTCTTTTTTACAACCAATGTGACCTCTATTAAAGAGTACTGTCAACATAAATAAAGCAAGCTGAATTTCTCTACACAACTCTACAGAGGTGTATGACTCTCTCTCCCCCTTATCAACGAGTCTAAGGTTTGAAATTCTCTTTTAATGAATCCTGTCATCCTTCACCATAGGTTCTTTACGGGGCAAAAATCGCAATAAAAGGAAGGCATCAATCAGCATAGAGAATTATCCTGTCCATCGACCAATGACAAGATCCTCAGCACCAGAACCCAACAATGTACTTGATATTTTTTTTTTTATGTAGTTGCATTTTATGCCTTAGTGGGCAAATAAATTCACACCATAAATTTTTGAGGGGATATGAGGATCACCAGGGTGATTGCTCAATGTTGCTGCCACTGGCTTTTTTTTTTTTTTTTTTTTTCCTTCTATGTCATGCTATTTGCTTGTTTTTCAATATTGGAATCCACTTTTATTATAAAAAATATAAAGTAATATTTTATTTTATTTTATTAAAAAAACCTCAAATGTCATCTAAAATAAAGCAATATAAGCCCATGGAGCTTCACAGTGCATGTGTGATCTGAAGGGTTCATGAGACTTCTTGTTTCTTCTTTTCTAACTTGATGTCAATTTTCTTTGTAAAATCATTGGTTTACTCTAATTCTGATAATTGATGCCAGAATCTATTAGCATTTTTTAGTCCTCCCAAGAATTCAGAGGCTCGGGTATAGACATCATGAATTTTTTTTAAATATTTTAAAATTTGAAGAAAATAATTATGTCAAATAAGAGTCCGCAATATTTGATTTAAATTGAAAATATTGATCAAATTGAATTAATTTAAAATTTTAGTTCGATATTTTATTATTTTTTGTTTAATTTTTATTTTTAAAAATTTTGATTAATTTAATTTGATTTTAGTAAAAATATAATAAATCAAATTAAATCGATTAGTGAGTAATATTATATTATTTTTTATAATATAAAAAAAACAAACACAATGTTAAAATATTTTAACTGAATTTTAAAATACTAAAAATAAATTTAAAAAATAAAAATTTTATTAAAAAATATAATAAAAAATATAAACCCACAAAGCTTTGTAGAAAATTGAGGCCAAGATCTAGAAATAATCTGCAGAGAGATTGGTGGAAATTTTTTATTGTGCTTCTATTTTTTATTAGAAAAAATTAAAAAAAAAATTCTATAATTTTATTAATTTTTCATTTTACGATTTATAATTCAATTTGGATTAAAATAGTATATGTCTTATCACAATGAGTAACAGCATTAATTTTTAAACATTATAAAAAATATTGATATAAAAATTATATTAGACATACTAATTTAATATAAATTAAATTATAAATTTTAAAATAAAAATAAGTGAAACCACATAATATTTTTAATATTTTTATTTTTTAATTAATAATTATATTTTAATTTACATGTTAATATTTTTTAATAGCATTATAAAATTATTATTATTTATTAATAGCATAATATTATACAAATTATTTTAATATAAATTAAATTATAAATTTTAAAATAAAAATTAATGAAATTATAAAATATTTTTTATATTTTTCTCTTCTGATTATAAGTGTCTTGATTATCTTTAATAAAAAAATATATTTTCATCCTTCCCATGTATAATTAATAATTTCATAGCTAATGCTGATATGAATATATGCTTTTTTTAATTTCTCTTTTTTCATATTTTTTTAATCGTCAAAGTCAAAGTCATACTTTTATCAATTGTGATAGACTCTTTTATAAAACTTGTTGCATGTATGTGATAAAAATTTTTCGAATTTATTTAAATATATTTATTATTAAATTAAATTTATAAGTTTATATAATTAATAAATATTAAAATATTAAAATAAATATTTAAATATTATTTTTTTAAATAAAATTTAAGATTTTATTAAATAATGATCAAACACATCTTATTTTTTAATGAATTGATCTATCTCATATAAAATTTACTATAATATTTTATTAAATTATTCATTACTAATACTTTTAGTAATGGATTAATGTACCTATCTAAATATATATATAGCAAACCAAATACTCCCTCTAATTAAATTACCATGTGAAATCTTTTATAATTGCTATGTGGATTTAATTATTTTTATTTTTTATTTATTTTTATATATAAAAAATTTCAAAGAAAAATGATAAATATAATTATATTAAAAATTTGGGTTGGAGTGAAGATGAAAGGAATATAAAAGTTTAATTATCAAAATTATGAGATATATTTTTGAGCAAGGAGATGATTTTGCGTGATGAAAATGTTATTAAAATTTTTCCTATTAAATATATGCAATTAGCAATTTAAATTTATACAGTTAGCATTATGAAAATAAAATATATCGTTGGTACTTTTCTTAATGGCTTATTGTAAGAGACATTTTATTTAAATTAATTTAATTGAGAAAAAATAAATAAAAATTAATTTAATAATATTAATATTTAGTCATTACTTAGAAAAAAAACATTAATATTAAAAAGTTAGTATCGTGCCATGCATATTCATGAAATTTTCTTTTTAACCATAGGAGACATGAAATCTGCGGGTGAGTGTGTTCAGTTCAAATAAAAAAAATTGATCAAATTAAATTAATTTAAAAATTTAATTTGATTTTTTATTCATTTCAGTTTGATTTAATTTTTAATTTTAAAATTTTTTTATTATTTCAATTCGGTTTTGATTAAAAAAAAATCGAAAAAACTTACTGAATGGAATTAATTTGAAAATTCAATTTAGTTTTTTATTTATTTCGGTTTGATTCAATTTTTAATTTTAAAAATTTTAATTATTTCAATTCAGTTCAGTTTTAATTAGAAAAAAATAAAAAAATCTAACCGAATCGATTAGTGATAATAATATAATAATAAAGAGAGATTATATTATATTAAAGTTAAAATATTTCAATTAAATTTTAAAATATTAAAAATAAAGTGTGAAGCATACAAAATTTATTAAAAATTCAAATCTATCAAACTGAATCGAATCGAATCAGATTGATTCAGTTCAATTTGATTTTTAACTAAAATCGATTCGATTCAGTTTTCATAAATAGCAAAATTTTAATTTTTAATTTATTTGATTCGGTTTAATTTTAAATTAAACTGACTGAGTGTTGATACCTAATTAAACCTAATATCTACTATCTTCATCCCCATACTATGAAGATGGCTTATTTGCATTGAGTTAGGATATAGGGTCATTGATTCAAATTCCCTAATAGTTCATTAATACAGATTTCAAAATTGACTATTAATTAGTAATTTTTTTATTATAGAAATTAAATAATAATTTTTTAATATATAATTTTTTATAAATAAATTAAGATTTTTAAGATATTTTATATTTTCATATAATTGGATTTTATTATTACCATCTAAATTTTATCTCGACAACATATAAATTATACGAATAAAATTAATAAATACTTAAATTTAAATATTAAAATATAAAGAAGTGTTTAAATTAAATACAACAATGTCAAGTTGACAAAATACACATTTTGAATAAAATGTTTGTAATGTCATAAGTTATTAGCTAAATAATTTAATTAAAAAATTAGAAAAATAAATATAATATTTTGTTTGGTTCAGTTTCGATTATGAAATTATATGAAATTTAATTAAATTCTATTATTAGTATGCTATAAAACAAAATAAAAAATTCAATTCAATTTCATAAAATTTATAATTTTGGTATAATTTAATAATTGAAATTTATTTATTCCAATTTTCTAAACTACCTGTAGGTATAAAAGTTAAAAAAAATAATAATTTTTTTACTCTATCAAAAATTTGTATAATAAAAAATTAAAATTTTAAATTTTATTCATATTCAAAATATGAAATTTAATTAAATTATACAAAAGAGTTAAATATATGTTTACTCATAAATTATTTCAGATTAATCTAATAAATATTTAAACTAAAATATTAACTTAATAAACATTTCAATTAAAATTATATTTCTTTTCTCCCATAATTTTTATTTATTTTTTTATAATTATTTTAAAATTATTATTTAATTTTTTTAATATTATATAAAATATAAATAAATTATTATAATTTTATTTAATTTTATCTTATACTTAAAAAATAAAATATTATTTAATAAAATTTAATACTTTTGAAATTGAACCATCGTGAAGACAAAAAGTCTGAAAACTAAAACCTCAACCTGATCCTATTTCACATTCCCTCTCAAAAGCAAAACGCGCAGCCCTTGGCCGCCCCAACCTCACCTTTGCCTGCCGCTGCAGCTCCTCCTCCGTCACTCGGTGGTCCAATTTCTCCGCTGCAGCTCCTCACCGCAGCTGCTTCTCTCTCGGTCACGCCGCTGGCCTGCTGCTCCTCCATTGCCACTGGGCAGCGCAGGTTTGCTTTAAATAGTTTGTGGATGGGTTTTCTTTATGTAGCTATTGTGGATGGATTCGTTGAAATGTTTATTTCAGAAATGTTAAAATTTATTGAAGGTTATATGCTTTACGTGGATGGTTTTGCTTGAAATAGTATGCGAAATTTGTTGAAAATTTTATAAATTATGTGTATGGGTTTGTTGAAATTTATATAGTTTCTGTTTTGTTCTATAGCTATTATATGTTGATGAACTTAGATGGATTTTGTTCAATTTATAATCATATTAATGTTCGTTTATATATATATATATATATATATATATATATATATATATATATATATTTGGATTTATTTCATATATTTACTCTTAATTATTTTAAATTTTTTTTTTTTTCATCATCTTTCGTTTCGGTTTGAGTTCGGGTTCATGTAAGGATAAAATACCTGTAAATCTATTGGGTGATCAACATTACAGCAAAAAATAAGTAAAGATACTTGTGTTTCCTTGGGTTCAGTTAGTATGTGGGCAATGATAAATGGGTTGGGGAAGGATACGGGTAGTTCAATTTAATTTCAAAACGGGTGTGGGTATTATAGACATTAATGGGTTTGGATTTGCGTATCCAGAACCTCGCAGGTACTCTACCCCGCACCATTCCGTCATTAACTATCACTCTTCCTTATTCCAGTTACTGTCACTAGACTAGCATGACCTATCGTTGGAGTCATTGATTTCAGGTTCACCGCTTTTTCCTTTTCCTCATTGAAACTCATCTCATCTTTGTTAGAGACCATCCAAGCAATTGCTCTTCTTGGTCTGTCGTCTTTTGTCCTTTCCTTTTTAGTTATATCTGTCTCTTTATTTGGCAAAAATGTCTCTTTAATTTTTCATTGACTTTCTCATGCTGTAGATTTTCGTTTGTTAATGTAATACATTTAAATTATCCGATAAAAAATTTGTAACTTCAGATTCAAGAAAAAGGGAGTGAAAATTTTCAATTTTTTTCATGCCATGATTTTGGAATTGGCTCCTATTGTTTACATGAAACAAGTTGTGAAATTGTTGTGCTTCTGAGGTGGGGTTTTGAGTTTGTTGAGGTTATTGGATGGAAACATGTGTTGAGAGGAGGAGAGGGATGGTAATTTGCAAGCATAACTAATAATTATGTTGCTCCAACTCTGCCTATGTTTAAGTCAATACATCTCCACCCCTTTACTCAATTTCCTTTATGATTCCTCTTATCTATACGGAGAAGTTTTTTCTGGTGACATTTAATTAAGTTGGCTAGTCAATAATTAATTTGGAAAAGAAAATAAATATTGTAATTTGATGATTTGAAGGCTTCCTCTGTTCCTAGGCCTTTGGAAATTTAGAATAAAACATAAAGACAACAAACATTATTGAGATAATGGGTATTTTTTGAGTTGACATCAAATTTTAGTTAGAAAGTAGGCTACTTTGTTAAGTTTTTTTTATAGAGATATTTATATTTGTGACACAACACAGTATGGGATAATGGTATCACCTTTCAATTGGAGTACATTTAATAATGGGATGTTAGGTAGTTTGCATATTGGAGTTCAATAAATACTGCAAGGAGTATTGAGGAAGAGGTGTTTGTTACTTAGGCTTCATCTTTTTAGATTGTTTGTGCATGTGTGCCTCTCATCTTTTTTAGATCTGTTTTGCATGTGTGTAGTTTACCTTTTATATGTCATGTTAGAGGTCATATGTTGAATATGCAATCAATTCTTCTTGCGAATGAATATAATGGTTTCTGTATCGGAGAATGTTAAGTGCTTTTTGTGTCCGATAATACTGTGTGATATGAAAGATCATGTCAGTGACTTATTATGCAGTCGGTTTTTCATTCTCAGTGGAATTTGATTTTATTAGTTGGTTTCCTGATAAATACCAACTTGAGGTAAATTTATGGTAATACTGCAAATTCAGCAAAACCTTATGTCTAATAGGTTCATATTGTATTATTCATTTTTCACTATATCACCTATGTTAATGGAATTAAATATACGACTATCGGTGACAAAGTATTAGAAATATACAAGTATTGAATGATTGCCATGTGAAACATACAAGATAGAAGAGGGTTATGGTAAGAAAGGGATTTTCCATTGATAAACTTTCAATGATTAAGCTAGTCTAGAGACTAAGATATATGCTAATTGTTATGGCTTTGATAACGATTGTGACCCCGCATTGGGCCTTTACTTCTATTTAATATTGGCTTTGCAGTGTGGTAACAGAGTATAATGGCAAAAGCATGGATGGTTATAAGATGATTAGCTTTATATTGTTTTCTTCTCAGTTCCTGTTTGCCTACGTGGAAGATTATACTTAATCAGTTTGTATTAATTTTTTCTGATTAAGTTTCTTAATACCATATTGATAAATCTCTCATGTTCTTGATCAACTTCCCATTCTTGCTAGCCTAATATCTCTAAAATCTTCTAGAGTTTCTTTTTTTCTTTTTTCAAAAAAAAAAAAAAAATGAAGAGATAACATATCTAAGACAATCTCTATTCTTTACTTCAATTTTCCATGCAGATACATATTGTTGGAAGAGACAGCTGAATTTTTTCTGTCAGGGGATTGGGCAGGATGCTCTTGTGTGCATGTGCAAATAGTGGAATCCTTAATCATTAGAAATCTTGCCATAAATTCACTATACTTATCCTGCTTCAGTTTATATATATAGTACTAGATATAACAGAGGGAAGATAATATAATGAAAGGTGGAAGGAAGAATCTGAAGAGGGCAACAGAGGAATATAACTTAACACTTGAAGATGGCCAAAGCATCACACAAGTGGTGTCTCTTAGAGGTTCCAATCTCATTGAGGTTATTTTTCTTCATCCGAATCGAGGCTAGTGCTTCATGTTTAATCTTTTAAAGTCTGAATTAGGTTTACTTGTTTGATCTCATCACACATATCTTTCTATAGTGCTAGTGAGTTGTTAACACCCTTAGCTAATTGTCAATAATTAATATATTGAAGTCATAACGACACTAGAGTTCAACTGTATGCATTCTAGAGATATCTGGGATGCACTACCACCTGAACCAAAATTCCACACCAATGAACCATGTCTAAAACCAAAATTTCAACACAGACCCTATGAAGATCTCAATCAAATTTTTTTTAATTAATTTTTTGCCATGCTCTTGACTCAATTCATACATGATAAATTGCAAGTGTTTCAAGTCAGTAAAAAAAAAGACCTTTTCTGAGAGCTTCTACCCTTCCAAGGAGGGTTTTAATGCTGAATATTACCACCTCATGGTACTGCTGTCAAAAGGGTGTTAAACATACTTCAACATCCTTCAAAATGGTTGGTTGTTCGAAATCTGGATTATTCAAACCAAATACATTCACGTCTTTTAGTGTTTTTTCAATGATCTCTAAGCCACCACATTGTAACCTAAAAAGGGTTCTACTGCTTGCCAAATGAATTTGTTCAAAATTCATCCACGTACATGAGGTACTAATCAGATCCAAGTTACAAGAAAAAGTAATATGCCATCCATTTGTTAAGATAATTACTATCCCCATGGAACCTCAAAACCCCTTTTACCCTGTTCTTGATAAATCTTTTACTTATCAAGGTAATAAATGCAACAAAGAATTAATCAAAAAATAAAAGAAACTTCATATATGAACATCATATATGTATGGTTTAAGATTGTTATTGTCTTTTTTAAAATAGTGGACATCTTCGTCTGTAGTGCATATATGAGTATATACCATTTTCAATTGATAGATAGGGATTAAAGTTATTATTACGAACAAGAGCATATTTCTAATATGTTGATTATGAATGTCAAGACTGTTAATATCATCAATTTCTCATCTGTAGCTAGAACACCAATGATTAACATCAATAAATTTCCAGTCAAATTACATGATTCATAAATTCAAAATTTAGTCTCATCTTTCAATTTTATTAATTATTTTAGGAACTTGAGGGTAATAAAAATTCAGTTGTAACCATCTATAACACTTCCAATTTAAGTGAAATGTTGAAATGTTGAGAATGAGCCATCTATTTAAATTATTACATTATTTAAAATCTAAAGCAAAATAATGAAGTTACCATGGTGAAGCCTACAAATTATATGCATTTTCCCACTTTTTTTTTCTCTATTGTACCTTTTCCCTTTTTTGTAAGCAAATAATCTTGATGCTGTATGTAAAGCTCATTTAACAATGTGGATAAGCACAATTTAGCTCATAAGTGCTGCTGTCTCAACGCACAAAAGCTTGTTTTTATTTTGTAATCTGCACTTTGGAGGTTTGTGATAATTTCTTTGTTAATACTATGCTAATGTCTCTCTTGTTCAAGGTAATGGATGCAAAAGGTGAGAAGTCACTGGCATTGTTTCCAGCTAAGTTCCAGAAGAGCATGTGGATAAAACGAGGTATAATCTTGTCCTGCTCTAGCAGATTAATAGATTGGTCATTATTTGTTGAAGTTGAGTTGACCTCGAGGATCTTTATCCATGAACTGACTGAAACTGATTAGACATGGTGTTTAAATTGGTTTGATGATGTGCAGGGAGTTTTGTTGTTGTTGATGAAAGGGGAAAGGAAAAGGCTTTAGAGTCAGGTAGCAAGGTGGCATGTATAGTTTCTCAAGTTCTCTTTTATGAACAAGTTCGAGCACTTCAGAGATCTCCTGAATGGTTTGTTTCCTTAATATCTTTAAAACTAGAACATATTTAGAGTTTAGACAAGGTCTTGCTGCAAACTATTGTAGTATCTTGTACATATTTACTCAAAAAAGTGAACCTTGAAGCAAATTTCCTTGGTGTGACATCTGGTTTTTCTTATCATTACCTAATTTTTATTGTAGACATGTTCTGCATGTATAG
This sequence comes from Manihot esculenta, assembly GCF_001659605.2. Classification (NCBI taxonomy): domain Eukaryota; kingdom Viridiplantae; phylum Streptophyta; class Magnoliopsida; order Malpighiales; family Euphorbiaceae; genus Manihot; species Manihot esculenta. Next base: position 4,796,350 of record NC_035170.2, read on the forward strand.
GATATTATTGAAGCAGTTACAATTATTATGGGAAGTGGCTTTAATGGGCTTATTGCAGTGTTCAATCCAATAGAAGGTTAAATAACGCCTCTATTTGTAGCAAGCAGCATTGAGCCGAGAAGTTACTGCTATGGAGATTTTTTTTAGATGACTTTTATTCATTCTGGGATTGTGATATTGCTTGTTGTTTCTTCTTCATGTCCCCCCCCCCTTCTCTTTTTGTTTACCACCAAGGACTTATGGTAAAAGAATCGAAAATGCCTGAAAACGGCTAATTTTAGATCAGAAACATTAGTTGCTATGCCCGAAACACGCCATTTTCTTATTGAAAACACTGTAGAACTTGCATATCGAAATATCTTCTTGAAGTGTGACCTAATCTTTATCATTAATGAAAAGCACCTTGTCTTAGTACTGCTTTAGTCTGAAAAATATATGCTTCAAACTTCTGTTGCTTGGTCTCTTTTATTGATGAATTGCTCCTTTTCTTTACTTCTGACTTGTATCATTGAATACAGGCCAGAAATTTTCAAGTCCACCACATTGGATGATTCTAATGGGAGTTGCAAGAACACCTCGCAACAAGAAGATGATGAGCTTGATGCAAGTGATGATGATGGACTGCCCCCATTAGAAGCCAATATGAACAGAATCAAGCCACCAGAGCTCCAATCGGATGCAGAATCAGATTCAGGATCGGAAACAGATTCATAAAATATTTATACATGTAGCCCTTGAGTTCATCCAAGGCAACTCAAAATGCAAATGGAGTGTGCCTCAAATTCAAATTAATTTATGCTTTCCTCTCTTTTTATTTTCCTTTCTTTTTTCAAAAAAAGAAAAACAAAAAAGTTGCAAATGTTTTTTTAAGGTTGATTATTGCATTACAGTGAGAATTGGTTGAGGTCCTGGGGAAAAAGTTAACTGGATGGAAGAAAATATCAGCTTTGCCTGTTCTAAAACTCTATATGGGAGAGCTTTCGGTAGCTGTTGTCATTTGAAATCTTTCAATCTTTCCAGTTGCTACAACGGAGAATGACAACAACGAACATTATAAAAGAAACTTCTTTTTCTGCAAGATCTTGTGGGGTTTATGGTTATTGACCTTGTAATTCAAGAATGACCCTTTTCTCCTTTTGTAATTACACAAGCAATAACCTTTTGTTTAGGGATGGTAAGTATTTTTGAATACTTGATTTGACTGAATTTTATTTTTGGTAGTTAACATCACTTGCCATAACCCTGCCCAGCTCAACACGAAAAACGACGTCCAACTCGGCTATTGATCCATCCAACATTGCAGCATCTGAATTCATCTCAATAAAGCCATTAGATGGTGGATTCCAGCTTACAATCCATAGACTACGAGAAGTGAGAGATAAGTTCGTATCTCCCTGCCACAGAACAAACCCTAGCCATCCTCATCAATGGCGTACAGGTTGAATGCACGGGCAATCACACGTAAGATAAAGCACATACTCATGAGCACCACACAACACTAGACTTAATCCCAATCTCCTCAAGTAATTCACTTACAGGGAGAACTTTTAATGATGCTTGCCATGAAAAGTTCAATACCTTATGGCTCATCTGTACTTTTCACAATTTTTTAAGGGAAATTAGGGTCTCATATAGAAAAATTCATCCATCTATCAATTTTAAAAAAATATATTAAAATATTTCTAATATTTTAAAAAATTTATTAATAAATTTTTCATTAATTTTATCCGTAAAATATTTTACTATTTAATTCTTAAAATTTTAAAAAATATATTAGTTAGTCTTTTAAATTTTTAAAAACTCTATTAATTAATCCCTCCATATTAATAGTATTTTAAATTTTTTTATAATACTTAATAATTAAAATCAACATAAGATTAATTTTTAAACTTTTTAAAACATTAAAAATATATATATATATATATATATATTTTTTTTTTTTTTTTAAAGAAAAAGTCATCTTGCAAAGAAGGATGTGTTATAGGTGCACTATGACGCAATTTTAATGCTACATGGTACTCCACACAACATATTCCCCAGAAGGATGATAATGCCACACACATCATTCCGGTGTAGAAAAAAAAAAAAAAAAACTCAAAACAATTTAATTAAGTATTTTTTTAAAAAAAATTACACTAAAAGTATTTAATTAAATTCTTATATCACTATAATGTTTTCTTTAAGATAATTTTTTTAATTAAATAGTAATATATTCTTACATTTTAAATGGGAAAATTAGTAAAAAAAGTTAAATAAAATTGAACTTGCAAATTTATTTATTTTGAACCATGTAAAAAATCATGTGAAATGGAATAAATACATAAATTTAAATTCTCACACAATCTACTATTGTTCACTAAACTTTTATTTATTTTAAAAATTAATTATTTTTAATTATGTTAAAAGAATTAATTGTTTCAATGAAAAGATGTAAAAAGATATGATGAAAATTAAATAAAAACATGTTATAAGCTTTAATTTAAATTGAACCTATTTGTTTAATGCTCTTATTATCATAATTTGTTTAATTTTATCTTATTTTTAACATAATTTTTCATTAATTATTTATGTTCTAAAACAATAGTTCAACTTCTCACTTAGCACTTAATTCAAACTGCATATTATAAATAATGATTTTATTATTTTAATAAAATTAATATCCTTATTTTATATTAAATATGAGTAAAATAAAAAAATTAATAAAAATTATTTTTTAATTCGAATAACTATAATTTATTATTTATATAAAAAATAAAATTAATAAAAATTATATATTTAAGAGAGAGTTTTTGAAATATATAAGTAATGTTATTATTTAATTTTTATTATATAATAAGATCATTTAATTATAATCGTTAAGAATTTTATTTTTTTAATATTTTTTAAAATTATTTTAATTTTTTTAACACTAACAATTAAAATTATATTTTAAATAAAAAAATTAACTAATAAATATTGAAATCCAAATAAATTTTTTTTTGTAGATTTCAGTCAACCTCCACCACACATGTACGGGATATTCCACGCAGCCTTGAAACTGGATTGATAAATCCGACGTGGCCCAATAGCACATCCCAATCAAGTCTCCTTAGCCAATAACAATCGTTACTTAGATTTTCCATGAATCTTCTTCTTCGTACACTTGTACTCTCCTCAAAGCCTTGCCTCCTTCCATTCTTCTCCACTTCTTAATCCATTCTCAGCAACCCAGTTTCAGATTCCTACAATGGCCGCCAACACGTTGATGAGCTGTGGCATTGCCACTGCTTTCCCTTCTCTTCTCTCCTCTTCTAAGTCCAAATTCGCCACTGCAATCCCTCTTCCTAGCGTCAATGTCTCCTCTCGTATCACCATGTCTGCTGATTGGATGCCTGGCCAGCCCCGCCCTCCTTATCTCGATGGCTCCGCTCCTGGGTAATAAGCAATTTACAATCTTGGAGTATTAATCTACACCAAGTGTTTGATGTGTTTGTTTATTTTAATTGATTATTTTATGTTACATAATACTGGTTAATCAAACGCAGAACTCATTGGTTGATGCGTTTTCTTCGTTTGTTTTTATTCCTCAGTGACTTTGGGTTCGACCCACTTCGTCTAGGTGAGGTCCCTGAGAATCTTGAGAGATTTAAGGAGTCTGAACTCATTCACTGCAGATGGGCTATGCTTGCTGTTGTAAGTTTGTAATCTAGCTTCCCTGGAATTTGCCTGTTACAATCTTTTCAGTTTCCGTAGTTCAAGATTTTGTCGTTGAAAGTAATTGATTTGGATGGGATGTTTCAGCCTGGAATCCTAGTGCCAGAGGCCTTGGGGTTAGGCAACTGGGTGCAGGCACAAGAGTGGGCTGCAGTTCCTGGTGGACAAGCTACCTACTTGGGTCAACCAGTTCCATGGGGAACCCTCCCAACCATTTTAGTCATCGAGTTCCTTGCCATTGCCTTCGTTGAGCACCAACGCAGCATGGAGAAAGATCCTGAGAAGAGGAAGTACCCTGGTGGTGCTTTTGATCCTTTGGGCTACTCCAAGGACCCTGCAAAGTTCCATGAATACAAGGTCAAGGAAATCAAGAATGGTAAGCACCCATTAAATATATTGTTTATCCATGGTAATGGGCTCCATTGCATTGCAATGGACGGCTATGGTTCAATCTTAATTCGCAACTGTTAATGGTTAAGATAAATTAAACATTTTTTGGGGGGCAAAATTTGATGTGCAGGTCGTCTAGCACTATTGGCATTTGTGGGAATCTGTGTACAACAATCAGCATACCCAGGGACAGGACCATTGGAGAACTTGGCAACACACTTGGCAGATCCATGGCACAATAACATTGGGGATATTGTCATCCCTAGATCTCTTTTGCCTTGAACAAAGATTCATTTATCCACTGTAAAATTCCCATGTCACCATCTGTAATGAAACAGATTTTCCCATCTTTGGCCTGCCTATATATATAAGTGTGTGTGTGTGTGTGTGTGTGTGTGTGTTCATGGTGTGAGGCTGGGACCTTCACTCTAGGGGTTTCTCTTACTGTCCTACGCCACTTAAACAATCATGGATGTCAATTTTCTTGTGAATTAGAATGATTCTAGTACCCCTAATCAGTCATTAGTAGATACTAAGAGAGCTTAACCAGGAAATGAAAATGGATAACATGCACATGAGAGTAAAATCTTTGTTGGATAATTGATAGCTAATTGTAGTGTAGTTGAATTTCCTCATGGTGCAGCTTTCTTCGCTACTTTCCTTCAAAATATAAGATCAAGGCCTAGTTGACCACAATACTCTTGTAACTTCATTTTTTTCCTTCCCTCCTTTTTTTAATCATAGAATTTCAACTTTAGCAGTCGACAGCATGCACACTTGAATTCTTTGTAGTTATTTATTTTTCAGTAAGAACATGGAAACGAAAATATAATCTTAAGTTATTATAGGTAAAACATCTGAGGAAAGGTCCAATAAGAATATTTGATACACATTTCAATAGATAGTTTTGGCTACAAAACACAATAGAAATTAGAAATGGTTACTCTACATGTACCTTTTCATTACACCACCAACATTTTACGTACCCTTCAGAGTTCAGATCCTCCCAATCTCACAAACACCACCTCACTCAAAAGCAATTACTTCTCAAACTCCCTGCTTGAAATAATTCATTTATGAGAATTCAATCAGTTTTGACACAATCATTTGAATTCTTGCAAAATTCTTTATTCCAAAAAGACCCGACTTCAAACTTCTCATCCACATGATAAACTTTTTAGAAAACACGTCTGAAGGACAAAGAAAGGATTTAGGGACCCAATCTCCATCCTGGATCCGGTTGTTCAATCTGGCTGCACAAAAAGGATACATTATTCATAGACTGGCTTTTGGCAATCCTGTAAACTCCCCAGTGCTCCATCTCCACTGTGATGCTCTATACTATGGTATGTACACAACAACTAACCAGAACTCAGGCTCTTCCTTTTACATCCTAATGCTTACATGGCCTCAAAAAGAACCCGATGCTCCAAAAGATCCGATAAAACCCCCCTCATCTTGTCAACAGAGACAGGTTTCAGTATTACACCATCCATGCCCACCCTCATGCAGTTTTCCTTTGTCACCTTATTTGTGTTTGCAGTAAGTGCAACTATTAAAGGCCTTTCATGACGTTTTGTGAATTTTTCGTGTATGCGGATAGCAACTTCAAAACCATCAGGCATGCACACATCCACAAATACCACATTGTGATCCTGAGAAACTACTCGCAAACACTCATCGCTGGAGCTCACAGTTGTCACATCACACCCCAAGTGCACAAGAAGACCTTTTGTTATCGTCCTGCTAACCCTGTAAACCATAAGCAAATTTGATGTTACATCTACCCAAGAAGAATTTGCTTAACTGCAGATATCAGTATCAGAATACTGCATATATTAGCTATTTTATTAATTTATGTTAGACCAAACTGCGAAAGAACCCTAGCTCCATTTAGTGTCTTGACACCTATTTTTCCCCCTTCGATCACATGATTCATAGCAAGGAAGCAACTATAAATTGATTCTGTGTAAACATAAGCCTGAAAGCACTGCAGCATAAACAAGCAGAAAGCTCCCAAACCCATTGCCACAAGTAAATCTGGCATATTAAGCTCTTCATCTAAACTCTAACCAATGTAGATCTAAAAAAATTCTCATTTAAAAAATAAATCTTGAATATCATACAAGCTGTGCCTCTGTTGTCCCTAGCAAAGACAGCTTCCAATTCTGTTTTGATTTTTGCATCATTTTACTGATCCTCTCATGTCATAACCTTGTGACTGGTTTGACAAAGGAAATGAACATAGAAGATATAACTAAACAGTGAAAAGAAGGGGATTTATTAGGTTAAAGTCTTGAACGAGGATAGAGATTGCTATCTAAAACGCGCCAATCCCATCCCTATTTTTTTCCCCCTGGAATTTGTCATGTCATGTATTCTAGTTGTTGATGTCCATAAGGAATTGATTTCTCTCAAAACTTGAATCAAGATGAAACTCGCAAAGTAGCCCAATTGATCTTCAAAGCCCCAAAATACAACACTTGGCATTGCATACAAAACAAAATTAGTGAATCATTCCATATTTCGACAAGCTTTAACCAAATTCATAGCATTCACAGTATACAATAGGCACGCACTGGTGACTAACCGCAGGACCTCTTTTTATGTTAAATTTGAAGACCAGTAGGGAGACACATCCAACAAAGTTTCAAGGAACAGTTGCTTGTTTTGCATGTGTAATGAGACAGCAAAACAGATACTTGCACTATTTGCACTCTGGCTGACGTACTGCTCAGAAATAGGTTGAAATGATTAGGTTATTACTTAATGTATGTTGTGAAAGAGTAAATTTCCCCATTTTATGGCATCAATAAACAAGTAGAACCTTCCCTCTCTTCTCTATCCTCCTCTTTACCCTCCATAAGATTTCAATAATCTAATAGGTAAGAATTTGACAAAATAACTAAAAATCCCTTTGAGGTGTTACTTGTTGTCCAACAGAACAAGAAAATTTAACTCTTGTAACTACCATAGTTTACCTGATCAATACTTCTATATGGTTTTACTATTATGAACATTAAATTATTTACATCCCATTATTAGAAAATTTGTTCATGCAGACTTCAGGAATCATTGGTCTGCCTTGGAATTGGAATAGACGTTATCTAGACTCATTTCCACCTAAATGCAAGTGATTTACAATGACAAATATGTAATAAAAAAAAGTGTATTGCTTGGTAGTTGGTACACCAAAAAGAAACAGGAATCATATTGATGTAGAACAAGCACTAGATATTGGTGTCTTTGATACCAAGTTGATGTAGAACCAGAAGAAATCAAAGGATGAATAGAAACAAAATCTCAAAATTTAGACAAGATTAACTACACATAGTCCATCAACTAGTCCTATTAGTAACTAATTAGGAATACTACACCAAAACAAATTAGAAATAATAAACAAACTCAAACTAGGAAGATAGTAGTAAACCTCATGTAATAGAACACTTCCAATATTGCATCTCATATCCTAGCAATAGGGTTCCATTTTCATTTCCAGAGTAACCAAACATGGCCTTCAATTGCTAAAGCAAAAAAGGATCCTCGATGAGCAAAATACCCATAGATCTATAGTCTAACTGACTTAGGGACAAACTATTTTATTTAACTATGTACCTAGTACATAAACTCAGAAATCCATTCGGCCATAATTACCTTTATTTATAAAAAATGACTTCCTAGTCATTAGAAGGAAAGAAGACATGTTATGTTGTTTGCATACCTCAGTGTCTCCCTAGTTTCTACCCCATACATATATTGAGTGTTTAGTTAAGTCATCATATGCAATGCAAGTAACTATTGGTCTTTTTACACTGATGCCCGTATGTTATATAAATGTCTAAGAGCTAGAACACACTATTCTCTATAAAGAAGTTAATAGTCTTCTTTTTCTAAAGTATTGCGAACACAACAAGTTTTCTCATGCAAAAGTTTACAATTTTTTTTATTCTAACATTTAATATTTTATCTAACAATATTTGTGTTGGAACTCTGCCACAGCACAATGGGGCCAACTAGTGCATCTAAAGGCATGGATATGGAGGAAACTTTAGTAAAGAGAATAAAAGTGCAATTAAATAATAGAATATGGACAGAGTAAATTTTTATAATAAGAAATCACCATTATGATATAATAATTCCTAAACCAAGATATGCCTTTTCAATTTTCTTGTTTCTTTTTATTTGCGAATGACATACGTTTAGAAGGAATGGAGATGTTAAGAATTTAACATCTGACTGCAAAACTGTAAGGTAGACACATGATCACAAGCCAAAAAGCTAAAATTAATAAATAAGATTAACTTACCATATGGAATACATATTATTATTATCTTGTGAACCATATGAGTGAAGTAGTGAACCATATAAAGTATCACAAATTCAGTTACAAACACATTAGGACCAAATAGATTCGATCCCCATTGGAAGCGCTCCATATATGCCTGAAGCTTTCATATATTATATCCTAAGAAAAACTGCAATGTTCCAAAGAACTATACTGGCGGAACTATGAAAAAGCACATTTCTATTATTCTTTGATACTATTTCTAATGTTTTGAGAACTCAATTCCCTTCTAAGTTCTATGCTATGGACGGAAAACAAGTGAGCCACAAGGCAGCATAATAGTCACCCAATTATAGTAAACCCCTCATGAACTAATGATATATGCTATCATGAAAATTGCATGTTACTGACCCGTTATCATCCATTAGAATAACTTTAAGCCCAGCAAAAGTCGTTTGCCCATGAATTGGTGGCATTTTTGGCAAAAAAGGAAGCTTAGATTCATTTGAGCGCTCAAGAATCCCAAGTTTTACAACAAAGATAGCAGTGCATCCCTTGCCAAGTCCCTCACTTTCAATCCAAATGTGTCCTTCCATAAGATTTACAAACCTGCAGGCATGCAAAAGGTACAATAAATACCATACTGCATTTTCATTAACTTCATCACATGCAATCCTGTCTATCAATTTATTTTATAAAAGAAAACCATACCATTAGCAGAGCAGTATATTTGTAGCTGATCAGATTGCCTGAATCTAAAAAAGATATTGACTGTATTAAAATGAGCAGCAATAATGTACCTCTTACAAATTGCAAGCCCAAGTCCACTGCCACTGGAATTTCTGGTGGCCAAAGATTGACTTTGTGCAAATTTAGTGAACAATTTGGGAATATCTTGGGGGTTTATCCCTAGTCCCTCATCTTTCACCTATGCCAGAATACAGCCACATATATCAACTTTTAGCATTAACAACTGAGATCTCGAAGCAAAGATGTTATTGAGATCAAACTACCAACCTGTACACGCAAATAAAAGTGATTATCACTTGGCACTGGAAAAAAATCAGGAAAATGAAGATCCCTTAATGAATCTGGTTTAGCAACAAAAGCTGTGATCGAGATGTTGCCTTCTTTCGAGAACTTCACAGCATTACCAACAACATTTAAAATGGCTTGCATAAGGCGTTTCTCATCACCAATGGCATATTCTGGCAAATCTGGAGCCAAATTTAATGTAACAGCCAACCTTTTAACAGATGCAATAGGCTTGATCAAGTTAAGCACCTGGAATGGGCAAAACACTTAACTCAATTCAGCAACTAAATGCTCCCATATATTTTTATAATTTCACAGATTCAAGGTCCACAATGAAATTAGCAATTTAATGGGATCACACAATCCTACCTCCCAGAATACAGAGTGAAGATTAAAAGTTCCCAGGTCAAGTTGAAGGCTGCCATCTTCAAGCCTTGAAAGGTCTAATACATCATTTATTAGAGTAGCCAAGAGGTTACTGCTCTTAAGAATTGTCTCAACCATCAGGCGCTGTTCAGGTGCCAGCTCAGTTTCTTGCAGTAAGGAAGAAAGTGCAATAATTGCATGCATGGGAGTTCTCATCTCATGGTTCATGACAGCTAAGAAATCATTGCGAGCACGAATAGCTGTTTCAGCTTCTCTCCTTGCAAGGTCGAGCGCAACATTCTGCTCCATAAGAAGATCCCTTGCCCTCATCGACTCTTCTAAGATAGCAGCATGCGATAAAGCAACAGCCACCTGGTTAGAATATAAGATTTCATAATCAGACAAGCAATGAATCATTAATTGCAATTTTAGATTTTATGATCTTTTCATTTGCTTCCATTTAGGTTCCATTTTAAACGAGTACCAAGTTAGCTGTAAATGACCACAGTTCTCGACAAACTTCAGTCAAGTATTCTAAGTTGTTTAGTGCCTGCATAAGTGCACCACTAATAGCTAAATTGGAGTTAATGTTCTTTCCTGTTTCTTACTCCTCATCCCTTTCTTTCACTCTCTACCCTGATTTCTTCTTTTCTTGACACTTGATTTCTTTCTTTTTCCCCTGCTTTCTCTATTCAAATTCTCTTCTTCCTCATCCTGCCGTTCTATCCTTCTATTCCAGTGGGAAGTTCTATTGCTTTTCATCTGACTTCTTTCCTCTCTTGTGCTATTTGTTTTACTTCTTCACCATTAGCAAAACCTCTTTCTCTTTAACTTAGTATAGGTTCACCATGCAAGCTGCAAAATGGTTTTCTAGTGCCACCATAGAACAATGTGCTGGCATTTACGTATTGTTAACATAAGAAATGACTATCCATTTTTGCAAAAGGCAGATAGGGTGAGCAGCCAACTCGTTCAGAAACTGAACTTACAGCCAATTATGACCTTGCATAGACCTTAAAATAAGAAGCTACTAATGCAGTATGTAGTATAAGTATGAACTCTAATAGCAGATAAAATAACAGTATATATGCATATGTATGACATTTTTACTAAAGTTAAACTGGAAATATGGTATGCCATGCAAGCAATCGCAAGATAATAGATAAGTCCTGTTAACCTGATCAGCAACTACTTCAACAAGCTCCAACTCGTAAGCATGCCACTGTCTTGCACTATCCGAGGGAAGCATTAAAACCATTAAAGCATAGCGTTTGGTAGAAAGCTCAGGCCAATCATTGATTTGGAAATTAGAGAGGTGAAGAAGTGGAACTCGAACAGCAACCACCTCTCCAGGCATATACTTTCCTGCAAAAGGCCGTATTCTTGCCAGTGGACAGTTAGGTGATATCTTTACAGCACGGTTACTACTGAATATTTTATTAACCACAGGAAGATGGATAGGCACAGTATAGCCAACAGGATTTTGCTGACGAAGAGTGTAGGAAAGTTGAAGTTCTAATCCAGTCCGAGTGGGCATCCACAAGGCACACTCTTCCAATGCCAATGTCCTTCCCAGTTCAACAAGCGTGGTCTTTAGTATGGTGTGTCTATCAAGAGTGCTCCTGATCTCATGAGTTAACATCCTAACATGCCGGCCTGTTTCTTCCTGTGTACGGATCAGGCCCATCTCTCTATCAAGTTCTGCAGCCTTGTTTTTCAAAATCAGTTCTCTAGTTTTAACACTCAAAAGATCAGGAATTATGTGCACAAGCATAAGGGCAGTTGCACAAGACACTACAGCAGTCAAAACTTTAGCCACGGTCATCACTATTGCCACTGTTCGAGAATGCATGGTAAAAGTCCATAAATTAATAAGATGTGTTGCCCCACATAGAACTATAAAAGCACCAAACTGCACAAGGACCCATCTATAAGGAAACACTGCTGATTTCTTAACAAAATAAATGAGCTCCAGAGGAATGGAGAAATAAGCAAGAGCAATGAAGAAATCTGAAATATATTGATACTTCATCAAGAGTTCCTCAGGTGGCCATTGTGGGTCAACACAGTTGCAAGATTCCATTCTGAATGAAACTGAATCACGTCAGCACAATGCTTCCTTTAAGTCTGACTTACGTGCAACAAGCTCCACAATCATATTAATGCACTTTGTGCTCCCTGCAGTCCCACCATCAACAATGCTCCCATCAAATAATAACCATGGTAAGCTACCACATTGAATTAATAACCACCAAGCCAGTATATTTTATCAAGGAATGACAACAAAAACACAATCAACATTCTACCAACACGTCATAGTTTACATAAAAAAAAAAAAAAAAAATCATAACCAATACACTAAAAAAACAAGTTAATGAAAAAAGACAAAAGACACAATATGTATCCAACGATTTCAAAGATTCTCACCCAAAAGAAAAGGAAAGCATTTTTAGAATCCAGCATTTCTCGGAATATTCCTCGACCATATTTACCTCCTCTGTTTCAAAAATTCAAGGAAGGCGTCCCATTAGATTTTACTAGTTCCCCAAAAATTAAAATCCTTTGAAGGAATGAGTATGGAAGTGGGAAGAATTTGAAGAGAGAGGGTGTTTATCTTGAATTAGCGATGGTGAAAGTAATAATGGATACACATTGGATGCACGTCGAATTTAAATTAAAAATTTTCATGAATACTAACTACAATTCCCTGGTCACACATTAGAAGAACGGCGGTGGATTGGGCGAGAATATAAATCTTCCTATCTAGATACCTTGGATTTAGGCATGCTTGCTTGCTCAGCTCTGCCAACCATGCCATCCTCAACATATCAGAGCCAAATTATTAAAGAAAAGAAAAAAAAAAGGATATAGAGAGATAAGGGGAGGGGGGAAGCTGAGCTACTATCTAGTTGTGGAAATCACACAAAACATTAGTAAAGCAATCCCATGATTAGAGAGAGCTTCTCACTAACAAGTCAATTGACAGCCAAAAGCACTCTTTTTTCTTTTCTTTCCTTTTCTTTTCTTTTTCTCGATTGCATAGCAAATAGCACAAACAAAAATCTCCAAGAAAAGAAAAGGAAAGAAAAAAGAAAATCCATCCCCAGCCACTAGACCTAAAACATCAATTCTTACCGAGTCCAGTACATGCAGTAGGTCAACAAATTCGCACCCAAAGATTCCTTCCATATTCCTCCCAATTGAACGCGTTGTTACCCTCCCAAAGATGAAAACTGCCACCTGAAGCAGGGAACCACCGGCGGGATCTTCTATAATGCACAGAGAAAAGAGCAGCAAGATAGGAGAAATCGACAAATAAATTTGTTGATTAAGGGAGAAAAAATGCCAAGCAAGCTGAGATGAAAGCAGACGGTGGTTGAAGTAAAGTGGGGGAAAAGAGAGTATGGAGAGGAGCGGAGGCTGCTGGGGATTTGAGAAAGAGTCCTCACCAGTCGCCCTCGGTCATAACTGGGAAACTACATGTGATCTAAATAAAAACCATACTGTTCGCTGAAGGTCGGTCTAGAGTTCAGACATGAGCTCGGTCTGGTTTTTATCGGGATTCATGAATTTAGATTTGATTGGTCGTTGATTGAAATCAAATTTAATTCTTCAATTTTATCAATTTGGATCCAATTTGAAGTTTAATTATTATTTTAAAATTAAAAAATTTAATTCTTTTATTATATTATGCTCGTACATTACGTAGATAATAAATATATTTAAATAAATTTAAAAATTTTCAGATTTTATTTTTTTAATTTTTAATTTTCATTTGAAAAAAAAAATTTTACAATGTTGCTGTAGTATTTGATTTAATTATAATTTATAAAATTACTTAAAATTTAATTAAATTTTAAAATAAAATTTTATTATTTAATATGTCAATTTAAAATGTAAAATTTAATTAAATTTTTATAACTCATATTTTCATTTTCGTAAAAATAAAACTCCTTTTACTTTATTAAAAAAATTATATTTAATAAGTTTATAATAATTAATAAAAATATAAACTAATAAAATATATTAACAAGTTTAAAATAAATTTTACTTGAAAATTTATATAATAAAATAAATAGTGTTACTTATAAGAGAAAATAAGATATTATACAATTAAAATATATATATTATATAATTGTTTTACACAATAATAATAAATAAATAAATAATAGTTTTATAGTTTTTATTTTTATAATCAATAAAATTTAATTAAATACAAAAGAATAAATTATTGAGAGAACGTTATTTGAGCATTTTAATCCAAAAGATATTATTATTTAAATTTTATAAAATTTATTTTAAATTCCATTAAATTTAAAAAATTCTATTAAATTGAATTTCTATAATTAAATTTTAATTTTAAACTAAACATATAAAATATAAAATTTAATTGAATTTTGTAAAAATTAAAGAATTGAAATTGAACAAACATAGTGTTAAAGGTCTTAATAGGAAAGGGACCAAGGAGAAAGAATAAAACAATTTTGAGAAAATAAAAGTAATTTAAGAAAATAAAATGAAAAATTAAAAAAAATAATTGGTTCTCATATGTAAATATTCCCATATATGCTCAATATTGATTTTTTTGTTATTATTAAAAAATAAAATTTTAATTTTCAAAATATATGTATAATACTTAATTCATTCGTTAAAACCGCTAGAGAAATATATGATTAAGTTTTCCTATGTGGTTTCTTTGTGACTCGATACTCTCGTCTTTTTATCTTTATTGTCCCTTCATCTTTCTTAAACCTAACTTCTTCTTTCCCCTTCCTCATGAAAGACGATCTGCGTCAATTGACTATCGATAAAGAAAAAGATGTTGTTGTCCCTGTTAAGAGTTTCAGATATATTCCGATCGTCACTTATGATTTCTGTATGGTGGGGATGTTTCTCACGTACAATCCAATCAATTTTCAGAATATGCAGATCTCTTTGACAAATTTATAGCATTCTTTAGAGGGGATATCTATTATGGAATTAAAGGCAAAAAGATATTTGTTTCGGTTTTTTAATAATGTTGATTTTGAGAATATAAGGAATGTTAATTTGACAGACAACAGTGAAGCGGTTCATTCTGTCAAAGGTCGGGATACCCGAAAGCAATGATCGTCCTGTGTTGGAACTGCTAAGAACTCAGCAATCCTAGGACAGTTAATGCATTGAAGGATTTGGTTACTAATTACAAGCCAAACATTTTATTTTTTATGGAAACAAAAACTCTTAATTCTCATATGAAATTTTTTCGTAGTTTTTTACATTTTGATGGTTGCTTCTCAGTCAATAGATAAGGATTGGGAGGAGGCATTTCGTTAATGTGGAAAAGTCATGTGTCTGTTTTTGTGGATGACTTTTCTTCAAATTTTATTGATTCGGTTATTTCAGAAGGTAATATTCAATGGAGGTTTACTAGTTATTATGGGTTTCCGAAATCACAACGACGACGTCAGTCTTAGAACCTTATTCGAACTTTATCTCATAGAAGCTCTCTTCGTGACTTTGTTCGGGAGACTTTAATGATTTATGCTCGAGAGATGAGAAAGAAGGAGTATCTTTGCCGAATTATCTTATGCAGGTGTTTAGATAGGCACTTAAGGAGCATTTTTGCCAAATTATCTTATGCAAGGGTTTGATTTTGAATGATTGTAAATTTTTGTTAGACCCTAGAACTGATATTTTTGTTAGATGGGTTTGTCATAATGCTACTCTAACTGCTCATACTTTGGCTAGAGAATCTATTAGACATAATCGTCTCTCTGTTTGGGATGATATCTCTTTTTGTTTGATGAAATTTTATCAATACAATAAGTAGCTTTGCTTTCAAAAAAAATATATATATATATATATGTATAATACTTATGAATAAATAACTATATCATATAAATTTATATGGTATAATTTTATACAATAATTAATGATGTCTGAAATCCAGTAAAGAATCAAGTTTAAACTATATTTCACTAAATTTAATTTGTCTCTCTCCCTTGTTTCTTTTTATTCATTTTCTCTTTCATCTCTCTCCCTTGTTTCTTTTTATTCATTTTCTCTTTCGTCTCTTTCTCTTGTTTCTTTTTATTCATTTTTTCATGACATGTAACCGTCGTCTTGTACTCATACCCTATTATTATAGTCACGCTAACCATACGAGCGAATTTACTACGTCCTTTATATCATCAGGCGGCTATTTAATTCCATCTAGCGCCACTTAGACACGATTCCGAACATCACGATATTTGTTGTTCTATGGGGCTCACGGATATTCAAGGCCAGATCCTTCATGTGCAGGTCTGCGCCTAGCCCGGCTCATCAGGACAAGTTTTAAAGTTGTACTAGGAGTAGGTCCGTGCATTGAGTCCTAATAGAACTAAGACCCAGTCTTTCTAGCGCAAGCTTAGCCAAGGCCTGGGCGCACAGGGCTCGGCCGTCATCCGGTGCTCCTTTACCCACTTATTAATTATTCCATGATTTATAAGGGGTAAAATTTGAGATCCCAATTATTACCGCGCGACTTTAGAAAAGTTCTGTCAAAACGTCCATTCTTTGCCTTTACCCATTTCAAACTTACGCTCTTTCTTTCACTCATTGCTCTGCCTCTTGTGCTGCTTCTGCTATTTTGCTCTTTCTCTTCTTTAAAATCTCTGATTTTCCAATCTAAGGTATGTCTTACTCCTCTCATGGCTTCTACTAGTATTCCCAATGTAGTGGGTCTAATGTCCTCTGTTACTCCTTCCTCATTCTCCCACTATTTTTCCGTGACTATTTTGACACCACCATCTTTAAAATTAGAGCTCCTCTGCCCAATGAACAAATTGTTCTCCCCTACCCACCGCCAGCAAGCCTGATAAACGCTCAGCAGGGGTGTAACTTGATTTTTTTCGTTAAACAACATGACTTCGGGCTGACCTTTCCTTTTACCCCTATCTTTATCGAGGTTTTCTGTCATTTTAGGGTAACTCCTTGAATGTTGTCCCCTAACTCTATTCTGTTCATGTGATGTTTCGAATCCGTCTGTTTGTATAGGGGTTTTGCCTCTTTTATCGAGTTATTTTGTACTTTCTTCCACCTTTTTAGGTCTACTCATATGTTTTATTACTTCGGTCCCCGGACTGAATTGTCTATATTCGTAGGGTACACGGACTCGATTAAAGGTTGGGCAGAAAATTTTATGGTTGTCAAACTAAAGGAAATCTCAGGAGTTAACTGGGATATCGACCTCTCCTAGGGAGAAGTTCCTCAGGGTTGCAATAAATTCCCTAGGTTAAGCCTAGTAGACCAAATTTTCCTTCTCTGAATGACCTCTGTAAAGAAAAAATATGACGTTAAGAAGTGCATATTTATGTCTAACCTCTGAGACTGTCGGGAAGCTGGTATTTTTTGTTTTCTTTCTCTTTATGTTCTTCTTTTGTTGCTTCGAGCTCTAACTGAACTGATATTTCTTTTTCAACTTCCGCCATGCCAATGGGTTCTATCAAGCTTCCCAAGAATTTCACTCTATATAGGGAGATCATGAAGCAGACTTTAGCCGCCTTTAAGGCCAATAAGTTTGTAGCTGATGTGACCAGGGAGATTTTCCAGGCTGCAGCCCCTCATCTTCAGCTCGTCGCTCTACTCCTATCCTTAAACCTTCTCTAGCTTTAGTGCTCATGTCAGGAGGCTCTCATTCAGTGGCTTTTAAGACTTCGGTGTAATACCCGGCTAGACTCCGGTATCGAAATTTTCACCGTCCGGTGGAATCTCGGATGTCGGAGATCCCTAGAGGGGTAAAAGCATGTTTTTATAAAATGATTTAATGTATTTTATGTTTCTAAGCAAGAAAGAAAATGAGTTTTTGTGTAAAAATAGCCTTGGAGGAAGACCCAGGTTCGGCTGCCGAACATGCATGCTCTTCGGGAGTCCTTTAGGCCCCCGAAGGCATAAGTGAGGGAAGCCAGGTTCGGCTGCCGAACCTTATGTTCGGCAGCCGAACATGGCATGAATGCGGAGGCACGTTAGGCCCCCGAAAGTGGCCTGGCCAGCCACCTATAAAGGGGTCCCCAAGTCCGAACGGGCGAGCTTTTCTCCCCATTTTCGGCCAAGGTGAGTCTTTGCCGCCCTCATGCCAATCTTGAGTTCTTCCTTCAGATCTTCCATGATTTTTACGAGTTTTCACCTTTGTTTTGAAGATTTTTGAGCAAATAGCAAGTTTTGGAGCTTGGAGGTTCAAGGAGCTCGATCTCTCCCATCTCCAAGCTAGGATCGTTTTTCCTCTTGATCTTCAAAAGGTAAGAGCCGATCTTGAGCTCATTATATATTTTAAACAAGTTTTAAGATGATTCATGGGGTAGAAATGCATGCTTAGGTTAGTTGAGCTTTGTTAGGTTTTGTGTTGTGTCTATGGATAATGTAGGTTGCTGAGTTGCTTTTGATGTGTTGTAGTTGGGGTTTAGGATAGTTTGAAGCCCCTAGGAGCTTATGTGTGTGTTTATGCATGTTTTGGTTGAGTTGTATGCATGATTGAAGGTTTTGGGAGGCAAATGTGCACAAGAGCCGAGTTTCTGCCACTTGGGAGAAACTCAGGTTCGGCAGCCGAAAGGGCTTTCGGTCGCCGAACCTGCCTGTGGAGGCAAGCTTTCAGTTGCCGAAGCCTGCCCCCGAAAGTGGACTTTCGTCTCTGGAGGGGACTTTCGGCCGCCGAAGGTGCCGCCGAACATGCATGAGTTTTGCCTCTGGAGAGAACCTTCGGCCGTCGAAAGTGCCGCCGAAGGTGCATGACTTTCGACTCTGGAGGGACTTTCGGCCGCCGAACCTGCCGCCGAAAGTGCCCTGTTCAGCCCTCCTTTGCATAAATTCTTTGATTGTTTTGAGGTATTTTAGGGGGGTTTCTGGGGGTTATTTTAGAGTCATGTTCTAGTATGTTTGGTCCCTCATTTGAGTCCACCTGTGTCGGTTCAGACCCGAGGAACCGAGGACCCCAACAGTGAGTCAGCTGCTTCAGTTTATTGTCAGAGCTAGCCTGAGGTGAGTAGAATAAACCTTTATGTTTTAAAGCACATAAATTATAAAGTTTGAGCATGTTCATGCATCATGAATGCCATGTGATATCCTAGGTTGTTTGCATTAGAATTCACGAATATACTGCATTGCATAATGCTATGATGGATGTGGATGGATGTTGGATGATCTTTAGTCCTCGATATGATGCGATGTGATATGATACGGTATGGTATGGTATGAAAGTTCGGTTGACCCATTCTACGTCCCGGCACTATGTAAGAGAAAGACCGGTTGACCCATTCTACGTCCCGGCACATTGGAATGTTATGATATGTTATGTTAAGAGAAAGTCCGGTTGACCCATTCTACGTCCCGGCACTTTGGAATGTAGAGGACTATTGGTGACAATACCATCCTTGATGTGACTTGTTTGTGATGTGTTGCATTCCATGAAAGCATAAAATTTTAATATATGACTTAAATGTTTTACTATTCTGCTCACTGGGCTCTAGTAGCTCACCCCTTTCCCTATATTCCCCAGGATTGCAGGTACGGGCTAGACCAGGAAGTCAAGAAGTGTAAAGTCATGTGTTTTGTAATAGCTACATGTGGACATGATAAATTGTAAAATGATGTAAGGTTATGAACAGTCATGTTATGTAATATTGATATTGAGGATTAGAAATGTGCTTGACCATAGTATGTTTGGTTAATCCCGTTTATATACATGATCTATGTTTTATGATGTCCATGTTCAACCTAGTTTGATGTATGATGAGTGTAATACCCGGCTAGACTCCGGTATCGGAATTCCTACCGTCCGGTAGAATCTCGGATGTCGGAGACCTCTAGAAGGGTAGAACCATGTTTTCATAAAATGTTTTAATGTGTTTTATGGTTTTAAGCAAGATGGAAATGAGTTTTTGCATAAAAATAACCTTGGAGGAAAACCCAGGTTCGGCCGCCGAACCTCAAGTTCGGCCGCCGAACATGCATGCATTTCGGGTGTGCCTTAGGCCCCCGAAGGCATAAGTGAGGAAAGTCTAGGTTCGGCCGCCGAACCTCAAGTTCGGCCGCCGAACATGGCATGCATGCGGAGGCACATTCGGCCTCCGAACGTGGCCTGGCCAGCCACTATAAAAGGGTCCCTTAGCTAAAATGGGCGAGCTTTTCTCTCCATTTTCGGCCAAGGTGAGCTCTCCGCCGTTCCTCACCAATCTTTGAGTTTTTCCTTCAGATCTTTCAAGTTTTTCACTAGTTTTCATCTTGTTTTGAAGATTTCCAAATTTGAGCAAGTTTTGAGCTTGGAGACCCAAGGAAGTTGGAAATCTCCCATCTCCAAGTTTAGGTCGTCTCTCTCTCGATCTTCAAGAGGTAAGAGCCGATCTTAAGCTCATTGCATGTTTTAAGTAAGTTTTGAGTAGTTTTATGGGGTAGAAATGCATGTTAGGCTATGTTGGAGTTTATGTGTTCATGTTGTGTTTTTGAACAATGTGGCTTGCAAATGCATGTTTGATGTGTTGTAGATGGGGTTTTAGATAGTTGATGCCCCTAGGAGCTTGTATGCTTGTGTATGAGTGTTGTAGAATAGGTTATGCATGTTTGGATGAAATGGGAGGCATAAATGCATAAGAGAGCTGAGTTTCTGCCATTCTGGGAGAAACCAGGTTCGGCAGCCGAAGGAACTTTCGGCCGCCGAACGTGCTTGTGGAGGCAGCCTTCTGCTGCCGAAGCTTGCCCCCGAAAGAGGACTTTCGTCTCTGTCTGGGAGTTTCGGCCGCCGAAAGTGCCGCCGAACATGCATGAGTTTCGCCTCTGTCTGGGAGTTTCGGCCGCCGAAGGTGCCGCCGAACTTGCCTGACTTTTGGCTCTGGAGGGACTTTCGGCCGCCGAACCTGCCGCCGAAAGTGCCCTGTCCAGCCTTCTTTTGCATGTTCTTGCATGGATGTTTTGAGGTGTTTTAGAGGGTTTTTGGGGGATGTTTTCAGAGTCATGTTATAGTATGTTGGTCCCTCATTTGAGTCCACCTGTGTAGGTTCGGACCCGAGGAACCGAGGACCTCAGCAGTGAGTCAGCTGCTTTAGTCAGTGTCAGAGCTAGCTAGAGGTGAGTAGAATAACTCTTTATGTTTCATGGAAATAAATCAGTTTTGAGCATGTTCATGCATCACGGATGCCATGTGATATTTTAGGTTGTTTGCATTAGAAATCATGAATATGCCGCATTGCATAATATGTTGTTGATGTGGATGAATGTTGAATGATCCATTAGCCCTCATATGTTATGTCGTGATGATATGATATGGAAGTCCAGGTGTGGCCTGCACTACGCCCCTGGCACTATGTAAGAGAAAGATCGGGTGTGGCCTACACTACGCCCCCGGCACCATTGGTTATGTATGTTATGTTATGTATAAGAGAAAGACCAGGTGTGGCCTACACTACGCCCCTGGCATGATTGGATTATGTAGAGGGCTAAATGGTGACAAGTTCATCCTTGATATGATTAGTTGTGATGTGATGCATTTCATGATAGCATGTGTTTTAAATGCTTTATTATTCTGCTCACTGGGCTCTAGTAGCTCACCCCTCTCCCAAATTCCCCAGGTTTGCAGGTACAGGGTAGACCAGGAGGTCAGCAGGAGTATTGAAGTCATTTGTATGTAATAGATAGACTGTGGACATGATAAAATGTAAAGTTATGAATAGTATGTAATGTAATGATATTGAGGATTAGAGGTTGTGCTTGACCTATGTTTAAGGTATCCCTTTTAATGCTTGATCCTAGATCTTTTATGATGTTTATGTAAACCAACTCAACTTATGTTGTAATTGCCTTTGGGGCATTGGTGAGATCCCACAGAGGGGTCGATGTTTATGATTATGTCTATGTTCAGCACATGTACAGGTTGAGTTTGGTGTTTGAATGAAAGAAAAGTTTTAATTTTTATGTATGTTGTTGATCATGTATGGGATTGAACAGGTTTACAGGTTGCATGTCAGGCTTGCTACGGGTCCTGGTGGCCTTAAGCCGACCTGGATCCTAGCGCCGGTAGCGGTCCGATTTTCGGGTCGTTACAGAGTGGTATCAGAGCCTTAGGTTTCATATGGTCAGACCTAGAGTGTCGGGCTCATAGATGTTATAGAAGGTCAAGCACAATAGGAAAGATCATGTCCACTAGGATAGGATGTGGATTCCTGTCTTGTATGATGATGTGAAATGCCATGATGATATGCAGGTGCATTAATGATATGCTATAATCTGTGATGTATGTGATGAGGGTTCATGTGTGCCCACATGAACCATATGATGCTAATGTTTGCTTGTTATGTGCTGTTTTTCAGAAAACAGGATGAGAGGAACTCGTCGATCTGCACGATTGACTGGAGTGCCACATGAGGATGAGGGCATGAGCGCCCGTCCTCCTACATTGCCTAGGGCAATGTCTAGTAGGTCTAACAGAGAAAGAGCAGTAAGAGACCCTAGAAGGTCTCTGGATCTGGGTAGAAGCAGATCAGTGAGGGGAACAATTCAGGGGGGAATGTCAGAGGATATGGGGAATGATATGGATGTAGAGCAGAGGAGGGATGGCAGTCTGGGAGTTAGCATGTCAGAAGAAGGAATGGGAGAGTCCCAAGGAGGCACTCAGGCCTCGGGATTTGTTCAACCACCCCACTACCCACACTTCTCACAAAATCCCGGGTATTCGATGGGAGGTACATCGGATTACCCTAGCTTCACCCCTTATCCCACACAGATGCCATACCCACCCTACTACCCACCATATTCACAATACCCAATGTATCCACCCCCACCTTACTATCCAAATCCAGCAAACCCTACCTCATAAAATGTTGCACCTCCTCCACCATCAGTAGAACCCACAGTTTCAGAAACCCAAATACCTAAGCCTGGCTCATCTGGTGGGAGCAAGGTCAAGATGACCGACTATATGAAGCTGGGTGCTCCCCAGTTTGAAACCGGAGATGACCCGTTTGTGTACCTTGAGAGGGTCAAAACAATTACAGATGAGATAGGGGCAGATGACAGTAGAGCCATTCAGATGGCTGGGTTCACATTAAAATGCAAAAAAGCCCGTGAGTGGTTTAAGAACTATGTGAGCCTGAGGTTGGACAGCCTATCGTGGGAGGAGTTTGCAAATGAATTTGCAGGATGGGCTTTTCCTGACAGTTCAAGAGAGATGAAGATGATTGAGTTTGAACAGTTAAGGCAGACAGAGGAAATGAGTGTAGAGGAGTACACCGACAAGTTCTTGGAGCTGTTGCCGTTTGCAGGGCAAACTCTTGACACAGACCAGAAGAAGTCAAGGAGATATATCATGAAACTTCATTCTAGGTATTCCTCCTTGATTCAATCCGCAGATAGGGAGAGCTTCCATGCCATAGTGGATATGGCTAGGAGGATGGAGGCTAGTGCTATCATCGAGGGGAAAGTCAAGTAGTCAGTGGCACAGCCTTCTGGTTCTAAGACCCCAGGCTCTTCTTCTCTGAGTGCAGCAGCTTCATGTAGTAAAAAGTGGGACAGAGACTCTAGGAAGTCCAAGAAGAACAAGTTCTGGAACAAGGTTAAGTCCAGTCTGGGATTTGGAGGTGGCTCAAGCTCTGGTGCGGATAATGCAGTTTGTGCAAGGTGTGGTAAGCCACACAAGGGAGTATGTCGGTTTGGGATGACAGCCTGTTTCAGATGCGGTCAGGAGGGACATATGGCTCGAGAGTGTCCAAGAGCAGTCTCGATGGTACAGTCCCAGCAGACAGCTTCAGGTAGTGCAGCACAACCAGCAGCTCCAGCCACGACTCAGGCCAGTGGCAGAGGCAGAGGGAGAGGGGCAGCCTCTTCTTCAGCAGGTTTCAAAGGTGAAGGTCCATCAGCTCCAGCACGGATCTTCACAATGACACAGCAGGAGGCAGATGCATCTAACACCGTGGTGGCAGGTAACTTAGTCATTGGTTGTTCAGATGTGTATGCTTTGATGGACCCTGGTGCATCTCATTCTTTTATTGCTCCGAGAGCCGTTCAGAGGTTGGGGTTGATGATCTCTGAGTTAGAGTGTCATCTCTGGGTCAGTGGACCCAAGTGTGATCCATCAGTGGCAGAGTCAGTCTGCCAGTGCAGTCCAGTCTTTGTTGAGGGAAGATGCCTTTCCGCCGACCTTGTGGTTCTAGATTTGACAGACTTTGACGTCATTCTAGGGATGGACTGGTTATCTACCCATGGTGCTACCTTGGACTACAGGGACAAGGTAGTCAGGTTCAGAGGTCAGGATGGGTCAGAGGTTGTCTTCAGGGGAGACAGGAGGGGTACACCTAGAGGTCTGATATCAGCTCTTCAGGCTCGTAGGTTGCTTAGGAAGGGATGTCAGGGGTATTTGGCTCATATGAGAGAGCTCAGCAGTCAGGTTAGAGAGCCCGCCTTGGTGCCAGTGGTTAGAGAGTTTCTAGACGTCTTCCCAGACGAGCTGTCAGGTTTACCACCTGCTAGGGAGATAGAGTTCGAGATAGAACTAATGCCTGAAACCCGACCGATCTCTATCCCTCCCTACAGGATGGCTCCAGCCGAGTTGAAAGAGTTGAGAAAACAGTTGCAAGAGCTGGTAGACAAGGGCTTCATCCGACCGAGTACCTCACCCTGGGGTGCTTCAGTCTTGTTTGTCAGAAAGAAGGATGGATCCTTTAGACTTTGTATCGACTACAGGCAGTTGAACAAAGTCACTACCAAGAACAAGTACCCATTGCCAAGGATCGATGATCTATTTGACCAGCTAGCAGGAGCGGGTTGTTTCTCCAAAATAGATCTGAGGTCCGGGTATCATCAGCTGAGGATCAGGGAGGAAGACGTGCCAAAGACAGCTACCAGATATGGGCATTTTGAGTTCCTTGTAATGCCGTTCGGGTTAACCAACGCCCCTGCAGCATTCATGGACCTCATGAACAGAGTGTTTAGCCAGTACCTGGATCACTTTGTTATTGTCTTCATAGATGATATCTTGGTGTATTCCAGGAATACAGAGGAGCATGCCCATCATCTAAGGTTGGTTCTACAAACCTTGAGGGAACATGGCTTGTATGCCAAGTTCTCCAAGTGTGAGTTCTGGCTGAGGAGCATTTCATTCTTGGGACATGTAGTGTCAGAAAATGGTATAGAGGTGGACCCCAAGAAGATAGAAGCTGTGGCTAACTGGCCTAGACCCACTTCAGTAACAGAGATTAGAAGTTTCTTGGGTTTGGCAGGTTACTATAGGAGGTTCGTTCAGGACTTCTCGAAAATTGCAGCTCCTCTGACCAGGTTAACCAGGAAGAATCAAAAGTTTGTGTGGACCGACCAGTGCGAAGAGAGTTTTGAAGAGCTTAAGAAGAGGTTGACTTCAGCACCAGTGTTAGCTCTGCCATCTAGTGATGAGGACTTTACAGTCTTTTGTGATGCGTCCCGTGTGGGACTGGGTTGTGTACTAATGCAGAATGAGAGGGTGATTGCTTATGCTTCTAGACAGCTAAAGAAGCATGAGTTGAATTACCCCACACATGACCTTGAGATGGCAGCAGTAATCTTTGCACTCAAGATGTGGAGGCACTACCTCTATGGGGTAAAATGTGAGATCTTTATAGATCATAAGAGCCTGCAGTACATCCTGAGTCAAAGAGATTTGAACTTGAGACAGAGAAGATGGGTAGAACTACTGAGTGATTATGATTGCAAGATTTAGTATAATCCGGGTAAGGCGAATGTTGTGGCAGACGCCCTAAGCCAGAAGTCACTAGGTAGTCTATCCCACATCACGGCAGAGAGGAGACCAGTGGTGAAGGAGTTTTACAAGCTCATTGAGGAAGGTCTACAGTTGGAGTTGTCTGGTACAGGTGCTTTAGTGGCCCAGATGAGAGTGACACCTGTGTTTCTGGAGCAAGTGGCTCAGAAACAGTATGAGGACCCAGAGTTAGTGAAGATTGCCAGGACTGTTCAGTCAGGCAAGGAGAGTGAATTCAGATTTGACGGTAAGGGGATCCTCCGCTATGGGAGTCGATTGTGTGTACCAGATGACATAAGGCTAAAAGGAGACATTATGAGGGAGGCTCATAATGCAAGATACAGCGTTCACCCCGAAGCCACCAAGATGTATCAAGATCTGAAGAAAGTTTATTGGTGGCCAGCGATGAAGAAAGAAGTGGCACAATTTGTGTCAGCTTGCGAAGTGTGTCAGAGGGTGAAGTTGGAACATCAGAGGCCGGCTGGAATGCTTAACCCGCTACCTATTCCAGAGTGAAAATGGGAGAATATAGCTATGGACTTCGTAGTGGGGTTACCGGCGACGTCCAACAGATTGGACTCTATATGGGTGATTGTGGACAGACTCACCAAATCTGCTCACTTCATCCCTGTCAGGAGTGACTATTCTGTGGACAAGTTGGCGCAGGTGTATGTTGATGAGATCGTCAGGTTGCATGGGGTTCCTATTTCAATAGTGTCCGATAGAGGGCCCCAGTTCACCTCCAGATTTTGGCGGAGTCTGCAGAACGCCATGGGTACTAGGTTGGATTTTAGCACTGCTTTCCATCCACAGACGGACGGACAATCAGAAAGGACCATCCAGACCATAGAGGATATGCTTAGAATGTGTGTGCTGGACTTTGGCGGTTCTTGGAGGCAGCATCTACCCTTGGTAGAGTTTGCCTACAATAACAGCCATCATGCTAGCATCGGGATGGCTCCATATGAAGTTTTGTATGGGAGGAAGTGCAGATCACCTGTTTGCTGGGAAGAAGTTGGAGAAAAGGCCTTGGCAGGGCCTGAGCTAGTAGAGGTTACCAGCAGGGTAGTACCCATAATCAGAGAAAGGATCAAGACTGCTACAAGTAGACAGAAGAGTTATGCAGACATCCGCAGAAGACAGGTAGAGTTTCAGGAGGGGGATCTGGTATTGCTTAAGGTGTCTCCAATGAAAGGAGTGGTTCGGTTCGTGAAGAAAGATAAGCTGGCTCCACGATACATTGGACCCTTTGAAGTCCTGCAAAGGATTGGGAATGTATCGTACAAGCTGGATTTACCTGCTTCAATGGCAAGAATCCATCCAGTTTTCCATGTTTCCATGTTAAGAAAGTTTGTGTCAGATCCGGGCAAGGTTCTTAGTGAGCCAGATGTGGAGATCCAAGAGGATCTCACCTATGTTGAGCAGCCAGTACGGATCCTAGACACCCAGATCAGGAAGCTGAGAAACAAGAAAATCCCGATGGTGAAGGTCCTTTGGAACCACCACAATATGGCAGAATGCACTTGGGAGACACGGGAGTCCATGCTCCAGCAGTACCCTTATCTTTTCTAAGGTTAGTTTTATGTGTTTTATGTGTATGTTATGATGTGTGCTTTGTATGTGCTAGTTGAGGAACATTCGAGGACGAATGTTCTTAAGGGGGGGAGAATGTAATACCCGGCTAGACTCCGGTATCGGAATTCCTACCGTCCGGTGGAATCTCGGATGTCGGAGACCTCTAGAAGGGTAGAACCATGTTTTCATAAAATGTTTTAATGTGTTTTATGGTTTTAAGCAAGATGGAAATGAGTTTTTGCATAAAAACAACCTTGGAGGAAAACCCAGGTTCGGCCGCTGAACCTCAAGTTCGGCCGCCGAACATGCATGCATTTCGGGTGTGCCTTAGGCCCCCGAAGGCATAAGTGAGGAAAGTCTAGGTTCGGCCGCCGAACATGGCATGCATGCGGAGGCACATTCGGCCTCCGAACGTGGCCTGGCCAGCCACTATAAAAGGGTCCCTTAGCTGAAATGGGCGAGCTTTTCTCTCCATTTTCGGCCAAGGTGAGCTCTCCGCCGTTCCTCACCAATCTTTGAGTTTTTCCTTCAGATCTTTCAAGTTTTTCACTAGTTTTCATCTTGTTTTGAAGATTTCCAAATTTGAGCAAGTTTTGAGCTTGGAGACCCAAGGAAGTTGGAAATCTCCCATCTCCAAGTTTAGGTCGTCTCTCTCTCGATCTTCAAGAGGTAAGAGCCGATCTTAAGCTCATTGCATGTTTTAAGTAAGCTTTGAGTAGTTTTATGGGGTAGAAATGCATGTTAGGCTATGTTGGAGTTTATGTGTTCATGTTGTGTTTTTGAACAATGTGGCTTGCAAATGCATGTTTGATGTGTTGTAGATGGGGTTTTAGATAGTTGATGCCCCTAGGAGCTTGTATGCTTGTGTATGAGTGTTGTAGAATAGGTTATGCATGTTTGGATGAAATGGGAGGCATAAATGCATAAGAGAGCTGAGTTTCTGCCATTCTGGGAGAAACCAGGTTCGGCAGCCGAAGGAACTTTCGGCCGCCGAACATGCTTGTGGAGGCAGCCTTCTGCTGCCGAAGCTTGCCCCCGAAAGAGGACTTTCGTCTCTGTCTGGGAGTTTCGGCCGCCGAAAGTGCCGTCGAACATGCATGAGTTTCGCCTCTGTCTGGGAGTTTCGGCCGCCGAAGGTGCCGCCGAACCTGCCTGACTTTCGGCTCTGGAGGGACTTTTGGCCGCCGAACCTGCCGCCGAAAGTGCCCTGTCCAGCCTTCTTTTGCATGTTCTTGCATGGATGTTTTGAGGTGTTTTAGAGGGTTTTTGGGGGATGTTTTCAGAGTCATGTTATAGTATGTTGGTCCCTCATTTAAGTCCACCTGTGTAGGTTCGGACCCGAGGAACCGAGGACCTCAGCAGTGAGTCAGCTGCTTCAGTCAGTGTCAGAGCTAGCCAGAGGTGAGTAGAATAACTCTTTAGGTTTCATGGAAATAAATCAGTTTTGAGCATGTTCATGCATCACGGATGCCATGTGATATTTTAGGTTGTTTGCATTAGAAATCACGAATATGCCGCATTGCATAATATGTTGTTGATGTGGATGAATGTTGAATGATCCATTAGCCCTCATATGTTATGTTGTGATGATATGATATGGAAGTCCAGGTGTGGCCTGCACTACGCCCCTGGCACTATGTAAGAGAAAGACCGGGTGTGAAACGACCCGAAGATTGGACCGCTACCGGCGCTAGGATCCGGGTCGACTTAAGGCCGTCGGGACCCGTAGCAAGCCTGACATATAACCTGTAAACCTGTATAATCCCATACATGATCAACAACATGCATAAAAATTAAAACTTTTCTTCATACATACTGTCATCAACTAACTCAACCTGTGCATACTCTGAACATATACATAACATAGTCCCTCTGTGGGATCTCATCAAGCCTTAAAGGCAAAACAACCTGTGTTGAGTTAGTTTACATAAACATCATAACATAAGATCATGTATATACAAAAGGGATTAACAATATATTATGGTCAAGCACAACTCTATCCTCAATAACCTCATTACATAACATCCTGAATATTTTTACATTCCATCATAATACAATTGTCATGTCCACAAACTAACTATTACATACATATGACTTTTTCTCTTCTAGCCTTCTCTATCTATCCCGTACCTGCAAACCTGGGGGTTAGGGGAGAGGGGTGAGCTAGATGCCCAGTGAGTAGAACTATAAAAAGAATATTTAAAACATGCTATCATGAAATGCGTCACTGCACAAACAAATCACACCACGGATGGACTGATTCAAAAATCCCTCAGCTCCATGCCCGGCCCTATTATGGGCACCACAGGACTTCGTATTGCCCGGCCCTATTATGGGCACCACAGGACTTCGTATTGCCCGGCCCTCTTATGGGCACCACAGGACTTCGTATTCAGAAGGCTAATGAATCATCCTAATGTCCATCCACTGTCATCTATCGCAACAATACAATGCGGCATAGTCGTGAATTCTAATGCAAACAACCTATAATATGATCATGATGCATGAAGCATGATAAAAGCATTTCATTTCTTAATTTAAAAGGTTAAGTTTAGTTCCACTCACCTCTGGCTGACTCTGACAAACTCTGTAGCAGCTGGCTCACTGCTGGGGTCCTTGGTTCCTCGGGTCCGAACCTACACAGGTGGACTCCAAATGAGGGACCAAACATACATAAACATAACTCTAATATATTCCCCAAAAACCCCCTAAAACATCCTGAAAATATCACATAGAGATATGCATGGAGTGGCTGAACAGGGCACTTTCGGCGGCACCTTCGGCGGCCGAAAGTCCCAGACAGAGACGAAACTCAGGTAGGTTCGGCGGCACCTTCGGCGGCCGAAAGTGCCAGACAGAGACGAAAGTCTCTTTTCGGGGGCAACTTCGGCAGCCGAAAGGCCTGCCTCCCCAGCCATGTTCGGCGGCCGAAAGTGCCTTCGGCTGCCGAACCTGGTTTCTGCCAAAGGGCAGAAACTTGGCTCCTTTGTGCATTTTCGCCTCCAAACTCACCAATCATGCATATATCTCAACCAAATCATGCATACAAGTTCCTAGGGGCCTCAAAACATCAAATACCCCAACTACAACACTTCAAACACCCACAATCAACACACATTGACCAAAACATCAATATTAACCCATAACTCAAAGTATAACCTAACATGCATTTCTACTCATAGATCTAGCATAAAACTTACTTAAAACATATAAGGAGCTTAAGATCGGCCCTTACCTCTTGAAGATCGAGAGGGAGACGACCTAAACTTGGAGATTCACGAAAATGAGCTCCTGAGTTCCCAAAGCTCCAAAACTTGGTTTAAATGTTCAAAACTTGCAATGTGAGTTTAAAACTCAAGAAAAATGGAAGAGATTTGGAGGAAGAACACAAGAGTTACAAAGGGAAGGTCGGAAGCTTGCTGTGGCCGAAAATGGGAGAAAGCTCGCCCATTTCGGCTAAGTGCCCCATTTATAGGTGGCTGGCCAGGCCACGTTCGGGGGCCGAATGTGCCTCCGTATCCATGCAATGTTCGGCGGCCGAACTTGACTTTCGGCGGCCGAACCTGAACTTCCCTAACTCATGCTTTCGGGGGCCTAACGTGCCTCCAAAACGCATGCATGTTCGGCGGCCGAACTTGACTTTCGGCGGCCGAACCTGGGTTTTCCTCCAATGCTATTTTCATGCAAAAACTCATTTAGTTTCATACTTTAAAACCATTAAAAACATGAAAACATTTTATGAAAGCATGGTTCCACCCTTCTAGAGGTCTCCGACATCCGGGATTCCACCGGACGGTAGGAATTCCGATACCGGAGTCTAGCCGGGTATTACATTCTCCCCCCCTTAAGAACATTCGTCCCCGAATGTTCCTCACTAGCACACATAGCATGGCAAAGAACATAACACACATACAAGGCACATATACACATAGGGATCTAACCTTAAAAGAGATGAGGGTACTGCTGGAGCATAGACTCCCGTGTCTCCTAAGTGCATTCTTCTAAATTGTGGTGGTTCCACAGGACTTTCACCATCGGGATTTCCTTGTTTCTTAACTTCCTGATCTGGGTGTCTATGATCCGTACTGGCTGTTCAACATAGGTGAGATCCTCTTGGACCTCCACATCAGGCTCACTAAGAACCTTGCTTGGATCTGACACAAACTTCCTCAACATTGAAACATGGAAAACCGGATGGATTCTTTCCATTGAAGCAGGTAAATCCAGCTTGTACGACACATTCCCAATCTTTTGCAAGATTTCAAAGGGTCTGATGTATCGTGGGGCTAGTTTACCTTTCTTCCCGAAGCGAACCACTCCCTTCATTGGAGACACCTTAAGCAATACCAGATCCCCCTCCTGAAACTCTAACTGTCTTCTGCGGACGTCTGCATAGCTCTTCTGTCTGCTTGCAGCAGTCTTGATTCTTTCTCTGATTATGGGTACCACCCTGCTGGTGATCTCTATTAACTCAGGCCCTGCCAAGGCCTTTTCTCCAACTTCCTCCCAACAAACAGGTGATCTGCACTTCCTTCCATACAAAGCTTCATATGGAGCCATCCCGATGCTAGCATGATGGCTGTTGTTGTAGGCAAACTCCACCAAAGGTAGATGCTGCCTCCAAGAACCGCCAAAGTCTAGCACACACATTCTGAGCATATCCTCGATAGTCTGGATGGTCCTTTCTGACTGTCCATCAGTCTGGGGGTGGAAGGCAGTACTGAAATCCAACCTAGTACCCATGGCATTCTGCAGACTCCGCCAAAACCTGGAGGTGAACTGGGGCCTTCTATCTGACACTATCGAAACAGGAACCCCATGCAGTCTGACTATCTCATCTACATACACCTGCGCCAACTTGTCCACAGAATAACCACTCCTGACAGGGATGAAGTGAGCAGATTTGGTGAGTCTATCCACAATCACCCATATGGAGTCCACTCTGTTGGACGCCGCCGGTAACCCCACTACGAAGTCCATAGCTATATTCTCCCATTTCCACTCTGGAATAGGTAGCGGGTTAAGCATTCCAGCCGGCTTCTGATGTTCCAGCTTCACCCTCTGACATACTTCGCAGGCTGACACAAACTGTGCCACTTCTCTCTTCATAGCTGGCCACCAATAAACTTTCTTCAGATCTTGATACATCTTGGTGGCTTCGGGGTGAATGTTGTATCTTGCATTATGAGCCTCTCTCATAATGTCTCCTTTTAGCCCAATGTCATCTGGTACACAAAGTCGACTCCCATAGCGGAGGATCCCCCTATTGTCGAATCTGAACTCACTGTCCTTGCCTGACTGAACCGTCCTGGCAATCTTCACTAACTCTGGGTCCTCATGCTGTTTCTGAGCCACCTGTTCCAGAAACACGGGTGTCACTTTCATCTGAGCGACCAAGGCACCTGTACCAGACAACTCCAACTGTAGACCTTCCTCAATAAGCTTGTAGAACTCCTTCACCACTGGCCTCCTCTCTGCCGATATGTGGGATAAACTGCCTAGTGACTTCCGGCTTAGGGCGTCTGCCACAGCATTCGCCTTACCCGGATGATACTGAATCTTGCAATCATAGTCACTCAGCAACTCTACCCATCTCCTCTGTCTCAAATTCAGATCCCTCTGACTCAAGATGTACTGCAGGCTCTTATGATCTGTAAAGATCTCACATTTTACCCCATAGAGGTAGTGCCTCCACATCTTGAGTGCAAAGATTACTGCTGCCATCTCAAGGTCATGTGTGGGGTAATTCAACTCATGCTTCTTCAGCTGCCTAGAAGCATAAGCGATCACCCTCTCATTCTGCATCAGTACACAACCCAGTCCCACACGGGACGCATCACAAAAGACTGTAAAGTCCTCATCACTAGATGGCAGAGCTAACACTGGTGCTGAAGTCAACCTCTTCTTAAGCTCTTCAAAACTCTCTTCGCACTGGTCGGTCCACAGAAACTTCTGATTCTTCCTGGTCAGTCTGGTCAGAGGAGTTGCTATCTTTGAGAAGTCCTGAACGAACCTCCTGTAGTAACCTGCCAAACCCAAGAAACTTCTAATCTCTGTCACTGAAGTGGGTCTAGGCCAGTTAGCTACAGTTTCTGTCTTCTTAGGATCTACCTCAATACAATTCTCTGACACTACATGCCCCAAGAACGAAATGCTCCTCAGCCAGAACTCACATTTAGAGAACTTGGCATACAAGCCATGTTCCCTCAAAGTCTGCAAGACCAACCGCAGATGATGGGCATGCTCCTCTGCATTCCTGGAATACACTAAGATATCATCTATGAAGACAATAACAAAGTGATCCAGGTACTGGCTAAACACTCTGTTCATGAGATCCATGAATGATGCAGGGGCGTTAGTTAACCCGAACGGCATCACAAGGAACTCAAAATGCCCATATCTGGTCCTGAAGGCTGTCTTCGGCACATCCTCATCCCTTATCCTTA
Source organism: Manihot esculenta (assembly GCF_001659605.2). NCBI lineage: Eukaryota > Viridiplantae > Streptophyta > Magnoliopsida > Malpighiales > Euphorbiaceae > Manihot > Manihot esculenta. The sequence continues at coordinate 4,829,873 of NC_035170.2, forward strand.
GCTGATGGTACCCCGATCTTAGATCTATTTTGGAGAAACAAACCGCTCCTGCTAGCTGGTCGAATAGATCATCGATCCTTGGCAGAGGGTACCTATTCTTGGTAGTGACTTTGTTCAACTGCCTGTAGTCGATACAAAGTCTAAGGGATCCATCCTTCTTCCTCACAAACAAGACCGGAGCACCCCAAGGTGGGGTACTCTGTCGGATGAAACCCTTTTCTACCAGCTCTTGCAATTGCTCTTTCAACTCCTTTAACTCAGCTGGAGCCATCCTGTAGGGAGGGATAGAGATCGGTCTAGTTCCAGGCATCAACTCTATCTCGAACTCTATCTCCCTAGCAGGTGGTAAACCTGGAAGCTCATCAGGAAAGACATCCTGAAACTCTCTGACAACTGGCACCGAGGCCGGCTCCCTGACCTGACTGTCTAGCTCTCTCACATGAGCTAAGTACCCCTGACATCCCTTCCTAAGCAACCTACGAGCCTGAAGAGCTGATATCAGACCTCTAGGTGTGCCCCTCTTGTCTCGTCTGAAGACGACCTCTGACCCGTTTTGATCTCTGAACCTGACTACCTTGTCCCTGCAGTCCAAGGTAGCACCATGGGTAGATAGCCAATCCATCCCTAGAATGACGTCAAAGTCTGTCAAATCTAGAACCACAAGGTCGGCGGAGAGGCATCTTCCCTCAATAAAAACTGGACTGTACTGGCAGACTGACACTGCCACTGACGGGTCACACTTGGGTCCACTGACCCATAGGGGACACTCTAACCCAGAGACTATCAGACCTAACCTCTCAACGGCTCTCGGAGCAATAAATGAATGAGATGCACCCGGGTCCATTAATGCATACACATCAGAACACCCAATGACGAGATTACCTGACACCACGGTGTTGGATGTGTTAGCCTCCTGCTGAGTCATGGTGAAGATCCTGGCTAGAGCTGATGGACCTTCACCTCGGGAACCAGAAGAAGAGGCTGCCCCTCTCCCTCTACCTCTGCCACTGCCCTGAGTTGTGGCTGGAACTGCTGGCTGTGCCACACTACCAGAAGCTGTCTGCTGGGGCTGGCCCATAAAAGGCGCTCTAGGACAATCCCGAGCTATGTGTCCCTCCTGTCCACATCTGAAACATGCATTAGTCCCAGCTCGACACACTCCCCTGTGCGGTCTTCCACATCTCTAGCATTCTGTACCATCTGAGCCTGAGCTCGAGCCACCGCCAAATCCCAGACCGGATTTCAACTTGTTCCAAAACTTATTCTTCTTCGGCTTCTTGGTGGTGCTATCCCACCTCTTCTTACCTGGGCTCTGAGAAGAGAAACCTGGTCCTCCTCTGCTTGGGGTCTTAACCCCTGAAGACTGGGTCACTGACTGCTTCACTGACCCCTCAACTATAGCACTTGCCTCCATTCTTCGAGCCATATCCACCACCGTGTGGAAACTTTCTCTCTCAGTTGACTGAACCAACGAGGAGTACCTGGAATGCAGCTTCATAACATATTTCTTGGCTTTCTTCGTATCTGAATCTAGAGCTTGCCCTGAAAAAGGCAATAGCTCTAAGAATTTATCCGTGAACTCCTCTACACCCATGTGCTCTGACTGCCTCAATTGCTCAAACTCAATCATCTTCAGTTCTCTAGAACTGTCTGGAAAAGCCCATCCAGCGAACTCATTCGCAAATTCTTCCCATGTCATACCGTCTATTCTCGGGTCCACATAACACTTGAACCATTCCCGTGCCTTCTTGCACTTTAAAGTGAACCCTGCCATCTGAATGGCCCTGCTGTCACTTGCCCCTAGCTCATCAGTTATTGTCTTCACCACTCTCAGATACTCAAAGGGGTCATCCCCTGACTTGTATTTGGGAGCATCTAGCTTAAGGCAGTCTGTCATCTTTACCTTGCTCCCATCGACTGAGCTAGGTCTAGGAGGTTGAGTAACTGGGGCTGCTGGTTCTGTAGGTGGTGGAGGTGGAGGTGCAGCATTCCCCGAGGTGGGGTTTGCCGGGTTTGGATAGAAGGGTGAGGGTGGATAAGCTGGGTACTGTGTGTAGGGTGGATAGAAAGGTGGATAAGGCATGTAGGTAGGGTAGGGGTTAAAGCTGGAAAAATCCGATGTGCCTCCCATCGGATACCCTGAACCCTGTGGGAAGGGTGGATAATGGGGTGGAAAACCATACCCCGAGGCCTGAACGCCTCCCTGAGATTCCCCTGTACCTTCTTCCTCCATGCTCACATCCAAGTTCCCATCCCTCCTCTGATCCTCTTCCATAACCTCCCTCACATCTGAAGAACTTCCTCCTCTATCAGTCCCCCTTCTGCTAGCATCAAAAGACCTTCTAGGGTCCCTTGACACTCTATCTCTGTTGGCTCTACAAGACATTGCCCTAGGCAATGTAGGAGGACGGGCGCTCGTGCCCTCATCCTCAGGTGGCACTCCAGTCAATCGCGCAGATCGACGAGTTCCTCTCATCCTATTCTCTGAAAAACAGCTCATAACAAGCAAACATTAGCATCATATGGTTCATGTGGGCACACATGAACCCTCATCACATACATCACATAGCATAGCATATCATCAATGCACATGTACAAAATCATGGCATTTCACATCATCATACAAGACAGGACTCAACATCCTATCCTAGTGGACATGACCTTCCTATTGTGCTTGACCTTCTAGAACATCTATGAGCCCGACACTCTAGGTCCGACCATATGAACCTAGGGCTCTGATACCATTCTGAAACGACCCGAAGATCGGACCGCTACCGGCGCTAGGATCCGGGTCGACTTAAGGCCGCCGGGACCCGTAGCAAGCCTGACATATAACCTGTAAACCTGTATAATCCCATACATGATCAACAACATGCATAAAAATTAAAACTTTTCTTCATACATACTGTCATCAACTAACTCAACCTGTGCATACTCTGAACATATACATAACATAGTCCCTCTGGGGATCTCATCAAGCCTTAAAGGCAAAACAACCTGTGTTGAGTTAGTTTACATAAACATCATAACATAAGATCATGTATATACAAAAGGGATTAACAATATATTATGGTCAAGCACAACTCTATCCTCAATAACCTCATTACATAACATCCTGAATATTTTTACATTCCATCATAATACAATTGTCATGTCCACAAACTAACTATTACATACATATGACTTTTTCTCTTCTAGCCTTCTCTATCTATCCCGTACCTGCAAACCTGGGGGTTAGGGGAGAGGGGTGAGCTAGATGCCCAGTGAGTAGAACTATAAAAAGAATATTTAAAACATGCTATCATGAAATGCGTCACTGCACAAACAAATCACACCACGGATGGACTGATTCAAAAATCCCTCAGCTCCATGCCCGGCCCTATTATGGGCACCACAGGACTTCGTATTGCCCGGCCCTATTATGGGCACCACAGGACTTCGTATTGCCCGGCCCTCTTATGGGCACCACAGGACTTCGTATTCAGAAGGCTAATGAATCATCCTAATGTCCATCCACTGTCATCTATCGCAACAATACAATGCGGCATAGTCGTGAATTCTAATGCAAACAACCTATAATATGATCATGATGCATGAAGCATGATAAAAGCATTTCATTTCTTAATTTAAAAGGTTAAGTTTAGTTCCACTCACCTCTGGCTGACTCTGACAAACTCTGTAGCAGCTGGCTCACTGCTGGGGTCCTTGGTTCCTCGGGTCCGAACCTACACAGGTGGACTCCAAATGAGGGACCAAACATACATAAACATAACTCTAATATATTCCCCAAAAACCCCCTAAAACATCCTGAAAATATCACATAGAGATATGCATGGAGTGGCTGAACAGGGCACTTTCGGCGGCACCTTCGGCGGCCGAAAGTCCCAGACAGAGACGAAACTCAGGTAGGTTCGGCGGCACCTTCGGCGGCCGAAAGTGCCAGACAGAGACGAAAGTCTCTTTTCGGGGGCAACTTCGGCAGCCGAAAGGCCTGCCTCCCCAGCCATGTTCGGCGGCCGAAAGTGCCTTCGGCTGCCGAACCTGGTTTCTGCCAAAGGGCAGAAACTTGGCTCCTTTGTGCATTTTCGCCTCCAAACTCACCAATCATGCATATATCTCAACCAAATCATGCATACAAGTTCCTAGGGGCCTCAAAACATCAAATACCCCAACTACAACACTTCAAACACCCACAATCAACACACATTGACCAAAACATCAATATTAACCCATAACTCAAAGTATAACCTAACATGCATTTCTACTCATAGATCTAGCATAAAACTTACTTAAAACATATAAGGAGCTTAAGATCGGCCCTTACCTCTTGAAGATCGAGAGGGAGACGACCTAAACTTGGAGATTCACGAAAATGAGCTCCTGAGTTCCCAAAGCTCCAAAACTTGGTTTAAATGTTCAAAACTTGCAATGTGAGTTTAAAACTCAAGAAAAATGGAAGAGATTTGGAGGAAGAACACAAGAGTTGCAAAGGGAAGGTCGGAAGCTTGCTGTGGCCGAAAATGGGAGAAAGCTCGCCCATTTCGGCTAAGTGCCCCATTTATAGGTGGCTGGCCAGGCCACGTTCGGGGGCCGAATGTGCCTCCGCATCCATGCAATGTTCGGCGGCCGAACTTGACTTTCGGCGGCCGAACCTGAACTTCCCTAACTCATGCTTTCGGGGGCCTAACGTGCCTCCAAAACGCATGCATGTTCGGCGGCCGAACTTGACTTTCGGCGGTCGAACCTGGGTTTTCCTCCAATGCTATTTTCATGCAAAAACTCATTTAGTTTCATACTTTAAAACCATTAAAAACATGAAAACATTTTATGAAAGCATGGTTCCACCCTTCTAGAGGTCTCCGACATCCGGGATTCCACCGGACGGTAGGAATTCCGATACCGGAGTCTAGCCGGGTATTACAGGGTGTGGCCTGCACTACGCCCCCGGCACCATTGGTTATGTATGTTATGTTATGTATAAGAGAAAGACCAGGTGTGGCCTGCACTACGCCCCTGGCATGATTGGATTATGTAGAGGGCTAAATGGTGACAAGTTCATCCTTGATATGATTAGTTGTGATGTGATGCATTTCATGATAGCATGTGTTTTAAATGCTTTATTATTCTGCTCATTGAGCTCTAGTAGCTCACCCCTCTCCCAAATTCCCCAGGTTTGCAGGTACAGGGTAGACCAGGAGGTCAGCAGGAGTATTGAAGTCATTTGTATGTAATAGATAGACTGTGGACATGATAAAAGGTAAAGTTATGAATAGTATGTAATGTAATGATATTGAGGATTAGAGGTTGTGCTTGACCTATGTTTAAGGTATCCCTTTTAATGCATGATCCTAGATCTTTTATGATGTTTATGTAAACCAACTCAACTTATGTTGTAATTGCCTTTGGGGCATTGGTGAGATCCCACAGAGGGGTCAATGTTTATGATTATGTCTATGTTCAGCACATGTACAGGTTGAGTTTGGTGTTTGAATGAAAGAAAAGTTTTAATTTTTATGTATGTTGTTGATCATGTATGGGATTGAACAGGTTTACAGGTTGCATGTCAGGCTTGCTACGGGTCCTGGCGGCTTTAAGCCGACCTGGATCCTAGCGCCGGTAGCGGTCCGATTTTTGGGTCGTTACAATGAGATACCCCATTGGAGCATTTGATGAGGGCTCCAGTGTGTGGTTTATGTTTATATTTATGTGCATGCACAGGTTGAGCTTAGTAAAAGAAAAAGAAAAGAAAAAGTTCAAATTTTTATGCATATGTTTGATCATGTATGGGATTTGACAGGTATACAGGATGTATGTTTGGCTTGCTACGGGTCCTGGCGATCTTAAGTCGATCTGGATCCTAGCGCCGGTAGCGGTCCTGTTTCCGGGTCGTTACAGTCGGTCCCTCTTACAACAGTAGCTTCTTCCAAGACTCCTCATGCTCTAAAGGAAGTTCATAAGGAGCCTATCGCGATTAACGAGTCGGCTGAGAGCAGCTTGGAAGAGGGTACCAGGACTGCTCCCTTAGATGTCCCACCCATTCAAGTCGTGGGTACTTTCACAATAAAAGGCATGGCTGCTAAATGCCCCCAGACTTCAGAACTCGTAGGGACAGCCCCTTCCCCTCCCATTGATAAGGGGAAAAAGGCGATAGAGCAATTGTCGTCTGCCTCAGACAACGAGCTACTGAACGTTGTTGAGGTGACCGCTGAGTCTACGCCAGCCTCTATGGCCGGGATGTTGTGTGAGAGGATGTTTAGGGGGGTCTCTGATACTTCTGACCCCCGTTTTCTAGCCCTCATTAGCCATTTGGCCTTATGAGACTTGTGGGCACATTATCGAGTTCCGAGGGCAAATTAAAGACCTCACTAAGCAGTTAGGAGAGATGAGGGAGGAGGTCGTCAGGTCTTCCCAACGAGCTTCTGCAGTGGAGGCCCAGCAGGATGAAGCCCTTGCGCAGCTATATACTTTGGAGGGGATCTGCCGATAACGTCATTAGGCCTGGGCTCATGCTACTATCCTCCAGCAAAAGCTCAATAAGCACATCAAGGACCTGAAGGACATGACTTTGGTAGCAAAGAAGTCTCAACTTCAATAGCAGTAACTCCGCTAGGAGGTTTCTACCCTAGAGGATAAATGTGCCTCCTTATCGAAGGATGCCCAAGTTGTAGAGGACAGAGTTGAGTAGGCCTATGAAGCACGACTACATAAGTACAAGGAGTCTGCAGAGCTGAAGGAAAAAAATTCAACAGGCCTGCGAAGCACGGTTGGAGGAGTATAAGGGCTCGAGGGAGCTAAAGGAAAAAGTATATGAGAAGGTCATTCGCATGTTTGTTTCAGGTTTCAACTAGGGCCTCAAAACTGCTCGTAATGCCCTCTTCGCTCCATTAGCTGACTTACAAACCCCCGAACTCGATTTCGATGGCGAGGAGGTATGCTACACAGAGGACAATAATCCCCTTCCCCAAACCCCCCTTCTTTACCCCCTACATTGCAAGAGGGCAACCCTATAAATGACTTAGTTAGTTCTTCTCCCTCTTTCCTTGGTGCTTTTGTAACCCATTCGAATGGTGTAGGGAACGAATAATTAAATTAATAAATTTTTGAACCTTTCTGCCATTCTCCAGTTGTTTATTTTATTTTTCATGTCTGTTTGAATTTCATTTGTGTTTTCATTTATGTAATCTAATATGAAAATACATATCTACACTAGGAAGGTGCAGATGAACCATTGCATAAAGGACTGACACCTTAGATCAAAGAAATCTCCCAAATTGGATATCCCCAATGAGGATAGCAATGGTATGTTTTTTGATAATTGGATATCCCCAATGAGAATAACAATGGCATGTTCTTTGGTAATTTGAGCATGCCTTTCGAGACTAGCATCATGAGCCATTATTTATGGCTTTTCACTAAATTGAAGCAACAACATAGAGAGATTTGAGAGTCTCAACCTAAAATTAAAAAACACAACAAGTATAAATAAGGAAAAAAACACATAAAAATCACCATTGAATAACTATAATTAAATACGAAAAATACCATAATTTCTTAATTCCAACTTCTTGTCACACAAGTAGTTTTAAAGCACTTTCGTAATATAACATATCCCAAACTCTTACAAGAGATATCAAAATTATTTAATATATTTTTGGACACCAAGAGTTTTTTTATAAATAATATGCAATATTTGAAAAAAAAAAAAGTTGCACTTAAAACTAAAACCATTGTATAAGAAAAAGTAAATTTATTGCAGTAATTAAAAAGTAAACCATTGTGCTTGAAAAATAAAAATTTGATCACTTTTTTGAAGTAATATGAACTAATTGTGCTTGAAAAGTCAATTTTGGTGGTTGGAAATGGATTAATAATTGCTCAAAACTCAATTGTTGTGCCTGAAAATGTAAATGATTAGTTGGAAACTTAACTTTACGGGAAAATGTAAATCACTTGATGTGAAAAGAGCTTCAAGAAAACTTCATGACTCACATGGCTTAATTAGCTTAGTTAATAAAATTTAGAAAAAAAAATTATTATTTAATTTTTATGACGGATTGGTTTTTTATTTTAAAAAATATATTAATTTTTTTTAATATTTTAAAAAATTTATTAATTAAGTTTACAGTTAATTTTAATTATAAAATATTTTATTATTTAATTTTTATAGTAAAATTATTTTAAATTATACTTTTAATAAAATTTAAATAATTTTTTCATATATTTTCATTGTTAGAATAAGTTTTTTTATTAAGTTAATTATTTATAGTATTAATGATTAATTGTCACTAAAAATTGTTCACTACGTATTTGCAACTAATACATTGTAATTAAACTCTATTATTGGCAACGAAAGTTAAATAATATCGCTAAAAATATTATTCCCTTTTAAGATGAATTTTTTTAAAAAAATGCAAATTTATTATAACAAAAATTATTTAAAAAATAACAAAAATTAATTAAATAGAATTTACATACTTAAAAAATGCTTTAACCAATTTAAATTTAAATAGAAATCTATTTTTTTATAAAATTATAAGTTTTTTTATTTATTTTTCTGTATTTTGATTGGCCAACTTAATTATATTTTCTAAATACTTTTTAAAATATAATTTAATTTAGACTGTGAAATTGGTCGGTTCGGTTCTGAACCGAATCGAACTGAAAAAATTAAAAACCGTATGGTAAAAATATTAAAAACTGAAAAAACTGATTATAAAAATATAACTGAATTGAATCGAATCGATAAAAATTAATTCGGTTTAGTTCGGTTCGAATTTTTTTAATTTTTTACTTTTAATTTCAGTAGAATAATTTATCAGTGTTTCACTTAATAAAAATATATATAAAATCTATTATTCAGTTTGTCGGTTATTTAACACGTTTAAATCGAACCGAACCGAAAATTGAATAAGGTGAAAAATACTAATCGAACTGAAATGAATATTTCAATTAACCGAACCATTAAATCGAAATTAATCGGTTCGGTTCGATTTTTTAGTTCAAACCAATTTATGCTCTCCCCTAATTTAATCTATTCATCTAACCTAATTATGTTAAAAGTAATATAATATAATATAATCATCTAATCTAATCCTACAAAACTAAACTTTTAAAATTTTAAATTATTGAAATTTTTATATTTATCTATATATATATATATATATATATAAAGCTGAAATAAAGAGAAATTCAAAGTTTTTTTTTAGCATTTTATTTTTCTATTGTGATTCACTTTTATTTTTTTATAATTATATTTTTCTATGTTTTTTTTAGTCAATGCAGTGAAGGGTTTTGATCCGCAGTTATAACTTGAAGATGAAAGAGGGAAACTCTTTAAGCTTATTTTTTGCTATTCTTCTACATCTATATAAACTATTCTTTCTATTACTATTTTCATAACTTTTTTCTATAATTATCGAATCTGGATTGGATTGAGCGGTCCGACTGTAAAGTACTTGAACCAATCTACTCTGAAATTTAACTCACTCTAAAAAATGATTGAAAATCAAAACTAGTTCAAACCTATTAAATCGATCAAATACTCAATAAATTATTTAAATCGGTGTAGATTTTTCGGTTTGAACGGTTCTGATTTCATTTCCTTTTCGATCATTAAAATGACATTGTTTAACCTATTTTCTTTAATTTTTCACTCTCTTTTCTCTCACAACATGACAGCCTCTCATACATCGACAACCTCTCCCACAACCTCTCCCACAGGCGAAGTAGTCACCAAACCAAGAAGTAATTAACACTTTAACAACTCTTGTCTCCCCTTTGTCTCTTCTTGAATCTGAAAGCTGTAGATTGAATATTGAAGCTGCAGAGATATATTTTTTTCAACATAATTGCTTGCTAGTAACCAATTGAATGAGAGGCAGGACCTTCTATTAGGGATTTTAGATCTACTTTTGAGAAAGAAATTTAGGAATTTATATTTTATTTAGAGTGTTACTGTTGATTTTATCAAATAATATTGTTTATTTAAATTATTTCTTATTTAATGTTATTTTACTTTTTAAAATATTAATTATATATGATATTCTAAAATTTAGAAAATAGAATTTTAAGCGTATGAGTGAACCTAGAATAGAAAGATCACGTTTCTCCCTTTATTTCTTTTCTTTTGTCCTAACTGCTCTTATTACTGTACCACTTATTCTTATCACTCAGGTCCTTACGTATATGTTAGCATATCCCTCATGTTAGATGGTCCTTTAATTCTCCTTAATGCTCATGTTAATAGGGTTGTGAGGTGATTGGTCTGCTTTCCTACCTCTTGTCATGTCACCAAGTTAGACTATCTTTTCGTAGACCCGTGTGTGTGATTGCCTCACTCAAACTCGTACATATATGCTAGCGTATCCCTCATGTTAGACGGCCATTTAATTTCCCCTAATACTCATATTGATAGGGTTCATGATAATAGGGGTGTGAGGTGATATGCAAATCTAATATTATAAATTATATATATTTTTATGAAAGTACAATTAATATTTATGAATTTTCATGTTAAAAATTAAAATTTGTGTAATTTACCAAAGTCTAAAGTTTATGTACTTGGAATGAAATTTAGACTTGGACGTGTCTTATTCCCAAAACGTCAAAACGAATGATAAAGAAAAGTAGAAATTATTGATGGCGGCTTTTGTGTAATTACTGTTAAGCCAATGGTGGGGACTAATCTTGACCTTTCCCATACCCATTTGTCTTTGAGAGGAAATATGCAAGTCATGTAACACATGGGTTCAACTTCAAGGAATGCATTGAACTTAGAACACAAAACATTTTCAATCAATATCATGCTATGAATCCACTATTTTTATCCGTACACGTTATTTATTATTTCCTTTTTTGTTATCACCTATTCGATATCTGAAATTATTCATTCGACTAATTTAAAATCATATCGATTAAATTTATTTAAAAAATAATATAAAATAAAATATTTTATATTTAAAATTTAAATTTGAAATCATATTAAAAGATAAGAGATTATTGTTACCATATCTAAAAAACTAATTGAATTAAATTTTTAATTTTAATTCGAAAGATTTCGAATTTCTAATTTTAATGAATTCTTTTTGTTGTCTTTTAATTTTCTTGTTTCACTTATGAATGTTTCCTTTTTCTTTCTAATCTCTGTTTTAATATATTAATTAATTTTATTTTTAATATTTACTATTTTTTTTCTTAATTTAAACAATAAAAAATAAATTTTCAATCTCATAATTTTTTTCACTTTCTTTATCTTCCATCTATCATCTCTTTAGCTCCACTTTAAAAAAAATCATTTTTAATTTTTTAAATCTTCATTTTTAAATGATATTTTAATTTTAAAAAAGTGTTTCTAAAAATAAAATATTTTTATTATATTAAGTTTAAATGAATTAACTTGACATGTTTAATATAAATTTCATTTGAAAAAGGAGATTTCAAGTGGAAAAAAAATATTCCCAATTAGTTTATGCAATATTTTTATTTTAGTTGATATTGATATTAAATATTTTTGATAAACTTTATGATATATTATCTTTCATATGATATTTCAACTAATTAAAAATAATTAGATGAATATCAATTTTTAAGTACATATTAAACTAAGAAAATAATTAAAATTACTATTATAAGACATTAAAATATTAAAAATTGAAAATCCAGATATAATTCCATTATGTCTTTATCGAAGTTGTCCAAATACAATGTAGATTGAAAAAAAGAATATAAACACTTTTATTAATTTACTTTTTCGATTTTTAAATGACAAAAACAATGTGCTGAACTCACTTCTTTAAATTTTAATAATTAATTCAGACAACAAATTTGTTTTGTTTGTGTGGGCCACGACTCTAAATTCAAGTTCAATTCTGCTTCTGTTTGTATATTTTTCAGCTGGCCCAATTAGTTGGGGGTATATAAATTATACTAATCATAAAACTCACTTTTTTTAATCAATTACAAATTATACATCAGTAAAATTTATTAATTTCCAAAAATAATTTGACAATATAATATAAGTGCAAGTATATTTGAAAACACAGTATAATTAAAATTTATTATTTTAATTATTTAAATAATGTGACTGGAAATAAAATTGAACTGTGATTGATCAATATGTAAAAGAGAAAGTATGAGGTGGTTGGCGCCTATGAACAGTCATTCTAACGCTCAAATTAATAAATTGCTAAATGAGCAAATGTAATAGATTGCTTTGAGTTTAAAATAAGTGTGTAAAAATGTGTACTTTGATCTCTATGCATATTTGCTTTTATGTCGTAAGAAAATGGAGTTAATTGTCGCATCTCCTGAAAATCCAACTGCTATTAGCTAGTAGGTAGGAGATCCCACATTTATAGAAGTAATGGGGATTTGCTAGATATATCCATTAATGGTAACTTTCTATGTAAGGCTCGACCAGGTTAAGAGGGGGCGAGGTCTTCGTTCCTATGGGTGAGACTTCTGCGACCATATGTTAACTTATTAGACTCTTGCCACGTGACCCTATTCTATGGTGATAGCTCATGATTTATTTTGGATAATTATTATATCGTATCGAGGTCCTCTATTGGTCTTCGACTCTTCAGATTTGAAGATTACAGTTGTCTTTCACGACTTTGGACTCATGGTATGTCCGGATTGACACTTCATACCACGTCTCTTCGCCTGTTCCCAGACATAAATGATGATTACTCTGCTTCTAGAGCGGCATTTAAACTTGTCATCGAAATCTCAGTATAAAATCTCTTCTTCTCCTCCGATTACTACTTTTGCTTATAATTGATCTCTATTTTTTTTTGAAAAAGGCTCGTCCTCCTAGTTTCTCACTATCGCATTTTCTTAAAGTAATTCCCATTTCTGCTTCTTTTCATAAAATGAATAGGACCTCTTCTTCTTCTTCATTGTCGTCCTCCTCTAGTGAAGGTTCCACCTCGAGTTCTTTTTCCGGCTGCTCCATCCGAGCTCCTACTCCTATTGTTCTACTAAGGGTGGTTCATGATAATGAAAGCATCCTAGTGAATGGCATCCTGGTGAATGACATCCCTTCTGTACTAACTGAGAAGGATGTAGACTGACTGATTTTTCTAGTTTATGCTCCATACGGAGCGTTTACGTGGATGATCAGGTCCCTGCAAGGGATACAATCATGATCTCCGAAAAGCAGCTGAAGTCAGGTCTTCGGTTTTCTTGGACCCATTCTTCATTGAAGTCCTTCATTTCCACAAGCTTGCAGTTGCCCAACTTCGAACAGCTGGAAAAGTTTGGTCACTTTCTGCTTTGTCTATTTCAACTGTAACGACCCGGAAATCGGATCGCTACCGGCGCTAGAATCCAGATCCGCTTAAGGCCGCCGGGACCCGTAGCAAGCCAAACATTTATCCTGAATACCTGTTTAATCCCATACATGATCAACAATTACATAAAAATTTAAAACTTTCTCATTTAATCATTCATTCATTCATTCATTCATTCATTTATTCATTCTTTCATTCATTAAGCTTAACCTGTGCATGCACAAACCATAACATAAAACCTCGCACTGGAGTCCTCATCAAATACTCCAATGGGGTAACATAACATACATTAAGCTTGGTTTACAATAATCATCATTAAACATTTGAGATCATGTACTAGAAAGGGATTAACATATTACTATGGTCAAGCACAACTCTAAACTTCCATAAGCATCAATACATTACATTTCTATACTATACTTTTATATTACATCATATTCATGTCCACATCTAGCTATTACATAAAACATGACTCTACTCCTGCTGACCTCCTGGTCTATCCTGTACCTGCAAATCTGGGGGTTAAGGGAGAGGGGTGAGCTACAAAGCCCAGTGAGCAGAATAAATAAACATTCACTTTAAATTTCATGCTTTCATGAAATGCAATACATCACAAACCAATCACATCAAGGATGGTATTGTCACCAATAGTCCTCTACATTCCAAGGTGCCGGGACGTAGAATGGGTCAACCGGACTTTCTCTTAAACATAACATATCATAACATTCCAACGTGCCGGGACGTAGAATGGGTCAACCGAACTTCCATACCATACCATACCGTATCATATTACATCGTATCTTATTGAGGACTAAGGATCATCCAACATCCATCCACATCATCATCAAATTATGCAATGCAACATATTCGTGAATTCTAATGCAAACAACCTAGAATATCACATGGCATTCGTGATGCATGAACATGCTCAAATCTATATTTATTTGCTTTAAAACATAAGTGTTTATTCTACTCACCTCAGGTTAGCTCTGACAAAACACTAAAACAGCTGTCTCACTGCTGGGGTCCTCGGTTCCTCAGGTCCGAACCTACACAGGTGGACTCAAATGAGGGACTAAATATCCATGAATATGACTCTAAAATACTCCCCAAAAACCCCCTAAAACACCCTAAAACAATCACTTAAATCACGCAAGGAAGGCTGAACAGGGCACTTTCGGCAGCAGGTTCGGCGGCCGAAAGTCCCTCCAGAGCCGAAAGTCATGCACCTTCGGCGGCACTTTCGGCGGCCAAAGGTTCCTTCCAGAGACGAAACTCATGCATGTTCGGTGGCACCTTCGGCGGCCGAAACTCCCTTCCAGAGCCGAAAGTCCACTTTCGGGGGCAGGGTTCAGCAGCCAAAAGTTGGTCTCCACAGGCAGGTTCGGTGGCCGAAAGTCCCTTCGGCTGCCGAACCTGAGTTCTTCCCAAAGGGCAGAAACTCAACCTCCAACATGCACAAATGCCTCCCAAACTTCACAACTCAAACAAAACATGCATAAACACTTCCACAACATACATACATTCATACATAAGCTCCTAGGGGTTTCAAACTATCTTAAACCCCAACTACAACACATCAAACATACAAATATACTCACATTGCTCAAAAACTCAACATAAACCCATAAAACCAACAATAACCTAAACATATATTTCTACCCCACAAAACTCATAAAACTTGTTTAAAACATACTAGAATGGCAGGATCGAAGCTTACCTCTTGAAGATCTAGAGGAGAAACGATCCTAACTTAGAGATGGGAGAGATCTCAACTCTTTGGTCTCCAAGCTCCAAAACTTGCTCTTTTGCTCAAATATCTTCAAATCAAGATAAAACTCGTTAAAACTCTAAAGATCGGAGGAAAAACATCAAAAACGAACCATGGGAGAGCAGGGACTCACCGTGGCCGAAAATGGGAAGAAAACTCGCCCGTTTCGGCCATGGAGCCCTTTTATAGGGGCTGCCAGACCACCTTTCGGCAGCCTAAAGTGCCTCCAAAACTCATGCAAGTTCGGCGGCCGAACATGAGGTTCGGCGGACGAACCTTTGAAACTTTTGGAAGCTTAACTTGCCCCCCTAAACTATCCAATGTTCGGCGGCCGAACTTGAGGTTCGGCGGCCGAACCTGGAAATGCCTCCTTAGTCTTTTTCATTCAAAACTCAATTTCTTTCTTGCTTAAAACCATAAAATACATTAAAACATTTTATGAAAATATGGTTTCACCCTTCTAGAGGTTTTCGACATCCGAGATTCCACCGGACGGTAGGAATTCCGATATCGGAGTCTAGCTGGGTATTACATCAACAATATTGGGCGAAACGTAGGCCTCTTCTCATAGATATACCTGTTGGGTACCCGTAAAAATGAAGAATTCTAGTTCTTCAGTAGAAAAAAAAAACAGACCCTCTTTGACCGGATACCCTCCTCTTTAAAGCGCTAGAAGAACAAGTTTTTCATCCTCTGCCATAAGGTGTTCGGAGGTTTTGGTCACCTCTATACAAGCTAGAACGTATATGTGTTGAGAAAGATGGGGTCCAGCCATGAAGGGATGAGGAAGAGACTTTGAAATGCCTCCAAAGGATGGATTCAACCCAGAGAATGGACATTAACGTGGCGATGAGGAATGCCACATTGTCCTGGCAAAGCCACTTTTGGGCAGAGCAGGCTCAGCTTCCTTGGTTCAGTGGATGCCTTTAATGACCTTACCTTCACCTGTTGAGCATGGTATTTTTGCTTTTAACTATTCTTGCTTTTGACATTATTTTACTTACTCACTTTTTACTTTGTGTAGACATGGCTGGAAAGAAGAATAAGTTCGCCGAGGCGGTACGTGATGTAACGACCCGAAAATCGGACCGCTACCGGCGCTAGGATCCAGATCGGCTTAAGGCCGCCGGGACCCGTAGCAAGCCTGACCTGTAACCTGTAAACCTGTTTAATCCCATACATGATCAACAATCATACATAAAAATTAAAACTTTTCTTTCATTCATTCCTCATACACCAAACTCAACCTGTGCATGCACTAAAACATAATCATAAACTTGACCCCTCTGTGGGATCTCATCAATGCCCCAAAGGGCGATATACATGTGTTGAGTTGGCTAACATCTATATCATCAAATATCTAAGATCATGTATCAACAAGGGATTACAATGAACTATGGTCAAGCACAATTCTAAACCTCAATATCATTACACATAACATAACTATTCAGTTATACATCATCTTACAATTTATCATGTCCACTATCTATCTATTACAAACATAAGACTTTACTCTTCTTGACTTCTCTGTCTAGTCCGTACCTGCAATCCTGGGGGGATTAGGGAAAAGGGGTGAGCTACTAGAGCCCAGTGAGAAGAATAAAAGAAAAACATTTAAATCTCATGCCATCATGTAATGCAACACATCACAACAAATCACACCTCGGATGGTATTGTCACCAATAGTCCTCTACATTCCAAAGTGCCGGGACGTAGAATGGGTACAACCGGTCTTTCTCTTAACATAACATATCATAACATTCCAATGTGCCAGGGACGTAGAATGGGTACAACCTGGACTTTCTCTTACATAGTGCCAGGGACGTAGAATGGGTACAACCTGGACTTCCATACCATACCATGCCGTAGCATCATCATATCATATGAGGACTAAAGGGTCATCTAATAATCAATCCACATCAACATCACAAATGCAATGCAACATATTCGTGGATTCTAATGCAAACAACCTAATTCATCACATGGCATTCATGATGCATGAACATGCTCAACTGTATAATCCATTTGCTTTAAAAAACATAAGGTTTATTCTACTCACCTCTGGCTGAAGCTCTACTGACAAAGACTGAAGCAGCTAACTCACTGCTGGGGTCCTCGGTTCCTCGGGTCCAAACCTACACAGGTGGACTCAAGTGAGGGACCAAACAACTAGAACATAACTCTAAAAACATCCCCCAAAAACCCCCTAAAACACCTTAAACAATCATGCAAAAACATGCAAAGGAAGGCTGAACAGGGCAGGTTCGGCGGCCTAAAGTCCCTCCAGAGTCGAAACCCAGGCAGGTTCGGCGGCACCTTCGGCGGCCGAAAGTCCCAGACAGAGACGAAAGTCTCTTTTCGGGGGCAACTTCGGCAGCCGAAAGGCCTGCCTCCCCAGCCATGTTCGGCGGCCGAAAGTTCCTTCGGCTGCCGAACCTGGTTTCTGCCAAAGGGCAGAAACTTGGCTCCTTTATGCACATTTGCCTACCACAACTTCCAATCATGCATATAACTCATTCAAATCATACAAATATACATACATTGGCTCCTAGGGGCTTGAAACTAACTTAAACCCCAACTACAACACACATCAACAACACAAATCCAACATACATTGTTCAAAACATAACATTAACTCAAAAACCTAACTATGAGCTAAACATGCATTCTACCCCATAGATCTTGCATAAAACTTACTTTAAACATGAAATGAGCTTAAGATCGGCTCTTACCTCTTGAAGATCGAGAGAGAGACGTCCTAAACTCGGAGGTGGAAGATTTTGAGTTCTTGAACCTCAAAGCTCCAAAACTTGCTCAAATCTCTTCAAAACGACATAAACCTTGTTAAAACATGAAGGATTGAAGGAAAATAATAAAAAACGAACCATGGAGGAGCAAGAACTCACCGTGGCCGAAAATGGGGAGAAAACTCGCCCGTTTCGGCCATGGAGCTCTTATATAGGGGCTGGCCAGTTCACGTTCGGGGGCCGAACGTGCCCCCACATCTCATGCATGTTCGGCGGCCGAACATGAGGTTCGGCGGCCGAACCTGGTTTCTTTCAAACTAAACTTTCGGAGGCCAAAAGTGCTCCCAAAACCTATCCACGTTCGGCGGCCGAACATGACTTTCGGCGGCCGAACCTGGTAAAGGTTCCATGGTCTTTTTCATTTGAAAACTCAAATTCATTCTTACTTAAAAATCATTAAAACATGAAAACATTTGTGAAAACATGATTTTACCCTTCTAGAGGTCTCCGACATTCTAGATTCCACCGGACGGTAGGAATTCCGATACCGGAGTCTAGCCGGGTATTACACGTGATGCCCGCAAAGACAAAGCTATAGCTAGCACATCTGGTCCTCCTCCAAAACGTGCATGATAAGGGTAGGCCGTCACACTCCTTCCTCCCCTTCCTCCACATGCAACTAAGGGAGAAACTGCCTCCCAGCCCGAGTCTTCTTCAAGGAGCGCTTCTACAGCAGTCTCTATCCATTCCAATCCATCACAGGAAAATGTTGGAACTGAAGTCACATGGCCTCGGGGAATCCAACACCTGGCAATGGCGCTGACTCGGACGACCTCCTTTCTCAAGGAACCCTGACTATTAGTCCTCATCACAAAGAATGTCTTGAGGCCTAGAGACTGCCACCGGCTGAATGAGGTCGAGATAGACAACCTCTATGACAACATCATCCACTCCACGATTGAGAGTGCCCTTTGTGCTTATATGGCTAAAGAACATAACAAGGCTTTGAGGTGAGAGTTTGGGACATATGAGATGGATAGAAATCTCTTGCATAAGGAGTGCTTGAGGCTGAAGGTTCGGATTGAAGAGGTGGAGAACACCATGAAAAAGATCCTAGTGTCCATGGACAAGCTCTAGGCAGACTTGGATGAAGCCAACGCTGCAAAGCTTGCCCTTGAGAATTGGGCTACAACCGCCGAGAATCAAGTGGCTATCTTTCAGCGGCAAGTCCGAGAGCTACAGTCTCAAACTCAAAAGAATTGGGCCACCTCTGATAGGATTGCTGAATTGGAAGCTAAATTTCAAGAGATGATAGCTCAAGGACAGATGCTCGTTGAAGGCTAAGACTCGGTCAAGAAGGAGTTGATCAAGCACTTTCTTACTTACCATCATAATTAATTTTTTTTAAAAAAATAATAAATATTTATCTCATTTTTATTTATATTATAAATATTATTATTAAATACATTAATTTTATAAGTATTAACTATTATAATTTATAAAATAATATCAACAAAAGCTTTCATATGAAAATTCTTAAAATTGTTAATTGTATATAGATCAATTAATAATGTTATTAATATTCTTTAAATTTATATGAAAGATAATTAATGAAAACTAAACATTTTATTTAGATTTTGATTATACAAGAATTCTTTTTAATAATAAAATTATATATTTAATTAATTAAAATTATATTATTTTATAAAATAAAATTTATATTGAAATAAAAAATATTTTAGCAAATTAAATTAAAGATCTAATTATAATTATCAAATTTAACTACATTCAATATTAAGTCATTCCACTTCATTTTTTATTAATTATATTTTATTAGATAAAATAATTTAAATTTAAAATAAAAGTATTAATTTCAAATAAATATTTAAAATAATTTACTCAATAATTACATTAAATAATATATATAGAGTAAAAAAAAAAAAAATTTAACACCTTTAATATTTATAAAGATTTTCATTTTTAAATTAAAAAAAATTATCATTTTTTTCTTTCGTTATCTTTTTTATCTAAATGGGATGCTTATATAAAAAATAAATTTATATATTTTAAACTAAAAAATTACATGTATTTTTTTTAAATTACAGTTTATATAAATATTACAAAAATATTTAGAAAATTAAATTAAATATAGATAAAAATAAAACCAATTTAATAGTAAAAAAAATCATAAAATTAAAGAGAAAATTACTTAACTTTTAAAAACTTTAAAAATTATAAAAAATTAAATTAAAAGTCAATATATATATATATATAAAATCAAACCTAGCATAAATCTAAATTACTTAATGATACACATAAATTGTTGGATACGAGAGCTGCACAAATAATAATTTTAGAAATTGAGAGACTAACAATGCAATTGAAATCTAAAAGGTTGAATATCTATTTGAAATTTGAAATTAATAAAAATCACTATTCTCCATCAACTTTGTTTAACTAATAGCAACTCAAATATGTATAATATGTAAGCCATAGTATCATAAATTTGTATTCTAATTAAATTTTACTAATCACTGTCTTATAAAAACTTATTTGTATATAAATAAATGACAAAAAAATATATAAAAAAAATTATATTTTCAACCCTAATTTCCTAAAAATAAATAACCGATGAAAATATAATATTACAATCAACCTATGATGTATATATATATATATATACATATTTAAGACGATTTCAAAAAGTAAGCATTCTTTTTGATATGTAACAATACAATACTCTTTTCTTTTTGTTCCAACTAGTTTTGATAGTAAAAATTATTTTTTCTAAGTAAATATTATCTTCTATCCTTTAAAATGATATTAGTGTAATATCTCATATCATTAAACAAATTGTCATGTATTTTAAAAATTAAATTTTAAATAATAAAGTTATCAACTGCTTAAATAATTAAATTAAATACTATTATAAATAATCTAAAGGCTTAAGCGTATTATGGAAAATCCTAATATTTTTTCTTCTCTTCTCACTTTTATATATAATATAAATATAAATTATTAATTATTATATGTTATAATATAATTATAAATTATAGATTATAGATGATGTTTAATCAGAATAAATTTTAAAAAAATTAATAATATATAAATTAAGTTTCGATTTGATTACCTAGCCTGATTTAGTTCAGTTGCTAAAAGCATATATGACTCACCTGAACTCACTCCCTATTCCCTATTAAAAAAAATTTAAAAGTTGATTAATATAATAGATAATTGTCAAAAAAAAAATCTTATCTTTTGAGTTTTGATGCAATTTCACTTTATATTATTTTTTTACCATTAAACTTTTTTTAAAAAATTAACAATTTTATTATAAATGTTTAAATTTTTATTAATTATATTTTAAAATTTATTAATTATGATGACATAATAATAACATGTCGATAGTTTTCATTAATTATGCTTCCCTTATTCTAATGATATGTTGGGTTTTGTGGCATAACAGAAATAATGTTGTTTGGAAAGCTCAGGGTCGAATTACGAGCGGTGTGTTCTTCATGGCACTGAATTTTTTGCAGCAATGGAGGGGCCTGTTCTGATTCTACCAGCTGCACCAATGTTGTGTCGGCTTTGACTGTTTGGTCTCCTCCACCGCAGGGTTGGATTAAGGTTAATATTGACGCCTCTTTAAACTCGCAACGAAGTTCGCTAGGCTTCGGCTGTGTAGTCCGAGATGCTAATGGTAGATTTATAGCGGTTAAAGCAGACTGTTTTTGCAGTCAGATGTAGGTTAAGTATGCTGAGACAGTGGCTTTTCGAGAAGCATTGAGCTGGATTAAAGAGTGCGGATGGGATCGAGTTCTTTTCGAATCGGATGCTCAGGTTCTTATTGTGTCCATTAACAATGCTTCATTAGATGATTTATTACCTTTTGGTCTTTTGGTTCAAGATTGTAAATTGCTTCTATCCAGTTATAAGGAAGCAAGATGTGCTTTTATTCACAGATCTGTGAATGATGTCGCTCATGTTCTAGCAACATCGGCTCATTCTGAGTCAGGTTAAGGAGTTTGGGTTCATGTCCCTTCTCCTCGTATAGTTTCTTTATCGTTTTGAGTTAATAATATTTCTTTTATTTAAAAAAAAAAATAATACGATATATATATAATAACTTTAAAAAATTAGAATTTAATTAATAAAAAAATAATATAAAATAGAAGGTTTTTTGCAATTGTCTCTTAAATTAACACATGAAAGGAAAGTATATATATTTATATTTATAAAAAAAAATATAAAATAGAAGGTTTTTTGTGTACGTTTATTTCTCTCTTGACAGATTTGGTTCTCTGAGTGCCTCTCTATTTTAAAATCTATTGAGTGTTTTATTGTAGCTTGGCCTGTGTTGCTCCCTTGATTGCATGCAAGTGGAGGAGTCTTAGATATGATATTTACAAGGTTGTTTGTTTGGTTGATGAGAACAAAGGGATGGCTCATAGAATTTGACTCGAAAGGCGCGATTGAGTTGCCGAGAATGCTCTTCCTCCTCCTTCATCGATCCCTTTGATCTTTGAAGCCTCCCTTGACTCAATTTGTGACTCCATTTCTTCTTTATTTATTTTGAGAAGACTTTCTATGGTTGCATGTCGATCTATTGTGGTAGCGATCGTTGACCTAGTTTATATTTTAGCCCCTCTTCATAAGCTTTCGTGAGTGTTTTTATCGGGGCGGAGGGAAGGTACCGGCATGTCTTTTTCTTTTGATAAACATGTGGGAGTTCTTTTCTTTTTTCTTTTTTTGAATTTGAAATGTT
Source organism: Manihot esculenta (assembly GCF_001659605.2). NCBI lineage: Eukaryota > Viridiplantae > Streptophyta > Magnoliopsida > Malpighiales > Euphorbiaceae > Manihot > Manihot esculenta. The sequence continues at coordinate 4,852,451 of NC_035170.2, forward strand.
AAACACATTTCATTGAAACTAAGGGTACAGAGGCCCAATGTCCATAAAAATTACAAAGAAAAGTCCACCTATGTTGCTGCTTCTCCTTCCATATTCGGCATCCATCGAAGCATTAAAGAAGCCAATAGAAACACCTAAATTTTACCTCTACCAAGACATATTAGGCTTAGATCATTGGTTCCAAAAAAAAAACATACGCAACAACGTCCTTCCCAAATAGAATAGTAAGAAAGGCCTTGGATCTATTAATTGCTAGAGTAGATCTACAATAGTAGCAACAAAGGTGGAGATCGTCATACTCTTCGGCCATCTTTTTTGTGCCTTTTAGGCTTGAATTCTGTACAAATATCACCGGTGTTTCAGCGAATTATTTCACCATTTCACTAGATCAATACTTTTGGTAGAACAAGACTATAACACATGAGAAGAATAAAAATAAAAAAAAGAAAGAATAACAACTAAAAGAAAAACCCTCTTAAATAAAGTTTGGCGAAACCCATGATCAAGCAAAGGAAAAGAAGTCCTTACTTAAAGGATAGAGGAAGGCCGACCAGCAATAGATAGAAGGCCTGAAAGCCCAAAGACTAGAAGCTCTTTGATAGAAAATTCTCTCTGTAACCAATAGAAAGAGAAAATTCATGCCCCTCAAAATGTACGTATTTATACATATATATGTATGTATGTACATTGATATGCATGTATGTGAATATATACCTCAAATCATTATTAGGTAAGAAAGAAAAAATATTAGCTAATAACATGTAAATGTACTTTGGACAAATTTTGCCATTCATCACATGAATTTTAGATAAAATAGGATAGAAAATGCTGTCTGAGACACAACAGGGTACAGCTTGTAACAACATAACACGTTAAGGAAGTTGTGGTGCATCCATCAAGCCAGTAAACATCATCTTCTTTTTTCACCAGTTATCCCTGATCATTCCAGGGAGAATGTTCTTTGTAGATTAGTAACTAAGAGCTCATGGGCTGGTTAAATTTCCTTTCAAGAAAGAAAATAATAAACAAAGAGACATGAATTAGCATTGTGTTCAAAATCCCAGAATTGATTTCAGGAGATCTCCATTGGTGGTCCCTTAATTAGCCTGACCAATGTGTCCTTTTGACCTGCTTTTAACGTATAATATTATTCCCTAGTGACCAATCAATAAAGAGAGAGGAGGGTGGGGTCCATCCTTTTGTATGAGATTCCCTAGTAGCTATAATCATAATCCTGCTGCTGCACATACTTTTACTTTCCCCAGAATCCATTCCCTTTTCTTTCTTTCTTTCTTTCTTTCTTCAATCCCTGGCTAGACGTGTGTTTGTGTGCCTGTCCATTGAGAAAGCAAGAATTAAGGAAGGAAAATAAAACAAAACAATGTATGATCATGCCTATACAGTCTGCTTGATCTTGCTCTTTACTATCTCTCTCTTTTTCTTTTTTCGGTTTTCACCGTAAATATTCTTAATTTATTAAACTGAAATTAAAAATTAAATTTTTTTTAAAATTTGAAGTATATATATATTAATATAATTAAAAAATGAAGTGGGATTAGAGAAAGAAAAGAAGATGATGGGTTATTTTTGGTTGTCTAGTCTAAGTCATATGCATTGATCTTTCCAACAAAAGAAATTTTAAAAAAGAATTAAAAAGCAAAGTGTGTGCATTATTATGTCTGAGGCATGCAGGGGTGAGCTCACTACTCCACTCTCAATGTAAAAAGAAGAAGACAATGTCATATGGTTAGGAACAGCTCCTTGATGAGATAAATCATAAAATCCCTGCTGCCCTTTTGCTTTTTTTCACTATTCATCTTCAATTCCATTTGCTTTTGATTGTATTAAAAAGCAAAAGCAAAAGCAAAAGGGCCCTAGAGCAAGTGAGGGTTGTCATTTGTGTGTTTCTTCATAAATACCATTGCTTCAACTCTTAACTGGCCTGATAAAGCTGAAACAAACATTCACAAAATGGTTAGCAAACAGCTTGTTCCTAGATTGAATGTACTTCTGTACTAAAAGAAAAAAGTAAAATTAAAAGAGAGGAAAATAAAGAAAAAAAAAACCATCATTTTATCAGCTTTATTTTCTGTACATCACCCACTACATAACAATTAAAAATGTGGTTTTGTGATTAACCTATTTATTGCTAAAACAAGAAACAACTTCTTCACAACTGGACCTCGGATGCTTATAGCTAATTCCAAATAGCTAGTGATCTTTAACATTGATTTACTTTTAAGTAATTTTTGCTAATACAAGATACCCTTTTCTTTTAACTCTTCTGAACAACGATCAGCACACACATGTTGCCGTTTTACATGTATTTTATCCAGGTTTTTCACTGAACATGTTGCTTCTAGCTAAGTCGGTTCCAATGAGGAAATCTGATAGTTGGGTTTTAGTCGTTAAACTTTTTCTGGATTATATATTAATAAAAATTTGCTTATAAAAAACAATTGGCATACACAAGGAAAAAAAAGGGTAAAAACCAAACATACTAGCCACAGAAAAATGAGAGAAAGAAACCTAGGTACAGAGAATAAAGATATAAATAAGTTTAAAAATCAACTCAACTTGCATCCAAAATCCAAATTGAACTTTGCAAATAAGACAAAATAATTATTTGATCATGGAGACGTGGAAGCTATGCAGACTCAGATAGCTTATATGAAGTTACCCTGTGAATTGTAAACCACTGGACATGCAGCTATTGTTCCTTTTTCTTTTGATCTATAGCTTGTTAGGACTAGGGTAGCTACATAGCTGCAGCTCTCATACCTTAACCACAGGTCATATGAAATGTCCATGAGACAAGCTTGTTAGAAGATGGACAAACATCATAAGCAATTCTTATTGGATGTCAGATGTTATTATAATTCATTTATAATAATTTCAGCTGAATCTCATCAGATCGCTGGTTAGAAGTGTAGCAAATTTAAATCAGTCTCATTCATAAATTATATATAAAAAAAATGGAGATCAATCAGGTATGGAAAATATACCCAGAAAAGCAAAATATCATGAAAAACCCTAAAACCAAGAGATTGATTGTTCATAGAGAAGAAAGAGATGAGGTACCTTTCAGATGGTTTAGAGACCAGAGATGAGAGGATTTTATCTTTGGCTTCAATAATATTCCCATATTCCTTGCAAGAAAGCAACAAAGAAAAAAAAGCAAAAATCCTGCAAATACACCATGGATATGATACATATGAAAATATGCATGGCTCCTCATACGCCATCCACGGAGGCCATCGATTCTCCGGTGGGCTCTGCAAATGGCATACAGGGAGCCAGGCATATACAATATATATATATATATATATACATGCTGATGTTAAAGCATGCATATGCAAACATAAACATATATACTTTTTGATGATGCTTATGTATGAGAGAGTATGAGCATGAAGTACTTGAAGTAGATGGTTTTCAAGCACGCTTCCATCAGAAGCTAAATAAGCAGAAGAGAGAGAGGGAAGGAAGTATTGAAGGGAATGAGAAAGGAGGAGAGAGTGGTATTTATGGAGAAGAAGATGAGTGGAAAATAGGAATTGAGGGTCATAATCAAAATAGCTATAGGGGTGTTTGAAAAGGAAAAGCCCCACAGAAAAAAACTATTTGAATTGGCATAAAACAAGCAAAGTAGTGGCTAAACTTGAGGAAAGGGTGGCTAATATTGGTGGGGTTTATATGTGATATTTTGAGAGGGAAAAAGAAGGAAAGTGTGGGGTTGTAGTTGTACCCCAGCTTGCAACTAAATATAGACACCATGATATGAAAGAGAGAATAAAAATGGGTTTGGTTCATTTAACCTGCCATGTTCTGGTGATTAAAGGTATTATAACTTCTTTGGTAGATTCAAATCCTAAGTCTCAACCCATCAATCCCCCAAAAATTATACAGTGAAACAATCCTATTATATAGGATTCTTATTTATGGTATAACAAATAAATAGGACTGAAATATTTATATAAAAATAATTACATAATTTGTGTATTTTTAGAGTTTACTTGTTCATTTATATATTATCTATTTATTTTATTTTCTACGTTAACCCTTATGGTGGTTTGAAATCTCCTTTTCTGGGTCGTAAAGGAAAGGTTGCTTTTATTCTCTGAAGCTGATTTTGTCTGGGAGTGTTTGGAAACACATGGATTCTCTCTATCTCCCCCTTTCTTTTCCTCTTTATTTAAATAAAGTTAATAAAAAAGAATAAATATAACATAAATTATTTATCATATCATATGCATCTTTTTCTTTTTCTCTCCATTACTTTTTTTTTCCTTTGCTTTCTTTTTCTTTCCTCTTTTACTCTCTTAATTTAATACATTTAGTTAATAATAACACTATACTATCTTGCTCATCAACTGAGATTCTCTCTGCCAATCAGTCCTCTTCTGTTTAGATTTTTCCCAAATATAAATTAATCCATTCTTCTCTGTTAAGCTACCTAATCACCTTCACTGTAATCAAGTAAATATATTATAAAAATTTATAAAAATCTTTCAATTTTTTAAAATATATTTAAAAAATTTATAATCTTAAAAATTCTATTAATTAATATATCTATTAATTTTAGCTATAAGTGTTATAAAAAAAAATTAAAATATCTTTAATATATAAAAGAATTTATTAATAAATATTTATTAAATGATTATTTTTAATTAATATCGTTTAGTTAAGACGATATAAGAAAAAAAATAAGTTAAAAAATGTAAAATTTTAAAAATTAAAAAAAAATTAAAAAAGAGATTATTTATAATAAAAAAATTTATAATATGTAAAATTATAACAATAGTTAAAAAATAATTAAAATATAAAATTGACTTATAAATGATAGAATTTTCATATCGAATTTTGTGATAAATCTGTAATTTTCGTTACACTTTTAAAAGTTGTACGTCTCAAAATTTTTATTTTTAAATTATTATGAGTTTCCATCAAACGTGGACGGTAAAAATTAGATACGGTACTCCATGTCACTACTTTTATAAATAGTAAATTTTTCAGTATATTGTAAAATTCATTCACTCCCACACATACCCAATTAACTAAATCTTAGATATATTTAAGGAATGTGAAACCCTAAACTCTCTGTGTCTATTTTTGTTTTTTTTCTTCTGGTTGGATCTGGTAATTCTGATATTATATGTAAAAATATGTCTATCTTATTGTTTTTTTTATTACCAGCCAGCTAAAACTAACCAAAAAAAATTCCAATGATACAATAAATATATAACCTTATGTGATTGTTCTATGAATAGTCAGTGTCCATGTAAGAATCTTTTGCTGTCAACATAAGGCCACCAATAGAATTTTAGGGTTGACATTAAAAACAACAAGATGTCAGGCTTCAACTTGTATGTCTCTCAAACCTTTCATCTATGAATATATAATTTTTTTTTAAAGAAAGAAAAAAAGTGTATATTTTAAATTATATGATCCGACAATATTCTTTGTTTATAGCACATGAATTATGTAACTACTGACAAAAACTGTTCCTTTTATAGCATATAACGATAGCTTTGCATGTGAAAATGTAATTATTTGACCACTTTGTTGCCTTTAACTCAGAGCTTGTCCAATACTATTGGCAATAAAGAGAGTTCTTTTATTTATGACATTGAATTCATTGCATCATTGCATATGTTTCAATTCTCAGAACCCTAATTAGTTTTTTAAATTTACATCTCTAATTTTGTTTTTCACTTTATATATTGAGCAAGTGAATGAATCTGTCCTTGAAATGTAGAAAAAAATTGCACTTTTATATGATGAAAAACTGTCCTAGGAAGATGCTGATCATGATGAGGTAGATTAACCTTGCCATTTCAAATTCTATGGCTTGTAATGCTTTGAAAATGCTAAGCAAGTTGTTCTTTAGAAAGCCAAATCAAATATTGGACAAAGAAAGATTTGATTTTGCTTCGTAGAAACAAAATACTGTTACATTAAAAGAGCCATGAGTGTGAAATTGTTGTCTTAAAATTAATAAAAAATAATTTTATAAAGTTTAAAATTATTGTGAAAAAATTCAATTACTTATTAAATAATATATTTTAACAAATGCTTTATTCTATATTTAATATCATTATAATTTTAACAGTGATTTTATTTATTGCGAAAAAAATAAATAAACTTAATAAAAGACTTATTAGATTTCGTCAGAAGTTTTAACCAATGTCATTTGGTTAAAACGATATAAAGGAACAACAGGCTATAAACCGAAAAATATTATTGAAATTTTTTAAAAATTGAAAAGTGAGTTTCAAATAGTTAGGTAAAGACTATTTATAATTAAAAAAACCCTAATATGTAAAATTATAAAAATATCAAAAAAAATAATTAAAATACAAAATTGACTCCTAAAAAATGAAAATTTCGCCTCGAACTTTATGACAAATCTGCAGCTCTTGTCATATTTTTAAAAGTCGTGCATTTCAAAATTTTCTTTTCGAAAAGCTACCGTGAATCTCTATCAGATGTCAACAGTAAAAATTAGATCTAATTTAAGTTTGCCGTAAAATTCAAAGAAGTTGTTTTGTATTAAAACTAATACTCTATATTATGATAATAGAGGTCGATATAGTAATTCTCGAACTATTATTCTTGACTTATATGATTATGATTTAAATATATATAAAAATAATTTAAGTATATATGAAAGTAATTTACAGTTCGCGAGTTATTGCTTTATAAATATTATATGATTGTAAACCGACTATAGTTTCCTGAGTACCAAAAAGAGATTTTACTTGCAATGAAACATAAGTTAAAACACATAGTACTAACACTGCCGACCAAGAACTGAGAATGAAATAGGAAGCTGATGTGCACTTAACAAAAGTATTGATATCCCTAGCCATCATAACCCTACCTCCATATGTAGGTCTATTTTCAGTATAGCAGACAAAATTCCTCAAGTCAATTTTAAAGGGCAAGAAACAAAACCTCTATAATTGCTTTTTTGACTTATCCTTTTTTCTTTTTTGACACATTCTTCTCAATAAATTTGCATGCATACATCCCTTTAGATGTGAAAATTTCCAATTTTTAAGACATTTTTTCATTATTTTTATTACATATCTAGTTTGTCTTGAGGTAGACACTTGAACCCTTTTGTTAAAAACAAAAGAAAAGTAAAGGAAACGTGTAAGAAGTTTGATTTATGTATTATAATTAGGTTTAGTGAGGAGCTTTCAACTTTTCTTGAATACTCTATGTGGTAGCTTAGCTAGTTGGAAAGTTATCTCTTGGGAGTTCTATAGCTAGCTAGTGATGATTTTAGCTTAAAGTTAGGCTAATTAGGATCTTTCTCAAAGTTAACTTTTCTTTGAAGTTTTTGTCTTGTGGATGAGCTAGGTGGTTTAGTTGATAATGATAGTTATTCCAAATCCATGGATTTTTTTATGGGATTAGTTAGTGAAATAAATCAATTCTATTAAGGTAGAGCAAGAAAAAAAAATTTAATACATTTTTTTATGAAAGCTCGGTTTTTAATTTATTTTATAAAAAATTAAAATAAATTAAAAATTAAATTAATTTAAAAAATTGAATATTGCAGTTGCACAATTGAAAGTTAACCAACTCCATATAATGAGTGGTGGGCAGTTCAGGATTTAATTTTTTTTTCTCTCTAAAAAGAAATAGAACGAGAACTATTTTTTTATGATAATTGATTGAGAGTTTTTTTTATAAAAATCTATCGAGAATCAAAAAATTTTTTTAAAACAAAAATGAATTTTTTTTAATTTATATTTAAGCTACCTCATGTCTGAATATCGAGTTTTCTACTATATATGTTGGGTGACTTTCATTATTCGTGAGAAATTAAAAATATCTATATTGATACTTAGGTGCATTCTTGGATTTTCTACAAGGTAGATTTATCTTCTCGTAGAAATGTAAGGTAATTATATCTTTTTATATTGAGAGTTTTTTTGAAGTAAAAATTAATTTTTCATTAATTTATTTTTGATCATTTACTGTGTGAATATAGAGTTTTTTTCTATATGTGTTGGACGACCTCCAATATCCGTGAAAAATGAAAAGTGTCAATTGTTAATATTTAGGTGCGTTTTTGAATTCTCATTAAGGTAGATTTATCTTCTTGTGCAAATATAAGGTAATTCGTAGACCGTGATTAAAATGTATAATTCGATTATATGGTTATACACGAGACGAAAAATATATTTTATTGTTGCAATTAGTCTTACCTCTCCTTTGGAAGATGAATTTCTAATTAAGGCATATGTTTTTATCCCCTTGATGAGATTTTGAAAACGTATTCCTATTTAGTCTAATTTGAAATTAGTGGCTAAAAACATATTATTCACTTGCTAAATCCAAATTTAGGTTTTGGTACCCTAATCTCCTACTAAAAGAAAAGGAGAGTTTCTCCCAATTGTTTTTTTAAAGTAGTTAGCTATCCCAGCTTATTCCAATGGATAAAAGAATTTCCAAGTAAATATCAAAGCGAGTGTTAAAACTAACACAATATTAAAAATATATGTAAACACTCACAATTTCAATAATAGATAAAATAAAAAAATAAAAATTAAACATTATTTGACTGCAAGGTCTATATTTATAGATAAAACAGAGATAAAATTTTACTATAATAAAAAAGAGTGATACAGTTCCTCAAAATTATAAAAACTCTAATCCTAGTATATTTTCTAAACTCTCATATCATAGGGGATAAAAAAAAAAAATATGTATGTATGATCCTTCATCCCGACATAGATTTTTATTTTTTTGGTCAATTCGGCTATAGCGCGAAATTTTTTAGATCGAGTGGTAATTCAACAAATAAAAAAAATATATTCAAAATACAAAACACATAAATAACACTTACTAAGTTTATGGATTTCATCAACTATGCACTGCATTAACACAGTTAGAGACCTGTAATATTAATAACTGAATATTTTGTAAGCATAATACGACAGAATGTCAATAATTTGAATTTGGATAAGTTTTTCTTCTACGGAATTCACCCTTCTTATATCTAAAAAAAAACATCATTTTCTACTGTTTTCAATTGAATTATACTATTTAACTATAACATAACAAGAAATTAATAGTCCAATTAAAAAATATTATTGCTACATAGCTTTTAACTTAATAAAACTTTATTTTAATTAAAATTTATAAATTCTAATCTTTTGATTTGGTAATGACTTATTACCAAACTTTCACGAGTTTTTATCCATTTGATTTAATATTTTCAATTGAATTAATTTTTTAGACTCTTCGAAAATATTAATTATTTTAATAGTTGTTAATTATTTTAATAGTGGATAACTATTTTAATAATGGTTAGTTAAATTTTTATTTTCATAATTTCCTGTCTCACCTATTCAATAATAATATTTTAACTGAATAAAAAATGATGACTGTCGAGCTTTTGGCAATCAGATTGAGACTGAGTTATGGAGAAGGACGTAGATCTGAAACCCATTAAACTCTTTAGAGCATATTGAGTCAGTATCGCGCCATCCAATCTGTGACTAGAGCAGGTTGGATTGACTCCATGCTCGGATCCACTAGATGAGAGCCTAGTCCGGTGTCGTAATGTGAGATAGGAAAGCAGGTCCGGTTATCTCGCAGTTCTATGAACATGCGCGTCAAAAAGAAATTAAATGGCCGCCTGATAGAGATTGGTATGCTGTTATATCCATGCGAAAGGAAATTATGCGTCACTAGAAAATAAGAAAAAATAAATAAAAGTAAGGAGATGTGATCTTTCCATGCTAATTTTACGTTCATACTTTAAAATTTATTTTTTTAATTTTAGAATATTAAAAAAATATTAAATACTGCTTATAAAAATTAATGTTAAACAGAACATTAAACATGCTGGGAAGAAAATTTTCCATATAATAAAACACTCAATATTGCTAATGTTACCATATTTATTAAATATATTAGTAAATGTGGTATTATTTGACGGATAATATTAAATATGAAAAAATTGATTTGAAGTGAGAAAATTCATAGCTAAAAGCATTTCAATTTTGTCTTTTTTAAATGCTAATATTTGTTTTACATGTGTAACCCTTTGTAATTTTATTATTTACTGTCTAGATTTCATTATTAATAATAATTTGAATCTTATATCTTGAAAATTAAATTATTTACTCCTTTGATTGCTTCTGTCATAAATTTAAGTCCTTTTTCTCCATTTTATCGTTTATATTTTAAGATAATATTAAAAATTATATTTATTAATAAACGAAAATTTTACTATTAAATATTAAAAATTTATGGTTAAAAATTATTAACACCATTTTATTCGGCCATTAAATTATTTTTAGAGATTTATGGTTAAAAATTTTTAATGAAAATATTATACATTAGTTGTTAATATTAATTACGATAATATTATAATCACTGGTTAAAGTTATACTAATAATAAAAATTTCATTTCATTTAAAAAAAAATAAAAATTTAATCCGATCGTAAAAAATTTAATAATGATAATAAAAATTATCATGAAAATTTAAATTAAAAAAAATATTTTTTTAATATAATAATTTTAAAATAGTCAAATATTAAAAATAATTGAATACATAATCTTTTTTATAAAAAAATTAATTTATACTCACAGTGAATTTACATAATTTAAAAATAATAGTATTTATTAATTTATAATAATTTTAACTGATAAATTATTTATTTTCTTTTGAGGTGAAATTTGAAAGAAAAAAAAATTACTTCCTAACGATCAACCCTCTTTTTTAAAATTTAATATAACAATAATTAATTACATTTAATTATTATATATGCATCATTAATTTGAAAAAGTGAAATTAATTGTTATCCTTTTGTCATTAAAAATTATAATTTTTTACTTTTTTTTATACTATAATAATATATAAATTAACTATTAAATTCTATTTTATTTTATTTTTAAAATTTTTTAATATTTAATAAAATTTAATTTATTTAAGAGATTAATTAATGAAATTTTTTAAATTATTTACTATTTAATGATTAAAGTTAAGAGAATGACTCATAAATAAATTTTTAAAAATTTTAAAAATATTTTAATATATTTTAAATTTTTTATAATATAAAGAATAAATAGTAAATTTTCTTCAAAAACATCAATGTTGAAAAGTTATTTTACATCATTCCAATTAGGCATTGGCCCTTCTAGTGAGTTAATTGATATTTAAATGTGTGATTTTATATTTTTAAAAATAATTTTAACATTATTAAATTAAAGCCATCAATATATAATTCTTTTAAAAAATTTTTAGTTGTCTTTTCTTTTTAATTCTATTGATTTTGATTTGAATTCCTTTTTTAGTTATCTTTTCTTTTTAATTCTTTTAAAAAAAATTTAGTTGTCTTTTCTTTTTAAATTTTTTTTTCTTTTTACTTTTGTATGTTTTAATCTTTACAACGTTGAAATTAATACTTGCTTCAATTTTTATTATGTAAAAGATATATTTAAAATAATAAATTTTTTCCATCTTTTATAATATACATACTATTTATATTCGTCTACTAAAAATTAAATAAATCACATCAAATTTATTTGTAATTTTAAGAGAAAAATCATGAGGTTTCATTTGTTTAACATAATTTATTTTTTTTAAAAAAATTCAAATAAAATTTTTTATAAAATTTAAAAATTTATAATTTAGTCTCTAAATATTACCATTATTATAAATTTCTAAATTTTCATAAATTTATTAAAATATTTTTATCTTTTTTTACCAATAAAATAATTATTCCATCTATTTTTATCGTTAAAAATATAACAAAATATACCAAATTACCCTCCCTCTTCTCCTCATCTTCGATTCTTCCTTCATTATTATTTTCTTCTTCTCCTACTTCTTATTTTTCTTATTCTTTTTCTTCCTTTTCATCTTCTTTTTTTTCTTTCTTCATCTTTTCTTTGAAAAGGAGAAGGAGAGGCTACTTTATTAATAAAGAGAAATAATAAAGACGTTTTAATAGATCTAAAAAAAGATAATGACATTTTAATAGATCAAAACAAAATAAGAACATTTTAATAAATTTTTAAAAATATAAAAACTAACTTGTTAATAATAATAATACTCAAAAACTAAATAAATAATTTTATTTAAGAACTAAATTAAATTTTAAAATTTTTTTCTTTCATCTCTTTTTAATTTTTAATGAAAAAAAGAATTATTTTATTGAAAGAAAAAAAAATATTTTAATAGATCTATAAAAATATAGAAATAAATCATAATATCTATGAATTAAATAGTAAATTTTTTATATAAAATTTTATAAATTAAAAAAATAAGAAATTATTTAATTTTGGATAAAAAATTTAATAAAAATAATTAAATTAAATTATTTTAAAAAGATAAAATTTTGTATTTTTTTCAGTTACCGATAAGTTTCGAGGTAGTTTACCCATACAAATTAAACTTCAAAAGAAAATCTCGTCATTCTTTTCTAGAAATCCACAAGGAATAATCTTTGAGGGAAAAAATTCTCTTAAAAACTAGCAAATGGATCGTAAATTAATTCTAAATCGTACATTACTTTTACTTTCATACTTTCATTCATGATGAATTTCTACGCTTTCTTTCATTTTCTTTTACTTTCTCTCTGCTAATTTTTCTTCTTTCAGTTTTCTCTTATTTTTCGTTTCTCTTTTGCTTTTTTTTTCATATATTTTCTAATATTTTCATTAATATAATTAAATTTCCATTTTTTAATACGATTCACTCTATAATTATTTTTTTTTATTTAATCTATTTTTCATTTTTATTTTATTATTACCAAGAACATGACGCCTCGCAGCTCCTGATTGCGTCACTGTAAAATTGTACTACGCTAACAAAACCTTCTCATGAATTCTCCTCGAACTTTACGAATTGGAATTATAATGATGAAGTTAGGCAAAGCAGGTCTGCTTCATGTGGTTTTGGCAGCTTTTTTTTTTTTTTTTCTTTCTTAATTTTGTTATTTATTTAAAAAATTAAAATGAAATAATTAATAATAATAAACTGCGCATTAGGTTAGGTCCTCGAAAGAAAATAAGCATGTTGTAGAAATTGTACGGCCACAGTTCTCTCTGCTTTTGAGAAAAGTTGCTGCTTGCTTTTTCCCGCCGGTTCATCTCCCTCGTCACCTTTTTTTCCTGTCTGTAATGTTTTCTGCGTGTTGCTGCCATCGGAGTTCCATAAACCCTAGCTGCTATTATTGATATGGGCCCCAACCAAGATGTAAATCGATAAAATATTTGAAAAATCATTATATTCGAACTCAATTAATATTATTATTATTTGAATACATTTTAAATCAACTAAACTTTATTTTAAATTATTTAAATTCAAGTCAAAATTAATTATTATTAATAAAATATTTTTTTAATTTTATATATATTATAATTAATAATTTTTATTAAAAGATTAGTGCTTCTAAAAATATTTAAAATTTAATTTTTAAATTCAAATTCAAATCCATCTCAAACAATTATATACTAATTAAATTTATATTATTATGATTTAGTCTCTAACCGCAACAAATAACTATACAATTAAAATAATTTATATTTAAAAAATAATTTTTATAAAATAATTTATTTTTTATTATTTAATTTTAATTAAAAATTAAAATTTATTACTAAATTTATATATAAAAATTTTAATAAATATTTCAAAGTATTAAAAATAATTTTCTCTTTTAAAAACCAAAGTAATTTTCTTTAAAATAATTTTTTAATTAAAAAATATTTTTATTAATTAAAATTTTTAAATATTTTAAATATTAAAAAATACGAAAAATATTTTTTAAAAAAATAAATGGAACATAATAAAATCTCCAAATATTGATAATTGATTATAATGAAAGCAATATAATACTTATCAATGTTATTTTATGATGCTATCACTGATTATGTTAAGATTATTAAAATTTAAAATTATTTTGCAATAAATTATTTAGTAGAATTATTTTGTAATTTTTTCATAAATAATTAGTTTTTCTTATTTCAACATGTTTTTTTAACATTATTTATATTTATTATATTTAGAGGTTTTCGATAATTAATTGATTAAATTTAAATTCAAACCTTTTTAGACTATTATTACACATAATTATTTAGTTTTCTAATTAAATTTAAGAGTGAGTAGTGTTCGGTTCAAACTGAAGAAACCAACCGAACTGAATTAATTTAAAAATTTAGTTTAATTTTTTATTCATTTTGCTTCGATTTAATTTTTAATTTTAAAAATTTCAGTTATTGCAGTTCGGTTCAGTTTTAATTAAAAAAATCAAAAAAATCAAATCCATTATTGATAATAATATGTTATTTTTAATAATATAAAAAAATTAAATCATATTAAAATTAAAATATTTTAATTAAATTTTAAAATATTAAAATAAAGTATAAAAAATAAAAAATTTATTAAAAATGAAAACCGATCAAACTAAATAGAATCAAACCAAATTAGACCGATTCGATTCGATTCGATTTTTAACTAAAATTAATTCAATTTAATTTTCATAAATATTAAAATTTTAAATTTTAATTTATTTAATTCGTTTCGATTTTAATCCAAACCAACCGAATGATCACTCGTAACTCAATCCAATCTATATATATATTATTAATAGGATAATCATTCAACCATCTAATAGTCCCATACCATTAATCATTAAAATAAAATTTGTTAATTAATATTATATTAATTATAAAATATAATAAAAAATTATTCAAAATTTAACTATAAATTTATTAATATAATAAAAGTAGAATATTAATGAGAAAGTATCATAAAAATTAAATAAAAATATAATAATTAAATTTAAATAATACATTTCAAATAATAAAGAAGTAAAAAACATCTAATTAATTTTATATATTTTTAAATGTTTTAAATTAAAAATAATTAACTTTAAAATAAAATTTATAACTTTAATTTTAATTTTTCAGATATTAAAAAATTAAAATAATTTCTGTATGGTATTTTTTTTTTTTTGGAAATGTGATTAATTTTAATTTTATGAAAATAAAAATAAAAAATATATTATATATTATTTTAACTTTTTTTAAAAAATGTGATTACTTTTAAATTTTATATGAATTAAAAAAATAAAATAATTTCTACATATTAATTTAACATTTTCTAAAAAATATGACTAATTAACCTTTTTCAGAAATGTAATTAATTTTAATTTTATAAAAATTAAAAAATTATTATACTTAACTTAATTGCAGAAAAATAAAATAATGTATTTATAAAATATACTGCAGATGCAAAAATATAGTTAATTTTAATTTTTTAAAAATTAAAAATTAAGAATAAAAATAATTAAATTGAAATATTATAGTAATAATAATATTATTATTATAAAAAAATCTAATTAATATTATATTCAAACTAAACATAAAAATTAAAAAAATAAAAAAATTAGAATTAAAATATATAATTAATAGAAAATAGTTATTTGTTGGTTAATCAATAAAAATCTATATAAATTAAATAAAATATCTAAACTAATTCAACATAATTATTTAATCATTTATTATGTAATAATTCTTATTATTTAATAAAATTAATAAATATTTTTTAAAAAAATTATTATAGTACAATTATAATACAAATGAGAAGTAAAATAAATAGTTTATTACTAATTAATTTTATTCTAATGTTATAAAAATGTTAAAATTAATAATTTTACCTGAAATTGTTGATTTTAAAATTTAGTAATTTACAAGACAATTAAATTAGTGTTCTATTATCATAAAACCAAATTACTATGACTATATCTATCAAAATTAGTTAAAAAGATTGTTATAATATAAAATTAAAAAATATATTATTTAATCAATTTATTATATTTCTTGTAGCATAAAATAAGCATATTTTTTTAAAAAATTATTATAATAAAATTATAAATAGATTGTAGATAAAATAAATAGTGTATTAACAATTAAATTTATCTTAATGTAATGATAAAAAACTTTAAAATTAATAATTTTATTTTTTTTATTTTGCATAAAATTGATTTTAAATAGATGTACTGCTTTTCCACCGTCAGCAACCATTTAATTTCTCTACGGCGCTCATACTGATAGAGTCGTAGTATAGCTGAATTTGTTTCCCTATTTTCCCATCACATCAGATGAGCTGAGTCCCTTTTAGATAAATCTAACCCGATCAGCCCGATTATTCGACTGTGGATTAAATTGCCTGTTGATAGACTAGCTTGCGTAATGAGCTATAAAAGGTTTCGAACTGAACTCTAATTTTTTAAAAAATAATATAATATAATTATAAAATAAATGATTGGTAAAATAAATTATCATAATATAAAAAAATACTGCCTTAGCCTATTTATTATTATAAATGAAATATTATAAATATTTTAGTACAATATAAAACTTTATATATAATAATGCTTCTTATATAATAAAGTTATTAAGTCCAATATTTTTCAAATATTGACTAAATACAATTATAAAATAAATTGTAAGTAAATTAAATAATGTATTAATTATTAAACTTATGTTAATAGAATAGAATTTTAAAATTAATAATTTTTATATTTTTATTTTACATAAAATATTTTATTTTAAATTTAGCCGTTTATAATTTAAAAAATATGACTAACATTTTATTATTAATTATTTTATTTATAATTATTTTGTAATTTAATAAAAGATTGTTATTTTTAAAATTGTAATCTTATTAAAAATATTAATACTTATTTATTTTAATATTTATTTTTTTAATAGTCTTAAAATTTTAATTATTATAAATAAAAATAATATTACCAGTTATTTTAAAATAATAAAACAATAATATTAGAAAAAAAAATCTTATATGAATTTACTTTATCAAACAAAATGTTAGTTGCTAATTGATATGAAGCAAACGGTGCGTTTCTTTGTGCTTCTGTTCTAGTGAGGTGCGATAGTCGACCAGTTTTGGTCATGCAATTCAGAAGGCTGCTCTCTTCTTGTTGCTTTCATTTCCGTATAATTAGCGAGTTAATTTTTGGTTTCAATTGTAGTACTAAGTAGTGAGAATTATGCGTTGTATTTTCAGTTTTTATTAATGAATATAACTCTCTCGTAGAGAAAAGATTTCTCTATTTATTTCTTCCTTTTCCATTCTTTTTATTTTTATTTATTTTTTTAATTTTTATCCATTAGTATCAAAGCAAATGATCTCAGCCATGGTAGGAGATACCAGATCTCAAGAATGGAGAAAAGAGATGGCTAACTTAGTTCTTTAATTTGAGGGGAACAAGTTAGAGTCTAGGCTTAAAAAAATGGAGGTTTCTTTTTTTTTTTCTAAATCGTGCAGAAAATAAAAGTGAAATAAAAATTATATGTGATTTTCGAATACGGTTAGAAGACATGTTTGCTTGATGAACAAGTTTGATATTTTAAGTGTCGAATAACAGTTTGAAATTTTGAGTGTCGAATAAATATGTTATTCGACACTCAAAATGTCGAATAATTATTTTGCTAACATAACATGATATTTTAGCAGTCACGTGACATATTTTTTTAATATTAAATTTATATTATATTTTTACTGTATTAGATGTAATTATTAAAAAATAAATATTTAACATTAATTTTTTTTTATTTTCAGAAATTGAAAAATTATTTTCATTACATAAAACATCGAATAATTTTTTCAATCCTTATAGTATCGAACAAGTATAAATGTCAAACAAGTCCCTCTTGTTCGACACTTACCGAGTAAAATGATTATTCAACACTTACAATATCGAACAAGTATCTTGTTCAACACTCAAAGTGTCAAATATTATTCAACACTCACAATATCGAACAAGTATCTTGTTCAACACTCAAAGTATCAAACATATTTGTTTGGAACAAGCATGCTACACCCTGAATCTGAATATATATTTCGGTTATTCATGATTTTCATGTTTTTCTTTTTATTTTTCTACATGAAGAAATGATGAATGAGCTAGAGGGATTGATTTTGAGCAATAGCAAAAGTGAATAGCAAGCTAGTGGCTCTAAGAGTGAAAGGCTCAAGAGCAGCTGAAGACAATAAGGACAACAACAGTCCTTGGGAGAGCAACACTAAGTTGGAGTTTCCAATGTTTGATGGAGATGACTTTAAAGGATGGCTGCTAAGATGGGAATACTTCTTTGAGGTAAGTAAGATACTCCCGGGAATTGAGTTAAGATAGCTGCAATTCATCTAGAGGATAGGGTTATTCAATGGCATCAAGGGCATATTAGAACCTATAATGCTAATGCATATGCGAGTTGGGATGTTTACGTCAAGTCTTTGGGGGGCCAGATATGGAAGCCAGACATATGATGATCCTATGATTGAGTTGAGGAACTTGAAGCAGACATGTCCTACAAGATTATATGAATGCTTTTGATCAGCTCTATGCAGAGGCAAGTATCATTGAGTTTTTTCCATCTGGTCTTAATGATGAGATACAAATGTCTATAAGAATATTGTCTTCTTATGAGAGAGAAATGTTTGCTATTCTATTAGCTCTCAAACATTGGGAGCATTTTTGTTGCCTAGGCATTTTATCATACAGACTTATGACTATGAGATCTAGTACAAAAGAGGTGTACAATTAAGCAGCAGATGCTCTTTCCAGAATCAATTCAACCCCCATTGCTGCCATCACTATTTAGATAATTCCTGATCAACTTATAGCAGCTATTCAACATAGTTGGCAGATTGATCCTATGCTTGCTCAGGTCATTATTGATTAGTAGAAAGATCCACAATCTCACTCCAAATTCAATGGGAGGGAAAATAAACTCAGAAGGAAGAAGAAAAGGAAGGCTAGTGGTAGGCAACTATGAGGATCTCAAGAGCAAGCTTTTTGAATTATATCATGATTCTACTATGGAAGAGCATTCTCAGACAGATGGCCAAAATTGAGGTTGTAAATAGGTGCCTGGAAACATATCTTTGATGCTGTGTGGTGACATTCCTACTCAGATGAGGCAGATTGCTGATAACAAAGGATTGAAAGGCAATTTCAGGTGGAAGACTTGGTGTATTTAAGGCTGCATCCTTACTTCGAACATTCTCTTTCTCGTCCGTATCATAAATTGGTAGCTAAGAATTAAGGCCCTTCTGTCATCCTGGAGAATATTAATTCAATAGCTTATAGATTGTTGCTTCCTCTTGATGCTAAGTTGCATAATGTGTCTCATGTCTCTCTTAAATATGCTCATTTCTTTATTGTTGCTTCGCCAATCTATCACAATTGCTAGACTCACTACTTTTAAATAATCCGGTCTAACTC
Organism: Manihot esculenta; assembly: GCF_001659605.2. Taxonomy (NCBI): domain Eukaryota; kingdom Viridiplantae; phylum Streptophyta; class Magnoliopsida; order Malpighiales; family Euphorbiaceae; genus Manihot; species Manihot esculenta. The sequence continues at coordinate 4,871,732 of NC_035170.2, forward strand.
CCCAAAAATTAGTTGAAAGGGAGGAGCGCAAGGAAGAAAGTGTCTAAACCTTTTATAAGGAGCACGTTATTCCTATCCAAATCGAGGAGGGATTCAACGATCACTACTACAATCACTACCATATCCTCACTTAGTCAGTAACAAAAGAGTGGTTAACAAGAGAAATCAAGTTGCCATACAATGGTTGATATTCAAATTTGTTTTTCAAACTTTGTTCCTTGAGAATAAGGAACTTCATGAGGGGAGGCAATTAATACGAAGCAAAAGTTCTTGTATTTTTAGTTAATGAAATTGTGAGTATTTAGATACGTTTATATCGTGTATAGCAGATAAATAAATAAAACTTAATGTGTTTAAATTAAACAGTGTATTTTATTTTTTATTTTTTTTAGCAATGAAATATAATGATCGACCGATTTAAGTCATATAATTTAAAAGGTTGCTTTGTTTTTATTACTTTTCATTTTCACAAAATTATCTAGTTAATTTTCGGTTTTAATTGTATTACTATGGTGAGTGAATTGAGAACTATAAGCTGTATTTTCAGTTTTTATCAATCAATACAATTCTCCTGGAGAGAAAGCTTTCTCTGTATGTTTCTTTCTTCTCTACTCTTATTATTAATCATTAAAAGTTTTAGCGACATAAATTACTTTGCTAAAAATTTTAACGATAAATTAGAGAATAGATTTATTTAATAATAGCTCCAATATCATTAACCTTACCATTAGAAATAACTTTAAATATACATCATTTAAAATACTACTTTTTATGATTTTTCAAATGCAAATTTTGTTTATTTTAATTAGTTTTTTAATTTTATTTTAGATTATCATAAAAACTTAATTTAGTAGAATTAAATGTTAATTAAGTTTTTGATAATTTTAGTTAAATATTAATGTCTTTAATAATTTTAGTTTAAATAACACCAATATAATTATCTAACTAAATTAAAAATTTTAAATGAAAATAAATTTATAATTATTATATCTAGGTAGAGGTATTTTTGGATATATTAATATTTCCTACTTCTTTTTTTAATTATAATTTTCAAATAAATCCTTTTCAAAAAAAAAATTCAAATAAATATCAAATTGGCTAGAGACAAATCTTATATATCTATTCAATATTAAGATTCTTTTCTCTTTATTCTTAGAATTATTATTTACACTTGTGAAATTTTACTTTTCTCTTATGATATTTCAAAATAATATATATATTTGTTAGTCACATTTAATAGCTTTATGAAACTATATCATTATCATTAATTATTATAAACTTTAATTTGACATTTATAGTTTATTAAAATTCTCAGCTATTTAATCAATTTGTTGGTTTTACTCACATATTTTTCCCCTTATAAATAATAAAAATTTCATCACTATTTAATACTCATCAAATGAAAATAAAATTAGAGACTAGTTAATAGATATGATAAGGTTAGATTTTCAATATTAGTAGTAAATAATTTAAAATATGAAGTTTAAAATTTGATTAACAAAATGGCACAAAATTTTAATAACTTCTAAAATTTTGGCTAATTATGCTAAACTTTAAACTTTTGGATTATAACTCTAAAGACAATTTTGTAATTAGGTTTTTATAATATTATGAATTATTATATATATATATATATATATATTTGATGATACTGAGATTTGGTCAGATGAGTACACCTGGACGATGGTTTGATTTAATAAAAAAATCAATGAAATGGGATTGGTTTAATGCAGAGTAAATAGAGAGAATGAATGAGAGTTAATGAACCAGAGATTGAGTTTCGAAAGGTGGTCAGATGAGTACTCTTGGACGATGGTTTGATTTAATAAGAAAATCAATGAAATGGGATTGGTTTAATGGAGAGTAAATAGAGAGAATGAATGAGAGTTAATGAACCAGGGATTGAGTTTCGAAAGGAAAAGATCTCTTTAGGAGGCAAAGATGGTGAATTCAGTAAGTTTTTAATCCTCCTCCATTCGGGCTATGCTGGGTGTAAATATATCCCTGGTCACACTAATGTCTTCTGTGACATGTCCTGTTGAATAAGACTAGAAGGGTTTTCCGCAAGTTTTTCAGGCTGCTCATTTAATGAAGGGCAATTGACTAATAAATACGGGCCGGCTAGCCCATACTTGGATTGTCAGGCATGTCACATTGATACTATTCATTGCACGTACATTTAGTATCCCACTGTGGTACAAGTTTTGAAGAGGTTTGCTCACCCGTTCCTCATTTTGACAGAGTCAAGAGTATTGGTAGTCTAATCCAGCTCGTACCTTATAAGTCGGACTTTCTACTATCCAGTCGAACCAGATGGAAAGGTTCATGGAACCCTTCCGAATCTCATGTACATGTGTCATGATCTTAACAAACCCTTTTATTTATATATTATCAGATTCCCTTTCACTTCTCTTAGAGTTATTTATGACTGTTAAAGGAGTGAATTTATTTTTATAGAGCCATTGTGGACAATTTTTTATGCATTTCCCTCCAAGAAGTATACCCTCATCATATCGGTTCTTGAACATGCGCCATTAAATGAATGCAATGATTATCTAAGGATTTTCGAGGAACCTCCATGCGAGATCTTTTGGAGAGTTGAATTGAAATTTGAATTCTACGGTCTATAAAGGCCTTTCTTTGGATGCTTTAATCTACTTTGGCATTTTGAACTTTTATTTTCTGCTTCAAACTCTTTCCTTCCTTTGTTTTCTTTACTGGGATTCTCTGTTACAAGTACATCTCTTTCTGCCATGGCTCCCATTGAGTTTTTCCTGGTTGAAAGGCTTCCTTCTAACATCACTTCCAGTAATCTATGACGAACTATTCCTAAGGAGCTTCTGTCTACTCATTATTATTATATTCGAGCCTCTCGTTCTACCGAAAGGATTGTGCTTTTTTCTCCTCTCCCGCCCGTTGGCCTTGAATATGCCCAAAATAGGAAGTAGTTTTCTTCTTCAAACAATTTGAGTATGAGTTATCTTTTCCCTTTTCATTTTTTATTGGGGTTTTTAGGTTTTGCGGGATTTCTCCTAGAATGTTAACTCTCAACTCTATCCTGTTCATGAGAGTTTTTGAAGCAGTGTGTTGGAGCTAAGGCTTCAGGCCATCTGTTAGCCTTTTTAGGTCTTTTTTTAGGATCACCAAATCAAATAATGGGTTATGGAGCTTCAGTGGTTAGATGGGTCTGTCTCGTTTTGTTGGTCATAAAGGATCCATCCGCCATTGGATAGAGAGTTTCGCCGTTGTTCGTTTAAAGGGAGAGCAGAGTGGGGTTTTGATACTACTTGAGCAGACATTGATCCCTTTTGAAATGCTTTTCCCCACCTACCTAAGTGGGAGTAACTATACTTTGCTCGGCTAGCTTTTCTCCCTTTCAAATATGATGTTTTCAAATGTCTTCAGCTCCCTCTTGGGAGCAATTGCTCTACTGCTGGTACTTATTATTGTGATTTTACATTTTCGGTTGTCACTTTCTTAATTAAAACTTATTTTTGCGTTTTGCAACTTCCACTTTTCCTATAAGAGAGACTTCGGTGCCTCGAAACTTTCCCTACCTAGGGATTTCATCAAGTGGGCGGTTGAGCAATTTACTCTCTGGAAGACTATAGAAGTCGTTCATGATGCTCTAGGGCTTGATCCTCAAAGGAAAGAAGACGTGCTACCTTTGGCGATTGTGGAGCCACCTCTCGAAATAGTCACTGAGGAGGGTATCGTGGGGCCTGTCGATAAGGAGGGTGCCCTAGAGGTCATTGAGGGTGAAAACATCTAAAACTATCTGTAATACCCGGCTCGATCAGGTGTAACGACCCGGAAATCCGACCCGTTATCGGCGCTAGGATCCAGATCGGCTTAAGGCCGCCGGGACCCGTAGTAAGCCTACATACCTCCTGTAAACCTGTGGAATCCCATACATAACAACATATACATGATCTGTAAAAATTTTTCTTTTCTCTTATCCAAGCAAAACCTGTGCATGTACAAAATCATACATAAGCCCCACACTGGAGTCCTCATCAAATACTCCAATGGGATATCATCATCATACATATTAGCTTGGATAATCATAGTCATTAACATCATTACTCATTAAACACTCTGTACATAGTGGGGATTCACACACCTCTAGGTCAAGCACTACTATAATCCTCAATACATCATCAAATCATTCATTACATTACATGGTCATAAGTACTCATTACATCATGTTTATGTCCACTACTAACTATTACAACATACATGACTTAACTTCACTCTAGCCGACTTCCCGATCTATCCTGTACCTGCAACTCTGGGGATAAAGGGAGTGGGGTGAGCTACTAGAGCCCAGTGAGCAGAATAATAAAACATTAATTTAAATCATGCTTTCGTGTATGCGCCATAACACAAACATTTCACAACAAGGATGAACTTGTCACCATTTAGCCCCTATCTTTCTTACTTATACATGCCGGGGGCGTAGAGCCGTAGCAGGCACACCCGGACTTCCATAATCAGTCATAGTGCCAGGGGCGTAGAGCCGTAGCAGGCACACCTGGACTCACATAGGCTATCATGACATACAAGGGCTAATGGATCATCCAACATTCATCCACATCAACATCAAAGTATGCAATGCAACATATTCGTGAATTCTAATGCAAGCAACCTAATATAGCTCATGGCATTCATGATGCGTGAATCATGCTAAAACATTTCATTAATTTGCTTTAAAACTTAGAGTTTATTCCACTCACCTCTGGCTAGCTCTGAAGAGACTCTGAAGCAGCTGGCTCACTGCTGGGGGTCTCGGTTCCTCGGGTCCGAACCTACACAGGTGGACTCAAATGAGGGACCAAACATGCATGAATCAGACTCTAAAATACTCCCCAAAAACCCCCTAAAACATCCTGAAAACATCACATGAAAACATGCAAGAAATGGCTGAACAGGGCACTTTCGGCGGCAGGTTCGACGGCCGAAAGTCCCTCTGCAGCCGAAAGTCATGCAGGTTCGGCGGCCGAACCTCCCAGACAGAGACGAAACTTGAGTTTCGGGGGCAGGCTTCGGCAGCCGAAACTGCCTCCACAAGGGGGTTCGGCGGCCGAAAGTCACTTCGGCGGCCGAACCTGAGTTTCTGCCGAAGGGCAGAAACTTGGCTCCCTTGTGTCCACAGCCTCCAAAACGCCTCAAAACATGCATAAACTTGTTTCTACACATGCATACACATCATACATCACACCTAGGGGTCTCAAACTATAACATACCCCAACTACAACACTTCAAACAACACATTTCCAACATACATTGTTCAAATCACAACATAAACCTAACAACAAGCCTAAACATGCATTCTACCCCATCAACTTGCATAAAACTTTCATAAAACATAAAAGAAGCATAGATCGAAGCTTACCTCTTGAAGATCTAGAGGAAGAACGACCCTAGCTCGGAAAATGGAGGGATTTAGCTCCAAGACTTCCAAGCTCCAAACTTGCTTAAAAATACTCAAAAACCTTTGTGGAACCTTAAAACTCAAAGAAAATGGTGGGGATTGAAGGAAAAACACAAGATTTGGGAGAGGGAGGTCGGAAGCTCGCTGAGGTCGAAAATGGGAGAAAACTCTCCCATTTTGGCTAAGTGCCCCTTTTATAGGTGGCTGGCCAGGCCACGTTCGGGGGCCGAAGGTGCCTCCGCATGCATGCAAGGTTCGGCGGCCGAACTTGGAGTTCGGCGGCCGAACCTGCATTTCCCTCACTCAAACTTTTCGGGCGCCTAAAGTCCCTCCGAAAGCATGCATGTTCGGCGGCCGAACCTCAAAGTTCGGCGGCCGAACCTGGGTTTTCCTCCAAAGATTTTTCATGCAAAAACTCATTTAATTTCTTACTTAAAAACATGAAATACATGAAAACATTTCATAAAATCATAGTTTTACCCTTCTAGGGGTTTCCGACATCCGAGGTCCCACCGGACGGTAGGGATTCCGATACCGGAGTCTAGCCGGGTATTACATTCTCCCCCCCTTAAGAACATTCATCCCCGAATGTTCCTCAACTAACATAAAAAGCATGGCATCAACCATAACATACAACATAGCATACAATAAATCATACATGCAACACATAGAACAACTAACACTCACCTCAAAACAGATGGGGGTATTGCTGGAGCATAGACTCCCGTGTCTCCCAGGTGCATTCCTCTAAGTTGTGGTGGTTCCAAAGGACTTTCACCATCGGGATTTCCTTGTTCCTCAGCTTTCTGATCTGAGTGTCTAGGATCCGCACTGGCTGTTCTACATAGGTGAGATCCTCATGGATCTCCATATCAGGCTCACTAAGAACCTTTCTCGGATCTGACACGTACTTCCGTAACAGAGAAACATGGAAAACCGGATGGATTCTCTCCATCGAAGCAGGCAAGTCTAGCTTGTACGACACATTACCGACCCTCTGAAGCACCTCAAAAGGACCGATGTACCGTGGAGCTAACTTACCCTTCTTCCCGAACCGAACCACTCCTTTCATAGGAGACACCTTGAGCAAAACCAAATCCCCCTCCTGAAACTCTAGCTGTCTTCTGCGGATATCTGCATAACTCTTCTGCCGACTAGCAGCAGTCTTGATCCTCTCTCTGATTATGGGTACCACCCTGCTGGTAAGCTCTACTAACTCCGGACCCGCAAGAGTCCTCTCTCCTACTTCCTCCCAGCAGATAGGTGATCTGCACTTCCTCCCATACAAAGCTTCATATGGAGCCATCCCTATGCTAGCATGATAGCTGTTATTGTAGGCAAACTCCACCAAAGGTAGATGCTGCCTCCAAGAACCGCCAAAATCTAGCACACACATTCTGAGCATATCCTCTATTGTCTGGATGGTCCTCTCTGACTGTCCGTCTGTCTGTGGGTGGAAGGCAGTACTGAAGTCTAATCTGGTACCCATAGCGTTCTGCAGGCTCCGCCAAAACCTGGAGGTGAACTAGGGCCCTCTATCTGACACTATAGATACCGGGACCCCATGCAGTCTGACAATCTCATCTACGTACACCTGCGCCAACTTGTCCACAGAGTAACCACTCCTGACGGGGATGAAGTGAGCAGATTTGGTGAGTCTGTCCACAATCACCCATATGGAGTCTAATCTGTTGGACGTCGCCGGTAACCCCACTACGAAGTCCATAGCTATATTCTCCCATTTCCACTCTGGAATCGGTAGTGGATTCAACATTCCAGCCGGCTTCTGATGCTCTAGTTTCACCCTCTGACACACATCGCAGGCTGACACGAACAGTGCCACGTCCTTCTTCATAGCTGGCCACCAATACACTCTCTTCAGATCCTGATACATCTTGGTGGCTCCAGGGTGAACACTATACCTGGTATTATGGGCTTCCCCCATAATATCTCCCTTCAGACCAATGTCATCTGGCACACATAATCTGTTCCCGTAGCGGAGGATCCCCTTATCATCAAACTTGAACTCATTACTCTGGCCTGACTGAACCGTTCTGGCTATCCTGACCAACTCTGGGTCCTCATGCTGTTTCTGAGCTACCTGCTCCAGAAACACGGGTGTCACTCTCATCTGAGCCACTAAGGCACCTGTGCCAGACAACTCCAACTGTAATCCCTCACTCATAAGTCTGTGGAACTCCTTCACCACCGGCCTCCTTTCTGCTGAAATGTGGGATAGACTGCCGAGTGATTTCCGGCTTAGGGCGTCTGCCACAACATTCGCCTTACCCGGATGGTACTGAATCTTGCAATCATAGTCACTCAACAGCTCTACCCATCTCCTCTGCCTCATGTTCAGTTCTCTCTGACTCAGGATGTATTGCAGGCTCTTATGATCTGTGAAGATCTCACACTTTACCCCATAAAGGTAATGCCTCCACATCTTGAGTGCAAAGATCACTGCTGCCATCTCTAGGTCATGTGTGGGGTAATTCAGCTCATGCTTCTTCAGCTGCCTAGAAGCATAAGCGATCACCCTCTCATTCTGCATTAGCACACAACCCAGTCCCACACGGGACGCATCACAATATACTGAGAAGTCATCATCACTTCTTGGCAGAGCTAACACCGGTGCCGAAGTCAACCTCCTCTTAAGCTCCTCAAAGCTTTCCTCACACTGATCGGTCCATATGAACTTCTGATTCTTCTTTGTCAATTTGGTCATAGGAGCAGCAATCTTTGAGAAGTCCTGAACGAACCTCCTGTAGTAACCTGCTAAACCCAGGAAACTCTTGATCTCGGTCACTGTGGTGGGTCTAGGCCAGTTAGCTACAGCCTCTACCTTCTTGGGGTCTACTTCAATACCCTGTTCTGACACAATGTGCCCCAAGAATGAAATGCTCCTAAGCCAAAACTCACACTTGGAGAACTTGGCATACAAGCCATGCTCTCTCAAGGTCTGCAAAACTGTCCTCAGGTGATGGGCATGCTCCTCTGCATTTCTGGAGTACACTAAGATATCATCTATGAAGACAATAACGAAGTGATCCAGATTCTGACTGAATACTCTGTTCATGAGGTCCATGAATGCTGCAGGGGCGTTGGTCAACCCAAACGGCATCACAAGGAACTCATAGTGCCCATACCTGGTCCTGAAAGCTGTCTTCGGTACATCTTCATTCCTTATCCTCAACTGATGGTACCCTGATCTCAGATCTATTTTGGAGAAACAACCTGCTCCTGCTAGCTGGTCGAATAGATCGTCGATCCTCGGCAAAGGGTACTTGTTCTTGGTAGTGACCTTGTTCAACTGTCTGTAGTCGATACAAAGTCTGAGAGATCCATCCTTCTTCCTCACAAACAAAACCGGAGCACCCCAAGGTGAAGTACTCGGTCGGATGAAACCCTTATCTACCAGCTCTTGCAACTGTTCCTTCAGTTCTTTCAATTCAGCTGGTGCCATCCTGTAGGGAGGGATAGAGATCGGTCTGGTACCGGGCATTAACTCAATCTCGAACTCTATCTCCCTAGCAGGTGGTAACCCTGGCAGCTCGTCTGGGAAAACATCTAAGAACTCACTCACCACAGGCACTGAGGCGGGCTCTCTGACATGACTATCTAACTCCCTCACATGAGCTAGAAACCCCTGACATCCCCTCCTAAGCAACCTACGAGCCTGAAGAGCTGAGATCAGACCTCTAGGTGTACCCCTCTTGTCTCCTCTGAAGACGACCTCTGACCCATCCTGATCTCTGAATCTGACTACCTTGTCTCTACAGTCCAAGGTAGCACCATGGGTCGATAACCAATCCATCCCTAGAATGACGTCAAAATCTGTCAAATCTAGAACCACAAGGTCGGCGGAAAGGCATCTTCCCTCTATGAAAACTGGACTACATTGGCAGACTGCCTCTGCCACTGACGGGTCACACTTGGGTCCACTGACCCATAGGGGACACTCTAACCCAGAGACCATCAATCCTACCCTCTCCACGACTCTCGGAGCAATAAAAGAATGAGATGCACCCGGGTCCATTAAGGCATACACATCAGAACAACCAATGATGAGATTACCTGCCACCACGGTGTTGGATGTGTTGGCCTCCTGCTGAGTCATAGTGAAGATCCGTGCCGGAGCTGATGGACCTTCACCTCTGTATCCTGCTGATGAAGAGGCTGACCCTCTCCCTCTGCCTCTGCCACTGGCCTGTGTTGCGGCTGGAGCTACTGGCTGTACCACACTGCCGGAGGCTGTCTGCTGAGACGGTGCTGCAAAGACTGCTCTAGGACAGTCTCGAGCCAAATGACCCGCCTGTCCGCATCTGAAACATGTGTTTGTCCCTGCCAGACATACTCCCTTGTGTGGTCTCCCACATCTCATACATGCTGTAACCTCTGCGCCAGAGCTTGAGCCACTGCCTAAACCCAGACCTGACTTGATCTTGTTCCAGAACTTATTCTTCTTAGATTTTCTGTGGCCTCTGTCCCACTTCTTACTGCCTGCAACTGCTGCACTCAGAGAAGAAGAGTCTAACCTTTCCCCACCTGGGGTCTTGGAACCAGAAGACTGTGCCACTGACTGTTTTACCTTCCCCTCAACGATGGCACATGCCTCCATTCTCCTAGCCATATCCACTATGGCATGGAAGCTCTCCCTCTCTGCTGACTGTATCAAAGAGGAATACCTGGAGTGCAGCCTCATAATATATCTACTTGACTTCTTTTGATCTGTGTCCAAATTCTGCCCAGCATATGGCAACAACTCCAGGAACCTGTCTGTGTACTCCTCCACACTCATCTGATCAGTCTGCCTCAACTGCTCGAATTCTATCATCTTCTGCTCTCTAGAGCTCGCAGGGAAAGCCCATCCTGCAAACTCATTTGCGAACTCCTCCCAGGACATACTGTCCGCTCTCGGGTTCACATAGTTCTTAAACCAACCACGTGCCTTCTTGCACTCCAGTGTGAACCCAGCCATCTGAATGGCTCTACTGTCATCAGCCCCTATCTCATCTGTAATAGTCTTGACCCTGTTCAGATACTCAAATGGGTCATCGCCTGTTCTGTACTGAGGAGCACCCAACTTCATGTAATCGGTCATCTTGACCTTGCTCCCTCCAGATGAGGTAGGTTTGGGTACTTGTGTTTCCGGGACAGTAGGTACTGGTGGTGGTGGAGGTGCAACATCCCCTGGGATAGGGTTTGCTGTACTGGTATAGGGAGGTGGAGGTGGGTACGTGGGGTACTGAGAGTATGGTGGGTAGTGAGGTGGGTATGGCATATGTGGAGGATAAGGGCTAAAACTGGGGTAATCCGATGTACCTCCCATCGAATACCCTGGATGGTGTGAATAGGGTGAGTAGTGATGTGGCTGGACATAACTCGAGGCCTGAATGCCTCCTTCTGATTCTCCCATGCCCTCTTCCGGCATGCTCACACCGAGACTGCCATCCCTCCTCTGATCTACTTCCATATCCTCAGACATTCCTCCCTGCACTGTTCCCCTTACTGATCTGCTTCTACCCAGATCCAAAGACCTTCTAGGGTCTCTAGCTACTCTGTCTCTGTTGGACCTACTGGACATTGCCCTAGGCAATGCTGGAGGACGGGCATCAGCGCCCTCGTCCTGAGGTGGCACTCCAGTCAATCGTGCAGATCGACGAGTTCCTCTCATTCTATCTTCTGAAAAACAGCACATAGTACAAGCAATCATTAGCATCATATGGTTCATGTGGAAACACATGAACCCTCATCATATACATAGCATCACATCATAGCATTTATGCACATGCATATCATCATGGCATATCATATCATCATATAGACAGGACTCTACATCCTATCCTAGTAGACATGATTTTCCTAGTGTGCTTGACCTTCTAGAACATCTATGAGCCCGACACTCTAGGTCCGACCATATGAACCTAGGGCTCTGATACCACTCTGTAACGACCCGAAAATCCGACCCGTTACCGGCGCTAGGATCCAGATCGGCTTAAGGCCGCCGGGACACGTAGTAAGCCTACATACCTCCTGTAAACCTGTGGAATCCCATACATAACAACATATACATGATCTGTAAAAATTTTTCTTTTCTCTTATCCAAGCAAAACCTGTGCATGTACAAAATCATACATAAGCCCCACACTGGAGTCCTCATCAAATACTCCAATGGGATATCATCATCATACATATTAGCTTGGATAATCATAGTCATTAACATCATTACTCATTAAACACTCTGTACATAGTGGGGATTCACACACCTCTAGGTCAAGCACTACTATAATCCTCAATACATCATCAAATCATTCATTACATTACATGGTCATAAGTACTCATTACATCATGTTTATGTCCACTACTAACTATTACAACATACATGACTTAACTTCACTCTAGCCGACTTCCCGATCTATCCTGTACCTGCAACTCTGGGGATAAAGGGAGTGGGGTGAGCTACTAGAGCCCAGTGAGCAGAATAATAAAACATTAATTTAAATCATGCTTTCGTGTATGCGCCATAACACAAACATTTCACAACAAGGATGAACTTGTCACCATTTAGCCCCTATCTTGCCGGGGGCGTAGAGCCGTAGCAGGCACACCCGGACTTCCATAATCAGTCATAGTGCCAGGGGCGTAGAGCCGTAGCAGGCACACCTGGACTCACATAGGCTATCATGACATACAAGGGCTAATGGATCATCCAACATTCATCCACATCAACATCAAAGTATGCAATGCAACATATTCGTGAATTCTAATGCAAGCAACCTAATATAGCTCATGGCATTCATGATGCGTGAATCATGCTAAAACATTTCATTAATTTGCTTTAAAACTTAGAGTTTATTCCACTCACCTCTGGCTAGCTCTGAAGAGACTCTGAAGCAGCTGGCTCACTGCTGGGGGTCTCGGTTCCTCGGGTCCGAACCTACACAGGTGGACTCAAATGAGGGACCAAACATGCATGAATCAGACTCTAAAATACTCCCCAAAAACCCCCTAAAACATCCTGAAAACATCACATGAAAACATGCAAGAAATGGCTGAACAGGGCACTTTCGGCGGCAGGTTCGACGGCCGAAAGTCCCTCTGCAGCCGAAAGTCATGCAGGTTCGGCGGCACTTTCGGCGGCCGAACCTCCCAGACAGAGACGAAACTTGAGTTTCGGGGGCAGGCTTCGGCAGCCGAAACTGCCTCCACAAGGGGGTTCGGCGGCCGAACCTGAGTTTCTGCCGAAGGGCAGAAACTTGGCTCCCTTGTGTCCACAGCCTCCAAAACGCCTCAAAACATGCATAAACTTGTTTCTACACATGCATACACATCATACATCACACCTAGGGGTCTCAAACTATAACATACCCCAACTACAACACTTCAAACAACACATTTCCAACATACATTGTTCAAATCACAACATAAACCTAACAACAAGCCTAAACATGCATTCTACCCCATCAACTTGCATAAAACTTTCATAAAACATAAAAGAAGCATAGATCGAAGCTTACCTCTTGAAGATCTAGAGGAAGAACGACCCTAGCTCGGAAAATGGAGGGATTTAGCTCCAAGACTTCCAAGCTCCAAACTTGCTTAAAAATACTCAAAAACCTTTGTGGAACCTTAAAACTCAAAGAAAATGGTGGGGATTGAAGGAAAAACACAAGATTTGGGAGAGGGAGGTCGGAAGCTCGCTGAGGTCGAAAATGGGAGAAAACTCTCCCATTTCGGCTAAGTGTCCCTTTTATAGGTGGCTGGCCAGGCCACGTTCGGGGGCCGAAGGTGCCTCCGCATGCATGCAAGGTTCGGCGGCCGAACTTGGAGTTCGGCGGCCGAACCTGCATTTCCCTCACTCAAACTTTTCGGGCGCCTAAAGTCCCTCCGAAAGCATGCATGTTCGGCGGCCGAACCTCAAAGTTCGGCGGCCGAACCTGGGTTTTCCTCCAAAGATTTTTCATGCAAAAACTCATTTAATTTCTTACTTAAAAACATGAAATACATGAAAACATTTCATAAAATCATAGTTTTACCCTTCTAGGGGTTTCCGACATCCGAGGTCCCACCGGACGGTAGGGATTCCGATACCGGAGTCTAGCCGGGTATTACATCAGGCATCGGAATTCTTACCGTCCGGTGGAATTCGAGGATGTCGGAGTTGGCTAGAAGGGTAAGAAAATGGTTTTCTAAAATGTTTACAGAAAACATTTGAACAGCTAGTACTCGCGTCGGATCATGTATGGGATGTTTGGAGTTCAGGTTAGGCTTGCTACGGGTTCTGGCGGCCTTAAGCCGATCTGGATCCTAGTGCCGAGCAGTTTGGGCCGTTACAGAGAGGTACCGGTTTCCGGGCTGTTACACTATCCTCACGATTTTCCTAGAGTCCCTACTGTGCATGTGCTCTCGTCTGACCATTCTTTGAATAGGGAGGGAGAGTTTAGTCTTATTAGGAAGAACCCTCGGGTCCCATCTCAGAGATCTAACTCTTCCCTCCTCAAAAAAAGAAAAGAAGATTGGTCAAAGAATGGGAGATCATAGGAGAGGTGCACCTAATACGATAAGGGGAGGCAAGGAGGGCTTGTCTGCCAACATTGGCACAGATTTGCCTCAGGCTCTCGTCTTGCACGAGTTGGGGATTACTTACACTCTGAACTAGAAGTCGACCTTGTTTCTATTGTGGAGCTTCTTCGTAATCATGTCTTTGAGTCTTCTCCTGATATCTGTGATTCTCGGCTCTTGGAGACCTTTTATCATCTGGTTAAGCCTAGTGCTCAGTCAGAGGCCAGTGTTAGTGTATTTGTCGTAGGCTATTGTCTTGAACTTGTTTGTATGTCATTTTGTTTATTAATAAAAGAGATTTTATTATCATTATTATTTGCTTGCATGTTACATAATAATGATTAACATCCTTGATTACTTATTATTATGATGATAATAATAAAATATGACTAGTATAATTATTTATTGATAATCATCAGATTATTATGTGTATGTTGATATAAATCAATAATCATAGATACTTGTTAGAGAACAAAGTATTGGATGGATCCACATTGAGATCACTACATGGGTTATTGTCATAAGTGAATCTCAAGATAGTTATGTTTTAATTCTTTGACTTGAGATTGTCATAGTTTACAACATAAGGACTGTTATGTTTTGACATAACCAATATTGTCTTTAATCGGATAATCATAAAAGTTATGATTAAACATAATAGAAATTATATAGAGGATATTGAGCAATCAAGATAGAATCTCTTTGAGAGAGATATCTTTTGGGTTCTTCGATAAGTGAGATTGAGAAATACATGGTCATGCTCGAATGAATTGATAATATAATTGTAGAAAGATAATATTTATTGTATATCACAATAGAGATTACAACCTATTTATACATGAGAGACGGTAACTAAACAGGAAGGAAAATCAAGTCTATGATTATACAATCCCTAAGATTAAGCAACTGACCCATCTATCAATATTTACTTCCTATATTAACATATTTACTTTCTATAACTTATAACACTCCCCCTCAAGTTGGATCATAAATGTTAATCATGCCCAACTTGTTACATATATAATCAACTCGAGTCCCATTTAGAGCTTTAGTGAAAATATTTCCTAATTGTTCTCCAGTTCGAATATGTCCTGTTGATATTATCTTTTGTTGGACCTTTTCACGAATAAAATGACAATCAATCTCGATGTGTTTAGTCCTCTCGTGAAATACTGGATTGGAGGCAATGTGGATAGCTGCTTGATTATCACACCACAACTTAGCAGGCACCGAATTTGTGAACCCAACTTCTTCCAACAGTTGACGTACCCACAAGATTTCACAAACGGCTTGTGCCATAGCTCGATATTCAAATTCAGCACTAGAACGGGAGACCACATTTTGCTTCTTACTTTTCCATGAGACCAAGTTACCTCCCACAAAAACACAATACCCAATAATTGACCTCCTATCAACTTTCGAGCCTGCCCAATCAGCATCACAAAAGCATTCAATATTTGAGTGCCCATAGTTACCATAGAATAGGCCTCGCCCTGGGGCCCCTTTAAGGTAACAAATAATCCGTCCCAGAGCATCTCACTGGGCAACAGTAGGAGAAGACATAAACTGACTTACCACACTCACTGAATATGCAATATCAGGACGAGTCACCGTCAAATAATTCAGCTTGCTAACTAATCTTCTATACCTTCCAGGATCTGCAAATGGCTCACTGTCTTCTGTGGTAAGTTAAAGGTTAGGGGTCATTGGGGCACTACAAGGCTTAGCACCCAATTTTCCTGTTTCTGCCAACAAATTAAGAACATATTTTCTTTGAGACAAGAAGATGTCTTTCTTACACCGCATAACTTCAATTCCTAAGAAATATTTCAAGGAATCAAAATCCTTTGTATGAAACTGGGTTTTAAGAAATTCTTTTAGGGATGTGATGCTAGCAATGTCACTTCCTGTGATAACGATATCATCCACATATACTACAAGCAGAATTACTCCACTATCAGAATTTTTATAAAACACTGAGTGATCACACTTACTCATCTTCATTCCAAACTGTTGGACCATCTTACTAAACCTGCCAAACCATGCTCGAGGACTCTGTTTCAAGCCATAAAGCGATTTTTGAAGTCTACAAACCTTACCTGACTCCCCCTGAGCAATAAAACCAGGTGGTTGCTCAATATAAACCTCCTCCTGAAGATCACCATGAAGAAAAGTATTTTTAATATCCAGTTGATGCAAAGGCCAATCATGAGTAGCCGCTAAGGAAATAAACAATCGGACAGATGCGAGCTTGGCAACTGGGGAGAATGTATCAGAATAGTCAACTCCATAAGTTTGTGCATAACCTTTGGCCACTAAATGGGCCTTGAGGCGAGCAATAGATCCATCAGGATTTACTTTCACTGCAAACACCCATTTGCACCCAATAGCCCGCTTTCCTGGGGGCAAGGACATCAACTCCCAAGTACCATTAGTGTTAAGGGCCATCATTTCCTCTTCCATTGCAGCACGCCAACCAGGATGGGACAAAGCCTCAATAACAGTTTTGGAAATTGAAATAGAATCTAAAGCAGTGACAAAACAACGAGAAGATGAGGATAATTGATCATAAGAGACACAAGATGAAATAGGATAAGTGCAAGTACGTTTACCTTTGCGAAGAGCAATGGGCAAATCCAAATCAGACAATAAAGGATCAGTAGGAGCAGGATCGGTCGACGAAGAAACGGGTAGCGGAACAGAGTCAGAGTCCTCTAAGCGTCTGGAATACACATGAAAGATGGGAGGGCGACCTGGCACATGAGCGAAAGGTGTAGGAGTAGTCTGAGGAGACGAAGATCGAACAGTGTATAACAAGAGGTCATCTTCCTCCTCCTGGGTGTTATAAACAGATGATGGTGGAAAAAACGGAGTGGACTCAAAGAATCTTACATCCGCAGACACAAGATACCGATTCAGATCAGGAGAAAAACAACGATACCCTTTCTGACGTCGAGAGTAGCCAAGGAAGACACATTTGAGTGATTTGAGATCCAATTTAGTAATCTGTGGAAGAACATCACGAACAAAACAAATACAAACAAAGATACGTGGCTTAATAGGAAACAAAGATTTAGTGCGAAATAAAATGTTATAAGGGATATCACCATGAAGGATGGAGGAAGGCATGCGATTGATCAAAAAACAAGCAGTGGATACAGCATCAGCCCAAAAACATTTAGGTACCTTCATTTGGAATAAGAGGGCTCTGGCTACTTCAAGAAGATGTCGATTTTTTCTTTCAGCAACTCCATTTTGTGAAGGAGTGGCAACACAAGAGGACTGATGAAGAATCCCTTTTTGTAACAAATAAGATTGAAATTCCCCAGAGAGATACTCTTTAGCATTATCACTTTGCACTATACGGATGGAAGTATTGAATTAGGTTTGGATTTCAGCATAAAATGCACAAAAAATAGAAAATAATTCTGAACGACTCTTCATTAAAAATAACCAAGTAGTACGAGAGAAATCATCAACAAAGGTAACAAAATACTTAAAGCCAGACTTAGACACAACAGGACAAGAACCCCAAACATCTGAATGGACTAACTCAAAGGGAGACGAAGCCCGTTTATTGACTCGAGACAGTGTAGGTAAACGATAATGTTTGGCAAATTGACAAGACTCACAATCTAGAATAGACAAAGAATGAAACTGTGGATATAACTTCTTCAAAACCGAGAGAGAAGGATGCCCTAAACGACAATGAACATCAAAAGGTGTTAAACGCGTGGAGCATACCAAAGATCGAGGAGATCGAAGTAGTTGCTGATCCAAGACGTAAAGACCCTCTGACTCACTTCCTCTATCAATAATCTGCTTCGTTGAAAGATCCTGAAAAACACAGTGATCAAGAAAGAATGAGACACAACAATTCAATGCACGAGTGAGTTTACTCACGGAAAGCAAATTAAATGCGAACTTAGGGAGACATAACACAGAGGATACAGAAAGAGAAAGGGTTAAGTTGACGTGACCAGAACCCATGACAGACGATTTAGTGCCATCAGCAAGAGTAACATAAGAAGGCTATGTATGAGACTCAAGATTGGACAAAAAGGTAGAATTACCTGACATATGATCGATAGCACCAGAATCAATAACCCATTTGGAGGATGAAGACACAAGACATGCAGTAGAGTTACCTGACTCGGCAATTGCAGTGATAGAGGAGGAATTAGAAGATTTTATAGATGCATGGTATTGGATGAATTGTGCATACTCATCTGCAGATATCAAAATTCCCTGATCGGAAGATCCATTCAATTTGTGTTCCGTGATTTTAGTCATCATAGGAATCACATCAGTTACAGTGGTAGTTTTAACTTCAGCCATAAGGACAACCAACCCAAAAACGATAGCAACAAAAGAAACACAAAATCAGAAAACAGTACCCGGCATGAACAGTACCACGTGAACAGTACCGATGAACAGTACCCGTGAATAGTGCCGATGAACAGTACCACGTGAACAGTACCCGTGAACGGTGCCGATGAACAGTACTAAATAAAACACCTCCACCCAACACCCGAACGGCAAACAAACCTCAAATCTGACAAGGAGTCGGTGTGGTGACTCCAGCGATGGTGAGATCCAAATGTTACCCTTTATGGATAACCCAAATGAACGGAGCCCTAAGTCTCCAAAAAAATTTTAAAACTTTACGAGAGAGAAAAGAGAAAAAAATCTCTATGAGAAAGGCTCTGATACCATGTAGAAAGATAATATTTATTGTATATCACAATAGAGATTACAACCTATTTATATATGAGAGACGGTAACTAAACAGGAAGGAAAATCAAGCCTATGATTATACAATCCCTAAGATTAAGCAACTGACCCATCTATCAATATTTACTTCCTATATTAACATATTTACTTTCTATAACTTATAAAAATAATCAATATCATTTGGTTTTATCAGTCTACTTAGATATTGAGAAATTATAAGTTTGAATATTATAAGTTTGACATTGACCAAAACTTATGTTCAAACTAGATATCGTGTGACAAAGGGATTAATAATGTTCTGTTTATTAGGCTT
The DNA here is from genome assembly GCF_001659605.2 of Manihot esculenta. Classification (NCBI taxonomy): domain Eukaryota; kingdom Viridiplantae; phylum Streptophyta; class Magnoliopsida; order Malpighiales; family Euphorbiaceae; genus Manihot; species Manihot esculenta. Next base: position 4,890,775 of record NC_035170.2, read on the forward strand.
TATCGAACTATCGATCCTCATATTAATTATGTAGTCATAATGTCTTGCTAGAGACTGTTTATGATTTATGGGTCTTGTGGGACTTGACCTATTGTCAATTAATATGAGCATATTGGGTAATACACAAAAGAACGTCATTGATGTGCTATGTCATATTAATAGGCTAAAAGCCCGTTAGTACAATTAATAATAATAAAAATGTTATTATTATTAATATTAATTATTTATTATTATAAGATAATAATATTTAAAAGATCTGCAGTCTATCTGTAACTGTTACAGATAAAAGATTTTTCTTTTTTTTTTGTTTGAAAATGACTTATCACATAGATATATGAGTATTTGCAATATTGTAATAGTTGGTGATAAACACAACTCTTTTATGAAAAGAAGTGTGGGAAAACGAAAAGACAGAAAAAATAAATAAAAGACCTTATATGAATTGCGGAAAAAATATTTTTTGAGTGATCGTTTTTCTAGGTTGCAGATTGGGTAAGGAACATAGCTAATCCATCTGTTGAGAGAGCTAGTACTCCAAACGGAAACGTTTGTATGGATACCATTGAGGATATTCGTTTCAGAAGCAGCACCATCAGTTCGGAACAGTCTCTTTTCGAAAGGAAAAACAAAGCAATCGAATTCTGAAAGGGAAAAAAAAGATTTTTTTTTCCGCTGCATAATTTTGGATTGCAGTAAAGTCTGGATTTCCTTACAGCCAGCAGTTCGAAACCTATTAAAGAGTTTTTTGCTGACTCCAAAAGACAAGTCCTCTTGGTATCTACTCTATTTACCTATTTTATTGGCTTCTGCTTTCGTTATCGTGTTAACTATTTGTTTATGTTTGCATCTCCTCAGTGCCCTTGTTGAGTTGGAAGAGAAGATGAGAGGTGTCCAGGAGATTGCTCATGCTGAAGTTGAGAGGGTTAGGCAAAAGGAGGTTGCTCATGTTGCCGCGTTGCTAAAAGGGGAATATGAGGCTGGAGTTGTAATACCCGGCTAGACTCCGGTATCGGAATTCCTACCGTCCGGTGGAATTCGGTTGTCGGAAATCTCTAGAAGGGGTGAAAGCATATTTTTTATAAAATGTTTTCATGTATTTTAGTGTTTTAAGTATGATTTTAATTGAGTTTTTGCATGAAAAACCTTTTGAGGAAAACCCAGGTTCGGCCGCCGAAACTCACTTTCGGCCGCCGAAAATGCATGGACTTTGGGAGGCACGTTAGGCCCCCGAAAGTCTAAGTGAGGGAAGTGCAGGTTCGGCCGCCGAACCTCATGTTCGGCCGCCGAACATTTCATGGATGCGGAGGCACATTCGGCCCCCGAACGTGGCCTGGCCAGCCACTATAAAAGGGTCCCCTTGGTCCGCACGGGCGAGCTTTTTCTCTCCCATTGTCGGCCAAGGTGAGTCTCCACCGTTCCTCCCTCGATCTTGAGTGTTTCCTCTAGATCTTTCATGGTTTTAACAAGTTTATAACTTTGTTTTGAAGATTTGTGAGTTTTGAACAAGTTTTGAGCTTGGAGGCCCAAGGAGCTAGATTTCTCCCAACTCCAAGTTAGATCGCCTCTACTCTCGATCTTCAAGAGGTAAGGGTCGATCTTGAACTCTTTTTATGCTTGACACAAGTTTTATGAAGATCTTTGGGGATTAAAGGCATGTTTAGTTCATGTGTAGGTTTATGGGTTTTAAGTTGTGATTTTTGAGCAATGTAGCTTGTTTGTGTGTGAATGAAGTGTTGTAGATGGGGTATATGCATGTTTGAGGCCCCTAGGAACTTGTATGTGTGTTTTGGTTGAGAAATATGCATGATTTATGGTTTTGGGAGGCAGGAGGTTCATTTGAACCAAGTTTCTGCCGTTTGGCAGAAACCAGGTTCGGCAGCCGAAGGGAGTTTCGGCCGCCGAACCCCTCTTGTGAAGGCAGCTTTCGGCTGCCGAAGGTGCCCCCGAAAAGAGACTTTCGTCTCTGTCTGGCACTTTCGGCCGCCGAAGGTGCCGCCGAACCTAGCTGAGTTTCGTCTCTGTCCAGGACTTTCGGCCGCCGAAGGTGCCGCCGAAGGTGCCCTGTTCAGCCGTTTCATGCATATTTTCTGTGATGTTTTCATGATGTTTTAGGGGGTTTTTGGGGGATATATTAGAGTTGTGTTTATATATGTTTGGTCCCTCATTGGAGTCCACCTGTGTAGGTTCGGACCCGAGGAACCGAGGACCCCAGCAGTGAGTGAGCTGCTTCAGTGTCTGGTCAGAGCTAACCAGAGGTGAGTGGAAACAAGCTTAATGTTTTAAATCAAATAACTGAATGTTTTGAGCATGCTTCACGCATCATGATGATATGTAATAGGCTGATTGCATTAGTTCACGAATATGTTGCATTGCATTTTCCTTTGTGGTTGTGGGTGAATGCTGTATGATCCAATTAGTCCACGAGACTTTATGTATGTTATGACAGGAAGACCAGGACCCCATGCTACGGCCTGGCACGAGGCTTAATACATGATATGACAGGAAGACCAGGACCCCATGCTACGGCCTGGCACGAGGCTTAATACATGATATGACAGGAAGACCAGGACCCCATGCTACGGCCTGGCACGAGACTATGTTGGGACTAATTGGTGACAGGTTCACCCTTGATGTGGATTGTCTGTGATATGATGCATTCCATGAAAGCATGAATTGTAATATAATGTTTTTAGTTTCTGCTCACTGGGCTTTTAGCTCACCCCTCTCCCCTAACCCCAGGTTTGCAGGTACGGGATTGATAGAGAAGAAAAGAAGAGAAAAGTCATATGTATGTAATAGCTAGAGTATGTGGACATGACAATGATAAGAATGTAATGTAAAGTTTGAACAGTTATGTTTATGTAATTATGTTATTGAGGATAGAGTTGTGCTTGACCATAGTATTTGTTAATCCCTTGGTATGTACATGATCTTATTTTATGATGAATATGTGAACCAACTCAACACTGAATGTATATTGCCATAGAGGCTTTGATGAAATCCCACAGAGGGATTAATGTTTATGTATATGATGAATACAGTGCATGCACAGGTTGAGTTTGGTATATGAAGAAAAAGAAAAGTTTTTAATTCTTATGTATGTTTGTTGATCATGTATGGGATTAAACAGGTAAACAGGATGTATGTAGGCTTGCTACGGGTTCCGGCGGCCTTAAGCCGACCTGAATCCTAGCGCCGGTAGCGGTCCGGATTTCCGGGGCGTTACAGGAGTGAGGAGATTAAATGAGTTATTTAAGCAGAGTTGTCTTCAAAATAATCCGGCTGCTCAATTGGAAAGTCAATTGGCCAAAGAGCGGTGACAGCTCAATTGTCCCAGGTCCAAGTTGATGCTAGAGTTGAAAATTAAGAGCTTTCTTTTGCATACTACCCACCTTGAGGGTGTCTAACGATTTGAAACAAGCTAATCATTATTTGGAAAAGTCTCTAGAGGATGCTTGCACCAATCAAACTATGAAGAATCAATATAAACTAGAGGTGGTCGAGCTCTCTACTCATTGTAAGGAATATGAGGCAGTCATAGTGGATATACGTAAGAAAACTGAAGGCATCGTCAGGACCATGTATCGAAAATACTTGCAGTCTTATGAGCAAAGTCCAAAATTCTCAACTCTATTATGCGTTTTTATGCTAGCGACTATAATTTAGAGCTAAAGGACGATTGTGATGAGTCTAACAAATTCCTAGTGCTTTTCAGTAATGAATCCTGAAATTTAAGTTAGAGACCCAATTTTATTTTTTCAGCAAAATTTTTAAATTTATTTATTTTATAAATTTTTTTTTGTTAATATATACATTAAAGATAAAATTTTCAAGTTAAGAGTCAATGTAACTTGAAAATTTTAAATGGATAAAATTTTATAAGTTTGAATGAATTTTTTCATTTAACTTTTTTTAATTTGAATAGTTTAACTTATTATCCACATAAATATTATTTAATTTTATCTATATTTATGATTTATTTTTTAAATAAAATTAATTCAATATAACTGATTAAACTCATTTTTTTAGATCTATTTTTTTATATCAAAATAATTTATGAAAATATTAAATAATTTAAACCATTACTTATAATGCTCTTTTTTTTAAAAAAATTTTAAATTTATTTTTTATAAATTTAAATAATTTAATATATAATTTCAATCGCATAAATAAAAGTAAATAAAAATAACTATTATTAATTATTATTAAAAAATGATTGTAAAAAATAAATATGAATAACTTAGCTTATAAATATTTTTTAAAAAGGAAAATATTAGTATACTTGAAGTTAAAATATTAAAGATTAAAAAGTAAATTTTTTGGATTGAAATAGAATAGAGTAGTTTATTGTTATAAAAATAATATTCAACATTACAATTTTATTTATGAGAAAATGAATATCAAGTTTCTAAGTTTTGAAAAATTCACTAATTTGTCTTTATATTAAAATTATTCGAGTAAAAATATCTCTATATTTTATAAAATTAAGTTATTTAGTAATTTATTAAAAAATTATTAGTGAATTTATTTAGACTTTAGTAAAAAAACCAAATAGTATGAATATTTCAACTTATAGATATTAAATAATATATATATTTAAAATTATATGATTAAAAATATAAATATTCAATATAGGTTAATGGTATAATTTCAAATAGGGATGAACTAATAATTTTTTTTAAAAATTTAGGGACTTAATAATAATTTTTCTCTCATTTATTTAGAGTTGAAGGAAAATTACCTAAATACACTTAGGTAATTTAAAAAAATTTTGGGGGCCACGTCAATGGGTACTAAATAATATGTATATTTAAAATTATATAGATTAAAAATATAAATATTTAATATAGGTTAATGATATAATTTTCAAATAGATATGAATTAATAATTTTTTTAAAGATTTAGGGACTTAATAATATTTTTCTCATTTATTTAGAATTGAAAGAAAATTACCTAAATACACCTAGATAATTTAAAAAATTTTATGGAGTCACGTCAATGGTTCCTAAATAATATGTATATTTAAAATTATATGAATTAAAAATATTTAATATAGATTAATGGTATAATTTTCAAATAGGGATGAACTAATAATTTTTTTAAAGATTTAGGTACTTAATAATAATTTTTCTCTTATTTATTTAGAGTTGAAGAAAAATTACCTAAACATACCTAGGTAATTTAAAAAATTTTAGAGGGCCTATGGCCCCCTTGTCCCATTGTGGGTCTATCACTGGTGCTTTTCGACTGGTTGAGTGTGATTTTGATGATGAGGATGTGCAGTATAGCCTTGATGACTTACCAACTAAGAAGCTTGCTAAGACTTATGTTTCGAAGACCTTAGTTCGGGACAGCCACGAGCACCTCAGTCCTGGGCATATTCAAGAAAGTGATTACCTCAGGGATCTGAGTTTGGTATGGTCTATGTTCCTTCCTTTCTCACTAGTGCCTGTTCAATGTCTCCGGCCCCCGATTCTGCCTTTGCTTATGCCTTTCAGGTCGTTTATCTTCCACGGCCTTCCCCCTATCCCTTGCTTCCTGGCAAATCTACTAGTGGTTAAGGTGTCATCTTGCCTTATGTATTTCTCTACTCTTTTCATCAGCTCTGCTAGAGTAGTGGGTGGCTTTCTACACAATGAGCCGAAAAACTTCGGGGAGGTGGTCCCTTTCTGCATGGCTTCCATTGCTCTGGCCTCATCGAGCTCAGGGATCTGCAAAGCCTCTGAGTAGAACCTGGATACGTACTCCCTCAGAAACTCATTTCTCCTTTGCCTGACCGTCTCTAGGTAGCTAATTTTTCTCTCCGTCGGGATCCCGACAATGAATATACTGATAAATACGATGGCTAGGTCTATGAAGTTTTTAATGCTTCTTGCTTCCAGGCTATTAAACTATACTCAGGCTAGTCTAATGAGGGTGGTAGGGAAGACCTTGCACATCAGGGTATCAGAGTGGGCCTACAACTCCATAATTGTCTTATAGTTCAAGACATGCTCCCGAGGGTTCCCCGTGCCGTCGTATGCTTCCATTGGCAGCATCATGAGCTTTTTAGGAATAATTTCTTGTTGCACCCATCTCACGAATGGGGATGAGGTCGGTAGTAGGGGCTGTTGTTTTTTCGTGCCCCCAGTTCTGCTAAGAGCTGCTCCTTCATCCTCTCCAGCTTCTAGTCTACATCTGTCTCTTCTCATCTCGGTCACTTTTTTAGGCGATAGTTTCTCTCTAACTCTTCACTTTCTAATCTTCCTACTAGCTTAGAAGTATAGCTTTCAACTTTGTCATTCTCGATAAGCTCCCTTACCATTTGGGCCCTTGTTGTGGCCACAGTCTCATTTCTCCTGCTGGCCTCTCCATCTCCTTCATCTGTCCTCCTGTTACTCTGCTGAGGGATTTGGTGGTTTAGGATAGGTTAAGGTTTATTAACATTGAATCCTTCGACTACGGGCGGTACATTCAATGGGGTATTAAGTTCCCTTTGCTGCAACATTTGCCCTAACCAATGTGCAGTATTTTGGAGTTGAATAGCCATGTTTTGTAGCTCTTGGTCAAACAGGGTAGTTGTAGGAACGGTCCCTGCCGAGCTCGGCGAGGGATTGAACAATATGGATGGTTGTTTCAATGGGGCTGTAAGGCTGCAAAATGAAAACTGTGGTCCTTCATGAGTAGAAGATGAGAACTTTGGTGATGAAAATATCATGTGAATATCATTTGGGGTGTTTCCGGTGTGGTTTTCGTCGTGGTTGACCATGTGAATCTCAGTGGGTATGATGAAGATGAGAACTTTGATGATGAAAATATCTTCCTTCGTTCCCACAGACGGCGTCAATCGATAATCTGAGATCCAATACATGAAAAAAGGGGTAGGGTATGTGTATCTGAGCTTAGTCTGAATGGTTCACGCCCTCTTCCTTTATTCTTTTTCCTTTTTGTCCTCTAGTGACGTGTAACCGTCATTCTACTACAGTACCACATGTCGTTATCATGCAGAGCCGTACATATAGACGTACTGCTCTTTTCTCCATCATTAGGCGGCTATTTTATCCTTCTGGCGCCTGTGTTAACATGATCCCAGATGTGGATGGGTCTATTCCTCACTAACCCATCAAGTCAGTTGAATTGAATCCCTCTCCGTCAGGCCCGAGCCCTATTCTGCCTAGCCTGCCCAAACGTGGTCTGGACTGCGTGCTAAAAAACAAACATGCGTATTGAATTTTGATATATGCATATTAAAGGATAGACCTGTATATTGAATTTTGATGTGGTTACGGTCTGGCCCTCCAATATGGACTTGATTGTGGTTCAGACATCAAAGGCCTAGCAATCAGAAGTCCAATGATCATCACCTTCATTTAATGAAAAAATAATTTATATACTTTTTAGTCACTTTCATAATAAATGTACTTACAAATTATTTTTAACTAAATACTTCAATTTTTATCTATCACTCATAAGCATCTATACTAAAAACACAACAATCTAAAAATATTTATAAATTCAAACTAACTTTTTAAACACTCGATGGCTATAAACTACATTTTATAAGTTAAGCCAAACATCCTATTAGTCAACAATGATCAGGTGAAAGTGAATACTTTTTATTCCTATAATATGCCTCAACTCAACACAACAACTAAGTGCGTGCCGAACTTTTTTTTGATTTATTTATTACTGAAATTCTTATATTATTTAGGATTAAACCATTAAAATTTGACTAAAATCCAAGCTTGCTAAATACTTAAAGAAAAATTCATAATAACTAACTATAAATTATATAAAAAAAATAAAAGATAATTTCACTTAATATTAATTATACACTAAATTTTATTGATTGTATTTTAAATTCTGTAAAATGACAAAATTAGTTTCAAAAATGAAAATAATTTTTTTATTTTATAAAAATTTAGAATACGGTTAATAAATTTTAAAATATAATTGATAGCAATAAGGAATAAATTTTTACTTTTTTTATAGATTATTAATGATATAATTAATTTATATATAATTATTATAATAAGTTTAAATTTAATTTAAATATTTAATAGATTAATCCAAATAATATTCGATCGATTCATTTTTATTCATATTATTTTTTCATTTGAAATAAATTTTAAAATAATAGAATTTAATTGAAATTTTTTATTTTATATAAATTAATAATGAAATCAAATTAATTTATTTATAATTTATCCTTATTATTTTTTAAACTAAATATAAGTATTATGCTTATAAATAATAATAATTTTTATGACATTGAATATATATTTTTGAAACCATTATTAATATTTTTAATAATATTTAGGATCTAGTCTTCGTAATTTTTTACCATAAAAGACAATGTCAACTAAGATGAATTTTTTTAAAAAAAATTAACAAAATAATATAATAATTTTTCTAATAATAATATAAGAATATTTTAAGAATGCTCGTAAAATTGTTGCTTTAATATTACTGATGCAATAATTTGATAGCCATTTAAAATTGATAATCTAAGATCCAGAAAAGAAAAGGTTCGACTTTACAAGAGGTCTTTGTACTAAAAATAAAACTTAGTTTATGAGGAGGGTGTCTCCCTTTTTTATTCCACCTTTCCCTTGGCGTGTCACCAACCTTTCTGCCACAGGATCACACTTGCTGTCATATGGGTCCATACGTACGGATAATGTGGCGACCCTCTCTGTGTCAGGCGGCCATTTAATTCCCTCCAACGCGTGAGTGGACAGGATTACGAAGTGACCAGACCTATTGTCCTTTCTTCTCATGACAGGGTTAGAGAGAAGGGGACTGATCCAGGTGGAGATTCGGTTTTAGGGCCCACTGGGCTGGGTCGGTCTGACTGGGGTCTGGATGGACTCTAGTCTTAAGGCTGAGTGGGTTGGTCCTGATTCATTCAAGAGACCGGAGGGCTTTTAAGTGATGAGTTGTCGTTATGGGTCTGACCCCAGATCGGGATGGAGAAATCTAGCAGTCATAAAAAATTATTGTATAAAATTTTAATCTCTTTACCATATAATAATGTATTTTAATAAATAGCTTATTATATTTTATAAATCTATAATTTTAATCTCTTTACCCTAAGCCATTCTCCATTAAATTAATGAATAAGGTTTGATGTATGGTTAATGATGGTAGTGAGGTCCAGCTTCAAGTAATTAGTCATTTGATTATTTTGGTAAAATAAAATTGAGAGCAATGTCATATTTCTGTTTAAGCTAACCTCAAAGCCTCTTGGCTGCAAAAATAGCAATCTTTCTCATCTCAGCTTGCAAAACCTCACCAACAACCTTTCTTATCTTGGCTTCAAATTGATTCATGGGTTCATAGAGTTTAGAACTATTTGACTTGATATTTGTGTTGTGAAATATTGGAAGTGTCAACTAAATATTTTAAGAGTTCAATGTGTTGATAATTTATATCAATTTATTGAAGTTTTGATGACTCGTTAATCTGTACGAGTTTTGACGATCCGTCAATTTATATCGAGGATCTGTTGAAAGTTTTGTCGACTTATTGTAAGTCTTAATGATTTGTTTATCCATCACTAGAACCGAGTAGTATTCAGTTTAAATCGAAAAAATTAATCGAACCGAATCGATTTAAAAATTTGATTCAGTTTTTTATATATTTCGGTTCGGTTCGGTTTTTAATTTCAAAAATTTCGATTATTTCGGTTCGATTCGGTTTTGATCAGAAAAAAACCGAAAAAATCAAACCGAACCGATTAGTGATAATAATATATTTTTTTAATAATATAGAGAAATTAAATCATATTAAGATTAAAATATTTTAATTAAATTTTAAAATATTAAAAATAAAGTGTAAAAAATAAAAAAACTATTAAAAATCGAAACCGATCAAATCGAATTGAATCGAACCGAATCAGACCGGTTCAGTTCGATTCGATTTCTGACCAACATCGGTTCGGTTCGGTTTTCATAAACACTAAAATTTCGATTTTTAGTTTATTCGGTTCGGTTCGATTTTAAACCGAACCGACCGAATGCCCACCCCTATCCATCAGGATATAAAGCTTGATTTGTATTTAAATATTTTAAATTTTTTTATTATTTTCAGGCTTGATTTATATTTTTTTTCAATAAAAGTGGAAAACTTTCCTTTTTAAATTATATGTTTCTCCGTTTTCATATAAAATAAAAAAAAAAAAGTTTAAAATACGAGAGCTGGTGATAGAAAAATAGGCAATAAAATCTAAGTGTGATAATACTTTTACTTGATGAATCTATAGACCTAACTTTTAAATGTATTGATATGTTTTGAGATATTCATGAGGTAAATCACTATTTTTAAGTTTAAATTAACCTTAAAATTGAAAATCTTTTAATCCCTAATTTGGTTACTCTTTATATGCTCTAAACAAGAAATCACACAAATAAAATATTTTTTTAAAAAAATTATATATATATATATTTAAAATCATTGAACATCACTTGCATTTTTTTTAAAAAAAAAAGAAAAGAAAAGAAAAATGAGGTATCTCCGTTTTGAAAATTGTTACCTTCCTCCGTCACAAGCATCAAAACTCAAAAGAGAACTCCACCTACCCAATTTATGCCATGTTTGGTTAGAGCGGAAATTTGCAAGGAAGGAAAAGGTATATGAGAAAAAGGGGATAAAGAGTGAAACAATAACCTTTGGCTCTGTTGTTTGGTACGAATGTAAGGGGATTAAATAAAAGATTAAAACTTTAAATTTACCCTTAAATAGTTAAATTATATATATTAGGAGTTAAAAGTATTAAATTTAATATTTTTATTTAAATTTATCTATAAATTATTATTAAAAAATCAAATAAAATCAGAAAAACTAATTAGAATGTAATTCACACACTAAAATTCTGATAAACTATAACTTTATTTATTTTTTAAATAATAATTTAAGATAAATTTGGATTAAAAAATAAATTTTTATATTTTTAATTCCGTTTTATATAATTCAAAGAGAAATTTAACTTTTTTTATTTACATACGAAATCTATTAGTATTAATATTAAGGATAAAATTACGATTAGAAAATAAATGCTGGATTTTTTAACAAATTTTTTTAAGCAAACATAAGAAATTATATATTTCTGAATCAAAAGCTATTAATTAAAAAAATTATAAATCGATGAAGGGGAAGGATTAGTATTTATATATATCTATTTGATTTCATTGAACAAAAATTAAATTTATTTTATCACTTTATCCTTATCAAATAGCTTAAATTACCTTTTTTTTTATTTTAAGGATATATTATAAAAAATAAAAATTTCATTTGACTTATCTCATCCATTTTTTTATTTTCTACACAAAATAGAAAGAAAAAAAATTTTGAGGAAAAATTAAAAGGTCATTTTCCTTGGCTTCATTTGTTTGCAAAATATACTTTTAGTATATATAAGATTTTTCAGTGTTTAGAGTGTTTAAAAAAAAATAATCAATAAAAAATATTTGTATAGATAAAAAAATTTAATATATATATATATATCTTTTAAAATTTTCACATTTTAAAAATTTTATTAATATTATTTATTTTCTTGTACATAATCTTACTTGTATCTTTTCTCTTTTAATATATCAATTTAATATAGAAAACAAGTATTTTCTTAAATATGATTTTTGAAAAATATTATTTACGTATAAAATATTTTCATTAAAACAGGCCTCAAAAGAAAAAAAAATAAAATTTTACATCTTTCACTTAAAATAAAAAATTCGTAACATTCTATTTAGACGCTTGGATTATTAAAAGTGAAATTAAGCGTCAGAATCATTATCTCTCGACACCGATTGCCTCACTTTTTCTTTTGCAGTTTTATAGATTCACGCAATATCATATAGAATGAATATATTTTAATATTTTTAGATTAATTTAAATTTTTAAAAAATATTTTTAGTATAAAAAATATAGAATGAATTTTAATATTAATTTTACAAGTTCATTTTAGTTACACTAATATTTTCAAAAGACAAAATGTCATAGAATTATCTTTTTTAATAAAATTTAAGTGAGTAAACAAATATGTGAGTAAAAGAAAACGTTATTTCCTTAGCATTCATGTTCTCTGAATCCCATTTCCTTCCAAACAAACAGAGTGTTATGCTTAGGCTTGTAAGGGCAGCCACCAGCCGTTTCCTCGTCGGCTCCACCTACCCCATAAATTTTCATTTTCCCTTTTAAAAGAAAAAATCGTTAGGAGAAGAGGGTAGGTGGCCACTGACTTGCTACACCTTAACAACAACCACCCACACCACCAATTTGTACCAATTGCCCAAATCTCAATACCCACCATTTCCAATCATTTTCCCTTTCCTATTTAGGTTTTTGGTGATCAATTCGGTACTTGTTCAATGGCTTCTTCTCTTGCATCCAAGTCCTTCTTTGGGGCTTACCGGCTTGATGGTTCTTCCTCGCTCTCCGACGTCCGGGACTTATCTGTTTCTTCAGTCCAGATTTCCTTCCGCCCACGAGCCCCCAAGAAGCTCCGTGAGTCATGCGTTTTTTCTTGCATAATTTCCTTCGTGGGTATTAGCTATTAAGTAGTTTGTAGTCTGATTGTAGTGAAGTAGAGTAATTTTGAAAAGCAGTTTCTTTTTTTATTGTGTATTCTGATGTGAATTTCAAGTTTTTCTGTTGTTGCATTCCTCCAGTTTGATTATTGAAACCTTAAAAGAATTGGCACAGGACTGTCTCTCAAGAGAAAAAAATATATTGGTAATCCACAAAATATAAGGAAAAAATATTTTTTTTGTTCTTTTAATTTCGAATTGTTACAATTGAGCATTATGGTTTACTTCTATAAGCTGTTTGTATAAATATATTGGCCTCATCTAGGACTGGAGAAGTTCTACCTATACCCGGGCTGTACACCCTAACACTATGAAAATGACCAGCATTTAGATAGAATCCAGTATGATTGTAGGTAATATGTCATTTATGGATTGGACAGCCGGTGTAGGCAAGAACTAGGGGCTTGCTCTTTATTTGTATAACTTGAGATTTATGGTTCTTGTAAATTATCTAGTACAGTTATTGAAAAAGTTTGTGATGCATTAGTTGAAACTTTCACTTACTGTTTCACTGTTGCTTTTGTTTATATTTCTCTTTCTCAAAAAGTTATGTTTGTTGGTTTCTAGACTGTATTCTATGTGTGCTAAAGATGATTGCTTTTAGACAGTTGTGATCTTTGTGGTTGTATCAACAAGGCTTACCATTTGAATTTTTGGATGTTGGGTGGTTGTCCATGGACTCAGGGCATGTTGTACAAAACTTAACACTACACGCTATACATCTGAAATGTGTCGAAATGGCAACTAAATTTGGCCACAGTAGCTTCAATCAAGAAAGTGATGTTTTGAACTTTTCATTGTCATGGAAAGCTTGATTAAGATGAGAAAGTTCTTGTTTTAAAGGAAAAATTGCATGGGAGAGAGGAATAGACTGGTATTTGAGAGAGAGAGAGAGAGAGAGACTTATTTTACCTTTAACTATGTGATATCTACTTGAAAATATAGTTTTTTTTTCTTTTTATGCTTTTTTACAACCATGTGAAGCCCTTCACCAATGGTGGTGCTAATCCTGGTTATAGTTGGCAGCATCCACTTAAAAGCATGTGGGCTCTTTTTATTTTGTCTGTTGGAGCAGTGTTGTTAGAATTGTACGGTTGTTCATATCAAATGACTAACCTAATGGAATGAATCTAATGGTGAATAGTAAGTAGCCAAGAATGTGACAAGAATTTCATGAATCGAAAGTGAATCAGGATAATCATTGGGAATTGATAGATTTAGATTCACAAAGAGAAAGGTAACAAATGGCCAAACTCAAAAAAAAAAAAAAAAAGGAAAAAAGACAGAACATCTAAGAGAAAGACAACAAATTAATGAAAAAGAAGGGGCAAATGGCCCACAATGGTTTTGATTATTATTATTTTTAAAATTTTAACTTGCTAGTATATGAAACTATGAGCTTGGCTGTTCAAAGTCATCAGCTTTACCTTGGTTTTATGTTTAGTATATGGTTTTGAATTAAAATACATATATAATTACTTATAATTGAATTTTTAATACCTTTTGGTAAAATTAATATATGTATATATATATTAATATTTTCAATTGATTTTATATATATTTATATATATATATAGTATTTTCAATTGATTTTTCAAAATTTGTACTGGATCTTATGATTCGATTCTCGATTCAACAACTGTCTTGGAGATTTCTCTTTAGCTTATTAGAGTAGAGGGATGCTACACCCACCTTTGCATATAAGCATCCTGAGATTTGAGCTTTGAGCTACTTGGGCCTTTAGTCAATTTTGTGTAATGAACTTTGTCTCCAATTCCATTGATTTGTTGAATTTAACAAACTCTAGGATATGCTTCCTGACATTTTGCCTTCTCCACAACAGAAATACATGCAGCAGGGAGTACATATGGTACTTACTTTCGTGTTACAACTTTTGGAGAGTCTCATGGAGGTGGTGTTGGTTGTATCGTTGATGGATGCCCTCCTCGTATCCCTCTCTCAGAAGCTGATTTGCAAGGAGACCTGGATAGGAGGTAATTTGAGACTTTGAGAGTATGTTGTAGAAGTAGGGATCCTTGCACCTTTTGTTGGAAAGCCTGTTAAGTGTGATTACTTTGTGCCAGTGAAAACTGATAAATAACTCTGTATTTGGAAATACAAAGAGTCTGTTGTATAATATTTTATGCTAGTCTCATGATCTTTTATATTATGATGCATATTTCTTTCAAAGGAATAACAATTTGAGTTGTGCAGGAGGCCAGGTCAGAGTCGAATTACCACCCCTAGAAAAGAGACTGATACATGCAAAATATATTCAGGTGTCTCGGAAGGTTAGTTTTTCGCTGACATTATTAGTCTTTGTCTTTTGTTTTAATTTTGTTCCATCCAGCTAAGACAAATTGCTGTTTGTATTCTCTATTGATGGACTGGTGCATGTTTATTGATTGCAGGAGTGACTACCGGAACACCCATCCATGTATTTGTACCAAATACAGATCAAAGGGGACATGTGAGTTTGTAATGTAGATGCTTATATGATACTGGGTTCAAAAATTGAGAATCTATGTGACAGTGTGACATATTGATTGAAAATACTTCCATCATGCTTTTTTCTTCTATGATTGTGTAATATTTCACTTACCAATTCAGACAGGTTTTGTCTGTAGCTTTTGGCACTCCTTCTTGGGTGTTTTTATTCTCTCTCTCTCTCTCTCTCTCTCTCGCTCTCTCTCTCTTCATTTTTGAAACAATGTTTTCCTGGTATTATTTTGTGCATGATGGTGTTTTTATGTGGGGTAATAGCTGAATTTGAGGATATATATTTATACCTTTATGTGAGAGAATATGGTTATTCGTCTGCTACATTAACTGCAATACAAAAGTGAATTCAGTAATGACTTAGGTGATAGGGTATCCTTTAGAGATTGACCGAGTTATTCGAGTTTCAGATAATATAATTAATACTAGAGAAGTGTGTATATATGTGGTCTACATTAGATTCAGTTAATACCTTTTTTGTTGTTTCTGGTATGCTTAGGTTTAATAGTAATATCATTGGATTGTCAGGATTACAGTGAAATGTCGGTAGCTTATAGGCCATCTCATGCAGATGCAACTTATGACATGAAGTATGGTGTCAGATCAGTCCAGGTAATTTCTTTAAAAAATCATAACAAACATTATTAGCTTCATTTTTAGGAGATGCAGATTTATCGGGACCTAATTTATGAACTCCAATTTCTAATTGAAGGGTGGGGGTAGATCTTCAGCAAGAGAGACCATTGGAAGAGTTGCACCAGGAGCTATTGCAAAGAAAATTCTCAAGCAATTTTCTGGAACTGAGGTATATTTGTTCGTTTTGATTGAGGTTTGAGGAAGTGCACTGACTCCCCTTTTATTTTTTTTTTATCCTGTAGGAGGGATGGGTGTTTAATTAATCAGTAATTGAGCATGCATGGAAGATTCCTTTTGTTCCTTAGTTCTGTGCATATTTATGCTTATCTGCGTGACTTCTTTTGACTAATCTCTATGTGCATTCATTTATTTACTAATTAGCAGTTCAATGATTTGTGGATACTGCATTTAATACTTTGCCCTTGGAACATGGATATGACACTTGTATATGAAGATAATATAAGAAGACTATTGTCAGGACTTTCTGTCTTTGCAATGTGGTATAATGATATTCACTAACTAACTAATAAATAAATCTATGAGTATGCCGTGTTTTATCGAATTGTTGGATATTATAATATTTGTAGCTCATAATAATTCAAAATTTATGAAGCTTTCATTTGTTGCGCAATAGTTAGTGAAATTATGTTATATGAAGTCATCTTGTATTTTTACCTGTGATATTTTGGTTTTTAGATTGAAAAAAGAAAGTCCAAACATTTAATAGGAATCTAATATGTGTCCTGTGATTTGCAAGATATTGGATATATTACATTACTGATGCATACTTCAATTATTGTATGCGTCCAAAGCTGTCGCAATTAAATCGGACCTATCAATGTGTTTAAATTTGATGTTATGAGTTTTCAAATGATGGTAGTAACCTTAACCTCACTTCCATTATTTATGATACACCAGGCTCATAATTTTTTATCATAGGTGTTCATCCACTGGATGTAAGAAGCATTGGGACTGCTTATAATGGTGGTTTGTCATGATTTTTAATTTTTTTTATCTATTTTATCAGATGATAAGGTCACCCATAAGAGTCTGCTGCTATTGCAAGTCTGTTATATGATTTTCATTTGCTACAATGCCTTGTTTTCAGATTCTTGCTTATGTATCTCAAGTTCACAAGGTGGTACTTCCAGAGGACCGGATTGATTATGAGTCTTTGACACTTGATCAGGTATAAGCTGCTGCTACTTTTTAGGTTTTCGTAGTGGGTTTCCCAAAGGAATAATTATTGAGGAACTAGTCTTTTGACTTGCTGACTTTGTAAGAGGGTTTGCCTATTTGGAAGTGTCAATGATTTAGCATACCAAGCACATATATTTCATTTCCTTATGTGCAGAAGAAGCCTACTGAACAATGTCTCTCATAATTAAGAACCTGGATTTGTAGCATGATTAACACTTCTATCCCCATGAATCCTATTTAAGGTTGTCTCCTGATGCTGTAATTTAGACCGTCACCAACTCGCTTAATTCTAGAAAGACTAATTCCCTCTTTGTGGAGAATGGGGATTCTTTGTAATATGTTCTTCTAGAAGCTGGTTAGAGTATTATGATAGGATTGAACTCCCATTTTACTTGGAAGAGAACATCATATTAATGATAATATTTGCACTGACAGCTACTAAGAAACCAAGCCTTTTATTTTCAAAGGAGTAGGCTGATTGATATAATTGATGATCTAAATGAAAGGCGCTTTTGCTTTTGATTGATTATGAGTTTAAGCATGCATTTACTTGGAGTTTTGTATATATTAGATGCCTGAAGCCAATAACATTACACCGGTAACCAGAGTTTATTATGCACCCATGTAGCTGCCTGATGGCATGAATGTTGGTCGCAAAGTGGTCATAGCATGGTGACTGTAATGTTAGTGCTTTTTTTTTCCTATTTGGTGTAAATATATTGTTTGGCTTTTATTGGATACTTCTTTCACTCTTTAAAATTGTTTTGATCTGACATATTTGTTACCTTACATTTTGATGTCTTGGTGAAAATTATTATTTTGACAGCTTTTTCTTCATTTAGATCAGAACAATTTCTATACATTTATTTATTTATTTCAACTTGTATAATATTGTGGCAGTCTCATTACTGTCTTAGTCTTCACTTTTCAGGTCTTGAGGATGACTAATTATTTGTGATATCTCTCGTTTTTGTCCTCTAATTTGTTCCAAATTTTCCTGAGGAAATTTGGAGTTAGTTTTGTTTGCACTTTATTTTCAATGTCTTTCTGCTCATAAATAGCCATTAGCCTGACTATGAAATGCATAAAAACATTAACAGATAGAAAGCAACATCGTTAGGTGTCCGGATCCTGAATATGCTGAGAAGATGATTGCTGCTATTGACACAGTCCGAGTGAGAGGGGATTCTGTTGGTGGAGTGGTCACATGCATTGTAAGAAATGCTCCACGTGTAAGTTTTAACCATCTCTCTCTCTCTGTCTTGTTTGAATGTTTTTGTGCTTGAGCCAGTTCACCTGGGCATGCAAACACGAGTGCCCGTATTCTAGTTCTTGGCTAGTTTATAAGGGCATTTATTATTTGTTGGTGGGTGCGTAGGTGTCTCTTGATCAATGGTTGATGTATCATGAGTCAGTTTCTTCATCTCTTAAACTTATGATAATGCCTTATTTTTTGAATTTTCTGCAAGTATTTGCTCGTGATTAAAATCAGTAGTTGCATGGCAGGGGCTTGGTTCACCAGTCTTTGACAAACTTGAAGCTGAGCTGGCTAAAGCTGCCATGTCGCTACCTGCAACAAAGGGCTTTGAATTTGGCAGTGGATTTGCAGGTTAGGCATTTTGGGTACTCTGAAGTGCGTTTGGCTGCTATTTTCTTTACTTGAGCTTGTTTGGCCAAATGACCGTAGAATGATAACTCATACTGCTATCATCTGCATCATATTTCTTTTTAATTGTGTTGAGTGGAATCTTCATTGTAATTTGAGTCAATAAATCCTTGCAGGCACTTATATGACTGGCAGTGAACATAATGATGAATTTTATGTGGATGGACATGGAAAAATCAGGACGAGAACCAATCGTTCTGGTGGTATACAGGTGTGTTTATTCAGATTTGATCTGTTTGCTTTCTCAGTTGGGTTAAATTAATGGCATAATCTTAGTTGAGCATTGTGGTTTGTTGAGACTTTACCATGTGAATGAGCAGGGAGGAATATCCAATGGTGAAACCATAAACATGAGAATAGCTTTCAAGCCAACATCTACAATAGGAGTAAGTTGTTTGTTCGTTTGTTTTTTTTTTTTTTTATAACCTCTCTCTCTCTCTCTCTTTGTGAATACAACCAAAATTGTGCATTCGAGCATGAATATGCATATCTGAAGGAAGTTGCTTGTCATCTTTGTAATTCATGCAAGGATCATCTTCGTAATAATGTTCTGGTGCATGCTCGATAAAGTCCTAATGGGTTGGTAACTTTATGGTTGAACTTGTCCATGTCCCATATGTCAAAATATTTTTCTTAAGGTACTGGTGGAAGGCACAGGATTAATAGTTGTGGATTTCTTCTATCCACCTAGCGCTTATAGATGTATGTCACGGTGCTGAGCTGCTTGTACTGCTCTTATAGGTTTATCTTGTTTCCGAACAGGAGATCATTATTTTTTGGGCATAATTTCATCAAACATTTGTCTTTACAATGTATGGTTGAAATTTTCAAATGTTTACATATGATAACTTTTTTCAATATTTTTGCAGAAGAAACAACATACCGTGACCAGAGATAAAAAGGATACAGAGCTAATTGCCCGTGGTCGCCATGATCCTTGTGTTGTCCCTCGAGGTAAGCCTAATCAAATAATCGTATTACCTTGGGTCTTTTTTCGGAGTTGTAGCATTATCCTTTTCTCTCATGTGCTGGAAGTGAGTTACAAAGAGATTAATAACCCTTCACCAGTGGTTATAAAATCCTTGCTAGGGTTGGAAATAAGAATTTTTGTTGAGAGTGTGTGTTGATTGATCTGATGATAATGCAGCGGTGCCAATGGTAGAAGCCATGGTGGCCCTGGTTCTGGTTGATCAATTGATGGCACAACATGCTCAGTGTCATCTGTTTCCCATCAATCCAGAGTTGCAAGAATCGATCGAGTTGCCAAGTGTTGAGGCATTCAACATGTCAATTTGAAAGGCGACCAAGGTGGTTGTAACATATTTTTCATTCTGGGTTTAGCTTTCTTTTTCCTTAAAAGATTGTGAGAATGAGACACTTCCATAGACATGATAATACAAGTTTGAGGCCTTAATTTTCCTATGTTTGAGTGTTGTAATTCCTCAAATTGTAGGGTTAATGTCTTATGTTTGTTGCACTTCAAACAGATATTCTATTGTTTATTTACAAATAAATCTTGTCCAAAGCGTAAAGCTTGTGGGAATTTTTTGTTTATTTATTTTTTTCTGAACTTGTTCAAGCAATGTAAACAGATACCTCCACTTTCCCAGCTGACCAAGCAACAAAGCTTGGAGCTCTATTTCTCAATTCCTTATCCTGACTTTCATTTCTTAACAATCCAAATTATAATTCTTGTGACTCATATTTCAAGCTTATAGAATAAAAAATTTGGTAAAAGTTCAATTTAATTAATTTTTTTTAATTTTTTTTTTATTTAGAAGGAAGGAATACAATCTTTTTAATTTTGAAAATTTTTATTTTAAAAGAAATAAAATTCTTGTATTATTTTGTAAAAAATTATTTAAATTTTTTTTATAAAATAAATTATGCTATTGTGAGAGATAAAGATTTTGAAATCGGTTAATTTAGTGTATAAGAGTGTGAAATTAATTAAGATTTTTTGACATACATTTATATTAAACTGTAAAATAATGTAAATGTATATTATATATTAATTATATTTAAATATCATGTTCTAAAAAAAAAAAATAGTAAGCAACTATAGATAGTCCCACATTAATATTCTCTCTTTCTTCTTCTTGTCATTTTTCAATTATACTTTATTTTATATTTGAGACATTTGAATTGTACTACCAACTTGTTGATTATCCTAATAATAAATAATCTTAATGATAAATGTTATAATTATTACTCATAATCTATTTATAATTTTGAAAAATATTTTACTAACTATAATGGGATAAATATTTTTCTATAATCAATGTTACTCCTAAATTAAATAGGGTTTGTAATTAGATTAGAATCGAGAGTTTTAATGATATAATTACTACAAAATTAATCTAAAATAAAATTACTGATATATAATGGTTTAAAAATTGAATTATTTATAATAGATAAAAAGTGTTGCTAATATTGTAGTTTTATTAGACATAAAACAAATTATTTATATTGACATGCGTTATTATATGAAATTGATAATCGCTAGGTCCTTTTCCCTTTCAGATCGAGTTAGAGCCCATGATAGCATAGGTCGGCCCAGAGTTTAGAGCGCCTCAAGGAAAGCCTGCCCACAGGAATGGACCGGGATTTGAAGACATCAGCCAACCTGAACCACCTTCGAGTCCAAAACTTGCTGTGTTGAAACCAGCCCCGTGATGAGACTCAAGGATGGACAGCAGGCCCGGTCTTTTCGCAACCCTTCTTGCACGCGCTCTATGGAAATTAAATGATCGTCTGACATAAGTAAGGGGAACTGACACCACCGTGCGTACGGAGCTGAATGATAGAGATAGACATCATGTATCAGAGATGCCATTAGACGTCATGGTGAAAAAAGGAAAAAAATAAAGAGAGAAACACCCTCTCTCAAGCCAAATTTATTAAACTATTGTAAATCTTATTTTTTCTAGATCACAGTGTATCAGTAATAAAAATTAATTTTTTTATAAAACTTTAAATTTTATCAAAATTTAAATTATTATTTTAATATTATTAATATAATAATTTCATAATTATTACTAAAATATTATTGTATAAACTCTAAAATACAGTATTAAGTAATCAACTTTTATCTATCCGAATGTTAGGATTATGATATATTTGTATTTTAATACTTAAACTCCGTTTGTTTTAGGAGAAAATATTTTTTATATTTTTTAACTTTTTAAATTACTAAAAAAGTTTAATAAAAATAATTTTTAATAAAAAAATAGATCATTTAAAAAAAAAAAACAACTCTTTTGAGAAAAAAAAACAATTTTTACACTATTTTTATTAAATAATATATTTGCTACAAAAAATTTAATTTAAATTAGAAAATTTTAATTGAATTAGATTTTTTTTCTAATCATTTTTGTTTCGAATAACAAATTTTAATATCTTTTTAATTTAAAAAATTTTATTTTAAATAAGTTGATATTTTATAATGAATCCATTTTTTTAAAAGATATATAATGTCAAATAAAGAGTTAAAGTAATTAAAATAAAGCAGAGATAATTTATAATGATATTAATTTGATTTAAATCAATTCAAATAAACTTTAAATTTATTTTTTATTTGATTAAAATAATTAATTTAAATTATTTAATAATATTAAATTAAAATTTATATATCATCCATTGATAATGCAGGATTTTTTTCGTGTGAAGCAGGCAACTGAATATTAAATTAATTATAATAAAAAAAAAGATAACCCTTCAATAATTATAATAATAAAAAATAAAGTAAATATTCCATTAATAAAGTCAGGTCTCTCTCAATTCTACACATAATTCCCATCCATATCACTTCTAAGATAGAGCTCTGTCTCTAATTTTATATTTATTTTTAGCATAATTAATTTATATAAAATTTTTTAATGTGATTCTACTTATAATATCTCATTAAAAGTTAAATGGATTACATAAATATTAAATTATTCATAAGAATAACAAATTTTAAAAATAGAAATATAAAATTATTTATAATTTAAAATAAATATAAAATTATATTATATTATATATATATATATATATTATGCTTAGATCGAAGGCGACAAATTCATAAAAAATTATTCAATTAATTTTTTAATTAATTATTTTTTTAGAAAAAATTTAAAGATTAAAATATAATATCTCTCAAATTTATTTATCACCGGGTTAAATCTGTGAGTGCTTTAATTAATTTTTATATTTAGTTTTTTTAATTCAAAAAATCATGTTATAGAAATAAAAAAAAATTATCCCTTCTGTTTCAAATTTAAAAAATAGAATAATTTCAATTAAATTGATTTTTTTGGATTCTAAAATGAAATAATTTAATTTCTTTTAATTTAAAAAATGAAAATAATGCATAATTATATAAGGATTTAATTGAAAATTTTATTTTATGTAAATGAGTTATTCAAAATAGGGAAATAAAATATAGTGTAATTTTATGAGAATTGAATTCATTTATTTTCTTAAAAGGAAACTATAAATTATGTTATATTATAAAGAAGAAAAAAAAAGAGTGATACTTACAAGTTGAATATTTAATTTCATCCATATACTTATTCTCTCTGTTTGGAATTAAGAATTTAAAAATTTTATAAAAATATAGTGAACTAATTTTATTATTTAAAATAAAAAATTATTTTTAAAATTCAAAATATTTTGATTTTATAAAAAATTGACATCTTAAGAATTCTAATGAACGAATGGTCATATTAAATTCAGCCCATGTTTAACTTTTGATCTGAATTAGTCAAAAGTTTTAATTTAAACTCATTTAAATTCAAAAGTTTTAATTTTTTTTAATTTAAAATATTATTTTAAATATATTAAATTATAAATGATTTGATAAGAATTTATTTAATTTTTTCTGTAAAATGAATCATTTAAAAAAAAAAAGAATAATAATTATATTGAATAAATTCTCAAATCAATGATAGTTATGTATTATGAGAGTATATAAATATGCTTGGATTAACAATAATATTCTGTTAATTATATAAAATGAGATTTATTTTTTGTAATTTATGAAAAAGCGTAAAAATATAAAATATTAAATGTATTTAATAATATTTGCTTTTTTAAGTCTAATTTAATAATGGTGTTGCTTTAGCTCTCAAGCTACGTAATGGATTTTTTTTTAAAAATAAAATTATTTAATTTTTAAAAAAATTATTATTTAATTCTTATGTGTTACCATAGTTTCTATATTATTTAAAATATATTAAAATATCAACAAAATAATATTTTCGTTATTTTTTCATTAAAAATAAATAAAAAATATGTGAAAATTTTTTTAAAAATCTAATTTTAGTCGTAAATAAATTTTTTTATTTAATACACGAGTATTTTTATTTTTAATATGTTTTTATTATTAATAAATTAATTCTTATATTTTTAAAAATTTATTAAAATATCTTTATTTTTTTTAAATCTATTAAAATATTTTTTTATCAATAAAATAATTACTACTATTTCTCAGAAAAAGAAATATTATTCCTTTTTTTCTTTGTAAAAAGGAAAAAAAAATTTAATTTTTTACTATATTTTTAACGGCACAAAGACATAAATAAATCGAAGGCTATTTTATCAGTTGAAAAAAAATATTTTAATAAATTTTTGAAAATATAATAAGAATATTTAAAAATTAAATAATAAATTTTCTTTTTTTTTTTTTTATTAAGAATGAAAATGGACATGATACCCGTGATTGTGTTATTTTTAGGTATGTGCATTTTTGGAAAAAAGCTTTACTAAGAATCTTTAAAAAAAAATATAAATGAGAATAAAATCTAAAATTTTTAATACATTTTTATTTTAATAAAAAAAAAGATTTTTTCTGTCAAATTAGTTTTTAATCTGTTTTAGAAATTGCTTAAACGGAATTGAATTTTAAATTCGTAAAAACATTTAAAATGAGAAAAATAGAGATTATTACTAAAATATAAATAGTTTCTCTAAGTTAACATATTATAATGCTAATTTTTTTAAAGAAATTATCTATAGTCTTGAATATCTAAAATTTAATAAGATAAAGAAAAACTAAATACTAATTACTCTCTATTGGTCTTAGAAAAATAAAATATCATTTTTTATAAAATTTTAAAAAATATTATTAATATAGTTAAACTAATAAACTTTATTCAGCCTTTTTTAATATATTCTCAACTAATATTATTGAAATTCATAAATTTATTTTTATGGCTAATTCATAAAATTTTTTTCAATATTTAATACACAAAAATTTGCCAATAATATAAATAAGAGAACAAGAGAAAAAGCCAAACAGAAAAATTCAAAAATAAACAAGCATCATCAGCCATTTTCATCACCATTCTTTTACCACCAAACAATCATAATAACATCATCAAACATCTCTTCAAAACACAAATTCACATGGAGGGCCCTCAAATCATCTTATAGAGATTAACCCAAAAAAAAAACCAGAAAAGAGAAGCTTTGGCCCCTCCATCTATGATCTATCCCATTCTCAGGAGCTGAGGTTGGTTTGGTTGAAAAGAAACATGAAGAAAAAGAGGGGAAAAAATAAAAAATAAAAATAAACAAGGTCAGTCTGAAAAAGAACCATGGCTGTTCATCTGGGTTCTTTCTTGAGAAAGTAGCCCACCACTCCCACTCAAGTTTCTTGAGAAAAAGGTTGAAAAGGACCAGATAAAGAAAAAAAGAAAGCAGGTAATAGTAATAATAACAATAAGGAAATGGAATGGGAGATATAATATATTAATGGAAACAGTAGGTTTCTTAATTGACATGAAAATATTCAGACCTGATACCTGGCCTGTCGGTTGACCTTCAAAAGCTTAAAGAACTCATAATAATGGTTTTTTTCTTTGTTTGTTTCTTGGTTCCTTGCCAATGTAGAAAAGTGGAGTGGACACCACAATGCTTATCTTCTGGCAGGCAAAGTATCCCACTCAGATATCTTCAATCCTTCATGTTGTCCTTTCCTTTCACCCAATCTTCACTTTCAAAAGTAAAAGCTGCTATATATATATATATATATAATCTTTTTCCCCTTCTTCCTTTGTTTTTCTTTCTCTTATACATATGCCTGCATTTCAAATGCAGAAATTTAGTTAGAAAAAAAGATGGGAAGTGCAAAAGATTAAAGAAAGATTTATCATGTATGAGTGGAATGAAACTAAAGAGAGCAAGAAGCACAAAGTTCTAGATCTCCTAGTCCAATGCCAATTCTTTTGACCCTTCTGGACTTTTCAAACATATCACAAAGCAAAGGCAAAAGGCACAAACCAACTACAATTCATCATCATTCTTTCATTTGTTATCACAAAGCAATAGCAAAAAGCACAGACCAACTACAATTCATCATCACTCTTTCATTTGTTATTACTTTTTTTTCTAAAAAAAAAAAAATCTTAGCACATTAAAAATAATGCAACTTACAAAAAGAATTCATGAAATTCACTTGAAAAGTGGGAAATGATTTTTCCCAATACGCTATTTTTAATGCATAATGCACCGAGCAAATTACTTTTCTAAAACTCATTAGTATGGAAATGTGCACTTGGGTATATTTACTTAGTACTAGGAAACTTACAAATATAGTTTATAATGAATCATAAGCACAGGATTAAAGCACATCAGAATCAAACAAAATTTAGCACTTAGCTCTATCCTTATTGTGAAATGGGGATGGTTGCTTTGTTCTACCAAAGAGAATTTATTGGCTGGAGAATTTCCTCCCATTTACGCAAGATTATAATGTTGAAAAAGTACAGAGTACCATAATAATACATTTGAAAGACACAGGCAACTATACTAAATTAAGTTGAAGACAACGGAAAGGTAACATTTGATGTGACTATATACCATTAATGCCCTTGATCTAAGGGTTTACAGGTAATAAGTGTGATTTTGTGATCACAAAAGCAAGAGATGGTGTTTGGTTTTATAGGCTATGTATATAGATGTGGGTGAGCACTCCTTGGGACTTGAGAGGAAAAGAATTCAGCTTTGCCCCTAACAGAAAAACAAAATAAGGTCACAAGATAACTACTTTTTAAAGGTCCTACAAATATATGCCTTTTGGTTGCATATCTTCATATATAAATGACCAAAAGGCTAAAGGAAAACAAAGGTTTTGTTCCATAAAATGACCAAGATGCCCTTAATCTATTGCAATAATCAGTGTCGGTAGACCGACAACAATAAGGCCAGTCTTCCCACAAATCCTGTGTATAGTCTTGCATTTCAAAGACTTTTCTGTTGAACAGGAATATAAGAAGATCTACAGCAACTTAGAATAATTACGCGCTAATCAAAGCAAGGAAAATGACAAGACTGAACCCACGAGGACACAGTACATGACAAATTCTTTTGCCTCCTCATCGTGTTTACTTTGGCTGATGTCTATTTGTTTTAGACAGCTAATGTGCCAACATTTGATAAATAAGAAAATAACCAGAAGAAATGGGTTTTGATGATATGGTGCTATACAATGAGCTAAATAGAGAGGAAACAGGATAAAGAAATGCATAAGCAAATTTATCCATTTCATTTGGGCACAGTAGGTGTCAATGTGGAGACATTTCATTCCTGGAAAAAGGGAAATTTAGATTCCAAGTAATGATCATTCCTTGAACTAGTGTTTTTGTACATATAGCTTCAAGCTTCAAGCTTCCTACTTGATTATTTCATAGAATAGTCCACCAAGATGCTATCTTTAGACAAGGAGTATAAATGGATTTAAATATTTATAAAATATTTAGTGAAAGGAAAAGAAAAAAGCTTACCCTTTTTCTTTTTGCTTGGGTTGATTCTGAATATAGTTGAGAGAGGAGTCTAGGTAGGTTTAAAAGCAGCTTGCTTGAAAGCAACAGTGGGAGCAATTCTGCAGCTCCTCCTCTGATGCTCAAGCACAAGTTCTCCAGCAAACCAATCCAGTTTCTCAAAATTGCTTTGCTCTCCAATCCTCTTACCCTCAAACAGCACTGATTCAACATTTTTCTGCCCCAACATTTCCTCTGCTATGGAAATCAACATCTTCACATTGTTAGGACTTGGGTCTGTGTCCACATTGGGTCCACACCCGCCTAAGCTGGACCCATTTGCCTGTCACACCAAAATGAATTGGAATAATGAGAATTTGTACTGCACAAAGTAAGCACACACCATGCTTTTACCAAACATTAAACCGTGTGAAGCTACAGAAACCTAACCAACAAGCCAAAAAGCCTTCAAAGGACCCGCAATGCAGTTTGTTTCTACTTTTTTACTAGCATAATTGAAGCTTTATTGAGCATTGTTGCATTTCTAATTTGCCATTTTCATCCATAAGTCTAATGTTGTACAGATAAAAAATATACTATGTTAAGCATAAATAAATAAATAAACAAACGCAAAAAGAGCAGATCATGCAGCACTGATAAAGAAAAAAAAAATTGCATTGTGGAATCTAGTGGTTAGAAAGCTAGATTCCTTCACCTATAAGGTTCACATAAATCATGCTGATTTGAACCCACATTAGCCTACACTGGGTTAATTCAATTTGAATAGGTTAAGCATTGGGTTGTAAGCCAGTTGGAAATTCGGCATAATCTGTGCTTTCAGGTAATTAATTATGCATCCACTTTTCTAGCAAAGTCAAATTTAAATGGGTATGCTCAATGATCTATACCCTTTTCATCCAAGAATAGGAAGAAAGGTACTAACAAAAGCATACTGTTGGTAAGGGTAAATACCGATCTTTACCTGCGAAAAATGAGAAGATAAGATATTGAAGGCAGTACAAGAATGGCAAGATGAGAGACTATGTCCTCTACCACAAGGGCCCAAGTAACGAAAGCTACAAGCTAATTATAATATGCCTATTTGCCCTTAATATATGAACATCAATCATTATATACCCACATCCTCACAAATCCAAGCCCCAGGTCTCCAGGCTCCACATTTCCTATCATCAACTTAAACCCACAACAAAAATTTCCCATCTTGAGCCTTTTACTAACTACTCAGCCAGCTAGCATAGCATTGACACCAAAATAGATTCCCAATAAGACAATTGCTATCCAGATAATAGTTCTAAACATAGCAATAGAATTCAATTATGGAAGAAATGGATGGAGAGGAAAATAATTCAGCTACCAACTTGTGAGTTTTCATCAATTGATAGGAAATCTTGGAGAAAGGAAGTTGGCAATTAATCATTTTACCAAATTTCAGATTTCACAATTTGATAAAAAGAATTGGACCTAGAGTCTTTTATTTTTGCCATTAAAGAGAATCTGAAAAACTTCAGTTTTGCAATTAACTGCTCATTCAATAACTGAATTAAAACTCTACAGTAACTTTAGGTTTAACTTGCAATTATATCTGACATTTTGACCAAAAAGCACAAAAACCCATTAAAGAAAATTCGGTAAACCCAACACCAACACTAACGAAAATCTTTAGGTTACCCAAAAAAAAACAGTGCTTGAATCCAACCATCACATGCAACTTAACAGAGAGACCACCTCAAGTCGGCTAATACAAGCCATGGAAACACTGGCGCCAATGACCCCAAAACAATAGGAAGAAAACCCAAAAACCCCATATAAAGATCATTAACATTTATGCCTGAAAAAGACGCAATTGGCTTAACCCCTTTCACCAGCCTGGCTTGGCAAAAAATACCATAACCATGCTGTACAGAATTAAATACTCATTTTGACAGTTACACAAACATTTATAGAGCAACTTGTGTTTGGACCATACCTGAATTCTTACATAGTTACTGCTCCTACTCTGCCCAAATGCCATGGCTACAGCTTGGTCCACTGACTCTGCCGAACCATCACCGGCAATTCGAGCCATGGGTCGAGCCCAGTGCTTTGCCCTCCAGTTTTTCACCTCCTCGTACTCGTAACTCGACTCGAGAAGCTGACCAGTACCAAGCGATAGTACTAATAAATCTTCTACTCCTCTCACAAATGGAAACTCTTGCTTGTTATGCAGCACGTGCGTGATTGCTGCTGATGTTGGGTTGCTCATAGCCAAACCTCCTTCAACCGCCACGCATTTGGTCTGACCGTCAACCGACCGCATTTGAATCGGCTGGAATAAACCCGGTTCGGCCGATGTCGCCCGGCAGACTTCCCAGAGCCGGAAATCGAAACTATCGGTTTCTAATGCGTCGGCTCTTGAGAACAGAAACGGGGCTGCGCTTGAAAGATCGTAGCATGGGATTAGAACTGGTTTTAATGTGTGTTTAAGAGTTAAGCTTTGGCCTTTCTCTGTGAACGTCTCTTTCATGGCTTTCTCTAGACAGGCTGTGGCGGCGGTCGAGCCGGAACCGCCGAATAGCCGCTTAAGAACGCCGTTGCTGCCGCTACTACGACCATTTCCAGCACCTCCTCCATTTCCATTTCCAGAACGGTAAATTTTCCTGCCATGATCAGCTAAAAACCTCCAAGTGTCGTCTGCTTTCATAATTGGGTGGTGGTGATCTCTACTGCCAAAAAGCATGGCAGTAAAGATGCCGCCGATTCCTGTCCCTGCCGCAACGTCGAAATAATCAGCGATTCTGGCGTCAGGATTGCCTGATTTCGTTTTGAGTGCATGCTCTAGATAGGCCAATGCTTTCCCAGAAATAATTCCTCTCATACCTCCGCCGTCGATGGATAAGATGCAGATTTTTCCTCGCTGGTTCTTGATTGCAGAGACGCCGTTTGCATCGGCAACTGGTGGGTATATAAAAGACTCGGGTTTTGGCTCTGTGGGTGCTGGAGATATCTGCTTGGGGATCCAGAGCTTCTGATCGTCATAGCCAAAGAGAAACTTGCTTTCAAGAATTGAGAAAATTTCGTAGCTGAGCTTGTCGGTGTCGATGCTCGGTTCTTGCATGTCTACAGATTGATTGGCAGCCATTTTCAAGTCTTGGAGTTGCTTAAGAATTAGATTCTTTGCATGCTAATCTCTTGTATTGATTTTGCAAAGTTCTTCTCTCCTTTTCTTTCTCTTTTGGTTTACCTTGACAGTAAAGCCTGAGAGATTGAGATTTCTTGCCAAATATTTTTCTCTCTGGTGCTTGAATATATGCAGAGCAGAAACAGAGGTCACATACAGTTACAAGCTTCCAAAGAAAACTAATCACTTCCCTCCTCCTTTTGACAATCTTTCATCATCAAGAAGCTGAAAATTTTCAAAAAACCCTTTTCTTGTTCTTTGCTCTACAAACAAAAGAAAAAAAAGGAAAATCTTTTGGGTTTCCCAAACGCTCGGTGTCACTTCAGTTGGAGCCTGAATAATCAATCATTCTGAACAAGAAAAGAAGAGAAAGAAAAAGAAGCCCAAAACCCTCTCTTGAAAAACCCTTTTTGCCCAATCTCCTTCCTTCACTCTCCCTCTTATCTGTCTGGGATTGTGTAATCTTTGTAACAGAGCACGCTAAAGGAAGCTATAGCAGAATGATATAGCATGAAAAGATTAAACGAAGCAGGGGAATGGGTGGCTAGCTGGTGGCGAAAAAACAAAACTCAAAAGAAGCCAAAAGGAGCATAGAGGGAATAGGACTATATAGGAGGCAAGAACACAGCAGCTGCAGAGCATGTCTGATTATAGCTTTTATCACCGCAACACCATTTTCAACTATCTGTCTCTTTCTCCCATCTCTTTCTTCACTTCCTTGGTTATTTCCTCTCTCTCTTTCTATCTTCCCCTCTTATAAATTTATGTATAACGGATATACACCAATTCAACCTGAAAATGTCCTATTTACAATACAACTAAAATTCAAAAAAAGAAAATTCATTTCTCTTCGCCCCAATTCTTGTCTAAACCAGTTGACTATAACTCAGGACATAGTCTTGAGAGATCCATATATATATGTGACTTGAATGCATGGCTAGATAAATTGTGAAAAGAGATAATTATTATAAAGTTTTTAAATTTATTAAAAAATTTATTAGTTGATTTTTATTTTTATTTTAAAATTATTTAATTAAAATGTAATTATATTTTATAAAATTAAATTATTTAATTTTTTATAAAAAAATTATTAGTAAAATTATTTCAAATTTAATAAGATTAAATAGTATAGATATTTAAAATTATAAAAATTAAATAATATATATAATTAAAATTTTACTAATTAAATATTATAAATAATTTAAAATAGTAAATAAATTTTTTAACGAAAAAATTAAAAAGTTAAAATTTATAAAATATAAAAATATTTTAATCAAGTAATTTTGAAATAAGAATAAATTAATAACTTTTATAAAATTTAAAAATTTTATAATAATTTATCTTTTTAAAAATTATATTAAAATATTTTTAAAATTTATTAATTAATTTTTTATTAATTTTATGATTATTTTATTATATAATTTATATAATGTGAAAAAATTTATTAATTAATTTTTTAATTTTATAAACTATTTATTAATTAATATCTTTATATTAAAATATTTTTTAATTTTTTAATAATATTTAAAAGTTAAAATTTATAAAATAAAATAAAATTTTTCAAATCTCAAAAATATTTTAATATATTTTCAAAATTTAAGAATTTTCCATAGACACTAAATGACAATTTTTTCTAAATTTTTTATATATATAATGAAAAGTAATTGGAGTGGAAAAATATTTGAAACGGTCTTATATGTGGTTATTAAAATTTAATTTTTTTAATTAGGCGATGACCAATTGGCAGCCGACGGTTGTGTTTGGGATGTGGAGGTTACGTCTGAACAGGTACGTATGTTGTTGTTTTGAGCATGATCAACGGTCGAATTGTGGAAACAGAAAGAGAATAAGCGTATAAACTTCTACCTTCCCGCCCCTGTCGTTACGTGTAGGACCCAAATTCCAATGCCACCCGTCGGCGGAAAAACGGAGACGCTCTCCTTTTCAGCGTAATTATCCGTTGACACTTGCTCAATCCATCCGATCGATATGTTTTTAATTTTTTTTATCATATAAACCCATCATATTTGCAAAATATTAAAATATTAATTATTTTAATAATTAAATATTATTTTTTATAAAATTTATAATATTAAATTATTATAATTTAATAATAAATTTTAATAGTGATGATTTGAAATTAAAAAAAAAAAAAATTTTTATAGGGACTTTCTGAACTTATAAAAAACTTAGGTCTCGAAGAGTGCCATTTTCCTTTTATATATTTTTTTTTATCGCTAATGACGTATAATAAACTGTCTATTATTGAGTCACCTGTTTCTGTCATGTTAATTCGGACGTACGAGAATATCATATCTCTGTCCCATGCGTAACGGCCTCTCTGGGTGCGCATGTTGATGGACCGACCTACAAGACAGATGGATTGATCTCCTTTCTGGTTTTGGACTGGACTGAAAGATAAAATTAAAGCGAGATTCAGAAGGAATCTATTTAAGGGGCTAAAAAGGCTGAGACGGCCTGATTGAGAAATTCAGATGGAGTCCGGTCTGAATCATTCCACTCTCACCAGTTAAAACTTAGAAAGAAAATTGGCTAGGAAATTTATTTACGCTGAAATTCAAAATTTTTTACTATTGTGTGATTTAAGTTAAACATTTAAAAATTAATATAATTATCTAAATTTATAAATTTTATTGCTGGAAGAAAAATGTGGCTGGCTGATGTGGCAAGGCTACATGATTTATTTTATTTTATTTTTATTTAATTTATATAACATCTATTTATAAAAAATTTAAATTTTTTTATTATTTTATAATTTAACCCAAATCTTTAAAAATTAATAAAATTCAACTCAAAATTTATAAATTTATCTTCCTTTACCCCTAAGTTTTTAAAAATCTATTCTTCATTTATAAATTTAGGGAGTTAATTTGTACCAACATTAAAGATTTAGATTAAATCTTAAAATATGAAATTTTAAAATTTTTTTATGTAAATAGATATTATGAGTCAAATAAAAAATAATAAAACTATATATCAACAAGACACATTTTTTACATTTTAAATTTTAAAACCGAATATAATTACACCAAAGTTTATAAATTTAAAGAATTATATTAATTTTTAAATATTTAGATTAAATCATAAAATAGTAAAAATATTAATAGATCTATTATAATTATTCATAATTTTTATATTTTAAAATAATTATTTTAAATTTAAAAAAATATTTTGAACATAAAAGTTATAAAAAAACTAATTAAATTAAATTTTTGTAAATTTTCTTACTCTAAATAAACTAAATAAATGTTCAACACTTCAAAAAGGAAGTTATATATAAAATATAGCAATTTTATTTCTTTTAAAATAATTATTTTAAATTGAAAAAAATAAAAATATTTTATTCTGAACATAAAAGTTATAAAAAAAATTAATTGAATTAAATTTTAATTTATAGTATGAATAAATTTTTTTCTTTTTAAAATAGAGATTGAAAATTGGAAGAGTAGAACATGAGATCTCTCAAACTTATTCCATGCACTTACCATCAAGTAGGGGTGAGCATTTGGTCGGTTCGGTTCAAAATCGAACCAAACCGAATAAACTGAAAATTAAAATTTTAGTGTTTATGAAAATTGAATCGAACTGATTTTAGTCAGAAATCGAATCGAACCGAACCGGTTTGATTCAGTTTGATTTAATCGGTTTCAATTTTTAATAATTTTTTTTTATTTTTTACACTTTATTTTTAATATTTTAAAATTTAATTAAAATATTTTAATTTTAATATGATTTAATTTCTCTATATTATTGAAAAAACATATTATTATTACTAATCGGTTCGGTTTGATTTTTTCGATTTTTTTATGATCAAAACCAAACCGAACCGAAATAATCAAAA
Organism: Manihot esculenta; assembly: GCF_001659605.2. Lineage (NCBI taxonomy): Eukaryota > Viridiplantae > Streptophyta > Magnoliopsida > Malpighiales > Euphorbiaceae > Manihot > Manihot esculenta. Next base: position 4,925,123 of record NC_035170.2, read on the forward strand.
TTTTTGAATTTAAAAATCGAACCGAACTAAAATGTATAAAAAATCGAATTAAATTTTCAAATCAATTCGATTTGGTCGATTTTTTTAGTTTGAATCGAATATTGGTCACTCCTACCATCAAGTTAAACATGTGAGTGCGAGTGCTATTCGGAATAAATGTTTAACACCTAAAAAAGAAAGTTATGGATAAAATATTGCAATTTTATTAATTTTAATGGAGTGTTTATATTATGTTAATCTCAATGAAGGATCATTACTCCCAATAATAATAATAATAATAATTAAAAAAAGAAAAGCCCTGGGCGAATTTGCTATGAAAATTATCAAAAAATTAATATTATAGAAAATTATGTCAACTTTCCAATATAATTCTCAACATGAAGAGGATGTGATCAAATATTAAAATGCTTCCAGCTCGATTTGGATAAGATTGATTTAGCCGAGTAGTTCTTGGTTTGAGTGATTTGATTGTAAGCTTTCTAAACTTAGCTAATTTTGGACCTTTATCTTTGTAATCTTTTCTTATTTTAAGCTTTGTAACATATGTCATTATATAAAATAAAATTCCCGACAACCTAGCTATAATGTGGGTAATGATAATGTGGTTTGCTGCCACATGTGTGATTTAAACTTGATTTATCCAAGTTTAGTAACTTCCGTTTTTGTATGATTGAGTCTTCCATTATCTTTTTCACGCTTGTGTTTTATGGAGTTGTTGGTTTTCGCTTTCATTATCTTTCACAATAATAATAATAATAATAATAAAACCTAAATTAATTAAAATTTATTAATCAAACTTTAAATTTTTTTTTATAATTTTATCCCAAAATAAATAATTTTTTTTTATAATTTTTAATTAATTTGAATATTTAAAATTTAAAAAGAGACGGAAATAATATTCTAAAGTATTAATATTAGCCACCATTAAATAAGGTATTTAGAAAAATGATTAATATCAATTAAATTTGCACTCAATGTGATAATCCATGAGATTAAAGAATTGATTTGAAGCACTTGCTCCACTAATCAGGGTTACCATCATATTAAGCTCCACTTGACTTTGACTTATTTTGAAATCATTTTATCCTTAATCACTCTGTCATTCCATTAATCATTTCTTCTTGTCTTCAGGCTCAGCTCAGCTCTTTGTTCACACTTCCTTTTCTTTTTCTTTTTCTTTTTTTTTAAAAAAACGAATTATAAAAGATTTACCATTAATAATAAAATATATATGATTTTCATCATACCTTTTCATTTTAATTGATTAAAATGGTGAAACTTATTCCGTTTTATAAGGATTTTTGGAAAATATGAATTCATTAACCTTATCATGTAGCTTATGTTATTATTAACCCATAAAGTATTTTTTTATTTTTTTAGATCATTAATATAGTATTAAAAGTTTAAAACTAATAATAATAATAATAATATTGATATTATAAAAGAGATTGGCATAGTTGAAAATTGAAACTTAATTAACATGTTTGATATTAATATTGCTGAAATAAACTTGATGATGTAACTGAAACAGAGTTATATTGTATTTGATCAATTCTATAAAAAAGAAAATGTGAGTTAGTTGGTGTTTATGACAGCCACTATGACACTTAAATCAGTAAACAAATGAATGTGGCAAGTATAAGGAATTACTTAAAACTCAAGAGCAATTTTGTAAGTGGCCTTTTCCTGTTCACGTCATTTCACCTGCTCTTATCCATCAATGATGACTGCTCTATTTCTCAAATTGCATTTAAAGAAGACTCGATCACACCTTTCTTCTTCTCCAAATATAATTTTTTCTCACACTTGTCATCTTTGTTTTAGAGAAGACTTGATCACTCCCTTTTTCATTCATACTTTCTTGCCTTCACGATAATTCCTTATTATTTTTTTCTTTTAAAATGAATAGAAATATTTCCTTTTCTGCTTCTAGTAGAATTTCAGCCTCAGGCTCCTTCTCCGATGGCTCCATTCGCACTCCTGCTCCCATCATTCTGCTAAGGGTGTGGTTCATGAGAATGAAAGCACCCTGGTTAACGACACCCCTTTTGTACTAACTGAGATGGACTAGACTGCCTACACGATCAATACCACATCTCTCGAGAAATCTTTCACATCTTCACTCCATCTCTAAGTGTTCGCATGGATGACCAGATTCCTACGGAGGATACTATCATGGTCTATGAGGAGCAACTAAAAGCGGATGTTTGGTTTTCGATGGACCCTTTTTCGTTGAAGTCCTTCGTTTTCATAAGTTGACAGTCGCCCAACTATATCCCAACAATTGGAGGATCTTGGTGGCTTTCTGCTTCTTTTGTTTCAACAATAGCATTAAGCCGAGTGCTGCTCTATTTTTCCAGTTGTACCAGCTAGGAACTCGAAAGAATGAAGAGTTTTGGTATTTCAGTGGGAGAAAACGTCAAGCCCTTTTCGACTAGATATCCTTATCCCTCAAACGCTGGAAAAATAAGTTTTCCATCCTACATCACCAAATACCTAGGGGTTTTGGGTGGCTCCAAACTGACTAGAACGTATATGTGAAGCTTTGGAAGGATGGGGTCTAGCTACGGCCGAACGAGGAGGAGTCTTTGGACTTCCTCTAGAGGATGGCCTCAACACAGAGGATCAATATCATCGTCGTGATGAGGAACACCCTTTTGTCCTGGCAAAACCATACTCTGGCTGGCCAGGCTCGGGCTTCCCACTCGTCCAGCCTTTTGAGCATTCGGGAAAGCTTGTCACATGCTAGCATGTAGGATATTTTTATTTCTGCCCCCTTTATTTTTGACACTGACTGCCTTGCTCACTTTTTTATTTTATGCAGATATGGTCGGATCAAGGAACAAGTTTGCCGAGGTAGTACATGTCGCTCAGAAGGGCAAAACAGTTGCTGGAACCACTGGTTCTCCTCCTAAATGGGCTCATCGTACCAAGGAGATGACCATGCTTCCTCCTCTTGCACCCCCTCCTTTAATAGAAGAATCGACCCCTATTCAGCCCGCGTCTTCTATAAGGGGCGACTCTACGGCAGTCCCAGTCTCTGTTGATCCATAAGTCAAGAATGTTGGTGTCGAATCCCAGTGGCCTTATAGCATTCAACACCTGGCACTGGCGCTGACTCAAACGATCTCTCTTCTTGAGGAACCTCACATGTCAATCCTCATAGCCAAGAATGCTTTGAGGCCTGAGGATCATTACTGCCTGAACGCAGTCGAGACGGATGACCTCTTCGACAATATCGTGCACTCTACCATAGAAAGTATCCTCTGTGCATATATGGCCAAGGAGCGAAATAAGGCTTTGAGGCGGGAAATCGAGGCTTAGGAGATAGACTAAGGTCTCCTGGAAGAAGAGTGCTCGAGGCTGAAGGCTCGAGTTGATGAAGTGGAAGGGACAATAAAGTGACGTTGGAGTCTGTGGATAAGATCCAGAAAGACCTGAACTAGGCAAACACTTGAAAATCAGTCCTCGAGAATTAAGAAAAGATGGCGAGGATCAAGTGGCCATACTTTAGCGCCAAGTCCAGGAGTTGTAGTCTCAAGTTGAGGAGAAACGGGCCGCCTCTACCAGGATCGCGGAATTAAAAGCAGAACTTCAAGAGACGGTGGCTTGAGGAGGGGAGATGTTTGTCAAGGTTCAAGAAGGAGCTGGTGAAGCAGTTTTCTTCTGAGGACTTTATTTGGATAGATGACATCTTCCCATAGGAGAAGGGCGAGGATGAGCAAGAGGAGAAGAGGATTGAAGATACTGACCGAGTTTCTATAAAAAAATGTAATAGATGTAGAGAGTGTAAATCTAATAGAGACTCGAGAGGAGAAAACTGACGAGGTTCCTCCTCTCATGTAATCTTTTAAGATGTAATAAAAGTATTTCTTCTCATGTCTTGCTATTATTTCTACCAAATATTTGTATGATCGGTACTCATCCGTAACCCTCTTCCAAACAAGACTTAAATAATCATTAAAAAATGGGCTAAGGGGTTAACACCCAACCAAAGAACTCAGTAAACATTGCCTCTGCCAATAAATGATTAAAGCAGGTTTGCTAACCGGACATAACACCCAGTCACTGACCTAACTAGTGGCCATAAAATAAATAATTTGAAAAATTTTACAGAATTGGACCAACACCCGGATATCCGCCTTGTGAAATGGCTTAGAGAAATGGGACTAACACTCGATCTTGTCGTCTGGCGAATGCCTATCTTGAAACTTGGGCATAGAATGCTTAAAAGACTTATTTTTGAAATGGGGCTAACACCCGGTTATGTCCTGATGGATATCCGCCTCGTGGCCTGAGCATGTAATCCTTAAACTTTTTATAAAATGGGACTAGCACCGGTCGTGTGGCTTGACTAACATTCGCCTTATGGCCTAGACATACAATGCCTTAGGAACCTTTTGCGCAACGAGACTAATACCCGATCGCGTAGTCTAGCTAACACTCACCTTATGGCCTGGACATACAATGCCTTGAAAACCTTTTACAAAGTGGGACTAACACTTAGTCATGTGGCATGGCTAACACTCGCCTTATAGCCTGTGCGTACAAGACCTTAGAAACTTTTTGCGAAGCGAGATTTACATCTGGATTATGAGCTTAATGGATACCCGCCTCGTGGCCTTAGCATAAAATACCTTTTAAACGTTTTGTGAATCAGGACTAACACCTGGTCATATGACCTGGCTAACACTCACCTTACGGTTTGGGCATAAAATGCCTTTAGAAACTTCTTGTGAAGCGGGACTAACACTTTGATTATAACCTGATCGATTACCACCTCGTGGCTTGGTATAAGATACTTTATTTAGTGGGACTAACACTCGGATTACAGCCAAATAAATTCTCACCTTGTGGCCTTGAGACTTTTGTTTACCGGGACTAACACTCGGTCATGTACCTGGCGGATTTCAGCCTTGTGGCCTTGAAAATTTTATTTATCGAGGCTAACACCCGGTCATGTGCCTGGCGGATTCTCGCCTTGCAGTCTTGAAACTTTTGTTTATCGGGACTAACATCCGGTCATGTACCTGGTGGATTCCAACCTTATGGCCTAGCATAAAATGTCTTTTTTTAGTGGGACTAACACATGAATTATGGCCTGATGGATTTCCACCTCGTGGCCTGGCATAAGATGCCTTGTTTAGCGGGACTAACATCCGGATTATAGCATGCTGAATTTCCACCTCGTGGCCTGATATAAGATATCTTGTTTAGTGAGACTAACATCCGGATTATGGCATGATGAATTCCCACCTCGTGGCCTGACATAAGATGTCTTGTTTAGGACTAACACCCGGATTACGACCTGATAGATTTTCACCTCGTGGCCTAGCATAAAATATCTTGTTTAAAGGAACTAATACCTAGATTACGATCTGATAGATTTCCACCTCGTGGCTTGGTATAAGATGCCTTGTTTAGTGGGACTAACATTCGGATTACGGCCTAATGGATTCTCACCTCGTGGCTTCACATAAGATGCCTTGTTTAGCGGGACTAACACCTGGATTACGGCCTGATGGATTTCCACTTGGTGGCCTGGCATAAAATGCCTTGTTTAGTGGGACTAACACCCAAATTACGGCTTGATGGATTCTCATCTTATAGCCTAGCAAAAGATGTCTTGTTTAGCAGGACTAATATCAAATTAAGGCCTAATGGATTTCCACCTTATGACCTGGCATAAGATACTTTATTTAACTAGACTAATACCTGGATTATGGCCCGATGGATTCCCATCTCGTGGCCATTAATGAATGCTCTTTAATCTTTTTAGAGAAGGCAATTCCAACATTCCTTGTTACTGAACAACATAACATATGAAAAAATACCTCGTTAACTATTATTGATAAAATTTTCTCAGATTACAAATATTCTAGGAGTGGGGAATGACTCGGCCATCTAGCTTTGTCAGGTTACAAGACCCTGGACGAATAACCTTCAAGACTTTGAATGGTCCTTTTTAATTTTCGCCCAACTTACCAGACCCGGTATTACCGCTTGTTACATCCGTCCCTTTAAGGACTAAGTCTCTTACATTAGAGACACATGATCTGACTCTTCTGTTGAACACTCGGGACATCTTCTACGATTTATTTATTTTACCATCACTGGATCCTCCTGTAATTACATGAATAATGCCTACAGGTTCACGGTCAAGGGTAGTTTCAGGAATTGTTCTTTGGGTTCGAGCCTTCTCTCTTCTCTATTCTTTCTAGCAAACTTTTAATATGTGTCGTCTCTTATTAAACTCTCGATCTTATCTCTTAGCTGTCGACACTCCTCCGTTGTATATCTGTGGTCTTAGTGAAAATGGCAGTACTTAATCTTGTCTCGCCTTTCGGCTCTCTCTGGATTGAGCTTGGGAGGCTATCTAACTTCCTTATCGTTCTTCTTGATCCACATTAGAATGAGTGTTCATGAGTCATTTAATGAAGTATAATTCTTATAATTACTTTGATCATCTCTTATTCGAGAGACTAGATAGCTTTTGTGGTCTCCTTCATATCCTCGTCTCTTTGGCTTTTGGTTTTGTTTTTAGCTCGTCCTTTTGTTTTCTCTCAATGCTTGAACTTCGTCATCCAGTTTGATGTACTTCTAGGCTTTGTCCATTAGCTATTAGTATATAGCCACTGGGTTCTTGATTAGGGAGTCTATGAAATTGACATCGCGTGTTCCTTTTTTCAATGCTTCACATGCTATCTCGTGATTTAACTCCTTCACCTATATTGCTTCTTTATTAAACTGTGAGATAAAGCTTCTTAAATATTCGCCCTCTCCTTAGCAGATCTTTCATAGGTTAGAGGAGAATTTTTTAGGAGGTATACAAGTAATAAACCTGAATTTAAATAACATAGCAAAGTGTATAAAGTTCTAAATTAAAGTTGGGCTCAGATGTTAGTACCATTTTTGAGCCAAACCTGTGAGTGTTGTCAGAAACACTTAGCACAACACGATGTCGTTGACATCTTGAAGCTGCATGGTCATCCTAAAGATCGCCAAGTGACTTTTGGAAGCTGTTATTCCATCATATTTGTCCAAGCTTGGGAACTTGAACTTGATTGGGAAAGTTTCTACTAAGATTTTTCTGATAAGGGGCGAGGCATCGTCCAGGTCATAGTCTTCTTCCTACTCTTTTGGGTACCTTTGAACAACTCATATTAGCTTTCAGTTGACATCCTTTGGAGCATTATTTGGTGACTCTTCTTCTTCAAACTCAGCCTTCCCTTTGATCCGTGTTTGTATCACATCTGTCTAAGTCCTTAGAGCATCAACGGAGGCTTCCTACCTTTCTCTAGGGGCCATGAATGATGCCTCCTCCTGAGTTTTGTATTGCTCGAGAGTGGCTTGCAACCTTTTGATGTATTAGAACATTTGCTCATTGTTCTTATGGCTGTGATATGCTTCGTTTAGCAAAAGAGGTGTGTTTTGTCCACTATCCGGAGTGGAAGAAATGATAGCACCCTCGTTGGTAGCAATCTTAGCAGCAGCTCGTGAATTACTGGCAATTTCAAGAGAGAAAATGGAGATTTCTATTTAAGAGAAAAAGGGATAAGAGACCGATTTTAATCCAGAAGAACAAAGAGAATTCAATAAATTTCTCGACAACGAAACTAAATGATATTGCTGAAATAAAGTTGATGATGTGGTTGAACAGAACTGCCCTGTATTTGGTCAACTCTGCAAGAAAGAGAATGTGAGGTGGCTACGGCAGCCACTTTGATACTCAAGTTAGTAAACAGAAGAATGAGACGAGTATAAGAAATTGCTTAGAACTCAAAAGTATTTTTGTAGGGAAATTACGTAGCATTTTTTCTGTGATCGTTAGCTTTTATACTATAAGAAGATGAAGTTAATTGTAATATTTTCTGGAGATCCGGCTGGTTCCGGATAATTGATAGAAAATCTCATCGACTAATTGCTCGTTGATTCCATAATTACAGGCGTAAGAGATATCTACTGGATCATATCTGCTAACAGTAACATTATGTGAAGACTCGATCTCTATAGGAGAGGACGAGCCTTGATGAAAAACCGAACGTTATGGTGTTCAGGCCTTCTTTTTTATGGGTGAAACAATGTATCAGCTTATCAAATTCTTGTCACGTGGCGCTGTCTTATAGTAACAGCTCATAACTCATTTTGAGCGATTATTGTTACATCAGATACCTTTTTATTTGACATTTATTTAGAATTTTTTTTTCATCAACATAATTTACTTATAGAAAATATTTTAATAAATTATTTTAATATATATATTTCTATTATATTCAATTCCACGTGAAATTTAAATTCGGGACTAGCCTAAAAAAACAATTTTAATAGTCTCAACCGTAAATTCATTGTTAAAAAATAACATGTTTTCTATATTTTGATTGTTATATTAAAAAATAATGTTAACATATAGAATTCATGTATAAAAAATTTATTGGTATTAATAATATTTTTAAAAATATAAAAAAAATGATATCCACCCTAAAAAAAGTAAATGATTTTCATTAAGAAAGGGTTTATATCGCAAATTGTTTAGTATTTAAAAAATAAAAATAAAAACAATATATTTTATGGAAAAATGTTTTCTACCATGAATTATTATTGATGGAATATAGATTCACCCCCACAATAATGGAAACCAATATGCTGTTTTACCCAACAGAAGAGTGTGGATGCTACCAGTAGCTGTGAATATCATTATTAGCTTTGAATTTATCATCCATACAATAACAATAATAAATTTTAATATCAAATTAATTAGGTGGATTATTAGGATAGCAATGACATCAGCCAAGTTGAATTTTGAAAATTTTGAGTTTGATTTATTAAAATTTTTTATAACTTCAAATATAAATAAACTCAAATTTATTTTGTTGAAAATATGAGGAAAGATAAAATAATTTTTATTAAATTAGATTTTAAATATCTAAAGGACAAGTGGATTCATTAAAATTTTAATGAGTTTTAATTTAAAAATAATTAATTTTAGTTAGATATTTATATTTATAAAAAGAAATGATAATAAAGAAGAGTATGAGGAATGCAAATAAGTGTCTTGGCATTTGGTGAGCAGAGAATGGGCTGGCTTTGTAATAAGTTATATGGATGTTTGTAGGGGGACACCACAACAACTCACATTCAAGATAACCAAACTTTCTCCAGCCTCCTTGGCTTCTCTTTCTTCAACTTGCTGGTTTTGTCACAATCCCCCTCTCCTTGCTACCCTTTAATTCATATCATTTCTCGGTTTACACTCTATTTAGAATCATCAATGATAACCGTTGGGTCTCGTCCCCTCCTGGGCGGAGTCTGGGCCCACGAAAGCGAAATCAGCTCAGAGCTCAAAACGCACCTAGACAGGCCTATCTAGCAAGACGGGATCCTAGGACATTGATCAGGCCGGACCGCGTGCAAGCCTAGGATCGGCAAAAAGAAAGCCAGTCCGATGATGGGACATGAGGAGGGGTGGCATGTCCGGTCTTTTCGTAACCTCATTCGCACGCGTACTGAGCAGAATTAAATGATCGTCTGATATAGATAAGAAAACTGACACTACTGTACGTACGGACCTACCCGACAGAGACGGGTGTCACAGTAGCAGGAAAACCGTTAGACGTCACTAGTAAGCAAAAAGAAAAATAAAAGGAGAATGGACCCTTCTTATAGACCAAACTTAAAAAAACTATCATAAAATCCTATTTCACTAGATTCAGAACATCAATTAATAATTCAATTTTTTTTAATTTAAAAAAAATATTTTAAAAAATTAAAATGATATATAATTTTATAAAAACTCATTTGAATAAATAATTGAATAAACCAATTGCCCATATCATGTCACATCTACCTCCTATTGTTAGATCACATGTCATTGGATCCTATGCTTCTTTGTTTTGGGTTCCCAATATTATATAATTTCTTTCATTGTGCCTTCATAATTATGAGTTTTTTTTTTTTTTTTCTCAAGAACAATTATGAGTGTAAAAGAAGAGGGTTTTCCAATCCATCTCTCTGCAAATTTAAGGTTTAGATTTTTTTTTTATATATTTCAATCCTAATGTTTTTATTTTCCTTTATAATTGGGTGTAATTATAATTTCAATTTGAAATCAATATCTAAAACTAAAATTTTATACACGTGACATGTTATTTAAAATTAAATTTATTTTTTTAACTATTTAATTTAAAATATTAAAAAAATGTAATTACACATAGATATGTAATTATATAATTAATTACATAATTACTGTTCTTATTTGTTATGATTCTGGATACCTATAGAAATAGCATATTATATTATTTTTAAAATATAAAAATTGATTTATTGAAAGCATAAAATTTGTAATAAATACTAGTATTGTCAAGGCGATTTTCCATAAATGTTATGAAAGTAACATCACATTCTTATTGTTTCCCCCTTCCAATTAAAAATGAAATTTTCTCACATATTTGAAAATAATCACACCCAAAAAAATTTGTAATATAATTTTTAAAATTTTAATAAAACAATTTAGTGCTTAATTTTTTTAATTAACAAAATAAATTTTTTTATTAAAATTACTACAAGACTATTATAATTTAGTCATTCAAACTTTACTTTTTATAATAATTTAGTCTATTTAATTTTAATAATTTATAATAATTTATTTAATTTAGAGTTTATTAAAGATAAATTTAATGAAAAAACTATTTTATTAATAAAATAAAAATTTATAAATAAAATTATTTAAGATTAAAATAATAAATTAAATTATGAATTTTGTCAAATTTTAAATACTACAATATAAATTACTCAAAATAATTATTTTTATTGATTGATATTTAACATGATAGTAGGTTTTCTGCGCCAGTCGAAAGAGAGAAATAAGGTTTAGTATTTTAAAGTTTAATCAAAGTATTACAATTTTTATTTTTTTAATAATAATTATTAAATAATCTAAATAATAAAAAGTAACAAAATCTTAATTTGAAAAAAGTTACAAAAAAATTTAAAAAATACTTTATAATTCATATATCTATTCATATAAAATTATCCAAAATATTTGGTGCGATTTGTTAATATATAATATTTTTTTTTATAATTAGTATATAGTATTCTAGTGTATTTTAATATGTAATATTCTAGTAAATTCTAGTATATTTCTTATTAGTAGTTTATAGGTTCTAAGCATTCTATAAATAGGTATTATGTGTATATTGTACATCTACACTTTTTTCACAATATGATATATAATACAAGTTAAGTATTTTCATTAAAAGCAAGCTGGGATCAGAGCGGGTTATTTAGCCTCTTCTTTTCTCCCATCTTGAAAAATCTCCTTAGGTCAGGAAATGGCACCAGTCGGCTCCGATGAGAGATGTCTCCAAAATGATTGTCGACGACACCTTGATGTTACAAAACTCAGATAATCCGGCGATGGTTCTCGTCCCTATTCAATTAAACAACATCAATTACAAAGGCTGAAATCGAACGATGAAAATTTCTCTCGGTGCAAAGAGCAAGCTCGCATTCATGGAAGGGAAACTCGCCCTACTTGAGGACGGATCTGAAGAATACGAGAAGTAGAAACGATGCGATTACATGGTGACGTCATGGATCCTCAACTCTATTTCGAAGGACCTAGTCGGAAGCTTCCTTTATGCCACCACCACACGAGAACTCTGGCTCGAATTAGGAGAATAATATGGTGAAAGCAACAGACCGATGATCTCTCAAATCAAGCCAAGAATAGTGTCAATCTCCCAAAAGAATCTCTCGGTAACGACGTACTACAGGAAATTGAAGCAACTATGGGACAAATTAGCCAACATTGTATCAATGCCTCCATGCAGTTGCGGATCAGAGAAGCTCGCAATAGAAATTCACAATGTTGATCATCTGATGCAATTTTTGATGGGGTTCAACAATACCTTTAATCAAGTTCGCAGTCAAGTACTAATTCTGAATCCATTACCGACGGTGAACAAAGTCTTCTTGATGGTTCTGCAGGTAGAGTCTCAAAAGAAAGTCCAAACCAACCTCACAGAGCACATTGAGGTAACTGTTTTAGCCATCTGATCGCAAGGCAACAGGCGAGATTATAGGAAGTATGATGTGAGGAAGGGCCACTGTGAATACTAAAATTTAGATCGACATACACAAACGGGATGTTTCAAGCTGATCGGCTATCAAGAATGGTTCAAGAACAAGAACAAGCAATTCACCAATCTAGGGACATTCAAACCAAGATACACAGCTCACATCTTGCACACTGAAGGTCACAGTGTAGAATCGGTGCTAGATCGATCACCACCACTGAATTAAGCAAAATAGAAGAAGTTAATACAAAGATAGAACTAGTGCTGCAAGAAAGCGGTTTCTATAATAAATACAATTAATTCGCGTTCAGCTTACTCTTACAATCCAACAGATTATTCTGGTAATAACTTCAGCCCTTACCATTTCAATCATAAAATTTCTTCAGTTTTTGCTTGTTGTAATATGATAACGAGAACAGAGGCATGGATCATTGATACTGATGCATCAGATCATAGTACACCGTACAAGCATCATATGATATCTATATGTTCTGCCTCTGCACCAATAACTATGCATTTGACGAATGACTCTTCCACACAAGTCTTACACACTGGAAATGCTGCATTGTACACACATATGAAATTAATTGATGTTCTCCTTGTTCCTGATTTTAATATAAATATTTTATCTGTGGCCAAATTGCTTAAATATACCAACTTGACAGCACAATTTTATTCATCCTGTTGCTTCTTTCAGGACTAGAAGACTAGGTCTATTATAATGTTGGTCGAATAATCAATAGGTTATACATTTTAGACAATAATAGTTTTTCCATTTCCAATATTCAGTCCTGTGTTGACACTATTTATAATAAAGTTGCTTCAAATCTCACCGTAAAAGCTGTTGAGTTTCAAAATTACAATAAAGAAACTGCATCTCTTGCAAATTCTATAATAAAAATTCCCTTATCTGTTCTTCGTGCTAGATTAGGACACTCTTCTTATCATAAAATATCTCATATACCTGTACTTAAGCAAATTGTTGATACTAATCACACATGTGCCTTATGTCCTCTAGCTAAAATCTAGGGGAGAGCATTTTTCGGTTTAAACCGAAAAACCGAACCGAACCGATTAATTTCGGTTTTTCGGTTCGGTTAATCGGATTGATCGGTTTGGTTCGGTTAGTATATTTAAAATTATTCGGTTTTCGGTTCGGTTCGATTTAAACGTGTTAAATAACCGATCAAACCGAAAAACCGATTTAGTTGATGCCCGAGCCGTCCCTGAGCCTGGCCTATCGTACCCAACCCAACCCAGCACCCCAACCCAGAATGTAATGAAGTCCATCCCTTTCGCAGAAACCCTCATTCTCCTCCAAGAAACCCTCCATCCCGTTCTGGCGTTCTCCAACATTCTCCTCCAAGAAACCCTCCATCCGTTCTGGCGTTCTCCAACATTCTCCTCCAATCTCCCGATTCCCCCCCCCCCCGAACCCCTATTCTCCCAAATCCCGATTCGTCCCCCTGACCTCTCCACACTCTCATAGTCGAATCCGAATCCCTAACAAATCAATCATCAAATCCCATTAATCTCTCTCTCTTTCACGTCGATCGTCAATCTTTTTCTCGTCGACCGCCGACCGTCGACCATCAACCTCTTTCCCGTCGATTTGCTGAGTTTCGCCGCCGACCATGGACTGATCTCTTGAGAGCAGAGGTACTACCGCTTTTGGCAATTTGTGTTACTTTTAATATTTGTTTGTCTTGGGTTGGGTATAGGTTTCTGGTATGGGTTCATGTATATTTGGGAAGGAAATTAATTCCAGGCATTTGCCTCAACCAATTATGCAACATGTTTACTGTTGATATTCGTCCAGAGGTGAATAGTTGATCTTTTGAAATTATAGTTTTTGCTTCTTGAATTATGTTTAATTTATATCATCAGTTAAGCCACAAGATTATGAGGAACGAAGGTGTTTGGGAAGCTAGAAACAGAGGGAAAGTGAGGAACGAAAGAGGGAAAAAAAAAAAAAAAAAAAGCAAAGTGAGGAACGAAAGGGGCAGCTGCAACTCCGCCATTTCGACAGATTTCGGTTTATTAAATTATTTTGTTGAAATTAGAAATAAAAAATTAAAAAAAAATACAGATTTCGGTTTAAACCGAACCGAACCGAACCGAACCGATTTTTATCGGTTCGATTCGGTTCGGTTATACCTTCATAATCGGTTTATTCGGTTTTATAAATTTTAACAAATCGGTTTTCGATTTTATCGGTTCGGTTCGGTTCGAAACCGAACCGACCGATTGCACAGCCCTACTAAAATCTCTAGATTACCCTTTCACAATAATAATACTGTCACTATCAACCCTTTTGACCTTGTGCATATGAATTTATGGGGACCATTTTCTATTCATTCTATCACTAGTGCTAGAGTTTTTTTAACCATTATTGATGATAAAACTAGAGCAACTTGGACCTATATACTTAGGTTTAAAGATCAGACATATTTTGTTTTGACATCTTTCATTCAGTATGTCAATACACAATTTAGAACAAAAATTAAAAATATAAGATCTGACAATGGAGGAGAACTTCTTAATAAAAGGTGTGCTTATTTATTTTCTTTTCACGGCATTGTCTATCAAACTATTTGCCCTTATACATCTCAACAAAATGGCATTGTAGAAATTAAACATAAGCATCTTCTCAACATGGTTAGGGCGATCCAATTCCAAGCTCAATTTCCAAAAATTTATTGGTCTGAATATATATTGGCTGCTACCTACATCATTAACATAATACTAGTTAAAGCTTTAGGTTGGTTAACTCTCTTTGAAGCTTTGTTTCATAAACAACCTAATTATGATCACCTAAGAACCATTGGTTGCCTATGCTTTGCCATTAATCACAGTCTTCAAAAAAATAAATTTGATCCTAGATCTGCCAAATGTATTCTCCTTGGATACTCCACTATTCAGAAGGGATATAGATTATAAAACTTAGACACAAAGTAAATCTTTGTCAATAAAGATATTCTTTTTCATGAATCTATTTTTCTTTCCAACATCATCCTTCTCAGGAGCCTTCTATTTCAGATCCTATTCTCCCTATAAGTTTGCCTGATGATGCATCAAGTTCTTTCTCTAATTTTCAAGTTTCAACACAATCTGATTATGTTTTCCAGTCACATTCATAAAAACAGGTCATTTCTCCTACTCTACCTTTAAGAAAGAGCACTAAAATTCATAATAAATCGTCTTAGATGCAAGATTTTGTGAATCATTTATCCAATGCTTCTAATTTTGATTTGTCTGTTCACTTTATACCTTCACATCACACTTACCTTAACACAATTTCTCATATTCATGAACCTTAGCACTTACACTCAAGTTTCAAGTGACCCTAATTAGGTTGAAGCCATGCATCATGAGCTTTTAGCTCTTGAAAAGAATGGAACCTGGATACTTACTGATCTTTCAAAAGGTAAAAAGACCATTAATTCTAAATGGGTATACAAGGTTAAGACTAAGCCCAATAGGGAGGTTGACAGATATAAAGCTCATTTAGTGGCTAAGGGGTATAATCAAGTGAAGGGATTAGATTTTAAAGATCATTTTTCTCCTGTGGCCAAAGTCGTTACCATTTAAATTTTTATTGCCTTAACTACTTCTAAAAACTAGTCTATCTTTCAGTTTGACATTAATAGTGCATTTTTGCATGGTTTTCTGAAAAAAGAAGTGTACATGTAGCCTCCTGCAGGTTATTATAAAGCTAGTCCATGACAAGTTTACTTATTAAAATGGTCACTTTATAGTTTATGGCAGGCTTTTCGGCAATAGAACTTAGAGTTCACATGCTTCCTCCAGTCCTTGGGCTTTATTCAATAAGTACATGATAATTGCCTTTTCACACGGGATGTCAATGGTACATTTACTGTGATGCTTATCTATGTAGATGATGTGATCATAACTGGTAATTCTGTTTCTGTCATTGATTAGATTAAATGTGCTTCACATTGCATATTTACTATTAAAGATCTTGGACATTTAAAATATTTTCTTGGTTTAGAAATCGCCAAATCTGCTTTTGGTACCCTTATCAGTCAGAGGAAATTTATCTTGGATGTTTTAGGTGATACCGGCATGTTACATGCTAAGAATGCCTCCACTCCTCTACCCAAAGCTTTGAATCTTGATCCTTCTACTGGTGGTTTACTTCCTAAACCTGATAAATATAGATGGCTAGTTGGCAGATTGCTATAGATTAACATTATTATGCCTGATATTAGCTTTGTGGTCCATTATCTCAGTCAGTTTATGTTAAGTCCTAGAAAGCCCCATTAGGATACTGTCTGCCATGTCTTAAGATATCTTAAGACATATCCAGCTAGAGGATTATATTTTTCTGCGACATCCAACTTGTCTGATCTTTCAATTTATTGTAATGTAAATTGGGCCACTTACTCCTTTTATAGGCAATTTGTTACTGAATTTTGTATTTTTTTTAGAAGATTCTCTTTTTAGCTGGAAGATCAAGAAATAGAAGACAGTCTCTAGATCCTCTATCGAAACTGAATATCGAAGTATAGGGGTTGTCGTGTGTGACCTTTTATGGATTTCATATATATTAAAAGACTTATGAGTTAATGTGCAATTTCCTGTTTTTTTGTAGTGTGATAACCAAATAGCTATTCATATAGTTAACAACCCCATTTTTCATAAGAGAACCAAATATCTTGATAGTTTCAAAAAGGTTTATTGCTCCTATTCACATGTCATCAGCTTCTCAACTTGCGGATACTATTCACATGTCATCAGCTTCTCAGCCTGCGGATATCTTCACTAAGCCATTGTCACTCCACAACACTAATTTTTTTATTTTTAAGTTGCATTTGGTTATTTTGCCCCCTAATCCAATTTGAGGGGATGTTAGTATATAGTATTCTAATGTATTAAATAAAGTTCTAGTGTATTTCAATATGTAGTATTCTAGTAGGTTCTAGTGTATTTCTGATTAATAGTTTCTATATTCTAGGCATCTATCTTATAAATAGATATCCTATTTATACTGTACACCTAACTTTTTCTCACAATACTATATACAATAGAAGTCGAAGTATTTTCATTAAAAGCAAGATGATTTAGTTTATTAATTTTTTTATTAAAATCAAACTTAATAGAAATAAATTAAACTGAAATTTTAAATTGATTTCGTTATTTAATTTGAATAAAATACAAATGAAATGAAATTCAATCAATCAATCTAGATTGAATAAAATAGTGCTCATTCGTACCATATACATTTTGTATTCAATACGATAGTCGGAAAATTCTTGCCTAAATCTGGCGGATTTAAAGATAAAATGTCTGATAAAAAATTGTACGTAAAAATATTGACAAAAAAGAAAATTATATGTAAAATAAAATGAAAATCACATGCGTGTATTTTGGACTTACCGTGGATTCTAAGACTAAATTGGCCCAAGAGTTTATATAAAAAATAAAGCATAAGCCCACCAAAAATATCTTATGATGATGGTAGTCCTTGCTCGTGTTGGTACACAACACTTTATGGACAGACCAATCACATTGGTCCACTTCCAAGATTTTTGGGAAACTTGAATTTATTGTCCACTCATTCCATGCTCATCTTTCTTTCTCTCATGGATATACAGTGCATGTGCATGTCCTCATCTTCTTCCTTCCTTGAGTCCCCCAAACTGAACAATAATTCCTGCGTGATTCCGCCATGGCTAAGAAATCACCCCACAAACAGCACAAACCTTTCCTTCAAGTACAAAATGTAGGAAGCAAACCTCCCTTTCCTATCACATACACTGCAATTCAATGATTCATATGTATAACTATCAGTTTCTTTTCTCTTCTTCTCAGCTGCTGCTATTACGCTTGTGCCTGGAAATGCCAGCAGCAACAAGGCACATGGCTTGCTCGAAGACCCTTTATAACAAAGGCGAAGAAAGCTCCCATGGACTTGACTGAGGAGGAGCCTGCTGTGAAGGTAGCTGAGAAGAAAGGAACTATTGCCGGCGCAGTGGCTCTTATTATTGGCACAAGTATTGGTTCTGGGATACTTGCTCTTCCTAAGAAAGCTTCTCCTGCTGTAAATTTCTCCTTCCATTTTCTTGTTCAATAAGATTATGCATATTAACCTGACTTGCTTAAGTAATATTTAATTCAAATAGAAATAACTGATCCAACTAAATAAATTTAAATTGAATTTTATTTTAGTTTTGATTTTGAAAAATTGAAGTCATTTCCGTTCAGTAGATTTTGACCAAAAATTTGATAAATTAAGTGAATTGTTATTTTTGAATTATTTTGTATACATAAAGTTTTTGTTGTTTTCAATTTAAAATTGGTTATTTTTTCTTGTTTATACCTTTTAATAGTTATTATTAATAAAAAAAATTAAAGTTAAAATACTTTAATTAAATAATAAAATAGTCTAGACAATTTAATTCAATTTAATTTTTTCTCTAATTCGATTTAATTCAGTTTCAACAAATTTTTAAAATTTAATTTTTAATTTACTCGATTCGATTCGGTTTTGAATTGAATCGGCCGAATACAAACACCTAAATTGATGAAATATAAAATTGATTAACTGTGGTTCACATTGCAGGGCATTATCCCAAGTTCAATAGCTGTTATAGTATGTTGGGGTTTTCTCCTAGTTGAAGCACTATTGCTAATTGAAATCAATGTGGGTTTGATGAGAAAGAAGAGGAAAAGAGAAGATGAAGTTGAATTAGATGTCATATCAATTAGGACTATGGCTCAAGAGACACTAGGAGATTTTGGTGGAACTTTAGCCACTGTGATCTATGTTTTCTTAGGCTACACATCAATGATTGCATACAGTTCAAAATCTGGGGAGGTCCTTTTCCATTTAATCAATATTCCTGAATCAATCTCAGGGGGCTTGTTCACAGCTTTGTTCACAATTCTAATCTCCATTGGTGGCACTGCAGCCACTGATCAAGTCAACCAATGGCTCACTGTTTCTATGATTGGTAATCCTGCAAGTAACAAGTTACCATATATAAATGAAATTTTTAGTATCGCCATCTCATATGAATGCTAACAATCAAAGAATTGATGCACAGGTTTGCTGCTAGCTATTGAGGTAATAGCAGTTCTGTTTGGAGGGTGGTCAGGATTAGAAGGAAATGGAAACTGGGGAAAAATCCCAGCTACAGTTCCT
Source organism: Manihot esculenta (assembly GCF_001659605.2). Taxonomy (NCBI): domain Eukaryota; kingdom Viridiplantae; phylum Streptophyta; class Magnoliopsida; order Malpighiales; family Euphorbiaceae; genus Manihot; species Manihot esculenta. Next base: position 4,944,365 of record NC_035170.2, read on the forward strand.
GTAATAATCTTTTCTTTGGTCTATCATGACCTGGGACCTGGTAAACTATGCAAAAAATTGAAACAGTGAAAGTTTCCAGCTATAGAATACCTTCAAATTTATGATCAGTGATATGTTCTTGCAGTTCTTTGCGCTTATCTGGGTGGCGATCTGCCGCGACTGAGGGCTTCGGTTCTGCTTGGTAGCATAGTTCCATTATTGGCTGTGCTTGTTTGGAATGCAGTTGCCCTTGGTCTCTCAGCTCAGACTGATCAAGTTGATCCTATTGAATCGCTGATGAGGTAATCTAGACTGATCAAGTTGATCCCATTCAATGCACTATTTTCTTCAGCTTCATTGAAGAAATTTATTCATTTTTATTTGATCTCTAAGTTAACTTTGACATCAGTGTGAGATGGAGTGGGGTCTCATATATGGTAGAGGCATTCTCACTTCTGGCAATAGGAACTTCACTAATTGGCACTCTCCTAGGCTTCTCTGAGTTTTTCAAGGAGCAGCTCAAGAATCTTTCATGGCATTCATCCACTACAAGAAATTTACAGGTAGCAGCTATTCTGTTTTCCGTCTCTACCAAATGCTGGAGCACACACTGATGGTTTAAGGACAATGTGGATTTGGTTTAGGTGAGTATTTTTCGATGGTCTAATATTATTAGAACACAATCCTAACGCAGGAACCAAGGAATCTAGATGGGTTGAGGGATTGGTGGGGAAGAAATAAAATCAGCTTCACAGCAATGTCAATAGTTGTTGTTCCTACACTTCTAGTTTCAACCACAGTTCCAGATGCCTTCTCTGCTGCTACAGCTATTGCCGTAAGTTAACTTTTTGTGCAGGCAAGAAACCTTTTAAGACCTTGAATTTCAAGGAAAATTTTGTGGGAGAATTACTATTAGATCCCTGAATTTTTAGAAAATTAACTAGTTGTCTGGAACAGGGAGGATACTGTATGACAATGCTGTATGGAATTCTTCCACCAGCCATGGCATGGGCAATGTATGACAGTGAAAGAGAGAACACCAGTGAAAATGGCCTATCAAGAGCAAGGCCTGCACTTGTTGGAGTAGGCATTTTTGCAAGTGGAATATTGGTGGAGCAAATATGGCAGGATTTCTCAGCCCTGCACTTCTGACAAGGATATCCAAACATCATTTTAATCAAAATAGATTACCTAGTTTGCAGTTAACTTGTAAATTTGTATATGCAACTGTTTCTGTCATTAATGGCAGATTTTTTGGGTTCACCCCATAAACTTTCTTCTAATTGGTTGAAGAAGGTTTGGTTCTAAATCTAATTGTTGGATTTAATTCTAAATCAAATCAAATCGAATTGAAATAATAAATGAACTAAATCATAATAAACCAATAAACATTAACAATTTGTTTTTGCAGCAATTTTACTTGCTCTTAATTATAACTTAATAATAAGCTTTTTTTTTGTTTATTTGAGAAAATAATATAAATATTTTCGTAAAATCAACGTATATATTCTAATTTTTTAATTTTTGATAATTAAATTATAATTTGACATTAATCATAATTTTAATCATTATTTAAAATCAATTTTGACCAAATTGATTTTAGATAATCTAAAATTTATATTCCAATATTTTAAATTATTAGGTAAAATAATCCAATTTTTTTCAAAAAAATATGTTTATAATTCAACCTTTACGCTCTGTTTGAAAGGAAATTTTTCAAGATAATAAAAGGTTTTTATAAGTTTAAAAACTATGAACTTATGTTTAGAAGGGAGTAAAAATTTTTAAAAAACTTCCAAAAACTTTCAATTTCAACCTATTGAATTGGTGGATTAAAGAAGTTTTCCCTCGAAAATCTTCAAATACTTTAAAAAATCTTCGGTTACATTCTTAGTTAGATACAATTTCTATTAATTGATCCACTGATAAAGTATAATTTTCGGTACAAATTCTAAATTATGCAACTTTTTGTACTTTAACTGTTCTACAAAACAATGCATTAAACAGCTTTTACAAACATAACAAACAATGGTAATATTAGAAAAGCATAATGATTCTATGCAAAAGAACAAATCACATTACCTTCAAACTGGCCAAGTTTCTAGGATAATTTATTTCATAAAGGAACATGTCAAACAATACAGATTACAAATACTATTAGAGAAAGCTGAAATACATGTAATCTCACCAAGCCAGAATGCCAGTATTCAAACGGAAAAGGTTATATGCATAAAGACAGCATTTAAACACAGTTACCCTCTTTGGCTGGCAAAGGTCGTCCTAGTTCTTCACTGTTGTCGCATGCTTCAGAAGCATGTCTGCGACACCAGGGGATATTCTTGCTGCCTCTGTCTTGAGGTGATGAATCTTGGCCTCGGTTTCTTGCTCAAGCCGCTTCACATTAGCACCAGAATCCCCACTAGTCTGTTTAATGGGTATGGTTCAAGTCAGCCTTTGAGTAATAATATAGCAATGCAGATAAATTAGCTATCATATGATCCAAATTTGGATATGCTGTAAATTTGATAATAAAAACCTCCTCTCTCTCGAAATGCAACTCGAATATTTGATTGCAGAAAACTCAAATATATATCTGATTATGATTGTGGGCAACGGGTCTTGAAGCTGTTTGTGATGTGTGTGTTTGGGCGAGTTGAGGGAGAGGGAGAAGTGATGGCAACTAACTGAAATTACAATCAAGAAGGAAAGAAAATAAGGCCTTTAGCATGGAGATAATTACAAGTATGACCATAACTCATGAGACCACAACGTAATTTTTACTTTTTCCATTTTCATGAAATTATGTTGCAAATCACCATGAAACTGAATTTAGCAGGAACCTCCTGCCAGCCCCTATCCACCATAACAAAATAATATCGGTGATTTCTTTCAGCATTCTCACCTCTGCAAGTTTCCTCTGAAACTCAGCTTCCATATGAGCACGAAATGCAGCAATGTCCTTTTCAGCCTCTTCCTTGGCTTGTTTCAATCTAGCTATTTTTGCTGAATCGGGAAAGATACAGGAGAAAGTTAACATCAAGATCTCCACCAATGTGAAGAAACTTACCATCATTTTTTTTCTATGAAATAAAAAATGAGGGAGAAAAAAAGAACAATTCCATCAAAATTAAAATTGAAGAACACTAACTTGAATTTGTGACTTGGTAGTTTTCACATCACTAAAATTTTTCCTGCAAGCCATATTTTTCCTGCCGCATATATAGGGTTGATATTTTTGCTTAGCATATAACAGGTTCTATGATTCATAAAAAGTAGATGATGGCAATAACTAAGGATTAGAAAGCTAATCACTCCTGGCTACCCTATTATTAACCAGCATCCTCTTTCAGCTTTCTAATACCCCATGGCAGCGTGGCCAGATATGAACACACACAAAAATAGTACTGTCATGCAGAGAATCCACGGCTAAGGATCAAGTAACATTCAACTTGCTACCAGGTTAGGTTATAGAGAATAAATGAACATAATAGGGTTCCATAAAAGAATAAATGCTTTCATTATTTCAAAAGAAAACACAAAAAAAAGGAGTTTTGGAAGTGAAGGGAAGAGATGATTGAAATGAAACAGAACGATAAATGTTTCAATTATCAGTGAAAATGGAAATACTCACCATTTCTGGCAGCATTGACGATGTGCTGAGCTTCCTGTTCTGCAGCTAGCAGGAGTTGAATTCCAGTTTGACCCCTGCTGGCATCCATTCTTCCACAAAATTTGAATTTCTAATGGAACATGAAAAACACAGTGTTGGTGCAAATGAAAATTACCATTAGAGAATATGAAGCTCTTCCAGTAACAGTAAAGTGGCTTGTGCAAGATTCAATCAACTGAACAATGTCAACAATAAAAGACTGCACATTTTTGGGGAGAACTTCAATTTCAGAACAGCCTGGGCACAAACATTAGCTATCCAAGGCATCCCCCCTGTACAAACTCTTTTAACACATAGCATCTAAAACTTCACCTCAGATGTTAAGTAAACTCAACACCCAAAAAACCAGACCCTTGCCAAATGTTTTGTTTCTTTTTTTTTTTTTTTTTTTGCTTCAACAAAAGTAGTAGTTCTCAATTTGTTCTTTCACACATACCAGGTCAGTGTCTGACTCAGTAAATTGCACACTAAAATTAAAGCAACAAATAATGGTAAAATAGGGGGTGTGGCAAGATGATAACCTCTCATCCTAACAGGGACATGAGGGTATGGTGAGAAACTGAGAACAATCCCTAATGATGATGCAGACAGCTAAATGATTCTGCCTTCGCATATTCAATTATTGAAGTTCTTAAAAGGACAGGAAAATAGCATATTACAGGTATAACATGCAACCAAATATCGCAAGTAGAACATTAGAAAGCTCGAAAGCTATGAACCAGCATAAAAATTGAAATTTTGAAATTCATGAAAAATTTACTTCTATCACGTTAGCGTGCTAGAACTGGAATTAATTTGCAGCTTTACTTGTCCTTGCTCTACTCAGTTAAGTTCAACTGAGCTTTAATAAAAAACTAGTTGGGTTTGCATCTTCAGTTAAATCAAGTACCCAAAGCAAATTAGAAGCCTCAAACCATCATATTATTTTAAATCTACATTTAAGGAAATTGAAATTTCAAAAAGCCATTAATTGGTGTTTAAACCAGAAGAAGAACCATTGCTAAGATGAAGTATTTAATCTGTCAGATGAAAACGTCCAACAACAAAACCTGGAATAAAAAAGATTGAACAACAACCAGATCGTTACACACCATAATCTCACTGATCTAAGCCATCATCTCTTCTTAGTATTCAAAATCCACACATGAAACAGCGAATTCAGTAACATCCCAACTGAAAACAGTAAAGCACACTAAGCAAACTGACGAATTAGAACAACACTGAACCATCGAATTCTAGGCATACCCATCAAGATTTTCACCAATAAACTGAAAATTAGCATTCAGATTTATATTATTGATTGTGTAAATCGAAGATCATGAGATCAATAAAACTAAACAGAGAAAGAGTAGCAGGGGAAAATAATTAGCGTGTCTGATGTGATTAAGACAGGGCAACTCACCTAAAGAAGCGGTGCTGTGTTGGGTCCAAACTCCAAAGATCGGCGAGAAGAGGTTGATGAATAATGACTCGATAAGTTGATATGTGTCCTTGCTCTGTTGGAGACTTGCTCGAACCGAACGTCTTATTACAGGGAGCGGTAATTTTGTCGAAGCGTTGTTCAATTGCTAAAACAGACACAAAATTTCCTTAATTACAGCGCCGGCCAGACAGGTTTTTTTTTTTTCTTTCATATATTTATTACTAAAAAACCTTTAGATATTATATTATATTTAATTTAATATTCTCGTAGTAATGTGGCTAATTGAAAATTTTGAATTTAATATTAAAAATTTAAAATTTTGGCTAGAAATTAGGATTAACGCAAACAACAGCAATTTTCCAGTTAATAAGCTTTACTAAATCAGATGCAACCGCCAAACATTTTTTTTACCCTTTTTCAACATTAGAAAGCAAGACTTTACAGTTTGAATGATTTATAAATTGGGTTTTCAACATTACGCAATACTTAAAAATTTTTTTATTAATTTTAACTTGAAATTTTCGATTACTTATTTGCTTTATAGATACTAAAGTTCTCTATTTAGCATTGATGGAGTCTAGTTTTTTGTCACATTCCGACATAGTAATAGCTTTAAAATCTCGCCTGCTTGATCTATCCTTTAAATTTGTGCATCAACAAGGAAATTTTATATAATATCCAAATTTTATTTAAAAAATAATTTATTTTTTCACTGAATTATAACTACTCGGAGCTAACATTTGTTTTATAACTTTTGCAGCTATATTAGACTGTCGTGTAATGTAATATTGTACAGGTTAAAAAAATATAATTTATAATACCCTTGATATTATTATATTAATAATTTAAAGTCTATTTAAAATTTTTTTTATATATTTTAATCTTTTAATATAATTTGTTAGTTAAATTTTAAATGAATAACTATTTAATCCTTAATTTTTATCATTTTTAACACTCTCACCCTTCTATTTAGAAAAAAAAAATTAAAACAACCATCTTCCATAAGAGAATTTTTGGTCTTTTCCTCTACATGTAAATGGATGGAAAAAATATTTTATGAAATTGAAATTTATGAATATTTTTCATGAGTTTCTAAAAATATAAAAAAACTAGAACTATCAATAATAAATCAAAGGTTATTGCTAATATCGGTGCTTATGATCATTGAAAAATATAATATGCATGAAGGTTAGTGGGACTTGGATTAGAGACACGAGCGTGTAATATTCAAAAAAAAATATTTCATGGTATAAATCAAATTCATCTAAAATTTGTAGTGCCTTATTTCCGAAAAAAAAAAAAAGAGTAGCCCCTTAAGGACGTGAGATTATTGCATCACAGGACTGACTTCACGTAGCAGCTGCTGCTAATTTACCCAGAAACTTGTCTGCGAGAAAATCCTCTGCAAATGACTAGCCTCGACATATACAATTAATTAGTTTCATGGATCTTATAACTCTCCACTTAATTAATTCTAATTATTATTAATTTAAGGGTAAACTATTTTTACATTTTTTAAAATATATCTGGTAATTTTAATAAGAATGTTAAAATAATTTTTCGGAAAAGCAATTAACAAGAGTACCTTGATGCCGCTCAAGCTGAATTCACCATCATATTTAAACTTTTTGGTGCCAAAATCTGCTTTATGACAAGCTACTACCTGCATGATTATGAAGGTTTATTTTAAAACTGCAAAAGGATTTGCATTAATAAGCCAGCTTATAAAGTTTCATCAAAGCTCAGTCTCATGAGAGAGATTTGGGATATGGAGGACTCACTGTTGGAAAAACTTCAGTTATGCCAAATTGATTGCAAATGTTTCTTATATAAGATTCTTTTTTGCTAGTTTCCACATGGACAAAGAGAAGCTGCATAAAACTCCCAAAAAAAAAAATTATTAAATAGAAAAAAGCAATACATTTTAATAAAATACTGATAATTTTTCAATACCTTTCCTTTGAATGCTTTTTCTACCTCTTCAAATATGGATATAACATCCTGGAATTGTTGTGGAGCAAAAAGCCACAACTGATAATGAAATAAGAGAAACATATATTTTAATTTTTTACATAACCTGAGGGAAATTTTGTTTTTTTTTTAAAAAAAAGAAAAACTTATTGTATATAAACCTCACCTGCTTTATGGGATTATTATAAATTCTTTGAGCATTGTCTAGAGTAAAAGGGATTACTGAAGGAAGCTTATGCTTGGAGACAAACTCACCCATCGCCAATCTTGTAAATTGACCTTCTGCAGGAAGAAGAACACCAAAATACCATAGGATTATTAACATGAAGAGAAAAACAATTAAAAAGATAAACACTAAATAATTAATTTCGATGAAAAATAGCAATTTGTAATATACTAACGTGACTAACCATAGGCAAAGTAGGTAGGAGTAAGACCCTCCCTTTTGAGCAGAACAAGAGAAGGGCGTTTGATTTGGTGGGAGAACAAGTTGCCAACATCAACATTAGTTTGATAAAACTTCACATCAACATGCACTTTTGATATCGCAGCAAGCTCCTCGCTATCTTCGCCCTGTGTTATAAATAATTATTAATAATTAAATTATGAGCCAATTAACTAATAGAATTTATGTTATTGATATTGAAATCGTTTTTAAAATTGAATTTTTTTTAATTTTCTTTTTTTAATTTTAAGAGAAAAAAAATTAAATTTACTTATTGATAATTATAATAAAATCATTATATATAGGTAGGGGTGAGCATTTGGTTGGTTCGATTCAAAATCAAATCGAACCGAATAAATCAAAAATCAAAATTTTAGTATTTATAAAAATCAAACCGAACCGATTTTGGTCAGGAACCGAATCGAACCGAACCGGTCTGATTCGGTTCGATTCGGTTCGGTTTGATCAGTTTCGATTTTTAATAATTTTTTTATTTTTTACACTTTATTTTTAATATTTTAAAATTTAATTAAAATATTTTAATTTTAATATAATTTAATTTCTCTATATTATATTATTGAAAATAATATATTATTATCACTAATCGGTTCGGTTTGATTTTTTTAATTTTTTTATTAAAACGAATAGAATCAAAATAACCGAAATTTTTAAAATTAAAAATCAAGCCGAACTGAATTGAATAAAAAACCGAACTGAATTTTAAAATTAATTCGATTCGATCGATTTTTTCAGTTTGAACCAAATACTGTCCAACCTGTATATGCGACTATTTTAATACAAAAAGAGAGTATATATGTTATTGAGAAATCACAATACCTCTAAAGAGTCCAGCATTCCCAAAACTGTGTTAGATTTTGCTTGTAATAGTATAGTTTCTGCCTCTTCGATTGTGGTCACATTTTGAACAGAGATGTTTGTTATCCGATTCACCCAGTTAACAATAGCGTCCCTGTAGTGTAAGCAACCATTTATAAGTATTGTGTGATTTTTTTCTAAATCGATTTTATATGAATTCATAATCTAAAACTTTATTTAATATTGATTTTAAAAATAATGTGTAATATTTTAATTTAGTTAAATTATTTTTATTTAGCAATTCAGATAATAAATTATGAAAATTTAATTTTATAATATTTGACTAATCCTTATCAGAATAATTATCTGCTGTTAAAACAGTTAACTTATAATGAAATAATTTTTTAAATTCATTTTTCTATTCAACTTTTATTTGATATTACAATAAGCAAGCCAATTACAGAAACTCACCTGGTCCGATTAGAGTCATAAAGAATCTTGTGAGATCCACCACCAATCAACAAATACAAAGTGGGCCACCCATCAACGTTGAACTTCACGGCCAACTCTCTCTCTTCAGAATCGATTTTTGCAAGAACGGCCTTACCCTTCAACATAGTAGCCGCCGCAGCATATTCCGGTGCCAATTTCCGACACCATTTGCACTCATGCAGATAAAAATTTATCATCACGTAATGATTTTCAGCAACGAAATCGCTAAAGTTGTTGTCCGTCAACACCACCACGTCCTTCTCGTCAACCGCTGGCCATATGTTCCCTGGCCTGAGCTTCCACGACCACTTCTGCCTGTAACGTTGGTTCCAGCCGGCGGAGTCCCTGTTATGGTAAATGAATGGGAGATCGTTTGCAAGAATTGCCAATGTCAAATAAGAGAGAGGTGAAAACCAATAGATTCTGAAGAGATGAAGGATTGAAAAGAAGATGAGGATCATCAATCTTCTTGCTAACATTTTGTTTGACTGTACTCTGAATGAGCTTCAATTGGATCTCAATATTTTCAAAGAGACATATTTTTGAAAGATAATATGATCAAGACTATATATTTTTGATTTTATGATAAATCAAAGTTAAATATAATCAGGTCTATTTTGATTTTTAGGATCTTATTACAACAAGACAATTAAGAAAGACAAGTAATTAATTGTCATATATCTTTATAAAATCAATTGCTATTTTTTTAAATAATATACATATGCACAAGAAGTCATTTAAGTATAGCCAAATTAATACAAGGTCTTCGATAAAAAAGAAAAAAAATTAATACGAGATACTTTGTAAATTTCGTCAAATTAATATATTATTAAAAAATAACTAAATTCAATATATTATTTTTATAATCATACACCATTTATTTAATTTATCGTAAATTTAATGTATCAATTAAAAATACACTCATAAATTTAATACATTCACAAATTTAACCTGATATTAAATATATTTCAATAAATATAAAAAGTCTTAAAATTTTAATTTTTTAATTTTTAATTTTCATTTAAAAAAATATATCAATTAAAGACATTTAAATTATACTTTTATATTTTTTAAAAATAGTTTCTCTAAAAATATACTTTTCAATAAATTAACTTGCCTTAAAATTTAAGGGATACGGCCATACGAGACCTAAGATTATTAATCTAACATAAACCCAAACAATAAATGATCAACTATTGAATTGCATTTAACCAGATAAAACAGTCAGGTGAAGTTCCGGTGTGATAATTAAGGATGCGCAACAACATTAAAGCTAGTTGTACAAACCGTACACGTGTCTCTTAAAACAGATACGTAATTCATTTATTTTAAACGTCATTTAAACCTTCTGTCTCCTAACTCAGCTTTCCATTAGCTACTTAAAACATCTAACCTGTAACAATCACACACCTCCACCTTCAACCGCGGCGCGTGAAGCATCCCCACCCTTTTTTGCTCGTTCAGCTCGGGTTTTAAGCCACTCCACTACATCCCCGTACACTAAATTCACGTTCTCCTCTGGTTCACCCACTATTTGGTGCCACATTCCTGGGTAAATTTTTAAAGTTTTGTCCCTACTAGCTGCGCGTCGATGCAGCTCCTCCACGCACGCAGGGTCGCACACCACATCATCGGCGCCGTGTACAATCAACAACGGTACTTCCACCTTCTCGAAACTCCCCTGCAGGTCTCTGCAAATCCTTAGCAGCTCTAACGCCGTAGCCGCGCGGGGCCGCGCAACCACCCTCCTCGGGCTTGACACTGCTAACTTTCGCTTCCAAACCTCCTTGAATGAGACATCAGGCAAAGATCCGCGAGTTGGAACCACGCGCCAGGTGGGGATCACCGTAGCTGCTATGAAAAGCAAATGCTCTAGTGGCCATGGAGGCTTAAACTTATTACTAATTCCACACATAGCTCCGTTCAAAATCAGCCCATCCCACGCGCCCTTCTGACGAAGCGTGATGTACAAAGCTATAGCACCACCCAGTGACTCAGAATACAAAAACGCGGGCAAATTGGGCGCGTGAGCCTCACGAAATTCCTTGAAGAAGTGAATACAATCATCGACAACGGGATTGATATCAGGGATATGGTAGATCAAGCCATCAAGACCATCGGAGAAGCCGTGGCCCTGATGGTCAATTGCACAAACAATGAAACCAGATTGAGCAAAGAGTATAGAAGTCAATTGCACAAACCAGCTGGTCTCGCCTGTGTAGCCATGGACGATGGCGACACAGCCAATGGGTTGAGTTGGAGAGAGAGGAGCCCACCACTGGGTGAAGAGCTTGAGGCCGCGGGAGTTGGTTATGTACTCGGAGGAGTGGGAAACGCCGTGGCGGGCATAAAATTCGTCAGGCGAGAGCGAACCGAAGGGGCTTTGCTCGTTGGCCTCTGCCACCGGGTGCTGCACCGGCATTTTGGTTGTTCCGGAAGGCTAAATTGCGCAGGGTGCGGAAGATACGAGGAGAGGAAACTGTGTCTGAAGTGTGAGAGAGCAAAGGGGGGAGGAGTGTGCGTCTTGCTGTGTTTGAAAGCAGTTGAGCGTTGGGTTGGGGTTGGGTTCACTTATTTTGAGTAGGTAGGGGGGTGGGATGATTCACTGCTTTGGGGACCACATTAGCATAGATATCAAGATTTTACCTTCTTTTTAAGATATTTATTGAACTTCTGCTAAATAAAAAAATTCCTTACTTACCACTCCATTTGTTTACACAAAATAATTTATTTTTATATAAAATATTTTTTAAAATAATAATTTATTTTTATTTTTAATTATAATTTAAAAAAAAAGTTTCCTTTCACTTTATCTCTTTTTTCTTTTATGAAATATAAATGTTATTTTCCTTCCAAACAATTTTTTTTCCTCTCAAAATTTTCTTTTCTCTATAATTTTCCTTCCCTTTTTATTTTTTCTCAATCCAAACAGGGACTAGAAATATATTTAACTTAACTTATGAACTAGCCTATAACCATCTAGTGCTTCTAACTTCTAAGCCTCTTTAAGCTCATAAATATATGAAATTTTAATTATTACATGTCTGGTAAAATTAGTTATAAGTGATTCATAAGTTTAATAAAAAATAATTTATAAATATATTTATTATTAAACCACTAAAAAAGGTATGAATAGATATGTGATACAGATTTAAAATTAAATAAAGATAATATAATAAATGATTGCTTTAATAATATAAAAAATTTAAAATTTTTTATTATTTTGAGATTTAATCTAAAAATTGTAAAAGTTTAGTAAAATTATTCAACATTGCAATTGTATCCCATTGCAATATTACTAGTTGAAAATTTAAAAAAAAAATTATTATTTTTAAATTTAATTTAAAATTTTAAAAAATTAATATAATTTAGCCCAAAATCTTTAAATTTATCTTCATTCACCTAAATTTTCAAATCTGGTGTGGTGTAAAATACTATAACAATGCCTCTTTTTTCTGATTTTGAGTCTGTTAATTTCTTTGAGTGTTAATCATGCCTATTCTCAATGGAGTGCCTATACTAATATTTCCAGATGATAACTTATATTATTAAACAGTATTAGGAGAGTTGAAATTTACAAGATAAATAGCACAATTACTGATAGTGAAACTATAATTTCTATTTCAATAATATTGAAATGGTATTTTATAATAAAAATATCGAGATTTATCAAGATAAGTGCCTTTTTAAAAAGGAAAAAACTAATTGATATAAAATATATTGTAATTTCTATTGATTTTTTAAAAATCAATTGATATAATATTTGAAAGTAGTAGTAAATAGATAGAAGTGAAGTTATAGTCTTTGCACCAAACCAATAAGAAATAAAGAAAATTAATGAGTTTTTGAAAATTTAAAAAATAAAAAAATAAATTTAAAGATTTTAAGTTAAATTGTATAAATTTTTAAACATTTAAATTATACCGTAAAATAACAAAAAATTTTAGATTTTTTATTAATACTTTTTCTATATATCATATGAATATAATAAATTAAAACACAAGACATTGTCACATCAACCACAAGACACTTTCTCCAATTTGAATAAAAATATAACAAAGTTTATAATTTTAAATAATTTTATAAATTTTTAAATATCTAAATTAAGTAAATAACAAAAAATTTTAAATTTTACATAAATAGACCTAAAATATTTTATTAAACTAGCTTATAACCACCAAAATAAAAATATAATAAACAAACGAATCCGCTTATTTTCAAAAGCTTACATGTTGATTTGACTTGATTATAAGATAAGAAAAACATTCTTTTTTTCATTATTAGTTGTTTTAGTATATGCAATTATAAAATATGTTACCAATGCTAGCCCTTTCGTTTGTGAGAGATTAGGGAGGGGAAAGGAGCTTGGAATGAAAGAATGAGAGTTTAGTAGAGTGGGAGAGAAGAAAAGCAGACTCTGAACACAAGGGGATTGAGAGGCTGCTGATGAGAATATATGCAGAGAAAACAGAGCATAGAATTAAGAGCTACAAGAATTAGTCAGCTGAGAGTGGCAATTTGTTGTTGATTCTGTTCTCATTTTGTCTGTAGCTGCAGAAGAATTCTCACAATTGCTCTTGTTTTCCCCCAAAAAATTATTAATGAGAAATGCAAAATGCATATACGTGGACACAACAGATAAAAAACCAGCAGATCACAATATGCATAAGGATACTTGTTAAGCAACACACTTTCAATCCTAAAACAAAGCCCTAGTGGAATCACAATTTCAGAAGCCATTTGCTTTAGAAAAAATATAGAACCCATTTTCATAATTTTATAGCAGTTTTTTTTCTCTCTTGGCCAAAATAAAATTTGAAAAAAGAAAATGAAAATCTTGGCAACACCATTTAACATAGATACAATCACAGGGCTTAGTGTAGAGTTGCTAAGATTATGTAATGAAAAAATGACATGAAAAAGAATCAAAATGAGGTAGAAGCTCAATTATGGTAGGCAAAACATAACAGATATTTGTTATTGCATGAAGAGGAAAGCTTTAAGCAAATACTTCGTTCTTCATTACATTAAGTAGTCATTCCTTGTAGTTTGTGCAAATAATTCATACAACAAAATCACAGCATAAGAACACTGAGCATGCATCGTATGCTAAGGCAAGATAAAAATATATTGACGACAAATCTGCACCTGTTTCACATAAGAATGAAATGCAGTAAAACTGTTTATGTGACAATTTAAGTCAAATGGCTATCACATTTATACCAAATCTGTACAGAAGTTTGCTGCTCATTTTTCCCCTCCTCCAATTTTCTCATTACAGGGATAGATTCAGTGATCAAAAGGCCTGCCAAATAAAGTATCAACCCTCATCTTGATCGACACAAGCTGAAAGAAAAAGAAAAAGAAGTCATGTCAATTAACAATTTGTCCCAACCAAGTCATCACAGTGCTAATATTTTGTGTAATCCTCGCGGCCAGTTTTGAAATCAGAAATTCCAGTGTGCAATATATGTATTAAACTAAAAATTATTTTCAACTAGATAGATGGCTTATTGAGTAGTAAAACCTCATTCAAGTATTAAATCATGTCTTCTCCTAAAAACAATGGTAAGTATGAATATAGTTATGTCAAATACCAGTTCTAACTTTGACTTAAACATAGACAAGGCAGATTAAGAACAGTACAATGAAATGAATCACAATAAAGACCAAATAATGACATGAAAAAGCAACATGAGATTAAGAACAGGACAATGAAATGAGTCATAATAAAGACCAAATAATGAAATGAATCACAATGAAGAGGGAGAGGCAGAGGGGGGAAATGCAGAAAAACATCTTGGAAACACAGCTACAGGTCTCCGTGGTTGTACTCCACATTAGGCACAACATCGCTGTTGCCCGTTGCCCACATAAACACTTCTCTCCTACCCCATAGAGATCTTGCCACAAGGATAGAGAACTAGACGACGATCCATAAATTGATTACCATAGCGTCATATCACGTTGCTTGTCTTTATACGGCGTATACTTTGGGAATCCTTTGAAAGGTGCCCATGCAAAGAGCCACTTTATGGAGCAGACCTTACAATCAATATATATATATACACACACACCAGAACCTAGGCCTGCCTTCCCTTGGCAATTTAGTAATACAAATTTGACCTCATGCTTCTTACTCCTAGAGGTAGAAAGAGCAGAATGATCCCAAAATCTTCAACCAATCTTGCTCTATAAACCAATCACAAAAATTTCAGCACAGAGGCCACTTCCAATCATTGACAGACATCACAAACTATGCTTCTACAGTATCATTATGCCAGTTCATATCAGCGACTGAATCACTGGTCTCCATAATATTAAATGCAATATAAGGAACATGCCTCAGAACCACATGTTGAATCATGCAACAATCCCTAAGAGCAACTATCTTCCACCCCAACACCATAGAAGGCATCTCCAGCAAAATGGTCCCAGCCTGCTCTTACACCTTTTACCAAATCTAATCTATATGAATTATTGGCTACTTTCACCAGAGAAAAACAAGTTTACACACCCACAAGGTCAAAAAGACAACAGCTTACTTGAGATTAATAAAAATAGAAAGTGAAAACAAAAGACATGGAATTGTCTAGTATTATTACATTACAAATACTAATAATATTTGCAAATCAAGTACTATAACTATTTTAGTTTTCAATGAAGTTCTTATACTTTCTAAAACTCAAACTATTAGAGCTAAACCAATGAACGATAAATATATCTATACATACATATACATATTAATTAATGCCATGTGCAATAGCAATTTTGAATTTTGATAAATCAGCTCCTAACTAGCAAAGACGATAAATTTTCTATGAGATGTAAATGAAAATAAAACAAAATACAAATGAAAAGGGTTTTTTTCTAATGAAGGTTGTAAATTCATGGGATGCTCCATCTGTCAAGTCCCACCTTCCTATAAATACTTTCTTTATTAAGATGTCACCAAAAGACAAACAAACTTTTCCATTTTCAAAATAAAGGAGGGAAAAAAAGAAGTGGGTGGCAAGGCAAGATCCTAGCTTAACGTAGAAATAGTGATTTCCTTCCATAAGGGTATAATGAAGTAGCTTTAAAACAAGATCAGGGCTGCTAATTCAACCATTCATTGGAACTGGAGACTGTTTCAATGACCAATCCAATTTAAGGGTAATTATTGACAAATATTAAACTATCCAGCAAAATGTGGCGAACCAGCAAAGCAGCAAAGAACTCAAAAACTTTAATTTTGTATAACTCCAAGTTTTAGCAAGAGAGTTAGAACTGAATTGCACGCCATGAGAATTGCTTTATGTGCTCTTATTGACAGATAATAGTGCACCAAGTATCAACAAAATCTAGTGAACTGATAGACCCATAAAGAACTGGCGAGACTCAATCCTTGCTAAAACTACACCATTTTAATAATATAAAAAAAAGAGCCCATAATGACCTTTCTGCCTCCTTTCTCTCCCTCATACTTTCCCATTGTCTCACTCCCTCACTATCTGCAATGAAATTCTCTCCATTCTGATTATCCATAATCCTAATATGTGAATGCACTACACAAGCTCAACATGTGAAGTTTCTGGATTGATGGCCCAATCAAACATTCATATCAGAAAGCAAATCCATTGGCATTGCCAAAAATGGTATTTCTGCTGATCTAGAATTGAGACTCCAAACTCTAATTCAATTGCAAGAGAGTACCTAGGTTGAACCATTCCCCAATCTAGGAATAAAAT
Organism: Manihot esculenta; assembly: GCF_001659605.2. Classification (NCBI taxonomy): domain Eukaryota; kingdom Viridiplantae; phylum Streptophyta; class Magnoliopsida; order Malpighiales; family Euphorbiaceae; genus Manihot; species Manihot esculenta. Next base: position 4,960,891 of record NC_035170.2, read on the forward strand.
GGACAGTGCTGATTTTGTGGAACAGATAGTAGTTCGAAAGCTTAATTTCAGAATTACTAGGAGAATGGGAGCAGAGAGTTTTATTTCCACATTGAATTTCAAATTGATGATACAGAGAAGCAAAATGAAAAATGAGTTGTCAGAAGTAATTTTGTTTCAGTTCACTTTTCGCCTTAAGACTAAAATGCAATGCTAATAGTTTTCATTGCTATTTCTTCTGACTATGGAATTTTATTGCAAGTGATGCAAGCAATTTGAGTATCTTAACAGGCATGTTGATATCATATAAACGATCTGTGGTCCTGTTGGTAAATTCAAGAAATTTGTTGCATGTAGTGAATGCCGCGATGCTCCAATTGAACTCCTTTGACAGATTCCAAATTAAAGATTCCACAAGGCTGTTCCTATAATTTTCTCGTCGGGTCAAAATTAAAACACAATAATAGCAATTGTAGAACTCAAAACTATTAACAGTAGTTCACTTCATAATCACAGCCAAATTTCTACTACTCCACCAATCAATCCACAGATTCCATAGCTACCACGGACAGGAAGATGCCCATCAATTGAATTCGAACAGAATTCACATATCCCTCGTTCGTATGATTTAGTTTGCAAGAAAAAATTCAAACAAATTTTTGTAAAATCATGCAAAATTTCTACTTTTAAAATGAACATTTTTAAGTAAAAAAAGAATTGAATTCTTTCATTCCAAACAAAAGAATTGTTAGAAAAGAAATCAATTGAATTGAATTCTTGTAAAATTCTTGATTCCAAATGGAAGGATAAGAAACACACTCTAAGAAGAAATTAAAAATGACACAGCACCACCAGTAAGATATTCCTCAAACCATTAACCCATAAACCAAAACCCCTAAAATAGACATGTACAAACTTGATTTCTATACATGTTAACAAAGGAAGCATGCACTTAGGCATAAACAACCAAACCCACAAATGAATAAAAAAAAATGATGTGCAAGAACCAATTCCAGCACAAGTTCACAAACCCTTCGTTTGGTATAAAAAAATCCGCAAAAATTCAATTCAACTGATCTTTTTTAACAATTCTCTTGTTTGAAATGAAAGAATTCAATTCTTTTTTAACTTAAGAAATTTTCATTTTAAAGGGAGTTGAATTCTTGCATGATTTTGCAAGAATTCATTTGTTGCAAAAACGATTGATGCTAAATGAACGGAAAGAAATACACAGAAATGCGAACAAAAGGAGGAAGAAGGAAATAAGTCACCTCCACAACAGAAACAACAGTAACAGCAAGTGAGGACCATGAGAGTTTCTCTGCAAACTAGAGCAGCTTTTTCTAAGAAAAAATTCTTTGAAAAGGATGTCTCTTCTGAAACTCCCCCATCATCCAAGAGCTTATCCTGGTTGCCGCCGCTTTGCTGAGACCGCTGCTTCTCGCTTTTCATTCTGTGAAGGTTCCACTCCAGCTTTTTCAGATACGCGATCTTGAAAGAGTCCCTTATTCTCAGAGAAGGCCATAGATGCATCTCTCTCTCTCTCTCTGCGACTGCGAAAGTTTTCACTTAGCTAGAGCTTCGAGCTGGAATTTCTCAACTAGATTTCTGGGAAAAAGAGCCGAAGCCTAAAAGCAAATCGAAAGCAGCTGGACTGCAGCGACGTCGTTCTTCTCTATTCAGTAAATTTTTTTTCCCCTTCTTTTAATTGCTTTACCGCAAGACAAAGGGTCGAATAACCCTTGCACTGCTTATTTTTTGGGATGCACAAAATAAAAGGGTAAATTTCACAGCAGTCCCTGAATTTACAACTTATCATTTTTAAACTTTAATTTGTAACATAAAATTTTTTTAAATTTGAAAATAAAAATAAAAACAAAATTTGAAAATAAAAATAAAAGAATTATTGTTATTTTTTTTAAAACAATAATTAGAGAAAAGAAAATGGAGAAGATCATGCGAATTAGATTTCTTAATTTTCTTTTGTTTTTTAAATATTATTAATAATTTAAAGTAAAAAAAAAAAGAGAGTAAATGAAAAAGTCAAAATGATGGTGAAATCTATTTGAAGGTAAAAGCTCTATTTAGTTTTTTAAATTATGACATGATAATCAAGTAAACTCTTTAAATTTTTTATGTTTAAGTAAGCTTTAAAATTAAAAATAAAAAATAAAAAAAACGTTTAAATTTTTAAAATTTAATTAAATAAGTCTTTAAAAATAAATAAGTATTTTCTTTCAATTCATATATATTTTTTCTATTAATTTCTCCACCATACTTAGTATTTGTTTTTTTAGAAGAGGGAAATTAAATTTTAGTCACACAGATTTTTAAATATATGGGTAATTTTTATTTATAGTCTTTCAACTTTATTATAATTTTTATTTATATGATTTATTCGGTTTGGTTCGGTTTTGAATCGAACCGACCGAATGCTCATAACTTTGCAAATGGGGCTGATTGCTTAAATGCTTTAAACATGAAATTCTCCAAAATCATTTGAATCAATTTGTTCCCCATCGTAAAGAGAAACACAACTTGTTTACTCACCGTTGATCTCTATGTTCACTACAAAAATATAATAAAATGCAAACAGAATTTACTATGAATCTGTTTATAATTTATAAACCAACGTTGAAAAAATATTATTTTCTTTACAATTTGATTTTCGTCCATTTGTAAATTTATTGATATCAATTTAATTTCACAAACGGATTAATATTAATTTATAAATTTATTTATATTTATTTAATTTTATAAATAGATTATATCTTTATTTTTGTAGTTTAATTTTATAAACAGATTACATATCCGTTATTATATCTCCATTTATAAATCTATTTATTTTCATTTAATTTTATAAATAGATTACACATTAATTTGTGGATTCGTTTATATTCACTTAATTTTACAAACTATTTAATTTTTTAAATAAATTATATGTCTATTTATAAATTTATTTATATTTATTTAATTTTATAAATAATTTATATATTTATTTTTAAATCTATTTGTGATAAATTAATTTTACAAATAAACTATACATCCATTTGAGTTATCTGTATTTCTAAATCTATTTGTGATAAATTAATTTTACAAATAAACTATACATCCATTTGAATTATCTAATTAAATTTTATAAATAGATTTCATGTTCTGTATTTATTAAATTTTATAAATAAATTTTATGTTCGTTAAATTATATCTATTTAATTTTAGAAGCAAATTATATATCTGTATTTAAATACGTTTATGTTCATTTAATTTAACAAATAGATTATATGTCTGATTGTGAATCTATTTATATCCATCTAATTTTTTAAATAAATTATGATTTGTATCTATTTAATTTTACAAATAGATTATACGTTGATTTGAGAAGTCTCTTGTGTCTATTAATTTTATAAACAAATTTTGTATTCATTTATAAATCTATTTATATTATTTAATTTTACAAACAGATTATATATCTGTTTATAAATCCGTTTATATTTATTTAATTTTAATTTCATATCGATAAATTATAGATAATGAGGAGTTTTACTTCCCTATAAAATGGAAAAGCCCCTCTTCCTTTTAAAATTAGTACATGATTTTTATATGTTATGGACCTAATATGGAATCTATAAAAAGTTTAAATATTTTAATTTTAAAATATTTTTTATTTAATTTTATTTTTAAATTATTTTTAAACTCTAATTAATAATTGAGCTTAAATATAAACTTATCATGAGTTGAACTCAAATTAAACTCAAGTTTATCAAATATTTCATGAGAATTGAATTTCAATTTATAAATTTTATAATATGTAAAATTCAACTTTAAAAATATTTTAGTTCAATTACACCTTTAACCACATGAATAAAAGTTAAATTAATTAGCAGCTTTGTCTATAAAAAATTATAAAATATAAATAAATTAATTAATAACAGAGAGAGAACTACGAGACGAGAAACTAATTTAGAGAGAAAGACAGTTAAAAAGTCAGAGATGATATGGTAGAGATTATTTGGAGTCAACCATGAATTCTCTTATCAGTCAAGTAGGATTACATGTTGATGAGATTTTGACTTTTGATTATTGATAAAATGAAAGAAAAATTAATTTTAATAAATTATGAATTTTAATTTATTTAGGAATTTTAATTCGGATATTCAAGAGGTTTTAATTAAGATATAATCATGATATAAATGTGATTATGGAAAATTTTAAATTATTTTATTCAATTTGATTTAAAATTTAATCGATTAAAAAATAATAAAAAATTTAGTAGAACAACATATGATAAATTTAGATTTTAATCAAAATTAATTTAAATTGATGATTAAAATTGTGATTAATTTTAAAATTACAGTGTTCAAAATTAAAATAGAATATAAATGTAAATTTATGAAAAATTTTGATTTTTTTTAATAAGTTTTATTTATATAAATATTTAATTTTTATGATAGAAAGAAAGTTGAGAGAAAATGAAATAAAGTGAAAAAATTATTAGTCGGAGAAGAAAAATATATATTTTTAAATTGTAGTAATTCATAAAAATGTTATATCACGTAATAGAGAGTTTAATAATATTTAAATTAAAGTTAAGGAATTAAAAAAATAAAATAAGGTAATTAAATTGAAAATACACTCACAAGCTGAAAGGTTATGGGAATGGATGCTAATTCACAAGTTGCTCTAATGAATTTCTCCGCATATAGCATGCAGCAAAGGATAAAATTAGAGTTGTTATCTTGGTTCCTATACTAAAATTAGCTGCTCAAACGATGAAAGTGCAAAAGAATGGCTGAAAGGGAATAAAAATTTCACATTAAGCTAATGACAAAGAACTTGCGTGAATATTTTATTTTTTCAAAGAAACCAAAGCTGCTTTTTTTTGTTTCTCTCCAAAAGATGTGCAAATATTTATTAAAGGGGCTGCCAAAAAAAGCCCAAAAGTTGCAACAATACATCCATGGCCTACAGAAGACACAATCAATACACGAGCAGATGAGATTTTCCTCTGTCTCTAACCTTTTAAAGAGAGATTTTTTTTTTTTTTTTTTTCATTTTTCTTCTTCTGAGCTACATGCCTTTTTGCTGCCGTCGAAATCGGTTCTTCTCTGCTCCTTGGAGCAGGAGGATCTCCGGTATTTTATCTATGATTGTGCTTAGAAATTGTTATTTTCAGAATTATCTATTGTTTTGAGAAAATTAATGGTATTATTTCTTTTTTCAGTTTACCAATTATCTCTACTAAACATAATAATTATTTTCTACAATTTTCTAAGAATATATCTCATCACCTCACTCTTTCTCTTAATTATTCTACTTTTCTAGCGGTGGATTAATAAAAGAGAAAAGAGAATTATTAAGATTGAAAAAATTAAGTAAAATAGATAGTAATTTAATATTTTGTTACAATTTAAGTTATTTAATTTTTTTTTAATTATCAACGCAAAAACCAAGTGGTCGAATTTTTTGGTACACGATTTGAATTTATTTCAATATTTTTTAAAGTTATTTTGATAGGTGTATATGGTATATTTGCATTACATAATAATAATAATAATAATAATAATAATAATAATAAAACGATCTCATACTTGTAATAAAAGGTATGCAACTACAAATAAACAAAAAGGGAAAAAAATAAGTTGGAGGTTTACAAAATACATGGAAAAGAAATATAAAGTAGAATTTGCAGGAATCCAACCTTCCATGAACATAAAACCGAGGCACAGAGGCACATGATCACACAAGCTGCAGCAGCAACACTGAGATGAAGGATAAGAGTCTTAGTACACAAATCCATCAGATCACAAGAAGGAAGGAGTAACACCCATGAGATCAAAACCAAATCTTAATGAAGGTTCCTGAAATGTTGAAATATGGAATGCTAAAGACTGAAGCGTAGGGAGAAGATGAAAACAGGAGAGAAGGAAGAAGAAGAGGGTAGTGATTGGAGCCATAAAGATATGTTTATGTGCATTGGTATGTGTCTTTTTCTCGAGACCAATGCTTAATATATAGAAATGGGTAGTTGCTAATCTTTTCATATATGTCAATGGGAGTTGGCAAGGGTGGCCCAATTGTCAATTGAGTCAATTCAAGTGATAATTGACTAGATTTAATGCTTAACTTGCTCCGAAGCAATAGTTGTATGAAAAAACTTATCTCGTATGAATGTATATCGTAAAATAATTATGAAATTTTTATAAAAAAATTTATCTAAATTGAATCTACATGACTATGTATTGTAAGATAATAGTGAAACTCATATGAAACACTATACATTTATATTACGGATATAGATTCAATCTAGATAAGAATTATCACAACTGTAATTCTATATATAAAAAATTGTTAATAATTAATAATCATATTTTTTTGAATTGATCATCAAATTTACACAGTCTTACAAAAATTTTTATTTTCTACCACACTTAATATGATAACTAGAAGCTTACCTTTAAGATATATGGTTTAGTTTAGTTTATATGATAACTCATGCAGGAATTGGAGGTTAACTTAATGGAAATCATTAATAATATGATACAATTAGTTGTTCAAGATGCAAGTTTAATGCATTCTAATACAAAGGAAAAATCAATTTTTCTCACTCGACTCTCACTGGCAGAAGTCAAAAGAATGGAGAAAAGAAAGGAAACTCCTCGACAACTTGGCACGTTATTAGAATCAAAAAGATTTATCTAGACAGAATCTACATAGACTCATAGTGTAAATATATGGGTTCCATATAAGTTTAAATCTCATTTTATACTACAAGTCCACATAAACCCAATTTAGATAAAAATTTTCCTATTAAAGTAGATTGTAAGATAACAACAATTAATAATGGTAATGGTGTTGCTCCACATCAAATTGGCACAATACAAGTCCATTTGATTGTGGTTTGTATTTCTATAGAAAGAAGAATGGTGAGCACTTCATAATTTTATAATATTTATGATGTAAATCAAAAGAATATAGCAACATTATTGGACACGATTAATTAGTTTGATAGCTAAAAAAAGATTTTCTCTAAGTTTTCAGAGAGAAAAAGTTTTTTGGTTTTAGGCTTTTACTTTGCCAATTAATCGGTTTCCCTTTATCCCTCTAAATAAAGGGGAACTTCTCTTTCTAACTTTATAGGTATACCTACTCCACTGCCAACTTGGATGCAGATACTCTTTTTATTTGATTTTTATTTTGTTGCAATGGAGCTCTAGGTGAGATTTTTTTTTTTGTCTACTTGTGTTTAGCTCTCTGGCTTGGTAGGTTGAAAGCCTCCCTAGATCTACCATTCCTAAGGCTGAATCCTGATGAAAGGAAGAAGGAAGTGGCTCCGAGAGCTAAGTCTCAAAAAGCACAAAGTGGTTATCAAAAAACACAACTCCCACCAGTGGTGATTGATGCGACTGAGGAAGTTATTCTTCTCTATCTATAGTGTCTAGTTTTCATCGCTTATAACCTGATTTGGATGGTGCATGTATTTGTCCTCACTAAAATCTACATTTTCTCTTTTATTTAGAAGATTTAGATATTACTCGGCTTGTTGAAAACTGGAACAGAGAATAAATAATTAAATATTAAAATTAGATATTTATAAATGAAAACAGATATCTAAAACTAGTAGCGAACTGAAAAAAAAATAGAGCAACTCAAAACGTCTCTAACTCTCTCATTTTCTTGCTGATAGGTGATGATTAATTGATTATACAGCTAAAATCTAATTACACAGAATACAAAAGAGATTAACAACTCTCATAAGTAAAATAAAAAAGCATGGTTAAGGTATAGTGAGTTGTACTATAATCAGCTATTTAACTTTTACATCATTACATTTACAACAAAAAGTAAACTTTAAACAAAACATTAATTAAGACTTAAGTAATCTAAGTATTTAAAAAAAATCTCATCAGTCAACATGACCGATATTCTTTTACTCCTTTTACCTTCGATATGATTGTATATGTAATACCCGGCTAGACTCCGGTATCGGAATTCCTACCGTCCGGTGGAATCTCGGATGTCGGAAGCCTCTAGTAGGGTAGAATCATGTTTTCATAAAATGTTTTAAGGTATTTCATGGTTTTAAGTATAATGGAAATAAGTTTTTGCATGAAAACAACCTTGAAGGAAAACTCAGGTTCGGCCGCCGAACCTCAAGTTCGGCCGCCGAACATGGCATGCATGCGGAGGCACGTTCGGCCCCCGAACGTGGCCTGGCCAGCCACTATAAAAGGGTCCCTTAGCCGAAAATGGGCGAGCTTTTTCCCCATTTTCGGCCAAGGTGAGTTCTCCGCCACCCCCTCACTGATTTTGAGTCTTTTCCTTCAGATCTTTCGAGTTTTTCACTAGTTTTCATCTTGTTTTGAAGATTTCCGAGTTTTAAGCAAGTTTTGGAGCTTTGAGGTTCAAGAACCCAAAAATCTCCCACCTCCGAGTTTAGGACGTCTCTCTCTCGATCTTCAAGAGGTAAGAGCCGATCTTAAGCTCATTTCATGTTTAAAGTAAGTTTTATGCAAGATCTATGGGGTAGAATGTAATACCCGGCTAGATTCCGGCATCGGAATCCCTACCTTCCGGCGGAATCTCCGTTGGAATCAGGAATTCTGAAGATGCCAGAGGCTTCTAGAGGGGTAGAATGTGTTTTTCTAAAATGTTTTTACTGATTTCATGGTTTTAAATGGAAAAGAATTGAGTTTTGAAAAGAAAAGACCAAGGAGGCAATTGCCAGGTTCGGCCGCCGAAAGTGAAGTTCGGCCGCCGAACATGCATGAGTTTAGGGGGCACGTTAGGCTGCCGAAGGTCTTTGACCAGGCCACCTATAATGAGCCCTCAGATCGGAAATGGGCGAGTTTTCTCCCCATTCTCGAGCTCAGGTGAGTTTTTGTCCTCCCTTGGCCGTTTTCATGTTTTTCTTCATCTCCTTCATGTTTTCATGAGTTCCATGGTTGTTTTGAAGAGTTTTCAAGCTTGGATCAAGGTTTGGAGAGCTTGAAGACTTTAAGAGTTTGGGTTCTCCACACCTCAAGCTTTGGGTCGCACCAACCCTCGATCTTCAAGAGGTAAGTGTAGATCTTTGCTTTCCTAGTGTCTTTTGAAGTTTTATGAAGGTTTTAATGGTAGAGTATGGGTAGATATGTATGTTAGGATTTATGTGGGTTTTATGCCCAATGTATGTTATGTGATGCTCATGTATGTTTATATGATGTTATGTTGAATGTTTAGGCTAGGTTATGCAGGAGGGAGAGTGTATGCATGAGTGGGAAAGAGCAAGTGAGATTATGGGTTGTTTTGATGGTTTTGGCCTATGTGGATCATAAGCTATCTATGTATGTTTTGATGTTGTTTTTGGAGTTTAATCAAGCTATTAAGCTCATTTGCGCGTGGTTAGGGGTTTATGCATGTTTTGGTTAGGTTGGGTGCTTGTTTTGGGGTGTTTGAAAGGTTTGGGAGGCTTGAATGCATGAGAAGCTGAGTTCTGCCCTTCTGGGAAGAACTCAGGTTCGGCCGCCGAAAGTGGCTTCGGCCGCCGAACCTGTCTTTGCATGCATGGTTTGGCCGCCTAACCTTGCCCCCGAAAGTTGAGTCTTGGCTTGAAAGCAGACTTTCGGCCGCCGAAGGGAGGATTCGGCCGCCGAAAGTGCCTGACTTTCGTCTCTGGAGTGGGACTTTCGGCCGCCGAAGGTGCCGCCGAAAGTGCCCTGTCCAGCCTTTTCAAGGTTGTTTTCTATGCATGTTCATGTGATGTTCTAGGGGGTTTTTGGGCAGTTGCTTATGAGTTGTTAGAGTGTGTTTGGCATCTCATTCGAGTCCACCTGTGTAGGATCGGACCCGAGGGATCGAGGAGGCCATCAGTATTAGCAGTTGCAGAGTCAGTCCAGCGTCTGCCAGAGGTGAGTAGAACTAACTATGCATGTTTTAAATTAATGTTTAAAGGTAATGATTGTATGAGCATAATACACGCATCATGAATGCCATGTGATACTAGGTTGCTTTACATTAGAGACACGAATATGTTGCATTGCATTATTTATTGTCAGTGGGGATTGGACCAAGGTGACATCAATAGCCCACGATCTGTCATGGCAGTGAAAGTCCTATGTGAGTTCCTTCGGGAATCGGGCGCCGACAGAGGGAGTTTTGAGGTCATGTCTAATCCGAGATGTGAAATGTTTGTGCTGTGACACATATCATGAAAGCATGAAATGAATGAATGAACTGTTTTATGATTTCTACTCACTGGGCTCTAGTAGCTCATCCCATTTCCCTTAACCCCAGTTTTGCAGGGCCAGAGCTAAGTTAAGCCAGAGTAAGTCAGAGTAAGCTATGGGGAAAGAAGAGTGAAGCATGGGTTGCTGTGTTTTGATGTAATAGTATAGCTTAGTGTATGTATAGGAAGAAGCATGTATATGGTAAGTAGCTGGATATAAAGAGATGTATGTCTGTATGCTTGTATACTTGAGTAGTATAGTAGTGGACATGATGTATATAAAGGATACGATATGATAATGTATGGAAAGTTAAAGGATGAGAAGTATAGTATGTCATGTGCTGTTTAGAGTTGTGCTTGACCCTAGAGTTGGTTGATCCCTTGGTTTACATGATCTTAAGAAAATGTTTTGATGTTAAAAAGGTTAAAGGTTTTAATGATGTGAAATGTTTTAATGTTATGAGATTTGAATGGCCCGTGAGGGAAGAAAGGGTTCCAATCCCTTGACCCAAAGCGGACATAGTTTTAAAGCATGCTTGATGACCCATCTGGTATGAGGTTCTATGTTTTCATGCATAGGTCAAGCTGAGGTAAGGAAAGCAAGTTTAAAGGTTTTTCTGAGGCACAAGCTTAATTTTCAAGAAAAGTTTGATCATGTATGGGATTATACCAGAGGTTTGGCATGTCTAGTGGCTTGCTACGGGTCCCGGCGGCCTTAAGCCGACCTGGATCCTAGCGCCGGTGGCGGTCCGGAGATGCGGGCTGTTACAGTTGGTATCAGAGCTTAGGGCCTCAAGAGTACGGTGTGTTGCACATCGGAAGGAGGTTGTGCTAGATGTTATAGGAGGGCAAGCACATTAAGAAAGATCAAGATCATGTCCACTAGGATCGGATGAGGAGTCCCGTCTTGCTTGGTGATGTGTAATGCCATGTGTGGTGCATGTGCATTTATGTTTGTATTATGGATGTTGATAGTCCCTTAGCTGCGAGATGGCATGATATGTACTGATATGAGATGAGCTGAGAGACCAGGTATGGCCTTTGGCACAGTTGGTCAAGGCATGTTCTGCTATGTTGTAGGCTATAGGTGACAGATTCATCCATGATATATGTTGCATGAGGGGTCATGTGTTTGTCACATGGACCATATGATATGATGCATGCTATATGTTATGATGCCATGCTATGTGATGTGATGCTTATGTGTACCGGTGCGCTTGTTGTGTTTTCAGAAGAGCTGAAGATGCTAGGTGTTAGTCGATCTGTGGAGTCAGATCCGTCTGAGTGGGAAGGTACGGAGACCTTTCCTCCCGTTCTGCCAGGAGTACAATCAGGTATGGTTGGTAGTGGGGAAACATCAAGAGACCCTGGAAGGTCTGTTGATGCCAGCAGAGAAGAGAAGATGGAGGTGCAGAGGAGGGATGTAGGTCTGCAAGTGGATATGGATGAAGAAAATGGGGAAAAGTCTAAGGATTCTGAGAGTTCAAGTTCAGGGGAAGTTGATCCCTCCATGCTGAGTACAGCCGCCAAGAGAGGTAGAAGGGGGAGAAGAACCCCGAAGCAATGGGGCAGAACTAGGAAGGGTAGGTTGTGGAAGAGGTTTAGGCTAGATGCTGAAGATGGTTCGAGTTCTGGTCGAGGCACTACAAGATGTTCGAGGTGTGGCAAGCCACACCAGGGAGTCTGTTTGGCAAGGACTACGGCATGTTTTAGGTGCGGACAAGAAGGGCACTTCGCACGTGAGTGTCCTACTACACCCAGGATGGTACGGTCCCAGCAGTTAGCTCCAAGTAATGTGGCTCAGACCAGTGAGCAAGGAAGGGGAGCAGACACATCGAACACGGTGATGCCAGGTACGCTCTCTTTTGAATGTTCTGATGTGTGTGTTTTTGTGAACCCTAGTGTTTTTCTCTTTCTTTAGTTGCTCTAGGAGCCGTCGAGAGGTTGAGTTGATAGCTTCTGGGCTAGAGTGTTCTCTTTGGATCAGTGGACTCGAGTGTAACGACCCGAAAACCGGACCGCTACCGGCGCTAGGATTCAGGTCGGTTTAAGGCCGCCGGAACCCGTAGCAAGCCAAACATACATCCTGTGAACCTGTTTAATCCCATACATGGTCAACAACATACATAGAAATTAAAAACTTTTCTTTCATTCAAACATTTCTTTGCCAAGCCTAGCCTGTACATGCACAAACATAACATAAACCTCTCATTGGAGTCCTCATCAAATACTCCAATGGGGTAACAAAACATAACATAGGCTTGGATAACATAGGCATCATAAAAACATTATATCTCATACAAGACCATGTGTACAGGGAATACAACAGACTCTAGTCAAGCACATTATTAAACTTACATTACATTACATCTCATACTTTTACATTGTCAACAAACCATGTCCACAGCTAAGCTATTACATAAACTTCTCTTACTCTGCTGACTTCTCTATCTACTCTGCACCTGCAAGACTGGGGTTAGGGGAGAGGGGGTGAGCTAAAAAGCCCAGTGAGCAGAAACTAAAAACATTTGCTTTAATTCCACCATTTTTAGATATATTATTATTCATTTTATTATTATTATAATTCCTCCATTTTTAGGTATATTATTATTATTCAACTTTTTCTTTCTTTTCTTATTCATGCTTTCATGAAATGCAACACATCACAGCTAATCACATAAAGGATGGTATTGTCACCATTAGTCCTCAATCATCTCCAAATGCCAGGGGCGTAGAATGGGCCTCACTGGTCTTTCTCTTACATAACATAACATTCTAAAATGCCAGGGGCGTAGAATGGGCCTCGCTGGTCTTTCTCTTACATAGTGCCAGGGGCGTAGAATGGGCCTCGCTGGTCTTCCATAACATATCATCATAACATAACATCAGAGGACTATGGATCACCCAACAACTATCCACATCAACATCAATTTATGCAATGCAGCATATTCGTGAATTCTAATGCAAACATCCTGAAATATTGCATGGCATAATGATGCATGGGCAATGCTTTATGATTCATTCATTTATTCATTTACTTTACTTTAAAACTTAAGGGGTTGTTCCACTCACCTGGTGACTGAAGCTTAACAACGAACTCTGAACGACTATCTCACAACCGGGGGTCTCGGTTCCTCGGGTCTGAACCTACACAGGTGGACTCAAATGAGGCACCAAACAACAAGAACATAACTCTAAACATACCCCCAAAAACCTCCTAAAAACACCTCAAAAACCTCCTAAAAACACCTCAAAATACTCCTAGGAAGCATGCAAGAAAAGGCTGGACAGGGCACTTTCGGCGGCACCTTCGGCGGCCGGAAGTCCCTCCAGAGCCGAAAGTCAGGCAGGTTCGGCGGCACCTTCGGCGGCCGAAACTCCCAGACAGAGACGAAACTCATGCATGTTCGGCGGCACCTTCGGCGACCGAAAGTCTCGGACAGAGCCGAAACTCCAACTTTCGGGGGCAAGCTTCGGCAGCTTAAAGCTGCCTCTCAAGCCATGTTCGGCGGCCGAAACTCCCTTCGGCTGCCGAACCTGGTTTCTGCCAAAGGGCAGAAACTTTGGCTCCCTTAAGCATTTTCGCCTCCCAACTCTCAAATTATGCATACAAGCTCCTAGGGGCCTCAAACAAACAAATACCCCAACTACAACACTTCAAGCATACTCAAACATGCCACATTGTTCAAAAATCACATAAAACCTAACATTTGCTTAAAAACTCATACAACCCTATACATGCCATTCTACCCCATAAAATCACTTAAAACTTACTTAAAACATGCATTGAGCTTAAGATCGGCTCTTACCTCTTGAAGATCGAGGGTTGAGGAGATCCAAACTTGGAGATGGGAGAAGTTCCAACTTTTGGTCTCCAAGCTCCAAAACTCGTTCTAAGCTCAAAGATCTTCAAAACCAAAGTTATAAACTTGTAAAGATCATGGAAAAAGGAAGAAAAAGCTCAAGATTGAGTAAAGATGGCGGAGAGCTCACCTTGGCCGAAATGGGGAGAAAAACTCGCCCGTTTTCGGCTAAGGGACCCTTTTATAGTGGCTGGCCAGGCCACGTTCGGGGGCCGAATGTGCCTCCGCATCCATGCAAATGTTCGGCGGCCGAACATGAGGTTCGGCGGCCGAACCTGCACTTTCCTCACTCAGGCTTTCGGGGGCCTAACGTGCCTCCAAAACGCATGCATGTTCGGCGGCCGAACTTGACTTTCGGCGGCCGAACTTGGGTTTTCCTCCAAAGACTTCTCATGCAAAACTCATTTAATTTTCATACTTAAAACTATGAAATACTTTAAAACATTTTATGAAAACATGTTTCTACCCTACTAGAGGCTTCCGACATCCGAGATTCCACCGGACGGTAGGAATTCCGATACCGGAGTCTAGTCGGGTATTACATTCTTCCCCCCTTAAGAACATTCGTCCCCGAATGTTCCTCAACTAACACATGCAAGGTATACAACATATCATACACATAAAACACATAGAGACTAACCTTAAAAGAGATGAGGGTATTGCTGGAGCATAGACTCCCGTGTCTCCCAAGTGCACTCTTCCAAGTTGTGGTGGTTCCACAGGACTTTCACCATCGGGATTTCCTTGTTTCTTAACTTTCTGATCTGGGTGTCCATGATCCGCACTGGCTGTTCAACATAGGTGAGATCCTCTTGGACCTCCACATCAGGCTCATTAAGAACCTTGCTCGGATCTGACACAAACTTCCTCAACATGGAAACATGGAAAACCAGATGGATTCTCTCCATAGAAGCAGGTAAATCCAGCTTGTACGACACATTCCCAATCCTTTGCAAGATTTCAAAGGGTCCGATGTATCGTGGGGCTAGTTTACCTTTCTTCCCGAAGCGAACCACTCCCTTCATTGGAGACACCTTGAGCAATACCAGGTCCCCCTCCTGAAACTCTAACTGCCTTCTGCGGATGTCTGCATAACTCTTCTGTCTGCTTGCAGCAGTCTTGATTCTCTCTCTGATTATGGGTACCACCCTGCTGGTAATCTCTACTAGCTCAGGCCCTGCCAAGGCCTTCTCTCCAACTTCCTCCCAGCAAACAGGTGATCTGCACTTCCTTCCGTACAAAGCTTCATATGGGGCCATCCCGATGCTAGCATGATGACTGTTGTTGTAGGCAAACTCCACCAAAGGTAGATGCTGCCTCCAAGAACCGCCAAAGTCCAGCACACACATCCTGAGCATATCCTCTATAGTCTGGATGGTCCTTTCTGACTGTCCATCAGTCTGGGGGTGGAAGGCAGTACTGAAATCCAACCTAGTACCCATGGCATTCTGCAGACTCCGCCAAAACCTGGAGGTGAACTGGGGCCCTCTATCTGATACTATCGAAACAGGAACCCCATGCAGCCTGACAATCTCATCCACATACACTTGCGCCAACTTGTCCACAGAGTAGCCACTCCTGACAGGGATGAAGTGAGCAGATTTGGTGAGTCTATCCACAATCACCCATATGGAGTCCACTCTGTTGGACGTCGCCGGTAACCCTACTACGAAGTCCATAGCTATGTTTTCCCATTTCCATTCTGAAATCGGTAGCGGATTAAGCATTCCAGCTGGCTTCTGATGTTCCAGCTTCACCCTCTGACACACTTCGCAGGCTGACACGAACTGTGCCACTTCTTTCTTCATCGCTGGCCACCAATAAACTTTCTTCAAATCTTGGTACATCTTGGTGGCTCCGTGGTGAATGCTGTATCTTGCATTATGAGCCTCTCTCATAATGGCTCCTTTTAGTCCTATGTCATCTGGTACACATAATCGACTCCCATAGCGGAGGATCCCTTTGTTGTCAAATCTGAACTCATCATTCTTGCCTGACTGAACAGTCCTGGCAATCTTTACTAACTCGGGGTCCTCATGCTGTTTCTGAGCGACTTGCTCAAGGAACACGGGTGTCACTTTCATCTGAGCCAACAAGGCACCTGTACCCGACAACTCTAACTGTAGCCCTTCTTCGATGAGCTTGTAGAACTCCTTTACTACTGGTCTTCGTTCTGCTGTGATGTGGGATAGACTGCCGAGTGATTTCCGGCTTAAGGCATCAGCTACAACATTAGCCTTACCCGGATGATACTGGATTTTGCAATCATAGTCACTGAGCAGTTCTACCCATCTTCTCTGTCTCAAATTCAAATCTCTTTGACTCAGGATGTACTGCAGGCTCTTATGATCTGTAAAGATCTCACATTTTACCCCATAGAGGTAGTGCCTCCACATCTTGAGTGCAAAGATTACTGCTGCCATCTCCAGGTCGTGTGTGGGGTAATTCAACTCATGCTTCTTCAGCTGCCTAGAAGCATAAGCAATCACCCTCTCATTCTGCATCAGTACACAACCTAGTCCCACACGGGACGCATCATAAAAGACTGTAAAGTCCTCATCACTAGATGGCAGAGCTAAAACTGGTGCTGAAGTCAACCTCTTCTTAAGCTCTTCAAAACTCTCTTCGCACTGGTCGGTCCACAGAAACTTTTGATTCTTCCTGGTTAACCTGGTCAGAGGGGCTGCTATCTTTGAGAAGTCCTGAACGAACCTCCTGTAGTAACCTGCCAAACCCAAAAAACTTCTAATCTCTGTCACTGAAGTGGGTCTAGGCCAGTTAGCCACAGTTTCTGTCTTCTTGGGATCCACCTCAATACCATTCTCTGACACTACATGCCCCAAGAACGAAATGCTCCTCAGCCAGAATTCACATTTAGAGAACTTGGCATACAAGCCATGTTCCCTCAAAGTCTGCAAGATCAACCGCAGATGATGGGCATGCTCTTCTGCATTCCTGGAATACACTAAGATATCATCTATGAAGACAATAACGAAGTGATCCAGGTATTGGCTAAATACTCTGTTCATGAGATCCATGAATGCTGCAGGGGCGTTTGTTAACCCGAACGGCATCACTAGGAACTCAAAATGCCCATATCTGGTCCTGAATGCTGTCTTTGGCACATCTTCATCTCTGATCCTCAGCTGATGATACCCAGATCTCAGATCTATTTTGGAGAAACAACCTGCTCCTGCTAGCTGGTCGAATAGATCATCGATCCTAGGCAACGGGTACTTGTTCTTGGTAGTAACCTTGTTCAACTGTCTATAGTCGATACAAAGTCTGAGGGATCCATCCTTCTTTTTCACGAACAACACTGGAGCACCCCAAGGTGAGGCACTCGGTCGGATGAAACCCTTGTCTACCAGCTCTTGTAACTGTTCTTTAAGCTCTTTCAGCTCTGCTGGCGCCATCCTGTAGGGAGGGATAGAGATCGGTCTGGTTCCTGGCATCAATTCTATTTCGAACTCTATCTCCCTAGGAGGCGGTAAACCTGGCAGCTCGTCTGGGAAAACATCTAAGAACTCTCTAACCACAGGCACCGAGGCGGGCTCTCTGGCATCTCTGTTTAGCTCTCTCACATGAGCTAGATAACCCTGACAACCCCTCCTGAGCAGCCTACGAGCCTGTAGGGCTGATATCAAACCTCTAGGTGTACTCCCCCTGTCTCCTCTAAAGACAACCTCTGACCCATCCTGACATCTGAACTTAACTACCTTGTCTCTGCAATCCAAGGTAGCACCATGGGTAGATAGCCAATCCATCCCTAGAATGACGTCAAAATCTGTCAAGTCTAGAACCACTAGGTCGGCGGATAGGCATCTTCCCTCTATGAAAACTGGACTGTACTGGCAGACTGACTCTGCCACTGACGGGTCACATTTGGATCCGCTGACCCATAGGGGACACTCTAACCCAGAGACCATCAAACCCAACCTCTCGACCGCTCTCGGAGAAACAAAAGAATGGGATGCACCCGGGTCCATTAAGGCATAAGCATCTGAACAACCAATGATGATATTACCTGACACCACGGTGTTGGATGCGTTTGCCTCCTGCTGCGTCATTGTGAAGATCCGTGCTGGAGCTGACGGACCTTCCCCTCTGTAAACTGATGAAGAAGAGGCTGACCCTCTTCCTCGGCCTCTGCCACTAGCCTGTGTTGCGGCTGAAGCTGCTGGCTGTGCTACGCTACCCGAAGTTGTCTGCTGGGGCTGTGCCGTAGGAATTGCTCTCGGACATTCCCAAGACATGTGTCCCTCTTGCCCACACCTGTAGCAGGCTGTCGTCCCAAACCGGCATACCCCCCTGTGTAGCTTACCACACCTTGCACACACTGCATTATCAGCACCAGAGCTTGAGCCACTTCCTAATCCCAGACCTGATTTGATCTTGCTCCAGAACTTATTCTTCTTTGGTTTCTTAGTGGTACTGCCCCACTTCTTACTAGCTGAACTCAAGGATGAAGGGTCTATCCTTCCCCCACCTGGGGTCTTAGAACCAGAAGGCTGTGCCACTGACTGCTTGACTTTTCCCTCTATTACGGCACTAGCCTCCATTCTCCTGGCCATGTCTATAATGGCATGGAAACTTTCTCTATCAGCTGACTGAATCAAAGAGGAATACCTGGAATTGAGCCTCATGATATACCTCCTCGACTTCTTCGGATCTGTGTCCAGATGTTGCCCAGCAAACGGCAACAACTCTAAGAATCTATCGGTGTACTCATCGACACCCATCTCATCTGTCTACTTCAGCTGTTCAAACTCAATCATCTTCAGCTCCCTGGAACTGTCAGGGAAAGCCCATCCTGCGAACTCATTCACAAACTCCTCCCATGACAGACTGTCCACCTTTGGTTTCACATAGTTCTTGAACCACTCTCGTGCCTTCTTGCATTTCAGAGTGAAACCAGCCATCTGAATGGCTCTACTGTCATCAGCCCCTATCTCATCTGTAATTGTTTTGACCTTCTCCAGGTACACAAACGGATCATCGCCGGTATCAAACTGGGGGGCACCCAACTTCATATAGTCGATCATCTTGGCCTTGCTCCCTCCCGATGAGGTAGGTTGAGGTCTTTGGGTTTCTGTAGCTGCGGTTTCTGCTGGTGGTGGAGGTGCAGCATCCCCTGGGATAGGGTTTGCTGTGCCTGGATGGAAGGATGGAGGTGGGTACATAGGGTACTGTGGATACTGTGGGTAGAAAGGTGGGTATGGCATGTGAGAAGGGTAAGGATTAAAACTGGGGTAATCCGATGTACCTCCCATCGAATACCCGGGGTATGGTGAAAAAGGTGGGTACTGGGGTGGTGGAACAAACCCCTAGGCTTGAGTGCCTCCCTGGGACTCACCCATGCCCTCTTCTGGCATGCTCACACCAAGACTACCATCCCTCCTCTGGTCCACATCCATCTCTTCTCCCACATCTACTGACCTGCCTCCTTGAACCGTTCCTCTTACTGATCTGTTTCTTCCCAGATCCAGAGATCTCCTAGGGTCTCCCACTGCTCTGTCCCTGTTGGACCTACTTGACATTGCCCTTGGCAATGCTGGAGGACGGGCGCTTGTGCCCTCATCCTCCGGTGGTACTTTGGTCAATCTAGCTGATCGACGAGTTCCTCGCATTCTGTTTACTGAAAAACAGCACAGATACAAAACATTAGCATCCAATGGTTCATGTGGAAACACATGAACCCACATCATAGACATAGCATATCTCATGGCATATCATACTTTCATTCTAGACAGGACTCTACATCCTATCCTAGTGGACATGATTTCCTATTGTGCTTGACTTTCTATCACATCTATGAGCCCGACACTCTAGGTCCGACCATATGAACCTAGGGCTCTGATACCACTCTGTAACGACCCGAAAACCGGACCGCTACCGGCGCTAGGATTCAGGTCGGCTTAAGGCCGCCGGAACCCGTAGCAAGCCAAACATACATCCTGTGAACCTGTTTAATCCCATACATGGTCAACAACATACATAGAAATTAAAAACTTTTCTTTCATTCAAACATTTCTTTGCCAAGCCTAGCCTGTACATGCACAAACATAACATAAACCTCTCATTGGAGTCCTCATCAAATACTCCAATGGGGTAACATAACATAACATAGGCTTGGATAACATAGGCATCATAAAAACATTATATCTCATACAAGACCATGTGTACAGGGAATACAACAGACTCTAGTCAAGCACATTATTAAACTTACATTACATTACATCTCATACTTTTACATTGTCAACAAACCATGTCCACAGCTAAGCTATTACATAAACTTCTCTTACTCTGCTGACTTCTCTATCTACTCTGCACCTGCAAGACTGGGGTTAGGGGAGAGGGGGTGAGCTAAAAAGCCCAGTGAGCAGAAACTAAAAACATTTGCTTTAATTCCACCATTTTTAGATATATTATTATTCATTTTATTATTATTATAATTCCTCCATTTTTAGGTATATTATTATTATTCAACTTTTTCTTTCTTTTCTTATTCATGCTTTCATGAAATGCAACACATCACAGCTAATCACATAAAGGATGGTATTGTCACCATTAGTCCTCAATCATCTCCAAATGCCAGGGGCGTAGAATGGGCCTCACTGGTCTTTCTCTTACATAACATAACATTCTAAAATGCCAGGGGCGTAGAATGGGCCTCGCTGGTCTTTCTCTTACATAGTGCCAGTGGCGTAGAATGGGCCTCGCTGGTCTTTCATAACATATCATTATAACATAACATCAGAGGACTATGGATCACCCAACAACTATCCACATCAACATCAATTTATGCAATGCAGCATATTCGTGAATTCTAATGCAAACATCCTGAAATATTGCATGGCATAATGATGCATGGGCAATGCTTTATGATTCATTCATTTATTCATTTACTTTACTTTAAAACTTAAGGGGTTGTTCCACTCACCTGGTGACTGAAGCTTAACAACGAACTCTGAACGACTATCTCACAACCGGGGGTCTCGGTTCCTCGGGTCTGAACCTACACAGGTGGACTCAAATGAGGCACCAAACAACAAGAACATAACTCTAAACATACCCCCAAAAACCTCCTAAAAACACCTCAAAAACCTCCTAAAAACACCTCAAAATACTCCTAGGAAGCATGCAAGAAAAGGCTGGACAGGGCACTTTCGGCGGCACCTTCGGCGGCCGGAAGTCCCTCCAGAGCCGAAAGTCAGGCAGGTTCGGCGGCACCTTCGGCGGCCGAAACTCCCAGACAGAGACGAAACTCATGCATGTTCGGCGGCACCTTCGGCGGCCGAAAGTCTCGGACAGAGCCGAAACTCCAACTTTCGGGGGCAAGCTTCGGCAGCCTAAAGCTGCCTCTCAAGCCATGTTCGGCGGCCGAAACTCCCTTCGGCTGCCGAACCTGGTTTCTGCCAAAGGGCAGAAACTTTGGCTCCCTTAAGCATTTTCGCCTCCCAACTCTCAAATTATGCATACAAGCTCCTAGGGGCCTCAAACAAACAAATACCCCAACTACAACGCTTCAAGCATACTCAAACATGCCACATTGTTCAAAAATCACATAAAACCTAACATTTGCTTAAAAACTCATACAACCCTATACATGCCATTCTACCCCATAAAATCACTTAAAACTTACTTAAAACATGCATTGAGCTTAAGATCGGCTCTTACCTCTTGAAGATCGAGGGTTGAGGAGATCCAAACTTGGAGATGGGAGAAGTTCCAACTTTTGGTCTCCAAGCTCCAAAACTCGTTCTAAGCTCAAAGATCTTCAAAACCAAAGTTATAAACTTGTAAAGATCATGGAAAAAGGAAGGAAAAGCTCAAGATTGAGTAAAGATGGCGGAGAGCTCACCTTGGCCGAAATGGGGAGAAAAACTCGCCCGTTTTCGGCTAAGGGACCCTTTTATAGTGGCTGGCCAGGCCACGTTCGGGGGCCGAATGTGCCTCCGCATCCATGCAAATGTTCGGCGGCCGAACATGAGGTTCGGCGGCCGAACCTGCACTTTCCTCACTCAGGCTTTCGGGGGCCTAACGTGCCTCCAAAACGTATGCATGTTCGGCGGCCGAACTTGACTTTCGGCGGCCGAACCTGGGTTTTCCTCCAAAGACTTCTCATGCAAAACTCATTTAATTTTCATACTTAAAACTATGAAATACTTTAAAACATTTTATGAAAACATGTTTCTACCCTACTAGAGGCTTCCGACATCCGAGATTCCACCGGACGGTAGGAATTCCGATACCGGAGTCTAGCCGGGTATTACATCGAGTGTGATCCATCTGGGGCAGAGTCAGTCTGCCGGTTCAGTTCTGTGACAGTTGAGGGTAGATTCCTTCCACCCGAATTTGAGGTCTTAGATTTGACTGTCTGGACGTCAGTTTAGGGTTGGACTGGGTTTTTCTACTTGTGGTGCTATCTTGGTCTGCAGAGACGAGGTAGTCAAGTTCAGAGGACAGGATGGGTCAGAGGTAGTCTGTTGAGGGAACACAGTAGGGATGCCTAGAGGTTTGATGTCAGCCTGTCAGGTTCGTAGGGTGCGTAGGAGGGGTTGTCAGAGGGTTCTAGCTCTTGTTTGAGAGTTCTTAGATGTATTCCCAGGCGAGTTGTCAGGTTTACCATCTGTCAGGGAGTTAGAGTTTGGTATAGGAGTGGTGTCTGGACGCAGAACCATTTTTGTCCTTCCCTATAGGATGGCGCCTGCGTAGAGAGAGGTAGTAGTCAGAGTAGAGGTGAGACTTGGTAGACAGGGGTTTTATCCGACCTAGTACCTCACCCTGGATTGCTCCAGTGTCGTTGTGGGAAAAGCAGGATGGATCCTTGAGACCCTGTGTCAACTTCAGGCAGTTGAACAAGGTCACTACCAAGGGCAGGTATTCCCATGCAGGATGGATGATCTATTGGGACAGCTAGTAGGAGCTGGTTGTTTTCCAAGATAGACCTGAAATCCGGGTACTACCTGTGAGAGTTAGCGTTAGTTTTGGGTTAGAAGTGAGAAGAAGCCAGTTAGTGAAGATGGAGAGAAAGAGTAAGGATCAGAGTAGCGCAGTGGAAGCGTGTCGAGTTTCAGGTGAAGGTTGGGTACTGCTAAGGTGTGTTTGGAGGACCCGGGAGTTTTACTCCAGCAGTGCCTGTGTCTCTCTTTCAGGAGAGAGATTTTTAGGTTTTGCTTGCTGGTTTGCTTGCTTGTTTATGTATGATTGATGCTATGATTTGTGATGCATGTTTGTTGTGGAACATTCGGGGACGAATGTTCTTAAGGGGGGAAGAATGTAATACCCGGCTAGATTCCGGCATCGGAATCCCTACCTTCCGGCGGAATCTCCGTTGGAATCAGGAATTCTGAAGATGCCAGAGGCTTCTAGAGGGGTAGAATGTGTTTTTCTAAAATATTTTTACTGATTTCATGGTTTTAAATGGAAAAGAATTGAGTTTTGAAAAGAAAAGACCAAGGAGGTAATTGCCAGGTTCGGCCGCCGAAAGTGAAGTTCGGCCTCCGAACATGGAAAGGCTTCGGGAGCGCCTTTGGCCTCCGAAAGTCTTGTTTGAACGAGCCAAGGTTCGGCCGCCGAAAGTGAAGTTCGGCCGCCGAACATGCATGAGTTTAGGGGGCACGTTAGGCTGCCGAAGGTCTTTGACCAGGCCACCTATAATGAGCCTTCAGATCGGAAATGGGCGAGTTTTCTCCCCATTCTCGAGCTCAGGTGAGTTTTTGTCCTCCCTTGGCCGTTTTCATGTTTTTCTTCATCTCCTTCATGTTTTCATGAGTTCCATGGTTGTTTTGAAGAGTTTTCAAGCTTGGATCAAGGTTTGGAGAGCTTGAAGACTTTAAGAGTTTGGGTTCTCCACACCTCAAGCTTTGGGTCGCACCAACCCTCGATCTTCAAGAGGTAAGTGTAGATCTTTGCTTTCCTAGTGTCTTTTGAAGTTTTATGAAGGTTTTAATGGTAGAGTATGGGTAGATATGTATGTTAGGATTTATGTGGGTTTTATGCCCAATGTATGTTATGTGATGCTCATGTATGTTTATATGATGTTATGTTGAATGTTTAGGCTAGGTTATGCAGGAGGGAGAGTGTATGCATGAGTGGGAAAGAGCAAGTGAGATTATGGGTTGTTTTGATGGTTTTGGCCTATGTGGATCATAAGCTATCTATGTATGTTTTGATGTTGTTTTTGGAGTTTAATCAAGCTATTAAGCTCCTTTGCGCGTGGTTAGGGGTTTATGCATGTTTTGGTTAGGTTGGGTGCTTGTTTTGGGGTGTTTGAAAGGTTTGGGAGGCTTGAATGCATGAGAAGCTGAGTTCTGCCCTTCTGGGAAGAACTCAGGTTCGGCCGCCGAAAGTGGCTTCGGCCGCCGAACCTGTCTTTGCATGCATGGTTTGGCCGCCTAACCTTGCCCCCGAAAGTTGAGTCTTGGCTTGAAAGCAGACTTTCGGCCGCCGAAGGGAGGATTCGGCCGCCGAAAGTGCCTGACTTTCGTCTCTGGAGTGGGACTTTCGGCCGCCGAAGGTGCCGCCGAAAGTGCCCTGTCCAGCCTTTTCAAGGTTGTTTTCTATGCATGTTCATGTGATGTTCTAGGGGGTTTTTGGGCAGTTGCTTATGAGTTGTTAGAGTGTGTTTGGCATCTCATTCGAGTCCACCTGTGTAGGATCGGACCCGAGGGATCGTGGAGGCCATCAGTATTAGCAGTTGCAGAGTCAGTCCAGCGTCTGCCAGAGGTGAGTAGAACTAACTATGCATGTTTTAAATTAATGTTTAAAGGTAATGATTGTATGAGCATAATACACGCATCATGAATGCCATGTGATACTAGGTTGCTTTACATTAGAGACACGAATATGTTGCATTGCATTATTTATTGTCAGTGGGGATTGGACCAAGGTGACATCAATAGCCCACGATCTGTCATGGCAGTGAAAGTCCTGTGTGAGTTCCTTCGGGAATCGGGCGCCGACAGAGGGAGTTTTGAGGTCATGTCTAATCCGAGATGTGAAATGTTTGTGCTGTGACACATATCATGAAAGCATGAAATGAATGAATGAACTGTTTTATGATTTCTACTCACTGGGCTCTAGTAGCTCATCCCATTTCCCTTAACCCCAGTTTTGCAGGGCCAGAGCTAAGTTAAGCCCGAGTAAGTCAGAGTAAGCTATGGGGAAAGAAGAGTGAAGCATGGGTTGCTGTGTTTTGATGTAATAGTATAGCTTAGTGTATGTATAGGAAGAAGCATGTATATGGTAAGTAGCTGGATATAAAGAGATGTATGTCTGTATGCTTGTATACTTGAGTAGTATAGTAGTGGACATGATGTATATAAAGGATACGATATGATAATGTATGGAAAGTTAGAGGATGAGAAGTATAGTATGTCATGTGCTGTTTAGAGTTGTGCTTGACCCTAGAGTTGGTTGATCCCTTGGTTTACATGATCTTAAGAAAATGTTTTGATGTTAAAAAGGTTAAAGGTTTTAATGATGTGAAATGTTTTAATGTTATGAGATTTGAATGGCCCGTGAGGGAAGAAAGGGTTCCAATCCCTTGACCCAAAGCGGACATAGTTTTAAAGCATGCTTGATGACCCATCTGGTATGAGGTTCTATGTTTTCATGCATAGGTCAAGCTGAGGTAAGGAAAGCAAGTTTAAAGGTTTTTCTGAGGCACAAGCTTAATTTTCAAGAAAAGTTTGATCATGTATGGGATTATACCAGAGGTTTGGCATGTCTAGTGGCTTGCTACGGGTCCCGACGGCCTTAAGCCGATCTGGATCCTAGCGCCGGTGGCGGTCCGGAGATGCGGGCTGTTACATAGAATGCATGTTTAGCTCTTGGTTAGGTTTATGGGTTTTATTTGTGTTTTTGGACAATGTGAGTTGCTTGTGTGTTGTGGTTGGGGTTTTGATGGTTTGATGCCCCTAGGAACTTGTATGTTTACTTGTGTATGATTGAGGAATGTTGTAGAATAGGTTTATGCATGTTTGGATGAGTTAGGAGGCATAAATGCATAGGGGAGCTGAGTTTCTGCCATTCTGGGAGAAACCAGGTTCGGCAGCCGAAGGAACTTTCGGCCGCCGAACATGCTTGTGGAGGCAGCCTTCGGCTGCCGAAGCTTGCCCCCGAAAGGAGACTTTCGCCTCTGTCTGGGAGTTTCGGCCGCCGAAGGTGCCGCCGAACATGCCTGACTTTCGGCTCTGGAGGGACTTTCGGCCGCCGAACCTGCCGCCGAAAGTGCCCTGTCCTGCCCTTTCTTGCATGTTTTTCTATGATTATTCCTTGATGTTTTAGGGGGTTTTTGGGGAATAGTTTAGAGTTATGTTCACGTATGTTTGGTCCCTCATTTGAGTCCACTTGTGTAGGTTCGGACCCGAGGAACCGAGGACCCCCGCAGTGAGTCTGTTGCCCCAGTGTCTGGTCAGAGCTATCCAGAGGTGAGTGGAATAAACCTTTACGTTTAAAGTAAATAAATTTCAAAGTTTTGAGCATTGTTCATGCATCATGAATGCCATGTGATGAATTAGGTTGCTTGCATTAGAATTCACGAATATGTTGCATTGCACATTTTGATGTTGATGTGGATGAATGTTGAATGATCCATAGCCCTCGCTCTATGATATGACGATATGATATGTACGGTACGGAAAGTAAGACCAGTGGGACCCATTCTACGTTCGCTGGCACAATGTAAGGGAAAGACCAGGACCCATTCTACGTTCTGGCACAGTTGGACCATGTAGAGGGCTATTGATGACAAGTTCATCCTTGATGTGATTAGCTGTGATGTGATGCATTCCATGTTATCATATGTTTTAAATGTTTTATTATTCTGCTCACTGGGCTCTAGTAGCTCATCCCTCTCCCCTTTTTCCCAGGATTGCAGGTACAGGGTAGACCAGGAAGTTTACAAGAGTAATAAAGTCATGACGTGTATGTAATAGTTAGCGTGGACATGATAGATGTATTAATGTTATGTAAAAGTACAGTTTCAGTCATGTAATGATATTGAGGATTAGATATTGTGCTTGACATTGTGTATGAGATATCCCTTTTATTACATGATAAAAAATGTTTTATTATGTTCATGAAAGCCAACTCATCTTATGATGTATCGCCCATTGGGGCATTGATGAGATCCCACAGAGGGATCATGATTATGATTATGAGTATGTTCAGGTTGAGTTGGATGTATGAAAGAAAAGTTTTAAATTTTTATGTATGTTGTTGATCATGTATGGGATTATACAGGTTTACAGGTTTCATGTTAGGCTTGCTACGGGTCCCGGCGGCCTTATGCCGACCTGGATCCTAGCGCCGGTAGCGGTCCGATTTTCGGGTCGTTACAGAAATGGTATCAGAGCCCTAGGTTCATAGGATCGGACCTAGAGTATCGGGCTCATAGATGTTCTAGAAGGTCAAGCACAATAGGAAGATCATGTCCACTAGGATAGGATGTGGAGTCCTGTCTTGTATGATGATGTGTAATGCCATGACTATATACATGTGCATTGATGCTATGATATGAATTATGTATATGTGATGAGGGTTCATGTGTGCCCACATGAACCATATGATGCTGATGTTGTGTATACTGTTTTTTCAGAAAACAGGATGAGAGGAACCCGTCGATCGGCAAGATTGACTGGAGTGCCACCTGAGGATGAGGGCACGAGCGCCCGTCCTCCTACATTGCCTAGGGCAATGTCATGTAGAGTAAACAGAGAAAGAGTGTCAAGGGACCCTAGAAGGTCTTTTGATGCTAGCAGAAGGGGGACAGATAGAGGAGGAAGTTCTTCAGATGTGAGGGAGGTTACGGAAGAGGATCAGAGGAGGGATGGGAACCTGGATGTGAGCATGGAGGAAGAAGGAACAAGGGAGTCTCAGGGAGGCATTCAGGCCTCGGGGTATGGTTTTCCACCCCATTATCCTCCCTTTCCACAGGGTTCAGGGTATCCGATTGGAGGCACATTGGATTACTCCAGCTTTAACCCCTACCCTACCTACATGCCTTATCCACCTTTCTATCCACCTTATACACAGTACCCAGCTTATCCACCCTCACCCTTCTATCCAAACCCGGCAAACCCCACCTCGGGGAATGCTGCACCCCCACCTCCACCACCTACAGATCCAGCAGCCCCAGTTACTCAACCTTCTAGACCTAGCTCAGCCGGTGGGAGCAAGGTAAAGATGACAGATTACCTTAAGCTGGATGCTCCCAAATACAAGTCAGGGGATGACCCCTTTGAATATTTGAGAGTAGTGAAGACAATAACTGATGAGCTAGGGGCGAGTGATAGCAGGGCCATTCAGATGGCAGGGTTCACTTTAAAGTGCAAGAAGGCACGGGAATGGTTCAAGTGCTATGTGGACCCGAGACTAGACGGTATGACATGGGAGGAATTTGCGAATGAGTTCGCTGGATGGGCTTTTCCAGACAGTTCCAGAGAACTGAAGATGATTGAGTTTGAGCAACTGAGGCAGACAGAGCACATGAGCGTGGAGGAGTTCACAGATAAATTCTTGGAGCTATTGCCTTTTTCAGGGCAAGCTCTAGATTCAGATACAAAGAAAGCCAAGAGGTATGTTATGAAGCTGCATTCCAGGTACTCCTCGTTGATTCAGTCAGTTGAGAGGGAAAGTTTCCACACTGTGGTGGATATGGCTCGAAGAATGGAGGCAAGTGCTATAGTTGAGGGGTCAGTGAAGCAGTCAGTGACCCAGTCTTCAGGGGTTAAGACCCCAGGCAGAGGAGGGCCAGGTCTCTCTTCTCAGAGCTCAAGTAAGAAGAGGTGGGATAACACCACCAAGAAGCCGAAGAAGAATAAGTTTTGGAATAAGTTGAAATCCGATCTGGGATTTGGCGGTGGCTCGAGTTCAGGCTCAGATGGTACAGAATGCCAGAGATGTGGAAGGCCGCACAGGGGAGTGTGTCGAGCTGGGACTAATGCATGTTTCAGATGCAGACAGGAGGGACACATGGCTCGGGAGTGTCCTAGAGCACCTTTTATGGGCCAGCCCCAGCAGACAGCTTCTGGTAGTGTGGCACAGCCAGCAGCTCCAGCCACAACTCAGGGCAGTGGCAGAGGTAGAGGGAGAGGGGCAGCCTCTTCTTCTGGTTCCCGAGGTGAAGGTCCATCAGCTCCAGCCAGGATCTTCGCCATGACTCAGCAGGAGGCTAACACATCCAACACCGTGGTGTCAGGTAATCTCGTCATTGGGTGTTCTGATGTGTATGCATTAATGGACCCGGGTGCATCTCATTCATTTATTGCTCCGAGAGCCGTTGAGAGGTTGGGTCTGATAGTCTCTGGGTTAGAGTGTCCCCTATGGGTCAGTGGACCCAAGTGTGACCCGTCAGTGGCAGTGTCAGTCTGCCAGTATAGTCCAGTTTTTGTTGAGGGAAGATGCCTCTCCGTCGACCTTGTGGTTCTAGATTTGACAGACTTTGACGTCATTCTAGGGATGGATTGGCTATCTACCCATGGTGCTACCTTGGACTGCAGGGACAAGGTAGTCAGGTTCAGAGATCAGAACGGGTCAGAGGTCGTCTTCAGAGGAGACAAGAGGGGTACACCTAGAGGTCTGATATCAGCTCTTCAGGCTCGTAGGTTGCTTAGGAAGGGATGTCAGGGGTACTTAGCTCATGTGAGAGAGCTAGACAGTCAGGTCAGGGAGCCAGCCTCGGTGCCAGTTGTCAAAGAGTTTCAGGATGTCTTTCCAGACGAGCTTCCAGGTTTACCACCTGCTAGGGAGATAGAGTTCGAGATAGAGTTGGTGCCTGGAACTAGACCGATCTCTATCCCTCCCTACAGGATGGCCCCAGCCGAGTTGAAGGAATTGAAAGAGCAGTTGCAAGGGCTGGTAGAAAAGGGGCTTCATCCGACAGAGTACCTCACCTTGGGGTGCTCCGGTCTTGTTTGTGCGAAAGAAGGATGGATCTCTCAGACTTTGTATCGACTACAGGCAGTTGAACAAAGTCACTACCAAAAATAGGTACCCTCTGCCAAGGATCGATGATCTATTCGACCAGCTAGCAGGAGCGGGTTGTTTCTCCAAAATAGATCTAAGATCGGGGTACCATCAGCTGAGGATAAGGGATGAAGATGTGCCAAAGACAGCTTTCAGGACCAGATATGGGCATTTTGAGTTCCTTGTGATGCCGTTCGGGTTAACCAACGCCCCTGCAGCATTCATGGATCTCATGAACAGAGTATTTAGTCAGTACCTGGATCACTTCGTTATTGTCTTCATAGATGATATCTTAGTGTATTCCAGGAACGCAGCAGAGCATGCCTATCATCTAAGGTTGGTTCTGCAGACTTTAAGGGAACATGGCTTGTATGCCAAGTTCTCTAAGTGTGAGTTCTGGCTGAGGAGCATTTCATTCTTGGGGCATGTGGTGTCGGAAAATGGTATAGAGGTAGACCCCAAGAAGACAGAAACTGTGGCTAACTGGCCTAGACCCACTTCAGTGACAGAGATTAGAAGTTTCTTGGGTTTGGCAGGTTACTACAGGAGGTTCGTTCAGGACTTCTCAAAGATTGCAGCTCCTCTGACCAGACTAACCAGGAAGAATCAGAAGTTTGTGTGGACCGACCAGTGCGAAGAGAGTTTTGAAGAGCTTAAGAAGAGGTTGACTTCAGCACCAGTGTTAGCTCTGCCATCTAGTGATGAGGACTTTACAATCTTTTGTGATGCGTCCCGTGTGGGACTGGGTTGTGTACTAATGCAAAATGAGAGGGTGATTGCTTATGCTTCTAGGCAGCTGAAGAAGCATGAGTTGAATTACCCCACACATGACCTGGAGATGGCAGCAGTAATCTTTGCACTCAAGATGTGGAGGCACTACCTCTATGGGGTTAAATGTGAGATCTTTACAGATCATAAAAGCCTGCAGTACATCCTGAGTCAAAGAGATTTGAATTTGAGACAGAGGAGATGGGTGGAGCTGTTGAGTGACTATGATTGCAAGATTCAGTACCATCCGGGTAAGGCGAATGTTGTGGCAGATGCCTTAAGCCGGAAATCACTCGGCAGTTTATCCCACATATCGGCAGAGAGGAGGCCAGTGGTGAAGGAGTTCTACAAGCTCATTGAGGAGGGTCTACAGATGGAGTTGTCTGGTACAGGTGCCTTGGTGGCCCAGATGAGAGTGGCACCCGTGTTTCTGGAGCAGGTGGCTCAGAAACAGCATGAGGACCCGGAGTTAGTAAAGATTGCCAGGACTGTTCAGTCAGGCAATGATAGTGAGTTCAGATTCGACAGCAAGGGGATCCTCCGCTATGGGAGCAGACTATGTGTACCAGATGACATAGGGCTAAAAGGAGACATTATGAGAGAGGCTCATAATGCAAGATACAACATTCACCCCGGAGCCACCAAGATGTATCAAGATCTAAAGAAGGTTTATTGGTGGCCAGCTATGAAGAAAGAAGTGGCACAGTTTGTGTCAGCCTGCGAAGTGTGTCAGAGGGTGAAGCTGGAACATCAGAAGCCGGCTGGAATGCTTAACCCGCTACCTATTCCAGAATGGAAATGGGAAAATATAGCTATGGACTTCGTAGTAGGGTTACCGGCGGCGTCCAACAGGTTGGACTCCATATGGGTGATTGTGGACAGACTCACTAAATCTGCTCACTTCATCCCTGTCAGGAGTGGCTATTCTGTGGACAAGTTGGGGCAGGTGTATGTCGATGAGATCGTCAGACTGCATGGGGTTCCTGTTTCGATAGTGTCAGATAGAGGGCCCCAGTTCACCTACAGGTTTTGGCGGAGTCTGCAGAGTGCCATGGGTACCAGGTTGGATTTCAGTACTGCCTTCCACCCACAGACGGACGGACAATCAGAAAGGACCATCCAGACCATAGAGGACATGCTCAGGATGTGTGTGCTGGACTTTGGCGGTTCTTGGAGGCAGCATCTACCTTTGGTGGAGTTTGCCTACAATAACAGCCATCATGCTAGCATCGGGATGGCTCCATATGAAGCTCTATATGAAAGGAAGTGCAGATCACCTGTTTGCTGGGAAGAGGTTGGAGAAAAGGCATTGGCAGGGCCTGAGCTAGTTGAGATTACCAGCAGAGTAGTACCCATAATTAGAGAGAGAAGCAAGACTGCTGCAAACAGACAGAAGAGTTATGCAGACATCCGCAGAAGGCAGGTCGAGTTTCAGGAGGGGGATCTGGTGTTGCTCAAGGTGTCTCCTATGAAGGGAGTGGTTCGCTTCGGGAAGAAAGGTAAACTAGCCCCACGATACATTGAACCCTTTGAAATCTTGCAAAAGATTGGGAATGTGTCGTACAAGCTGGATTTACCTGCTTTAATGGAAAGAATCCATCCGGTTTTCCATGTTTCAATGTTGAGGAAGTTTGTGTCAGATCCGAGCAAGGTTCTTAGTGAGCCTGATGTGGAGGTCCAAGAGGATCTCACCTATGTTGAGCAGCCAGTACGGATCATAGACACCCAGATCAGAAAGCTAAGAAACAAGGAAATCCCGACTGTGAAAGTCCTGTGGAACCACCACAATTTAGAGGAATGCACTTGGGAGACACGGGAGTCTATGCTCCAGCAGTACCCTCATCTCTTTTGAGGTTAGATCTCTATGTGTTTATGTGCTATGTATGTATGTATGTTATGTTTTATGCCATGATATGTGCTAGTAGAGAAACATTCGGGGACGAATGTTCTTAAGGGGGGGAGAATGTAATACCCGGCTAGACTCCGGTATCGGAATTCCTACCGTCCGGTGGAATCTCGGATGTCGGAAGCCTCTAGTAGGGTAGAATCATGTTTTCATAAAATGTTTTAAGGTATTTCATGGTTTTAAGTATAATGGAAATGAGTTTTTGCATGAAAACAACCTTGAAGGAAAACTCAAGTTCGGCCGCCGAACCTCAAGTTCGGCCGCCGAACATGCATGCCTTCGGGAGCGCCTTTAGGCCCCCGAAAGCATAAGTGAGGAAAGTCCAGGTTCGGCCGCCGAACATGGCATGCATGCGGAGGCACGTTCGGCCCCCGAACGTGGCCTGGCCAGCCACTATAAAAGGGTCCCTTAGCCGAAAATGGGCGAGCTTTTTCCCCATTTCCGGCCAAGGTGAGTTCTCCGCCACCCCCTCACTGATTTTGAGTCTTTTCCTTCAGATCTTTCGAGTTTTTCACTAGTTTTCATCTTGTTTTGAAGATTTCCGAGTTTTAAGCAAGTTTTGGAGCTTTGAGGTTCAAGAACCCAAAAATCTCCCACCTCCGAGTTTAGGACGTCTCTCTCTCGATCTTCAAGAGGTAAGAGCCGATCTTAAGCTCATTTCATGTTTAAAGTAAGTTTTATGCAAGATCTATGGGGTAGAATGCATGTTTAGCTCTTGGTTAGGTTTATGGGTTTTATTTGAGTTTTTGGACAATGTGAGTTGCTTGTGTGTTGTGGTTGGGGTTTTGATGGTTTGATGCCCCTAGGAACTTGTATGTTTACTTGTGTATGATTGAGGAATGTTGTAGAATAGGTTTATGCATGTTTGGATGAGTTAGGAGGCATAAATGCATAGGGGAGCTGAGTTTCTGCCATTCTGGGAGAAACCAGGTTCGGCAGCCGAAGGAACTTTCGGCCGCCGAACATGCTTGTGGAGGCAGCCTTCGGCTGCCGAAGCTTGCCCCCGAAAGGAGACTTTCGCCTCTGTCTGGGAGTTTCGGCCGCCGAAGGTGCCGCCGAACCTGCCTGACTTTCGGCTCTGGAGGGACTTTCGGCCGCCGAACCTGCCGCCGAAAGTGCCCTGTCCAGCCCTTTCTTGCATGTTTTTCTATGATTATTCCATGATGTTTTAGGGGGTTTTTGGGGAATAGTTTAGAGTT
This sequence comes from Manihot esculenta, assembly GCF_001659605.2. Classification (NCBI taxonomy): domain Eukaryota; kingdom Viridiplantae; phylum Streptophyta; class Magnoliopsida; order Malpighiales; family Euphorbiaceae; genus Manihot; species Manihot esculenta. Next base: position 4,994,785 of record NC_035170.2, read on the forward strand.
ATGTTCACGTATGTTTGGTCCCTCATTTGAGTCCACCTGTGTAGGTTCGGACCCGAGGAACTAAGGACCCCCGCAGTGAGTCTGTTGCCCCAGTGTCTGGTCAGAGCTATCCAGAGGTGAGTGGAATAAACCTTTACGTTTAAAGTAAATAAATTTCAAAGTTTTGAGCATTGTTCATGCATCATGAATGCCATGTGATGAATTAGGTTGCTTGCATTAGAATTCACGAATATGTTGCATTGCACATTTTGATGTTGATGTGGATGAATGTTGAATGATCCATAGCCCTCGATCTATGATATGACGATATGATATGTACGGTACGGAAAGTAAGACCAGTGGGACCCATTCTACGTTCGCTGGCACTATGTAAGGGAAAGACCATGACCCATTCTACGTTCTGGCATAGTTGGACACTGTTATGTTATGATATGTAAGGGAAAGACCAGGACCCATTCTACGTTCTGGCACAGTTGGACCATGTAGAGGGCTATTGGTGACAAGTTCATCCTTGATGTAATTAGCTGTGATGTGATGCATTCCATGTTATCATATGTTTTAAATGTTTTATTATTCTGCTCACTGGGCTCTAGTAGCTCATCCCTCTCCCCTTTTCCCCAGGATTGCAGGTACAGGGTAGACCAGGAAGTTTACAAGAGTAATAAAGTCACGTGTATGTAATAGTTAGCGTGGACATGATAGATGTATTAATGTTATGTAAAAGTACAGTTTCAGTCATGTAATGATATTGAGGATTAGATATTGTGCTTGACATTGTGTATGAGATATCCCTTTTATTACATGATCAAAAATATTTTATTATGTTCATGAAAGCCAACTCATCTTATGATGTATCGCCCATTGGGGCATTGATGAGATCCCACAGAGGGATCATGATTATGATTATGAGTATGTTCAGGTTGAGTTGGATGTATGAAAGAAAAGTTTTAAATTTTTATGTATGTTGTTGATCATGTATGGGATTATACAGGTTTACAGGTTTCATGTTAGGCTTGCTACGGGTCCCGGCGGCCTTATGCCGACCTGGATCCTAGCGCCGGTAGCGGTCCGATTTTCGGGTCGTTACAGTATAGCAGACAAGAATACCTTTGCAGCAATTATGAATTGTTGTCTTAATACTACTAAGACAATAATTTGATGGCATTTTAGAACCGTTATAAAGAAAATTTATTTTTTTACTATGTATAATAATATAATTTAATAAAAAATATTTTTTATTCGCTGCGAAAAAATAATTAAACCATTACCTTAAACTTAGCAACGGATGACTCTGTATGCTAGAATTTTATTGAGTAGGTTTTATGGGGCTTAAACTTCCCTAATAGATTTATTAATTAGGTGATGGAATACACTAGAACTCCCTGGTATTCTGTGCTGGTTAACAGTAGTATTGAGGGATTTTTTTCTAGGAAAAAATGGTTTAAGACAGGGAATACTATGTCACCTCTCCTATTTGTGATTGCTATGAAATATTAGTTCAGGTATTTGATGGAGGATCACTCTCTTCTTTTAAGTTCTATAAGAACGGTAAATGTGAGAATTTAAACCATCTATATTTTACGGATGATTTTTTTCTTGTTCAATTTTGGTGAGATGGAATCTGAGTTTTTTTGGATGTTGTACTATAATATTTTCAAAATATGTCAGGCTTACATGTTAAAGAAGATAAAAAAACCTTATTTTCTTTGCTAATATTAACGATGAGGTTAAAGCTCAAATTTTACAAATGTCAAGTTTTAGATAAGACAGTTTGCCTATTAAATACTTGGGATTGCCTCTTGTATCTACTACCATAAAAAAGTTCATTATCAGTAGTTGATGGACAAAATAATTGTAAGAATTCAATGTTGGACTACAAAGCACCTCTCATATGCAGGGAGAGCTCAACTAATTAATGTTGTGTTGAGAAGTATGTATGTTTACTGGTGCAGTGTATTCTTTTTTACCTAAACTAGTTGTTAAAGAAATTGATAAGAGATGCAGGGCGTTCTTATGATTGAGTATGACTGAGAATAAAAAGGGAGGAGTAGTTGCTTAAAAAATAAATAGTCTGTAAACCCAAAAAAGAGGGTGGAGTAGGAATAAAGGAACTTGAAACTTGGAATAAAGCGGCGGTAGGGAAGCTTATTTGGGAGTTGTTAACTTCCAAGAGCTCCTTGTGGGCTATATGGGTGAGTAGGAATAAGTTGAAATAATTGAGTTTTTGGGGGATTACTAAACTTTTGGATGCAAGCTGAGTCTGGAGACATATTGTGAAGATAGCAATGTTTTGGAGACATATTGTGAAGATAACAATGTTTTGGAGACATATTATAAAGATAGCAATGTTTTGGAGCAGTTTTATGATTACAAACTGGGAAGGGGTAACATATCTTTTTGGTTTGACCCTTGGTTAAACGGTACTAGTATTTCTGATAAATTTCCTTACTTGAATTTTGAGAATGCAGATGTGCCTAAACATGGGAGGTTTAATGACTTATGGAGGCAAGGAGATTGGAGGCTACATGATCCTAGTGACATGGTTACTGTGGCAGTTTGAGAGAGGAGCTACAGGGTTGTTGATAGCTATGATGATTCCATTTCATGAAAGCTAACTCCCTCAAATAAATTTTCTATGGCTAGTGGTTAGAAGGCAATAAGGGAGCCAAATAATAAGGTAAGCTAGTATCAGTTGATTTGGGGTAGGTTTATTGTGCCGAGGTATAGTTTTATTGCATAATTAGTTTTGATGAATAAGTTAGTTGTTAAAACTAGATTGATGAGATGGAGAGTTATTAACAAGTCTATTTGCCAGCTATGCTTAAATGGTGTTGAAATAGTTAAACATATTTTCTTTGATTGTTCTTTCTCTTAGAAGGTGTGGACCATTTTTCACAAAAATGTAATGTGAACAGATCTATTCTGCGATGGAGGAGGGAGATAAGTTGGTTTGTGAGGAGAACTAAAAGGAGAAGTGGGCTGGTTGTTTGCAAGAGAATGAAAAAATGTAATGTGAATGGATCTATTATGCGATGGAGGGGGGAGATAAGTTGGTTTGTGAGGAGAACTAAAAGGAGGAGTGGGCTGGTTGTTTGCAGGAGAATGACTTTCAATGCGGCAGTTTATTTCATTTGGATAGAAAGTAATGCTGCTATTTTTAAGTAATAACCCCATATGTAAATAAAGTTATACAAAAAATTCTTTTTACTGTTAAACTGAGATTAGGTGATACATATAGGTCTATTAACTAGTGGTATAGAGTATCTGAGTTGAATTTTGCCTAATGTGTCGCTTTATATAGAGAATATTTTGAGGAGGTATTGCTTTTAGATAGTTATATCTTATTTTACTTTAGTTTGCAATAAAATATCTTGTTTACCAAAAAAATTTAGTAACGAAAGCAGATGTAATAATTCTCAAACTGTTGCTACTGATCTTTGACTACAGTTAAAGTATATACGATAACAAATTAGGGTCGTAGCCTTAAATATGTTTTTGTGGTAATGTGATTTTGAGAAAATTTAGAAGCATTATAATTTTTTAAAAATATATTGTATCCCCTTCATTTTTCTTTCTTAATTATTCACTTTTCCTAGTGATAAATAAATAGAAAGTTATTAAAATTAAAGGAATTGAGTGAGATACAGAATAATTTAGTTAAATTAAATGGCATATTCATTACCATTTAGATAATTTAATTATTTTTATAATTACTGTGCAAAAATATTTTAAAAACATATAAAATTAGAGAAAAGGAATATGTTAATATTATTATTATTATTATTATTAGGCAAAAAGTCTCTTTAAACTCTTATAAAATAGTCAAATGTTCACTTAAGTCCTGATCAAATTTTTTTTATTCATCAACATCCTCCAAAATTTAAAAACAGTAACTCCAACTATAGTAGTCAGAGGCCATGCTAACATACTGAAGATCACAGGAGTAATCACAACGGCCACAAAGGAAACCAGAGGCTCTAATTAAAAACAAAAAGACTTCCAAATTCCAAATACATAAAACTATGTACTACAATCCCAGAACAGAAAAAAAGATACTCCACCTTCCATATATGATCCAGAGAGAATGACAAAGAAAAGAAGCTAATTATACAAAGAGCAAAGGCATATTAAAGCCTACCAATGATAAGTCAGAGGAGAGTATGAACATCCAGCAGAGAAAAACCCAGGTTTGATAGAGGTTCCTGATATGTTAATACATGGAATGATAACAGCTGAGGTCCAGTGAGAAGATGAAAAGAAGATTGGAGGAAGAAGATGAGGGTGGTAATGGGAGCCATTCATATAATATTGTCCCCTTGAAGAACTTCATTAACATATATATATATATATATGACATATACAACTTTTCCCTTCTTTTAACCTATAATCTCATATCATAAGCTCATTTTTATTACAACCTTTTAGTTCGGTTATAACCAAATAACTTAACCAATTTGATAAAATTCGGTTATTTTAATTAGGTGCGCAGTTTAAAATTGAAAAATTTAACCGAATCGAATTAATGATTTTTTATTTATTTCGGTTGGATTTAATTTTTAATTTCAAAAATTTCAGTTATTTCGGTTCGGTTTAGTTTTGATAAGAAAAAAATTAAAAAAATCGAATCGAACTGATTAGTGATAATAATATGCTATTTTTAATAATATAGAGAAATTAGATAGATTAAAATATTTTAATTAAATTTTAAAATATTCAAAATAAATTGTAAAAAATAAAAATAAAATTATTAAAAATTGAAACTGATCAAATGAAACTGAATCAAATCGAATCAGACCGATTCAGTTTGTAATTAAAATCAATTCGATTCGATTTTTATAAATATTAAAATTTTGATTTATTCAATTCAATTCGGTTTGATTTTAAACCGAACTGACCGAATACTCACCCTTATGTTAAATTTAGTTAGATTTTAGCTGTTAATGTGATTTAAAAAAAAAAGTTGATTTCAATTATTAATTCATTTATTTTTGATTTGGTAATTCAAATAACTGAATTTTTACTAATGATTATAACTTTCTTAATAATATTAAAACTGTAATTATTATTTATATTTATGAATAAAAATTATTATTATATAGTTTCTATTTAATTATATAAACTATATTTTTTATTTTATTCAATTAATTTATTATATCCCATAATTAACTAAATATTTTAGTATCTCGATTAGATTTATTTTTTTTAATTTTAATTTTAATTTGATTAATATTTTAAAAATTAATGAAAATTTCAGTTAATTGAAAGTTGGATTTAGTTAACCAAATGTTCACCTGCTATTGTGTGTGTACATATATAATTTATTTTCAATAGCTTCAATTGGATTTGAATGTGATATTTTAAAGTAATTATTTTAATTATAATTCTTTTTAAAATGAAAAATTTTTAAATTAAAAAGGTAATTATTTTATTACAAATCATAGAATTATTAAAAGCAATCAATTGAATTTTATGAAATTTTTAATTTCAAATCAGTGATAATAAATCAAATATCATTAATTATATAAACTTAGCAGTTGATTCCCTTATTGATTTTTTTTTTTTCTTATGTATGAGATTTTTAGCAGACAGAAATGGATGGGTTGTTGCTTGATTGGGCTCTTTGATAATTCTTGCAAGAGAAAGCAATACATGATAAAGAAAGATGGAGACAGAGTGGACCATCTCATATGATCTCTCTTTCCTTAGAAGCAACTCCCACTATTAATTGAATTAATTATTGCACGTTTTGGGAAAAAAATCTATCTTTTGATTTTTTCTATTAAGTTTTTATTTATCTTTTTCTTTTTAATTTTAATTTAAAATATTAACAAAATCAAGGTATGTTTATGGTTATTTTATTTTAAATAAAGTAGCCATTACTTTATTAGGTAAATTAATTATATTTCATAAAAATTTATATTTTTAAAAAATATTTTGTAAAATAATATTAATTTTTTTATTCAACCATATTCTAAATTCGCTTAACACATTTAGAAATTTGATTTCGTCTTTTTCATTTAGGTGAGCATTCAGTCGGTTTAATTTAAAATTGAATCGAATCGAATAAATTAAAAATCAAAATTTTAGTATTTATAAAAACTGAACCGAACTGATTTGATCAGAAATTAAATTTAATCAAATCAGTTTGATTTGATTCGATTTGATCAATTTGAATTTTTAATAAATTTTTTATTTTTTAATCTTTATTTTTAGTATTTTAAATTTTAATTAAAATATTTTAACTTTTAATTTAATTTCTTTAAATTATTAAAAATTATATACTATTATCACTAATTGGTTCGATTCGATTTTTTTATTTTTTATATTAAAATCATACCGAAATAACTGCAAATTTTGAAATTAAAAACTGAGTCGAACTAAAAATAAATAAAAAATGAATTGAATTTTTAAATTAATTCGATTTGATCAATTTTTTCAATTTAAACCGAATACTCATCACTCATATTTAAAATATATGAAAAAAAATTTATTAAAGGGATTAAACTTTATGATGATCTGAGATCCAATAGAATAGGGTTTTTCAAGGGTTTTGTGTTACAGAATAAGGCTTAAAACTTTCTGAGGAGGGGACTCCTCTTTTATACATTGTCTTGCTTGCTGGTGACGTGTAAAGGTCTCTCCAGGATTGGGCCACGCGTCTCTGCCATACAGATTCGGGTGTATTAGGGTATCAGCTGCCTGTTACATGCGTAACGGTCTCTGATTCTCCTCATGCGTACGTTCGAGCGGATCTGCCAGGCTGTCTGGTGAGTACTGTTCTGGACCCCGGGCTGGGCCGAGAGTTGGGCTGGACGCTGGGCCTGAGAGGGGTCTGCTGGTCAGGGATCAGGCTGGACTGAGTGAGGAAGCTTGGTCGAGCCCGGCCCGGAAGCTGGAATGAGCCAGGCTTGTTGGGGGGTATCAAGTACGTGGGCCTCTGTGTCATGGGCCTTTGGCTGTGGTCAAGCCCCTGTTCTGGGGTGAAGAAATCCAGCGGTCATCAATTGCCCCTTCACCTTCTCGGGAGTTATTGCTCCAACTGCCGAGGGGGTGAATATCAAGAACCATCATGGCCGCGCCTGTTCGTGTCCAGGTGTCTTTATAATACTCTTGCATTTTTTTATCTTTGCGCAGTTTCTGAATCCTATCTGCTCTTTCCTCTTTCGGACTTTTCTTTATTCTCCGCGTTCTCGGTTATTTTTGCTTTCCTGTCATTGTTATCTGGACATGTCTTTTCTTTCCTTTCTCATGAATATCTTTGAAGGATTCTGACAGCATTAATTGAGAATTCGGCTCTACCTTGTCCTGCAAAACATAAACTTTTGGATATATATATTAACCTCACCTCTTTACCATTCCCAGGCACTTTGTTGGAACAGAGAGATTTTCTTGTTTTATCTGTGAAGGATCCATTTGGTGCCTTCTTCAAGCGGGCGAAGGCGAGCTTGATATTACATTGCTGTGTTGCCCCAGGAATTTGTTTTAATCTTACTTTTATCATCTCGACGGAAAATTGTGCTAACTTATCTCTGTTTTGGGACTCTTTCGTAGTACCTGAGACGAAGATGAGTCAATTCAAAATTTCAGAGGAGTGGATGTTACCTCTAAGGAGTTTGAATGTTGCTTTGGGGATCCGTCTGGTAGGGCGGTTGATGGGTGGGACCATTCGGCAAGTTGCTGAAATTATTTTGCCCAGATCTTCTGGCCGACCTCCCCCGTTGCTGCCTTCTTTGGATATAAATGGAAGGGGCTCAAGTGCTCGGCTTGTTGTTTTCTTTGATGTGAAGCACCAGTATTATTAGTCTCTTTGATGTGAAGTACCAGTATTACGCGAGACTGAGATCTGCTACACTCAGTCAAGCTTCTGCTGGTACCTTCACACGTTAGCCCGGCGATCCTCCTGAGGTCGTAATCTGAAGCCCGTGTTTTTTTATGCGTGATATACACACAGCATATGACATGTGAGTTTGTCACCCGTATCACACTTGGGCAACCGAATGCCGACCTACAGAGGATCCATGGGAAACGCTTATGAGGATTAACTTCTTGGCTTTCTGCAGCTCTTTCTGCCAAACTCACATATCGAGCTGCGAGAGTTTCTCCGAACCGAAGGCCGAAGTAGTAGGATAGGTGATAACGATGTAATTGTTGATGACGATGCATGTGGCTATGTAAATCCTTTAAGGATAGTCTTTCGTCCCGTAGTGTAGGCCTTTGTAACGTGCTGTAATGTGCTTTTCTTTTAATGAAGTTCTCGTTTTCGTTCATACTTGAGTTGTTCTTTCTCTACCATGGATGGAGTACTGAAACTGCTTTTCTTCGTAGCTTTAACTGAAATTTGTTTTTTCCGAGCTGAACTAACTGTACTCGTGAGCCGGACTTCGGACCCATTTAGCCAACTGGGCTTTCATATTTCCAAACTGGGTTGTCTGACCGATCTATGAGCTCGGTCTCTACTTAGATGAATTGAGCTTTGAGTCTCCTTCATCCGGGCTCTCAGGTGCGTTGTCCGAGCTAGACTAGCCGACCTGAGAGCTTTGTCTTTCGCTTAGTGAAATGAGCTCTGGGTTAGCTGGCCGGGCTCTCAGGTCATGTTGTCCGAGCTGGACTATTCCGACCTATGAGCTCGGCTTCTGATAAGTCGAACTCTAAGCTCTTAGCTCAGTATAGATCCGAGGTACCCTTGTTTTAACAAGTCAAATCTTATATATTCTATGTGATGAGTAGGTCTAACCTTTATCATGCTTTCATCTGCTTGCATCTTTGAGTTTTTCTTTCCATTTCCTTGATACTTGCCATGGATGTGGTGAAGTGATGAATCTTGTGGGTTACGTTGTCTTGGCTGGAGATCAGGTCTGAACAAGTTGGGCTTGCCTGGGCCTTTAAGTGATGGGCTATCATTGTGGACCTGGCCCTTGATAGATGTAGACAAGCCCAGCGATCATCCTTTTGCCCCTTTACCTTCTCTCCGGTTATTACTTAACCGTTGAGAGGGTAAACTTCGAGAGCAATTAATGATCGCGCCGCTCCAAGAAAAAACTGTTCAGATCAACGTTCCGTCTCATCATTGCCTTTCATTTCGAATTCCTTCTGTCTTCCGAAGAAATTAGCTCTCTTCTGCTCTCTGGCTTCCTGCGACTCCTTTTGCGTTTTTCACCTTATTGTGTTCTCAGGTACGCTCCCTTGTTCTTCAATGGCAAGTTCAAAGCTTCCTGATGTTGTTAACCTTGAGTCACGTATTACGTCTTCCAATATAACTGATCACATCTCCCGGAGGCTTCTAGATACTCCGTTGTATTTTATTCGAGCACCTCGTCCAAATGAGAGGATAGTTCTTCCCTACCCTCCCCCTCCTGGTTTAGTGGATCCCCAAGAGGGTCGTAGCATAGTGTTTTTCCTAAAGCAGAGAGAATTTGGTCTACCATTTCCTTTTTCCCCTTTCTTTGTTGAGGTCTTTGAATACTTTGGGGTAACTCCTCGAATGTTATCCCCAAATTCCATTTTATTTATGTCCTGTTTCGAGTCTATCTGTCTGTGTTGGGGTTTCACACCTACGGCCTGTCTGTTTGTTACTTTTTTCCGCCTGGTTAGGGCGAAGCAAAACTTCTATTACTTTTCCCCCCGCAATGGGCTATCTCTTCTTACGGGCTACAAGGATTCTATAAAGGGGTGGATAGAGAATTTCCTTGTGGCGGAGCTGAAACTAGGGTCCTGCCGATCGTGGGATGTGGGCCTAAGTTGGGGGGAGATCTTTCCGGGCTGTAATGATCTGCCCGAATTAAGTCTTATTGAGCAGGTTGGGCTGCTTCGACTGACTTCCGTTGAGAGGAAGTATGATGTCGAGAAGTGTATGTTTGCGGCCAACCTTAGGGATATCCAGGACACGGGTATAGTGCTTTGTCCGGCTATTCTGTTTCTTCGTTGTTAAGAATATCAGATAATATGCTGATTCTGTATAATTTCTTATTTTTTGCAGCTTCTGAGGTTAAAATGGACGGCATCAAATTCCCCAAGAACCTTGACCTGTCTCGGGAGAACATGCACGCAATTTTTGACGCCTTTGGGGATGGGCGTTCTGTAACTGAGATTGCTATAGAGCTAGCTCAGGTCGCTTCCTCCGAGAAGGTCAGCCGGCCTTCTGGTAAAGCTTCTTCTCGAGCTTCCAAGCCGAGCTCTCACAGCACTAAATCAGCTCAGCCATCTAGCCGTGGTGGGTTGAGCTCAAAGTCTACTGAACAAGTGGGACAGGGTGCTGCCCATTCTACTGAGGAGGTGTCAAGGGGAAAGTTTAAGTCCCCTGCTGAAGACAAGGAGACCTCTGGGACGGGGATGGAGATCATCCTCCTAGGGGGTCAAAGTCTAGAGGTTTCTGGTGAAAGTGCCCCTGCCCCTGTGAGGACTGAACCTGAGGGTTCTGAGGGCATTCCAGCAAAGATCGGAGGCAAGCGCCCAGCCTCTTCTGGAAAATCTGCCTCTTCTCCTGTCCGGAAGAAGTCCAGGGTTGCAACAGGATCTTCTCCAGCTCTTCCTCCCATTGGGAAAGGGAAAGGTGTTGCTGCTGACCCGTCATTGCCTTCTCCTGGCAATTCTCTAAAGACGTCGGGTATTACATCCGAGTCTCCGGCCAGTGCTGTTGCCGACCTTCTTAGGGAGCAAATGTTTGGTGGAGCCACAGAGGCCTCGGATCCACGCCTTCTTGCTCTGACCGGCCTTTTAGCCAGCTTTACCAAGGAGCAAGCATCCTTCCAGTCTCGCTCTCGTGAGGAGCTCGGATCGTCCATTAGGGAGATGCTTCTAATGGTAAGTCATTTTTCCCCCTCCTTTCAGTTTGCTTTGTTTCTTTTTCTTGATGGTTGCATTTTCATGTTAGGTGACGGGCCTCTTTATGGAGGTGGATATCCGTGATCGCTCCCTCCGGGAGTCCGTAGATCGCCGAATTGAAGAGGCACGTCTGGAGGAGAATATATCTGCCACCAGTGATGCGAGGGGCAATTTGGTAGCTGCTCGGGAGCAGATCCAGTCCCTCCAGGTGGAATTGCATTCTGCGTTGGAGGCCCTCAAAAAGGCTGAAGAGAAAACAGCCGAGACGGCAAAGCATACCTCGTCCTTAGAAGATGAGTTGTCTCGGACTCGCAATGTTCTCCAGGAGGCTGATGAGAGGGCAGCTACCTTGGAGGTTCGCTGTAGAGGAGTGCTAGAGCAGCTGTCCTCTATGACAGAGGCTCTCAAGGAGAGAGATGAGGCCGTTAGCCAGAAAGTTGAAGTCCAGCGCCAATTTGATGCCTTAAAGGCTGATTTCGAAGGACTTCAGACTCATCTGGAGGAAGTAAAGGCTCAGAGAGAGATGGCCTTAGCTCGGGTGCAGGTCCTTGAGCAGGAGTTGAGCACAAGCTCTGACCGTATCAGAGACTTGACTTCCTCGGCTGAAGAGTTCGACCTTCGCCAACAACAGCTGAAAAATGAAGTCAGAGTTTTGGAACGTAAATGTTTAGCCCTGCTTGAGGTGGTAAAGTATGCCGAAGAGAAGGCTCAGCGGAAGCGCGATCAGTACATAGCGGAGTATCAGGAGTCTGATGAGCTAAAGGGTAAAATTGAGCAGGCCTGTGAAGCTCATCTTCAGGACTACAAAGATTCTTCTGAGTTTGAGGAATTTGTAGCCGAGGCTTGTGAAGAACATCTTGATGAGTATAAAGCTTCTAGTGAAATGAAACAGGCTATCTTTGATAAGGCCTACCGCATGTATGTAACTGGCTACAATCGCGGTTTAAGAGAAGCTAGACAGGCTCCTGATATTCCTTTGGCCAAGCTTCGTAGGCGCGAAGTGGACTCAGATGGCGAGTCAGTGCTATACGGGGAGGATGATTTCCCTTTTCCCCGAGGAGATTGCCGGAGGGACCGAGATCGGCCAGCTGAGTCTTCTTCAGAGGGATCCGAGCTAGGGTCGGAGGAGGACGATCCTGATTCTGTGAAAGAAGGCCTTCACCCTGGGTCAGAAATTGCCCCTACTATTGAGAGCGCTGGTCCGAAGGACACCGAGCTTCCTTCAGGGGTGGCTGTAAATAGAAATAGTGAGGGTGGGTTTATTGATGTAAGTCCTTTAAGGACTATTCATCCTCCTTCCTCACCGGAGAAATAAATTGTAATAGTTATTAATGGAATATTAGTTTTCCTTTTTGTTTTTCATATTCTTTGACATTTATCTTTACTCTTCGTATGTGTGATGTAGACTTCATATGTTTATTCAGAAGCTCTAAATTAATCTTAAGTTGTGAGTTCAGCTCTTAGCTGTCGTCTGAGAGATCAAATCTCGTACCCATTTGATGGCAACTGTCATGCTAGTTTTTGACTTCTAGTCCTTCTTTCTTCGTTGTGACTTTGTATATTTATTTTAAATAAACTGATTTAGGCTTTTGATTATAGCCTTAGTATCCTCCTAAGGATTTATGAGTTCTTCTATGGAGGGAGCTCGGCCTTTGTTTTTGGCTTTCGTATCTTGATCTTTTGAAGAAATGAATCTATCCGAGCTAGGAGCTCGGTCTTGGGCTTATCGGTCCGAGCTGGGAGCTCGACCCTTTTTTTTTTTTTTTTTTTTTTTTTGGGGGGGGGGGCCCTGAAGTCCTTTACCAACTATTCTTACCTTCCGGAGGTCTTACGAGATCCTGGCTGTGCCGGGGTGACCTTGGGGCCTCACCGGCTATCCTTTATTTTGTTTTTCCGGGAGTTCTACGGGATCCCGGTCTTCTTCTTTACTGAGGTCTCTATGTCTGAGGGAGGTTTTCTTTTGCCAGGAGATCTTGGGGATCCTGGTCTTGTAATTCCGGGACGACCTTGGGGATCCCGGTCTTCTACCTCCAGGAGGTCTCTGTGTCTCAAGGAGGTCTTCTTAGTGCCAGGAGATCTTGGGGATCCTGGTCTTGCATCCGGGAGATCTTGGGGATCCCGGTCTTCTACCTCCAGGAGGTCTCTATGTCTCAAGGAGGTTTTCTTTTGCCAGGAGATCTTGGGGATCCTGGTCTTCTACCTCCAGGAGGTCTCTATGTCTCAAGGAGGTCTTCTTAGTGCCAGGAGATCTTGGGGATCCTGGTCTTGCATCCGGGAGATCTTGGGGATCCCGGTCTTCTACCTCCAGGAGGTCTCTATGTCTCAAGGAGGTCTTCTTTTGCCAGGAGATCTTGGGGATCCTGGTCTTGCATCCGGGAGATCTTGGGGATCCCGGTCTTCTAGTTTTGTTCTTTCTTTTTCAAAGAGAAGTAACATTCTTAATGGAGATAACATCATTGCGTAAAGAATGGCGTTATTTTATTTATTTGTGCCTTTCAGAGTACAATATTTTTCTTTACATATATTTCAAGGGAAGTACCTTTTTAAGTGCTGGATGTTCCAGGCGTGGGGCTCGGGGTTTCCTTGCATATCTTCAATTCGGTATACCCCGGGCTTAACCACTTTTGTCACCTTGAATGGACCTTCCCAGGTCGGTGCTAGCTTGCCTGCGGCTGCTCTTTTTCCTGTAGCTTCCAAGTTTCTTAAAGTCAGGTCTCCCACCTTTAAGCTTCTTTCTCTGACCTTTTGATTATAATATCTTGCCGCTCGTTGTTGATAAGCAGCAGTTCGGACTTGTGCTTCTTCCCTAACTTCTTCAAGAGCATCCAGGTTGCTTCTTAACTTGTCCCCATTAGTGTCTTCGCTGAGAAATTGAACTCGATGAGTGGGGATCTGTAATTCAACTGGAACTACGGCCTCTGTACCGTAAGCGAGTGCGAACGGTGTTTCCTTAGTGGGTGCTCTGGGAGTAGTTCGGAGTGCCCATAGGATACTATTGAGTTCTTCTGCCCAGTTTTCCTTTGCACCATCCAGCCGCTTTTTTAATCCTTGGAGGATTGCTCTGTTAGTGACTTCCGTTTGACCATTGGTCTGAGGATGGGCCACGGAGGAGAACTTATGCCATATGCCCACGTTCGTCGTGAAGGTTTTGAAAGTGTTGCAGTCAAATTGTCTGCCGTTGTCTGAGATAAGCACTCTGGGTATGCCAAATCTGCAGATGATATGCCCCCATACGAAATCTATCATCTTTCTGGCTGTGATTGTTGCTATTGCTTCTGCCTCTGGCCATTTCGAGAAGTATTCCACAGCTACCACTACAAATTTTCTTTGCCCCGTAGTCTTGGGGAAAGGGCCCAGGATGTCAATTCCCCATTGCGAGAAAGGCCATGGACTGGATATGCTTGCTTGAGGAGTGGCAGGGGTCCTGATGGCATTAGCAAATCTCTGACATACGTCGCACCTTCGGACAAACTCTTCTGCTTCTTTCTTAACAGTGGGCCAGTAGTATCCTTGCCTGAATATTTTGTTAGCTAATGTCTCTGCTCCCTCGTGAGCCCCACATAGGCCTCTATGTATTTCCTCCATTACCCTTGCAGCTTCTTCCGGACTTACACACCGGAGCCATGGGCTGGACTTCCCCTTTCTGTACAAAGTTCCCCTTATTACTTGGTAATTGGCAGCTCGAGCTGCTATCTTTCTGGCTTCGTCTTTATCTTCAGGGAGTTCGCCCTTCTCCAAATATTTCAGATAGGGGCTCATCCAAGTTGGGCTCTGGTCCACCTGCAGTACCGTGTTTGTCTTCTTGAAAGCAGGTGTGCGGATATGCTGTATGTATACTTCGTCAGGGAGCTGCTCTAATTCTTCTTTGGTCAATCGACTAAGCAGGTCTGCCTCCTCATTTTCATCCCGAGGTATTCTTTGAAATCTGACAATAACTCCCCGTTCTGCGAGCTCGGCTTCTATGGCTTTTACTTTATCAAGATAGTTCTGCATGATGGGGTCTCTGGCTTGATATACCCCCGTTACCTGGTTGATCACCAGTTGAGAGTCACTATTTACTTCGAGGTCGGTTACCCCTACTTCCGAGGCTACCAACATCCCATTCACCAAGGCCTCGTACTCGGCCATATTGTTAGAAGCCTTGAATTCTAACCGTAAAGCATAACACACTTTGAAGCCCTCCGGCCCCTTAAGCATTATCCCTGCGCCGCTGCCCTCAGATCCTGATGCTCCGTCTACATATAGCTTCCAGCTAAATTCTTGGGAAAGCTCTCGCTCTCCTTCCTTTCTAGGCATCTCCGAGGATGATTCTTCCTTCTCCTCGTTGAATGAGCATTCTGCTATGAAGTCAGCCAGCGCTTGAGATTTTATTGCTGTCCGAGGTCGGTATTCCAGACAGTAGGGGCTGATTTCCACGGACCATGCTAACATCCGTCCTGAAGTTTCCGGCCTACGTAGGACCTTCTTTAAGGGTTGGTTCGTCATCACAACTCCTTGGTGGCCTTCCAGATAAACTTTGAATTTCCGGACTGCTAACAACAAGGCATAAGCCAATTTTTCAATGTTCGAGTACCTGACCTCAGTGTCTCTAAGTACCTTGCTGATGTAGAAAACAGGTTTCTGCTCTCCTCCTTCTACCCTTACTAGTACCGCGCTGATTGCCTATTCTGAGGCTGCCAAATATATCAGAAGCTCTTCCCCTTTTATGGGACTGCTGAGCACGTGAGGCGAGCTAAGATATTTCTTAAGTTCCGCGAAAGCTTTTTGGCAGTCTTCCGTCCATTTGAAGTTTGGTACCTTTCTCAACTTTTTGAAGAATGGTAAACACTTTTCTGCTGACTTCGACATAAATCGGTTAAGCGCCACCACTCTCCCGGTTAATCTCTGGACGTCCCTTACGCAGGTCGGCTCTGGCATATTCAATATGGCTTCTACTTTCTCCGGATTAGGCTCAATGCCTCTTCCACTCACCATGTATCCCAAGAACTTTCCTCCCCTGATTAAAAAAGCACATTTTGCTGGGTTTAACTTCATTCTGTATTGATCTAACACCCCAAATATCTCCCTTAGATCTGCTATGTGTTGTTGAAAAGTTGAACTTTTAACCACCATGTCATCCACATACACTTCTACATTCCTGCCAATCTGGTTCTTAAAGATTTTATTCATTAATCGTTGGTAAGTTGCCCCGGCGTTTCTTAATCCGAAAGGCATAGCTTTGTAGCAGTAAGTCCCGTCTTCAGTTATAAATGAGGTTTTCTCCTCATCCGACTTCTCCATTGGGATTTGGTGATAACCAGACATAGCATCCAAAGAAGACATATAATCAAATCCGGCCGTTGAATCGACCATTTTATTAATATCGGGGAGGGGGTAACAATCTTTGGGGCAGGCTTTATTTAGGTCGGTGAAATCTATGCACATCCTGTATTTGCCATTGGCTTTTTTGACTAACACAGGATTTGCCAACCATTGTGGGTACATTACTTCCCTAATAAAGCCTGCTTCTTCTAACTTCTGCACTTCCTCCCGGGTGGCTTGCTGTTTTTCTCTTCCTACTACTCTCTTCTTTTGCTTCACTGGTCTGGCCTCGGGGAGGACATTCAATCGGTGTGTCATCACTTTGGGGTCAATTCCTGGCATGTCTGAGGGCTTCCATGCCAAGGTCGACGCGTGACCTCGGATCAGAGTCATGACTTCACCTTTTTGTTCTTTGGTGAGGTTGGCATTAAGACTGAAAATCTTGCTTGCATCTGCTTCTGATAAGGGGAAGGTCTCCAATTCTCCAACTGGCTCTGTCCGGGCTTCTTTTGTTTCATCTCTGACCTCCAGAACTTCCGAGTCGAGTGCTTCTCCAGTTGAGCTCGGTTCTGTTACTGTGGCCAAGTATACCGCCCTTGCTTCTTCCTGGCTGCCCCGAACCATTCCCACTCCTTCTTCCGTTGGAAACTTGAGTGCCAAATACCTGATGCTGGTGACAGCTTCAAAGCTAAACAACGCCGGCCTCCCTAAAATCGCATTGTAACTCAGTGGGAGTTTAACCACCAAAAACACCTCATGATGGGTGCGAGCTCTGGGTGCTTCTCCCAAGGTAAGGGCCAGCTTCACCTTCCCTTCTACAAATACCGGTGCTCCTCCGATCCCTTTGATGGGTGACTGGTCCCGAACCAGCTGTTCCTCCGGGATTCCCATCTGCTGGAAAACCCGATATGGCAATAGATTGACCTTACTCCCATCATCCACCAGAACCTTCTTCACCCGAAAATTATGAATGACTGCTTCAATAACAAGCGCGTCATCATGGGGCATCTGAATGCCCTGTGCATCTTCTGAAGAGAAAACGATGGCCATGGGTGAGTGTTCAAAGATCTGCATGACCTCGCCATTGCTGATCTCTCCTTCCCGGTTTCTCTTCTTTCCTCGACGGCTCATCCGTCCTCCAGTTCCTCCAACAATCATATTAATAGTCCCACTAGACCCATCATTCACTGGTCCAGCTCCGGTTCTCCTGGGCATCTGGGCTGCCGGACTGGGCGGAGGCCTCTGCCCCTCCGGTTTCTTCACAAAATTTTTGAGATGCCCCCTTTTTATCAATCTTTCAATCTCTGTGATTAACTGAAAACAGTTATTTGTATCGTGGCCATGTGTCCGGTGGTACTGACAATACTTGTCAGGATTCCTCTGATCTGCTTCCGACCTCATGGGTTTAGGCCACTGGAGGAACTCCTTATCCTGGACTGCCATGAGCACTTCGGCTCTGGAAGCGTTGAGGGGAGTAGGCTTCTCAGGAACCCAAGGGGGGAGCACTCGTGGTTCATGAGCCCTGGGAGGAGGGGGGGGCCTTTGATCCCTTCTTTCCCAGGCCTGCTTATATGGCTCAGGCCTCTTCCCACGCTTCTTCTCGTGTTTCTCCAGCCTTCCTTCCTCCGGGGCTTTCTCTTTTCCTGCCACCCCTTTGGCAAATCTACTCGTTACTAAGGCGTCATCCTGCCTTATGTACTTTTCCGCCCTCTTCATCAACTCGGCCAGTGAGGTCGGAGGTTTCCTGCTCAAAGAACCAAAGAACTCGGCATAGGTTGTTCCCTTTTGCATGGCCTCTACCGCCCTTCCTTCGTCGAGCTCGGGAATCTGCAGGGCCTCCGTATTGAAACGGGCGACATACTCTCTGAGAGATTCACCAGCTTTTTGCCTAACTGTTTCCAGATAGCTTGTCTTCCTATCTGCTGGCACCCCGGCTACGAACCGGCTACGAACCGGCTAATGAAGCGGAGGGCAAGGTCTCCAAAACTTTTAATGCTTCCGGCCTCCAGGCTGTTGAACCATGCCCTCGCTGGTCCCGAGAGCGTTGTTGGGAACACCTTGCACATCAGAGCATCTGACAGAGTTTGCAACTCCATGAAGGTCTTATAGTTCATGACATGTTCTCTCGGGTTTCCAGCCCCATTATAGGCCGCCATCGGCGGCATCATAAACTTTTTGGGAACGGTCTCCTGCTGCATTACCTTTGAGAAGGGAGAAGAAGTAGGCAAGGAGGTTTGACTCTGATCTTTCTTACCTAGCTCGGCTAGGAGCTGCTCCTTCAACCTTTTCAGTTTTTGGTTCATTTTCTCGTCTTCTGGGTTGGATCTTTTGCCCAAACTACATTCTTCCTCCTCTGTTTCAGTTCCCGTTTCCCTGGTTGTTTCAGCAGAATAGTCGTCCACCTCTTCATTTTCTATCATCTCTCTTGCCCTTCTCCCATGGATTCGGGCCTCCGGTTCTTCCTCTTCTCCGGCATCGTGGTTGTTAGTTTGGAGGCGGATAGAGGTGGGTCGGGGTTCATCGGTTCTGGGTTCCTCCACTACTGGGAGTGCGTTTACTGGGGTGCTAAGTCCCCTTTGTTGCATTATCTGCCCCAACCAGTGAGCAGTGGTTTGTAGCTGGAGAGCCATGGTTTGAATGTCTTGGTTAGACAGGGTCATGGTGGGAGTATTCCCTGCCAAGCCTGGCGAGGGATTAAGAGAGATGGGTGTTTGGTTATTTAACGTCGTAGGGCTAGAAAAAGAGAACTGCTGCCCCTCTTGGGCGGAGCTTAAGTCATTTGGAATATTAAGGTTACTTTCTTGGTGGTTTGCCATTGTGGATCTCAGTGGGGTTTGAAAGTGAAAACTCCGGTGATGAAAAGATCTCCTTCGTTTCCCACAGACGGCGCCAATTGATGATCTGAGATCCAATAGAATAGGGTTTTTCAAGGGTTTTGTGTTACAGAATAAGGCTTAAAACTTTCTGAGGAGGGGACTCCTCTTTTATACATTGTCTTGCTTGCTGGTGACGTGTAAAGGTCTCTCCAGGATTGGGCCACGCGTCTCTGCCATACAGATTCGGGTGTACTAGGGTATCAGCTGCCTGTTACATGCGTAACGGTCTCTGATTCTCCTCATGCGTACGTTCGAGCGGATCTGCCAGGCTGTCTGGTGAGTACTGTTCTGGACCCCGGGCTGGGCCGAGAGTTGGGCTGGACGCTGGGCCTGAGAGGGGTCTGCTGGTCAGGGATCAGGCTGGACTGAGTGAGGAAGCTTGGTCGAGCCCGGCCCGGAAGCTGGAATGAGCCAGGCTTGTTGGGGGGTATCAAGTACGTGGGCCTCTGTGTCATGGGCCTTTGGCTGTGGTCAAGCCCCTGTTCTGGGGTGAAGAAATCCAGCGGTCATCACTTTAAGTATAAAATTTTAAATTAAGAATACCTACATATAATATTTGCTAAATTTTAGAAGACATTTTATAAGAGTTCTTGAAATCAAAATTTCCCAATTTTATATGGCATTTAATTAACTACCACAAAATTAAATTCCTCCAAACTCTTCTTTTCCTTTTCTCCTAACATTTTAATTTGCAAAGCACAGAAGAAGAAGAAAAAAAAAACAGAAAGAAAGAAATAAAGAGAAAAGAAGGAAGGAAGAAGCACGTCAAAATTTAAAAAGAAATTAATAAATTAAATGCCTAACACAAAAGTAAGCTAAATTTTCTGTATTTTTATAATCTAGTCTAAATATTTAAATAAGCAGCTACATTTTGTAAAAATTATTTTCAAACTTTTTGAAAGTGTGAAATATTATTGTAAATTTGTCCAATTATTTTATTTTTTAATTGGTTTAACAATATCAATATTTTTTTAAATGAGATTAAAAAATATAATTTAAGACATCTGAAATTTATTTCGATATACTTAATATCGTGCAACAATATCAATATCTTTATCATCAATTATTTTTAAATTTTATTTTGATATTCATAATTTATTAAAATTTTTAACCATGGTTTTACTCGCATCATCTATCCTTATTAACACTAAATCTCATCACTATTTAATAGTCATTTATTATTAAAACAAAATTATGGATAAATTGATTCTCAATTTGGATGTAAAAAAGTTAAGAAAGGAAATTAAAATTTTGATTCTTTTTAATAAAATTTTAAAAATGTAAACTTTTGGATTATAACATCATAACATGAAAGGGTTGGACATATTTTTGTAATTTGACCTAAATTAAATATAATACCTACTTTTACCTAAATCAAATTTATATTTAGTAGACACTTGTGTATTGTGTGGATTTTAATTATATAATTATTAATTTTATTAATAAAATTAAAAAATAGTTTTTTATGATTAGGAGGGTATACTTTTAAATTTGTTTACAGTGATCGAAGTTATAACAATAAAAAAATTTTTTAATTTTTCTTATAAAATTCAAAATTAAAATTATCAATAAAAATACCTCCCACAAAGTTATTAAATTTTTTTACATATCCTTTATATCGAAGTTATAATAAAAACATTAAAAAAAAAAAACTTAAATTTCTCTTATAAAATTTGAAATTAAAATTTTTAGTCAAAATACCCTGCAAATTATTAAATTTTTTAACATATCCTCTATATTTATTTCGAATAATACTATAAATAAATTTTATTATTAATTAAATCACCATGATCCATATTATATTTTTAATTTCTAATATTGTGCTAATCTATAAAATATTTTTAATTTTTAATATTGTGCTAATCTATAAAAGTCAGGTTTATTTATAAAAATATATATATAATATAATTATTTTCATGACTATAAAGAGTATTAAAGGATCAAATCTGGCCGGTATGAAATCATCTAATGGTTTATTTTCTATGCTTTATCATGGAGTCCAAACAGCATCATTTTACTATTAATACTATAAAAATTAAATAGAAATTATTTTTTTATTATAATATCATATATTTTTATAAAAATAATTTATTATTCATTTATATTTATTTATTATTCTTACTTCATTATTAAATATCATATTTCAAAAAAATATGTTGTTACTTGTTTTTATATAAAAATTTATAAACTTATTTTTATATAAATAGTTTTAGAAAAATAATTTTAAAAATTAAGTAACAAAAATTAAAAAAACTATTTTTAATTTTAGATGAAATAATTTCCCACATAACGGATTTTTCTTTTAGATATCTTCAAGGTATAATGAAATTTATTTATTAAATATATAGATCTCATTTATTTATATTTTGATAATATTACCTAAAGTCTTAAGCCATTGAATGTCTAAGATTAAATCATAACTTTCTAAGGGCAAAAGCTACATGTCTGCTTGAAATGATTGCCTTTGCATCTGCCATTTGAAATTTCTATGCACATGCTTACACTTCAAGTCTTGACCATTAACGACCTCAACCCACAACCCATTAATTTCCTACACTTCCCCATTAGCTGCTTCACAGTACCTTCATTAATGAAATTATGAGTGCTGCTCGTATCTATAAGGATGTACAGTCTCATCTTCCTATAACTACCTAGTTTGGTTACTCCTAGAAGGGGTGGAGGGAGGAGCTTCCCTTTGGCAGGGCACCGACGCACTGCTGCGGCACCATCGGCTGCGCCGCTGCGGCACCTTCATCCTCCTTTAAAGCATTTTCCAGTCACCGGTACGGCACGTGCCCCCTTGCCGTACCCTCCTCCGCCCCTGCCTAGAACCCCACATTGCATTCAAAGAAAGTTGTCCTTCTTGCATAGCATCATCACTTTCTTCTATCTCTTTAACCATTGCCTCTAATTCTTCTTCTTCTTCAATAATCTCCTCCACTTGCAAGATGTATAACTACCTTTTCTTATATTTGTGGTCAGGTACATACCTTTCATCACACCAAAAATACTAATTTTTTTGCTCTTTTTTTCGTCCATCTCTTTACTAGTAAGGAAAGATTTGGTGGTTTTAGCAGTGTTGATTGGGCTGGATTTAGTACAAGTGCTTTGGTTTGGTGTTTGGTTTTTTATAATGGAGTTTTGCCTGGGTAACGTGGTAGATGTGGTTATGGTAAGTAGTCTTTGGTAGCTATTTTGAGAGTTGGGACTGTATATTGTCCTTCACTAATACCTACTTTTAGATAGATCTCATAATAGACATTCAAATAATCTTGCAAAGAATCACTCTGCTTCAAATTTCTTAACTCAGCTAATGGGTCATCAAAGGCATGACTTCCAAATCAAGCTCCCAACTGTCTCACATAAGCATCCCAAATCTGTATAAACTGCAGTTCCATGTGTCCTAATATAGCCTTAGTGTCATCGTATTGCTCTACCCTCCAAATGCATAGCTGCCATTTTCACTCTGTTTTCAGGAGCAATCTTTCCTATTTCAAAAAAATATTCACTCCTCAACAACCAGCCTTCCAATCCTTCTCCATTAAACTTTGGAAATTCTAACTTTGTGCTACTGCCCCAATGGTTTTTCCCATCTTTGTTACTTTCAACTTGAATCTGCTCTCCATCATATTATTATTCAGCAGTATGAGACCCTCCTCCTTAATGCTCTACTCTAGGATTGCTAATGATGAACTCTTTCAATGGTTAACTATCTCTTGCAACCTTGATTCCATCCTTGCCTCCCATCTCTTCTTAGATTCTAAAATTAAGTACCATTTCTTTCCTCCATTTATGCGACCTGGTTCCTTCAGCCATTTTCGAGCATTGTTAGCTCTGGTACCACACGAATAAATCACAAAAAATTTTAGGAGGTGATGACCGGTTTCTTCACCCCGATCTAAGGTCAGGCCCATTAGAGCAGCTTATAATCTGAAGGCTTCTAAGCCCCTCAAGAATCAGGCCCAGGCCCAGTCCATTCAGTTCAAAGACCGGGCTCCAGTCCGTTTCTTCAAACAGGCCGGCTTAGCTTTTCCGGCCTGATGGACAGATCCCCTCCGGGCCTAATTTTAACCTCATCCTCCGGCCCAGCTCAGAACCCGAAAGAGTTCAACCCTTTTGCCTTGTGGGACCATCCGCATGCGCGTCTGGAGAGAATCAGGGGCCGTTATGCATGGGACAGAGATCTGATTCCCTCGTACGTCCATATCAACGTAGCAGGAACAGATGGTCCAATGATACATGTTCAGTTAATATGTCACTAGCAGACAAAATGAAACATATAAAAGGAGAAATATCCTTCCTAGATCTAAGTTTTTCCAGTTTTACAAAACTCATTGCAAAATCCTATTTTCTGGATCTAGATCATCAAGAAGCACAGAGCAAGAAAATGAAGCTCTCTTGTGCAGATTCTAGTTATAGTATTCTGAATAATTCCAAATTACAAAACCAGCTCCCTATAACGTCTCTCCCAGAATCAAAACAGAATCACTCATTCTTAGGTAACAGTTATACCAGAGGCTAGTACATATGCCAATGTGAAATTTGTGCATTAATTATAGTATATATATTGAATACACAAATTTAGAAGCAAAGTTTAATCTAATAATTATTAAGTTAATTATAATATCAACACAAGCACCTCATATCTTTCCCCTCATAATTTTACGGTTGATTTGTAATTATTGTTATTTTTGTGGTGCTCCATTACTTGGAAAGGAATTTGATATTGGGGAAAAAGAGCTCATAATAACACATGCACATCTTAATCTTTTAAGACAAGCAACAAAAGACTTGACCAAATACCCTAAATTTTCTTACAAGCATAATAATTGCATGGAAAAAAAAAATAGACAATAGAGGATGAACTAACTAGGAAACCATCATAACCTTACTACAAAACCAAATATTCCATAATCCTTTAATTTCAACTCTCTCTCCTTTTCATGATTTTTAACAAACCAACCAACCAACATATGCTCTTGCTTCATCTCATTATTATTTCCTTTTGACAAAAAGTCTTCTCTTAAACAGTGGGGTTGCTCCTGAATGACCCAAGAGCCTTCACTGCACCAGCCCTCAAGATGAATTGGTGATAGAATGCTGCAATGGCTGCACCAATGAAGGGTCCAACCCAAAATATCCACTGCAAGAAAAAAACAATAATAATAATTTAAGAAGAAAATCAAGCACCCTTTTGCAAAAGTAATTAGGATAATTAATTCTTTCTAATGAAATATGGATCTGTATATGTGTACTGACTTGGTCATCCCAGGCCTTGTCCTGGTTGTAGATAACAGCAGCTCCTAGACTCCTGGCTGGATTGATGCCAGTGCCAGTGATTGGAATGGTGGCCAAGTGAACCATGAATACAGCAAATCCAATTGGAAGTGGAGCCAAAACCTAATTATATATTTAAGTAATTTGTCAATCACCAGTAGCAGCTTGAAATCGAATTAACTGATCATATCGAATCAGTTCACAAATTCAATTTGGTTTCAATTCAATTTTCATAAATATTTAAATTTTAATTTTCAATTTATTTGAGTATGTTTAATTTTAAATAAAATCTTGAATGTTCACTCCTAAGCAAACATATAGGTTTATGATGGGGACTTCATTAGATAATTAGGAATCTTCTCTTGTACATACTACTATAGCTAGCACATCTAAATCAGAAGAGCTAAGAAAAAACAATGCATCTCCATTGCAAAAAGGCCAAAAACAGTAGAATTCACTTATTGAAAGAAAGAAACAAGACGAGAAAATGGCACTGAAAAACCTTTTTGCGGCAACCACAAGCGCCAAAGGACCCACACGCATGCTTATGTTCATGTTGTTTTCTTATCTGCTTTATTATTATCTTTTCAAGTGGGTTAGAAAATTTAACTGATACCCATCTAATAATTTTTATAATATATCATCCCAATTACTTTTATTTTTCAATTTTTTCTCATTTATAAAATTTTTTGTGATTGTTGTCCTACCTTTTTCCATTATTGAAACTAATGAATGATAAAGCTTAAATCTTCTATATCTTGAATTTACATTTTAAGCATATCATCTTCTTTGTAATAATTTTTTTTTATTTGACCGGATATTCAATTCTATCTATTTTAGAATTTATAAAAGACTAATTTATTTAAATTTATAGTCGTTTCTTTCAATTATATCATTTTTAAAAGTCAAATTTAGATTTTATTTTAAAAGGTTCAACGAATTTTAAGAGTGTACGCTATCCTTATTTTTCTTTTTACATAAATTTGAATTTTGATTAAAATTAATATGTATAAGACTTTACTTTTCAGTTTTCAAATATACATTAATGGTTCCTACCCCCCTAACCCTAGAGTTCTAGTATCTTATATGAAGACTATTAGCATAATATTAACTTCTAAGCAATATTTGCAGTTACCTTGAGGCAAAGGCAAGAAATTAGGTTGTTATAACCATAAATTAAGTGGGGTCATATAGTAGAAGAATCAGTCATATTTTGCAAACAAAAATTATATTAAAAGATTTATAGATTTTTAATATTAATTCTATCGGAATCTGTCAATTAAGAATTAAATAAATGTATTTCAAAATGCTAAAATGCTTTTTAATTGGGTTTCAAAATTATATGGATGAACTAATAAATTTTTAAAAAAATTTAGGGATCTAATGATAATTCTTTCAAAATTAGGTTATTCTTGTAAATAATAAATTTTAATTTTTAACACATTAAATATAGATGTATTACTAAGTTACTGAATACATTTAAATTTAAAAAAATATATATAACTTGTTCGGGTGAAAAATTGAAGAGGTTATTAATTAGTATTTAATAGTAAAAAAAAAAAGGACAAGGGAGTTAATGAGAGATGTTTTTGTACGTACAGGCACATGGGAGTCTCTGGCACTCCTCTTGGGATCTGTGGCAGAGAACACTGTGTACACTAAAACAAAGGTCCCGATAATCTCAGCACCTAATCCAACGCCTGTGCTGTACCCATCAGCTAAAGTGTTGGCCCCACCACCATACCTCTTATAGTGGGACCTTTGGAACGCCTTCACCAATCCCACACCCGATATGGCTCCTAAGCACTGGGCCACCATGTACATCACAGCCCGTACCAACGAGACCTTTCGGGCCAGGAATAACCCGAATGTCACTGCTGGGTTAATGTGCCCTCCTGTACAGATTAGAAAAGTACGTCAGCCTCTGCTAAAATGCGCTAACAAAAGAAGAAAAGGTAAACTATCATTTGGTCCCTAGTTTTGCAACTATTTTGCTATAGTTACCAGAATATTAATGGATCAACTAAATAAATTAATAGACATGTATGTAATAAAATAAGAAAATAAATTGTAAATGTTTACCATATCTAAAAAGTAAATAATTAATTTATTCTAAAATATTAATGAAAAATAAATTAAAAAAACTTAATCATGAAAATTTGAATACTAAATTAATTTAATTTTTAAAATATAAAAACATATAAAAATTCAAATCAGCCCCTTAATTTTTTTTGTTATCAAAGTTCAAATAAACTTAATTTGATCTTTTTTTGTCAAACCTTAAACTTTATCAATAAATTCAAATAAGTCCTGATATAATAAAATATTATTTTTATAATTTTATTTACTAAGTTAAAATAAAAATTAAAATATAAAAAAAACACAAAACAAATTAGTCCTAATTTATTTGATAATTTTTATTAAACCTTAAACTTTATCTGTAAGTTCAAATAAGTCTTAATGTAATAATTTTTTTTTTTAATTTTAAAGATGAAAAGTTATTCACTATTTTTAGTTAAATAAAAATTAAAAATATAAAAGAACAGAAAAAAAAATACTGAATTATTTTAATATTTAAAATAAAAAATATTTTATCATTAAAAATAATATTTTATTATTTTAAGACTTATTTGGACGTTTAAATTTTGAACTGTAATTAAAACTTAAGGGTTAATTTGGACTTTTATCCGGTAATAAACTTCCAACAAGACAAGCTAAGGCTGTGTCCCTGTCCTTTGGCTAATGAATATAATCTCATCAACTTTTCTTGAGAAAATCTTTAAAGGGAAAATGCTTTTTGTTCTTTATTTTTTCCTTTTTTCAAGTTGAAAGGCAAATACTTTTGCTTATCTAGCTTAAGATAAACGGTTATAATATTCGTTAAAGATAGTGCAAAGTGAACCAAAGAAAATAATATTCTGTTTGTTTGTTTCCCAAGAAAATTTGATGAGATAACAAAAACTTCCAAGTACTCCTTGTTGAATACTGAATAACTAGAAAAATAATAAAAAATTCCCAAAAACCATTTTCCATTTGAAAAGAAGAGGGAAAGAAGAGGGGAAAAAAGAAGGAAAGAGAAGGAAAATCGTAGCTCACCGGAAATACCAGCAGTGCAGTAAACAAGAACAAAGATCATGCCGCCGAAAGCCCAAGCGATGCCTAGAATTCCAACTCCGCCACAAGAGTCAGAATTCTTAAGTGAAGGATCAGTCTGGCTTTTGTATCCAATCACAGTCAAAACAGTGATGTAAAGGAAGAGCAAAGTAGCTATAAATTCAGCAATCAGAGCTCTGTAAAACGACCACTGGGTGAGCTCAGCCGGATCAATCAATGGAGCCGGAGGTGGATCATGGTAATCTTTGGAAGAGAATGATCCTGGCTCTGTAATGCCCTTTGCCATGATCGATCCTTGTGCTTAAATGAGTTTCTGAGAAAACAAAATAGAAGTTCTCTGTACAGAGAGAACGCGAGAGGGAGAGGGAGAGAGAGGAGGATTGGCCTATGGACTTTGAGAGTGAGGATAGACAGGGGCAAAGCTGAAGGGGTATATATGGGAACCGGGGAGTGAGAGTTTTTTTTTTTTTTTTTTTTTCTCCCAAGAGAAAAATTATTATTTAGCGTTTGTGTAGTATAAAAAAGCTCATTCCATTGGTTTTCAAAAAATATATTAAAATATTATAATATTTTAAAAAATCATCCAATTAATATTTTTGTTAATTTTATTTTTATATATTAAAAAAATTAAAATATTTTAAATATAAAAAAACTAATTAATATAATTTTTATAAAAATTAAACATTAATTAATAAAATATTAAAATACTTAAACAATAAAACTAGTGGAAGAATTATTAGTAATTTTTTAAAAATTTTATAAATATTTTAATATATTTTTTAAATTAAAAGACTAATTAATAAATTTCTCTAATAATAAATTTTTTAATATACATGTATAATTTAATTATTTAGCTTTTTTTAGTTAAGTTAATTTTTTTATAGAAAAACTTAATTTTTTTATAAAAAAAGATTTTATATACTATAAAATCAAAATTTTTATTTTTTATAAGATTTTTATTAAAAAATTATACATAAACCCTTTAATTGTCAAATCCTAGAAAATGAAAGCAATGTAGCTTATCTGTCTATGAGCTTGACCTGATAACTTACTTTTGCAATTGAAGTAAGCTTTTACAACATGCCCTCGATTGAAGGGTAAGCTCTTTCCATGTCATATCTAAGAGAAGTTGTCATAAGCTACCAGACCTTTAAATTTTTTATTTTTAAATGAAACAAAAATTTTATTTATTAAACTCTAAATTTTTATAAAATAATAAAATTATACTCATTTAATTTTATAAATTTATAAAAATTCAAATTATAATTAATAAATTTAAAATATAAATAATAATTTGTGTAATTAATTTATATTTAGCAGCTCACAATTGGCATCCATGGGCGCAGCAGGTAAAGGTCAGCCGGTGGGCTCCACTGCTACCCACAAAGGATAAGTAAAACGATTCACAGTCACGACAGCCAGCACAGACCAATTAATGAACCCGACGTACAATTTATGAGTCCTAAAACGGTCACCTTCTCTGTTGTCAATTTTGCATGCGTGTCAACTTTTTATTGGGGTTTGACGCTGAGTCAAGTTACAGTATTTCCATGAAAATTTTCCATTTTTTCGTGAGTTGGGTTGTGATTGCGGGTTATGGGTTGTGGGGTGCAGGTATGGCTTTTCGAGTCTTTAGTGGATTGGGTTATAGTTTTTGGATTGTGAGATGTTTAATGATGATGGGTTGTCTCTTGAGATAAACTTTCTTTTTAAGCCCTTTTCACTGTTATAATTAGCTCATTTGGGCAATACATATATTTAAAAAAAAACAAAAACCAATCATTGACCTCCATTGAATAGAAAAAAGTTATTTGTAAAATTATATATATATATTTTTCATGATATTAAATATGAATTAACATATAGCAATTAATAAATAAAATATTTTCTAGAAAAAAGCTTATAATTTAATATGGATAAGAAAAGGAAAAGTAATTCTTTTTCATAGGCTAAAAGTATATATTTTTATCAATTATACCACTAACAAATAACAATTTAGAATTTTTTATACGATTATAAAGTGTATTTAAAGTATTAAATTCTCATATGAATATAAGTCTTTTAAAAATTGCAAAAAATAAATATTCTATGAATTTTCCACTATTATTATATTATCTAATACAAGATAAGACGTCCACTATTTCACGTTTTACGTTTGAAATTACAAATTTTGCAATAATTTTTTTTATTTAATTTTTTTTCTTATTTTTTCATTTAAATAAAAAATTTAAAAATTTAATTTAAAAATAATTAAAATTATACATGATTATTTGTAAAAAAAAGTCATACACATTTTTATTAAACTTCAACAAAGGGATGCACTGGCAAGTGATAGATGGTCATTCTACAGTACGCTTTGGCTACCATATTGCAAAACAGATCTGCAGGGAAACTACCAATGTGTCAGCGGCTAACCATGGTCCATATGCTCAGCTTACCTTGGAAGCCTTTTGGCAAAACATTTGGAGCATTAAACTCCCAAGCAAATCGGCTCTCAGCTATTTTGAATCCTTTAATGAAGCCAATGTATCTTGGCATATAGAGAACACCAGACCTGATTCTGCTAATTTATGGGAACCTCCCCCGTGGAGTTTTTTAAAGCCAATTTTGATGCTGCAATCCAATAGAGAGGCTCTGTAGTTATTTTTCGAGATCATAGTGGAACGATCCTGATTTGGACTTGCAAACTCTTCCCACACTAGACAGATCCCTTGATTCTGGAAGGCTTAGCTTGCAAAGAGGCTCTTATTGTTGCGCTCAACAGAGGCTTTCAGAAGGTTATATAAATTTATAACGGTCATATAAATTAGTAACGTTGTATCAGACATTCAAATTTGGTAGTTACAACCAAATACAAATAACCCATATGCCCACACCATCTAAATAATTTCCATTTCCTATAAATCTTTTTTTTTTAATTATATATATATATACTCATGTAATCACCACGTGAGCAAATAAAACTTATCCCTCCAAAGCTGTACGACATCTCCCTTTGCGTTTATAATGTTAGATCAGTATTTCTCTGTTTAATTTAAAATTAAATTAATAAATTAAAAATTAAAATTTTAATATTTATAAAAATTAAATCAAATTGATTTTAAATAAAAATTGTTTTGAATTGAATTGATTTAATTCGATTAAATAGAGTAATTTTTTTAATAAATTTTTTATTTTTTATATTTTATTTTTAATATTTTAAATTTTAATTAAAATATTTTAATATTAATTATAGTCTAATCTCTTTATATTATAAAAAATAATATATTATGATGGCACATTGATTTAGTTTGATTTTATTAATTTTTTAATTAAAATCAAAATAATTAAAATTTTTAAAATAAAAATTAAATTAAATTAAAATAAAAATAAATTAAATTAAAACTTTTAATTAATTTAATTTCATCAATTTTTTTAATTTCAATGAATACTACATCTAATTAAATGCGTTTTAAATACATTTGATTCAAATCTGTACCTCACATCTAGACCGAATGATATTCGGTTAAGATTCAAATAATTGGTCAAATTTAATTAATTTAAAAAATTAATCAGTTTAATTTTTTTTATTCGATTGTATTTTAATTTTAAAAAAACTAATGACTTTTGTTTAGTGTAGATAAAAAAAATTATATAAAATTAAATATAATTGATTAATTAGTAATATTTTATCATTTTGACAATATATAAAATTAGACATTAATTAAAATTAAAATATTTTAATAAATTTTAAAATATTAAAAAATAAAAAATAAAAAATTTAATTAATTTGATTAAATTAATTTCTCACATAATTCAATTCTATTTAAATTTTAAATTTTCAATTATTTAATTTTATTCAAAATTAAACCGAAACAATTATACACTCATTTCTAGTCATAAATTTAACACTTCAATTATATTCTCTTAAATTATAAATATAACTAT
Source organism: Manihot esculenta (assembly GCF_001659605.2). Lineage (NCBI taxonomy): Eukaryota > Viridiplantae > Streptophyta > Magnoliopsida > Malpighiales > Euphorbiaceae > Manihot > Manihot esculenta. The sequence goes on from NC_035170.2 coordinate 5,026,101, forward strand.
TTTTGTATGGCTTTTTTCACTCGAGGCATTTAAAGCGTCCGAGCAACAGGTCAACAGAAACCAAACGAACCAGTGCACAACAGCAGCAAATGGGGGACAAAAAAACACAACAAATAAGCATGCATGTAGCAAGCAAAGCAGAAGAGCTCTCATGAGAAAACAAGAACAGAGGCAGCTCATACAAGAACTGAAGCGCACAAGCAGATGTCGCCGAGCTCTTGGCCAATCATGGGCTTGTCGGGGTGTGAATCGTTAAATCTAATGTTGCGATCTCGAGTTTCCAGAGTCACACCGATCGAACCCTCCTTGGAAGCCTAACCCTCATTAAATTTTTTTTATTAATGAATCTTTCAAATTTTTATTGGCCCCTACAACAGAACCCTCCTTGGTTTCCATCTTGAAGCTGCCAAATCCAATGACAACAGGATATCGATGAAGCCAAATGTTATTGCCGGATATGAGTTGAGTTCTAAATTTTTTGGTTGTGAATTCTTTTTGGGCATGGGTAATTTTCTGGATTAGGCTTTGTTATGTATACATATCAATATTCTTGTAATATGTTTCACATCTCTTGAATGCATGAAATTATTTGTCTTAGCAAGACCTAAAGATTGTTACTTTTTGAATGACTCAGCTGGATGTAGAATGAAGCTTCCATGTACTCCCCAAAATAACTTGCAGAGACGGTCTGTAAAAAATTTAAAATTATTTTAAAATTTTAATTTTCTTTTATCATTTTAGTTCGAATTTTAATTTTAAAATTTTATTATTTTAATTTGATTGAGTGTAATTTTAATTAAAAAAATAAAAAATTGAATCGAACTTATTATTAATCATAACAGTATATTATTAAAATTAAAATATTTTAATTAAATTTTAAAATATTTAAAATAAAATATAAAAAATAAAAAATTTATTAAAAATTTAAATCGAATCAGGTTGGTTTAATTTAATTTAATTTCTGATTAAAATCAATTTGATTTGATTTTTATAAATATTAAAATTTTAATTTTTAATTTATTGAGTTTGGTTCAATTTTGAACCGAACCGACCGAATATTCACCCTTATCTATTTGTGATAAATCTTATTTATCAAAATAATTATGTACTTGACTTTTTGTCCCGTTTGATTCGATTTAATTTTAAATCGAATTAATTGAATACGTACTCCTATCTATTTGTGATGAATGCTGCCTATCAAATCCATTTTCTATTCAGCTTTTCCTCCCATTCAATGTATTTTTTCATGTTTTTGACAAAAAAAAATGCAAAATAATGATAAAATTGATTAGTTATATGAAAGTGATTATAGAAACACTCAACCCCGGTTTCAATTTGATTCGTGTCGAAGCATTTCAATTGCTGATTTTAGTTCCAATCAATTTCGGTTTGAAAAAGTTGTGGTTCAATAATGATATGTTTCAAAGCGGATTTAGTTAGATTTTGATTTTAATATGATGATTTAATATTTTGTAAAACTATAACTACATTAAAATTTTACTTATTAGATTAAATAAATTTATAAAATCTACATTTATAATTTGTTATTTATTTATATATATAGTGTAAAAAATTAATTTAAAAGAATCAAAGATATAACATAGTGATTATTCAAAGTAAATAATGAGTTTATATTCGAAGTCAGACCAGTGTAATAAGGATTGAATCATATGTTACTCGGTCCTACTGATGAAAAAGAAGACTCGGACATAGTAGGTTTCAGCTTTTCGTAAAAAACTTGCTCTCTCAACTACAAGAGAAGACTCTACGGAAAATTAATGTTATAGAATACAATCCAACAGATATTCATTACACCTATAATCGCGGGATCCTTATATACTAGTATGTGTTAATCGATTTTTAGGAGATGTAATAACTAACTCCGTCTTCTTACAATATAAAAACTAATGATCACAAAATTTAAATTATATATTATGAGCATCTCATTACACTCGTCATTTTCTTCGGTTCAATTTATTGACTTGAGTATCGGAGTGGTTATCATATATACCAATCATCTCACTTTCTTTTTTCTTGAAGATTGACCACTCGCAATCATCTCGCTTTCTCTTTTTTTTTGCAGATTGACTACTCACAGCACATTCTCATTTCAACCACATCACGAATCAACAAATATAAACTAAAAAGGAAAAAAATATAATTTTAAATCAAGCCGATTTCAATCTTGATTCAAAATTATAAATCAAAACTGCTTTTTTAATAGATAATTTAGTTTGATTCAAGTATAGAAACTGATTGATCAATCTGGTTTTTATAGTTTAGCCAATCCGATTCGGACCATGTCTAGGACTAATCACATGTTCACATGCTAATACAGGAGAAATAATCAACCTGCTATGTAGAATAGAGCATTTACAAGGCGTTTTCAAAGTCAATTGTTAGGCAGAATACCAAGTTTCCATTACTTGCAATATTTCCAGCTATGTAGAAATAATCAACCAGGCGTTTTCAAAGTCAATTGTTAGGCAGAATACCAAGTTTCCATTACTTGCAATATTTCCAGCAGCGTGAAATCTAAAATTATTTTCTTGTGTTTTTTTTTTCTTTTTTTTTTTTTTTTCTAGTGGTTGGCTCTGATAAGCGAGAAAGTGTGTTTAGTGATGGATATTCCAAGAAACAATATCCGACTTTTGCTCAAAAAAGCTCAGCCGATCATCCTTTCAAGATTGTGTTTTTACTGCTGATTCATCTTTGAACTTTAAATCTTTGTCTCCACGACCTTGGCTGTCTTTCAGTGTCTTTGGCTCTCCTTCACCACCACTTAATTCCTATATTCCTTAAAGTGGTTTTGCATTTTTGGGCTTCATAGGTGTTTTCATGTTAAAAGAGGAGTTGAGATCAAGTAACTTTCATGGTTTATTTGGTTCAAAATCGAAAAAATCGATTGAAATAAAATGAATTTAAAAATTCAGTTTGATTTTTTATTTATTTTAATTTTATTTGGTTTTAATTTTAAAAATTTCAATTATTTCAGTTCGATTCGATTTTAATAAAAAAATCAAAAATCGAACCGATTAGTAATAATAATATATTATTTTCAATAATATATAGAGATTAAATCATATTAAAGTTAAAATATTTTAATTAAATAAAAATAAAATATAAAAAATAAAAAATTTATTAAAAATTCAAATTGATGAAACTGAATTGAATAAGATCGATTCAGTTTGATTTGATTTCTATTCAAAATCAGTTCAATTTGATTTTTATAAATACTAAAATTTTAATTTTTAATTTATTTAATTCAATTCGATTTTAAATTGAATGGACCGAATACTCACTCTTATCGATAGTTCTTGTCTGGTTCTCGAGTTTTAAAAGGGCTTGGAAAGATAAATTCGTATCCCTTCTACTGTTTTTGTATTGGGCCTTTGGGCTTGTTTATAATTGAAATCTTAATTTTCTTAGGTTTAGAAGCTTTTTGGGCCTTATACTTAGTTCTATTTTTAGGCTTGAGCTGTAGTCAATGAATTCCCATTATCTTCGAGCCAAAAAAAAATAATTTTAATGTTTCAATTTCTTAAGTTCTTATTAAAGAGAGTCTAAATGTTTCAATTTTGCAAATCTTAAAAATGAAAACTTTGAATAAAAAATTTATGCTAAATTTTTTAATTTAGTGATTTAGATGAAAAATTAAGAAATGTATTAATTTTACCCCAAAAACCAAGAAGCTTAATTTTTGTTTATTTTTTGAATTTTAGATTAAATTAAATTTAAATTGAAATTTCTTAAGTTAATGTAGGCAAAAAAAAATCAACTAAAGATTATAATAATAAATTAAATTTGGATGCAGTATGATTTGGTTAAAACTTACAAAAAAAAAACTTATGTTGTTTGACATTGTTGTTGGGTTGTTATTTGTAAAAATATTAATAAAATTAAATTTATTAAATAATAGAAAAAGTTTCACATATGAGTTTTATGAATTAATAATAATAATAGAATTAAAAATATAATGGTATTAAATTAATATTAAAAATATTTATTTTAGTATACTAATTTAATATAAATTTTATTATATTAGTACAAAAAGTAAACCATCTTATTTGTTAAATTTTAAAACTTAGTTATATTATTTTAATATTTAAATATTGTCATAAAATTATCTGATATTTTAGTATTATCTATTAATTAGATTTAAATATTTTCAAAATCATTTAATATTTGAATTAGTAATATATTTTAATATTAAATAATGTTATCTAAATTATTTTATATTTTAATACCATCTACTGATCAAATTAAATAATTTTTTTCAATTTGCTATAATTATAGTGGATATAACTAAATTGAATTTAAAAGATTTAACAATAAATTATAAATAGTCTAAAATTTTATTTCATCAATAAAATAATTTTTTAAATATATATTTTTATTATAACAATATTATTTTTATTATTGATATTATTATTTATCCCTATTCCTACTTCTATATGATATCATAGGTTATTAATAAAAATTAAAAACATAAAAAAACTTTAAAATTTAAAATTATAATATTTTATTTTATTTAGAATATTATTAATAAAAAGTAAAACTTTTAAATATAAAAAATATATACATAATTTACAATATTGAGTATAAAATTGAATGAAATATTTTAATATATATTATTTATATGTGATATTTTATATAATAGGAATTATTTATAATAAATATTTATTCAATATAATTTATTTAATATTATATATAATAAATATACAATATATTTAATTTCAATATAAAATTTAAATTAAAGAACTATATATTTTCTTAATACTATAAATTTTTAAGGACTATATGATAATTTATCATTAATTTTTCTAAATAAAATTTAGTCATTTTAACTGTAATTGTACCAAATTAAAAAAGTTTAGTTTTACAATTTTAAATATAAATGTGAATTCTTTTAAATTAAAACTTCAATTTCTAAATTTATTATAATTATAGTAATTTTTAAAATTAATTTTAATTATATTTAAATTAACTCACATAATATATTATATATTTTTATTTTTGCTATATAAATATTGATTAATTTGAATTAAATTTTAATTAAAATTTTAAAAATTTAATTATCTAAAATTTTTAATTAAAATTCTTATCTAAATATTAGAAAATTAAATATTTTATTATATAATTTAGAATTTTCATGTTTAAAATTTTAATTAAAATTTAATTTAAAATAATCAAATTATTTATGTGATAAAAATAATGATATATATATTATGTAAATTAATTTAAATTTAATTAAAATTAAGTTAAAAAATTATTATAATTATAATAAATTTAAAAATTAAATTTTTTTATTTAAAATTAAAAATTTAAACTATAAATATAAAAAATCATAAATTTATTTTCTTTTTCAACTAATAGACTTGATTAGAATATATTTTTTCTTTCGTTGAAGTACATTTTAGCCATCTATGCTAAACAATCCTCAAATGAACTGAGCCTCAAGTTGGCAAGAGCGCACGTTCGCAACACAGACCTAACTACGGTGTCGTTTCCTTAATTTCTGTGGAAACCTGCAGGACCCAAATCCATCAATCAGTTTGGAGAGTAAAGTATACTAAGTGCGATGGACCTGCGACCCACAATAACTCACCCTTATTAGCACAAGTCAAGCCAAACTGGTGTAGTCGCTTGCCATTGACATTGGACGAAGCTCTCTTCCTCCCTTCTGTCTCCCAATTCAACTCAAAATGCGAAGGAACCCCAACAATTCTTCTTCCAAATCGAAACCGTCGACCAGTCAAGAACCCGTCGGAGTTGATACAACTGCTGGTTTGATTAGTGGAAAGAAGAGAAGGTCAGGATTTGTGTGGCTGATATTGTTTGGAGTGATCATATACTCTTCATGGGCTGTTTACCATTACCAGTTCGAGAGTTTGCCTTCAGCTCTCACCGCTGAGCAGGCCGGCAAGAGGGGTTTCTCTGAGGTGGAGGCTATGAAGCATGTCCAAGCCTTGACTCAATTGGGCCCTCACCCTGTTGGGTCGGATGCTCTTGACCTTGCTTTGCAGGTAATATGGATTTGTGAGTTTGTTTTGGGAAAATGAGGCGGATTTTGTTAGTTTGGTATCCTAGTCCTTATCGTAATCCATCGTCTTAAATTGTATTATGCATCGCTACTTCGCTAGAAAATTGGATTATGAATGTGAAGTTGTGATTAGTGAATTTTGTTTTGGTAATTCTAGGTTGAAGAATTCATCTTGGACCGTGTTTAAATGAAAAAAAAGAGTCAAGTTTTCAGTGCTTCAATCTGCTAGTTAGTGTTAGTATCCATGCTGAAGCATATGTGTCACGGTTTCAGATTTTAGCAATAGCCAGGAACCGTGCGGCACTTGACTTGAACACCTTCAAGCCAAGTCAGCCTTAAGAATCACCCAATATCCTGTGAACATGAATACCCTGATTAGTCAATGTTATATAAATGAACAACGAAGCCAACAGACAGCATTCCATCAGAAGCCTCACAGTAGGTACAAAAGATAAGAACTGAATATGGAAATTCATGAACAGGCTACTTATTTTATTATAGGGGCAAAATAGTAATTATACATTATCATCGATGCAATCGTTACAATAATTCTCACCTCCCTTGTAGACAGGGGACGGTCTACAAGGAGTGAAGGCACAACTTGGATCTCCGTAGGCCTACGGTAGCCATCCCTCTGTCTGACAGGGGGGACGGTCTACAAGGAGTGAAGTCACAACTTGGATCTCCGTAGGCCTACGGTAGCCAACTGGGCCCAGCCCCAGCTGGTGGCCAACTAGTCACTCCCCCCTAAAGAGCCTTAAGAACAACTTGGCCTATGGCAGGAGGAGACATCAACATGTCTCATATGACACTCCCTAAAACAAATAAATGGAAAGGAATTACAACAAACTGTCTCGGCCATTATCTTCCTACTAATTTCTACTATTTTATCCTAATATTGCTTTCTAGGAATTCCAATGTTGGAAAATTACAGTTTTGGTCCCTGAAAACTCTATGACCCTGAAGCATATGCTTGTTATTCTCTTGCATGCATGTTGAAAATGAATGGGATAGATTTGTAACATCCTGTTTGCGTTTCAGAAGATATGTAGTGTACCATTTATCACTTCTGGAGTCTCTTGTTTAGTAATATTTCATTTTGTTTTAAATAACAGTCAGATATCAGATCATTGGTTTAAGTTTTATTCTATCATGTTGGTTTGGAAATCGGGAACAAGATAAAAGGACCTTTATGAACTGTTTCTAGTTGTTTCATGCAATCCATATGTTCGTTTTGGGCTTTCAATATGGACTCTAGTCCATAAATATTTAATGCTACTCTCTTTCCTTCTGCTTTTACTTGGTTATCAACTTTCATTATGACTTTTTAGCCATCCATTTCATGTATGATGATATGCTGACATATTCCTATAACATGCATTCCGCCACAGTATGTTTTGACAGAGGCGGAAAATATTAAGGAAACAGCTCACTGGGAGGTTGATGTTCAAGTGGAGCTTTTCCATGTAAAAGCTGGTGCAAATCGTCTGCTTGGTGGCCTCTTTAAGGGGAAAACACTTGTTTATTCTGATCTTAACCACATCATTCTAAGAATCTTGCCAAAATATGCATCTGAAGCAAGAGAAAATGCTATTCTGGTCTCTTCTCACATTGATACTGTATTCTCAACGTATGCTTTCTTTCACTTACAATCTAATAGTATCTTGACCTAACCTTTCCTTCCCTTTTCTATTAATTTTGGATGATTCTACATATATAAGCAAGAGCTTTTCTTTGAATAGTGTAGTATGATGATTATTTCTCTTGTTCTATCTCATGGTCCAAGCCTGTATGAATTTATGCAACCGCTACAAATAGTAGCATCAGACGCTGGGTTATACCATCAAATAACAAACTCTAAGAGTTCAGTTTTGAGACTAAACACTAATAATTCTTTTATGAAATTCTTGATTAGATTTGGAGGAGGTAAGAAAAATCTATGGTCTTACTAGAGGCTTCCAAATTATAACCAAGTTTGAGTTATGTATAGTCCTTGTAACTGTTGTCAAGAAGCAGAATACTGCATGATTGATTTTAAAACCTTATTTAGGTCTTAATTCAATGGATTGAAACAAATTAATATTCTATCATCATTTGTAATAAAGATTCAGGAAGAACTTGCCTTTTCTATATTAGGGATGGAGAAAATTTCTCCCAGAAAAAAGTTGTAGGAAAGCTTTCATGCTTTCTCCCTTACAATGTGCATTCAAGACATCCAGAAGTTGGCTTTTATGTAGCATCCTTGAATATCTTTGTTATGCTTTGGTTACATGATGTTTCAAGTTTGTTTTCACAGACATTTTTTTTCTTTTTTCTTTTTCCATTGCCTTCTTACTCAAATAGGTACTATGCATGTTTCAGGGAAGGGGCTGGAGATTGCAGTTCTTGCGTGGGTGTTATGTTGGAACTTGCTCGAGGGATTTCTCAGTGGGCTCATGGATTCAAGAATGCCATAATATTTTTATTTAATACCGGTGAGGAGGAGGGTCTAAATGGTGCTCATAGCTTTATAACTCAGGTGGGATGAGTTGTCAATGCTTGTACTCATTATGGTCTTTTCACCCATTTATACCTTGGTTTGTTCCTTCAGCAGCTATAAACTATTTGTTTAAAGAAAGAAAAATGTGGGTTTTTTCCCTTAATATTTTATTAGAAGCTTGCCGAACTTGGATCTTTTATATTTGATGTGCAAGATTATTTTGCAGTATTTCACCAAAAAAAAAGAATGTAAATGTTCTTTTATTATTGTTTTTAATTAACTCAAAGAATTTCTTTCTAGAAAGTACAAGATTTTATTTGTACTATAGTGAAAATTTGATTTGTTGATGCAGCATCCTTGGAGTAAAACTATTCGTATGGCTATTGATTTGGAAGCCATGGGTATTGGAGGGAAGTCTGGCATTTTTCAGGTATTCTTTTCTGAATCAATATGCTTTTGCTTTTTTCTGCTGCAATTTGATTAGACCACCTTTTTTCAATATGAATGTGGATTTCTGTGGTTTAGGATAGCAGCAAAAATTGGTTTTTCCTCCTTTTTTTTGGGTTGAATAATGTCTAAAGAGAAGGAAATGAATGTGTTTGATGTGCTATGATTCTGTTCCTTTAATTTAAAATGTATTTAGAACATTAAACCCTTTTATCTTGTATTTATCATTTTATCTAATTATGTATCATTATGCAACTGTTCTCTTCCACTTGGTTGTTCTATCATTCTCTCTGGCCTAATAAGTGTGGTTCTTGACCTGCAGGCTGGTCCTCATCCATTTGCTATAGAGAACTTTGCATTGGCAGCAAAATACCCTTCTGGTCATGTCGTAGCACAGGTTTGTGGTTTTGTTTTTAATGGTGTCTCCCATATGTCTATTTCTTTTTGATGGTTGATGTATTTGTGTTGCTTTAGTTGTGATTGTACAGGATCTTTTTTCATCCGGAGTGATTAAATCTGCCACAGATTTCCAAGTTTACAAAGAGGTTGCTGGTCTTTCAGGGCTTGACTTTGCCTACACAGATAACAGTGGTGTATATCACACTAAGGTCTTTTTATTATGTCCACACTTTTCCATTTTTTGGGGGTGTTCAGTATTCATCTGCCTGATAAGCTCCTTGTACGCTGGAGAAAGGAGTTAAATTATGGGACAACTCTTTGAGCTGTCTTGCATTACATATGATGGAACCTATATTTATGTTATCCTTATTTATCTAATCCAATGTAGTTTCAGTATCATTGAACTGAGTCTTGTAATCCACAGCCTAAAGTTTGGATTGAGCCTCAGACTTTTATTAAGAACTGAAATAATTTCTGCATAGTGGTAGACTGGCAGTGTATGTGATGACACTCTGTGGCGCACTGATGGTGTGGTTTGATGGCTGGTGGCCTTAGGAAGTATATTGTTGAATTTGCACCATTTTGATAAGGTTAACCCATGCAAGAGCTGCATGTTTGCGATGCAATGTCAAAATTGGTTTTGCAGCTAGCTTGCATTTGCTTAGATGCATGTTATTTCATATTTGCTCTATATTACTATTCAGAATATTAACTCCTCAACTGGACCTATTTTAGGTTGGGTATAGAAGAAACACATGCTCTAAAATAATCTAATTTGTCTTAAATAGGGAAGGGCATATGTAATAATTTGCTTTCAGGCTGGGATAATTTGTAATGCTAGCTTTACTGCCTTTGAAGCATGGTTACATAAATATTGATTATTATCTAGTGGCATAAATAAATAAACAAACTGCAAGGAATATATAATTATATATTTGTGTACTTGGAAATTTTGAAAAAAATTTCCTTGCAGAATGATAAATTGGAGTTCCTCAAATCCGGTTCTCTTCAGCATCTTGGGGAGAATATGCTTGCTTTTTTGCTTCAGATAGCTCCAACACCTCATCTTCCAAAAGGCAATGCAATGAGAGAAGAGGAAAAAAGTGGACAGGACACTGCTGTATTTTTTGACATTTTGGTACTTTAAGCTATTGAAACTTTAACATCATTTTGGCTTTGTGTTGAATGGTCATATAATGAACGTTTGCAGCTATTGTTTCTGATACCCTTCAATCTCAGGGAACATACATGATTGTATATAGTCAAAGGTTTGCAAGCATGCTTCACAATTCGGTGATAATGCAATCACTTCTAATATGGGTGACATCATTGCTTGTGGGTGGTTATCCAGCTGCTATTTCATTGGGCTTGTCATGTCTCAGTGCCATCCTAATGTTGATATTTTCAATGAGCTTCTCCATTCTTGTGGCCTTCATTCTACCGCAAATATCTTCATCACCAGTGCCCTATGTTGCAAACCCATGGTTAGTAATTGGGTTATTTGCCGCACCTGCACTCATTGGAGCATTGATTGGCCAACATTTTGGTTATCTTATTATTCAAATGTATTTATCAAATGTATACACCAAGAAAAAGCAGCTGTCATCTGTTATCCAAGCTGACTTGGTCAAGTTAGAGGCTGAAAGATGGCTATTTAAAGCTGGTTTTATTAAGTGGCTTGTTGTTCTGATCTTGGGACACTATTACAAAATTGGATCATCTTACATTGCACTCTTTTGGTTGGTTCCACCAGCATTTGCATGTAAGTGTACATTTAACTTTGTAACTGTGGGATAAGAAAGAAAATGAAATGGCCTTTTAATCTTTATGCCTTAGTTTTGAAATCTAAGGCAGGATTACTGTGAACAAATAGTTGCATGTGATGTACGAGAACTTTCTCACACTGGTTTGTTTCTGAATTTTGGAATGTTCAGATGGCTTGCTTGAAGCAACTCTAACCCCTGCTCGGTTTCCAAGGCCTCTCAAACTTGCAACTCTACTAATGGGTTTGGCTTTACCAATTATAATTTCTTCAGGAACTTTCATTCGGTTGGCTGTCACAATAGTTGGGATTGTGGTTCGATTTGATAGGTAAAGTTTATAATGTTACCATGTTGCTCATTTCCTCTTTAAGAGGCTATTATTTGAATTACTATCAAAAGTTAGTTTTTTGAGAACAAGAGAAGTTCTTTTTCAAACTATGTCAAATCTCTCTTAATAGTTGTGCTTGTATTGATATATTAAATGAAAGTAAAATGCCATAAAAGTAATTAAAGATATAAATTTTTATGGGGTGAATTATTCCTTTAGGTATGATGGTGATGGTTATATTAAGATGCTAGTGATGTGTAGCAACAATGATAGTTGTCGTGCTAGTATATTGCTGTAGGTTTGTTGTGACAGCATTGGCCATAATGAAGGTGCTGGGCAGTGGTGAATGGGGTGCAAGGTGGTATCCTTGTGGTATCATTATTGGTGCTGGTGGAGGTGGCAATAGCTTTTACCAATGATGGTTTGTGATACTAATGGTTTGGGGTGGTAAGTGATGTTCATTGATAATGACAATGTGGTTGTTTTGATGGCACTGGTGTAGCTAGCATACAGGAGCTGTTATCGGTGTAAAAATTATGATTGGATTTTCATAGTTTAGAACATGTGAAAAATAAATGGAGTTTTATATCGGCAAATAGTAGAAAATGAGGTTAGCTATTTTCCAACATGATATGAAGAATTGGAAATTTATAGCGTTAACAAATGGAGTTTTATATTGCTGATGGCCTGTTTTTGGTGGAAAATTTTTCTGAAGATGCATTAGTTTCTTTAAATTAATATAACCTAATTTTATAGATGGCACATGCTGAATATAGACAGACCTATTAATAAATTATATCAAACCCAAACCACCCGAGAGATAATTTATGGTGTTTTTGACCTCCATAAATAAGATATTGTTGTCTTCTACTCTTTAAATGGTTAGGATCTTCCATTTGCCAGATTATGTGCTATGTACTTTTTTAAGGTTGGGGTGGGGGAATATCTACCTATTCCCCTCGCAACATAGAGGGTAAATGCAAGCCATTGTTTCTAAATGCTGGAGTTCCATTGTTCAAAAAGTCCCAAAGGATATGATTTGGTTGCCAGTCCTGATTTGCTTGATGTCTAGAAATTGATTGGGTATGATTTATGGTTTTATACAGGAACCCAGGTGGCACTCCTGAGTGGCTGGGAAATACAATAATAGCTGTTTTCATTGCTGTTGTCATTTGTTTCACTCTGGTTTACATCCTTTCATATGCCCATCTCTCAGGTTTTTATTTATACAATTTATTTATTTAGTTGCAAGCTGAATTGAGATTTTTGTTAGACGGTGGCTCTGCTATAGGTGAAGTACTTTTGGCATCAGTAACTTAGTAGGTAATATTTGTAAAATTCACTCTAGCATAATCATGATCAATACATACTTTAGTATCCTCATCAGACATGGAATGAAGTAATGAACTGTCTCAACTGGCCATATTATATGTAGATGATTGAAGTACAAATAAAATAACCATGTTATGCTTTATTGCTAAGAATAATCTTGATTTTGTTATTAATTGCACTTATTATATTCAACTTAACTCAATGAAGCCTTAACTTAAACTAATTAGGTTGTTGAAATTTTTAAACAATTACCGTAAAAGTTGGATGATAATCCAAAATAAAGCAGTTAGTTAAACAGTTAATTCATGGTCAAAAGTTTCTGAACTCTGCTGCTATCAGCCAGTTTGGCATAGTGAATCTTAATCCTGTACGAATGTACTAATATAGTTGTGTTTAAGGTTGCTTTTTTCCCCCCTGAATATGGTTATCTAGAGCCTTCTAAAACAAGGGCAAAATTTGTAATCCTGTGAGTTTAAGGTTGCATTTTTCTGTTCATGAATATGCGCATCTAGAGCCATCTAAAACAAGGGCAGAAACGGTTCTGGCACATCATACATAATTTTTTTGTAAAACTAATTAATTCTTCTGTGGAATGTATGATAACTCATTTAACTTACACATTAAGGTTTAATGAGTATTTGATCATGAAATTAGGTGCAATTTTTTACATAAGTTATTAGGGTAGGACTTGGAATCAAATGTTACAACTGCTCTTCTTACTGTTGATGTCTAGGTGCAACAAGAACTATCATCCTTGGAACTAGTGTCCTGTTTGGACTCTCACTCATTTTAATATTATCTGGTGTGCTTCCACCTTTTACTGAAGATACTGGGAGAGCTGTCAATGTAAGCTTCCATATGTTTATTAAGTTGTGTTTTCCATGTTTTATTTCGCTTCATGTTCATTAAATTTCAATTTGATGAAATGGTTCCAAGTGTTAGTAAATTATAATTAGTAATTGTAAGTTTTCTCATTTCTGTTGACTCTGCTATTTAATAGATGAATCACCCGCTGAACTATATACCATATGAAGTTAGAGCATTTGTTGGATAGTTTTTGTGTGGCATGGGTAATGAATCCAAAATCTTCCTCTAAAACATTTAGAGAGAATAAAATAGTTTGTGGCTTCGCCACATATAGGATTGAATGGAAAGTTTTATATTCTCATTTACATCCTTAGTGATAGGGGTGTGTAGTTCGGTTCTTATACAGTTCAAGCTAAGAACCAAAGCAAGAACCGGAACCAAACCTCTGGTCAGTGATTGTTGGGAACTAGACTTAGAACTAAATTTCAATTAGGGTTTCAGTTTGGTTCTGTTAAATCCCACATCGGTTGTGGAAAGGGTAATGTGCCTCTGAGCGTGAGAGGGAGTGTTGGATTTCACATCGGTTGTGAAAGGAGTAATGTGCCCTTATATGGGCCATAGGCACTCCTCCCCCTTGAGCTGACTCTTGGGTGAGTTAGGCCGGCCTGGTCCAAATTTAACTTGGTATCAATCCTCCCATCCGATGCTGGACCTCCCATAAATATGTCACGCACCAGTAAAATTCTGGGCATGAGGGGTGTGTTGAATTCCACATCGGTTGTGACAAGGGTAATGTGCCTCTGGGCGTGAGGGGTGTGTTGAATTCCACATCGGGTTGTGGAAAGGGATGTGCCCCTTATATGGGCCATAGTCAGCTAGCTCTTAGGTGAGTTAGGCCCTGTTCCAAATTTAACAGATTATAAACAATTTTGGTACCTGTTTTAGAGAAAATAAAGATGGCAATAAAAAAATAATACAATGGCACAGGTGGTTAGGACATCTTTTTTTTTTTTGTCTTAGAAAAACTTTATCCTAATCTGTTTGCCAGAACTCAGTCTGGTTCTTTATTTTGTGATACTTGTGAGTATGCTAAGCATACTAGAACCTTCTATCATTTGAGTCCTCATAAAAACCAAATTCCTTTTGTGACTATTCATTTTGATGTTCGGGACCTATTCAAACTGTCTCATTATCTGATACTCGATGGTTTATCACTTTTATTGATTATTGCACTCGGATCACTTGAGTATATTTGATTAAAGCTAAAAGTGATGTCTTTTCTTGTTTTAAATCCTTTTACAAGATGATTTATACTCGATTTGATATTAAGGTGAAAATTTTAAGAACTGACAATGGAAGAGAATATATGGATAGTAGGTTTTTTGCTTATTTGGAGTCCAATGGGATAGTATACCAAACAAGTTGTCCTTATACTAGTGCACACTTATTTTATCAATTAAATGCCCCTCAAGGTCCTTGACTTTATGAGTTCTTTGGAGGTTCTACAAGGAAAGAATTTATACATTGTTCCAACAAAAGTATTTGGGTACAAAAGTATTTGAGTGTGTTTGCTTTGTCCATACTAGGACGGCGAGAAAGTTGGATCTCAAGACTCTTAAATTTGTGTTTGTTGGGTATTTTCTGACACAGAAGGATACAAGTGTTATCACCCTCATACTTTGTCAGTGTGGATGTTACCTTCAGAGAAACTGAATCTTACTTCAGTACCGTCCACTCACCTCTTCAGCGGGAGAATAATGAGTAAGAAGCAGTGATTTTTAATTTCGTGATTTTGAATGATCTGGTTCAAAGGGAGAGTTCTAGTAGACAAAAAGAGACATCTAATCAGGAGGTGAGAATTGAATGTTTGGATAAGCCGGATTTGCAGAGATATTCGAGGAGAGATAAGGCAAAAGAAGCTATTATGCAGCCTACTCATAATCAAGAATCTTTGATGAGTTATCCTCGATTCTTGAATGTTCCAATGATTTAGATAAACCTATTGTAAAAAGAAAAGGTGTGATCTTGTACCAAACATCTTATTTCTAACTTTGTTTCTTATGAATCCTTGTTACCCTCCTATAGAGTCTGTGTCTATTCCACATGATTGGAAAGAAGCTCTCTGAGATTCTAAATGGAAGAGAGTAATGATTGAAGAGATGAAAGTACTGGCAAAAAGTGAGACATGAGAGCTTGTCTCTCTCCCACCTGGGAAGAAACTAGTTGGCTATAAGTGGGTATTCACAGTAAAATATAAAGCTGATGGTACAATTAAACATATTAAGGTCAGATTGGTTGCTAAAACTTTCACCCAAACCTATGGAGTGGATTATCAAAAGACATTTGTCCCGGTTGCAAAAATAAACTCGATCAGAGTTCTGTTATCTTGTGCAGCCGTGCAGCCAACTTGAACGGGGACTTACTGCAGTTTGATGTGAAGAATGCGTTCCTCCATAGAGATTTAGAGGAAGAGGTGTTCATGAAAATTCCTCCTGGTTTGTTGATGAAAAGACACAAAGAAATGTGTGCAAATTGAAAAAGGCTCTCTATGGTCTAAAACAATCTTTCAAAGCTTGGTTTGACAAATTTAGCAGAGTCATGATGTCCTTTGATTACCAACGGAGTAATGCTGATCACACTCTTTAATATTTCCTAGGTATTGAGGTGGCCAGATCAAGAAAAGAGATTTTTATCTCTCAAAGAAAGTATATTTTGTTTCTTTTGGAAGAAACTGGTATGTTGGGGTGTAAACTAATAGAATTTCTCATTGAAATTAATCACAAGATGCTAGCAGGAATGAGTGAGTTTCTGGATATTGGAAGATACCAGAAATTGGTAGGAAGGTTAATTTATCTCTCACACACTCGACCGAATATAGCCTATTCTGTTAGCTTAATCAATCAATTCATGCATGACTTTTGCGAGACTCATATGCAGACTATCTTTTGCATTTTAAGATACCTAAAGTCTGCGCCAGAGAAAGGGTTTCTTTACTCCAAACATAGTCACCTCCGACTTGAAGCTTTACGGATGCAGATTGAGCAGGATCTCTCGATGACAGGAGATCAATCTCTGGTTACTGCACAGTTGTGGGAGGGAACCTCCTCACCTTGAGGAACAAAACAAAGTATTGTTGTTCGGTTAAATGCTGAACCAAAATATAGAGCAATGGCCTAAGGCGTGTGTGAACTTTTGTGGTTGCAGAAGTTATTGGAGGAGCTGAGGTTGATCGAGAGAAACAATATAACTTTGTATTGTGGTAACAAAGCTAACATCAGTATAGCACATAATTCAGTTCAAAATGATCGAATGAAGCACATTGAGATTAATCGGCACATTAAAGAAAAATCAACAGACGGTGTCTTGAGCCTAGTTCACGTAGCTTTTACCGGATAGCTTGCGGATGTGTTTACTAAATGGCTCAACAATAGAACCTACCGTAATCTGGATTTACAAATTGGGCATGTGTGACATTTATGCACCAACTCGAGAGAGATCGTTGACTTATTTGTTGATTTTTAGTGATATGATTTGATTATGGATTCTGGGCACAAATTAAGTCCTTAATCATCTTTATAATTATTTGATTATTTGCTTTCTTTTTAGTCGTAATTCTTTGTGTATAAATAGTAATATAAATCACTTGTAAAGATCAAAAGTGAAATATAAAAATACTATAAAATTCTCCAAAATTCTTCAACTTTAATATTGTGATGTTCTTATTTTGCAATGTGAGTAAGATTTTTTATACTGTTATTAGAACAAGATGAGTAACAATCTATATATTTCTGGGTAGAATCATTTTCAGTTGTAAAGGTACAAATAGATGTATGCTGTGTGTGTTTAACAGTAAAGCTAAAATAGTTTGTCGTGTTATAAATGCTAATATTAATCTTCAAATTTTGTTAAAATAGTTTTCTTTTGTTTTTATTTTTTGTTAGTTTATTTTCTCTGTGAAATGAGGGGGAATTGGGAGGGAAATTTTAGGAGTGGTATTTATTTTTTATTATTCAATGTATTTAGTAATGCATGTGTAGTGTTTGATGAAATACCTCAAAAAGAATGCAACTTTTGGTGGGTTTGAGAGGTTGATGGTGAGTGGTAGTTATTTAGAAATTTCTAAAGCTATTCAAGGGTTTTAGGTCATTTCATACTTTATTAATGGTAATTTTAACAAAGCAACTTTCAATTTGGACAGTAAAAAACTTAGGACTAAAGTTTTTGGTTCTAAAATAGAGGGACACATCTGTCAAGTAATTCCATATCTCTGGGATGAGAAGGTAATTTTCCCATATTTAAAAGTGTATTGTATAAACAATATGTTATCCATTCATATAATTAAGAATTATAAAGTAATTTAGTACATTTATGACAAGTTATTTTTAAAAATATAAAAATAAAAGATAATATTAAATTATGTACATTTATACTTAAAGATAACTTTTTTTTGATACTTAAAGATAACTTAATTATATATTTTTGTGCAATTTTAATTATGTATAAGTGTGTGTAATTTATTAAAATGATAAACATATCAATAATATAAATACATCTAAAACAAATGTACAAAATCACTTCTTTAGTTCGGCATGGTTTCAGGACGACTCCGATTCGATTCCTTATAAAGAACCAGAATCGAATCAGAACAGTAAATGTAAGTTTGGTTCGGTTCTTACAGTAGCCATTTTCTTTTGGTTCCGGTACTGTTTAGGACATTAGGAACTATGGATGGCCCTACTCAGTGAGACCAAATTAAGGAAATATGAACTGAGTCCATAAGTTTGGTCGTGGTTGAGTTGCCTGATATAGCATCTAAGGCATGTAGATTACATTTGTTTGAGGAAGCAAATCCTCATTCAGTACTTCAAAATGTTATGCTGTAGTGAATCCATTATCTCGTATGTGAAGTAGCCGCTGCTCTGCCTCTGCCAGTGAAGAACTTGAGATGAGATTTAAAAGAGTACTGATTTGTAATGCGTGAAATTAGGTTGCAGCCTGCAGGCATCTGCTTGTACCAAAAAAAAAAATGTTTGATCTTCTAATGTTGTTATGCTACAAGTAAAGTTATTTAGGCTCATAATTCCTTTGCTTGTTGCCTGTAAAATTTTCATTCATTCAGTTCCATTTTTTTTTTCTTTGGGAGGGGGTGAATGTTGCAATCGCTTTTTTATGTTTTGGACATTACTTCTTAACAGTGAATTCATGCTCCCAATTGTTATTATATGATTAGCAATTTCAAACGTGGTCCTCAGGTTGTGCACATTGTAGATACAACAGGAAGCTATGGTAATAAGCAACATCCTAGCTCGTATGTATCTCTATTTTCCACGACACCTGGAACTTTGATAGAGGAGGTTGAACAGATTAAAGAAGGATTCTCTTGTGGAAGAGACAATGTTGTTGATTTAGTTACCTTTTCTGTCAAGTATGGTTGTTGGGCCCACGAGGACACTAAAGGCGGATGGAGTGATGCAGATATTCCTACACTTCGAGTTAATAGTGATACCATAGGAGATGAAAGAATAACACAAGTTTCAATTGACACACAAGTTTCTATACGTTGGTCTCTAGCAATTAATACCAAGGAAGTGGAAGATTTCATCTTGACAGGTATGCAAAATTTAATCCTTGTGCAATTTAGGTTCTTTTTGTTTTCGGAAAATATCCACATTTTCTTATGTCTGTGTTACTTAGAAAATTTAGATAACAGAAAATTTTTTCAGAGTCAAAAGGAAAAATTAAGTCATTTTTTTCAAAAGAGTAAGTCATTTTGTATACTTTGAGTATCTTACTAAGATATTTATATATAAATTTATTAATGTATGTTGTTTTCTAAATTAAAATCAAACAATGAAAAATATAAAATAAAAAAATATTTTTCATGGAAAACATTTTTTATGAAATATTTTTCACAGAAAACATTTTCTAAATACAAGTTATTTCCCCTAAACAAACGGAGCTTTAATTTAATATTATGTTTGTTCCACTGAAAGTAATCCTCCACCATTCTATCTTCTCTTTCTCAAATTTTCAACTCGGAGTGCAGGGAATTCGGATGAATTAGTTCCATTTGGCAACAAGAGCAGCACAGATGGATGGCATATAATTCAGTTTTCAGGAGGAAAAGAAGCTCCTAGAAAGTTTGAGCTAACACTTTTCTGGGTGAAGAAACCCATGAAGTCTGCTCACAGTGTGGATGAACAAACGACGGAGGAGCAACAGCCGCTGTTAAAGCTAAGAACAGATGTTGACCGATTAACGCCAAAAGCTGAAAGAGTTCTGAAGAAGCTCCCTGAATGGTGTTCCCAGTTTGGGAAGTCCACATCTCCCTACAATCTAGCATTTTTGAGCAGTCTTCCTGTTGATTTTTAGGTAACTAATGTGAAGGAGCCTAATTTAAATGGTGTGTTATTCTCCTGTTTCTTGGATATTATACACTCAATATGTGGAGATAAAATAGGAAGGAAACAGAAAAACTCGAAATGTGTATTGTTTGAAGAGTAGAAAGTTAATAAAGAGATTTATGATTTTTTTTTTGGACAAAACATAATGGATTGGTCTGTGCTTGTGTTGTGTGTATTTATTACTAGCACTTTGTCTGGAGGTCTCATATTTCCTGTATGCATGAGATTTTGCAGTCTTGTTATGCATTTTTTTCATAATTTGGCCGATAAATTTAGTTATTATTCCTTTATTTTCTTAACAGTGGAAGAAGCTTTGTCTAAAATCAATCAAACACGTTTTCTTTGTCCATTGCCAATAAGAGTTTGTGAGAATCGGAAACGGAGTACATGGATGGACTCAAAAGACTTTGATAGAGGCATTTATGGGAGGCCTTAAGTCAGAGATAGCAGACAAGATTCGAATGTTTAGACCCGAATCATTGTAATGCCAAAAGAAAAGCAGCGAGAATGGCTAGCCGATTCCTTTCTGAATCTTCTTCGCTAGTAAAAAACCAAGCTCCACCCTCGAAGAGACACACTTTGAATGAAATACAGAAAAGGACCATGGGGTTGTATTTCAACTGCGATAAAAAATTTATTCCTAGACACCGATATCAAATGCCTCAATTGTTAGTTTTGGAAGGCGGTGATGAGTACTTCAAACGGAGATGAAGTGGAAGAAACTGTCAAAGTCCAGCTAGAAATTTCACTCGGAATTTCTATCCATGATAGAAGATGGAGAATTGCTCATGGAACCAGAGGAGGTGTTGGACACCTGTTGGGTCAAAAGAGGCTCAAGTTTGTAGAGCAAACATTGGTTAAGTGGAAGAAGCTGTTGTCCGAGGATGCGACTTGGGAAAATTCACAAACACTAACTCTCTATTTAGAATTAAAGAAATTCAATTCAATTAATTTTTTAAAATAATTCTTTCATTGAAAATAAAAAAATTTAATTCATTCTAATTTAAAAATATTTCATTTAAAAAAAATTAAATCCTTATAAAAATTCATAAAAATTTATTTAAATTATTTTCTTACAAAATGGATCATATGCCATATGCCATGCAACAAATATGGAAACTGCCTACAGATGCAACATTTATGACATGTAACTCGTTTACATTTCTTTTATTGTCAGACATGATCTTATTTTAGAAAGAGTATGGGCAGAAAAGTAGGAGTAATTATTAAAACTTTATTACATTTAAATCCTTTATGTTATGAATAAAGAGCAAGCTCATTATTCTCGAATCAAATTGTAGTCCATTCTCATCTTAAAAAAAGAATTTTATTTTCAGAAAACAATTTATAATTTTGACTGAGACGTATAAAGTTATATATAATATATGATTTAGATACTATCCAATTAGGATCAAATATTTAGATATTATAATGAAATCAAAATTTTAATTACAAAATTAAATGTGAATAATATTAAAAAATCTTAGATTGTAATAAATGATAAAATTAAGGGAAAAAAGATTTAAGTCGTACTTGTAAGATTTGACTTGAGAGATAAGTGTTAGATAATTATGAATTTAGAAGATTGATTTAAAAGATAGTTTTAAGAAAAAAAATTGTCGCCTAAAACATGAAATAAGAAAAAGACAATGATATTCTATTATTTTAGAAAATTTGAATTCAGAGGGATTAATGGTTAAAACTGTTTTTCTAAAAAATCTTAAAGCACATACGATCAAATATAAAACGGCATCGTTTCATTAAACCATTAAACGCATAGTTTTAGCGTTAGTAAAAATTAAACTTCGTTGTTTTGAACAAAAATAATTTTTTGTATGATTTCAAAACTTAAAAATAAATAGAATTTTAGCAATCTGATTTTAATAAAAATAGAATAGAAAATATGGTCATGGTCAATTTAATCAAAACAACAAATAATTTCCATATATTCAATTCATTTACATCATTCAAGATCAATCATTCCTAATTCTCTTCTTATCTTACAAAATGTATCTTAAGGGTTTTGTAAAGATATCAACAAACTGTTTTTTTCTAGGAGCAAATTCTAATTCTATATCTCCATTTTGCATAAAATCTCTTATGAAATGATATTTGATTTTTATGTGTTTTGTCCTTAAACGTTGGATAAGATTTTTAGTTAGGTTGATAGCACTGGTATTATCATATTTTATGAATACATGATCAACCTTTATATCATAGTCATTAAGTTGTTGCTTCATTCAGATAATTTGAGTAACATAGCTTTTAGCAGCTATATACTCAGTCTCGGTTGTGAATAGATGTATAGAAGTCTATTTCTTTCTAAACCAAGAGACTAAGGCATGACCAAGAAATTGACATGTTATAGAGGTACTCTTCCTATCTAATCTACTTTCAGCAAAATCAGAATCACGGTATCTAATAAGATTAAAATTTTCACATTTAGAATACCAAAAGCCAACAGATGATGCATTTATTAGATATCTAAAAATTATTTTAACAGTAATTAGATGAGATTCTTTAAGACTAGACTGTAATCTAGCACACAAACATACACTGAAATGAATGTCAGGTGTTGATGTAGTAAGGTAGAGAAAAGAACTAATCATACCTCAATATAGTTTCTGATCTACATCATTACCTTTTTCGTTCTTTTCTAATTTGATACCTGTATTCATTGGAGTTTCAATTCCTTTTAGCTCATTCATTTTTAATTTCTTCAGCATGTCTCTGATGGTACTTTAATTGATTTATGAAAATTCCATCCGCTGCTTGTTTGATTTGCAATCCAAGGAAGAATATAATTCACCCATTAAGTTTATCTCGAATTCATTTTGCATTAATTTAGAAAAATTATTGCACAAAAAATCATTAGTAGCACTGAAAATTAGGTCATTAACATAAATTTGGACAACTAAAATATCATTTTTTTTTTAAATTTTTGGTGAACAAAGTAGTATTAACTTTTTTCTCTTGTAAAACCATTTTCTAATAAAAATTTAGTCGTTCATACCAAGCTCTTGAACCTTGTTTCAATCCGTAAAGTGCTTTTGAGAGTTTGAAAACATAGTTTGGAAAAATTGAATCTCTAGAACAAAGGGGTTGTGCTACATAAACTTCTTCATCTATATATCCATTTAAAAATGCACTCTTAACATCCATTTAAAATAGTATGAAATTTTTTAAAATATGCAAAAGTACAAAGCATCTAATAGCTTTAATTCTAGCAACCAGAATAAAGGTTTCATCAAAATCTATTCTTTCATCTTGGTTATATCATTTAGCTACTAATCTAGTTTTGTTTCTAATTATATTTCCATTTCCATTTATTTTGTTTTTGAAAATCCATTTAATTCTAATAATGGATTGATTTTTAAGTTTAGAAACAAGTTGTCAAACTTTACTCTTTTCAAACTAATTTAGTTCTTCTTACATTGTAAAAATCTAACTTTTATCATTTTGAGCTTCTTCATAAGATTTAGGCTCCAATTTTAAAATGAAAGTAACATTACTGAAATATCTTCTCAATTGACCTTTGTCACCATTTTTTGATTTGGGCTATCAATAATATCTTCTTTTGAATAATATTTGTGATATTTTCAATTTTATGGAAGGTCTTCATGAATTTTATAATTGATTTGCAAATTTTCCACGTTCAGTTGTTGTTCCTCACTTCTTTGATCTTCATCATTTGGAATTTCTCCATGATCAATTTGAGTAGTATCCATTTGCTCATCTATGATTTTCTCACTTGTTTTCTCTTTGCTAAAAATCTGTTCAAGATTAGCTTCACAAATATCTTTTTTTAAAAAATAAAATTAGATTCATTAAATACCACATTAATGGATTCCTCAAACACCAAGCTTTTTCTATTAAAAACTCTATAAGCTTTGCTTATAGAAGAATATTCAAGAAAAATACCTTCAAAAACTTTACCATCAAACTTACCAAGATACTCTTTGTTTTTCAAAATATATAGCATTTGCATCAAAAGACATGAAAATATGTTATATTTGGTTTCTTAACTTTTCATAACTCGTATGTTGTTTTCTTTATGAATACTCTAGTTGTAACTCTATTGACAATGTAACATAATATATTAATGGCTTCAGCTCAAAAATATTTTGAAAGAGGATTTTTATTTAACATAGCTCTACTCATTTCTTGCAATGTTCTTTTTTTTTTTCAACTACTCCATTTTATTGTGGAGTTTTTAGAGCAGAAAAATAACGAATATGCCATGGTTTGAACAAAAGTTGTTAAACATGTGGTTTTCAAATTTTTTTCATGGTCACTTTTTAAAAATGTAATATAGTAACATTTCTCACTTTGAACATGTTTATAAAAAGTTTTAAAAATATTAAACATTTTATCTTTATATGCGAAGAACAAAACCCAAGAAAATCTTGAATAATCATCAACAATAAAAAAATATATGATTTTCCACCACAACTTTAGGAGTTATTAGTTCAAATAAATCAAGATACAATAAGTCTAAGGATCTTAATGTTGAAATTTCATTTTTGGTTTAAAACGGACTCTTATTTGTTTTCTCATTGAACACGTTTTACATGGATGATCTTTTTCAAAATTTAGTTTTAGTAAACCTCTAATGAAATTTTTCTTTAAAAGTTTTATAATCAAATGCATACTTGTATGACCTAATTTTCTGTCACAACTAGCTATTATTATCAAAACTAGCTAAGTATTTTTCTTCACTACTTTTAAAGCATTCAAGATCAAACATATGAATATTATCTATTCTAGATGCTATAAACAAGACATTATCATTCAAATCAAGAATTTCATAATGTGTAATTAGAAAATGTTACCTTAAATCCTTTATTACAAAGTTGACTTACATTTATTAAGTTATATTTCAAACTTTGAACAAGTGCTACATTTTCAATACATAGTTTCAGTCCAATCATTCCATTTCTAATAATTTACGCTCTACCTTTATCTATAAATCTCACAAATTCTTTTGTTTTCATCATCAGCTTACTAAATAGGGTTTTGTCACCAGTCATATGACATGAACATCCACTGTCAATATGCTTTTTATTTATTTTCTCTTTATGCTTTAGACAGACCTAAAATCAGATATCTAATTTAGGTATCCAAATTTTTTTGGGTTCTTTTCATATTAGCAATAGCAGGGGCTGTACCTTTTGGTAAATAGAATTTATTTACTTTTGTATTTCTTCTTCTTATAGGACATGAATGAACTATATAACCTTTTTTATTATAGTAAAAACATGTAATACTAAGAAAAGAAGATGATGAGGATTTCACAAAATAATTTATGTATTTATTATTATGATTTGTAAAGTCATTGTATCCAATTTTAGATTTCTCTCTGAACATTCTTTGTGAACCAAGCAGTAGTAGATCAAGAGATTATTTTCCTTTTATAAATTTTGCTAGATCATTTATTAAAGATTATGTTTTAATTTCAAGAATTTTATTTTTCTCTAAAAGCTTTTCATAATTTTATTTTGAAATTTCTAACTCTTTTTTCAGATTATTGAACAAAATTATTTGAACTTTGTAAAATTCATTTTCTTTCAGAACCATATTCAGAGAAATATTTTTAGACCTCAATGATATATTTTCAAGTTTTAATGATGCACATTTTCTTTTATATATCTTATATTCATCATAAACTTTAGCAAAAACAAGTTCTAACTCTTCTATATTAGATTGTTCAGATTTGATTACCTCAATGTCTTCTTCTTTTGAAGATTCAACAACTTCTTCTTCAAGAGCCATACAATAGAGATCAATTTCATTGTTCATCACTTGAACTTTCATTAGTTGCGTCCCAAACTGCAACCATAACTTTCTTTCCTTTATCTTCATTTTTCTTCTTTTTGATTTTTGGACAATTGGGTCTGATATGACCGGATTTGTTATACTCATAGCAAATAACTTCTTTTGGATCTTTGTGAAGATGTGATTGAGAATCATCCTTTGCCCATACTTTTTTATAAATCTTTTGTACTTGTTTTCGCCTTTTCTGAAAACTCTTTTAAATTTTCTTGTCAACATAGTTATCTCCTCTTCATCATTGAATATGCTAGAGAACTCACTTGTGTCTATCTTTAAAGTAATATATTTCTTTTTACCGTCTGTCAGCTTTTCTGATTTCAAAGCTATGCCTTTTTCTTTTTCTATGATCTCCTTTTTGAATATCATTTCATGGATAATTAATGATCTAATCAGCTCATCATAGGAGTACCTTGTAAATTCTTTTATATCAAATATGACTATGCTTTTTGCTTTCCAAGACTTCAGCAGAGATCTCAAAATCTTTTTCACTAACTCAGCTTCTTCAAAACTTTTTCCTAGTACTTTTAGAATATTGACTAGATCAGTAAATCTAATACTCATTTTAGCAATGGTTTCACCTGGTTTCATCTCAAACAGTTCAAAGTCACGAACCAGTAAGTTTGCTTTTAATTCTTTTACTTTATTTGTGCCTTCATAAGTCACTTCAACCTTGTCCCATACTGCTTTAGCAGACTCGCAATCTAAAACACGATTGTACTCAGTTACATCTAATACACAATGAACTATATTTATAGTTTTAGCATTTGAAAAGATCTTTTTCCAATCCGCATTAGTATATTCTTCTTCGGTTTTCTTTCTAATTCCTTCTGCAACCATAGGAAATTCAAGACCTTTTAGAATTTGTTACTGATAAGCGATTGTCGAAGCCGTAAAAAATAAACCTATTATCAATCAACAAATAAATTTGTAGATAGTGGCAATAGGGTCGAACCACAGGGATTTGACACCAAATATCTTCCTACTAATGACTAAGGCAAGTAAATAGCAAAAATAAAAAGGGGGTTTTGTTTTGAAGATGTACTAAAGCTAATTAACAATAGAAAGCAAATAATTTAAAGATGAGTAAATCAATAAGAGAAAAACTTCTAGTTGAAGTATGGATCTATTTTAGATTGTTTAGAATTGATCATTGATTCTTTAACACTCCTATTTATTTCAATAAATTAGTTTAGGATGTGAAAGACGCTTCTCACAATTCAAATTCCTCCTTAGTTCTAGTTTGATTAGGAAACGTTCGCTAATCAAACACTAGTTAACAAGTTGCCAAGGAACGTCCTTGGGGCTTTTAGCATCGAACAACTGTTAACTGCATTAAGACTTAGAGAAACCTAATTCTAACCTTGCCAACCGCGTGGTCAAGTTTAGATTATGCAACTTGATTAAATGAGTGTTCAAATAATCTAAGCAATTACGGACCTAAATTATTCAAACAATTGTTACTCAAACAATTAAAAGCAATAGGCCTAAATTGATTCTAAAAGCAAAGCAACAATTATAGAAAGATCAAATTGCATAAATATTGAAAGTAAATAGAAGTTTAACAATGGAGATTTAAATCTCCCAATTCATCACAAATCTGAATTTTCCAACTTCAACTAGAAAATAAAGTGTTTAGCCACTCATGGTGGACAAAATCACAAAAGAAAAGAAGAAGAAAAGAAGAAGACAAGCTGCTGTATTTTTCTGCAGAATTGCTGAAGATGAGATGCCCTTTGCTGGTTTGGAGGCTGCTCTTTTATAGCTGAAGAATTCCATCCATCTAGGGTTTTGAAATCCCTTCTTGATTAGGTTTTTTATTCCTCTTTTGATGTTGAATTTAATTGCAAATGGAATTCCTTAGGTGAGAAACTCTTTCGTGGCTCTTGGAATTGTGTTGACAGTGATTGAGTTGGATTTGGGCTTCTCAAAATTTGAAATTCTGTTTTCTGAACAATTTCCCGCTCTGCTGTCAATTTTTGCTGTCAGTGTGATCGGGGCGGTGATTTGGGCAGATCACTGCCCCAATCGCTTCCTGTGAATCAGTCCAGTTTTCAGCTTTCTGTCTCTGCTTCCTCCGCTTGATTTGGGCAGTGATTTGGGCAAGTTACTGACCCAATCACTTTTCTGTCATTTTCTGCACTTTTTCTCCAGTTTTCCAATTTCTTTCTTTTCTGTAAAAACAAGATAAAAATCATAAATTAAGCTAAAAAATGTGTAAATAAGCAATGATAAATATAATAAAAATGTGGCTAAATTATGCTTGATCAGTTACCATGCTTCTATATCAACAGATTGTATAAAATTTTTCATTCTAACTTTATAGAAAGAGTAATTTGTGCCATTAAAAAGAGATGGTTGTGTGATTGAATAGCCTTAGGCTAAAGGTGCAGGCATGCCAGCAAAATTAGAAGAGTTGGCCATTCTAGGATCTCTCTAACATATTTGAACCTCAAGCAAGAGAGTACAATTCTGATATCAATTTATTATCCTAAGATAAGTGATTATAAGGGGGTGAATGGGTCACTTTATCAATTTTTTAACCCTTACTCTAAGCTTTAATGAAAACTTATGGCTACTAATTCTAAGTGTGAAAAAGTGATTGCTTGAAACGTATATTTCAAAACAATTTCTTGAAGGATTTTGAGAAACAGCTAAACACAAATAAACACGTACTAAACTGATGCAGATAATGCAAAGTAGAAATTAAATTAGCAAGCTAATTTTATCATATTCTATCATCATTGATTTAAACTTATAAACACATATCTCATGTTAATAATGAAAGCTAAAAGAAAAGAGACTAGGGATAAGAAAATCAAACACAGAGATTTTATACCGATTCGGCAAACACAGCCTACATCCACTCTCTCAAGGTCCTTCCTTGAATCTTTACTTTACTAAACCTCTTTTACTAGGCAAAAAAATAACCTTACATACAATAACAAGCTTTCCAAGTGCTTGTAGACCTTTACAAGTTTGATTTAGTGCTCAAACTTCTATCTAAATTTCAATAGGTACTTAAAACTTCTATCAAGTGAATATACACTTGATTAATCTTATATAAGTTTTGATTTAGAATGAAACACTCTTAACAACTATCAACAATTACAATACAATGCTATTAAGATGAGAGAGAGAAAATTTGCAAATGAAGATCAGAAATTTAAATGAAAAGCTTTTAACACAAGAGGTTTTGAATGCTCTTAGAAAATCAGAGCTCTCATTACTCATTTATGAAGAGATTCAGTCTCTTAAATTGGTGTCTGAAAAAATTTTTCTTAGCTGCAGAGGTAGTTAACGGTAATAAATTTTGAAAACACTAGCCGTTAAAACATTGAGAATCGTGTAGACTAAAATTAGTTAAATTTGCAGACTGAAAATAGTTAGCTAAAATAAATACAGATAAAATTTAGATATCTAAATTTAAATTATATCTAAAAAATTAGATGTCTAAATTTAGTTTTCTAAAATTTTAATAAACTAAAACAGTAACTTTCAAATTCTTGCTTTTTGAAATAAAATTCTTCTTTCAGAGAATATAGAACGTGAATAAAATATTTTATCATTAGCATATCAACTCACTCTTTTACAATGAATCTTAAAGATTTATTTCTTCACTTTTTTCCTTTAATTCATCTTGTATTTTTATAAAAATCTTCTTCCTTTTTTATGTAGAGAATTCTTTTGATTTTTCAATACTTTCCATATACTCTATTTTTGATATTAAAGATTGTTAGATAAAACACAATTCATTAAATTTTAGTATCATCAAAATCAAGCTCTTTCAAAACGTATGAGACCAATAACATATATTACTTTATTTTTAAACCCCAAATAGTTGACCTTCTGCATTTTGACTTTTTCAATTTGAAAGTCTATTCATGGAAACATTATTTTTTTATTTAATCATAAAAAAATTTATTCTTTATAAATTTTTATTATCGTACCCTATACTAATTTAATTATTAGTTAAACTCTAAACTTACTCTATCGTTACTTTTCTTATTAGAAACTAATGAAATTGTCATACCATCTAGCCATTTATTGCCACGACATTCTACTATATCAATAAAATTCAGAGTACAATTCATAAAAATTTAAAAAAAATTCAGAGCACAATTCATAAAATTTTAAAAATTTATTTTTAATTGGTAAATTTTTAAAGTTCATGGTGAAATTATAATTTTTTTTAAATTTTAGTATTTTTTTATTATTTTTTCTAAAATTAAATTTATAATATTAAATAATAATTTTTAATATTATTATATTTATTTAATTTTATCAATAGTATATTAATTTATATTAATTTAATTTTGAATTAACTCACCTCCTAATTTTTTTTTTAAATTCACTCTAATTATTTTAATTAAAAAATATATAATTAACGTTATAATTGAAAGTAAAAAAAAATTATTTAAAAAATATTAAAAGAAAAATAATTATTTTTATTATTTTATATTCTTAAAACTAAATGATGTGAAATATCATTTTAGACAATATGTTTTAATATTTTATAATTAATATATATATATAATTAATTTATAAATTATAGTACTTGCCGTTGAGTTCAGGAACAGCAGATTGAAATTTAAATTAGAAATCTCTCGAGTTTCAGCGTATACTTATATAAAATATAATAAAATATATTTATATAGTTTTTTTTTTTTTAAGTTAGATGTAAATAGTTTTTTTATCTATTTTTATTGTAAAATTCTTCACTATAAATAAATAAAAATTCATAAGTATGTTTAATTATAATTTAATTACTATTATAACTCATTTCATAATATTCAAAATTTTTTAATTAAAATAATATTTTAAATAAATAAAAATATTTATGTTAATATAGTTACTATTATTATTTATATAAGTAAAATAATATAAAATATTAATGATGTAAAGTCACGCGAGTGTGTGGTCGGGTTTAACTAATTGGATAAACAATAGAGATACTTTAACTAAATTTCTTTTAACTTTTTCGAATTCTATTTTATTTAAAATTTGTGATTTGCTATTAATAAATTACTAGTTAATATATAATATTTTAAAATTCACAAAATAGTATTACGGTGATGTGTAAATTTAGTCAGAAAAGAATATATTTTTTTTTATTTTTTTTTTTTGTTTATTAGTGAAATCTAACCGTTTTTCTATTATAGTATTATTTGTTTCTGTTACTCAGATCTATACGTACGGAGACGTCAGATCCCTCTCTATGTCAGACGACTATTTAATTCTCCCGGCGCACATGCGAATAGAATTGCAAAGTGATTGGACTAGTTATTCTCTCTCACATCACATCACTAGATTGAATTACTTCCTGTTGGATCCATACTCATGATGGATATGACTTGCCCCATGTATCCGGATTAGAGCTTGCAGTGTTGGGTGTTGAATCGGTCTGCTTGCTTAATAGGTTTTGAGTTTGTAATTTTTTTTAGAACCCGACCTTGTCTCTAGATATATTGTATTTTTTTTATTGAGGTTAAGTAAATTGAGTTAATTCGGATACCAAACACAATTATATCTACTTTTCGGTAAATTAATTCTTTAGAAGTGTACTTTCTGAAAAATATATTTCCCAAAAAGTAGAATGTTTTAAACCAAACAAAGTCCTAAAGTTATCTATCTAAATTTATTTTAATTGATTTAAGATAACTCCAATCGAGCAACATTTTAGTTCATTTTTAAGTTTTTTTCAAATTATTTTATTTTTTTTCCTAGAAATGATTCATTTAAAATAAATTACATGATTTTTTTAAATCTTACATCATTTTAATTTTTTAATAAATTTTATAAATTAAAAAAAATAAATTCTTCTATTATAAATAAAATAATAATAATAAATAAATCAACTAAATTAAATTTATTCAAATAGAGGATTTAACTTTCTATTTAATCTCAATTTCGTTTAAAATGAATATTTTTAGGCTATATTTCTCAATTTATTAATTTTAGCCGAAAATTTAAGAAATTTAATTTCTTATTTTTCTTATTTTTGAATTAATTGAACTTAAATTCTAAGCTAATTTAGAAAAAAAATGTACTTGTGTATGAAATTGAATTTCCTAAAAAATACAGGAGTAAAATAATATATATAGACTATAATCGCTTATAAATTTATTTATGTATATTTTTAATGATTAATGTCATTTTTTCATGAACGTTAATTTTTTATAAAAAAAAATCACTAAAAATAAGATTTTCATTACATTGAGCAATTTCCACACTACTTAAAACGATAAAAGTTTATTTAAACATTTAATTAAATAAACTTAAAAATTATGTTTAAAAAGTGAAAAATGAGTTCTCAAAAAGATAAAATGAAAAATGAGTTTTTTAATGTCTAATTTATTTAATCCACTTGCTATTTGATAATAACCCGTGAGTTGTTTATTTAGGGAAAAAGTTAAAAGAAAATACCTTCTAATTTTACTCATTTTAATTTTAAAATTTATTATTTAATTTATATTAAAATAATACTTGTAATATCTGTGATATCATATTATTAATAAATAGCGATAATTTTTTAACTCTGTTAAAGATAATTAAAATATAATTATTAATTAAAAATTAAAAATATAAAAAATATATAATAGTTTCATTAAATTATATTTTTATTTTAGAATTTATAATTTAAATTGTATTAAATTAATACCTATGATTTTTATATTAATATATTTGATATATCTAAATATTACCGTTTTTTATTAAATATGTGATATTTTATATCTTAATTTAATATAAATTAAATCATATACTAAAGTAAAAAATCAAGTCACTTTTTTATTTTTTTATAATTTTATCAGTAATTAAATAATAATATAATATTTATTTTTTAATTTATGGAAAAATTATTAAATATGTTAAGATTTTAAAATAAACATTTTAGTTTAAAAAATTATATATAACTTTATTTATAGTTTAAAAAACTTTAACTTAATTGAATTTGTTTTATGAATTTTATACAGGCTAAAGAATATTAACTTAAACTTGATTGGTCCATTAAATGAATTTTTAATATAGATTGTAGATTTATTTTTTAAAAAAATTAAATGTTATAGTTGGCTGTGATTATAAAATTTCATATATTTTAATTATAAAAATATGAAACAATAAAATAATTCAAAATACCATATATTTTTGTCATATAGAATTGTCTTGTGATAACTATTCACGATTTGCTTTAAGCGATTGTTATATTCAGATAAGTTTTATTAAATTTTTTAAATTAAATTTTAAAATAAAATAATTGAAATTTTTAAAAATTAAAATTAAAATAAATAAAAAATAATATAAAATTAAATTAAATTTCTTAATCGATTAAATTCGAACAATTATTTTTCGATCGATTATTTTAACTTGTATCAAATAATACTTACTTTAGATAGCACATATTTTTTATATTATAAATAGAGATTTCAAATTTAAATTATGAGTTATAAAGTGTTTTTAATTTTAGATTTTACCTTCTTAATATACTTATATAGAGCAAATAAGTTAACCAGAAGCATACATATAAAATTTGTGAATAATTTACATGAATATTATATGTTTGATCCAATTTGTATTAAGAATTACCTTTTAAAACTTAAATGGTAAATAATTTAAGATATAATTTTTTTCATGAAAAAATTACATAAATTAATTTAGAAACTTAGAACTGAATTGAAAATATATTAAACTGAATCGGAATTTAAGAACCGCAAATCATTCTGTTTCAGATTCTAGTAGACCCGGATCAGAACTGAACCAAAATCACATATCTCCTATTTATAAGTCAAACCAACTGGTGTAGCGGCTCATCATTGGCACAACTCTCCTCTTCCCTTGTGTCTGTATCAAAGTCATTTCACAATGCGAAGCAACCTCAACTACTGTTCTTCCATATCGAAACCGTCGACCACAGGAAGCTCCAATATTGTGGAAGATGATGGTTTGATTAGTGGAAAGAAGAGAAGGTCAGGATTTGTGTTGCTGGTGTTGTTTGGAGTATTTATATACTCATGGGCTGTTTTCCGTTACCGGTTCCAGAGATTGCCGTCGCCTCTCACAGCTGAGCAGGCCGGCGAGAGTGGCTTTTCTGAAGTGGAGGCTAGGAAGCATGTCCAAGCCTTGACTCAATTGGGCCCTCACCCTGTTGGGTCTGATACTCTTGACCTTCCTTGGCAGGTACTGTGGATTTATGAGTTTGTTTAAAAAACGAAATATATATATATATATATATAAGATTAGTACTCAAAAATATTAAATTTTATTTTTATAAATTATCATAAACCTGTGTTTTTTTATGAAATTATTTAGTTTATTTTTATTTTAAAATTATTTAATTAAAATATTATTTATTTTATAAAATATTGATTTTTTAATCCTCTTAATTTAAACCGTCTTTTTAACTAACATTAAAATAGTTGGTTAATGATGTTTTTGATAAAAAAAATTTAAAAAAATCATTTTATTTTAATTAAATGATTTTAAAATATAAATGAATTAATTATTTTTTAAAAAATTCATAACATAAAATATGATAATCTCTAAATTTATTATTTTTTAATTTATATAAAATATTTTATTAATTTATATTAAATATTTTTTTCAATTTAACTTTTATAAAAATTTATGTAACTTTTTAAATTATATTAACACTTAAAATAAGTTATCGATAACATTATACAAAAATATTTATTGCTATGAAAAGTGAAATAATTTAATTCTTAAAATTTTATTCAGAATAATTTCATTAAAATTCAGTTTTTACAATAATAATTTAATCATTTAAATTTTATTTTCTTATAAAAATTTAATTTTTAAATTTTAAAAAATATATATATATTTAAGTATTAAAAAAATATTTAATATTAGGCTGCAATAAAATTTGTTGATATAAAATAAAGCTCTATGTCTATGATGAGACAATAGCCCCTCCACTTATGTTGGCTTGCCACTCCTTTTCACCGAGATTTCTTTTTTTGTCTATCGATAAGAGCGTCTTTCCTTTTAATGAAGTATGGACTTTATTAGAATTGAAATAAAAAAAATTGAGTATTTATTATGTAAATTATATTCACGATTTATTTTCATATTTAAATAAATAAAAAAATTAATAAATTAAAAATTAAGATTCGGGTTTATATAATGAAAAAATATTTAATATAAAATTATTATAAATATTTTAATATAAATTAAAAATTAAAAATTAAAAATTTAAATTAAAAAATTTTGTAAGAATTCAATTGTTCTTTTTTTTGAAAATTCTTGTTTGGATTAAAAACGAGGGAATTATGTATTGCTACTTCCGCGAGAAAATTGGATTGGGGGTTGTGATTACTTAACTTTAATACACGAAATTGGTTGAAAGAATTTATCTTGTCCCTGTGCTTGTTATTCTCTTGCTTGCACGTTGAAAATGAAGGGGACAGATTTGTTTGTAACATCCTGTTTGTGTTTCAGAAGATATAGAATGTACCATTTATCACTTCTGGAATCTCTTGTTTACTGATACTTCATTTTGTTGTTTATTTTGTTTTAAATAACAATCAGATATCAGATAATTCATTAAGCTCTATTTTATCATATGGGTTTGGGAATTGGGAACAAGATAACAAAACCTGTATAAACTGTTTCTAGTTTGTTACATCCAATCCTCCTGTTGAATCCCATGTTGATTTGGATAGGGTAATCTGCCCATTATAAGGTATTGGACACTTCAACCCATGCGCTAGCTTTTGGTGGTGAGTTAGGCTTGGCCCATTTTCTTGAGACCTCCTGTTTGGTTTCAGACTTTCATTCTGGAGTCTAGACCATGCATATTTAATACTACTCTCTTTTCCTGTTACTCGGCTATCATCCTTCATAATAACCTTTTAGCTATCCATTTCATGTACAGCCATATGTTGATACATTTATATAACTTGCATTATATGTTGATACATTCATGTAACTTGTATTCCACCACAGCACGTTTTGACAGCAGCAGAAAATATTAGGAAAACAGCTCACAGGGGTGTTGCTGTCCAAGTGGAGCATTTCCATGCAAAAGCTGGCGCAAATCGTCTGGACAGTGGCTTCTCTAAGGGGAAAACACTTGTTTATTCAGATCTTAAGCACGTAATTATAAGAATCTTGCCAAAAAGTACATCTGAAGCAGGAGAAAATGGTATTGCATCTGAAGCAGCAGAGAATGCTATTCTCGTCTCTGCTCACATTGATACTGTAATCGCAGGGTATGCTATCTTTCACTTCCTAACGACAATCTAATATTTATCTTGAGCAAACCTTTTCTTCCCATTTCTATTAGCTTTGATGAGTCCACATATATAAGCAAGTGCTTTTCTTTGCATAGTGTAGTGTATGATGATTATTTCTCTTGCTCTGTCTCATGGGTCCAAGCATGTATAAATTTATGCAACCACTATAAATAGATTATAGCATGAAGTAACAAGCTCTAAGAGTTCGGTTTTAAGACTAAACTCTATTAATTCTTTCATGAATTTCATGATTAGATTTGCAGAATGTAAGAAAAAGCTATGATCTTACTAGAGAGTAGAGACTTCCAAGTTATAGTATAATTGAGTTACGTATGGTCATTGTACCTTTTGTCAAGAAGCAGAGTACTGCATGATTTGAGTATAAATCCTTAGTTAGATCTTAATTGAATGAATTGAAATAACTGTACATTTTATAATCAGATGTAATAAAGATTAAGGAAGAACCTGCCTTTTCCATTGTCTTATTGGATGGAGGAATTTCTCCCAGAAAAAAAAAATTGTAGGAAATTTTCATGCTTTCTCCCATACACTGTACATTCAAGACATCCACAAGTTGGCCTTTATGGCGCATCCTTGAATATCTTTCATATGCTATGATGCTTCAAGTTTGTTTTCACAACCATGTTGTTTTCTGTTGCCTTCTTACTCAAATAAGGACCATGCATGTTTCAGGGAAGGGGCTGGAGATGACAGTTCTTCTGTGGCTGTTATGTTGGAACTTGCTCGGGGGATTTCTCAGGAGGCTCATGGTTTCAAGAATGGCGTAATATTTTTATTTAATACTGGCGAAGAGGAGGGTCTAAATGGTGCTCATAGCTTTATAACTCAGGTTGAATGCATTGTCAATGCTTGCACTCATTATGGTCATCTTCCCCAATGATACCTTGAGTTTTTTCTCCAGCAGTTATAAACTATTTGTTCAAAGAAAGAAAAGTGAGCTTTTTTTTCTGAATTTTTTATTAGAAGCTTGCTGAAGTTGGCCTCTTGCATATTTGATGTGCATGATTATTTTGCAGTAATTGCTCAGGAAAAAAAAAAAGAATGTAGATGATTTTTTTTTTATTAACTCAAAGGAATTTCTTTCAAGAAAGAATAAGATTTTATTTGTAGTACATTGAAAATGTTTTGTCGATGCAGCATCCGTGGAGTAAAACTATTCGTATGGCTATTGATTTGGAAGCCATGGGTGTTGGAGGAAAGTCTGGCATTTTTCAGGTATAATTTTCTGAATCAATATGCTTCTACATTTTTTGTGCTGCAATTTGATTTGGCACCTTGTTACGATATGAATGTGGAATTCTGTGGTTTAGGATTCCTGTAAAAATAGGTTTTTCCTCTCTTTTTTTTTTTCTTTTTTGGTTGAATAATAGCTAAAGAGAAGGAAATGAATGTGTTTGATGTGCTATGATTCTATTCCTTTAATATATTATGTATTTAGAATATTGAACCTTATATCCTTCTTCTCCACTTGGTTGTTTTATCATTCTCTATGGCCTACCAAGTAACTATGTTCCCTTTGTTGTTTATTTGTGGTTCTTCACCTACAGGCTGGTCCGAATCCATTTGCTATAGAGAACTTTGCATTGGCAGCAAAATACCCATCTGGTGATATTGTAGAACAGGTTTGTGGTTTTGTTTTCAATGGCATCTCCCATATATCTATTTCTTTTTTATAGTTGATATATTTGTGTTTTAGTTCTGATTGTACAGGATCTTTTTGCAACCGGATTCAGTTCTGCTACAGATTTCCAAGTTTACCGAGAGGTTGCTGGTCTTTCAGGGCTTGACTTTGCCTTCATAGATAACACTGCTGTATATCACACTAAGGTCTTTCCAATGTGTCCATACTTTTTCATTTTTTGGTTTTGGTATTCATTTGCTTGATAAGCTCCTTGTACTTTGGAGAAAGGAGTGAAATTATGACACAACTCTTTGAGCTGACTTACATCGCATATGATGGAACCTGTATTTCTGTTGTACTTATTTATCTGATCTCTTTTGTCTTAAATAGAGAAGGGAAACTTATATAATAATTTGGTTTGAAGCTAGGCTAGTTTGTCATGCTTTGCCGTCTTTGAAGCTTTGACTACATAAATATTGATTATTAGCTAGTGGCATAAATAAATAAACAAACTGCAAGGATTATATAATTGTATGTCTGTTTAATTAGAAATTATGGAAAAAAAATTCCTGGCAGAATGATAAATTGGAGTTCCTCAAACCTGGATCTCTTCAGCATCTTGGGGAGAACATGCTTGCTTTTTTGCTTCAGATAGGTCCAACATCTCATCTTCCGAAAGGCAACACAATGAAAGAAGAGGAAAAAAGTGGACAGGACACTGCTGTATTTTTTGACATTTTGGTACTTTTAGCTGCTGAAACTTTAACATCAATTTTGTTTTTGCATTGAATGGTCATTGAGCATGTCCTATACCTATAATGAAGTTTGTAGCTGATTTTTATGATTTACATCAATCTCAGGGGACATACATGATTGTATACAGGCAAAGTTTTGCAAGCGTGCTTCACAATTTGGTGATAGCGATATCACTTATAATATGGAATGCATCATTGCTTTTGGGTGGTTATCCAGCTGCTATTTCATTTGGCTTGTCAATTCTCAGTGTTATCCTTATGTTGATATTTTCAATAAGTTTCTCTGTTCTTGTGGCCTTCATTCTACTGCTAATATCTTCATCACCAGTGCCCTATGTTGCAAGCCCATGGTTATTAGTTGGGCTATTTGCCGCACCCGCACTCATAGGAGCAATGACTGGCCAACATTTTGGTTACCATCTTCTTCAAATATATTTGTCAAATGTATACCCCAAGAAAAAGCAGCTTTCATCTGTTAACCAAGCTGACTGGGCCAAGTTAGAGGCTGAAAGA
Organism: Manihot esculenta; assembly: GCF_001659605.2. NCBI lineage: Eukaryota > Viridiplantae > Streptophyta > Magnoliopsida > Malpighiales > Euphorbiaceae > Manihot > Manihot esculenta. The sequence continues at coordinate 5,065,092 of NC_035170.2, forward strand.
TGGTTGTTTAAGGCTGGTTTTATTCTGTGGCTTGTTGTTCTGAGCTTGGGAAACTATTACAAAATCGGATCATCTTACATTGCACTCTTTTGGTTGGTTCTACCAGCATTTGCATGTAAGGTTACATTTAGCTTTGTAACTGTGGGATAAGAAAGAAAATGAAATGGCTTTATAATTTTTTCATGCCTCAGATTTGAAATCAAAGATGTGATGTACAAGATAACAAGATTGTCTCACTGGTCTGTTTCTGAATTTTGGAATGTTCAGACCTCTTGGTTGAAGCAACTCCAACCCCTGCTCCTTCTCCAATGCCTCTCAGACTTGCAACTTTATTGATGGGTTTGCCTTTACCAATTACAATTGCTGCAGGAACGATTATTCGGTTGGCTGCCACAATAATTGGGAATCTGATTCGATCTGATAGGTAAAGTTTATAATGTTGTTACCATGTTGCTCATTTTCTACTTAGAAAGCCATTATTTAAATTAATTTCTTGTTTTCCATCAAAAGTAAGTTTTTTGAGAACAAGATGTTTTTGAACTCTTTCAAATCTCTCTTAATAGGTTGTGCTTGTATCGAGATATTAAATGACAGTAAAATGCTGGAGTTCCATCATTCAAATTGTCCCAAAAGATATGATTTGGTAGCCACTCCTGATTTGCTTGATGTTTAGAAATTGATTGGATATGATCTATGGTTTTACAGGAACCCAGGTGGCAGTCCAGAGTGGCTAGGAAGTGTAAAACTTGCCGTTTTTGTTGCTGTTGTCATATGCTTCACCATGGTTTATGTGTTATCATACGTCCATCTTTCAGGTTTTTATTTTTTGCGATTGCTTTTTTCAGTTGCGTGCCGAAATGGGATTTTTGTTAGATGATGGCTCTGCCATTAGATGAAGTGTGCATTTGGCATCAATAACTTCATAGGTGACATTGGTAAAATTTACTTTGGTATAGTGAATCATAATCCTATACTCATGCACTAATGGAGTTGTGAGTTTAAGTTTGCAATATTTTCTTGAATTTGGATCTCTAGAGCCTTCTAAAATAAAGGCAAATCATATATAAGTTATTTTTCTGCGGATTGAATATTAACCCGTTGAACTTAGAAATTAAGACTTCAATGAGTATTTGATGATGAATGTAGGTTCCATTTTTTTAAACAATTTATTGTAGTAGGACTTGGAATGAAAATGTTATAACTTCATTTGTGTACTACTGATGTCTAGGTGCAATAAGAACAATCATCCTTGGAACTAGTATCCTGTTCGGATTCTCACTCATTTTAGTATTATCTGGTGCCACTCCTCCTTTTACCGAAGACACTGTGAGAACTCTCAATGTAAGTTCCCATTTGCACATTAACTACAGTTGCGTTTTCCGTGCTTTACGTGGCTTCATATGATTACAAATTTCAAACATGGTTTCTCAGGTTGTGCACATTGTGAATACAACAGGAAGCTATGGTAATAAGCAACATCATAACTCATATGTGTCTCTATTTTCCGGGACACCTGGAAAGTTGACAAAGGAGGTTAAATACATTGGAGAAGGATTCTCTTGTGGGGGAGACAAGGTCGTTGATTTTGTTAATTTTTTTGCGAAATATAGTTGTTGGAGCCATGAGGACACTGAAGGTGGATGGGATGACTCAGATATTCCTACATTGCATGTTCATAGTGATACAAATGGAGATGAACGAAAAACTAAAGTTTCAATTGATACGAAAGTTTCTAAACGCTGGTCTCTTGCAATTAATACTAATGAAGTAGAAGATTTTACTTTGAAAGGTATGTTGAAACGCTTATTTCTATAGAAAATATTTTTCATATGCAAGTTATTTTTCGCATGGTTTATTATTTAGTCTAATATTATGGAAAAACTCATTAATTGGTCCCTCTTTACTATTTAGTCTGTATGTTATGAAAAAATTCACTTGTTGGTCCCTCTATTTTGAAAAATACACTAAAATATCAGAAAGTCTATTAATTGGTGTCTCTCTGTTAATTTTAGCGATTAAGTATTGCAAAAAAGTTTAAAATACTCCTAATATGGAGAGATTAATTAGTAGATTTTTTAAAAATCTGTGGGACCAGCTAATGAGTTTTTCAAAACTATTTAACGGCTAAAATTAACGAATGGACTAACTAGTAGACTTTTTAAAATATTTTTAATGTATTTTTTAAAACTGAGAAACTAACTAATGAATTTTTTCATACCATAGGGACTAAATAGTAACTTTTCCTTGATACTATTGCTAGTTCCACTTGAAAACAATTCTCCTCCATCCTATTCACTTTCTCAAACTTTTAACCTGGAGTGCAGCAAATTCAAAAGAATTAGTTCCATTTGGCAACAAGAGCAGCGTAGATGGATGGCATATAATTCAGTTTTCAGGAGGAAAAAGATCTCCTAGAAAGTTTAAGCTAACCCTTTTCTGGGCAAAGAAACCTACGAAGTCTGCTCACAGTGTGGATGAACAAGCAACAGAGAAGCAGCAGCCTTTGTTAAAGCTCAGAACAGATGTTAACAGATTAACTCCAAAAGCTGAAAGAGTTCTGAGGAAATTCCCTAAATGGTGTTCTCAGTTTGGGAAGTCCACATCTCCCTACAATCTAGCATTTTTTACCAGTCTTCCTGTTATGAATCATGGCAGCAGAATCGCTTGGGCCGATAGACAACCTGGTTCTTCCAAGGTTTATGTTAGGAGAAAGGATGAGTCAGCAAAAGAAGCTTCTGATGCCTCCAGGTCAGCAATGCCGTCGGAAAGGAGATGGAGTAGTTACTGAAAATTAAGACAGTATATATAGATAGTGAATAATTGGCAAGGCATACCTTTGATGTGCGAGTTATTCGGCTGTGCAGGCTGCAGCTGACCAAGTATTGTGTCTTGGTTATTGTCTTGTATTGATGAGAATTGTTGAGAATAATAAAGTAGTTTTGAGTTCTTCTGCTGTAAATTCAAGTTTCATTAATACAATCTAATAGCTTCTTCTATTTTTTTCTCTCTTTTTTTTTTTTTTTTTGGAACAATTGGCTTTGACTTAAATTTGTAGTCAATACCTTTCAGACTTGAAAACGACTTCGGTATTAATAAAATAAAATCTATTAATTATTTTCTTCTCTAAAATGTATTTTTGCGATGCTAGATAAAGATACTTTATATAACTAATCATTAATTAATATGTATGTTTAAAAATTTTATATTATTTTTTATCTTGTAGAGAATGGTAAAACATAATCTTATTTGTCAAAAAATAAAAAATAAATCCATCCAGTGTTGATTGACAAGATTTTTTTTTATTATTATTAACCAGATAATTTTCATCAACGATCTTTTATTTTTTTTATTGTATTTTCAATTTCATCACTCAATTTAAATTTATTTTTTAAAATTCTTTCAACTTTGATTTTAGTAAAAAAATAAAAAAAATATATTTTTTTCAATAATTTTTGTTTAATTTTTTTCTCTCTTTCAAAAAATACATATTAATAAGTTTTACATAAAATATTTTTCAATTTTAAATTTAAATACTATTTATTAAATATATTATTAATTTAAATAATAATAATAATAATATTAATTATTATTATTATTATTATTATTATTATTGAGAGATTTATTCATTCTGGTATTTCGGTTATTCTCTAATCATACTGTCAATCTTTAATAAAGTATACAAATTTAAAAAAAAAAAGCAAAAAAAAGTTAGGGTATTGAATTAATTTATTTTTTATTTTTTATTTTTTATTATATTATATTATTTTTATTTATTTGATTTTAAATAGCAATTTTCAATAAATATTTTAACTAGATGAAATATTTAAATTATTTTAACAATAGTAACTTATAATAATTATAATGTTAAAATAATAATAGCATTTAATAAATTAAAATTAATAATATTTATAGTAATATTTAAATTTATGAATTACGACAATTTAATTAATATTTGAATATTTATTTATTATTTAATTTCATGAAAAAAATAGAAGAGTAAAAAAAATTAATTTATCTAAAAGAATTAAAAAATTATATTTAATAATTAGAACCAACAAAAATTAATTTTATACATGATTTATACATGATTTTATTAGTGTAAATATATTATTGTTAGTAAAAATATCTAAAATTTATTAAATTTTATTAAAAAAAGATTAGATAAAAAATAAGTAAGGAGAAATAATATTTCAATTGCATAATTTGAAAACCTATAAGCTAAGAAAAAGTTTCATAGTATTTAATCAAAGTTGAAGGATTTTTGAAAAAAAAAATAAAATTAATTAAATTTTATATATATTGGGAGTAATTCTGAAGATACAATAAAAAGATGGGTATGTAATTTTCAAGAATCGTCGGTCAAATCTTAAGGATTAAAAAACAATTTCCTTTAAGCCTAGTTCTTCGTATAAAATATCTCTTAAAACTATTTCTAAATTTTGAGATAAAAATTAATTAACATAAAATATTCAGAAAATAATTTTCTCAAAGTTATTTTTTACTTTTTAAAAACGTTATTAACACTGCAATATATAAATTTAGAAAATATTTTTTATAGAAAATAATCTAAATTATAATTCTCATTCCCATGTGAACATCCAAAACCTGGACTTAGAATCCAATTTCAAGCATAGCTTCCACGGCTAAACTAGGATCTCATATCCATGTGAAGAATCAGCAGCCTGAGGCTCTTCTACTGCTCTGCAATCTGTTCTGTTGATGTTACTATTACAAAAACATGACTATTCAAAATTACCTTTAACATATTTTAATGATAAGAATACCAAAATAACAAAACAGACTTCTCAAACTGTTCATTAATTGCGTCTAAAATTGCACATTTTTTCGAACGAAACTCTAAATGGCTCCAAATCAACTCGTACACCATGCAGAACCAAAAATGCAATGTTTTTTATTATGGAAAAAGATGTGATTCTCTATATTTTCAATCTGGAACATTCACATTGTGACATTGTAGCACCATTGGCAAAACCAGAGCTAAGAAGACAAACTTCCTCGATGTCTAAATTGCCAAACATATCAGCCATGCTAAAACCCAGGAGGCTTGCACTTATGATGGCTGGATAAATTTGTCCAAGGCAGATGTATCAATAGCAGCAAACTCCTTGACTGCAGAAGCAACAGAAAGTCCAAGTTTCACGGCGTCCTCATTGCTCGGTGCCTACGTTTGGAATTACTTTTAGTTGCTATATATTCAATTGTTGTCACATTTCATGCAGAAAATGAAAGTGCTCTATACCTCAATGTTAAGGGGAAGCACAGGATCATGAAGCGACAGTCTCAGAAGGAACCACCCGCCGTAACCAGAAACTCTTACCTAGTTTAACAAGAAAAAGGGGGGAAAATGAGGATATTTGTTGAGACACCTTGGAAAAACCATACGTAAAATGGTTCCCAACATTATTACTGATCTGTGTCAAACTCACCCCTTCATAGTTAACAGGAGCTTTCTGAAGCTTTGGGTCTAAATCCACAGAGTTCTCCAAGTGGTTTAGCACTGCCTCTCCATATTCCCGGAAAGATCTGGATATTCTAATTGATCAGCAACTTCAGAGCCACAAAATTATACATGCATGTCTATTGCATAACCATATAAAAAGCCGTACCCTCCTTTAAGATCTGGATGATTCTGATTGATTTTCAGTCTCAACTCTACAGCAACTGCCGGTTCCTGTAGACCCTCTATTAGATTGGTCAATACTTTGCTGCCACCACCAACTCCTGAAGCTCTGGCTGAAGCTAGTTTATTCAAAAGTTTGACCTGCATTAGCAAACAGATGATCAAAAGAAGCAAATAAAGTAATCAATGGACAAAATATTACGCTCGAAGAATGCATAGTGTTATTTATAAACCTACCATGAGGTAAGCACCATCATCTAGCCAGTGATTTTCCTTGAGAGCTCCATGCCCGCTTGTTTCAATAGCCAGATGTGACTCCTCACCAATTGAGTTCTGTGGGCAATATCATGACCTTAGTTTCACAATTTATGAAGCAAACGATGTTATCACTTCAGTTTGTAAAAATTGTACGGAACTGAAAACTTGAAACACAAAAAGAAAGAAATTCTATTTTAGCAGCAATAACTATAGATGAAATGAGAAATGGCTGAAGTAGACACGTAGGAAAATCAGGATGAAAATGTTACAACCAGAAACGGACCAAGAATAGCTATTATATTAAACTCTGAATTAATCATGAAATTTTCAATATCAGTTTCAACTTTCAACTTAAGACAGTAGCAAGTCTAAGAAAGATGAAAAAGGCTTGCAGTACTGATCGATCAAAATCTTAAGCAACTCAAAAGCCATTAAATTAAGTCCTACAAGCCAAAAGGATTGTTATAAGTTATAGAAAGTAAATATGTTAATATAGGAAGTAAATATTGATAGATGGATCAGTTGCTTAATCTTAGGGATTGTATAATTATAGGCTTGATTTTCCTTCCTGTTTAGTTACTGTCTCTCATGTATAAATAGGTTGTAATCTCTATTGTGATATATAACAATAAATATTATCTTTCTACATGGTATCAGAGCCTTTCTCATAGAGATTTTTTTTCTCTTTTCTCTCTCGTAAAGTTTTAAAATTTTTTTTGGAGACTTAGGGCTTCATTCATTTGGGTTATCCATAAAGGGTAATATTTGGATCTCACCATCGCTGGAGTCACCACACCGACTCCTTGTCAGATTTGAGGTTTGTTTGCCGTTCGGGTGTTGGGTGGAGGTGTTTTATTTGGTACTGTTCATCGGCACTGTTCACGGTACTGTTCATCGGCACTGTTCACGTGGTACTGTTTATCGGTACTGTTCACGCCGGGTACTGTTTTCTGATTCTGTGTTTCTTTTGTTGCTATCGTTTTTGGGTTGGTTGTCCTTATGGCTGGAGTTAAAACCACCACCGTAACTGATGTGATTCCTATGATGACTAAAATCACGGAACACAAATTGAATGGAACTTCCGATCAGGGAATTTTGATATCTGCAGATGAGTATGCACAATTCATCCAATACCAGGCATCTATAAAATCTTCTAATTCCTCCTCTATCACTGCAATTGCCGAGTCAGGTAACTCTACTGCATGTCTTGTGTCTTCATCCTCCAAATGGGTTATTGATTCTGGTGCTACCGATCATATGTCAGGTAATTCAACCCTTTTGTCCAATCTTGAGTCTCATACATCGCCTTCTTATGTTACTCTTGCTGATGGCACTAAATCGTCTGTCATGGATTCTGGTCATGTCAACTTAACCCCTTCTCTTTCTGTATCCTCTGTGTTATGTCTCCCTAAGTTCGCATTTAATTTGCTTTCCGTGAGTAAACTCACTCGTGCATTGAATTGTTGTGTCTCATTCTTTCCTGATCATTGTGTTTTTCAGGATCTTTCGACGAAGCAGATTATTGGTAGAGAAAGTGAGTCAGAGGGTCTTTACGTCTTGGATCAGCAACTACCTCGATCTCCTCGATCTCTGGTATGCTCCACGCGTTTAACACCTTTTGATGTTCATTGTCGTTTAGGGCATCCTTCTCTCTCGGTTTTGAAGAAGTTATATCCACAGTTTCATTCTTTGTCTATTCTAGATTGTGAGTCTTGTCAATTTGCCAAACATCATCGTTTACCTACACTGTCTCAAGTCAATAAACGAGCTTTGTCTCCCTTTGAGTTAGTCCATTCAGATGTTTGGGGTCCTTGTCCTGTTGTGTCTAAGTCTGACTTTAAGTATTTTGTTACTTTTGTTGATGATTTCTCTCGTACTACTTGGTTATTTTTAATGAAGAGTCGTTCAGAATTATTCTCTATTTTTTGTGCATTTTATGCTGAAATCCAAACCCAATTCAATACTTCCATCCGTATATTGCAAAGTGATAATGCTAAAGAGTATCTCTCTGGGGAATTTCAATCTTATTTGTTACAAAAAGGGATTCTTCATCAGTCCTCTTGTGTTGCCACTCCTTCAAAAAATGGAGTTGCTGAAAGAAAAAATCGACATCTTCTTGAAGTAGCCAGAGCCCTCTTATTCCAAATGAAGGTACCTAAATGTTTTTGGGCTGATGCTGTATCCACTGCTTGTTTTTTGATCAATCGCATGCCTTCCTTCGTCCTTCATGGTGATATCCCTTATAACATTTTATTTCCCACTAAATCTTTGTTTCCTATTGAGCCACGTCTTTTTGGTTGTACTTGTTTTGTTCGTGATGTTCGTCCACAGGTTACTAAATTGTATCCCAAATCACTCAAATGTGTCTTCCTTGGCTACTCTCGACGTCAGAAAGGGTATCGTTGTTTTTCTCCTGATCTGAATCGGTATCTTGTGTCTGCGGATGTAACATTCTTTGAGTCCACTCCGTTTTTTCCGCCATCATCTGTTTATAACACCCAGGAGGAGGAAGATGACCTCTTGTTATACATTGTTCGCTCTTCGTCTCCTCAGACTACTCCTACACCTTTCGCTCATGTGCCAGGTCGCCCTCCCATCTTTCATGTGTATTCCAGACGCTTAGAGGACTCTGACTCCGTTCTGCTACCCGCTTCTTCGTCGACCGATCCTGCTCCTACTGATCCTTCATTGTCTGATTTGGATTTGCCCATTGCTCTTCGCAAAAGTAAACGTACTTGCACTTATCCTATTTCATCTTGTGTCTCTTATGATCAATTATCCTCCTCTTCTCGTTGTTTTGTCACTGCTTTAGATTCTATTTCAATTCCCAAAACTGTTATTGAGGCTTTGTCCCATCCTGGTTGGCGTGCTGCAATGGAAGAGGAAATGATGGCCCTTGACACTAATGGTACTTGGGAGTTGATGTCCTTGCCCCCAGGAAAGCAGGCTATTGGGTGCAAATGGGTGTTTGCAGTGAAAGTAAATCCTGATGAATCTATTGCTCGCCTCAAGGCCCGTTTAGTGGCCAAAGGTTATGCACAAACTTATGGAGTTGACTATTCTGATACATTCTCCCCAGTTGCCAAGCTCGCATCTGTCCGATTGTTTATTTCCTTGGCGGCTACTCATGATTGGCCTTTGCATCAACTGGATATTAAAAATGTTTTTCTTCATGGTGATCTTCAGGAGGAGGTTTATATTGAGCAACCACCTGGTTTTGTTGCTCAGGGGGAGTCAGGTAAGGTTTGTAAACTTCGAAAATCGCTTTATGGCTTGAAACAGAGTCCTCGGGCATGGTTTGGTAGGTTTAGTGAGGTGGTCCAACAGTTTGGAATGAAGATGAGTAAGTGTGATCACTCAGTGTTTTATAGAAATTCTGATAGTGGAGTAATTCTGCTTGTAGTATATGTGAATAATATCGTTATCACAGGAAGTGACATTGCTGGCATCACATCCCTAAAAGAATTTCTTAAAACACAGTTTCATACAAAGGATTTGGGTTCCTTGAAATATTTTTTGAGAATCGAAGTTATGCGGTGTAAGAAAGGCATCTTCTTGTCTCAAAGAAAATATGTTCTTGATTTGTTGGCAGAAACAGGAAAATTGGGTGCTAAGCCTTGTAGTGCCCCAATGACCCCTAACCTTCAACTTACCACAGAAGACAGTGAGCCATTTGCAGATCCTGGAAGGTATAGAAGATTAGTTGGCAAACTGAATTATTTGACGGTGACTCGTCCTGATATTGCATATTCAGTGAGTGTGGTAAGTCAGTTTATATCTTCTCCTACTGTTGCCCAGTGGGATGCTCTGGGACAGATTCTTTGTTACCTTAAAGGGCCCCAGGGCGAGGCCTATTCTATGGTAACCATGGGCACTCAAATATTGAATGCTTTTGTGATGCTGATTGGGGAGGCTTGAAAGTTGATAGGAGGTCAATTACTGGGTATTGTGTTTTTGTGGGAGGTAACTTGGTCTCATGGAAAAGTAAGAAGCAAAATATGGTCTCCCGTTCTAGTGCTGAATCTGAATATCGAGCTATGGCACAAGCCGTTTGTGAAATCTTGTGGGTACGTCAACTGTTGGAAGAAGTTGGGTTCACAAATTCGGTGCCTGCTAAGTTGTGTGATAATCATGCAGCTATCCACATTGCCTCCAATCCAGTATTTCACGAGAGGACTAAACACATCGAAATTGATTGTCATTTTGTTCGTGAAAAGGTCCAACAAAAGATAATATCAACAGAATATATCCGAACTGGAGAACAATTAGGAGATATTTTCACTAAAGCTCTAAATGGGACTCGAGTTGATTATATATGTAACAAGTTGGGCATGATTAACATTTATGATCCAACTTGAGGGGGAGTGTTATAAGTTATAGAAAGCAAATATGTTAATATAGGGAGTAAATATTGATAGATGGATCAGTTGCTTAATCTTAGGGATTGTATAATTATAGGCTTGATTTTCCTTCCTGTTTAGTTACCGTCTCTTATGTATAAATAGGTTGTAATCTCTATTGTGATATATAACAATAAATATTATCTTTCTACAAGGATCAATGGCAATTGCTCAAGGCTAATCTTTTTTCCAAGGTGCATCTATCCTTCAGAATTTGCTACCATAGCCGCTTTGTCTTTCCTTCTCCCCTTTAACTATCTCCCTCCCTCATTTTATATATTTTCTTCCAATAAAAATTCTTGCAACATTGATTTTCATTCTCTTCATCCTCTCACTCTTAATAGTCCCAGTTATCACTAACACACGGTCCTCTTAAGTATGTATGCCCTTGACTACTTGCTTATATTAAAGAACTGCAACAGCAAGTTTCATTACAGAAATGTTAAATCTAACAATTAAGGGGATGTTTGGTTTATAAGTTGGTTAAACCTATTTTTAAGTAAAAATTTACAAGTAATCAATTAGTGTTTGGTTTGGCTTACAAGTTAAAAAGCTTTATGGCTTATTTATATATTTTAAAACTACTTTTTGACCAAGTAAGAGACTATATTATCCTAATATTTTTCTAAAAGAAAAAAATCAACATTATCCTTATTTTAACAACTGTAACACTCGATGCATATTGTTTTTGTTCATTTTAATAAATTAAGTTACTTTCAAAACCCCTTTTAATAAAATACTTAAACTACTTAACAGTTAATTTTTCAAGTAATTTTACAAAAAGAAAAATTGCTTATTTTTAAATTGATAATATATTTAAGCCGAAAGCTAAAAGTAAGTAGTCAATCCAAACACCCTTTAAATAGTCAAAATTTAATCCACTTCAAAATGATAAATAGTTCATGCAACACGTAGATCTACCATACATGCACAAGAATGTAGCTTATGACAATAGCAACAATCGATCATGCCATTTAACAACTCAGCCAAGTCAAACAAGCACATACTCATATTGCAAGTCCAGATGAGCCAAGACTAGTATTAATAGCTTGCAAGCATCTTGGCTTATTGGCAGCCTATGCAAAAGGGCTACAACAACTTCAACCAATTGAGATGGAGTGATTATTCAATTTTCCTCAAGTGAACAAGGACAAGAAAAATGTCATTTCTGCTCATGACAAAGTTAAGGAAATGCTTACATGCCGAGATTAGGAGCATAAGAAAACATTTCAAGAAAACAACACATCTACTTTATTATTACCAGTCCAATATTCCACTTCCAATTCATTGCATAAGGGTCAAGCTCATGGAATGAACATCATATTGTATGCTTTCTTGACCATGCAATTGTCCCAAAATTTACTAAATTCAGATATTTTGGAAGTTAAACTTACCAAACGAATAGCTTCATCAATGACATTTTTATAGCCTCTTTTGAAGCGATGGTGCTTTCCCCCTATAAGAGATTGTAGATTATAAACAAATTCAAGTACAAGGAACAAAGAATGTGGCAGTTCTGTTTTCATATACCAAGTTTCTTTTCAATAAATGTAGTCAGGCCATCTGAAGTCACACTGTCTGTAACAATAGTTGTTCCTGGATGCTAAAGAGATGAAAAGAGCAAAGCAAATTGAAAAACCCACAACAAGACAAAAGAAACATCTCTTAAGACAGCGAAAAGAGGGAGTTCTTACTTCCTCCAGAACTATTGCAGATATCAATGCGATAAGACGATTCCGGTTGAACTCACGACCAGTAGAGTCCACAGCAGCAGATCTAAAACAAATAATTACGTATTTTAAGTAAAAATTAAAAAAAAAATACCGAACTATGTTAAACAAGTGCACAGACCTGATGATGATTACCTGTCAACATCAGTATCAAATATGATGCCCAGATCAGCCTTGTTTTGAAGGACTGCTTGGGTGATAGCTTTCATCGCTGCCTTATCTTCCGGGTTGGGAATATGATAAGGAAATAATCCTGTTTTCAAATATGCTCTTAATAACAAGTTCATATATCAATACCAATAACAGAAATTTTGAGATTTCAAATTACCATCCGGTTCCAAGAACTGACTGCCAGAAGTGATAGCCCCTAAAGGCTCAAGAACTTTTGCCTATGAAAAATTCAAACAAAGTACTAATTATCACATGGCAGACTTCAGAACAGTAAATGTAGAAATTCTGTCAATGAATAATGCCTCTTCCTAATATCCTAACATAACCAGCTTTTCTTAGTGCATGGCTGATGAGATAAACAACGTCCAACACAAGAATCACAGCAACACATCTTCAAGTAGAGAGCCTTCAGCCAAAGAGCAGCTTTATACAAAAAGGATAATTTTACCACATAAGATGCAGAGTTTTTGCACTTTAAGAATTTTATGTTGCATAGTTTATCATGTGAATGTAAGAAAGAAAATGTAAATACCAATTAGATGGGAAATTAGATCATGCAAGTGATAATACACACATCCTTGTGTTAATTGAAGATTGAAACTTAATGCAAATAAAGCCAGTTTACAATTTGCAATGCTTCATATAAACTATCTTTGGGCCAATCTTCTCTTGTCAGTTTTCACAGGATAAAGGATGGAACCTTTAATAATAAGCACATATGTAAAATGCAGACAACAGTTTTCTTAATAGCTTGAAAGGCTAAGCCTATTAATTGTTTAATATTAAGGTGCCATTAGATGTGCATTTCAGTGCTACAAATATGTAAATGAGGGCCAAATCAATCTCAATACAAGAATGAGAATTGAACTTACAGCGAAAAATCCTCCTGCTCCATTTCCTGCATCAACAATTATATGGAACCCCTCCAATGGCTTCTCTAAGAATTTAACAATGCCAATCAACAATTAGAGAAGGGGATCTCACCTTAATAGAAAAATAAAAAAAAGTAAAGCAAAGGAAAGCCATACTGGTAAATGACATTAAACAAATTTTTATGATGGAAACAACAAACTAGAACTACAGAACTCAAATTTTCACAGAGGATATACCCATCCATATTGCATATTATACGGTGGAAACAGAGTTGTTAATCTGTGAGTGCACTTTTCATTTTTGTAACTGTTTCAAAGAGTTATTACCAATATTTCCTGCAGCTTTACGGACTGCTTTCACAAGATCAGCTGTGTATACAGTCATGTAATCTACTTTCTTTACTGATTCAGAAGCCAGTCTTTTTGACTTTGTTAAACTTTCATCTGTGAATTTATTATATACATCTGCAGCCCGCTCCAAAATCTCTTTAATGTCAGCCTTCCCAAGCCCTCCAGCATTGGTGAAGAATTTGAAACCATTCCGATTGTAAGGAAGATGGCTAGCTATTTCCACCAAAAACAAATTCAAAAAATCAAGTGTCAGTTATGTAAGTTGAAAATAATACTAAATCAAGAAACTCTACTCACATATAAAAAGAAAATACAAATTTACTCAGAAGCTCATAGAAGGGAAAAAGGGTAACCAAAAGCATTGTTCCAAAGGCCATTATCATAGCTGATGAAAGTTTGTAACTACCAGAACAATGACTTCAACAAATACCTGTTATCATTATAGCCCCATCAACTGGACACAAAAAAGCTTCATCTTCAGTGAGAGTGCTATTAAACATTGCTGGGGTGGATGCCAATCTACAAGGCATAGGTTATTTATAAAGCTAAGAAACAGAAAATTGAGAGAGAAAAATCATTGAATTTGTCACATATTCTAGAAGGAAGAAGAAGGGGGTTAATAAGTGACAGTTATTAGTAGAGTTTTGAAGGGAAATAAGTTGACTCAAGTATTGGGGGAAATAAGTACAGTTACATTCAGATTCTTGTATAAAAGGAATTGTACCAGAAAGGCATTAAATAATAAATAAACAACTGCTTTCCCTCTCAACGCTTCTACTTCTCTTCTCACCTCTTTCTAGATTCTCTTCTCATCTCAACTGATCTATTCTTTCTCCTTCTCATCCCAAATTCTGTCAGTCCAGAATTTTTATCACTTGACAGAATCACAGCTACAGTTTGAATGTAACACCCATCCATTTGTGGGATAAGCTCACATTTCAAAGCTTAGAAAGCGAAATGTAGACATCAGAAGAAGTGAAAAGCCAACATTTCAACAAATATAAAGGCCCATAATCTATGCAAAAGATCAACCAACTATAGTTTCCCCGTCATATAACATGTCTGTTTTGAATGGATCATTACAACTCAAGTTTCTGCAATCCAATGACTCAACACTTCAACCATATCAAACAGGCACCATATAAAGTCATTTGGGTTCAAAACTACTGAACTCTTATGACCTCAATAGACAAAATGTCTCACCAACATACCATCAATAAAAAAGAAAGGAAAAAGTATCCACCCACCCATACTGAACAACATCCAGACCTGCACCTGCAATTCCTCGAGAAACAGCATCCTGCAAGTTAAAACATCAAGTTCTGAGTGATTCAGATGTTCATTTCTGATGAAATTCTAGAACATAATAGCTCTAACTATGTTGGTATCTGTCATAGAAATACAAGGACAACAGTGATGAGAAGAGAGATCTATTAATATAAATTTTTTCCGGAGGTCGAATTATGTGCTTCCGAAATATTTTTGAAATTACACTGCTAAAATTAGTGTGTTTTCCACAAAGAAAGAAGAAGAGTTAATAACAAAAACTTTTAGCATAAAACTCCTAGCCAACACAAAGAAAATAAGCTGAACAAAATCATGAAGAAGTGTGATTAACATGGTTGGAATTGTTATGCTTATAAGAATCTGTATTGCGTTGCCAAGAGGCATGTGGTCATTGATGATTTAGGCCCAAAACTACCAAAGTGCATCATGATGCCAATTGCCAACAGAACAAGCAACAAATGTATTCAAGAAAGACCAATAAGAAGCGTGCCAATTCAGAATACACAAGGAAAAATTCATAGTATCAGATAAAGGGAACAAGGAATATGCACCTGTAGCATTTGTGCAGATATTCGGGAATCATGACCAATAGAAACTCTCAAAGTCTTAGACGCATCAGCCTTTTTCTTTTCCAGTAACCACGCTGCAAAGCCAGCTGCAATTGCCTCAGTAACAGGTTCAGTAAGGGTAACAGGTTCGCCCTCAACACCAGCAACAGCCACACCTCGAATATCACTGTGTTTTCATCAGGAGATTTTTTAAAAAGAAAAAGATAAACCTCCATACAGAAAGTTTACCTAAAATGTCTAAGTGTTGTTCAATTTATGCTTTTGAATTCTGTTATCAAAGATAATACTTGGACATCTTGACTAATAAAAGAAGAAAGCACTCTTTGTGGAACTTGGGGAGAAAAAATAAAGCACCTCTTTTCAGTATGTGTTAGTTTAGTACATAGTTTAGATATCCACCAAATTAGCCCTTACCAAAGGTTCATTCAAGTAAAGTGGCATAAATTAACAATGAAAGTAATCAGCTGAAATTTCATATGAATGAGAGAAAAGAATTAAGGGAATAACACTATATATATAGGTTGTAAAGCACTTATTTACATATCTAACTTCCTTTATGTCTTGCCAGAATAAATCCACACTGAAATAGCATAGCCAACTTATAGCAACTCTTACAAGTTATACATCAGAAACTACCTGCAGAAAATCTCTGCACTCCTAACCATTCCCTCATATAGGAAATTTCAGTAGCAATCCTTAGATTAGGGTTCCCACTGAGGAAAAGAGAGAAATTATAGAAGAAGAGGGAAGAATATTAGGGAGAAGATAGAAGAGACGAGATAAGAAGTAGAGAGAGAGAGAAGTAGCTGATTGTTATTGGATTCTTGAATGAATTCCCTGTTACAAGTATTCTCCTACTTATACTCTCAGCTACAATAACGGCCACCAATAACTGTCACTCCCAGAAGCTCTAGCAACACCTCTTACTAATTTCCCTCCAAAACTAATCAATCCTTTTCCCTCCAATTATTTCCTTCCAGATCCATCTCCCCTCCTTTTCCACTTCCCCTTCTATAGGTGACAAAAACTTCAGAGGATTGTCATGTGGACAATGTGAGAACCACATGGAAAACATTCATGGATAATCCACATATTAATCATAGGATGAAAGACAAAGAAGAAAATATATAAACCAGGAACATAAGCACAGAGTGATAAGCAAATTACAAAATTTATAAGTTCGCGTACGCAATGGACACAGTTTCCTCACCTGCCATTCTGAAGCTTCAGGAAATCAACTTTGTCTAGATGTGGTATTGCAGTTGTGGACGAAGCAGCTGCAAGAAGAGTCCCAAAAGAATGATTTAAGTGCAAAATATAGAAATATGAAAACCTTATGACTTTCAAAATTAAAAACTAGAGTGAGTGCCACTCCACATCTATGTCTGTCATGACAACTAGAAAAATATATGCACAAGCATAGATTGAATACAGAAATATGTTGATGAATCATGACGATCAAAGAAACTGGAATGTATTCATAGGAGTTCAAAATGCAATTACTACTCTTTATATCAACCTGGATAATAAGAGTCTAGAACAGACCATTGCAGTAAACATTTCCACGGTTAACAAAACCCCTCTGATATTGTGGTAATTTGTGCATTTGCATGGAAGATATGCTAGTCCATGCCAACTTGCCTCCACAAAAGGGAAGCGAGTTGCAGGTATAAGGGGCACATAAGTCCCTTCGGTATTGGGTCCCGGACAGCCTATTCTGAGCTACAAAAATATTTTGAACAATCTTCCCTGACATTGCTGCATAAGAATTTGGAATTTTATTAGATCCCATATCCGTAAATTCCTTATTCAATATGTTGGAACCATGTGTTGTTAATGTTGCAGATTTTCCTAGCAATGCTAACTTTTTCCATTCTTCATTACATATAAATAAAGAGAATAAATTGATTAAAAAAATAAACACAGCCCATATAGAAAAGGTTATCATTCTTCCTTTAAATTGAATACTTGATTCCAAATTATGCAATCCTTAATCCTTACACCAATAAATTAAAAAAGAAGAATTACACAGGAAGAAGCTAAAAAGAAAATCACATCAAAAAAGCTTATCTTCGCATAACAAATATCAAAAAGTCAACAAACAGTTCAAATCAAAACTAAACCAACTCGTGTGCCATGGATTTACAGCAAAGAGAAGCTAAACCTTTCAACTAACATATAGGATTATAGAGTAGCCAGTGAAAAGGATAATTTGAAATCAACTCGGTAATTGAATTTGAAACGGTGAACGGAACTAGAAAAGAAAAATAATGAAAAGAAAATGCAGAGTAATGAAAATTACAAGCACCTGCCATTTGTTGGCTGCAAAATTAGTACACCAAAAGGGGATTTCGTCGACGAGAATTGCGAGAGAGACGGCGAGAGAGAGACAGCGAGAGCGAGTGAGGTAGGCGGAGAACTGATTAGAAAAGAACGCTAATGGAAGGGTAGGTGGCGGTGCTCCTCAATATTCTATTCCACAGAGCTCTGGGTTTTTGTACCATGAGGATGCTCACATTCTTGTTCTTCCACGTGTTGCTCTTGGATATTAGATTTTCTTTTAGAGGATGGACATTAGATTTTTTTTTTCTTTCTTAACAATAGGCATAACTGGAAAATAAAAATAAAAATTAAAAATTTTGAATTTAAGGAAGTTTTTATTTGAGAAAAAAAATAATTTAGTTTTTATAAAAAAATTCATGGTTGATTTCTTTATTTTAAAAAACATATTAAAATGAATATTTAAAAAATTTATTAATTAA
This sequence comes from Manihot esculenta, assembly GCF_001659605.2. Classification (NCBI taxonomy): domain Eukaryota; kingdom Viridiplantae; phylum Streptophyta; class Magnoliopsida; order Malpighiales; family Euphorbiaceae; genus Manihot; species Manihot esculenta. The sequence goes on from NC_035170.2 coordinate 5,083,133, forward strand.
TCTTTCTATTAATTTTAACAATTAATTATTTTGAGTTTTTATAAAGTTTATTAATTAATTCATTCATATTAGAGATAATTTTATATTTTTTTACTATATTTAATATTAAAAAATTAATAAATAGATTAATTAATAGACTTTTAAAATATTAAAACATTTTAATATATTTTTTAAAATTTAAAGACTAATTAATAGATTTTTTCATATTAAAAAACCTAAATAATAATTTTTTATTTTATTTATTAATAAATTCTACTTTAGTTTTTCTTTAGTGCTTAACTAGATATACTTTTAGTTTTTTCTTATCGAAAGTAGGAACTCATATTAATTGAAATAGATATACAAGTATATAAAATTAATGGGGCAAGCATGAGGCATACTAAATATAATTTTAAAGTTTTAAGTCAATAGGCTTTAACATAGTACAAGTCAAAAGTTCGTAAAGAAAATTCCAATCTCATAAAATCGAAATAATCTCTAAAAGAATAATTATCAGTGAAATCAGGTAGAAGAGTAGCGGCTAAAAGAAGAGTAGATGAGTCTTTTAGTCTTTTCAAAAGGAAACTTTTGCTAAAAGACGAATAGAAGACACTTAACTAGCTTTAAGGATGTATATTCATCTTTTCATAACCACCGTCGAAGGCAGAAACTAGAAGGAATTCTCATAACCACCATCGAAGGCAGAAACTCGAAGGGATAAAGGTAGTACTCATTGGCATTATTGGTCAACGATTTTCAAAAGAAAACTTTCGCAAGAGACGAAAAAAAATACCTAATTAGTTCAAAGACTGATAACTCATCTTTCAATAATCACCATCGAAGGTAGAAATTAGAGGGAATGAAGGTAGTGCTCATTGGCATTATTTGTTATTAAAAATCAATTATCATGTTTCGACTCTATGATCATTGAGATACCTATATTAATATAACATATTTCCTCTCTCCAAGAACGATACCTTTAAAACCAAATGCAAATGAAAATACAATCACATAAGTAAAAATATATAAAATAGCTACTATCTATTTGTGCAGAATCAAATTCACTCGAATCAAAGAAAACTCTATCTAAAAATATATATTTTTTATAAAAAAAACAGACACGTTAACGGTATATCTTACTCGGATATGAGGAGGGAGAGACTTACTCTCTGGTCAAGAAAGGAAACTCTTAGCATATTAGAATGATGAATGAGAGCTCTAAAAACCAAAAAAAAAAAAGAAAATTACAATTTTATGTATAACAATGAAAACCATAAATCTTTATTTATATAAAGTTTCTCTTAACCTCTTAACCTCAAGAATATAAGTGGTAAATCATAAAAATGCATAAATATACTTTACCTTTTTTATTAGATTTGTAATTCATAACTTATTTTTTTTAATTAAAGTGGGAGAGTTATTCTCAATAGATAGAAATTTAAATAGGATAAATATATTTATTTATTATTCATAAATTAAATAAATTTTTAAATTAAATAAATTTTTTAATTAAATTAAAATTTAACCGTCTAACACTATAAATAGCAATATGATTGGTTTATTACGTGGCTTTTGGATTTACTTAATTATAGAGAAGGCTTTATATCTATTGTGGTGAAGAATTTTAACCTAATTGTGAAGAAGGCCTCTTATTTATATTATAGAGAAAGACTTTTATATAGTGTAGTATAGTCTCATAAATACTAAATATTCAATTTTACTTTCAACTTTTAATTTAACTTATTTTTATTTTGTTATCCTAATTAAATCATAAATTTCAATCAACATCTATTTTTCGTAAAAAAAATAAAATTTTGCTAAATTTTTTTGATTTATTCAAAAATTAAGAAGCTAAAAAAACAAAGAAACTTAATTTCTTGATATTTTTTTATTCCCTGATATATTACACTTAAATTGAAACTACTGAATTAATATAGATATTTTTTTTAATTATTTAGATGCACGCATTGAAATTTATATCACAATTTTTATTTGCCTTTTTATTTGTTATCATGCATATTTATGTTTTTTAATCTTTCTAATAAATTTGATTTGATTTGAAAAGTTTGTTTTAATTTAATTTATTATAATCAATTAAATAATATGATAAATTAAATATTAATGAATTTGTATTAAAATGTTTTAAGATTTTTTTTTAAAAAAAAAAAAACATTATCATGCAGTCATTGCAGCATATTGAAAATTTGGAAAGTGGATTAAATAGTTTTGAGATTTTTTTTTTTAAAATGGGGATTGGAGATGTAAAATCTAATATCAGATTTACTCGTATATATTTATTTAGCCCGTAAAAAATATAGAGATTTATTTAAACTTATTTCTATTATATTTTATGATATGTTTTTTCACCTACTGAATTTTAATGATATTTTTATATGTTTTTGTTTGAAATGCCAAATTTTGATGGTATTCAAAAGAAATGAATTTTTTTTAAAAAAAAATTTGTATTTGGCAAAATCAATAGTCTCTTGAATTCTTGTATAATTGATTTTGAATTAAAAGTAAATTTTGTCAAAAATTGGCTAGAATTTTGCAAGAAATGATTAGGTTATTTACACTAAAATTACTTAATTAGCTCTTGAAAATTTTTTATATTTTTTATTTTAATTTTAAGTTTATTTATTATTTTAAATTAATAATTGCACTTTATAAAAATTATTTTAATTTAATATTCACTATTAATACTTAATACATTTATAATTAATATTAAAAATTTATTATGTTATTTTTATTAAAAAAATAATTTTTATATTTTTAATGGTAAAAAATTATGTAAAATTCAAATTGTAAATGTTACAAAAATATTAATAATTTTTTTTCATGAATATGATAATAATTGTTAATAATAAGAATAAATATTTATGCACTCACAATAAAAAATATAAATCTATATCGGTTGAATTTTATATCTATTTAAAATAAAAATAATATATCTTTTATTTTTAAATATTTATTTTTTTAAATTAATTTTTTTTAAATAAATTAAATTTAATATATCAAAATTTTTTATAAATTTATTATATTTCAATATAAATAATAAAAAATCAATGTAATTCTCTCGTCCCACGAAAATAACCCATCAATCACTTGTTAAATTCAATGCTTTTTGGTCTGTTATCACATGTTCCCAATATAAATTTGTACTATGTTTGGATATTTTGTGATGAGAGCAAGAAAAATAAAAGAAAGGAAATATTTTTATTTTTTTTTATTTTGAATTTAATTTGGTGAAAAAAATAAACAAAGAAAAATAAGTTTATATTATTTTCTTTTCTCCTTTTATTCCCTTTTCTTTCCCAAACAAAGAAAATCCACCCATTATTTTCCTTTTCCTTTACTTTCCTCCTATCCAAACAGAGGCTTAGAGTATATTTTATTATTAAAGTACCCTTATAGAAAAAATTAAATTTAATTTTAAAATAATTAAAAAAATAAATAAAAGTTATGAGATGAGACAGGTAAAAATAATAATAATGGTTGGATAGGGTTGACTAATTGAAGCCCTAATTTTATCTCTGAAAAAATTTCTCGGGATCGATTAAAATTTTGTTTAATATAAAGCTGATAAATAACTGGTTATGGAAATTGACACGTGCAAATAAACGTAACTCTTGGATCTTGCACCACTACTTGGTAATATAAAAAAATTTATTAATTAATTATTTTAATAGAAAAGTTTAATAATTATTTAGGAGTTGACACATGTGCATTTCTTTCGTTCGTGCGATGGAACGCGGTCTCTTTAAATTCATATTTTAATATATTTGATAAAATATTTATTTTAAAAATATTAGTGAATACTAAAATAATCTCTTAATTTTTTTTAAATAAAACTTTTAATTATTAAAATAAAATTTAAATTTTTTTAAAATAGCTCAAATATGGCGTAAGATTATAAATAGCCTTCAAATTTTAAAATGAAATAAATAAATCATTTTAACTTTTTGAGATAAATGAAGTAATAGAATTTGCTTCAATTTACATCTAGATAAAAACCTTTTAGGAAAATTTTTCTAATGCATGAGATTTTTATTAATTATTTTATATACTCGATATATGTAATATTATAATGGGATTATGGTATATCACAAATTGATAATTTACTTTTTATTTAATTGTTTAAAAAATTTGAATGACTTATATATATATATTTTTTTTAAAGACTTATGTACTCTACGAGCGTAATTGATTTATTAGGGGTGAGTATTCGGTCAGTTCAGTTCAAAATCGAGCTGAACTGAATAAATAAAAATTGAAATTTTAGTGTTTATGAAAATCGAACCGAACTGATTTTAGTCAGAAACCAAATCGAACCGAACCGATCTGATTCAGTTCGATTCAGTTCGATTTGATCGGTTTCATTTTTAATAATTTTTTTATTTTTTACACTTTATTTTTAATATTTTAAAATTTAATTAAAATATTTTAATTTTAATATGATTTAATTTCTCTATATTATTGAAAAAATATATTATTATTACTAATCGGTTCGATTCGATTTTTTCAGTTTTTTTCTGATTAAAATCGAACCGAACCGAAATAATCAAAATTTTTGAAATTAAAAACTAAACCGAATCAAAATGTATAAAAAATCAAACCAAAATTTTAAATCGATTCGATTCGGTCAGTTTGAACCGAATACTCCTCACCTCTATGATCTACCATTCAAATTTAAATGTTTTATTTTATTTATTTTGATAGTTAAAAGGTTTATTTGAACCTAAGATTTTCTAAAAAGTTATATTAAATGCGCTAAAATACTTTTTGTCATTTATTATAAAAATTTAAGGGTAATTATAATATAATTTTTGAGATTTCATAAAACTCACAATTTAACTTTTATCATTTTAATTATAAATTATTGAGTTTTTAAGGTTTCATTTTATTAATAAAATAATCATTCTCATAGAATAGCTCTATTAAAATTCACTATTAAATTATAATAACTTAATTTTTTTTATTAATTTAATCCCTTTAATTTTAATAAATTATAATAATTTAGTTCTAATAGTTTTAATATTTATAATAATTTATTCCCATTACTTTAAGTTGACTTTTTCAATTTACTAACTGATAATTAATAGAATGATTATTTTATTAATAGAATTAAAATTTAAAAATTAAATTATTTATTATTAAAAATGTAAGAATTAAATTGTAGATTTAGTTAAATATTATGGACTATATTATAAATTATTTAAAATTTAATGGAAATAAGTTCAATTAAATTTTTTTATTTTTGTTCAAAGGCTAAATAAATCTAATATAAAATTTTAGATCAATTAAGCCCATATATTTTTATTAAGCGTTAAATAGATTTTAATATAAAATAATATTATTTTTTAATAATAAAATATTTTTTAATAATATATTATTTTTATAATTTAAAAAATAAAAAATATAATATATTAATTATCATAACAAATTTTAAAAATATATAATATAATAAATAATTTTTAAGATTATAAAAATAAATTTTATCATATAAAAAATATTTTATTATTAAAAATAATTTTTTTATTAAATGATGACTTATTTAGCTATTAAATAATAATATATAGAAATGATTAATTTAAAATTTAAAATTAAATTTATTTAATTTTTTAATAAAAATATAAAAATTCAATTGAAATTATACCTAAAATTTAATTATGACGAAGTAAAACGCTAAATAAAAAAATCGGCACATCACGTGCGGGTAGATATGAAGAATGTGTCTTGTCTGTTATGTACGTGGGTTGCCTTTTCCTCATCTGGGAGTTTTAATCGCCGCTGTTTCTCATCTTCATTCAAAGCCTCATGTCACCTTTATGTGTTTGTTGACTTTATGTTTTTTTTTTTTTTTTAACTTAAAAAATTAATATTTTATATTTTAATTGAATAATAGATAAATTACATATTTCTTACGTAAAGTAACGTTCCATTTCTTGGCATCCCAAGAAAATACAGCAAAGACAAAGGTAGTAATTAAAAATATTAGAGATATTTTATTAAAAAAAAATAGAGATATTACAAGTTAATAGTATATTTAAAAATTAAAAAATATAAATTATATAACATAAATAAGACAAGACAGTGTATGACACTTATAAATTTAGTCTGGTGTTAAATACATCTAAAATAGACTGAGTCTGATAGTAAGTATATCTGAATAAATCTGAAATTTTTCAGTAAGTATATCTGAATAAATCTGAAATATTTCAGATTTTACTCCTCCAACCCTTAACCTCCATTTCATAAAAAAGAAAAAAACAGGGCAAGGTATGGCTATCATGCCATTCCATGACTTATGAATCTTTGTCTGCTTCAAGTAAAACTTGCAAGCCCTTAATCTTGATGATGATAATACATAGTTGCTTTTTCTCAAATTTTCAATGCTTGGAAATAAAATGTCACCACAGATGCTTGTAGACACAAGGCAGACATCTGAAGGGATTTACAATACAAGTTTGGAAATCTTTTCAACAAAGGGTCCATGTTTCTAGCTTGTGTAATTTTATAAGCAAGAAGAAAATGATTCATAAAAGCTTTGCGCAGTGAAATCAAGCTTCACCAATTGATATAAAACTTATTTCATAAGAAAGCAAGTTAAAGAGTTCTGCTAAGGATGTGAACTACAATATTCCAAAATTGGATGAAGTGGGCTTCTCCCACAGCTCCCAATAAACAAAATAAGTTCAAAGTTACAACTAAAAGAAAGGGTTCACAAACTGTACATTTTTAACTTAAAGTTGCTCATTCTCTATCTTCCTATGTTGTCGCTGCTTGAATCTGTAAGAATGGTTAACCTCCTTGCTGTCTTCAAAAACTCACTGCCATAACAATTAGAAATAAGATGTCTTAGCCACGCTTATAACAAAGAAACAACCCAAAAAGTTAAGGACTAAAATGAAAATTTACAAGAAATTACCTAAAGGGCTCATCTCCTGTGTGTTTTACGGCACCTGCTGCATCCCGGTAAAGCACGCTGCTCAGCGTATCTGAATTCTCAATGCTGAACATGTTCGCCAACTTTTTATACAGCTCTTCATATGAACCGAGTACTGAGAGGTCAAGCGTTCGACCCACATCTTCTGATTCCATGAACACCTTGCAATGACCAGTATCCAAGCTAAGATCAGTTTTCTGGTGATCTTTGTACCGGGGAGACCCTTCATCTGAAGAATTTTCCAGCAGACCAGTCTGATGAAATACAGAACCATCAGAAAGATTTGCCATCTTCTCAGGATTTCCATCGGATGAACTATTTCCATTTGTATCACCAGAGCAGCTTTGAGAACTCTGCTGGTCAGGGAGAATGAGTTGACCGAACAACATTATGTGTGGTACCTTAGTTTCACTGTTTCCCTTCAAGCTCAGTGTGGGATTCCCCATTGTTAACAAGCAAGAAATTTTCTCTTTGTTTTCAGCAATGCCCATGAAGTTGCGATTAGGGATTCTAGAAGTTGGTGCAGCATGATCAAGATGCTTAATACCAGCTGGAAAAAGAGTTGACTGCAGCTTTTGGAAGTGGAAATCTGCTGAAGATAGTTCAAATTGAGCATGCCTGGCTCCCTGTATGCCTGCAGGAATGTTATCTGAGACACTGCATAAGGGAATGTTTGAACCGAGAGGATTGCCGGTAAGTGATGGCAGTGGAAGCTGGCCAATTAAGGAAAAGTCGGGGGATTGTGGAAGTCTCAACTTTTTCATTGGAGGTGCGAAGGGTGAGAGATGAACAGAGGGCATGTTCGATACCAATTCAACCAGCCATGGACTAACTCGTTTCACATTCTGGAGTAAATCTGGCTCATCCCATGCAACCTGAAAGGCAAAATTTATTACAAAATGATGTTTAGAAAGAAAATTACTTTCAGAATCAAGTAACTTAAAAATTGCAAAACATTGGAGTGGAGGATTCATTAATCATGAAAATGATCAGCTCAACTCGACAGGGCAAATATTGTATGTCAAGTCCAGTGCTGCAAGTCAATATTCTCATAATTTATACAATTCAGTGATCTGACAAAAAAATTCAACAAAAATCTGAATCATGCATTTGATGGCAATATCCTTGGAAGCACATCTCTCTAATGATGGTTAGATTCTTGAACCATTCTCAGGCTGCATACTTGTGATCAGTTATTAAGATGCTTCAATATAAACAGCTGTGCAATGACAATAATTATCAAGAACTGGTACTGTTTGAGAAGTCATATGAACGATATGGACATTCACGTCAACAATCCACCCTAAAAATAAAAATTGTGCTGAAGTTGAGTAACAGTGCTAGGTTTTCATGAGCACAAAGATTTCATCAAAAGAACATCTTAGCATGTATTACCAAAGAAACACACTAATAAAAAATTTCAGGAAACTTAACATTTTTGAAACAATGAGCAGTATTCATGTTTTCTGATGAAAATGCAGATCAAAACAACATCAAGGAGTAATGGATTTGTCCATTATACAGAAATATGCAGTTCTCCTAGACAAAATATATTGAGTGAGGAAGATGTTAAAAAGCAAGGAGATCCAAGAAATAAAAGATCTGCAAATATTAGAATCTCTCAATGCTAAATCAGAGGATATAAATTACCTGTAGGAGTCTCCATGGAGAACTAGGCCACCGGATGCGATCAGCAACCTGCACAGAAGATATAGTTCCCATGAACCAGCTAATCCTAGATGAATCCTCTGTTTCAAAAGCCATTTTGAATCTCATCCCTAAACACCATTGAATCTGCATTGAAGCCCTCACAGCAGACGCCCTAACACAAAATTCTGGAGTACTTGCTCTTGGATAGTAAACAACCTCAAAAGGCTGCCCATTAGCAGCAAGAGTTGCAGCCTGAATAACAGACTCAGGCCTCAATTTCCCCTTCATATCACCATTAACATTCCTCCTCATCAATTTACTCTCATCTTCCCTCAGAAATCCAGAATACCCACCAAATGAATTCCACCCAGATGGACACTCATTTCCACCACCAACTCCTCTCTTGGCACGCCGGATTCCCACACAGAGATCCCCATTTTCTGCCCTTAGAAACACAATAGAATCCCCAGCTACAAGTTTCTTCTGGTTCACAAAATTACTCCACCCAGTAGTCAACAAATGGCGACGGGGAGTCCCTCTATAGATATGCCTAAACTTCCAAGTCTCACCATGAACATCCTTGGCAATAATAGTCTGCACAGGAGGCTCAGCACTGTAATCCAACCTTGGAAATATAGTTTCAGCACAATAACGAGGCACAGAGAACCCACCACCATTATTAGCATCAGATTGTGTCAATGTCTTGGCAAAAGAAGCAGGCTTCTCTTGTTGAGGAGTTCCATCAAACAAAACATCATCACTGCCATCCTCCATGAACTCCACATCTCTATCACTCAAAGGGATTAATCTAATTTTAGCAAAAACTTCATCAGTTTCAGGATCTGCCAAGTACTTAATGGCAGATACCTTGCAAGCGATCATTGCAGGAATCTTGCAATTAGCAAAATCTACATTTCCTTGGGCGTGTTCGGCATGCCCCTGAGGAAAATAGAACACTTTCGAGTTCACAGGAGGCACTTGAACCATTCCACCAGCACAAGCATGCCATAATTGTGAATCTAAGCATTTCTCTGCAACTCTTTGTGATTTCATAACTCCAAAGTCTCTAATCATTTGCCTAATTTACAAATTATGGAATTAGAAGAATACCTGCAAACAAATAAATTAAAACCCACAAAACAAAATTTCAGATTGAGTAATAATTCTTCAAAAACAAAAATCTAGGAGAAAACCCAGGAACAAAATAGGCACCTTTGGTTAAGCTTTAAGACCTCGTAGAAGAACCCAAGAAAGTTTGGAAATTGAAAATCCTTGGAGGCAAGCAAAAAAGCTAAGAGGAAGAAACAGGAGAGGGAAAGGAAAGGGGAAAATGGAAAGACAGAGAAAGTGAGAGATGAGAAAAGAGGTTGAAGGAAGAGGAAAGGGGTAGGTTTTTGAAGAGGGAGGAGTGTGGATGTGTTATTCTTCCATGGCTATGGGTCACAAGTCCACCCACCACTGCCAAATACTCAGGTGAATTTGATCCAATCAATGATCTCATTTATTCTCTCTTTTTCCTAATTTTTCAATAATTCATTTTCCACTCTTAGTTTTTTTATTCTTTTAGCTACTCACACTTACCCTCTTACAATAAAAGGATTTTAAAATTTTAATTCGATATTTTTCTATAAATTTTTATTTTTTAATTGAAAAATATTTTTAAAAAATAAAATTACATATAATTTTATAAAAATGTATTTAGATTTTTTTATATTAAATAGAGAATTATTGAAAATAACAATATTAATAGTTTATACATTAAAATATATAAATTTATAAAAATTATATTTATGAATAATATATTTTTAAAAAATAAAAAAAATTAAATCGGACCGATTTTCACAAAAAATCAATAATTTAAACTGGTGAAATAGTTGAAATAGAGATAAAAATAGCCCCTAATATATGATTCCGATTTGGATTAAAAAAATGAGATCATTTAATCTTTTAGGTTTCAAATTTATCTGATTTGGTTCAATGTTCGAATCGAATCGGCCTAAACATCCAACTGCAGCACAGTTGCTTTAGGGGGGTTAAGTAAATTAACCATGGTACTTGGTCAACATCAACACCCTTTCTTGTCACTGGTTGTTGAGTGTGCGATTTTTTGGTCGGATGGACACGATTTGATCACAGTAATTGTAGGGATAAGAAAACGACACATATATTGAAATGACTCATTTACCCTTCAAAGATTAGGGTTAATTAATCCTAATTAATTAATTAATTAATTAATTAAGCTTTTGGGTCTTAGTCTTTAGTGGGGACATGGTCGTTAATTTTGTCATGACTTGGACAATGAACCAATGTTATAAATTAAGTTTAAGGGAATTTAGTTGGTGATTAAGACGGTGACGTTTGGATTAATGACAAATTAATAATGATGATTATATGAGTTGCATGAAAAGCCAAATCATCCGGCAATTTATCACCATCTCGGTCGGTCTAATTATATCACGATATTAATTCTACAATGCTAATTTTCAAATAAAACTAATTGTTAGACTTTAAGATGAAATTCAATTTCTTCTGGAAAATGTTTAATTATGATTCCATAGTAAATATTGAAAACAAAAAAATAAAAAAGTCATACTTTATATATAAAACTTATTATTAAAATATAAGAAAATTTAGTAATTAATCTAAAAAAATAAATTAAAATATTTTTAAAAATTTTATAATTAACTACTCTATCAATTTTCTTTATTTTTATAAAATTGAGAAATTAGCCAATAATTTTTTATATAATAAAAATTAAATAATAAAAAATTTAACGATTAAAATTAATAAAATAATTAATTAATAAATTTTTTAAAAATTTAAAAATATTTTTATATATATTTTAAAATTAAAATACAAACTAATTAGTCTGCATAATATAACAACTAAAATTTTCATATATACAATATAAATTTAAAACCATACCATAAATTTAAAACTATAAGGTTCAAAATATCTAAATTTATTAATTTAATGACAGACCAATAGAGGTAGGAAGAGCAATTATTTCTAAAATTTTATTTTTTTTTAAGGAATAATTATTTTTTAGTCTTTGAGGTTTAACGTAATTAACACTTCTGTCCCTCTATTTTGGCGACCCAACACTTAAGTCCCTCACTTTATTTTCTATCCAAATTCATAGTCCTTCCGTCCAAAATAGCCGTTTGGAACACGTGAATTGACAAAATTAACCCTCACTAAACCCAAACCCAAATGCCTCTTCTTCTTCTTCTTCTTCTTCTTCTTCTTCTTCTTCTTCTTCTTCTTCTTCTTCTTCTTCTTCTTCTTCTTCTTCTTCTTCTTCTTCTTCTTCTTCCTACCCTTTCTGCAACTTCTTCTTCTTCTTCTTCTTCTTTTTCTTCTTCTTCTTCTTCTTCCTACCCTTTCTGCAACTTTTCTTTTTCTTCTTCTTTCTTCTTTTTCTTACCCTTTCTTTTTCTTCTTCTTCTTCTTCTTCCTACCCTTCTACAACTTCTTTTTCTTCTCTTCCTACCCTTTCTGCAACTGGAGAAAACATGAAAGAGAAAAAAAAATAAAAATTTCACATTGAGAGAAGTGTATTTTTTAAAAAAATTATCATCTCTCACCTTTGCCTTTTTGACCAAACGGTTTAAATGGACGGAATTACTATGAATTTGGACGGAAGAGAAAGTAATGGACTTAAGTGTTGGGTCGCCAAAATAGAAGGACAGAAATGTTAATTACGTTAAATCTCAGAGACTAAAAAGTAATTTTCCATTTTTTTTTAATTAAGAATAAATTTAAAATGAGAACGTTTTAAAAAAATTCTAAAAAATAAACAAAAACAAAATTTCAACAAATAAATAAAATGTTAATTTGACAAACTTAAATAAAAATACTAATAATTTATATTCTAAAATTTTCAAAAAAAGATTATTAGCCAATTAAATTAGAAGTTAATAACTTACATTTTCAACAACCAAAAAAAAAACTTAATAACTCATATTTTTATTTTTTTTAAATAAAAATTTTAATTATAAGTAAATACAATGAAAATACTATTTTTTTTTAATTTAAATGATGCATAAAAATTGAGTACGAATCGAGAAAGAACAATAATAGTGAATATCTCAAAATAAGTAAATGAAGAAATTTGAAATTTTATGGATGGAAAATTTATTTGAAATCTCATTCATTTTCTAAATAAATATTAATTTATTTATTTTTAATTAATTAGTATAAAAATTTAAATTTAAAATTCTAAGAAATGATATGAATTTTTTTATTTTTAATTATAGGACTTAAGTTTTGATTTTAGTATGGAGCAACTTTAAAATTAAAAAAAAATGTTTTGCTCTCATAAATCTAATTAAGGTGAATTAAATTAATCAAATTAGTAAATTTCATATATGAAATGGTATATAAAAAATTTAAATTTAAACTGGAATGGTAAAAGTATTTTTATGTTAAATCTTTGTCAAAGAATTAATTGTTATGACATAGACATTGCACCAATCAGGCAAAAAGAGCAATGAATTGAGCGGAGACCACTTGTTTTTAAAGAGAAATTATGCCATTTTATAGCTCAAGTAATCTTTTAAATCATGACTTTTATCTTCCATTATTAGTATCCAAGCTTAGGCAATTAAAATTTTCTTGGAAGAAAAATAAAATAACAAGAAAATAAATTATAATTTTTATTATTATTTTTCTTTTATCTTATTTAGATAAAAAAATAAAATATCAATTAAAGAAAAATAAAATATCAAAGTCTGGGTCTCATGAATACGGTATACTGAGCGAGTACGTTCAGCTTTTATGGGGAAAGGAATTCATGTAGGTGGATAAAATATATCCCACATCGAAAAGAGATTAAAAGGGAGAGGGTCTTATAAGTCTATGTCTAAGATACTCCAATAAATGTGTTTTGGGAAGACTAAATTCCTTGACCCAGAAACAGAAGACAATATTTCAATTCCTTTGATAAAAAACGGACAATATTTACTGTAGATAGAAAAAAGTTTATAATTTTACCTACACATTTACAATTTTTTTAATAAATTAATTGTGTTTAATCTGATTTAGTTTAATAATTATCACTCAGATTTAAATTTTAATTCACATGCTTCAGTTTCCTACTGTAAAAAAACAAATAAATAAAATTAATAGGATTAACAAGAATAACCAGCAAGTAAATATTTAATTAAAATATTTATATATTTTATAAAAATCAAATTCATTAGTTTTTTTATTAATAATTAAGAATCTATTTTTTTAAAAAAAAAAATCTTGAAAGAGACCCTTTAACCAGACATATAAGCTACAAACAGTAGGAAGTGAAACCAACATTGATAAGGACATAAACAATTTGGTCTTCACCATCCAATTATTTATTTATTTATTTAAATTATTATGTGACCTCTCAACAAGGTTTGTTGGGGTCATTTCCAACCTTTTCAAGCTCTTGCTTAGTCTTCACAACACCCAACTTACTCTACCCTAACCCCATTAATAATATAAATTTGTTTTAAAAAATTTCTCAAATAAAATCAAATTTTATTTATTTTTATTTATATTCGTACTATTTATAGTATTATCTAAATTAATGATTTAATTAAAATATAGGATAAATTGTTTGTACAGATATTTTAAATTTCTCATTTATTTCTTTTTTCTTTAAAGTGTACATTTATTTCTTCTTATTATTTAAAATTTAATTGATATAATATAATAGCTTCACATAATTCATTTGTTGACGCTCAAAAATAGGAATATGTGACAATATTTTAATTGCATAATGTTCCGTTTTATAGATATTTTTTTATTAAATTTCACCGTTCAATCCAAGATTTTATAAAAAGTTATCATTAATGGATATTATATATTAAATCTCTATTACACCAATGATACGAAATCTCATTTTAATTAGTCGATACTAACTAAATTTTGAGGAGATATAATAATTTATTCTATCTTCTTAAATTATAAAAACTAATAATCGCAAAAACTAAAATATACAGTTTTACATAATTATTTTTAAATTATAAATAATTTTTTCTATTCGCTCTTTGTTCAGTTCACTGAGTATTATAGTGATTGTCATAAATACTAATTACCTCACATCTTTTTTTTATAAAATAATTAATTAGAATACAATTTTATTTATACCAATTTCACAATTTAATTTCTCCATTAAATTAAAATTTATTCTGTCTTATTTTTTTATTAATTATTTTTAAAATGACTAATATACTCATATATATATATATATATATTATTTAGACCAATTTTACAATTTAATTTCTCCGTTAAATTAAAATTTATCTAATATACTCATATATATATATATATATATCTATATATATATACCTCACATCTTTTTTTTATAAAATAACTAATTGAAATACAATTTTATTTAGACCAATTTCACAATTTAATTTCTCCGTTAAATTAAAATTTATTCCATCTTATTTTTTTATTAATTATTTTTAAAATGACTAATATACTCATATATATATATATATAGTTTTTTAATGTTTTAATTATGTAAAAATTAATATTTATATCCCTCAAATTCTCAAAATAAATAATTTAGTCTTTATATTTTAATTTTATTAAATTGATTTCATTTTTCATGAAAGGATCTTTAATTTGATATAGTTAAAATATATGATTAAAATATTAGATTTTAAATATAAAAATATGGGTGTTAATTTTGACATATTTAAAGGATTTAAAAGTAATTTTTTTCAAAATATAATTGTGAATATAAAATCAATTATTTTGATTAGATTTTTGGATGGAATTGATGTGATGTTGAAAACAATGGGTAATAGTACATGGAGCCTCTCATGGAGAAATTGTCCAAAATTTTGCAACTGGTTTCTTCTGGTTGTTTTTCTTAATATGGGCCTTTGATGGGGACAAATTTAAAAGCAGACAAATTTTGATAATTTCTATTGGCTATTGCAATTAATTTTGATGGTCCCTTTTCAAATTATAACTTTTTACATTTTAATAAATAGTATTAAACCCTTCTCAAGTTATCTTCAATAATATTAAACAAAAAATTTATATAAAAATTGTTTATTGAAAACTCAAATAATTTTAAACCTGAGGTAGATTTATAAAATTTTATAAATTTTATAAAATTTTTAATTTCAAATAAAAATATCACGTTAATGCCACCTTTATTTATTATTATAGTGTTCAGTGGCGGAGTCAGGAATTTCTCTTTGGTAGGACATCGGTTGCGCCGCTACGGCACCACCGGCTGCACCGCTGTGACACCTTCATTCCCTGTAAAATATTTTCCAATCGCCGATACGGCACGTGCCCCTTATCGTTCCCTTCACCTCTGATAGTGCTAATATAGTAGATGATATAAGATACATAGATATGTCACATTATGTCAGCCTTACAAAAGATGTGTTGCAACGTGACATGCCACGTCACTTTCATAGCTAATGTGGTGCCACCATAGCAACTGATATTGGTTGCATATCATCATATTTTATGTCAATTATTATGGAGTACTTAAACGTAAAAATATGAAAGTATATATCTTCAATTGTAAAAAATTATAATTTAAGTCCTAAACATTAAAAGTAGGGATAACATTTAGAATTAAAATTAATTTACTTTTAATTAATAAATAAGTCCATGGAGAAATTCTGAAACCTCAGGCAAAAGCTATTAGATTGTCCTTTTCTGTCTTTGAAATAATCGGAATCCTTCATCACTGACAATCCTGTAACTGTCAGAATAGCACCAACCAAAAACTCAGCTAAACAACAAACAATACGGCTATGGTAAAAAAAAGAGTCAGAAAGGTTAAAAATAAAGAAATTAACCGGCCCAAGCATTTGCTAGCGTGACAGCTAGAGGACAAACGAGTGAAGAATTTTTCCATCACTGAGAAGAAATAATAATAATAACTGAGGGCCTGAGTGGGGCCCATTAGAAGCTGTGAAAAAGTCGTCAGTGATGGGACATGACGCGTGGGAAGGAAGAGAGCGGACCCCACAGCAGAATCTGTGTCGTTACTTAGAGTAGTAGTGAAAAGTGTTTTTATTTCAGCTTTGTCCGACGTAAGAATTTTTTTTTTTAATAAACGTCAGTGACTTTTTTTTAAAAAATAATAATAATAAATTTGAACGCGTGCGGGTTTTTGTATTTTTCTGGGTTTGGGACTCCGGCCGGTTTAACCCCTTTCATTTGGCCCAATCCACTTTTGAATTTAGATACAATGTGTTTGAGAGAAAAAAAAAAACATTAAATTATTATTTAATTTTAAAAAATTTACTAATTAATTTTTTTAATTTTAAAAAATATTTTAATATATTTTTTAAAATTGACAAATCAACAATTATTAAAAAAATTTCTCAAACCATATAAATTAAATAATAAATATTTAATAATTAAAATTAATAAATAAATAAATAAATTATTTTTTAAAAATCTTAAAAATATTTTAATATATTTTTTAAAATAAAAAAATAAATTAATAAATTTTCATATGTTACAGAAATTATAATTTCATCATTATATAAATTCATAATATAATGATGAAAAGTATATCAATGTCAAGTATTATATTTAATATTTATATAATTAAAAAAAAATTGAATTACAATTACTTAAATTATATGATATAATAGCTTAAGAAAAAAATCATTAAATTAAATAAAAAAATTTAAAGATTAGTGTAATAAATTTATTATATTAAATAAATTTATATTTAATAAGCAGATCAATAAAAAATTTGTATGAGAAGGATGGTCACTAATTTTGTTTACCTGGAAATATATAAATAAAATAATTTTTACTTTTAATAAAATAGAGGAGAGAAAAAAATGACAGAAAAGTAAAAAAAATAAAAAAATCTATTTAATTTTAAATAGTATAATATGAAATTACTCTATTCATTTTATAATTATTATCATTTTTCTATTTTATTATCTCAAAATTATTATTTATTTTCATTTATATATTATAATTAACATATAAATTACTATTAAAAATTTATTTTATTTTATTTTATTTTAAATATAATTTTTTATTAATTTTTATTTTTAATGAATATTTAAAATATCTCTTAATTTAATAAAATTTAGTATTTTTAATATGAGTATAATTGATAAATTAATAAAAAAATATTTTTTAATATGCGTAAAAAGTTGATAATAATTATAAAATAAATGGAGTAGTTTCATATTATACTATTTAAAATTAAATAGATTTTTCATTTTATTTTAAATATAATTTTTATTTTTTAATAAATATTTAAAATATTTTTTAATTTAATAAAATTTAGTGTTTTTAATATGAATATAATTGATAAATTAATAAAAAATATATTTTTTAATATACGTAAAAAAAATAAAATAAACAAAAATTATTAGTGAAAAGAATATTAAATTAATTTAAATTAATATAATTGCTACTTTATCACTATGTTATACTATCACGTCAATGAATTTCAATGTATAATTGATAAAAATTTAAAAAATTAAAATTTAATTATAAAATTTTTTAAAATTCAAAGTTTTTTTTTATCATTTTATCTAAAATTCAAATTTATAATATTAAAAAAATATTATTATTATAATATATTTTTTAAATTTTATTTATAATTTTAAAATATTATTTTATATTAATTCAATTTCGAATTAATTTAACTATTTTTTAAAAATCTACTCTAAATAATAGTTTAAAAAAAATACATCATTAATAATATGGTTGAAATAAAAAAAATATAAATATAAATAGCAATATAGTTGTAATCGTACTCTATATTAATTTAATGTCTAATTAAATTCTATATTTCCAATATGCTTTTTTAAATAACTTTTTTTTATACTTTTTAACTAAAATAATAATTAGAAAATATATTTTAAAAAAATAATTTAAGAGTTAAATTAATTTAAAATTAAATTAATGTAAATTTTAATTTTAAGTAAAATAGCATAAAAAAATTTAAATTTTTAAAAAAATTACAATTACACTTAATTATTAAAAAAGAGACACATTAATTGAAATTAATGCACCATTAACACTGTTTCACTTCACATTGAATGTTGGCATTGCCACACATGGGGACACGTTAGCGGAGGTTGCTCAAGTACAGCTCCAGCTCCGGCACCGGCTCCGGCGGTGTCTTTGCTTTCATATTAAAAGAGTGCCATTTTCATGAATGTTTTCTCTTTGGTAAACCCAAAGTTGGTATTAGCAAGTCAACCCTTATTAAGTGGAACTCTGCTCTATAATTAATTAATGCCATTACCAATATTTAATTTTGCATCTCCTGCCATTTTATTTTAGGAAAAAATTATTATTTTATTTTTATATTATGAAAAAATTTATTAATGGGTATTTTAATTTTAAAAATATATTAATTTTAGTTGTTAAATTTTTAATTAAAAAATTTTTTTATGAAAAAAATAATAAATTTGTCTGGATTTTATGAACCTTTAAAGTAATTAAAACTTTCTGTGGGTAAACCCATTCTGACCAGAAAGGCCCAAAATCCAACTTCCACTAGTTTTCAAAACTCAAATTCACCATTCAAGAAGCTAGTTTTTCCACGATTAATTATTTATAAAAAGAAAATATTTAATAAAACATTGAAATCATAAAATAATATTTATTTAGAAATTAAAAACATTTCTTAAAATAAAAGATATTTTAGAAAATATTTCACTTATTGAAGATAAATAAGGAAAAAAATATATAATGAAGCGTTGCAATCATAAAACGACACTTATTTATAAAAAATTAACAAAAATATATAAGAAGTATTTAATTTTTAATATAATTTTATTAAAAATAAATTACATTTGTTAATTTTATTTTTTAAAAAATATTAGATATTTTTATTGATATTTTAATTAATTAATAATATGAATATATATATTTTACTATTATTTTGATATTTTTTTTAATAAAAGAAATTGATTTATTGATATTTTAAGATTCAATTATAATTTTGGTTATTTAATATTTCGCACATATAATTAAATAATAATATTTTATAAATTGGTGAATTTAAATTTGATAATTTTTTAAATGGTCACGAATCTTAAAGAATTAATATTTAGTGAATCTAAAAAGAAAGGAAGGTAAATAATCTTTTGCTATATTATCTATCTATGATTTATTTTATATAAAAAATAAATAAATTTTTATAAATTATTTGAAAATAAAAATTCTTTTATTGTAAATGAAGGGTAAGATTGGATAAATGAATTTATTTAAATGAGGATTAATGATTAAGTGGTTTGAAAGTGTGAATGGTTTCATTATGGCATATGGGCCCAAAACTTGCTTACTCATAAAGTAAATGGTTTCAGAGGGAAAGCTATGGGCTACCTGTGGGCTTTAATTTTGTCCACATTTTATTTGGATATTGATTATGATTTAGGGGAATATTCGGTCAGTTTAGTTTAAAATTAAATCGAATCGAATAAATTAAAAATTAAAATTTTATTATTCATAAAAATTGAATCGAATTGATCTGATTCAGTTTGATTTAGTTCGATTTGATCAGTTTAAATTTTTAATAAATTATTTTATTTTTTACGCTTTATTTTTAATATTTTAAAATTTAATTAAAATATTTTAACTATAATATAATATAATTTAATTTCTCTTTATTATTGAAAATAATATACTATTATCACTAATTAATTAAATTTAATTTTTTTAATTTATTTTTATTAAAACTGAAATAATCGAAATTATCCTATTTTAATAATTTTGTGCACATTTTATATAGGCATAATAAAAATTAAATCGAACTGAACCGAAATAAAAAAAAAATTAAATTAAAATTTTAAATTAATTTAATTCGATCGATTTTTTTAATTTGAATCGAATACTGCTCGCTTCTATAATGCCCGTGTAAAACTCTATTTTCCTATTAATGTCTCCGTCTTGAAATCAAACAGTTTCATTGTGAAGCATAACGTAGTACAAGTGTTTGAAAGAATGTCACACCTTATGATTAAATGTTCAATCCAACTTAATAATAATAAATATTAATTTGAAAGTTAAATAAAAAAAGAATGGTTGGTTCTATTCCCAGCAATGCAAATTATTAAGAATGATGACGTTGCATTTGGTAGTGTTGGGTCAGATGGAGACGTTTTGCCAAATGCCCTTATAACTTCATAACAACCTATTGGGCTAAATTGCAAAATAGGTCTATCTCTTTCCTCCCATTTTGTAATTTTCACTTCTTCTAGTACTTGTTGCAAATTACTGCATGGTACAGTGAAAATTTTCTTTCTTCAATTATATAAATCAGCCAATGCTAATTGGAGGGTAATGCTTGGCTTTGCTTGGGCCTCTATGAGAAACCGAAGGAAAATTGTACATTATCATTACGTTTCTGAATTTTTATAAAATTAATTGATTCGTTTTTATTTCAAAATCACTCAAATTAAAAATTTTTTTTATATATTTTACAAAATTTAATTCTTTAGTATTTGTTAAAAAAATTATTAATGGATTTTTTGGCAGAAAAATTAAAGAGCTTAATTTTAACAATAGAGTTGATAATTTTGCCTAAGAAAATGGCATTTCATGGAAAGATCTCTCTCTTTGGTGACAGCACATAACAGCTGCTCTTATTCTCTTGGCACTCTCTTTGATTTCTTGGACTTGTGAAGATAATTTGCATCAAATTTATTTATTATTATCATTATTGGTATTATTATTCCCATCAAATCAAAGTTGAAATCTTGCAATTGACCTTAGGAATAAATTCTGTTTTCATCAACCCATTTGCCCCACAGTGATGATACTTTCTACCAACTAATCATAAAACCCATAAGCAATCACCAGGATTTCACAGGCTAATTTACCAACTAATCAAGATAATGCCTATTCACCAAATCTTGAGATTGAATGTCCAATCCATCACAGTAGATTTAAAAGATAGTCATTTTTTTTTATTTTTTAAATTTTTTTTGTGCAATCTGTTTGAATTTTTCATCTATGCTAATGGAATTGTCCTCGTTGCAATAAGCAATACACACACAAAAGATGAACTTCAAATGGCAGCAAATGGGGAATCTTAAAATTGGAAAGGAAACACAGGGAATGGAAGAAAATTGTAGATAAGGCATTACAAGTTTTCAGAATTTTCTACTAACAAATTGAACTGCAAAAAGAATACCCATCAAAGAAAAAGGGGAAAAAAAGGAAAAGAATGCAGGAAAAAAAAAATAGAGAGACAGACACATACCCTTAATTTCTAATAACCTTAAGAACCTACCCATGACTAAAAGCCTAAAACTTTACTATCATTGAACCTTCCATTTGGCTCTAACTCTTTTTTCTCAGTTCCTTTACTAGCTAAAATATTGTCATCTATGCTCCTATTTCCACCCATTCCATCCCTGTACAAAAAAAACAATTAACAAAGAAGCGAAACAACAGTAAGCAAATGGCGTAAAATAGCGAAACTAAAGAAGCAGAACTTGGAGAGAATCCGACTGGAATCACATGTAATCCATTGCAAGGTTGCTGCTATTGTTCGGAATCAACTCCGGCGAGTTGCTCATCATCGCAGCATTTCCAGCAATAGGGAGTTTGTCGATGCCTTTGCCTCTCATCTCCAGGACTTTCTTATGGGAATTGGAGTGCAAAGATGGAACGAAGGTTGGACTCGCTGCAGGTCGATATTCAGGGAAAAGTCTGCCTGACTTGTAGCGAACACCACAAGCATTACAAAGAGTTTTAGGCCCCATTGGTCCTGCCCTCCATTGTGGTGTTTTAGTTATCTCACAATGCATGCATTTCCTAACTGCTGCTTGTGGTGTTGAATTTTCGTTCATCTCCGCAGGGCCTAATGGAACTGTGATCTTGATTTTCTTCTTCTTCTTATGTTCTAAGGGAACTTGCCTTGGTAATTTGATCAAAAGTCGCGACTCAGCATAATTTTCAGAATCCGAGGGGACCTTAAGTGTGGCAAAGGGCTGCTGGGACTCGGTGACAGAGGAGCTGGGGGAGATGAGTTGCATAGTCGGGCGGGGAGTGAAGGTAGCAGGACGAGGACGTTTGCTACGAGCACGTCCACGCCTGCAAGAGGCAATGATTTCAGGGCTGCGTGGCGCAATCTTCTCGCCTGAGCAGGAGCTGCTGCTTTCTAGGACAGAAACTGGGCTGGAGGTCTGGAATTGGTGGTGAGATGAGTTCTTATTCGCCGAAGAGGACTCTTCCTTATTCATTGTGAGGCTTCCTCCAGAGAAGGAATCCTCAACAAAATTTGATAACCATTCCAGCTGAACTATATCTTCATACTGCAAAAAAAAACAAATTCAAATTAGAGATTTGCCATTTCCCAAAACAAAATTAAACCAATTAACTTCCACTGCATTCGAATTCAAAACCTCTCAGCCCAATGAAAGCCCACATAATATAAAATTTTTAATTTTTAATCATAATTATATTTTCTTAATTCATGAATTTCTTTTTTTTTTTGGGACAAAGAATATTAATATTATTATATTTATAGTAACAACTTGCACATGGGAATAATTCACTTTTAAGAGATCACATGACAGGCCACGCGACTTCCATAACTGAACCAATAATTTAAAGAAAGGCCAATCCACCATATCGCCGACAAAATATTTCAAATGACCAAAAAGCCCCCAAAATAATCTACGAATTGACTAAAATACCCTTTAATCATGAACATGGTAAAAATATTTTTGTTTTTATTTTTACCTTAATTACGCAGACTGCTAGCCTGACAACTGGCAACGCAATCAATTGTAAAACAAAAATACAAAAACATAGATCACATCAACACTCATACGTCATCACATTGAAATCCAACGGCTCACATTAAACCAAACCACCAGAAATAATGAAAATTTTTAAAACTCACCGGAACGGACAACTCCGCCGAGAGATCAGAGGCGCTATTGTTAGAGAACACCGAGTCGGAACACGGAATTGAGTCTGACTGAGTCGACCAAATGCTGGGGAACGAGTTGGCGTTCGCGTTGTTATTTTTAGTGGTGGTGGTGCAGTCGGGACCAGAGAGACAAGCCTCGATATCGTCGGTGGGGAAGTCGAGGAGGTCGTCGATGTGGTCGAAGAAGCTGCCGCAGTCTATTTCATCCATGAAATTTGCTGGTCCAATCATGGTTCTTTTTTCAGACTGCAATTTCTTTATTTTCCTGGAAAATTTTGGAGATAAATGAGTGTACTTAAAAGGGGTTTTCGCAATTCTGTGGGTAAATTTTGTTTGGTTACTGGGAAACTGTGTCAATCCAGAGTGTGAACCGTGTGGCAAATGCTAGTTTTTTTTTTTTTAAATTAAAAAATAAAGAAAATCCCATTTCAAAAACAGCGGTTAGAATCAGAATTCTGAAAATGAAGGAAATTCGATTCTGTAATTCCCAGAAGTTCTCAGAAACGGATTCTGTAGCTCAAGCCAGCTGGCCATTAAAGTAATCGTTAAGGGTCAAAAAGGGCAAGAACCAAGAAATGAATCATTATCTACTTTACCTTTTATAAAGATTAAAGTTCAAGATTGTTTTCTTTTTCATTTTTTCTTTTCTTTCCTTTTCTCTTCCCAAGAAAATGCAAAAAATTGAACAAGGAATTTGATGGGGGGAAAATATCAAAAGCTGGTTCAGGATTGACCTCTGAAGAATGGAGGAAGAGAAATTTGAGGGAATTTAGAACAATACCTTTTATTAATTTCCCAAGAAATGAAGAGGAAAATCCTCTGTTTTCCAAAGAAAATTATCTCCAAATTCCTGCAAGTCATAAATCAAATGCAATTATGAGAAATTGCTGCAAACAAAATCTTCCAAATGTGTAAAATTATGCAATGTAATGAACCTGCTCCCAATTAGCCAAAAAAAAAACAAAACACACACATACACACACATTTCCCTCTTTAAAATTCTGTTTGCTTGCTACCCCACAAACATTTTCATACTTCAGTTTCAAAAATGGATATGGGTGTAAATTGGGCGTTCCCTTTTCCCAAGGTTTCTCAGGAAACAAACAGAAAAACCTCTAAAACCTTATTAGTGGTGACACAATGCATGCCAATACTAGACAAATAAGAAACCCAGAAATTTAAAACAGAACTCAAACATTTGCAAGAACAAAGCCTGAGCTCAAAACTCTCAAACCCTCAAAATGCTGAACATTAATCAGAAAACAAAACCCCAAAATTCCTCCAACATAAAACCCACCACACAAAACAAAACTCTAACAGATTGCCATACAAAAATCATATACCTCACAAAGAAGCAGCAGCAGCAGAAGAAGAAGAAGAAAGAAAGAAAGAAAGAGTAGAAGGGAAGAGAGAGAGAGAGAGAGAGAGAAAGGGGGTTTTGAAAAATGAATAGAGAGAGAGAGAGAGAGGAGTCTAAAGTAGAGGTAGAGGGTGAGGGGGAGGGTGAGGGAGGGGTATATTATGGTAGGTGAGAGTAGCCCTTCATTGCTAGCTGTCTTTTACACTAACACTGTCTTGATGTTGAAGTCTTTTCTTCTTCTTCTTCTCTACAGGGGACCCATTTCTTCTTCCTCCTCCTCCCACCGCTCTCTTATTATTAATTAATTTTTTATTTTAATTTCTGGGTTTTTATTTAATTTTTGATGATGTTTAAATGTTGGAGGACCGACACAGAAAACAGAACTGAAACTCTGTTGATGTTGCTATATATTCTCACACCTGGATAAATTTGTCAGCTTTTAAGTTTTAACCTCTGCTTTTGTGTTTACCTCTGTTAAAAATTTTCCAGAAACTCAGAATTTTTTTGGGCTTTTGTAAGTAAATTGAAATCAGTCTATTGATGTTTGATTTAGTACAAAATCCAGTCTGATGTTGTTGCTAAAACTTGCAAATGTTGTCTTTCTTCAAGTTATTTACTGCTGAGATTCAATTTTTTTTACTAGATATTTTTTATTTCTTGCAATTGTTTAGTTTTTATATATATTTAAAAATTTTATTATTTAATTTTTTGTCATGAAAAAATTATTAATTAATTTTTATTTTTTTATTAAAAAATATATTAAAATATTTATAAATTTTTTAAAAATTTAATTAATTAATTATTTTATCAATTTTATTCATGGCATGTTTTACTGTTTATTTCTTTTTATATAGCATAAAAAATTTATTAATTAATTTTTAATTTTTATAAAAATATTAATTAATTAATTAATTATTTTGTATCAAAAATATTTTAAATTTTTATATAATCTTTAATGTTAAAATAAACGCATGAGCTAATTATTAAATTTTTTCTTAAAATTGATAAATTAATTAATTAATTAATTTTTATATACTATATGTATTAAATATTTTTGTCCTTTTTATAATTCAGTCCGGTGGATTTGAATATCTGTAAATATTAAAATAACTCAATAAATTAAGAATTATATTTTGAGTTTTAATATAATTTAAATTTAAAAAATATTTTTATAAAGTATCAAATAATTAATATAAAATTAACAAAAAATCAATTAATTGAATTATAGAAAATTATAGAAAATTAGATTTCATGATGAGCATTATTATATTCAACAGTAAAAATATTATTACAATAATAATAATAAATCAAGTGTAAGTCCAAGGATAATTAAAAATAGTGAAATTTTTATAATTAAAAAAATTATTTATATTTATATAATCCATTAATTATATTCAATTTTAATTATTTATATAAAAAAATGAAAATCAAATAAGTCAAATTTAGGAGAAATAACACGGAGTTCAGTTGAATATAATCTAAACGGCCGTCAAGTGCTCCGCTGATGCGCAGCCTTTGCCGCCAGTCATGCCCTTAATATTATTTTCACTCTTTCTTCGCAATAATCAAAATTAGGTATACAATTTTGTCTTTTTATTATTATTATTATTATCAGCATTTAGAAAAAAAATTAATCCCTTTAACTCCCGTTAATCTCGCAAAAAAAATATTTTTTTTAAAAAATTATTATTCAAAATATTAATAAAAACTTTATTTTAATGAAAAAAATAAATTACATATATAAATTTTATTTATTTTTTTATGATTTTTATCACGAGGATTTTAACTTTGACTATTATTTTATTTTTGATTTTCATGATTTACTTATTTTATATTTTTATTTTCAATGGTTGGAGGCAATATAAAAATGAATATAATATTTATAATGAAATTAATATTTATTTGTATTAAGAAAAATTGACTAAATTTGATTGTTATGAATAAAAAATAATAATAAAAGCGTGTGTATTTGACTAAAATTTGTCTGAATAGTGTGTGGTGTAAAGTCATATGTACTGGAAAAAACAAAAGCGTGGTATCTGCCAATGAACTGGAAAACGTTTCCTACACATACTAGGTTTTTCTTTTTTGGCTTTTTACTGAATTTTCTTCTATTTGATCAAATGAATGAAAAAAATTAATTATTTCAAAATTTAATTTAAAAAAATATTTGTTTATTTTAATAAAAAATTATTATAAAAATTAATTAATTTAATTTTTTAAAATTTTAAATTAAGGTAATATAGTCCATTTGAATATTGTCACGAGAGTTATTAGCCGTTTTAATAGTAGATGGTTGTTCAGACAGTAATTAATAAAATGTTATAAAAGTAATTTTTTATAATTTATTTTCTTTAAATTAAAATATTAAATATTATTTTTTAAAATTATTATTGAATAAAATTTTAAAATAAATTAAACTCTATTTATATTTTTAAGAACAATGACATCTCATTATAGTGTATAATTTTCTTAAAAAGAATTTTTATTTTTTATGTTGATATTTTTATTTATTAATTTTCTTAAATATTTTAAAAATAAAAAGTATAAAAATATTTTTTTTGGAATAATATTAGAATATCCCTTAATAAGTGCACCGACACTTTTTGGTGAAATAATTTTTTTTTTTGAAAAAAATTATTGTGGGTTAGAACTAAACGAAGCCTTTACAACCAAAATAAAATTATTAAGCGATGATCTAAAATTATTTAAAATCATTTTTTTTCTTTTTTTTATACGTTAAGTTTCCATCGGTTCACATAAAATAATTTATACTTTAAAATATATAAAAAAAAAATATTTTTGACGAATAATATTTTTATAAAAAATATTTTGCAATATTATAACTTATTTTCTTATCTAGTTTTAATATTTTGCAATATTAAAGAAAATTTTAATTTTAAGACATTTAAGTATTAATTAAGAGTTTTTAATAAATATAATTTTAAATTAATTTATACATTTAACATTAAATAATTTTTAATAATAAAAAATAATGGTTGCTTAAGAGTTTTTAAGACTTATATTAATTATCAACCATCATTAAATTATTAATTTATATAATCAATAATTTTATAATTTTATGATTTAATATTATGGATACAATATATTTTTTTAAATATAGACTCTTGGAAATTGGGATTTTTAAAATTTTTTAACATATTGATTATCAATAAAAGGATTATAACTACTAAATCATAAAAAAACTTTCTAATCCATCAAAAATCAATAATTATTTTGAAAATTTAAGGAAAATAAATTAATACTATTAAAAACTCTTTAATTCTTATAGTTAATAAAATTAATTATGTAAAATTCATCTATTTTGATAAATAGATTAGTTAATATTTTTTTAAAATAATTAACTATATATCCTCTATATTTATATAAAAAATTATTATTTAATCTTTATAATAAAAAAATTCATTAATTAATTACTTAGTTTTGAAAAATATATTAAAATTTTATTTCATATTTTAAAAAGTCTACTTATTAGCACTTTTATTAATTTTAACAGTTAAATATTTTATTATTTAATCTTTATAATTTTAAAAAATTTATTAGTTAATTTTTTAAAATTTTAAAAAGTCTACTAATTAATCTATTCGTATCAGATGTTTAAAATTTTTAAAAAATCTATTAATTAATTTTTTCGTATCAGATATATTTTAAATTTTTATAATATTGAATAGTTAAAATTAACAGAAAGATTGACCGGCAGATTTTATAAAACATCAATGACATTTTAATATATTTTTAAAATAAAAAATTAATTAATAAATTTTTTTATACTATAAAAACTATATATTAATTTTTCCTTATATAAATTATTGATAATGTGTAAAATAATTAATATACCTTTATCCTTAATTAATTTCTGCAATTTTAAAATACAACCATTCAATTTTTGTAATTAATCATTAATTTTAAAATCACACCTATTTAATTTCCACCCTCCAAGAGTGAACTAAATAATCAACAGTTTGAAAACATAGAAATTAACTAATATATTTTTAAAAATTAAAAAAATTAAATAATTAATTATTCTAAATCATAAAAATAAATAAATAATTTGCCCATTGAGCTCATAAAAATGATGGCCTCACTCTCACTCTCACTCCCCAAAATCTCCATTCACTCACTTTTTCACAAACTTGAGATGTACTCTTTGTTGGCTGCCTCAATCCCTTCTAAAATACTCTCAATTTTTAAAAGTGTTCAAAATGGAAAAAGAAAATTGTGTTTCTATGCACTTTTCTTTTCTAACTAGACTTGGGTTGCACTCTTTGAATCACTTCCTTCAAAAATACTTCTCAACCTTGGAAAATAAAATTAATAATTTTATATTTTTAAAAATTATAAAATAAATATAACATTACCGATCAGATTAATTTTACTCACAACTTAATCTGATAGTAAGTGTATATGAGATATGTTTAATACAAAAAATTTAAATTTCAGTATCAATCAAATAAAATAAAAATACAAATAAATAAGGTGAGCTTTTGTAGGTGAGTTTTAACTTGTAAGTGGTAGTGATTAATACTTCTTTTTGCATATATTTGATTGATACATAAAAATTTATATGATTGGCAATTTATTTCTTCCCTTTAAAGAGAAGTGGGGAAGAGGTGTTATGTCCATCCCATAAAATAAATAAATAAAAAATAAAAATAAAAATAAACATAAAATACCCTATTGGAAAAATTCAATTAATATGTATATATTAAAGTAAAAAATACAATTTAAAGTTTAGTTATAATTAAAAATTAAGTTAAAAGTTAGCTAAAAATAATTGAATAGTCATTGTAATTATGCCATAGGCATGGACTCAACATATTTGACTATGAAGCATTTAGCTATAAAAAATATTATATAAAATAAATTAATAATATAGTTAGTCTTTGATTTGTTAAGTAAATTTGTTATATATAGTTGGTAATTCATTGTCATTAATTAATTTTATTTTTATTTTTTAATTTTTTTTCCATCTCAGTGTCTAGAAGTTGGTTGTCACGTACACATGGGGTTTGATGGACGACACGACATTGCAACCTTCCTAAAATTTTATGACAATTTTACCCTTAGTTATAAGAGGAGAGGGTTTGGTCACAATTTATAAGGGCATTATGGTAAAAAGAAAGGTGAGTCGGTGATGTGGCAGTACCCGGCGAAATAAGCGGAGAGAGGGTGGCACTCGCACATGCAACGTGCGTGCATGCAAGTGCGAGCCCATGTTCATGTGGGACCCTTCTCTCATTTCGCTTGCACGTTCAAAAGTCCATCATCTCTCTGACCCTCATAACTCAGCCGGATCTAACGTGTCGGAGTGCTTTTAGATTCTATGTCTTACCGTGTTACCGTGGAGTCCTCACACACTGAATAATTATCTCCTGCCATTTTAATTTCGGTAAATTGAAGGTTTTTTCACTAATTTTTCTTATTTTTTTATAATTAATTATTTGATATATAACTAAAAATCCTTAAACATAATTTTTTTTAATTTTTGATTACGTAAATTATAAAGAAAATAGACGATTAAAGATAAAATGCAGAAAATAAATTATTGTTAATTAATAGCAACTTGGGAATTATATATTAATTTTTTATATACTTAAATTAAGTAGCATGTGACAAAGGATGCTGAGCGTCACGTGACAGTGTATAGGGATTTGTGCCGCTGTAAGAGTTGTAAATTGGTTTACTTTTGTTGGATTTGGACATATAATTGGGTGCCATGTTGTCAAGATTGACTTTAATTAGACGAAAATGTCCCTGGAGGAATTGTTTATATTTTGGGTATTTGGTTCCAGATGATGAAATCAAACGTTGGAGGAATTTCGAGAGGGGTTAGATCATGTGGAGAGAGTGGGGCCTAGTGATGCACAGCCGTACAAGACAGAGTCAGCGACAAATGAGATCTCAGAGGGTGGGGATGGGCCCCCATCGAGACTGTGGACTGTGGAGTATGCCTAATGCTTTGTTTGGGGAAAAACAAATTGTAGAGAGAGGAAAGAAAATAAGAGAAACGAAAGTGAAGAGAAAAAATCGTGAATTATTTAAAAATTAAATATCAAGTTAATTAGCGATCGCAATACTAAAAATCTCATGAATAAAAAATAAATTATTTCTCTTTATTTTTTTTTATTTTTGTCCATTTCAAATATGGTGTAAGCAAATAAGAAAAGAAATAAAATAAAATAATTTGGGGGGATAATTCATAGAATCATAGCTGTTATCCAAACCTTTCCGTGTTGCCATTTTAAAAAAGAGAAAAACAGCTGTTGTCTAAAGCTTTTCAACAGGAAAATAAGGAACAACATTAGCAAAAAGAAAAAGGAAATTAAGGAACAAAGGGCAGTGGCCTCTGTTTCTCTCTTTTTTTTTTTTTTTTTGTTAAATTAAATATATAAATAAATAAATCCGGCGGTGGCCACAACCGTGTGATCGTCACTAGCGGCCTTTTTCAGACTATACGTGTGTTTCTACGCAAGTGTAGATGTACGGTTAGAAACGGATGCGTGTTCTTCAAAAAGTGTATTTTTTTTTAACATAATTCTTTCACACAATATATTATATAATAACTTTGTAATATCTAAATTAATTTAGATAATGAAAATATTATATAATTTTATTCTACAATAAATAAATAATTTATTAAAAATAAAATAATTTCATTAGTGAATGGTCATCAATTAATTTAAACATGAAAAATATAAAAGAGAAAAAGAAAATTGATAGACAATTTAACAACTGGAAATCTGCTGTAACATACTACAATGACATTTTTTCCTTAAAAAATTTAATAATTTTATTAAAATAAACAAAAATTTAAATTTAGTCCCCATAAATAAAAATTATAAGATTTTAGCAACGCTGGTTTGTACTTTGCAAGTTGACGTCCAGTTTTGATCAAGTACTCCTGAGCCTACGGAATAGAAAGCAACAGTAGGCCCACATCCACCACCAATCACGATCATTTAATCAAATCAACCCCACCATATTACATTATTCTATGATGCAACCAAAGTTATCCTTCTCAGACCAAGGGCTGACGCTCTCTAATCCCCAAGCAACCATTTGAATTAAAACTCTTAACTCATCTCATCTGATTACCGGTTATGAATCTACCGTGTCGGTGTCGGCAGTTACCCCCACCGACAATACACCGCTGCAGCAGGCTACATCACCTGAAATCATTTAAGGGGGTTTGTGCCTTGTGTTTTTTCGGGAACCAGACCTAGATAATATAATTGGATAATTTTCACCGGTAATACTTCAATTTCGGGACGTAACATGCTGATACACAATAATTAATTTATAATAAAAAATATTCAAAATTTCATTTTGATAACTTTAAACTATTTTTTTTTATCAGGAAGTAATATTTGTATTGTAAGATTATAAATACAATAAATTAATAAAAAAATAATTGCATCTCTTAGCACTATAAAATTATTAGTTTAGTTTTACACGAAGAATAGACAGTATATTATTTATTTTTGGTATAAATTTTTGAGACATAATAATCACGTTTTAAGTTTGGCCAATCATTTATTTTTTTGTCACTTCTCGATCAAAGACATAGAAAAATATTTAGTCCCTTTACTTATATTAAAATTAAAAATATTTTGTTTGATCTCTTCAAGTTATGCCAAAATTAAAAATATTTTATTTGATGCACTCTTCATAATGGTTTACTAGTATTAACTAAATAACATGGTCAAGAAAGTTTGTTCACCAGATTTTCAGTGTTCTATTTGTCAGTTTGAATTGAGACTTTGAAGCATATTTTTTTTAATTGTTTTTATGCTCTGCTTAATATGGTTTTTTAGTCATTGCGTTTATAAATCTATTTCTACTATTTTTTATAAAATTCTCTTATGGTGGGAGGCTTTGTTGACACAGTCCGAGATAGAAACAGAGAATTCTTGGTTGTTGCCTCCACATATATGAAAAAAATGAAATCCGTGATAAAAAATATTTTTTTCTCAATATTTATTTTCTTTTCTATTTAGGTAATTTTGAGTGTAATTCCTTTCATATTAATTTAATATCGATGACTAATGGTCTTGAACTACTAGCCACATAATAATCCATATTAAAGAGGCTCGGACCAATATAATATAAGCCCGTAACGTGTCACATAAGACGGAATTTGAACCAGCCAAAATCTAGTTCTGTGGACAGGATAGAGCTCGAAGAAATTTAGGGATAGTTAGACCCGACCAATTATCAATATCCATACGGAAGCAAAACTCGTAATAATAAGAATCGTGTCTTAAAAGGACAAAAATAAATTAAATAGCCGTCTGATGAGAATTAGAACCTCATATTCATGAATAGGCTATCTGTGTGAAGGTAGTAGTCGGGTCAAGATGTAGGACGGTGGAGGCAACGCTCGAAAAAGACAAAAGGAAATAAAAATAAAAGGGAGAGAATAATCAAATTAAGACCAAGCTTACCAAAACACAGATAATCCTAGACTCATCTCGGATATTGGAACATCAATTGACGTGGTCTGTAGAAATGAAGGGATCTTAATATCACTGGAGTTCTCATTCAATCACTGAGATCCACATGGCCAATCATAGAGAAAACCATATAGGCTCACATAAAACGACCTGAGCCCAACCCTAGAAAGTCCATTGTTCTCATTCTCTAGTCCACCAACCCTATCACTTGCATTACCAAACCACTCACCAAGCTCAACCATAGCCACGCCTCATACCCTACTATCTGTTCAAGAGCTTCAAAATATGGCCAATTGGTTAAGTCAAATTTTACAGCAAAGAGACCCCCCCAAGTAGGCTGAGTGAGATGGAAGGGCCTAACAATAGTGAACCCCAATCTACCTTAAACTGGCAGAATCCAAAACAAAGCAATAAGAGGATAGAAGAGGAGGATGAAGAGACAAGAGGAAGAAAGGAACTAGTGGCACAGTCTCGAAGTAGAATAATAAGGGATCTCATAGAAAATGATGTGAAACGAAGTTTTTCATCCGAGCTTGAAGAAGAGTCGAAAGGTGAGGAATCGGGAGGGAGCCACTGCCGCAAGGAGAAGAGGCCTAGAAATGATTCAGGGGTTTACCAAAAGTAAGAGAAGTTAAAGGAGCAATTATTAGTGGAGCTTGGAGCCAGGGATAATGTCAGTCCGATGTTTCAACTTCATCATCCTTCACCAAGAGGATCCAACTTGAGACTATACTAAAGAAGTTTATGATGCCATGTTGGCTGTATACGATGGAGTAGAAAATCCACGGAATCATGTGTTGAATTACAAGACCTTTATGGAGTTGCAAACACACTTTGATGCTTTGTTGTGCAAAGTCTTCCCCATGATCTTGACAGGACTAGCTCAGGCATGGTTCAATAGCTAGAAATGGGAAGCGTGAGGAACTTTGTCAATCTAGCTAACCTATTTATTGGTAGGTTTATTTTCGGAGTCCCGACTAGAAGAAAGACGAGTTATTTAGGGACAGTCAAACAAAGGCAGAATGAGTCCTTGAGGGAGTACATGGCCAGGTTCAACTTGAAATCCTTATAGATACCCGAGCTAAACGAAGTGAGAGCAGTAGAGGCCATACAGAGAGGAATGACCTCTCTAGAGTACTTTAAGTCCTTGTGTAGAAAGCCACTAAACACCTTATCAGAACTGACAACGAGGGCTGAAAAGTATATAGGGCAAGACGATGCCCTAGCCACCAGTCGATTTAAAGAGGGTAGAGGCATCGATGATAGAAGAAAGGATATCTCGGAAAGGACAGGGGTTTAAAAGCGTTGCACAAGCATAAATGGGAGAAAAAAAGACCAATGACTATATCAAGCTTGAGTGCTAGCGGAGGTTACACCGGTAAATGTATGATGAGTTGAAGTACTCATGGCTGTACGAGATAAAGACTACATACATTGGCCTAAACCCCTGAAAGCCAACCAGAAATGGAGGGACCAAGAAAAGTATTGCTAGTTTCACAAGGGCATGATACAACCAACTATTACCAATTGATACATGAGATTAAAAGATTGATCAAGAGAGGTCATCTTCAAAACTTTGTAAAAAGAGGGCGGAATAGAGGTTGCAGCCAAGAGGGACTAGATAAGGAGGCAAATTAAAGCGCCTATGAATGCCAGTTCCAATAGCATAATTAATATAATAGTGGGAGGAACCGATGGCAGGATGAGCCGAAGAGAAAAGAAGAGGGGGAGGAATGGAATGAAAGCGGCATGGAAGTTATGCAGATCATGGAACACACTCCAATGACCATTTCTTTCTCCCTAGAGGATGCACAAGGAATACAAATGCCACATGGCGACACTCTGGTTATTGAAGCAATAATCCACAATTTTTGAGTTTGAAAGGTGCTAGTGGATGATGGCAGTAAAGTGAATTTTGTTTCGTATCGGGTCTTCTAGCAGATAAAAATATTTGAGAAACAGTTGGTGAAAGATCAAGCCCCAGTCAAGGGAATAAGAGGTATCCCTGTGGCAGTGGAAGGAAAAGTGAAGGTAGCTCTCACCTTGGGAGAACCTCCTCTATCTCAGACACATTACTCTGTATTTGTAATATCCGGCTAGACTCCAACATCGTAATTCCTTCTTTCCGGCAGAATCTCGGATGTCAGAACTCTCTAGAAGGGTAAAATAGGTTTTTCTAAAATATTTTCATGTGTTTTAAGGTTTTAAGTAAGAAAGAAATTGAGTTTTTGAAAGAAAAGCACCAAGGAAGGAAAATCAGGTTCGGCCCCCGACCTCATGTTCGGCCGCCGAACATGGTGCAGTTTAGGGAGCACCTTTGGCCCCCAAAGGTGGTCTGGCCAGCCGCCTATAAAAGGCCCCATGTCCGAAAATGGGCGAGTTTTCTTCTCCATTTTCGGGCAAAGGAGAGTCCATGCCCGTCCATGGTTAGTTTTGATGTTTTCCTTCAAACCTCTTCAAGTTTTGATAAGTTTTCATCTTGGTTTTGAAGATTTTGAGCAAAAAATAAAGTTTTAAAGCTTGGAGACCCCGGAGCTCGATTTCTCCCTATTTCCGAGTTTGGATTGCCTCCCCTCTCGATCTTCAAGAGGTAAGTGGAGATCCTACCCTTCTTTTATGTTTTTAGTAACTTTTGAGGGGTTTGAAGGGTAGTGGATGCATGATTAGAGTAGTTGTAAATGTTAGGGTTTATGTGAGTTAAATGATGAAATGTATGTTTAATGTATGCTAAATGTTGATGTTGTTGGGGTATAGGCTAGTTTTAAGCCCCTATATGCTTAAAAATGTGTGTATGCATGCTTGGGAGTGTTGTGTATGAGTTTGGAGAGTTTGGGAGGAAAATGTGTGTGAGAGGCTTGAGTTCTACCATTCTGGAAGAACTCAAGTTCGGCTGTCGAAGCCATGTTCGGCCGCCGAACCTGCCTGGGGAGGCAGTTTGGCTGCCGAACCCTACTCCCGAAAGTTTGGACTTTCGGCTCTGGAGTGGAGTTTCGGCCGCTGAACCTGCCCCCGAAGGTTGGTGAGTTTCGGCTCTGGAACCACTTTCGGCTGCCGAACCTGCCGCTGAAAGTGGCTGAGTTTCGACTCTGGAGGGACTTTCGGTCGTCGAACCTGCTGCCGAAAGTGCCATATTCAGCCTTCCTTTGCATGTTTTCTATGAATATTTTATGATGTTTTAGGTGGTTTTTGGGGAGATGTTTAGAGTCATGTTAGTGTATTTTTGGTCCCTCATTTGAGTCCACCTGTATAGGATCGGATCAAAGGAACCGAGGACCCCAGCAGTGAGATAGCTGCTTCAGAGTCTGTTCAGAGTCAGCCTAAGGTGAGTAGAATGGATCTTTCTGTTTCAAAGTAAATAAATTTTTGAGCATGTTCATGCATCATGAATACCATGATATATGCTAAGTTGGTTGCATTAGAATTCACGAATATGTTGCATTGGATACTATGATGTTGATGTGGATGGATGTTGGATGACCCATTAGCCCTTGATATGATATGATGACGATGATACGGTATGGAAGTCCAGTGAGGCCTATTCTACGCCCCTGGCATAATGTAAGAGAAAGTCCAGAAGACCCATTCTACGTCCTGACACATTGGAATGTTATGATATGTTATGTTTAAGGGAAAGACCAGAGACCCATTCTACGTCCTGGCACTGTTGGATTATGTAGAGGGCTATTGGTGACAAGTCCATCCTTGATGTGATTTGTCTGTGATGTGATGCATTTCATGAAAGCATAGATTTTAAAATATTGTTTTACTATTCTGCTCACTGGGCTCTAGTAGCTCACCCCTTTCCCTTAACCCCTAGGTTTGCAGGTTCGGGATAGATCAGGAAGTCAGCAAGAGTAAAAGAGTTATGTATGTAATAGTTAGTTGTGGACATGAAAGAAAACGTATTGTAAAGTATTGTGTAATGTTATGTATTGTACAAAAATGTAATGAGGTTTAGTATTGTGCTTGGCCCTAATGTAATGTTAATCCCTTTTTGTACATGATCATTATGAAATATTTTAATGTTATGAAATGTTAAACCAAGCTTGATGTATGATATGATGCCCCACTAGAGCATTTGATGAGGGCTCTAGTGTGGGGTTTTATGTTTATAGTTATGGTGCATGCACAGGTCAAGTTTGGTAGATGGAAAGTTTAAAATTTTTTATGTATATGTATGATCATGTATGAGATTTATCAGGTATGACAGGTTGTATGTTAGGCTTGCTACGGGTCCCGGCGACCTTAAGTCGATCTGGATCCTAGCGCCGGTAGCGGTCTAATTTCGGGTTGTTACAGTATTCTTGGTAGTAAATTGCCACTAAGTTACAGTGCTATCTTGGGAAGGCTGATATTGTATGACTTCGAGGCCGTGACAAGCATTAGATACCTGACCATGAAATTCCCAACTAGCTATAAAATCGGCATTGTTTGAGAGCGCCAAAGGAAGTCAGAGTTGTCTATTAGGCCACAGTGGAAAAGTGATTACCAAGGAAGAAAGAGATTAACCCTTAGGTTATAGAGGTCCAAGATGAAGGAAAGGAGGGCAAAACTGAACCCATAAATGAGCTAGAAGCTTTCCCATTGTCGGAGCAGGAGAACGACAAGGTTTTCGATATAAGCACTGGCGAAGGAAGAGAGGGCCATGGGCCCTCATGAAATATTGCAAATTTTTTAAAGGGTAATAGTGTAATTTCACACTAAACAATAATAAAATAAAACTCCTTCCAAATGTTTTTTCCATTAAATTTCCCCCTACAACTCCATTCATACCTTTTATCTCTTCTTCTTCCATTATTTTTCGATCTACAAAATTTTATTTTAATCATCTATCTTTATTTTTCAAGTTTTCTGTTTGGCATGTTTAATTAGGGCCAAAGTTATTTATGATTATTCATATAATTTTTTTTAAATTTTAAATAAATAAAAAATAATTAATAAGCGCTTGAAATTTTTAAAATTTTATTAATTCATCCCTATTTTAAAACTAATCAACTAAAAAACACTTTTGTATTTTATAAACTCAAATTTATTTCTTCTATTAAAAAATGCATTAACATAATTTGAATATTTATATTGTTTAGTCATAAATTTGTATGTATTATTTATTTTTTATAAATTTAAAATTTATACTATTTAGTATATCTAATCAAGATTATACTGATAAATTTTTACTATATTTCAACGCATTTATAAGAGAAATTATTCATTCATTTTATTTTTTTCATATACTATTTTTTATTATTAAGAAGTTATTATTTTTATTTATGTGATTGAAATTATATATTACACTATTTAAATTTAGAAAAATAAAATTTAAATTTTTAAAAAATTTTATAAATATTTAATAGTTAGAATATTTAATAAATTTTATGAACTATTTAAATTTAAGAATATAAATTGTAAATCTATAAAATATGAGTTTAGATAATGAGTTAGATTATTTAGACTTAAAAATATTTAAAATATAGATAAAAATTAATATTTCTATGGATTATAAATTAGATTATTAGAATTATAAAATAAAAAATTTTAAAGATTCTTTGCTGTAGATAAAATGATTCAATTTGTAAAATTTTTTATATAAATATTTTTTTTAATTGCTCCACTTGAATTTGGTTTTTTAACTTAAAAATTTTATTTTTATATGCATGTACATAATTTTTTTTTTTTTTTTAAAAAGTGAATAGAATTAGAGATTTGACAAAATAAAATTGGGCTCTTATGTAAGATTTTTGCATCCATCACTGAGTATAAGCTCAGGTTTAGAATAGATCTAAAAGGCAACAATGATGGCTTTAATCAGAAATCATGCGTAGTTTTGTTTGGAAGCCTTCAACATGCCAGGAATCAAGTATGAAGTAATGACTCACAAATTTAAACGTCTTCCTTAATGCAAAGCCAGTAATCAAAAGAAAAGAGTTTTCGACAGGGAGAAGTAAGAGGCCATGAAAAAGGAAGCAAAAAAGTTAAGGGAAGTAGGGTTCATTAGAGAAGTCATGTACCCACAGTACTAGTTAGGAAGGCCAATAGAAAATATAGAATATATATAGATTTCACAGGTCTAAACCAGTCCTAAAGATTGTTATCCACTTCCAAATATCAATAAATTGGCTGAATCCACGGTCGGCTTTGATTATTTATCGTCTTTGGATGCCATGTCTGGTTACCACCAAATTCCAACGGATAAAAATGACAAGGATAAAACTTCTTTCATTATAAAAATGGGGCGTATTGCTACAGACCCATGCCTTTCGGCCTAATAAATGCAAGACCCACGTACCAACGTCTAATAAATAAAATCTTTAAAAGTCAAATAGGGAAAAGTGTGGAGGTAAATGTTGATGATATGGTAGTCAAGAGCCGAACCTTCAAACAACACTTAGTCGACCTGGAGGAAGTGTTCTTGGTGTTACAACAATATCAGATGAGGTTGCACCCAACAAAATATGCGTTTTTCATTCGAGGAGGAAAGTTCTTAGGTTACATGGTTAACAGAAAGGGCATAGAGCGAAATCCAAAATAGGTAGAGATCATCTTGAACATGACTGAGCCAACTTGCATGAGGGATGTGCAAAGGCTCAAGGAATGAGTTGTGGTGCTCAACAAGCTCATGCCCAAGTTGGCAGAAAGGTGTTTACCTTTATTTAAAAAGTTAAGGAAAGTACCTAACTTCGAATGGTCAAAGGATTGCCAAGAAGCTTTTAAAGATCTCAAATAATACTTTAGCTCCTCACATGTGCTTAGCAGTCCTTTAGTCAAGGAGGAACTCTTGATTTATTTGGCTGTATCAGAGCAGGCAGTAAGTACTGTGTTGGTGAGAGAGGAAGGAGGGGTTCAGAAATCGATTTTCTATATTAGTAGAGTACTCAAAGGTGCTGATTTGCTTTGCTATTAGCAATAAGGAAGTTTAAGATGTATTTAGAGGACCATCAGAGGATAGTGATGACAAATCAACCTTTAAAGAAGATCTTACACAGATCAGAGACTTCAGGATAAATGCTAGTCTGGTCAATAGAAATAAGCATGTATTGTCTCATTTACTGATATTAAACACCAATCAAAGCACAAACTCTAGCAGACTTTGTAGCCGAGTGCTCATTCAGTACTATTGAAAAGGAATAGAACAAGGCATCTCCTCCGCTAGAGGAAGGAGAAATAGAGAGTTGGGCTAAGCCTAAATTTATGTGGAATCTATTTATGGATGGGGCATTTGGTTCACGGGGAGTGGCGCTGAAATCCTTTTGAAAGGACCTGATAGATTCAAGGTATGTTATGCCTTACGATTTGACTTTTCAGCATCCAACAATATGGCTGAATATGAATCCTAATGGAATGCAAATAGCCATGGAAGTGGAAGTGTCTGATCTCAGAATAAATAATGACTCGCAGTTAGTGGTGAACCAAATAAATGGTGTGTACCAGGCGAAAGATCTAATTATGCAGAAGTACCTGAACAGGGTACGAGCATTAGAAAAGGAATTGAACGAACAAGGGATAGTGATTCGGTATGAGCAGATACTTCGAGATGAAAATGAAGAAGTAGACTTGCTTAATAAACTATCGATGGAAGAACTGGAACAACTCCAAAATGAGGTGTATATACAGCAAATATGTATCCCAACCTTCAAAAAATCAGCTTCAATAATGCAGATAGATGAAGAACAAAGCTTGATAAGCCTATACATAGAATACCTCAAGGCAGGAAAGTTTCCAGAAGATAAAATGAAAGCTTGAAAGATCACGGCTAAGGCTGCTAATTATCATGTGGTAAAATGAACTTAATACCAAAGAGGGAAATCTATCCCGTGGTTAAGGTGAGAAGTTTAGGGCCAGAAGAGGCATCAATAATAATAAAAAAATACACCAGGGAATTTATGGGGCTCATGAAAGAGCTACTATGCTAACAAATAAATTTTTTTGACAAGGCTATTATTGGCCTATAGTGAAGAAGGAAGCAAGAGATTTTGTGAGAATGTATGATGTAATACCCGGCTAGATCCTGGCATCGAAATCCCGACTTTCCAGCGGAATTTCCATCGAAATTTGGAATTCAAAGATGCCGGAGCCTTCTAGAAGGGTAAAATGTGTTTTCTAAAATGTTTTCTAAAATGTTTTCACATGATTTTATGGTTTTAATGCAAAAGAAATTGAGTTTTGAAAAGAAAAGACCAAGGAGAGAAGAACTCAGGTTCGGCCGCCGAACATGGGGCTGTTTAGGAGGCACGTTAGGCTGCCAAAGGTGGTGGAGCTGTGGAGACAGCTTAGGCCGCCGAAGGTGGTTGACCGGCCACCTATAAAAGTCCCTCAGATCGAAAATGGGCGAGTTTTCTCCCCATTCTCGAGCTAGGGTGAGTTCATGTCCTCCTTTGGTTGATTTCATGTTCTTTCTTCAAATCCCTCAAGTTTTCATGAGTTTTATCTTTGCTTTGAAGAGTTTTGAGCTTAAAATCAAGTTTTGGGAGCTTGGAGACCCAAAGAGTTTGTTACCTCCCATCTCCAAGTTAGGGATCGCACCAACCCTCGATCTTCAAGAGGTAAGTGTGGATCTTTGCTTTCCTTTATGTTTTAATGAAGCTTTAAGGAGTTTTGATGCTTGTGTGAGGGTAGATGTGCATGTTAAGGTTTATGTGGGTTTTGTGCTCAATGTATGTTTATGTGATATTATGTTGAGAAGTTTAAGTTAGTTTATGCCCTATATGCATGAGGGAGTGTGTATGCATGTTTGGGAGAGAGCATGTGAGGTTTTGGGTTGTTTTGGAAGGTTTGGAAGCTGTTTGTGCATGAGGAGGCTGAGTTCTGCCTTTCTGGAAGAGCTCAGGTTCGGCTGCCGAAGGGACTTTCGGCCGCCGAACCTACCTGTGGAGGCAAGCTTTTGGCTGCCGAACCCTACCCCAGAAAGTTGGACTTTCGGTTCTGGAGGGGAGTTTTGGCCGTCGAAGGTGTCGCCGAACATGCATGAGTTTCGGATCTGGAAGGAACCTTCAGCCGCCGAACGTGCCGCCGAAGGTGCATGGCTTTCGGCTCTGGAGGGACTTTCGGCCGCCGAAAGTGCCCTGTCCAGCCTTCCTTTGCATGATTTCTATGATTGTTTTAAGATATTTTAGGGGGTTTTTGGGGAGTTGTTTAGAGTCTTGTTAGAGTGTGTTTGGTCCCTCATTTGAGTCCACCTGTGTAGGATCGGACCCGAGGAACCGAGGAGGCCAGCCGTGTTAGCTGTTGCAGAGTCAGTCCAGCGTCTGCCAAAGGTGAGTAGAACTAACTCTAATGTTTTAAGCATGTTCACGCATCATGAATACCATGTATATGTATTAGGCTGTTGCATTAGATTTCACGAAGATGTTGCATTGCATAATTTGCTGTTGATGTGGATGGACCAAGGTGACCCCAATAGCCCTAGATATGATATGTTAATGAAGTCCTGAGGAGCCCCACCGAGGGCCGGGCACTAATGAAGTTCTGAGGAGCCCCTTCGAGGGCCGGGCACTAATGAAGTCCTGAGGAGCCCCTTCGAGGGCCGGCCACCATGTTATGTTACAGAAGTCCTGAGGAGCTCCTTCGAGGGCCGGGCACAGACAGAGGGAGTTTTGGTGGTCATGTCCATCCGTGATGTGAAATGTTTGTGATGTGACGCATTCCATGATAGCATATGATTTATTAAACTGTTTTTCCCTGTTCTGCTCACTAGGCTTTTTAGCTCACCCCTCTCCCTAACCCCCAAGTTTGCAGGTCTGAGGAAGATTGGGAAGTCTCAAGGGTTAATGTCCTGTTTATGTAATAGATTAGCATGTTAGCGAGGACATGTATTGTAATGTAATGTAAATTGACATAATATATTGTAAGATAATGTAATCTAATGAAATGTAGCGTATGGTAGATTTACGTTTATGGATTAGTATTGTGCTTGGTCCTAAGGTCTGGTTAATCCCTTTTTTGTACATGAAGTATGTTATGTTTTAAATGATGTTGTATGAGAAACCAGGCTTGACATATGTAATGTGGACCACACTAGGGCATTTGATGAGGGCTCTGGTGTGGGTTATATGTTTAAGTATGTTGAATGTTCAGGTCAAGCTTGGTATAGTAAATGTTTTAAAGCTTTTATGTTTATGTTTGATCATGTATGGGATTATACCAGTTGTACAGGATGTATGTCAGGCTTGCTACTGGTCCCGGCGGCCTTAAGCCGATCTGGATCCTAGTGCCGGTAGCGGTCCGGTTTCCGGGTCGTTACAGTATGATATCTGTAAAAGATTTGCAAATGCAATCAACGTGCTGCCAACACTGTACTCAAAGAAAAATTTCAATCAAGGCAGGTGCTGATTTCTAAAATTGACCCCTGTCAATAAATAAGTCGAGTTGAGGAATATCACAAATAAAGAAAATCTCAA
The DNA here is from genome assembly GCF_001659605.2 of Manihot esculenta. Taxonomy (NCBI): domain Eukaryota; kingdom Viridiplantae; phylum Streptophyta; class Magnoliopsida; order Malpighiales; family Euphorbiaceae; genus Manihot; species Manihot esculenta. The sequence goes on from NC_035170.2 coordinate 5,126,823, forward strand.
ACTTAGCAAATATCAGCCTTTGATATCAAGCAAACAAAATAATTATTTAATTCACGGGGTCAATTTATACCCAATACAAAAATTAGTTCCATTAATAAATTAGATTCTTATTAGCAAATAAGCAGAGCTTGAGTACTTACTCAAAAAATTAACTTAAGTTAGTTGGTTGTAAAATATTAGTAGATAGTGGCTAAGTCGTGACCGAAGAGCAAATTAAAGTTTCCAAGTATAATAAAATAAAATGAAGCTCAGATAGTATCATAGATGATAAGATTACATTAATGGCCAAAAGAGGATTGAAATGTTATTTCATTGTTTAGCTACATCATTAGAGTTGACAACAAAAGCAACAGGAGAAGGGAGAGCAAAACTAATCAAATCATCATTACTGGGAGGGGTTAGTTGTTCGTTGAGTAGCGGGCAAGAAGCAAGGATCCTTCGGGAGGAGATTGTCATCCTCTCCATTATGGACCTCGTCACCATCGGAATTGAATTCAGGAGCTCGCAAGTCAGACAACAGAACGGATGGGCATCTCATGCAGCTTTAAAACCCTGATTATAGCCTATGGAGAACATCCGGAAGGCGTCCTCGTAAATATTTTTTCACAGCTCCTCTAAAATCTTGAACTTTTGCACTCGCTCCTTGTAGGTGTGGCTAACCCTATCTTTGGCAGCCTTAGCATCCCTCAGCAAAGAAGCATACCTACCTTCTAGAGTGGAGACTTCGTGGTGAAGTTATTGTTGTTGAAGTTGAGAATTCTCCACTGCGAGAGTTAGGCTTTTCACAATTGAGCGAGAGCTTTATCCCATTGGAGTTCTATTGCAGAAGCCCACTAGGATGATAAGATGACCTCCTCCCTTAACTCCTCAAGCTGCCTGGTGAGATCTGCAACTTATCCTTTAATGTTTATAATGTGCTCGTGAGACATTGTAGTAGCAACAAGTTCTCATCTTGTCGCACCTCCTCGATATGGTAATCCATAGAGCTTTGGATAGACCAATTTTGAGCATCGATCTCCATGAAAGTTCCTAAGGACTGTCAAAAGGAATAGCGATGTCAACAGACCATAAATCTAAAGTATCGAAACAAAAAGCGATCAACATATCATAAGGACGACTCTCTCAAATTATCCCTAAGAGTCTCTAAGGAGAGTGAACTACAAGCGGATTGCTGCTTGGTGGAGTAAACCAGATTGCAGACAACTTCAAGAAAGCGAGGATCAGAGAGGTTAGGCAACCCATCGAAGACTTTATTACATAACAGTTCTGTTATAGAGGCCATCACCAAAGCCGTTATCTGGGGCAAAGGACAGGTTCTCCATGACCTTTTTTCCTTTATCAGTAAAAGAGGGGAAGTCAGCTCCTGTAATACCCGGCTAGATCAGGCATCAGAATTCCTACCGTCCGGTGGAATTCGAGGATGTCAGAGGTTTCTAGAAGGGTAAAAGAAAGGTTTTCTAAAATGATTTCAAGTAATGTTAAAGGTTTAGAGGGGGTTAGGATTGAGTTTTGAAGAGAAAAGACCAAGGAGGCAAAATGCAGGTTCGGCCGCCGAAGGTAATGTTCGACCGCCGAAAGTGCTTGAGGTTTGGCTTCTGAAACTCCAAGTTCGGCCGCCGAACGTTGCATGGTTTTGCATGCGGTTAGGCTGCCGAAGCTGAGTCGGTTTGCCACCTATATAAACGCCTCCAGTCGGTGAAATGGATAAGTATAGCTTGTCTTTTCACTTCCAGAGGTTAAGAAAAGGTCCTCCATGAGTTCTCTTCATGTTTTTATCAAATCTTGCAAAGGTTTGATTGGTTTTAATGTTGTTTGAAGGTGTTAAGCTAAAAAGAGTAGTTTTGAGGTTTGGAGAGTTTGAAGGAGAGTTGCTCCATATCTCTTAGTTCAGATCGTTCATCTTCTTGATTAAGAGGTAAGTGAATATCCTGAATTTCTTGTGATGATTTATAGAGGTTTTGGGTAGAGTTGCATGAGTAGGTTTCAAAGTGTGTTTTTGATGGTTTATGGGTGCAAGCATGTATATAGATGTTCTATGTGTTGTTTGTTGGGGTTTTAGGTAGTTTTGGACCCCTTTGTGCATATACTAGAGTATATGTATGTTGAGGACTTGTGGTTTGGATGTGTTGGGTGTTGCAATGGATTGAGGAGCTTGGTTGCCATCGCGAATGAGTTCTGGATGAACTCAAGTTCGACAGCTGAAGGTACATTCGGCCGCCGAACCCCTTGAGGAGGTGGCATCGGCTGCCAAAGCTCACCCCCGAGCGTTTTGAGTTTCGGCTCTGGAAGGGGGATTTGGCCGCCGAAGGTGCCGCCGAAGGGTAGATACTTTCGTCTCTGGAGTGTCTTTCAGCCCCCGAACCTTGCCCCCGAAAGGGTTCGGCAGCCGAAAGGAGAAATTCGGCCGCCGAAGGTGCATGAGTTTCGGCTCTGGAGAGGACATTCGGCCGCCGAACCTGCCGCCGAAAGTGTTCTGTCCAGCCTTCTGCTGCATGCTTTATGTGATTGTTCTAAGAGCTTTTAGAGGGGTTTTGGGGAGTTGGTTACGAGTTGTTTATGAGTTGTTCAGACCTCATTCGAGTCCATTTGTGTAGGATTGGACCCGAGAGATTGAGGAGGTCGTCAGGGTTAGTAGAGGCAGTTCAGTACCTGCTAGAGGAGCAGAGGTGAGTAGAACTAAACTTAATGTTTTTACTCTGAGAAATGATATATATTTGTAGCATGTTTCATGCATCATGAGTTTCATGAATATGCAATAGGTTGATTGCATTAGTAGACACGAATATGCTGCATTGCATTAGTTATTGTTGATGGGGATTGGACCCAGGCGACTCCAATAGCCCATGATCTGTTATGGCTAGATAAGGCCTGTGGGAGCTCCATAGGAGGGGCCGGGTGCTAGTTCATGTAGTGACCTGGGAGTCCATAGGGGCCGGGCACCGACAGAGGGAGTTTTGGGGTCATGTCTAATCCGAGATGTGAAATGTTTGTGCTGTGACGCATTTCATGAGAGCATGTAATGAATGAACTATTTTCAGTGTTTCTACTCACTGGGCTTTAGTAGCTCATCCCTTTCCCTTAACCCCAGTTTTGCAGGGTCAGAGATAGCCGTGGGAAGACAGAGACAGCAGGATGTCAATTATGGTATTGCTTGTGTAATAGAGTAGTGGACATTATGTAAATTAAAGAGATATATGTAAAATGATGTAATAGAGTGTACGTTAGTGTGTGATGGTTTAGTATGTGCTTTGCCTAATGTATGTTTACTTCCTAGTGTATGCATGTATCCTGTTTTACGTTTCTTGATGAGAAATGTGTCAAACTAGGCTTAACGTATGATGTGTTTATAAAACTCCAGTGATTAGGGGAAAAGGGTTAGAGTTCCTTAACCCAGAAATCTGTGAGGGAAGAAAGGGTTCCAATCCCTTGACCCAAGAGCAGGCCGTGAGGGAAGAAAGGGTTTCAATCCCTTGACCCAAAGCGGGAGCTAAGGCTAACCTGTGATATGCTGACCCTATGAGAGTGGGTTCTATGTTTTCAGGCATAGGGCATGGAGGTTGAGCGTTGTAATACCCGGCTAGACTCTGGTATCGGAATTCCTACCGTCTGGTGGAATCTCGGATGTCGGAAGCCTCTAGTAGGGTAGAAATATGTTTTCATAAAATATTTTAAAGCATTTCATGGTTTTAAGTATGAAAATTAAATAAGTTTTTGCATGAAAAGTCTTTGGAGGAAAACCCAGGTTCGGCCGCCGAAAGTCAAGTTCGGCCGCCGAACATGCATGCGTTTTGGAGGCACGTTAGGCCCCCGAAAGCCTGAGTGAGGAAAGTGCAGGTTCGGCCGCCGAACCTCATGTTTGGCTGCCGAACATTGCATGGATGCGGAGGCACATTCGGCCCCCGAATGTGGCCTGGCCAGCCACTATAAAAGGGTCCCTTAGCCGAAAACGGGCGAGTTTTCTCCCCATTTCGGCCAAGGTGAGCTCTCCGCCATCTTTGCTCAATCTTGAGTTTTTCCTTCCTTTTTCCATGATCTTTACAAGTTTATAACTTTGGTTTTGAAGATCTTTGAGCTTTGAACGAGTTTTGGAGCTTGGAGACCAAAAAGTTGGAACTTCTCCCATCTCCAAGTTTGGATCTCCTCAACCCTCGATCTTCAAGAGGTAAGAGCCGATCTTAAGCTCAATGCATGTTTTAAGTAAGTTCTAAGTGATTTTATGGGGTAGAATGGCATGTATAGGGTTGTATGAGTTTTTAAGCAAATGTTAGGTTTTATGTGGTTTTTGAACAATGTGGCATGTTTGAGTATGCTTGAAGTGTTGTAGTTGGGGTATTTGTTTGTTTGAGGCCCCTAGGAGCTTGTATGCATGTTTTGGTTGAAGTTATGCATGATTTGAGAGTTGGGAGGCGAAAATGCTTAAGGGAGCCAAAGTTTCTGCCCTTTGGCAGAAACCAGGTTCGGCAGCCGAAGGGAGTTTCGGCCGCCGAACATGGCTTGAGAGGCAGCTTTAGGCTGCCGAAGCTTGCCCCCGAAAGTTGGAGTTTCGGCTCTGTCCGAGACTTTCGGCCGCCGAAGGTGCCGCCGAACATGCATGAGTTTCGTCTCTGTCTGGGAGTTTCGGCCGCCGAAGGTGCCGCCGAACCTACCTGACTTTCGGCTTTGGAGGGACTTCTGGCCGCCGAAGGTGCCGCCGAAAGTGCCCTGTCCAGCCTTTTCTTGCATGCTTCCTAGGAGTATTTTGAGGTGTTTTTAGGAGGTTTTTGGGGGGTATGTTTAGAGTTATGTTCTTGTTGTTTGGTGCCTCATTTGAGTCCACCTGTGTAGGTTCGGACCCGAGGAACCGAGACCCCCGGTTGTGAGATAGTCGTTCAGAGTTCGTTGTTAAGCTTCAGTCACCAGGTGAGTGGAACAACCCCTTAAGTTTTAAAGTAAAGTAAATGAATAAATGAATGAATCATAAAGCATTGCCCATGCATCATTATGCCATGCAATATTTCAGGATGTTTGCATTAGAATTCACGAATATGCTGCATTGCATAAATTGATGTTGATGTGGATGGTTGTTGGGTGATCCATAGTCCTCTGATGTTATGTTATGATGATATGTTATGAAAGACCAGTGAGGCCCATTCTACGCCCCTGGCACTATGTAAGAGAAAGACCAGCGAAGCCCATTCTACGCCCCTGGCATTTTAGAATGTTATGTTATGTAAGAGAAAGACCAGTGAGGCCCATTCTACGCCCCTGGCATTTGGAGATGTTGAGGACTAATGGTGACAATACCATCCTTTATGTGATTAGCTGTGATGTGTTGCATTTCATGAAAGCATGAATAAGAAAAGAAAGAAAAAGTTGAATAATAATATACCTAAAAATGGAGGAACAACAATAATAATAAAATGAATAATAATATATCTAAAAATGGTGGAATTAAAGCAAATGTTTTTAGTTTCTGCTCACTGGGCTTTTTAGCTCACCCCCTCTCCCCTAACCCCAGTCTTGCAGGTGCAGAGTTGATAGAGAAGTCAGCAGAGTAAGAGAAGTTTATGTAATAGCTTAGCTGTGGACATGGTTTGTTGATAATGTAAAAGTATGAGATGTAATGTAATGTAAGTTTGATAATGTGCTTGACTAGAGTCTGTTGTATTCCCTGTACACATGGTCTTGTATGAGATATAATGTTTTTATGATGCCTATGTAATCCAAGCCTATATTATGTTATGTTACCCCATTGGAGTATTTGATGAGGACCCCAATGAGAGGTTTATGTTATATTTGTGCATGCACAGGCTAGGCTTGGCAAAGAAATGTATGAATGAAAGAAAAGTTTTAATTTTTATGTATGATTGTTGACCATGTATGGGATTAAACAGGTTCACAGGATGTATGCTTGGCTTGCTACGGGTTCCGGCGGCCTTAAGCCGACCTGAACCCTAGCCCCGGTAGCGGTCCGGTTTTCAGGGCGTTACAAGCGTGGTCAGAGATCACTGGTGTGGGCCTTGAGGGCTGTTTCAGATTGGTATATCTAAGTGTTTTTAAGGTTAAGCCTGGTAATTTTACAGAAAAAGTTTTAAAGACTAATGGTCTAGTTGGATCATGTATGGGATTTATCAGATATACAGAGTTCAGGTTAGGCTTGCTACGGGTCTCGACGGCCTTAAGCCGATCTGGATCCTAGCGCCGAGCAGTTTGGGGCCGTTACAGAGGGGTACCGGTTTTCGGGCTGTTACAGATGGTATCAGAGCATAGGGCCTCAAAAGTACGGTGTGTTGTGCATCTTTGTCCAAGGATTAGAGATATCTCACATCGGAAAGAGGTTCGTGTAGAGAGTATAGCAAGGCAAGCACAATAAGTAAAATCATGTCCACTAGGCTGTTGAGTTTTGTTTTGCATGCTGATGTGGAATGCCATGAATTTATGCATGTGCATTAATGTTATGCTATGTATGCATGTATGTGTTGTAGGTTCATGTATTTTTATATGAACCATATGTGTACTAATGTTTGTTTGCTTGTGTGCTGTTTGTTTTTCAGAAGAAGCTAAGATGAGTGGAGCTAGACGATCTGTGGAATCAGATCCGTCTGAAGGGTCTGTTGATGAGAAGAGAGAAGGAATGGACCTAAGGAGAATGTCAGGAGATAGGAGAGAGGTAGAATTAGATGTGCAAAGAAGGGATGTCGGTATGCAGGTGAATATGGATGAAGAGTCGTTAGAAGATGTTCAAACCAAGGAGTCCAAAATTTCTGGTTCAGGAGAAAATGATCCCTCCACTTGGAGTATAGCTGCCACAAGAGGCAAAACGTGGGGGAGAAGCAGTAAGAAAAAAGTTAGAGGCTTGAGATGGTCAAAGAAGAATAAGAGTCTGGGTTATGGTGCTGATTCAAGTTCTGGTGTAGGCAGAATAAAATGTTTGAGGTGTGGAAGGTTGCATAAGGGAGTTTGCCTGATTGGGACAACATCATGTTTCAGGTGTGGACGAGAAGGACACATAGCACGTGAGTGTCCTACTGCGCCATGGATGGCTCAGTCCCAGCAGACTTTTGCAGGTGGAGCGGCTCAGGCCAGTAGGCAAGGAAGAGAGGCAGACACATCAGATCCAGTGGTGCCAGGTATGCTCACTTTGGAGAGGTCTGATGTGTATGTTCTTGTGGACCCTAGAGAATATCAGTTGATATGAGAGTAGTAGAATGTAGCAGAGTTAGATGTTCTAAAGTGAAAGTAAGAGATAGAGATTCAGAGAAGAGTTATTAGCTAGAGGTCAGTGAACCAAAGAAGAGGTAGAGAGAGTGTTGTGGCCTTGGGTTTTATAAGTCCAAGTATAGGGAGAGTAATCTCTCATCTTTAAGTGCAACCCCTCAAGAGGAGTTAAGTGAGATAGAATAGCATACGAATCAAGAAGAATAAGAGGAGTTAAGGGAGACAGATTAGAGTAAGAGGAAGAGAAAAAGAAGTAAGAGTAAGCTTAGGAAGAGGTTAGAACCGGTCTGAGTTTAGGGCAGTGGTTGAGGCAGAGGAAGAGGGTGAGCCCTTTTCTTCAGTAGATTCCCGAAGGAAGTTCCGTTAGCATTAGCTCGGATCTTCACCCTGACTCAGCAGGAGGCTATCACATCGAACACGATGACGTCAGGTACGTTCACTTGGGATGTTCGGATGTGTGTGCTGTTGTTGGACCCTAGTGTTTCTCTTTCCTTGTTGCCTTGAGAGCCAGTAATAGAGTGGGTTTGATGACTTATGGGCTTAGCGTGTTTTCTCTGGGTTAGTGGACCCGAGTATGATCCATCTGCGGCAGAATCAGTCAGTCAGTTTAGTTGAGAGGTTGTGATGAGTAGATGTCTTCCAACTGACCTTCTGGTTCTAGAGCTGACTGTGTGATGTCATTCTAGGGCGGATTGGCTAGCTACTCATAGTACTATTTGTGTCTGCAGAGACAAGGTAGGAGAGTTCAGAGCTTAGGATGGATCAGAGGTAGTCCTTGGTGGGGACAGAGTATAGGTGCCTAGAGGTTTGATGTCAGCCCCACAAGCTCAAAGTTTGCTCAGGAAAGGTTGTCAGAGGGTTCCAGCTCTTGTGCGCAAGGTTAAGAGTCAGATCAGGGAATCAGCCTCATTGCCCGTTGCTAGTGAGTTCTAGATGTTTCCCAGACGAGCTCTCAGGTTTTCCATCTGTCAGGGAGTTAGAGTTTGGAGTAGGAGTGGTATCTGGACGTGGAACCATTTCTTTCCTTTCCCTACAGAATGGCACCTGCAGAGAAAGGTAGGAGTTAGGATAGTGTAGAGGCTTGGTAGATAAGGGTTTTATCCGACTTAGTACCTCACCCTGGAATGTTCCAGTATTGTTGTGGGAAACGAAGGATGGATCCTTGAGACTTTGTTGTGACTATACGCAGTTAACACGGTCACTACTAAGGACCAGTTAAGAGTGCTGATTTATTAGAACAGCTAGTAGAACCTAATTGGGGTTTTAGTGAAATCAGAGATTTGGGTGTTACCTGGTGAAAGTTAGAAAAAAGGCCAGATTGATTAAGAGGAAAAGAGAGGAATAAGGATCAGAGTGCGCAGCGGAAGCTGTGGAGTTCAGGAGAAGGTTAGGGTAGTGATTATGGCATTAGTGTCAGATCGACGTAAGGTTTCTAAGTAATCAGAAGTAGAGAGCTTAGGAAATCTCACCTATATGAAACAGTCAGTGTGAAGAGTGATAAGGAGACCCAGGAGTTCTCTCTTTAGAGAAAAGTGTTAGGTCTTGCTTGCTTCTTTGTTTGGTATGTGAAACATTCGAGGACGAATGTTTTTAAAGGGGGGAAGAATGTAATACCCGGCTAGATCAGGCATCGGAATTCCTACCGTCCGGTGGAATTTGAGGATGTCAGAGGTTTCTAGAAGGGTAAGAGAAAGGTTTTCTAAAATGATTTTAAGTAATGTTAAAGGTTTAGAGGGGGTTAGGATTGAGTTTTGAAGAGAAAAGACCAAGGAGGCAAAATGCAGGTTCGGCCGCCGAAGGTAATGTTCGACCGCCGAAAGTGCTTGAGGTTTGGCTTTCGAAACTCCAAGTTCGGCCGCCGAACGTTGCATGGTTTTGCATGCGGTTAGGCTGCCGAAGCTGAGTCGGTTTGCCACCTATATAAACGCCTCCAGTCGGTGAAATGGATAAGTATAGCTTGTCTTTTCACTTCCAGAGGTTAAGAACAGGTCCTCTATGAGTTCTCTTCATGTTTTTATCAAATCTTGCAAAGGTTTGATTGGTTTTAATGTTGTTTGAAGGTGTTAAGCTAAAAAGAGAAGTTTTGAGGTTTGGAGAGTTTGAAGGAGAGTTGCTCCATATCTCTTAGTTCAGATCGTTCATCTTCTTGATCAAGAGGTAAGTGAATATCCTGAATTTCTTGTGATGATTTATAGAGGTTTTGGGTAGAGTTGCATGAGTAGGTTTCAAAGTGTGTTTTTGATGGTTTATGGGTGCAAGCATGTATATAGATGTTATATGTGTTGTTTGTTGGGGTTTTAGGTAGTTTTGGACCCCTTTGTGCATATACTAGAGTATATGTATGTTGAGGACTTGTGGTTTGCATGTGTTGGGTGTTGGAATGGATTGAGGAGCTTGGTTGCCATCGCGGATGAGTTCTGGATGAACTCAGGTTTGGCAGCCGAAGGTACATTCGGCCGCCGAACCCCTTGAGGAGGTGGCATCCGCTGCCAAAGCTCACCCCCGAGCGTTTTGAGTTTCGGCTCTAGAAGGGGGATTCGGCCGTCGAAGGTGCCGCCGAAGGGTAGAGACTTTCGTCTCTAGAGTGTCTTTCAGCCCCCGAACCTTGCCCCCGAAAGGGTTCGGCAGCCGAAAGGAGAAATTCGGCCGCCGAAGGTGCATGAGTTTCCGCTCTGGAGAGGACATTCGGCCGTCGAACCTGCCGCCGAAAGTGTTCTGTCCAGCCTTCTGCTGCATGCTTTATGTGATTGTTCTAAGAGCTTTTAGAAGGGGTTTTGGGGAGTTGGTTACGAGTTGTTTATGAGTTGTTCAGACCTCATTCGAGTCCATTTGTGTAGGATTGGACCCGAGAGATCAAGGAGGTCGTCAGGGTTAGTAGAGGCAGTTCAGTACCTGCTAGAGGAGCAGAGGTGAGTAGAACTAAACTTAATGTTTTTACTCTGAGAAATGATATATATTTGTAGCATGTTTCATGCATCATGAGTTTCATGAATATGCAATAGGTTGATTGCATTAGTAGACATGAATATGCTGCATTGCATTAGTTATTGTTGATGGGGATTGGACCCAGGCGACTCCAATAGCCCATGATCTGTTATGGCTAGATAAGGCCTGTGGGAGCTCCATAGGAGAGGCCGGGCGCTAGTTCATGTAGTGACCTGGGAGTCCATAGGGGCCGGGCACCGACAGAGGGAGTTTTGGGGTCATGTCTAATCCGAGATGTGAAATGTTTGTGCTGTGACGCATTTCATGAGAGCATGTAATGAATGAACTATTTTCAGTGTTTCTACTCACTGGGCTTTAGTAGCTCATCCTTTTCCCTTAACCCCAGTTTTGCAGGGTCAGAGATAGCCATGGGAAGACAGAGACAGCAGGATGTCAATTATGGTATTGCTTGTGTAATAGAGTAGTGGACATGATGTAAATTAAAGAGATATATGTAAAATGATGTAATAGAGTGTACGTTAGTGTGTGATGGTTTAGTATGTGCTTTGCCTAATGTATGTTTACTTCCTAGTGTATGCATGTATCCTGTTTTACGTTTCTTGATGAGAAATATGTCAAACTAGGCTTAACGTATGATGTGTTTATAAAACTCCAGTGATTAGGGGAAAAGGGTTAGAGTTCCTTAACCCAGAAATCTGTGAGGGAAGAAAGGGTTCCAATCCCTTGACCCAAGAGCAGGCCGTGAGGGAAGAAAGGGTTTCAATCCCTTGACCCAAAGCGGGAGCCAAGGCTAACCTGTGATATGCTGACCCTATGAGAGTGGGTTCTATGTTTTCAGGCATAGGGCATGGAGGTTGAGCGTGGTCGGAGATCACTGGTGTGGGCCTTGAGGGCTGTTTCATATTAGTATATCTAAGTGTTTTTAAGGTTAAGCTTGGTAATTTTACAGAAAAAGTTTTAAAGACTAGTGGTCTAGTTGGATCATGTATGAGATTTATCAGATATAAAGAGTTCAGGTTAGGCTTGCTACGGGTCTCGACGGCCTTAAGCCGATCTGGATCCTAGCGCCAAGCAGTTTGGGGCCGTTACAGAGGGGTACCGGTTTCCGGGCTGTTACAGCTCCGGTAGATGCAGATGTCCTAACTCGCTTAGCAGTACGGTCCCCATTGACAATTTTCCCAACAGTAGGAGGAGAAGAAGTGCTCTGAATAAGAGATTCAATATCTTTCTCTGAACTATCCTCCCTTGATTCGCTAACGATGATAGGATCCTTAAGAACCATCTTAGAGGTAGCTGGCGTCTTATAGGCAGCAGAACGAGAGCCTCCTGAAGTTGGCACCAAAGCCAATGAAGGTGCAAGGCTGCGAGCAAAAAGCCAGATGGATGACAAAGGAGTCGCAACATGAAAGACCTCCCGAGTGATATCGGCGACAGACTTGTTAACTCAGAAGGCCAACAAAGTCTCTTTGAGATTATCTTTGAACAAGGTAAAATTCTTGAAAAACTTAATCTTATCCATTGGCACTGCAGAGGCTGCACGGAAAAGGAAAAGAAAATTTAGTTAGAACTTGGCATTAGAAAAAGAAAAATTTAAAGGAAAAACTTAAAAGTACTAGCTTGATGACAATCCTTCAAGGAGGACATGAACAAACACTTCTTAACATTATATTTTTTCCCTATAGAGGTCAGTTAAAGAAGGCAGATTTGGTCTATAAAATTCAACCTAGGAAACTCATTGTAGCCTTGAGGTATATTCTCCCAAGATAGATCGACAACCCATTCAACCCTTGAACTCTTTTTTAGCTCGACGACAACAAAATGTTATACCCAACCCTTGATCGAATCTTTATAGCTAGTAAAAATGAACAACCTAGCTCGGAAACCAAAATAATAAAATCCATGTATAAATCTAACCAAACGAAAGAAGGTAAAGAATACGTTGATAGAAGGAGTAAAACTCCAGCACATACAAATAGACTCAAAACAACTCATGAATAAAATGGAGTTGGGCGTCAACATTCTAGGAGTTGCCTCGTAGTGTTGGAAAACCTTGATAAAAAAGGGGTAAAAGGGAAAGTTAACTCAAACTCGTCTTGCTTGAAGAAAAACACCAAATTATGCCCCTGTTGGGTATCTAACAAACTCCTGAGGGATGGATCGGATACAACTATTCTCTCATTATTCAGGAGTGCCCTAATCCTAAAGATTTCAATATCTATTAGGTTGCAGAGAAGATGTTGGAGAAAGAAAGACAGAGTGACAGAAGAGACCAAATCATCCACTGTCAAAATTTTAGTAGGAGCTATGAGAAGAGCAATGAGTTACCTTTAACTAGAGAGTCGAGATTACAGAGGAGGGAAAGGCATAATAGCATAGACGAAACAGAAACGAAAGCAACATGTAATACCCGGCTAGACTCCGGTATCGGAATTCCTACCGTCCGGTGGAATCTCGGATGTCGGAGACTTCTAGAAGGGTAAAGCCATGTTTTCATAAAATGTTTTAATGTTTTTCATGGTTTTAAGTAATGAGGAAATGAGTTTTTGAATAAAAACACCCTTGGAGGAAAGCTCAGGTTCGGCCGCCGAAACTCAAAGTTCGGCCGCCGAACATGCATGCATTTCGGGTGTGCTTTAGGCCCCCGAAGGCATGAGTGAGGGAAGCCCAGGTTCGGCCGCCGAACCTCAAGTTCGGCCGCCGAACATGGCATGCATGCGGAGGCACGTTCGGCCCCCGAACGTGGCTTGACTAGCCACTATAAAAGGGTCCCTTAGTCGAAAACGGGCGAGCTTTTTCCCCATTTTCGGCCAAGGTGAGCTCTCCGCCGTCCCTCACCAATCTTTGATGTTTTTCCTCTAGATCTTTCAAGATTTTCATCTGTTTTAACTTTGTTTTGAAGATTTGAGCTTTTGAGCAAAGTTTTGGAGCTTGGAGGTTCAAGAACCCACTCTCTCCCACCTCCGAGTTTTAGGTTGTCTCTCTCTCGATCTTCAAGAGGTAAGAGCCGATCTTAAGCTCATTGCATGTTTAAAGTTAGTTTTATGAAGATCTTTGGGGTAGAATGCATGTTTAGCTTATAGTTAGGTTTTTGAGTTTATGTTATGTTTTGAGTAATGTATGTTGGATTTGTGTTGCTTGATGTGTTGTAGTTGGGGTTTAAGGTAGTTTGAGACCCCTAGGAGCTTGTATGCATGTTTTGGTTGAGCTAAATGCATAATGGCATGAGTTTGAGGCATTTGTGCATGTTAGAACCAAGTTTCTGCCCTTCGGGAGAAACCAGGTTCGGCAGCCGAAGGGACTTTCGGCCGCCGAACCCTCTTGTGGAGGCAGCCTTCAGCTGCCGAAGCTTGCCCCCGAAAGGAGACTTTCGTCTCTGTCTGGGAGTTTCGGCCGCCGAAAGTGCCACCGAACATGCATGAGTTTCGCCTCTGTCTGGGAGTTTCGGCCGCCGAAGGTGCCGCCGAACCTGCCTGACTTTCGGCTCTGGAGGGACTTTCGGCCGTCGAACCTGCCGCCGAAAGTGCCCTGTCCAGCCTTCCTTTACATGTTTTGCATGATTGTTTCATGATGTTTCAGGGGGTTTTTGGGGAGTAGTTTAGAGTTATGTTCATGTTTGGTTGGTCCCTCATTTGAGTCCACCTGTGTAGATTCGGACCCGAGGAACCGAGGACCCCAACAGTGAGTTCAGCTGCTTTTGAGTCAGTAGAGCTTCAGCTAGAGGTGAGTAGAATAACTCTTATGCTTTTAAATAATAAACCCGTTTTAGCATGATTCACGCATCATGAATGCCATGAGATATTTAGGTTGTTTGCATTAGAAATCACGAATATGTTGCATTGCATAATATGTTGATGATGTGGATGAATGTTGAATGATCCTTTAATCCTCGTATGTTATGATATGATGATGATACGGTACGAAAGACCAGTGAGGCCCATTCTACGCCCCTGGCACTATGTAAGAGAAAGACTAGTGAGGCCCATTCTACGCCCCTGGCATTATGGAATGTTATGTCATGCTATGTTATGATTATGTAAGAGAAAGACCAGTGAGGCCCATTCTACGCCCCTGGCACAGTTGGAACATGTAGAGGACTATTGGTGACAAATTCATCCTTGATGTGATTAGCTGTGATGTGATGCATTTCATGTTATTATATGTTTCAAATGTTTTATTATTCTGCTCACTGGGCTCTAGTAGCTCACCCCTTTTCCCTAATCCCCCAGGATTGCAGGTACGGGCTAGACAGAGAAGTCAAGAAGAGTAAAGTCTTGTAATTGTAATAGTTAGAAAGTGGATATGATAAATTGTAAGATGATGTAAAAGTTATGAATAGTTATGTCATGTATATATTGATTATGAGATTGAGGTTTAGAAGTTGTGCTTGACCCTATGGATATTGTAATCCCTTTTGATACATGATCTTAATGTTTATTGATGTCTATGTTTAGCCAACTCAACACATGTTATGCCACCCATTGGAGGCATTGATGAGATCCCACAGAGGGGTTAAGTTTATGATTATGGCTATGTTCAGTGCATGCACAGGTTGAGTTTGGTGTATGAGAAAATGAATGAAAGAAAAGTTTTAATTTTTTTTATATTTGTTGTTGATCATGTATGGGATTAAGCAGGTTCACAGGATGTATGTTTGGCTTGCTACGGGTCCCGGCGGCCTTAAGTCGACCCGGATCCTAGCGCCGGTAGCGGTCCGATTTTCGGGTCGTTACACAACATGTGAAAAGCGAAATTCAAAATTAGGAGAAGACGAGAGAAATGACACCTATTAGAGTTCCTTTCTCGAGTTGGAAAAATTAAATGGAATGTCAAAAATTTACTTCCTCACTAATTATTTCTAATCACGAAATAATTAGTAAGGAAGCAAAAGGGCACTTAATGATTAATGAGTCTTGAACCGCTAGGCATACAAAAATTCATACCGAAAACGCCTAGGTTAATATAACGTAGGCCCATAACATGTCGCATAAAATGGAATGTGGACCAATTAAGATTTGGTTCTGTGGGCTGGAAAGGACTTGGAGGAGCCCAAAGATAATTAGGCCCAAGCAATCACCAACATCCATATGAGAACAAAACCCACAACAATAGAGATAGTGTTTCAAAAGGGTAAAAAGGAATTAAATAGCTATTCCACGAGAATCAAAATCTCATATTTACGAGTAGACTATTTGTACGAATGTGATAGTTAAATCAGACAGTTAAATTAAAATATAGGGTGGTAGACACACACTAAAAAAGACAAGAGGAGAGATAATAATTAAATTAAGACTAAATTTACCAAAACTGATAATTCTAAACTCATCTTGGATTTGAAACATTAAATATGTTTAATTAAATAATTTTATAGTAGTTTTTCAGTAAATTAAAATTTTATTAATAAGAGAAGAGAGTTTTTATTTTTATTAATTAGAGTTTCAACTCAAATTAAACAATATAAAATCTCAATTACCTGATTTGAATATGTGAAGAATAATTTTATAAATCAGGCTGAATGTATAATTTGATGAATTATATAATTTTAGTTTATAAGGCACGACTTGAATTATATGTGTTTTAAATTTTAAAATTAAATTATATGCAAAATTTAAAATTTTAATAATTATATTTTATAAAATTAAAGGTTAAATTAATTATATTTATTAAAAATTAGTAACGGAACCCAACTGAGATTTTATAAATTAAGAATAATAATTGATTAAACGCTGAAGGAAGACAGTGAAAGCGATGGTTTGATGTGAGATATTTTTTATAAAAAATAATAAATAAATAAAAACATGATTGATTAAAATAATAAGAACATGGAAAGTGGAAATCTTTCAGTTGGAAAATAAAATAATAATATTTTTTTAATTAAAAAAAATAATGGTCATTTGAATGGAAGCCACGTGCCACGTGGGTGTCTCACCAAGATGATACAGCGTGGGGACATGACATCGCTTGCCGATTTAAAATCTAGCTTCTCTTTAGAGGGATATTTCATTATAGACCACATGTTACATAATAATTATATTTGTTACCCCACAATTTTATTTAAATTAAAGTATATTTTATATAATTTAAAAATGTAATCAACGATATTTTAAAATAAATAAAAATAGTGATTTTAATAATAAAAAATATTTTATATAAAAAATAATTTTAAAAAATAAGTTATTTTCCGTAAAAAAACAAGATTTAAAATATATCTATACCACCATAAATGAAATAATAATAATAATAATAATTAGGGAAAAAAAAGAATCTGTATTCTACAAATGAATTACCCTACCAAAGAATCACGAGGTTCCTAATGCATCTTCTTCACTCTGCCTTGCTTTATTTCAAATTCCCATGAAAAATAGAATACAAAAAATGCATATGATATAAACTCAATTTCATATGAGAATGAGTTTCATAATCGTTAAACTAATTATACATATCAAGATTTGTACAAAATCTAAATGTAAATATTTCATCTAATGATTATGAAACTTATTTTCATATGAGATCGAGCATATATAAAATAATTTGTAGGTGAAGATCATGGTCATACTAGCACTGATTTTGTTGCGTCTAGATGATTCAGTCGACAGGTCCCAAGAAGGATTTCTGGGAGCTCTTCTTCAGTTTCACCCTGCACAAAGCAGCAAGAAACTATATAATTTTCATTCTTTTTTTAATTTGCAAGCTAAATTTTATATCAGAGCAGAACATTTCGTGGCTAGCTTTTCAGTTTAACCTGTATCAAAAATGCCATTTCTATCACCAAATTGGTCAGGTACCCAAGAACAAGGCTGACCACCCCCCTGGCAACTGTGGAAGATCCAACATCCACTTCCAGCTGAAAAACAGACGTTTAAAATTTTTTTAACTTTTGTAATCTAATAATTATAAGAGGAATGCTAGCTGCAGTTATTTTCTCTCCATCCTATTAGTTGAAGAGTATAATAAATAGTGATTAATTAAAGAGAGAAAATAATAATTAATATAATAAATACTTTTCAACTAATAGGATAGAGAGCGTTTGATAGTCACTTGAGAAAATGTCTACAACTAGCATTCCTCTGATTATAATAAGGTAATCCACCTCTAGGTAGTTTTTCCCCCGAAAATAATGTACTTCTAATGCTTGCCCCACCAAGCAAGCTTTCTTGCCAACACTCTGCTTCACAATCCATGATCCCTGAGAAAACACATCACGTTCAATGCTAAATGTGAGGGGAAAAAAAGCATGACCATTGAGTGATATAGGAATGCAAATGGCAGAAACTTTGGTGTGTAGAATTTAAGCTGTTACTGACCTTGGAAATATAAGGTATCAGCTTAAATCTTGAATTCCTATAGGCATCATCACCATTAACAAATTTTTGTAGCAAAGGTGTTTCCTCCAGAGGAGTTTTTAGCATGTAGTATAATGCCAGGGTGTACATGGTTGAACCAGGAACCTGAGTCATGATGAGCATAATGCATGAATATATAATCTTTTGGTACAATTGGTTCCGACAGGGGTTTGAACTCGATGGACTGGAGGCAACTCCAGTACTAATGAGGTAAAGTCTATTTGCATACAAGTACATAATTTGATTGTAGATGATGTTAACAAGTAATGTAAAGATTAAGACGATTTGTTTAACATCAAGCTCACCTGTATATTCACAATAAAGAAGAATTCCGGTCGATCTTGCACTGCATAACTCTGCATCATTCCAATAATAAGTTAAGGTATTGGAGAATTTCATTTCAGTACATGGTTGCTATGTTGATATGCTTATCAATAAGGAACTTTCAATATCAGGAATTAAACCTGAACAATACTATCAGGACGGCTACCAAGATCACTTTCTGGTCGGTTCGATCTCAACCAGTCTGCTCCAACAATTTGCATCAAAGTCCCCTTTGCCTTGACCTGAAGAAGAAAAATGGATTTAGATTAAGATGTTGAGAGATAAATAGGAATTACCCTCTTTACCTTGCACTAGTATTTGACATTTACAATTTCTTAATTGCATTTTGCAAAAGCAAGTATTGGATGAATACCTTTTCATTGTCCTTCAAGTAATTTTTTCCACGTATCAGAAACGTAGAAGGATCAGCAGCAGCCCAACTGCAAGGTAAAGTATAGTTTGGATCTTTTTGAAGAGTAGCTCCATAGGAGCACATTACACCATCTTCCTTGGTCGATTCCTGTAAGTCCATATAACCCTTCTTTTGAACTGCGACAGAAAGAAGTTTCCAAAAATTTCTTCTTCAGAAACCATCCATTCATCAAATTAAAGATGTGAAATATGGCTACTGTAGAGTACTAACCTGCAAAGTCATGCAACTTCTTTTTCACTTTGCCTGCAGCAGATGATAATCTCGGTGGAAGCATACTCTGCATGACAGGGTAAACAACATTACATCTGTGAAGGATTGCATCAATTATAATCTGGTTTAATAATTGATAATCAACTATCTTTAGAAAGCAGGAGGTTAAATTAATGGGAATTAATGTGTACTGCTGTATGCGTCTCTGGGCTCATTTCTGAAGACCATTCATTTTCCAGGTCAAAATCCATCATTTCGTTGGTATCAGGGACATCATAGAATTCATCCGAGGCACTGTTCAGGGCAGTTAAACTTGCACTAAGTGTTTCTGCTTCATTTTCCACCAAATTAGGTTCCTCCTCAATCTTTCCTTCACCTTTAGCTTTTACTTCCACATCTGCTTTTTCAGTCTGGGGAAGCACAACTTGTCCTGTCAATTCTCTAGGTGAAAGGGCAGTATAATTTCCTTCTTTGGCTTGGAATAGCTCCCTTAACGCTGCAAGTTGTACCGGCTGTAGTGAGGATTTAAATGAAGAACATGTAACAACATGTTCAATAAGCAAAGCTGTAAAGAACCAGAAATGAAATGTTTGATTAAATGGTACCTGCAACTCTTTCAAGCATACGTATGGTTATGGATTTTTCACATGACGGGAGTATATACAATTTCCAAGATCTCCAATTGACTGCAAGCATATGTTTCACAATTGATCGCCTTCCTTGGCTTATAGGAGTTATTACATATCCTCCACCTGCAATTTTTTATGATTGTTGGTGCAAAAGGAACCAAATATTAAATGTGATAATATGGAAGATAAATGTTGGACACAACTTGCACTGCCAATCCCTGGCAAGAGACCTATAAAGAGAACATTAAATAACTAAATTGCAAACAACAAAAAGAGTCCAGAAAACAGACTGGATAAAAACTGTTTGACCTTATAAATTTGTTGACACTTGTTTCGTTGATCGATGAAGGTAAACCAAACAAATTTGTACAAAACATGCTAAGAAACTTACATAGTCAAAATTCACAATAATTTCCAAGAATGAAAAGAGGGTAATTCCTATTTCTGCCATTACTTGCATTCAATTGGCAGCATTAAGAAGCAAATGAATTATTTAAATTCTAAGTGCAAAGCATACATTACTTTTAAGGCATGCTCGAACATAGCCTTTCTGTGGTGGACACTTCTTGTGAATCACAGAATGGTATAGGATCACTGTGAATTAATGAGATTTAAACCATCAGAATCAAATGATTAGGCACTGAAAAGCTTCATTAGATAGTATACATTTTGTGTAAAAGTAATAATAATAATACTACCATATGTCCCATCATCTTCTCTTCTCCAATAACGTCGCAACAAAAGATCTCTTCTTTTCATTCCCCTGCAGAATATGAAGAGTTATTAACAACATATTGTAGGAGTGAATTTATTTTTCCAACAAGGTTTTATTATGACCTGGGTAACAAATCCCTGTACAACTGCTTGTGAATAATATCTGTATGACCATCAAGGTGCTCAACAGTGCTACCCCGGTAAGAACAAAAGTCCCATCTGCAAGAAACTTGGTATTTCAGTTTTTGGAATGAAATAGACATGCTCTGAAAACATTATTGGTAAATATTTTGAATGATTTTTCTGTTCCAAGCCAAATACAAAAGCCAGGCCCAGGACTTGTTAGTTTAATATAACAACTAAGGTTCTTGTTAGAGTGTAGACACAACCTATATAGATTATAGGACTAGTTGATTTATAGATGATTTGTAGGCAAATTGATTAGTTTCCATATCTAGATCTTGTAATTTGTATATATACACCTTTATTTAGAGAATAATACATACAATTTACTCTCAATCTCTACTCTATGACAGTTCTCTATGAAAAGCAAAATCAATTCTTTGTTGAAATTCATAAAGTTACCAATCCTTGTCATGATAATTTCTTTATACTTAGGATAACTTCTTTATATCTGAATCAAAGTTTACAGAGAAGTAAAGGAAAAATCAAGAAGTTGTACAAATGGTGCCTAATACTTCAATAAATAGGTAATTAGGCATTTGCATCATGTGAGTGATTAAGGAGGAAGGGAAATCTCTTCCCTTAAATGTTGCAGTTGCAGATTGTGGTTCTTCTTTTCTTCTTCCATGGATACAAATCCATGACTCTTTTGTAATGTTAACTCCTTTACGATACCAAAATTTAAATTCAGGAAAATAGAAGTATTCCAACGATCTTACTCTGATCTTAATGGACCAAGTGACATAAGAGTCCGGAAAATGGCCTCTGAAGTCCCATCAACCACACCAACTGCCATAATTGCTGGATGTTCATCCCAATGCTTAAGGGGGAAATATCAGGGAAAAAAGATTAGTTTAACTATAAAATATCAACGAGTTCCACAATGAAATGCAACTTACCCTCTCTTGAGAATCCCAATCTTTTGCCTCTTTGAAAAGACGCAGTCCTGCAAAGCAAAACATTTTGCAACATATAGCCTTTGAAAGCAAGATAAATAAATGAGCTGAACTCTTTACCGTTCTGGCATCCAAATATTTTCCATGGAGAGGGTGCAATAACATCTGAAGTCGTCGCCTCAGTATGCATACTTGAGTAAAAATCTACTAATCCCTTGCAGTCCACTCTCTTTGAGACGCTTAGTCTATTGAAACAAAATTGCATAAAGGAAAAAGAAAAAAACTTGTCACCAGAGAAGAAGAACGTACGAGAACGCTTAAATGGCAAATGAATGTGTTCAAGTGTTTTCCAATTACTTGTAACATATCCAAACACAAAAGAATACAGGTCAACCATGATTTCAAATTAGGAGTCACTCAGTTCAGAAAGCATTATGATTCCCAGATAGCTTTAGGCATCTATCATATGATTCATCATTGAGGGCATTATGCAAGTAAAAATGTAGAGCAGAGTGACAGAGGCAATTGAAAAAAAACTCGAGGGAATAACAATGTATTGTGTTCAAAGAGTTAAATTTTAATCCTCATAAAGCTAAAGTAATATTGAGATGTTCAAGAAAAAGCAGTAAAACAGCATCTGAATAGGACGGTCTTGAAGGCAAATGTAGAAACATATTCTCTCTAGGTACCATACTATAAGATATCAACTCAAAAGCATGAGAACAAACCTTTCTAACTATAATTGCATGCTATTTTCTGATTCTATCAATATACGTAAATTTAAAAAAAAGATAAAAACAGATATAAAGAAGAACGTAAAATTGGAAACCCTATATGAGCAAATAAAGAAATCAAACACAAAGAAATATTTGATTACACAAAACTTGGGTAATTGGCAGAAACCAACATACCTTAGAGGAGGCCATTTCCTATTAGAACTAGCCACAAAGTCCTTTCCGGGATTTGGGCACTCCTACAAAAGTATATTAGGCATGGAGCATCATTAGAAAACCAAAAATAACAAATTGAATTACTCTCGGAGTTAACATTTTGGCACCTTCAACACAGCATTCTGCAAGGAACGAATCCATCCTGCAGCATCTTCTGAGCTACTTGCTCCCAACTATAATAGTATAATTTCAGAGCTTATTTATGGAAAAATCATATGAATCAAATACCATTAAATTACTAGGAGTTTACCATACCTTAAGCTGATCATTGTAATTTAAAGTACTGTACAGTGTGAAAATGAAGAAGACCTGCAAATTGCAAACAATTAGATATGAAAGAAAAGGCTAATCCCTGCCAAGGCCAGAGAGTTGATCCATCACTATTAAAGTAAAAGTAATGGTTAAATCAGAAGGAGTACTTTTCTATTGATGCTTTCTCTTCCATTATCTGTAATGCGAATGCAGGAGTCAATTATTGCACTTCTAACCGGCTCCTGAAAGTGAAAAAGAATGCGAGCAATCAGTGTCAGAGACAGGAAAATGTTTTGAGGTCGTCCAACAATGTAAATATCTGCAATCTTCATCACTCAACAACTTCAATTTAGACACACTCAAATATAGGGAAGCGTTTATTGGTTTTTACTTCATGGTGAACCATCTTGGATGCTTATGTAGGTCATTACACCATTTGGATGCTCTATTTTACTAATCATATGCATATGTTTAATGCTGGGGATCAAAGCTAAAAGGTTATGGTTTTTCATTAGTTTCTGTTGACGATGCAAATCTGGATGCAAGTGCGAGTAATGTAGAAGTAACAACAACTAAACCTTTATCCAAAAATTAGTGGAGATTGGCTGTAGGGATCCTTTTTCACCATTCATTCAACAAGACACATATATAATCATACGGAATGAGGAGGTGAGTAGGGAACTTTATGACAGCAATACAGGCACCTCATTTAAATCCTCACCAAAATGTACAATTTAAAAAAAAACAAAAGGTGTTTGCCTTCATTTTCCCTTTTCTCATAAGGACAAAATTATCTGAGAATCGAGGTAAAATGGTTAGGTTCCTTGAAATCTTTCAATACCATTTGAGAAGGATAATAATAAATGATACACCAAGAGATGGGATAAAAATATTCAGATGGATAAGAACCCATTAATGCAGCAGCACACAATTCAAATAAAATAAAGATTATTAATCAAATATTCACATGCACAGAGCTCCAAGACCATTGCAAATTCTTAATGGCTAAACAAAGGAACAGATTTTACCTGGGAGAGGAAAATATAAAACAAAGAAACCAGATTCAGAAACCAGAAAATTTATAATTTTCACGGGTCAATCCAATAGCTTCTGGCCAACTCAGTTTATTTTCATCCAAACCAGAAAAAGAAAAGGAAAAAGGGGAATAAAAAAACTAAAGACATAAATAGATACGAAAGCAAACAGAAAGACGAAACAAAACCAAACAGAAAAGGCCATTATCCAATATACATAAGAACAAAAACAAAACTATAGAACAAGAAAGCGTGAAAATGAATAGAAAACAAACAAGAAAAGGAAAATTTTACCTCGTTTTGTGAAGTGGGTATCGTTTTGTAGAATTTGAGGTAGTTTTCTTCAAGAATAAAATACCTCTTGCGAGAAAACTGTAAGCCAAATCTATTGGACCTAATAGTATACAACCATCCTTCCATTCTGCCATTGTTAGGTCGCATACCCATTTCAGCAAATATATTTTTCTTTGGTTTCTTGTAATTAAAAAAGCAAAAAAAAAAAAAAAAAAAAAATCAAAGCTGCTGCATGCTGAATTTTTTTTATTATTTTCCTGAAAGTTTTTGATGCAATAAGCAAAGAAAGATGGCTAAATTTAATGTTAATGCTCTGAATGTTATTATATGGCTATTACGTGACTGCATATACATAAATATTATATAATCATATTATGTTGATCCTCTGATTCTCTTCCCTGACAAAGGGAATCAGAGAATCAAAATTTGCAGTCACGCATGTTAAAACAGAGAATTCACCTCTTCAAATTTTCTTGTTTCTTATTCTGTTTGTTTGTTTGTTTTTCTGTTTTAAAAAAAAAAAAAAAAGCTAAATTACTTTTTTTAAAAAATAACTAAATTTTGAGGGGACATGCTTATCAAACATTAAATTACTATAATACCCTTGACACCAAATTTATTTATATATATTTTTAGCTTCAACTTATTTAATTTTAAAAATAAAGTTTAGAAATTTATTTAATAAAAAAAATTAAATTGATCTTATTTGATTTTTGGGTAAAATTATAAAGACTTAATTAAATTTATTTTTTATTCACCTCTCTCCTAAAACTTGTTTTTATGGAAAAAAAAAAAAAAAAAAAAAAAAACTAGAGCTATGTTTAGGAGAAAGTTTACAGAGGGAAAGTAAAGTATGATCTTTTAAAGTAATTACTTTATTTGAGGAAGTAATTATTTTTAAAGGTTTTCAATAGTGGAAAATGTCCTTCAATAAAATTATTATTTAAAAAAATAATTTATTTTTTATTGTTTAATTAAAATATTTTTATTATTGGATAAACTATATTTAAATTTTTAAATTTTAATATAATTAATAAATCGAGTTCTATATTTTTAAAAATATAAATTTAAATTTATCTATAATTAATATATGATCATTTATTATAATTTAAATATTTAAATAATTTATTTTTTATTTAAAAAAATATTTAAATATAATATCTCAACTGACTAAATTTTAATATTTTTTATTCTTTAATTTCAATTTCCATTCATTATATCCGCTCCAACACTCTCAAATAGCCCGATATTTTCTTTCAACGATAAAAAGCTAAAAGATTTATTACTTTAATTTTTATTTTAAAAATAAATAATTTTATAGCTAACTGTGTAAAGGTAAGTGAGTGTAAATAATTTTAAGACAGATTTATTATCGAATTAAAAAAATAATTTAAAAAAATACTAAAATTTCTAAAAAGAGCTTACTAACTTTTATTTTTTAAAATAATATCGAATAATTTTTAAATAGATTATAAATTTTTATAAAAAATATTTTAAAAAAATTATAGTTTCAGAAGAAATTTTACTATATACTATTTTAACTAATATTTATAATAGATAAAAGAATTATAATTTTAAACTGGTTAAATATAAAAAAATTTAAGAATATAAAAATTGATCCGTCAATTATATTAAAATTTAAAATCAAAGCATAGTATATATAATATAAAACTATTAATCTATATTGAAAATTATTTAAGTGTTTATTAGAGTATTTTAGATATTTAAAATATTTTTTTATTCATTTACTAATGAAATTAAAGATAAAATGATTTTTAATTTAACAGATTAAGATTTAAGTATTTGATTTTAAAGATATATGAATCGATTTATTAATTACATTAAATTAATAATATCTTTATTACCTTTTTAAATAGATAAATTATATTTTATTTTTTAAGTTTTAGTATAATTAATAGACAAGTTAATATATTTTTAAAATTATGCACTTAATCCCTCTATAATCGCTTTACCTAAACTCTAATATTTTCATTTATTTTTTGCAATTAAAACAGTAGAAATATATTTATTATTTCCTTTATAAATTAAAAATATTAAAACATTAGCATTCCATCCATTTCTTTTTATCTATTAAAATTTAAACATTTGATCATTTATTTTTTATTTAAAATAACACTTAAATTCCTATTAACTTTTGTTCAGATTATCTCATTCAAATAATTTTTAATACTTTTTATCCTTCCATTTTTATTCATTAAAATACTTTAATATTTGATAATTATAAAACTTTTAAAAAATACTTATAATATCAGCTATTTTTAAATAGTACAAAATAACTTTTAAATAGGTATAATGTCTTAAATAGGTATAATGTCTCTGATGGATGAAAAAACTGTAATTTTAAACGAATTGAATACAAAGGGAGTTAAAGATTCAATTTTAAAAATATAAAAACTGATCTGTTAATTATACTAAAATTTAAAAATTAAGGTGTAATTTACATAATATAAAATATATCACTTATACCGATGAGGATTGAAGTGTTTTTAGAATATTTTGGATATTTTAAATGTTTATTTTCTTTTTGACCGATTGATTTTTAGAATTATAAATGGAATGACCTCCAATCTGGACGGATTGATTATAAAAGATTTTAAGTGTTCGATTTTAAAAATATAGAAACTGATCCGTTATTTACATTATAACTCAAAAATTAAAATATAATTTATTCTATTATTTCATATCACTTTTAGTAATTTTAATAATAAAATGTATTTATACAATATTTATTATAAAATATATTAATTATTTTTCAATTACTTATAAGTATTTAAATTAAACACATAATTACTTTAAAGTTTCAAATAACTTCTAAGCACCGAGCATCTATAAATTAATTTTTATAAGTTACCAAACAATATCTAAATATTGTTACTTGAAATCTAATATAGAGTTTTCCCAAGAAAAATGCTAAATAATAAAATTTATTTTGAAAATATTTATTTTAATATAAAAACTAAATAATAAAATTTATTAGTTGTTCTTTCAGTTTTAAATTTATAATTGTTGAGTTTTTTCAAAATATAATAACTAAAATTAAGAAATAGAGTAATTAATATAAATTTAATAATAAAATTAAGAAACAGAGTAATTAATATTTAATAATTAATATATGTTTATCTTTTTTTAAATAATAAAAATAAAAATAAAAGGTAATATATTATATAGTACAACTTTGTTATTATTAATATTTTGATTTTTATATTTTGTTATGGATTTATACTAGAAAAACATTTATATCTCAATTTTTTTAATTCATTAAATTAAATAATATAAATATTTTCATAAATTCACGTTTAATAACTATATTTTTATTATACAAAATTAAAAAATCAAGATATAAACATGAATTTATAAAAATATTTAAATTATTTTCTACAATAAATTAAAAAATATTAGTATATTAATGTGAATTCATACGCAATACACCAAAATATAATTATTTAAATAATAAAAAAAGTCATGTAGGATGATGGGCGGGAAATATAAAATTTGAGTTAAAATTGATTATAGTTCATAATTAAAATTATAATAAATCTTAAAATTTTAATTTAAATTATTTAAAATTGAAGTATGATTCGGTATTCGTGGGTGGTTTCTCATTGGACCATCCACTCATGATACTCATTTTCAGTAATCTGAAACTGTAAGACTCATCTCATGTTAGGTGGGCCCGTTTCTTTTATTACGATGCAAACTGTCAAGATCCCTACGAATGTGAGATTCTTTATCCACTAACAAGTAGATTTTAAATTTTTAGGAAAACAACTAACTAACTTTCCTTACAAAGACAACAAAGACACAGAATTTAAGGTACGCAATTCTTAAAACTCAATTAAGTTATTTACATTTATTAGATAACTCGCCCTATTTAAACATATATTGACTTGAGTGTTAGATTGGTTGTCTCATAGGCACCGGCCACCTCAAACTACATTCTTACAGATTGTCAACTCATATACAGAGTATTTTAGACGTTTGGTTCAATTGCCAGGATCCAAAGACTTCTCTTACTCATTTGGAAAATCTGGCTTGTTGAACATTCTTTTTCCTTTATATTTTGCTTAAACTCCTTATTTCTAATGGTTGATGGCTCATGAGAAATTACTAAGTTCCCTACAAACAGGGAAGCTATTATTTTTACCACCCTGAAAAGTGGACAGAACACTCCTCCCGTGTCAATTGAGATGGACCTTAATACCTTAAACAACAAATAAATGGTGCAGTACATTTGAAGGTTGCAGGCCACCCTTGAGCGATATAAAGCGTGGGAAGAGGCTTCCTAAGAATTGCCAAGACAAGAGACAAGCTCTCTCAGGGAATGCTCAGGACTAGGGAGAAGTAGCCCACCAAATTACAAGGCCTAGAAATGCAAACTCCAAAAGAAAGGGCAAGGTAAAAGAGGAGAAGTTCTCAGATGAAGCTCCAAGAAGCATAAATTGGAAATTGATAAGTATTGTCTAGGGGTTTCAAAAAGAGTAGAAAGATGATTTCGAGTTAGGGGATGCCTCGCCCTTGTCTGATGAAATTCCGGTGGAGACATTTTCCTCGAAGTTTAAGTTGCCAAGCCTGGACAAGTACAATGGTACCTCAAATTTAAGAAGCCATTTAGCCATCCTTAGAATAAAGATGCATTTACAAGACGTCTATGATTTTGTTCTATGTTTAGTCTTTTCATCTACTCTAACAGGTCTAGCCTAGAAATGGTACCAAACTTGAATCTAGATTCGATGAGGAACTGTACCCAGATTAATGTACCTTTCAAATCTAAATTTATTACATGCATATCAAAGAAACTCTCCTTGGACCTCTAGAAGATTCGATAGGGTGAGAGGGAGTTTTTGAGAAGTTTTATTTCATAATTCAATTTTGAAGCTATATATGTGGAAGATCTGAATCATAAAATAGCTTGCGAAGCACTTAAGAAAGGAGCTAGAAATATAAAGTTCATGAATTCTCTTATAAAAAACCTGTCGGTCACCTATCAGCAGCTAATGGACAAAGCCTATAAATACATATGTATGGATGAAGAAGTGCATGCTTTGAGAGAAGACGAAAAGGCAAGCCTAAATAAGACCCAAAAGTTAGAAAGGCGAAGCCACAAAAATGAAAGGAGAAGTTACTTGGTGTCTTGGGGCAAGGATGACTGAGGTAAATATATAAATTATACTCCATTGAATAACTCATATACTCATGTGGATAGGAAAAATGAAAAGAAAATTAGATGGTCTACTAAACTTAACTCGAACAAGTCAAGCAGTAGGGACAAAACCATATATTGTCGATTCTACAAAGATTGAAAGGCTTATCAGATAATACAACCATTAGGTTGAACCATATAAATTTATTCTTTCAAGTCTCCATTTAAAACTGTTTTAACATCCATTTGATGAATAACAAGTTTATGTATAGAAGCTAAAACAATTAATACTCTAATAGAAGAAATTTTGACTCAGGATGCTAAAACAAGTTTATGTATAGAAGCTAAAGCAAACTCATAAACTTGAGTTTATAAGTTTCAGCATAACTTATAAGCATGCAATCAGAAGTTTTTGAACCTATTTTTCATTTTTTAGGATCAGGAAGAATTATTTTAGCAAGACACCCCCACACTTTTAAATATTTTAAGTTAGGTGTATAACCTTTCCAAGTATCCTATTTTGTAGATGACAAGCAATAGTAAAGCTTCCCCCAAAAGTTATTAGGTGAGAAATAACTTATTAATAAAGCATTCATCATTTCTTTTAATATTTCATTTTTTCTTTCTGCTACTCCATTAGATTCAGGTGAATAGGGTGGAATAAATTCATGAATTATTCCTTCTTTTTCACAAAAGCCATTAAATAAGATATATTCTCCACCTCTATCTGATCTATTTTTTTTTATTTTCCTATTTAATTGATTTTCTACTCCAGCTTTATACAATTGAAATATATCAAATGCTTCATCTTTATTTCTAAGCAAATATACTTTAGTATATCTAGAATAGTCATCAATAAAAGTTACATAATATTTTTTACCACCTCTAGTCATAGTTTGTTTTAAATCCCCTAAGTATGTGTGTATTAGACTAAGCAATTTAGATTCTCTATATGTAGTTAAACATGATTTTTTTATTGACTTAGATTTTAAACAAATCTCACATTTATTTAAACATGTATTACCAGTGTCAGATATTATACTAAGATATTGTTTTTTTTTTAATATAAGAAGCACTAACATGTCCTAATCTAGCATGCCATAAATCAAAAGAATCAAGCAAGAAAGCACAAGAAGATGCATTTCCATTTGTTATTTCAGAAATATTGAGAACAAAGAGTCTCTGATTACAATAATATTTTCCAATAAAAATATCATTTTTAGTCAGTATAATTTTGTCTGACCCAAAGGATACCTTAATCCCATCCTTTCCCAATAGAGCTACAGAAATTAAATTAGCTCTCATGTTAGGTACATGAAGTATCTCATTAAGTGCCAAGGTCTTATCAGATGTGAGTTTGAGAAGAACTTTCTCTTTACTAAGGACATTTGCAGTTCTAGAATCATCAAAATATGCATGTTCTTCTCCTTCTGTAAAGTAGGAGGTAAACGCATTTCTGTTTGTACAGATATATCTAATAGCACCAAAATCTATTATCTATTCTAGCACATTAGCTACAAAAAAAGTTTGAGAAATGACCGCAGCAATAATGTCATCTCCTTCAACTAAATTCACTTTTGGTTTAGGAGAATTGTCATTTATCGCTCTTTTCCTGTACTGGGGTGCATCATGACCCGGCTTACCACATACAAGATAATATCCTTTCTTTTTAAAGATGGTACTATTAAACTTAAGTTTGTAATCCGATTTCTTATTTTCGTACCTATTATTTGATTTGTGCGCATTTTCTTGTACAAGATTTGCTCTTGTAGCCAACATCCTCAGCAGTATATTTCAGATTCATTGAATCTCATATTTCATTGAATCACATATTTCCTTGGCTTCCTTGTAGGAACAGTAGTTATCAAAGAGATCGTTAGAAAGTGTATTGATAATTGTATGCCTACATACCTTATTAGAATAGGTCCAGATTTCATGCAACTTTGGATCAACCGCAGGGACAGGTCCTGATAAATCTATATGAGCGATCTCTTAAAAAAATTTGGAGATTAATACAATTTATAATGAGATTTGATAATTATTAAAATTTACATGTTTGTTGATAAGATTTGTGTGATGTTAATCTCCAAAACTTTGAGTTTGGAGACTAAATTTTTTATTTGAGATTGAGAATTGAGGAAAACAATGTCTTTTTGTGCTATACTTGGGAGTATAAACGAATCAAGTTATTCATAAGTTGTTAGAGACTCGGCTTGGCTCCATAATAACTCAATCAAGCTCAACTTGTTTGTTAAACAAACCGGGCTCGAATTCAATTTTGAAACTCGTCACCTAAAAAAGCAGAGTTTGATTAAATAGTATTTAGCTCATTAAGCTTTGTAATGAATAGACTCTATAAATAGACTTGCAAGCAGAATCAGCTCGTTAATTAGACTTATGAGCTGGCACGTTAAGTAAGCTCGTGAAATAGTTCATTAAATAGGTTTATTAAGTAAAATTAAGAATATATTCATTAACAAGCTAATTAAGTAATATATTAAAATTATTTATTATATAATTATAATATTAATTTAATTTTTTTATTATAAAATTAAAACTAAGTCATAAAGAAAATGAAATGAAAACTTTAATTAAATGAAAATTTTAATTTTTGACAACTAAGCACTTAAAGATGATAATAATTATAAATGTATATTAACAATAATTAGGTATATAATGTTTATTATATTTATAAAAAATTTTATAATTATAATTTAATTTTATATGGTATATATGTTTATAAAAAATATTAAAATATAAATAAATAATATAAAATATAAAATTAAACTAATATTTGTGTGTAAATATTCAATAAATTATTTTAAAAAATTAATACTATTAAATAATTAAAATAAAGATAACTGTAATTAAAATTACAAATCACAAATAATTAATATAAACTATTATAATAAGTTCTTTAATATCATTAGTAATATTACATAATAAATTAAATTGTGAAAATTAGATATTTTTAGAATTAAAGTATAATTATAAAATTTTTTTATATAATTATTTATAATTAAGTATATTATTTAAATAATATTATATGATAAATTGAATTGTGAGTATAAAATTAAAATATAATTATAAAAATATTTTTAAACTAAAATATTATTATAAATAAATAATTAATTATTGTTAATTTATTTATATGATTATTCTCTTAAAATTTATTGATTAAACTTTAAAATTAAACTATGTAGTTTTAAAAATTCTCTAATTATATAAAAACATATTTTTATAATTTATTAATTAAATTATATAAGCATAAAATTATTTTTAACCAAAACTACGTAATTTTGGTGTTGCTAATAATAACCTAAGCCCGAGCAAATTGCATCGGACATTTGTATCCCAAGCCCATCACGCTGCAGCAGCTATCAGACATCGTATTTCAACCAGAGGAGACAGGACCCCTCGACCGCCTGAGCAGCAGCACGTCGCGCCAGCACCACCGCCGCATCGCGAGCCTGCGAGCCGCCGCATCACTGCATCTCGTGCCCGTGAGCCGCCGCACGCCGCACCTCTGCATCGACCGACCACCGCTCGTTTGCAGCCCACCTCTGCATCGCGCGACTGGAACCGCCGCACCGCTGCACCTTGTGCTCTTGAGCCGCCGCACGCCGCACCTCTGCATCGACCGCTCGTTGCAGCCCGCTTCTGTATCGAGACTGTGACCGCGGCCGGCCCGCCGCACGCCCGAACCTCTGCATCGACTGGTCGTTTGCCACCCACCGCTCCTCTGCAGTTCAACGGTAAGCATTTTTTTTTTTGAAATCTGAATAAAATATTTCTGGGTAGAATTTTGATTGGTAATGTTGGAAGCATTATGAATTTATTATGACATTCAAGTTTATAGGCATCATAATGTTGATTAGACTACTTAGCTTGTCGCTCCAAAAAATGGAGTCATTTATGGTTTTCTTTGACAATGGAGGTGTGTATTCCATTCCGTTTCCTGATCACAAATAGGTCGAGTGTTAAAAGTATCTAACATATGAATATTCATTCTTTTTATCAATACTTAAGTAGTTAACTTGCAGAAGAGATACATTTGATAGCAACTTGCTGTGCAAAGTTCACATTGTTAAACATATATGATATGTTATTGTAAAATGGACTTGGAGTAATTTCACTTTGGTTTTTGGATAATTAATTATTTTATTGTTTCCATCATTTCTCAACATGAAGATGATTAAATCATATAACTTGTTTCAAACTTTATTCATTTGATATTAAACTTTGTGTGTTATTTGTATTATGTTGTTTAGTTTGTATTATTTGTATTATTTTTGTTATGAATTGTATTTCGTAATCTTTTTTTAATGTGTTTATGAATTGACAATTGATGAAAGTTTTGAAAATAATTTGTAATTATTAATTCGAGCTCGAGCTCGAGTTTTGTTAACGAGTTTCTTAATCGAGTTTTAGCTTTTCGAGTTAAAGCTCGAATTAGACTTGTTATTATATAAAACGAGTTTTTCACAAGTCGAGCTCGATTATAATATTTAATCCACGAGCCGAGCTCAAGCCAAATATTAGAGCTTGAGCTTCTAAAATTTTTTAATAAATGAGCCTGAACTTTACAAAGTTCGGCTCGACTTGGTTCAATTACACCCTTAACTATGTTATTGATTTTTGAAAAATAACTGAATTGAACCAAACTGAACAGAATTAATTCGATTTGATTTTTATTAAAATCGGTTTTAGTTCGGTTTTATATTTTAAAAAGTTCAGTTTATTCGGTTTGACCGGTTTGGTTCGATTTAAAACCGAACCGACCGAATGCTTAAACGAACCGACCGAATGCTTACCCCTAGTTATTGGTGAGGTTTGTGGGAGGCAAATATTTATCGTTAAGGTTTGCATTTGTTGTTTGTTTGTGATGATTACATGTGTATATGGGAAATAAATACTGTTTGTTGCCGATTATCTTGAATGGTATGTTACAGGAGTTCTTATGCTCCATTGACGACTTTCTCATGGTTTAGGAAGATGACAACTATCGAGACAGAAATGGGTCAGCCTCCAAAAAATAAGGTTGCTACTGCCACTGCTAAGCTTCAAAGTTCAACTTCGTCATTCAAAAGATGGGGAAGAAAGCATCCATTTGTCAGATATGGGCTTCCAATGATCTCACTCACTGTCTTTGGGGCAATAGGCCTTGGCCATCTGTTGCAAGGCAGGTCAGTTTCTTCTTATCCAAAAAAATGAAAAAAAAAATTACAATTTTGAACCATATGATATAATCATAAACTTTCTTAGATTTTAAGTATTATGTGAAACAATGCCATCAAGCTCATCCTCACCCTATCCCCACCCGTTTTCTTCTCTCACTTCTCTTTTTAGGTGTCTAATTTCTAAATGATATTGATAGAGTAAACAAAATCTATTTTGTATTTTGGTTAAATGAAACAATGAATACAGATTTGAGAGGATGGATAAATTGCTCTATTATATTGAAGTGATTCCCAAACTCAAGCAGTCATTGATTACAAAGCAATAACAAACAAAATAAAAGATAATACAGAGAAAATTCCTGATAGGCGGTTGTCGAAGCCGTCAAAAATAAACCTATTAAACGATCAACAAATAAATTTGCAGATAGTGGCAATAGGGTCGAACCACAGGGAATTGACACTAAAGACCTTCCTAATAATGACCAAGGTAAAATAAATAACAAATAAATAAAAGAGGGGGGTTTTTGAGTTGATGGATTAACACTAAATAGTAAAAGAAAGCAGTAATTTAAAGATGAGTAAATCAATAAGAGAAAGGCTTCTAGTTGAAGTATGAGTCTAATTCAGTTTGTTCAGAATTGGTCATTGATTATTTGAAGACTCCTTTTTGATTTCAATAAATTAGTTTTGGTTGTGGAAGACGCTTCTCACAATCCAAATTCCTCCTTAGTTCTAGTTTGATTAGGAAACGTTCGCTAATCAAACACTAATCAACAAGTTGCCAAGGAACGTCCTTGGGGCATTATAGCATCGAACAACTGTTGATTGCATTAAGACTTAGAGAAACCCAATTCTATCCTTGCCAACCGCGTGGTCAAGTTTAAATTATGCAACCTGATTGAATGTGTATTTGAATAATCCAAGCAATTACGGACCTAAACCATTCAAACAATATTACTCAAGCAATTTAAAAGCAATGGGCCCTTATTGATTCTAAAAGCAAAGTAATACTTGTAGAAAAGATCAGATTGCATAAATATTGAAACAAATAAGAGTTCAACAATGGAGTATTAAACCTCCCAATTCATAACAAATCTGAATATTCTCAACTTCAACTAGAAAATAATGAATTTAGCCACTCATGGTGACTAAAATACACAAAAGAGATGAAAAGAACGAAAAGAAAGAACAGCTGAAGAGTTTCTGGCGAGGGAGAAGGTGCTGAGTTCCTGATCAGAAGATAGTCCCCTTGCTGGTTTTGAGACTCCCCTTTTATAGCTGAAGAATTGTCTAGGGTTTTGAAATCCCTTTTTGATTTGATGTTGGACTCCTCTTTTGATGTTGAATTTGATTGCAATTGGATTTCCTTGGATGAGAAGTTCTTTCGTGGCTCTTGGATTAGTGTTGGAAGTGATTGGATTGGATTTGGACTTCTGAAAATTCGGATTTCTGTTTGCTGTCCATTTTCCCGCTCTGCTGTAATTTTCTGCTGTCAAAGTGATTTGCCCAGCAATTTGACCAGTTTCTTCAAGTGATTGGGCAAATCACTGGGCAAATCGCTTCTCTGTGAGTCAGTCCTCTATGCCTTTGCGAGTGCTTTGGCCAGTGATCTTCGATTGTTTTGGTCAAATCACCTGCCCATATCACTGCTGTCTGTTGCTTCTGGGTATTTGCTTTAGCTTGATCTGGGCAGTGATTGGAGCAGATTTTTGGGCAAATCACTGGGCAAACCATCCTTTTGTAAATTTTCTGCACTTTTTCTTCCATTTTCCAAATTCTTCCTTTTCTGTAAAAACAAGATAAAAACCATAAATTAAACTGAAAAATGTGTAAATAAGCAATAAAGAAGATAATAAAAATGTGGCTAAATTATGCTTGATCAAATACCCCCACACCTAGCTTTTTGCTTGTCCTCAAGCAACAAATAACTTAGCTAATCAAGCCCCTTTTTCCTTAGAGCCTAAGTACCACTTAATCAGCCCCCCCTAGACTCCTAAGCTGAAGTATCACAGTATAGAGTACATTCACCAAGGTCATCCTCTCCTTTCCTTGTTTCCTTTCACCTCCTATGGTCAAGAGAAAGGTTTCTATCTCAATCATGCTTCTTCTTTTATGTTAGGTTTAATGTAACCCCTAGGAGTGACTTGCCACCTTCTCTTTTTCTCCTTTTTATTTAATTTATATTTTTATTTTCAGCAGTACTTATTCTTATCCTTGCCTGAAAAAGTCATTAACCTTTTTACGCGATTGTGTACATGGGTGATACACCCCCGGTTACTCAGTTAGTCACTTGTTCAAGTGGCTACTAGCTCTGTTCATAGTCTAGACCATCGAAACTTATTTGCTTGAAAAAGTTACTGACCTTTTTACGCGATTGTGTACATGGGTGATACACCCCCGGTTACTCAGTCAGTTACTTCTCCAAGTGGCTATTAGGCTCAGTTCATAGTCTTAGACCATTGGAACAAGTTTGTGATTTGTGCTTTGTGCTGGTTTGTCATGATAGTTTGGGCAAATCAGCTCATAGGGAGTTACACTAGCTTTTTATTTGCATGTATTTTTATTTTTATTTCCCTTTACCACAACAAGTTTAAGGGTTCAATTCAAGTAAAGAACTTCCTAAGTGAAGGTAGCATACTGTGAGTGATTCAACTAAGGCTTAGAGGGGTGGCCAATCAATGGGGTCATGAGATAAGGAACTCTTTTAACTTCGTTATCTATGTTTGAGTAGAGCAAAAGCTAAGACAAAATTCTGTGTGTATGTGCAGAAAGTGTGAAGAGAAAAGAAAAAAAATTCTGGTGTGTGCAAAAAGGGGTAAAAATAATGCAAAAAGCAACAAAAAGAATGTAAAAGAAAACTAAATATGGTGAAATCTGTGCAAAATATTCTCTAAACACCCCCACACCTATTCTAGACATTGTCCTCAATGTGTAAGCATATATATATGAAAGAATTAAGAGGGAAAAGGAAAGATATTTCCTGGCCTGGGGGTGATTTGACCAGTGACTTGGGCAGGCACTGGGCAAATCACTGGGCAAATCGCTATCTGTGGCGATGCTGGGGCAGAAAGTGGTCCACCAGCAGGTTCAACAAGTGCTCCATCCTCTGCATTTGGTCCTCAATCCTACTGAGACGAGCCTCTACTGTCTGGTTGGGGGCTTCGTCTTCGTGTGGCTGAGGAGCATCCTGCTGAGGGGCTGCTGGTGGTGGCTCATTTGCTGGTCCCTGGCCTATTGCCTGGGTTGTCCCATTTACTGGTTCTGCTGTGGAGGCTGGCTGCTGTGTGCTGGTGCTTATGGTGACTTTCTTCCTTCTGAAAACACGCTCATGGCGTGGCGTTACTGGACCTGCAGGTGCAATGGAAAAAACATCCCCCACCTTGCAAAGCAACCCCATATCATCCAATGTGCGTAGGTCCAAGGGGGTTGTTTTGGGGGTGGGGGAGAGGTCAGTATGTGCGGGGTGCAATAGTTTGAGATTCACTGCAATGGCAGTGATCAAAGGACCAAAAATCAAGGGCCTATTATATTGTATGATGCTGGATAGTTGGGTGGCAACCCAATATCCAAGATGAATTTTTCTGCCCCTGTGCATGCACCAAAGGATATACTATTCAATTCTGGTCAGGATGTTGGAAGCATCCTTCCTCCCAGAAAATGTGTAGGCCAGGAATCTGTGAAGGTATTTCAGACTTGGGTTACTGAGGTATAGGTCCTTGGACCTAGTAGGAGAGTAAGAGTCTGGTGGATTGTCACTTAATTCCAAGTACACAGAGCTTGGATCAAACTCAGCAGGGAAGTCCCAGGTGGACTGAGGGCATTCACAGCCTATGGCTATGCCGAATTCCTGCAGGGATAAGCGAAATCGCTTCCCTAATAACCTAAATCCAATTGTGCCAGGTGTGTGTAGGTTATGCATGGCATTTTTATCAAAATAGAATGTGGTGAAAAACTCCTGTGTGAGTTCAAGGAAGGAAGGCATGCGCAGGAGGAAAAAAGTGTCCCAGCCAATAGCAGAGATCAGAGAACGTACCTGGGAATGGAGTCTCAGTGCTCCAAGGGTGGCATGGTGGATATACTTACCTGGGTGGTATGGCAGAGATGAAATTTTAAGCAACCTGGTGCGCTCAGAAATTTTGTTGAATGTCAGTGCTTGGACGATGTGATCTGGGTATGCTGGCCTGGGCAAATCGCTGGGCAAATTGCTGGGCATATCGCTTAGTGCGTCGCTGGGCACATCGCTTAGTGCGTCGCTGGGCACATCGCCAGGCGTATCGCTTGGTAAGTCCGTGGGCGTATCACTGGGCACAGCGCTGGTGAAATCAGTAGGCACATCGTTGGGCACAGCGTGTGGCACATTGCTGGGCGCAGCACTTGGCAGATCCTTGGTCATATCAGTGGGCATATCAGCGCTTGGCATAGCGCTTGGCATAGTGCTTTGCATAGTGCTTTGCACATTGCTGGGCGCATCAGTAGTCGTGTGCATGGGCACATCAGTGGTGGAATCGGTGGGCACATCACATGGCAGATCCGTGGGCGCATCAGTTTCTTTGGCGATGGTAGGTTCCGACTCTGGCTCTGACCTCGGTGGCGACTGAGTTCTTGGCCGTTTCTGGCTGTGGCCGGTGGGAGTGGTGGCTTCGGGTAACTTTTTGCCCTCAGGGTCTGCCGTCGGGGCTATTGTGGATGGCGGCGTTCTTTGCCGTTTCGTTTGCCGGCGATATATCTGGACGGCCGGTGAGTCGGTGCGTCCTGTTTCTGTACTTGTGGCCGGTGGTGTCTCGGTGTTGGTGGTGGTAGTTGGTGGTGTGTCCCACGCTTCATCGTCACTGTCAGAGGGGCTGGGTGGTCTGGGTAACCCTAATTTCTTCCACATGAATGGTCCGCCGGTGGCCCTCATCTTGATTCTTACCATGGTGGTCCTGAGTTTGCCGGTGGGTGAGTGGTTGTCGGAGAGAAGAAAGCTTGAAGAAGAAGAAGAGATAAAAACAGTAGTTTAGCGTAAAAATTAAAAATAAAAGAAAAGACTACTTAAAGTGATTAGGGAATGTGATCTGCCCTGATCATTAAATGCTGGCCCTCTGGATTTGTGACAGGGTGATTTGCCCAGTGATTTGGGTAAGCAGTGGGCAAATCACTTGGCCAGACCGCTTCTCCTTTGCAGTTGCTGGGCTGGTACTGTTCACGCCCTTTTCTGATGATGTGCTTGATTTTGCGATTGGACCGGTGATCTTGGTCAAATTATCTGGGCAATTGGGCAAATCACTGCCCCGATCACTTGTGATTATGGTACATTCAGTCGATTTGCCCGGCGATTTGGGCAAGTATTGGGCAAATCACTGGGCAAATCACTGCCTCTGGGCTGCCTCCCAGTAGCGCCCTGTTTTCTGTCTTGGGCTAGACTTCAATGTCTTGCTCAGCAGTCTTGGGAAGGGGGATCCAAGGGAACCTCCTCCACAACATGGACAGTAAAACCTTCATAGAATCTCTTCAAACGATGCCCATTAACTTTAAAAACTTTGCTAGTTTGTGAGCTCCTAATGTCAACAGCTCCGTGTGGATAGATATGTTCAACTAAGAATGGTCCAATCCACCTAGACCGAAGCTTTCCAGGGAATAATTTGAACCTGGAATCAAAGAGCAAAACCTTATCACCAACCTGGAAGTGTTTTCTGGAGATGTGCTTGTCATGGAAGGCTTTGGTCCTTGCTTTATAATCCCATGAGGCTTCATATGCATCACGCCTAATTTCCTCAAGCTCTTGAATCTGTAATTTTCTGT
The DNA here is from genome assembly GCF_001659605.2 of Manihot esculenta. NCBI lineage: Eukaryota > Viridiplantae > Streptophyta > Magnoliopsida > Malpighiales > Euphorbiaceae > Manihot > Manihot esculenta. The sequence goes on from NC_035170.2 coordinate 5,166,347, forward strand.
GAACTCCAGCCTCTTTTTCATCAAGATTACAGCTCTTCACAGCCCAATAGGCTTTATGTTCAAGTTCCACCGGTAGATGGCAGGCTTTCCCATAAATCAGCCTATATGGAGACATCCCAATTGGGGTTTTATATGCTGTCCTATATGCCCATAAGGCATCATTGAGGCGTGTACTCCAGTCCTTGCGATTTGGGCAGACCGTTTTCTCCAAGATGGACTTGATCTCCCTATTTGACACTTCAGCCAGCCCATTTGTTTGAGGGTGATAGGCAGTAGAGGTTCTATGGATGACATGGTGCTTCTTGAGGAGAGTTTCTACTACCTTGTTGCAAAAATGGGTGCCTCGGTCACTGATTATGGCCTTGGGCAGTCCAAATCTTGAGAAAATGTGAGATTTTACAAAATCACCCACTGTTTTTGCATCATCAGCTCTTGTTGCTTTGGCCTCAATCCACTTGGACACATAATCCACAGCAAGTAGTATGTAGGTGTTGCCAAAGGAAGGTGGGAATGGTCCCATGAAGTCAATGCCCCATATGTCAAAGATTTCACACACCATAATGGGTGCTTGTGGCATTTCACTTCTTTTGCCAAGGTTTCCCGTTTGTTGGCATCTTGCACATGACCTACAAAATAAATAAGCATCTCTAAATATGTTAGGCCAAAATAATCCACTTTCAAGGACTTTCAAGGCTGTCTTGCGTGGCCCAAAGTGACCTCCACAGCTGTAAGAGTGGCAGAAAGTTAGGACAGATGTGATCTCATGGTTTGGGATGCATCTCCTTATGACTTGGTCTGCACAATGCTTCCATAGGTAAGGCTCATCCCACACATAATACCTTGCCTCTTTCTTGATCTTGTCTCTTATGTGTTTGGGCAAATCAGTGGGCAAATCGCCTATGGCAAGGAAGTTAACAATATCAGCATACCATGGTTCCTCTTCTTGGACAGCAAAGAGGTGCTTATCAGGGAAGGTCTCATTGATGGGGCATGTCTCCATCTCGGTCAGAATTCTGCTAAGGTGATCAGCCACAAGGTTCTCCTTGCCTTTCTTGTCACGGATCTCCAAGTCAAACTCTTGTAACAGCAATATCCATCTCACCAGCCTAGGTTTGGACTCTTTTTTCTTGATTAAATACCTTAGTGCAGCATGATCTGAGTATATAATCACCTTTGTACCAAGTAGGTAGGGTCTAAACTTCTCTAATGCAAACACAACAGCCAGCAACTCTTTTTCCGTGGTGGAATAATTGCATTGTGCAACATCTAGGGTGCGTGAGGCATAGTGAATGACATGAGGAGAGTTACCTATGCGCTGTCCCAATACTGCACCTATAGCAAAGTTGCTGGCATCACACATGATCTCAAATGGAAGGGTCCAATCAGGTGGCTGGATGACTGGGGCAGAAATTAGGAGTGATTTGATCAAATCAAAGGCTGATTTGCAGCTGTCATCAAAGTTGAATGGTACATCCTGCTGTAACGATCTGCAAAGAGGCTGAGTTATTTTAGAAAAATCCTTGATAAACCTCCTGTAAAAACCAGCATGTCCAAGGAATGATCGAATCTCCCTAATGCTGGTTGGGTAGGGCAGATTTTTGATGGTGTCGATTTTGGCTTTGTCCACCTCAATCCCTTTTGCTGAAACAATATGGCCTAAGATTAAGCCATGGCTGACCATGAAGTGGCACTTCTCATAGTTGAGAACCAAGTTTGTCTCCAAACACCTTTGAAGTATCTTCTCCAAGTTGGCTAGGCATTCATGGAATGAGTTGCCATACACCGTAAAGTCATCCATGAAGACTTCAATGATCCTCTCCACATAGTCAGAAAAAATGCTCATCATGCACCTTTGGAAAGTGGCTGGTGCATTGCAAAGACCGAAGGGCATCCTCCTAAATGCGAATGTGCCAAATGGGCATGTGAAAGTGGTCTTCTCTTGGTCTTCTGGTGCAACGGGGATTTGATAAAATCCAGAATATCCATCAAGGAGGTAGTAATGGCTTTTTCCAGCAAGTCTCTCAAGCATTTGGTCCATGAAGGGCAAGGGAAAGTGGTCCTTTCTTGTGGCTGTGTTGAGCTTCCTGTAGTCCATGCAAACTCTCCACCCATTTTGTACACGAGTGGGTACTAGCTCTCCTTCAGAATTAGGGACAATGGTAATCCCGGTCTTCTTAGGTACCACATGGATGGGACTCACCCATTTACTGTCAGAAATGGGGTAGATTACCCCAATGTCTAGGAGCTTCACAATCTCCTTCTTTACAACCTCCATCATAGGTGGATTCAGCCTTCTTTGTGCCTCACGAACAGGTTTGCACTCATCCTCCATAAGTATCCGATGCATGCATGTTGAGGGTGAGATACCCTTTATGTCCTCCAATGTCCACCCAATTGCCTTCTTGTGTCTCCTCAACACATCCAGGAGCTTTTCCTCTTCTTCTTGGCTGAGCTGGTTGGAGATGATTACTGGAAGTGTATTTCCAGCTCCCAAGTAGGCATATTTGAGGTGGTTAGGCAAGGGTTTTAGTTCTGGTGCCTTTTCTGTCTGCTGGTTTTCTGTCTGCCTGCTGTCCGATTTGAGCGGTGATTTGAGCAGATTTTCTGGTGTTCTGGGCAAATCACTGGGCAAATCACCCACATCCAGCAAGTTACAACAGTCTGCTATTTTGTCTTCTTCAGAGATGTTGCTGTCCACTTTTCCTTTCCTGCAAAGACCTTCATAAAGTAAGTTTTCTTGATCAAAATAAAAAACTTCTTGACTTAAATTATCAATAACATCAAGTCCATAAACATGAGAAACATCATTGGGGAATTTCATGGCATCATAAACATTAAATTTGATAACTTCCCCTTCAAACTCCATAGTCAATGTGCCATCATGCACATCAATTTTAGTTCTTGCTGTGCTCAAGAATGGTCTCCCAAGTAGGATATCAGAGGTGGTGTTGCTCTTGTCTTCCTCCATGTCAATAACATAAAAATCTGCTGGAAAGACTAATTGGTCCACTTGCACCAACACATCTTCCAGCACTCCTTTAGGGTAGACAATGGATCGGTCAGCCAATTGGATCATAATGATGGTGCCCTTGAGTGTACCTGCATTTAACAAGTTAAAAATAGACAGAGGCATGACATTTATTGAAGCTCCAAGGTCACACATGGCCTTCTTTATTCCCACATTGCCTATTTTGCATGAAACCGCAAACATTCCTCTATCTTTGCATTTGACTAGTAGTTTCCTTTGGATGACAGCTGAAACACACTCCCCCACACTTACCTTTTCACGTTCAGCAAGTTTCCTTCGGTTGGTGCATAGCTCTTTGAGAAACTTGGCATACCTTGGAATTTGTTTTACAGCATCAAGTAGGGGAATGTTGATTTCCACTTTGCGGAGTGTCTCAAATATCTCTTTTTCCTCTTTCTCCTTTTGGGACCTTGCAAATCTCTTTGGGAAGGGAGGAGGTACCTTGAATTTCTCCATAGGTTGCTGTTTCTGCCTTTGGCTGGATTCTGCCTGGTCTGTTGATTTGGGCAAATCACTGTCTGCCTTCTCTGGAGAATTGGGCAAATCACTGCTGGATAGCTTAGTTTGCCCAGCGATCGGGTCAGTTTCTACAAGCAAACTGGGCAAATCACTGCCCTGATCACTTTCTGGCAGAATTTCTTCCATGCCCTGTTTTTGCACTTTTTCAGCCCTATTGTCTTGCAACTCCTTTCCACTCCTCAATGTGATGGCACTAGCATTTTGCCTTGGATTTATCTCAGTTTGGGAAGGTAGCTTTCCTTGTGATTCAATTTTGTTTAAGGATGAAGCCATTTGCCCCATTTGTTTCTCAAGATTCTGCACAGTATTTGCCAAATTTTTCACAATCTCTTCAAGGGATGCATTAGAATTTTGAGGTGCAGCATGAGCTTGGTTCCTTTGCTGGTAGCTTGGATATTGCTGTCCCCTTGCATAACTGAAATTTGGATGGTCCCTCCAGCCTGGATTATAAGTATTTGCATAGGAATCATACCTTCTTTGCCCATTAAAGCCTCCAACAGCATTGACTTGCTGGTCCTCCTCTTGAAGGGAAGGACATAGATCAGTTGGGTGGTTGTTGGCACATATTCCACACGTCTTGGGCTGCTGAATCTGCTGGACTTGTTGAGCTTGACTCACAACAAGGCTACGGACAGCATTGGTGAGTTCAGAAAGTTGGGATGATAAAGTGGAATTACTCACCTCATTTACATTCCTTGTTGGCAGCTCTTGATCTCCAAATTGCTGAGAAGCTGCGGCCATGGTGGAAATTAAGTCCCTCATCTCTCGAGGTGATTTTCTCTCAGTTGATCCTCCACAGGCTGCATCAATAAACTTTCTTTCTGAGGGTAGTAGACCTCCATAGAAGTACTCAATGAGAGATTGGTCAGAAATATCATGTTGAGGGCAGCTTGTGCATAGCTTTTTGAACCTCTCCCAATACTCATACAAGCCTTCAGAGTGCTTTTGCCTTATGCCACTTATCTCTCGACGGATGCCAATGGCTTTTGAGGTAGGGAAGAATTTTTTCAAGAATGCTCTCACCATATCAGTCCATGATGTGATGGTTCCGGGTGGTAAGTAGAATAGCCATTCTTTGGCATAGTCGTTAAGGGAAAAAGGGAAGGCTCTAAGTTTGATATCCTCTTCTGGAATACCTTGGGGTCTCAAGGTTGAGCACACAACGTGGAATGCCTTCAAATGCTTGTGAGGATCTTCATTTTCAAGGCCTCTGAATTTGGGAAGGAGATGGATCAGACCTGTTTTTAGCTCAAAAGGTGCTGTCAATGGGGGATATGCAATGCATAAGGGTGCTAGATCTCCTGCTGGTTCAGCTAACTCTCCAAGAGTTCTCTCCCGTGGCTGAGGTGCTTGGATGGGCATGTTTCTTGCTTGATTTTCAGCTTCTACATGTGCAGCAGGCGGTGCCGCCATTGCTGGATTTTCTGCCATGACCAGGAATTCAGTTTCTGGTAAAAATTCTGCTGTAGCAGGTGCGGTGATGGAAGTTTCTGCTGGTGCAGAAATTTCTTCAGCAGGGGCAGTAGGTGGTCTGTGAGGTGGAGTTGCTGATGAAGATGGTCTTGAGGCTTGGTTCCTCAAATTTGCTTGCTTCCTTAAGCTCTTGGCAGTCTTTTCAATCTCCGGGTCGTAAAGAAGAGTGTCTTTACGGCCAGACCTGGTCATAAAGGGAAAATACGTTAGTTTAAATCAAATCCCCGGCAACGGCGCCAATTTTTGATAGGCGGTTGTCGAAGCCGTCAAAAATAAACCTATTAAACGATCAACAAATAAATTTGCAGATAGTGGCAATAGGGTCGAACCACAGGGAATTGACACTAAAGACCTTCCTAATAATGACCAAGGTAAAATAAATAACAAATAAATAAAAGAGGGGGGTTTTTGAGTTGATGGATTAACACTAAATAGTAAAAGAAAGCAGTAATTTAAAGATGAGTAAATCAATAAGAGAAAGGCTTCTAGTTGAAGTATGAGTCTAATTCAGTTTGTTCAGAATTGGTCATTGATTATTTGAAGACTCCTTTTTGATTTCAATAAATTAGTTTTGGTTGTGGAAGACGCTTCTCACAATCCAAATTCCTCCTTAGTTCTAGTTTGATTAGGAAACGTTCGCTAATCAAACACTAATCAACAAGTTGCCAAGGAACGTCCTTGGGGCATTATAGCATCGAACAACTGTTGATTGCATTAAGACTTAGAGAAACCCAATTCTATCCTTGCCAACCGCGTGGTCAAGTTTAGATTATGCAACCTGATTGAATGTGTATTTGAATAATCCAAGCAATTACGGACCTAAACCATTCAAACAATATTACTCAAGCAATTTAAAAGCAATGGGCCCTTATTGATTCTAAAAGCAAAGTAATACTTGTAGAAAAGATCAGATTGCATAAATATTGAAACAAATAAGAGTTCAACAATGGAGTATTAAACCTCCCAATTCATAACAAATCTGAATATTCTCAACTTCAACTAGAAAATAATGAATTTAGCCACTCATGGTGACTAAAATACACAAAAGAGATGAAAAGAACGAAAAGAAAGAACAGCTGAAGAGTTTCTGGCGAGGGAGAAGGTGCTGAGTTCCTGATCAGAAGATAGTCCCCTTGCTGGTTTTGAGACTCCCCTTTTATAGCTGAAGAATTGTCTAGGGTTTTGAAATCCCTTTTTGATTTGATGTTGGACTCCTCTTTTGATGTTGAATTTGATTGCAATTGGATTTTCTTGGATGAGAAGTTCTTTCGTGGCTCTTGGATTAGTGTTGGAAGTGATTGGATTGGATTTGGACTTCTGAAAATTCGGATTTCTGTTTGCTGTCCATTTTCCCGCTCTGCTGTAATTTTCTGCTGTCAAAGTGATTTGCCCAGCAATTTGACCAGTTTCTTCAAGTGATTGGGCAAATCACTAGGCAAATCGCTTCTCTGTGAGTCAGTCCTCTATGCCTTTGCGAGTGCTTTGGCCAGTGATCTTCGATTGTTTTGGTCAAATCACCTGCCCATATCACTGCTGTCTGTTGCTTCTGGGTATTTGCTTTAGCTTGATCTGGGCAGTGATTGGAGCAGATTTTTGGGCAAATCACTGGGCAAACCATCCTTTTGTAAATTTTCTGCACTTTTTCTTCCATTTTCCAAATTCTTCCTTTTCTGTAAAAACAAGATAAAAACCATAAATTAAACTGAAAAATGTGTAAATAAGCAATAAAGAAGATAATAAAAATGTGGCTAAATTATGCTTGATCAATTCCCCTTCTGAAAATACAGAACTGGCTAATATTCTTCCCCTGAATTTCAAAGCTGGATCTGCGATTACAAAGCTAAAGAATATCATCCTCTGTACATGCATCACTGCCTTCTTATATCTTATCTTCCACAGGCTGCACAGTCCCCTTTATCATCACTTCCCTCCCTAACAGGCGACAATCCATTGTTCTGTCATTGCCAGCCTGTGGGACAGCAGCCTTGTTTTCAAGGCTGAACTTAGGAAATTGACCCCAGAAATCAATGACATCTACCAAGTTGCCTCTTCAACGGGTTTACCCAACTGTTGAACTAAGACTTGATCAAGCTCTTCTATATCCCTAGTGATATTTCTTTACAGAATATCCTCCTGAACAATGTAAAAGATCATCAATTTCTTTCGAGGGAGCACAAGGAGTGAAGGATGATCTCCCAGTAGTACCCTGTGAAGGTGGGACATTGGAAAAACTTGGTGGATCTTGAAAGTGGGAGGAAGCTGCAATGATTAGTGACATTGCTAAGTTTCTCCACAATGAGGAATGGCTTGTAAAAACGAGGAGCCAACTTGGGATAACCTTTGAAGCTACCGTGCTCTGGCGATAACTTGTGTTAAATTTTAGATTTCTTATGTGCTTGTTGGCTTGAAGGCCATTTAAGATTGAGCTTGGTACAAATTATACCTCAATTGTCTTAAGAGTATCGTCTTTGCAAACCTTATGTTCGAATGAATACACTCGTCTCACTGGGAAGAAATCTGTGTGTAGGGTTGGCCAGTCATAGACCACTTGAAAAGGAGAGTTGCCACTCCCTTGAAGTGTTGTACCAGTGTTTGGCCCAAATAGGAGTTGGGTTACTTTGAAGCAGTGCATCTCAAATATTGTTTTATGCTTCTATTAAGTACCTTTATCTGACCATTAGATTGGGATTAGTAAGGAGAGCTCATATAAAGCACCCATTGAGTGGAATAATTGTCCAAAAATGATTGAAAAAAAAAGGTCTTGATCACTTACAATTGATATATGAACTCCATGATGCATAGTAATTGCTTCAACAATAGTTTTTGCAGCAAAAGGATGACACAATGTGATGAATGAGCATCCTTAGAGAATGTATCATTCACCACAAAAATGTAGTCTGTACCTTGAGATTTTGGCAGCCCTGTGATAGTCAATGGAAATGTTATCATACCACGAGCTAATATGTTATCAGACACTATAGTATTAGTATATCTTCATTTCGTTTGGCAATTTAGTCAATGTAATGATATAGTTCAAGAGTTCAAGTAAATTGACTTGTACTGCATACAATCTACCCATATTTGTATGGTAATTCAAGTCATATTGTCTGTAGATAATTTTATTGCCACTTTTCTTTTCATCATAATTTTTTTTTTCTTTTGTAACGAGAGATGGCTATAGAAATGCAGTTGTTTGACAGAGGATGAACTGAACTTCTATTTTATTGTGTGTTCTGCATCATAATGGTTGATTTGTAATGGCCTCCTTCACTTGTTGATATGACCCAAATCACAGGTCCACTTCAATTGTTAAAAACTTATGTTAGGTACGTAAATAGGACATTGAAAACATCCATGGATCTTAAGAAAAATTCACCATTTGTTATTTGAAATGGGGTGAGATTGAGAATCCATGGATTGTAACAAATCAATAGTTCTTTGGAAATCTCTCGAAATGGTGAACTTGAAGTCTTAACTATGGAATGGTTTCATGTGAGATCCTCATTTTAATTTTATGAGGGATTTATGAGCCCTTTTTTCGATAAATGTGGCTTTATTCTATGGAGTTGGGTTGTCTATCAAACAAGAAAAATTGTTCCAAATATATTGATTCGAATGCCTGGATTTTAATTCCATGGATTGTAGAGAAAAGAGTTTTATAGTTTTAGGAAGGTGGCTTACCTACATAGGTAATTAGGCATGTAGTTGGAGTGTACAAAAAATTCATCTATGCTTATGATATGGATATTAGTTTCTCTGCGGCATGTTCTTCAAATACTGAAGTGGTTATAGATAAGATTTGAGAAATGTATAATTTTTTTATCCAAATTTGGAACCTGATTTGGTAAATGAACGCAACAATATCAATTTTCCTGTTGCCACAAAACAGCAGGAGGTTTTCTTCTTCTTCTTCCCCGTGTTCTTACATTTTCAAAAAGCAATATCAGAACATGCAAAAGCTTCTTCATGGTCATTGTCACCATCTTATTCTCATTTTGTTTCTCCTATTCTAAAATGAAGTTGGGTTTTGTGTGCAGCAAGGATATTGCAAAGGTGAAGGATGATCAAGAATGGGAGATAATTGAGACGAGAAAAGCATTATCCAGAACAGGGCCTGTAGAAGCATACAATCCCAAGAAGACTACATTGGAAGAGGAGTTAAAGGTGTCGTGATTAAATTTAGCATATACCTCTAATCAGTACACTCGAGGGCGTTGTAGCTAATTTTCATTGATGTGTTGTTATTACAGGCTTTGCAACAGAAAGTGGACATAAACAACTACGAGTACAAAAGAATTCCAAAACCAAATGAAGACAAGTCTGGCTAGTCTCTGGAATCAAGTCAAGTCTCGGCTGTCTCTGGCTCATTTCTAGCTTCACCATAGATGTAATAATACCGTCCAGTTTTGTGCTAACTTGATGTAGTTAATAATAAGTTGTAATTACATTCAAAACACAACTGTTAGTGAACTGTTTTGTCTTAGTTTTACATGCGAGCACAGCATAACCACCCACCCATGTTTGATTTCCACCAGTATCTATCATAAATGAAGAGCATCACAATTTACAAGTATATTTTCAGAGTATACTTTTGTAGTGAATTTCCAACTTGCAAAATTAGCATGCAGTTTTGTTACAACATCAAACCCCTCCCGCCTGTCTCCCTCCAAAAGATGTCAATAAATCCGAACTGGTTTAATAAATTTAATATTTAAATTTATTTCAAATGGATTCACTCAACACATTCTTGATATACAAAATTCCAACCCAGCATAAATATTATTTATAAAATTTGAACCCATTAAACTAGCCTTATTAAAATTTGATCAAGTCGAATAGCAGCAAAATTCAACCCGTAAACGTGTAGTGTTTTTCAACTTGGTCTGACAGAACAGAGTAGGCTGTTCTTTTTTCTTTTTTTTTCCAGACCAATAGTAAGCTGTGTTTCTTGATAGCTTTGAAGGTCTGGGGCAGACTACCAGACAAGGACAAAGGATCAGAATTAGTATTAAGCTTGAAGTAAATATGTGGCATCCAACACATGGGCCACACCGATAACGTTGATTAGAGAATGTTATGACAAAATTCTACTGCAAAAGCTAATATACCAAAGAAAAGGGAAATCATACGCTGCTTTATGATGTTTTCATTCTTTTTCTCTTACTTCTTTGATGAGCTTTCACACTTTAGAAAGCTTGCAATCAAACTGCTTTTCTTCCCAGTAGCTTTCTTTTACTGTTAAGACAATTAAAAACGGCTCGGTTCAGAGAGGGCCATATTTATTAACCCCACAAGGTCAAGTACTACTCAGAAACTGCCAATAAATTATTAGGATAAAGAACAACATATATTAACCATCCTTTGGAAAAAAAAAAAAAAATTCAATTCTACAGTTCCTTCTTTTTTTTTTCAACCAAAATAAAAACAAAATTATCTGCAAAACTAAGATAAACAACCCAAGTTGCTACAAGACCATTCAAGTTCCTTCCTACCAAATCTTTCTATGCTCTTTCAACTTACCATGTCTCAGAAAAATACAAATAAGATAAATGTTTCTATAAATCTTTATCTCCTTTTGTTTGCTGAAAAGATGTAGGAATAAGAGAAATGAATTTAAATCTAAGAAAGGATACATTTCATTATGCAGTAACCAAGAAAACGAGAAACCTTCAACCCTCTATTTCCCTCTTCCTCAGCAATTAAAGATCCAAGGGCCAATAGGAAACTAGACTTCCCAATTCGTTGGCGTTTCAGATTGTGGTTCTACTTTTCTTCTTCCTCTCATGGAGACCAATCCATGACTATTGTGTGATGCATAACCTCCTTATGATGCCAAAACTTAAATTCAAGAAAAATAGAAGGATATACCCAGATAGCTATAGAATCAAACGGACGGTTCATAATTCTGGTAGCAGTATGCTAGTGAAAATGTAAACCAGAGCGGCAAAGGCAGATGAAAAAAATGTTGATGATGTTCAAGAATAGGCAGTAAAACAGCATCTGAATAGAAAAGGCATTGAAGACAAATGGAGTAATAGCGTAACAAATGATATCCCCTCTAATCATACCAGAGGATATCAACTAAAAAGCATAAGCTTAAGTTTATAATTGCATGCTATTTTCTCATTCTGTCACTATACCTTAAGTTTAGAAAAAGATAAAAATAGATATAAAAAAGAATCTAAAATTGGAAACCTTGTATGAGAAAACAAAGAACACAAATACAAACAAATATTTGATTTCACAAAACTAAGGTGATTGGCAGAAACCAAGATACCTTAGAGGTGGCCATTTCCTCTTGGAAATAGCCACAAGGTCCTTTCTTGGGTTTGGGTGCACGTAGAAAAACATAATTTAGGCATGAAGCATCATGAGAAAACAAATCCATCCAGCAGCATCTTCTGAATACTTGTTCCCAACCATAATAACATAATTTCAGAGCATTTGCAGAAAAATCATATGAATAAAATAAAAATAAATTACCTTAAACTGATCATTGTGAATTAAAATAGTGGAGTGTGAAAATGTAGAAGACCTGTAAGTTGCAAACAATTAAATGTCAAAGAAAGGGCTAATCACTGGCAAGGCCAGAGTTCATCCATAACCATTTGGATGCTCTTATTGCATATGTTTAATGCTGGAGATCAAAGCTAAATAGGTCAGGTTTTTCATTAAATTCTATCCATAGTGAGGATCTGGATGCAAGTGATTAATTCAGCAATATCAACAATTGACGCTTTCTCCCAACTGATTCAAAGACCAGAAAGATTAAAGTTTTCTTGAGTCGATCAAATAGCTTCTGCCAAGTCAGTTTATTTTCATCCACTAGCTAAAAGCAGTTAGTTATTTATGCTTTGGATTCTACTACAAATAGTTCTTTGGAAGAAGAATTCTCTGAGAACTTCAGAACTCAGAACCTGAGCAAACAAATATCAAAATTTGATGCAAATAAAGTCATCTCATATTCCACATTCTTAAACTGAATTCTCTCATGAATTACTAGATTGGCAACATTATCAGACTGTAAAGTGAAACTTAAAATAGCATAATTCTGCAAAAGAATTGAGAGAGGTAAAACTATATTAGGAAAAAACTTGATCCCAACCATTTCCACAATTACAAACTTATACCCATTTCTCCCAGAGAAATACCATTTCTCCTTATGTACATCACCCCCAGCAACACAAACAAATGGAAAGTCTTGAATCTACTACCTAGTGTTTCTTTTTTTACCTCCAAATATATCCCTTCCCCTTTTCCCGAATTTTATTCATTTACACACGTGAAACAACCAAAATCACTATAAAAATACCTTCTTCTTATCTCTCTTCTTTACCCCAAATAACATTTGAAACAAAAGAAAGAAGAGAGAGGGAAGCGTGCTCAAAGAAGCAAGATCATACAAAGTCACCTTGGATTTGGCTGTGATCCAAATGACCATAATGGTTGGACAAGCCTCTGAGCTGATGGACTACCAAGTAACATAGCCTGAGATCGAGTAAGCATCTCAGTCATTGATGGGGTTTGATAGGCCTGAACAAGACTTGAACCATCAGTTGAGTCTCCTCTTGCTGTTGCTCTTTGCCATGAATGTGAGCTCAGTCCTGAAAGAATATAAGCTCTACCAGATGCCTCATAAACATGCCTACTTGCCATCCTCTCTTGCATCTCCTTAAGCTCTGCATCTAATGCAATGCATAATCGATCATGGGATTTAGCTGATATAGTTTCTGACAACACCCTTCTGCAATTTTCTAGGATAGAAACTGCACCAGGCAGATCTCCCTGCTCAGCTGCAGTTCTTGCCTGTGACATTGCCTCAGCTGCTTGAAGTCTGTTGCGTTGCCTATCGACTTCAATTGACACTGCTGCTTCCTCACACATTTCAGGTCTCTCAAGCATAACTTCTTCAGTTTCTAATGTTGTCATTTCTTTAGTTAAAGGATCTTTGAAAACACATCTCACCTTTATGAGTGATGTTTGATTTCCAGGAGAGACAGCTGGAACATTGACTGAAACCAGGAAATCCCTCTCTTCATCAGCATACAAATCTCCGACATCAATAAACCCTGTGCGTGCATCAGCCATCACCCGACTTGGGTAACTTCCTGCTTTCAGTGATCCAAGGTGAATACTTGGGTGCACACATTCCACTCCCACCTGCAGTTCCTGCACTACGACACTTAGAAGTCCTCCAATGCATTGTGCAAATGCATCCTGGATTACAGCTTCAGTCTCAATGAAAGAAAAGGTGCCCCCAGAAATTTCTGAAATTGAATGCATTGATGAAGCATCATGGTCTGCACCAAAGCCAAAAGCATGCACTGGAATCTGGAAGCCTGCAGTGTCACCACCATGAATAGACAAAGGGAGGAGCAACTGGTAATTTCGCTGATGTTGGTTACCACCAGCACCACTGACAGTATAAGTATCCTGCCCATCTGATAGCAGTATTATACTTGCTACAGGATTCTTTTCCTTTCGGTCTTCCATTACCTTTGCTCCCTTTCTCAGGCCTTCAGCAATGTTAGTTCCACCATTTGCAACCAAAGAATTCACAGCTTGAAGTGCCTGCTGCCTGCCTGTATCAGACATTTTACGGAGAGGGAAGAGGCGGCGGGCAGTGGAAGAAAAGGCAACAACTGAGAGCCTGTCATTGGAGCCAAGGTTCTGTATTACGAAACCCATGGCTCGTTTTAGCAATGCTAACTTCGTACCTGCCATGCTACCACTGATGTCAAGCACTGTGACTAGGTCAACTGGGGCACGAGGTGTTTGCGATAGTTGAGGCAAGTTAGCAGGGTTTCTTATTGGATCTTGTCTTACAATTGTAGCAGCAGCTTTGAGATTGACCAAGACAGTGAAGTTATCATACGACTTGGATTTGGATGCAGCTGAAACTTCTGGGTACGTCTTGATTTCTATAGTTCTAGCAAAATTGTGATCTGCAGCATTTTTATTATCAGTAGAATTTCTATCAGCGAACACAGGTTGGAGATCTAATGATTCATCATCATCATATACACTTGGCTCAGGGGCCTGAAGTAATGGGACAATGTGCCTTCGATTCATATCTCGACGAGGAGGAGGCAACCTGCGGACTACAGTCATCAAAGCATCATTATGAGGCCAACCTACTGCATTGATGGGTGCTCTGCCAGGAACAGGGTCCAAACTGGGAGCCTGCAAGGGGATTTCCTTCCATTTTGCTCGGCAAACTGGACAAATTTGGTTTCCATGTTTCACATTTGAAGTGATGCAGTGGAAATGGAAGGAATGTGAGCACTCTGCAGTAAAAATAGCATGGCCACCTCCTTGTTTCATCTTGGTCAGGCATATTGAGCAGGTTTGCTGAATGTGCAAAACAAAAAAGACAACAAGGAATTAATACCAGATAAAAGTTAGAATGTCATATGTTCTCACAGTATATTCAGGATTAATAGCATAATTGATAAAATATCATACAGTAAATCACATAGAAAACCAACATGAGCATGCAGATCTCCTGCATGGTTCACCAAAAAAACTCATAGAAAACGTTCATTTTGTAAAAGAATAAAATCACATACAGTAAATCCAGAGAACATCAGATACTAACTGTTAATCAAATTCAGTATTTTATCTCAACAGTATTGCAAACGCCAATCACAGGATAATCGAAACTAGAGAAGCACTTGATCTGAAAGCATGAAAAATTAAATCTACAGGCCTAAGGAAAAGCTTACAACCACATGGCAGACCAACAAACACTTACCAACATTTAACACACTGGATTAGTGGATAGGATCTCAGATTGAGCAGTTAGTTTTTTATGAATCTCCAATAGTTTGCATATAAATTGGTGAATGGCTGCTCGAGTGAGCATAATTTGGAGAAAACTATTTCTCATATTATAATCTAGAAACAAAGCAGTATAGGCTTACTTACTCTTCAACCCACCACATACTTTTAATCAGATTATTATATTTCTACAGCAGCATCTAGCATAAATTACGAGCATCACAAAACACATATCAGTGTACGTCCTGGGCCAACTAAGGCAGTGCAGTAAAATTTTGTAGGCAATTCTCAATGGTTTACAAAATTAGCATGCATCCTTCTTACAACTCCTCACCCCTCCCGCCCTCTCTCGGTCTCCCTCCAAAAGATGACAATAAACTAGTTGTCTCATAGTATTATTTCAACTTGGCGGGTCTGGGCCAGGCCACCAGACCGGGATAAGGGATCAGTGTTAAGCTTGAAAGAAGTAAATGTTAGGTATCCAACATGTGGGGCACAGCAGATAATGTGAAGTTAAAAATAAAGGAATGACTTTGAAAAGTTATCAAACAATTATCTTGTGATACAGATGAGAGAGACATCTCAATGCAAATAGGGTGAAAAATGCAAAAGCCATATATCAAAGAAAGAGAAATGATGTACTGCTTTATGATGTTTCCTTTATTTTCTTTACTTCTTTGATGAAGTTCCACACCTAAAAGGCGTGCAATCAAACACTCAAAAACAGCTCAAGCCACCACAGAAGCTGCTTTTCTTCCCTCCAAGGGAAAGAGGAAACTAGTAGTTTTATTTTACTGTTAAGGCAATTGAAAATGGTTTATTTGCCCCACCAGGTCAAAGAGTGGGAAGCAAAACGACATCATACAAGCAGTTAAATAATTCAAGTATTACTCAGAAACTGCCAAAACTGCCAATAAAATATTAAATTAAAGAACATTTTGAACCATTCAATTCTAAAATTCCTTGTTTTTATTATTTTCTTCTTCTTCTCTCTGCCTAAACATGATTTTGAAGCAAAATTATGAAGGAATATTCAGAGTTAAGAGTAATAATAGATTCTATATAATAATTTGAAAACTAAAATCAACAAGAACCCTAAGTGGATACAAGATCATTCAACTTCCTAGCAAATCTCTGGCCAAGGATGAAATAAAGTGGTTACAGCGGGGAAAAAGGAAATTTCTTTGCTCTTTCAACTGTCCATGTCAGAGAAAAATACAAAGAAGATAAATTCTATAAATTTTAAGCACCTTTTGTTCGCTGAAAAAGATGTTGGAATAGGAAAAGTAAATTAAAATTAGATTTCCTTGCTCAGTAATCAAGAAAAGGAAAAACCTGCCCTCTCAAATGATAGAAATACAATAAGTTGGCTACCTTTACCCTCTCTTCTCCTCTTCCTCAGCAATTAAAGGCCCAACAGCCAACAGGAAACTAGAATGCCATCACCCAAAATTACATACAAGCTCTAGTAATAACATAATCAATAAGTAAGAATATAACATTTAATTCAATTCAGCTGAATCCAATTCTTTTACTCTTTGAATCAGATGAAAATGAAACTTACAGAACTTCAATTACTTTATTAGCCCCACCACCCGCCGGACCCAAAAAAAAAAAGAGAAAAATAAAATCTAGTGGCTGAGCAAACCAAGATTCTAAACCAGCTATTCATCCAAGATTAACACAAAACTGAGAAAATCGAACTATCATAAATCCCAACATCAAAACTATCAACACCCATGAACCAGAAGAGGCAGAACATGAAAACCCCAACATCCGAGAATCCATTTCCCTTTCTTTACCTTAATCTCAACTCAGAAATAACAAAACCCATGAAAAAGCAGAAGCAGAACACCAAAAATAGAAGTATATTCAACTAAGAATAGGTGTAAAATGAGGAGAAAAGCACAAACCTTTGATGATTTGCTTCCACTCTTGGACAACCTCAGACCATGTGAAGATGGTGTAGGCGTCATTGGCCTTGAGTCCCAGTTTGTAGGTGAAAGCAAAGCAGCATCAGAGAGTCTCTCACTTGAAGCTGGTGGCGAGTCCTCTAGAGTTCTTGGTACATAAGAACAAAGATTTAAACCTAAAGCTAACTTTGCTTTTCTCCATTTACTTCCCATTTTGATTGAACTTGAACTGTTTGAATATCTTACAAAGATTCAAGAATCAGAGTAAGAATCCAAGAAGTAAAATTTAACAGCTAAAAGAAAACCAAAAGCAAGAACGAAACAAAAGCAGATCTCAAAGCGGTTTGAGCCGAGGTGCTTTCTTTGTTTTCTTGGTTTTCTGGTATCTTCTTTCTTGAAAGGGGAGAGATAATGGGGTTTTAACAAAAGTTGAGATGAACACGAAAACCGAGAGGGAGAGAGACAAGAGGCAATAGTTTCCTCCTTTTTTTAAGAGGGGATTGCTGTGAGGCAGTATTTCATAGAGAAATGTGGGTTTTTGAGAGGCTAAAAAATGTCAAAGAAAGGGACCGAGTCGCAGAGAGAGGGTGGGTTGAGACTTGAGAGCAGAAGTAGTATTGAGGGCGGTGTTGTTGGCCGCCATTGAAGAGAGAGAGAGAGAGCCAAGGAGAGGGAAAGGTGGATTCTTGTAAAGAGTAGATAGAGGATTTTAATTTCAAAGTAGAAACCTTTATATTTTTTTATTAGTTTTTTTAAATAATAGAATTTTTAAATAATTTATCTTTATTTATGCGTTCAATTTGAAATTTTTTTTATAAAATTACACATTAATTAATAAAAAAGGTTAATTCTATTAAATCATTATCTTTAATTTTTTATTAATTTTATTTAGATAATAAAAATTTAAAATGTTTATAATAAAAAATAATTGCTATTTTCAATTTCTTTTATTTGACCAATAAATAAAAAAATTAGTAAGATGGATGAGGGAGTTTGCATGCAGCTCAGCTCCCATTATGAAGAATGATATTTGTAGGACACGAGTCAAACGGGTGGGATTTTTCTAATGATGTTTTTTATTTTTTTATTTTTTAAAATAAAAATTAATTATTTTATTTTATTTTGGCACATGAGATGATAAGTGTGCCACACGTGCACATCATCACGCTTGGTCCAATGTCAACAGGTTTGACGTTGCTTTTTTCTTTTTTCCATTTTTTATTTTTTACCGAAGCCTTCTTCTTTTCACCTCAGTTGCAATTTGCAAACAGTAATTGGATAAAATTTAAAGTGCAAAATATTTCATGCATTATTTACTGACAAAATTACTTAAAAAATCCATTCTTTCAAATTATTACAATTACACTCTTTTTTTTAAATCAAATTAAATTAAATAAATTAAAAGTTAAAATTTTAATATTTATAAAAATTTTAATTTTGAATAAAAATCAATTTAAACTCTAATGTAATATAATGAAAATAAATAAATATTTGAATGAATTTAAAAAAAAAAATGAAAATGCAAGCTTAACAAAAAAAAATCCAAATGGTTGTGCCTCCCCAATCTTGATTCTTGGTGACTTGAACAGTTAAAAGCCAAATCTGACCGTTGCTTAAAAGAGAATATTATAAGTGTTGCTATGGACATGGACTTTTCTTATTAATATATTGAAAAATTATATTTTATCTCGTAATAAATGAAATAAATATTCGCTAAAAATACGTTATTATTTATGAATCGACTCGATGCGAATATAATAATATTTATAATTATATTAAAGAAATTTAAAAGATACATATATATATATTATATTATCAATATTTGGTGTATGAACAAAGTGATGGTAGATGAGGCAAATAGGCATTCAAAGGTCAAAAAAACAATACTTAGGAATGTTCAGAGATAGGTAGCTCCATTCCATACATGAGTCATTAATGTCTATCTTGAGTCATTTATTGTTAATTTTTAATATTTAATTTTTATAAAAATATAATTATTTAATTTTTATTTGTTAATGTGAGTTTATAATTAAAATAATAGTTTGACAGCAATTTACTACTAAAATGAAAAAATATATTTTTTTAATAACGATAATTACGGAATAAAGGAAAAGAACAACAGCCATACTTATTTGGTCTTCCCATGTACTCAACAATATAATAATGTAATTTCATTGATTCAAAAAAAAAAAAATAATGTAATTTCAAATGCCTTAGTCTTAAACAAAAATTAAATGATTTAATTTACTTTTCAAATACTAATATAAAATGAGTAGAATTAGTCCTAATTGATTTTGTAAACTGACCAAAATTAGCTTACAAGTATTCATCCAATTTGGGAGATTTTGTCAAAGTTTGGAGTACATCAATTTGGAAACGTCCAATGAGTGCCGTATAAGGAATACAAATGATTTTTTTTTTTGAGGTGGAGATCGGAGATTAGGAGAGTAAAATTTGAAACCTCTCATATTTATAAATAATATTTTTTAAAAAATATTTTAAAATAAATAAATAGAAAATTTTAAATTTAATTAATTAGTTTAAATTTTATTTTATGGTAATTAAATAAATAAATTATCATATAAAAAATATTTTGTCAGATTGATAATCTAGAAGCTGATAATATGGAAGACAAAAGAGTTTGAATCTACAATTTGTTTTCTTAGTTAAACAATTTTCAATGTGAAAAGAATATTAAGGATTGATATTCCACAATTGTAAATCATTCAAAAGTGTCTATAATTTAGTATTTTAATAAAATTAAAATATTATATTTAAAAATTTTTAAAATTAATTATAAAATTATTTTTATAATTTATAATTAATTACTATTAAAATAATTTAATATTATCGAATATGGCGAAAAGTAGGGTTGTGCAATCGGTTGGTTCGGTTTCGAATCGAACCGAACAGATAAAATCGAAAATCGAAATGTTATAATTTTAAAAATAAAAAAAACCGATTATGAAAATATAATCGAACCGATAAAAATCAATTCGGTTCGGTTCAAATCGAAATCTGCTGGGTTAGGCTTGGGGCGAAAGGGATAGAGGGGTTGGGGTGCTGGGTTGGATACGAGAGGCCAAAGGGAGGGCTTGGGCTTGGGCTTGGATTCGAGCCTAGCCACTAAATCGGTTTTCCGATTTGATCGGTTATTTAACATGTTTAAATTGAATCGAACTGAAAATTGAAAAATTTTAAATATATTAATCGAATCAAACCAATTATTCTAAAAAACTGAATTGAAAAATTAAAATCAATCGGTTCGATTCAATTTTTCGATTTAGACCAAAATATGCTCTCCCCTTGCGAAAAGTAATAACAACGAGTTTGGGAAGGATTATTGTAGAATATAATTGTTGGAAATGGACCAATAGAATATGAATAAAAAATTATTTTAAGGTCAATAAAAGTAGCTAACAGTAGTCAATGATATTCCTTTACTGTTGGAATAGTATAGGCATATTTATGAATGGGGCATTAATTTTTATATAAAAATAAAAAATAAAATATTTTTTTTAAAATATGATATTTAATATAAAATAAAAATATAAATACTTTTATAAATAGTTATATGTAAAAATTAACAATAATTATATTTATATAATATATAATATTATAATAAATAAATTATTATTTGATCTCTAATGTACTAAAATTTATTGATGAGTTTTTTAATTTTAAAAAATATATTAAAATATTGATAAAATTTTAAAAAATTTACAGATGAGTTTTTCCATAAATTTATTAATTTTTAAATTTTACTTTTAATATGAATTTTTAATTTTTAAATTTAGTTCCTCCATAAATTTAATATAAATTTAATTTTAAAAAATTTAGGGATTAGTTCCTCCATAAATTTTTAATTTTTAAATTTTAAATTTAGTTCCTCCAATGAATCTTTTAATGTTTGTAATATAAAAAAATTTATTAATTTTTAAAAATACATTAAAACCTTTTAAAAATTTTAAAAATCTATTGATTAATCTTTCCATCAATTTTAGTTGTTAAGTGTTATAAAAAATTTTTAAATATTATTAATATAAAAAAATTAATTAATATATATTTTTATAAAATTAGAAAATTAACTAATGAGTTTTCTTTTATTACATACACTAAATAATAAAATATTTAATAATTTTTTTTAAATGAGAATAAATAGTAAAATATTTAATAGTCTTTTTAAATGAGAATTGAAGATTGAGAGAATAAAATTTAAAATTTTTTATTTATTTAAATGTATTTATCACCAAATTAAATTTATGAGTGCAAAATATTTAATAGTTAAAACTGATGAAAGAATTAATTAATATATTTTTAATATTTTAAGGAGGTTTTAATATTTTTTTAAAATAAAAAAAATTAATTAATGAGTTTTTTATATTATAAAAATTAAATGGTAATATTTTTTTATAAAAAAAATTAAAATACCTTTTACATAGAAGAATTAATTAATAATTAGTAATTATTTTTATAAAATTGAAAAATTAATTACTGAATTTTTTATATCTTAATTTATTTTTTAAAATTAAAAATTCAATTAATGAAATTTTCTACATAGTAAATTTATTTTATAATAATAATATAAAATATATTTTATAAATTAATTAAATAAATATATATTTAATATAAATTTGATTGGTGAGATAAAATTTTAAAATTTTTAATAATAATTTAATAAAAATTATAAAGAAAAATAATGATTTGATAGAATATATAATAAAAAATATATATAATTTTTAGTTTTTAATTTTTTAATTTCAAAAATCATTTCTAATGAGCGGTAAAAATGCAAACGCAATACTGTCAAACAAATAAATTTTATATTTTTTTTATAAAATAAAAAATAAAAAATCACAATGATAACCAATACAATCTAAATATGTAATATTTATACTTTTAAAAACTAAAAATATTTAATATTTTTATTTTTAATAGTATAAAATAATTAAAATCTTATTTGAAAATATTAATAATTATAGTAATTACTAATTATTATAGTAATCGATAGCTATTATAATAATTAGCTAAATATAATTATTTTCTTCATCTATAATTATTGTATTTAATTTCCTTCAAACGATAAATAATTTTTCTAATAAAAAAAGAAAAAGAAAGTATATATATAAATATAGAAAGCCAAGAGTAGTGGAGATTATGGTATTCCCACTTAGCTTTGTTAGTCTCAAAAAGACAAACCTTTCATCAAAAGGGAAATCCTTTTACAATGCTAAAAAGTTTTATCCCTCTCTCCCCCACAAAACAAACAACCACTCCATCCTTTTGAGACCCACACATCTCTCTCTCTCCTTTGCATTTCAGTAGTAGTGGAGATATGCCTTATCATTCAAACAATCCTCATCAAAACCCTTTCTGTGTGAAAGGATTGGATTCCCTTTACTCTCTCCTCTATATTTGCCAGACTTTCTAGGGCAAGTCAACCACCTATACAAACCTAAAACTTCCCCTTTTTTTTTTAATTATTCAAAAATTTATTAATTAATTTCACAATTTTAAAAATAAATTACATATTATTATATAAAGAATACATCTAACATGTCCTCCACTAAGATTTTGATTATTATTATCTATTTTTTATAATATTTAAAATAATAACAATTATTAAAAAATATTTTATAAATTTAATCCGATAATAAATACATTTAAGTGGATCTTAGATATTTCGTTCGATCTTTAATTTTTAATTAAAAAAAATTATCAAAAAATATTAAAGAAAGTTCACATAGTTTGTAACCACTCAAATCCTTAATATTATATCATATCAACTAGGTTTTCTCACCACACCACATTGATATTCCCTTTTTCTTGGATGTATAAGCTTATATCATCTTTAATTAATTAATTAAATCTATAATTTATAATTATTATAATTAATAATAAATTATAAATTGCATAAGCATTTAACTAATATAAAAATAATAAAATAGTTAGAGCATTATTACAAGTCAGTTTTCTTCATCATTTCCTTCAAAAGATAATAATAAAAAAATAATAAAAAAGAAGATTAGTACAGCCATGCAGAAATCCACTACAACAAGGTGGCTATCCTTAATCATGATGTCACATGAGAATTGAAATACAACTGTTGATGATCAGCAAGTCAAACCTAATCCCATGCATTCTGTGGGGTCCACATCTTGTCTTAAAAATTGAACATCATTTCTATTATTACACTTGCCCAATCCCATGCTTGTTTCTATGTTATAATTGAGTTAAAAGTTTTCGCACAAATTGACTCCTCCAATTAGGGTTTCTTCAATTTTGTTATTTAAAAAATAAAAAAAGAAAAAAACCAATTTGCTTCTAAATACTAGTTAGTGGGGTTGCCATTGTGAGTTGTATTAATTGGTAGAAACTTCAAGTGATGATATTATTAGACAACTAAAAAGATAGCATTATCTTATTAAATTTTGACTTCTATCTTATCATATCTAATCTCAACACTTTTTATGTTATCTAAACATGGTGGGTTTTCTTTTTATTATTATTTTTTAAAATTTATTATTTAATTTTTATAGTATAAAAATTTTATTAATTAATTATTTAATTTTAAAAAAAATTTAAAAAACTATTAATAAGTCTTTCTATTAATTTTAATTTTTAAATATTTTTACTATCTATTTTATATTATATGAAAAAATTCATTAATTGATATCTCAGTTTTATAAAAATAATATTACTTATTAGTCCTTTTGTATTTTGGAACAAAATACAAATTTCATAAGCTGGCTTTAGGGCTGCTCCAACTTGCAGCAGTTTACTCATTAT
Source organism: Manihot esculenta (assembly GCF_001659605.2). Lineage (NCBI taxonomy): Eukaryota > Viridiplantae > Streptophyta > Magnoliopsida > Malpighiales > Euphorbiaceae > Manihot > Manihot esculenta. The sequence goes on from NC_035170.2 coordinate 5,189,849, forward strand.
GTTGGATCAAATCATTTTGGCCCAAAGAGTTGGGGCCTCTTTTAATTGATTTTTTATAGTAAAATTTTTCATGATTTTTAAATCTGCATAATTTTTTATTATTTAAAAAAAAAAAGTATTTTCAGGCATTGGAATAAAAAATTAAGTTTTTTGATAAAAAATTACCTAAAAAAATAGATATTTAAAAGGATATAGATAAGTGTTTGAAGTTTGGACAACATTTGGCATAATTGCAGTAAGCAAGCAAGAAAGAAAGACATACATTGTTGTGTTTTCTCTTGGTCCTGTAATAAAACTCTGTAGCTATTGTATGATCTGAAAATAGTTTCACTCCATTTCTCAAACTGTATCCCACCTTATCTCAACATGTATCACTCCATTCTTCGAATCGATTAGATGGTATTTTTCGTTGATACGTCCGTTATGCACAACATCATCAAGATTTATTTCCACATGGCCCAATGTTTCCTACATTATACAGGATGATCATTGTGAAAACAATTATGTATATCAGAAGAAAAACATGATCATGTTTTTGCAGTACCTTTGCCCGGAAACTAAACCGTGTCCGCTTGCTCATAACATCAATATGGATCTTCTCATGTAAAGGAGGCTGATCTAGTGTAAACTGGAATTCCTCGTTCCATCGTGGATCACGAGTTTTTCTGATCATCTGTGAAAGAGTGATAACTGGTATAAGAATGAACAGTAGAATCAAAAGATCAAGGTGGTAATATGTATGAATGCCAACCAATTTCACCTTTGTTTTCTTCTTTTCTCCCCTGAAAAGGACTAAGGCATATGGATTATTGTGATGCTTCCCTTCTACATCCTCAGCTCCTTGAATTATAACTGAAAGTAAGCCTGCTCCACTCAATCTCTCATCTTCAAAGGACTTTTCATCTCCACCATTCAAAGGGTCATTGAATTTGGCACTATCTTCTTTAAAAGGCACAAAAGTTAACTCTACCACAATTTGCCCTCTTTGCTTCTTGTCTTGAGGATCTGAAATATTTGTGTGTTTGAGCAAATCAAGAGTAAATTCTTTTGTATCATGGGGTGTCAGGATTTTTAGAGGAATTAACTGCATTCCTAATCTGTCATGTCCACCAACCTGCAAAACAAGTTCTGTAGTTTAAACTCTCATTGCAATTTAAATGTGAAAAATGAAAAAAGCAATTAATATTTAGATTTTAAAATGAAACCTTGTCCCAATCAAACACTTGTAGTTGAAGAACTTGAGACTGAGGATCCTTGACTATAAGCTTGAAGTTCTCATTCCACACAGGATTCAAATTATTCTTCTTGATTGTGGTTTTCTTTGCCGGCAGCTTCTCTCCATTCAGGCTGAGTTTAACATATGGATCAGATGTTCCCAAGAAATCAGCCTTCAAGAGTTTCATTGCCCGCACAACCTTCACATGCAGTATCCCCACAGGCTTCTTTACAGCCACACTAAATGAAAAAATAAAACAAAATAATATCAATTAGATTGCGCAGATTCTTTCTAAATAAAAGAATCTTGCTATGATTCATCCAATATATGCTTACGTTGATAAGTCAAGGATAGGTATATCAAGAGACTGGGGCCAAAGATAAAGGCTTGCTACTTGTTTTCTGATAATCTCCTGCAAGTATCTAGAATAGTTAGTTAATAAATTATAGATTTAATATCCATTTTCAGACAAAGAAAACATAGCCTGAACCTATTCATATAAGTATTACCAGTGTAGCACCTGAACAAATCGGTACAGGCCAGGTATAGACATTACATCGCCACCCAGAATGTTTAGTCCGAAATCTACATGTGGCTGCAGATAAGTGAAGAATCACCATTTACAAAAACATTTAGCAATTTGCTTTTAATTGGCAAAAATCAAGATACTACTTAGTGCTTACCCTCTCCATCAAGGAGACGACAATGTTTGCGAAACATGGAAATGTAGGTAGTAGAGGCTTCAATGCAATCCGCGGTGCTGCAAATATTTGCAGATCAACTAGCTGCAGAAAAGCTTCATCAATCTTTTAGAGGATATGCTTCTTCTTAGTAGAAACTAACAAACAAGACCATTGTTTCATCAAAGTTTATGTCTTTGGACTCATTCTGACCTGAACTTTGACTTGTAAAGACATTAGTTTTAACACCAAAATTATATTGGGATTGCCAGCCCACCTAATTGCTGGTTCCATGACTAAATCCTTCTCATTAGTCTCATATACTTTGACACCTGAAAAATTACAATATTGTCCAAATTAAAATAAAATTAAAAATAAAATTAAAAACAAAAAAAAATTACATGAAGGACTTACCATGAATGGTAGGAGGAAGAGTTCCAAGAGTAAGATGCTCAAATTCAATTGCTTCTATCATATACTTCCCAACGTACTCTGCAAATATAGGCTTTGTCGTACTTTTTATTGTAGCACAAATTGCCTGTGCAAGATAAGGATTAATGAACACTATGATTAAAAATGCATCAGCATCAAGACTATTCAAGTGATCAAATTACCCTGTCAAGGTAAGGCCACATATTCAAAAGAAACTTGTTTAACCAGTCGACCTGCAAATTCAGACAAATACCAATCATCAAAATTAACTAAATTTTTACTGTAAAGCAACAACAGAAATCACACAAGACAACTACAACTAAACTAAATATATTTGTTAGTGACAATGTACAAGCCAAATACACTAAGCTTACTCGTTCATAATCCGGGCATTTCACCCACAATGGAATCGCAGGCAGGATATCTTGCAAGGTGCTCGAGTCCAATTCATGAAGAGGTCTAACCACTGGATCCTAATATTAGACAGTCCACACTCAAAATGAAAACAGCCAACCAGAAAATAAAGATGATGAAGTTCAATGAACAGTCATTACTGTAAGTTCAACCTGCTTATTTTTGAATATGCAATCAGCTGAAGTAAATAGTAAAAGGATTGTACTTCCCCAAATGATGATGCAAAAAGCATGATTAAAAGAGTTTCCTTATTCATCCTTTCTAATGAACAAATCTTTAATTCTTTTACAGAGCATTTTTGGAATTGGTCAAGCTGGAGTTTCACATTGTTCAATTGCAGTCCATTTTTATCATGAAATTGAAGCTCTAAAAAATGAGTCCTCTGGGACATTATTTGTATAAGTGACTCCAAACATGCAGTGAATAGATTTTCCCATTCAAAGAGATGAATGCTCCTTCAAATGGTCATTCAATCAAACAACTCTTCTGCACCATAAATATGAAAACCATCCATTGAAATGTGGTTCAAATTGTTAAAAATAAAAAACTTAATCTTATTCCTCCTTGATCATTTTGAAGAGGAATAATAAAACGCTAATGCAACAGTTCATTTCAATTAAATTCAGAAGGTGAAGGGAAAACAATTCATGACAAAGAAAAGGGCCATTAGATCATTTCAGTGCATTCCAGTTAATCCACCAATCAGATTAAACAACCCATTAAAACCCCAATCTCTACTCTAGTTATTTACAACATAACATCATCAAACGAAAACCAGATGATTGGATTCCAAGAAAGTAGTACAGAAGACAGAAAGACATGGAAAACTAAGAAAATATGTTGAGATATTTGAGTACCTTAACATCTTTAGGATGAGAATAAACAAAGAGAAAGAACCCAAGTAAAACTCCAATAGGAAGTCCAAATCCAAAACCAATAATTCCCAAGAAAGTGCTCAACGATCCCATTTCCTTATGAAGAAAATCAAGAGCATCGCGTGTACTTAAAAAGAGATCATCTTTACAACTGGCAGAGTTCCAATGGAGAAGAAGCAAGAAAAAGAATAAAAGGGAAGGCTAGAAAATCTAATATTTTGCAAGGAAACGTATCGAATAGACAAGAAAACAAGGAGCATAGAAGGAACCAGCCTAAGAAACCTGCCAAAACAGAAGCCAGGTAGTGCTTAACGAGACAGCTTCCTCTTTATTACAAAACTAAATCAAATTCAAGAGCAAGGTTACGTGCTCAATGTGTTCTCTAATAATTAATTATAATAAAAATACTTTTCTATACTCACAAGCTATATGATTTAATTATAATTAAAATTTAAAATCCAGGTTTTAAGATTGTTATTAAAATTTTTACATATAAAATTATTAATATATTTTTATTTTTAAAATTAAAATTAAATAAGAAAAAATAAATTATTTAAAAAAAATATTTTTCAAATAAAATATTCCCTCTAGTGGTATTCAAAAAAAAAAAATGATTGTGTTATTGAAGAAAATATAAGTATAAAATTTCAAATTTCACTATTCAATATTTCCTCTAGTGAAAATAAGAGTTAGTTAAACTTTATTTTTATTAAAAAACAGTAAAATACTATTTTTTCTACTTTTTTATTTATTTAAAGAATGTTATAAATTATTATTTTTTTAGTTTTGTGGTATTATTATAAATAATGGGAATAATATTTGGATGAGTATAATGCAATTAAAGACAGCTTTCAAGAATTCTTTAATTTGCTTTGACAAAGTAATTATAATTATTTATTTTTTGTGTATATTAAATTATTAGCCTTCACACCTGACCATTAGATGGCAAGATCCTAGGGGAACCTATGCTGCTGGGTATTTTAATAATAATTTTAATTTCTTTTTTTCTATTTATTAATAAAAAATATATATTTAATATTACATAAAATCTCATTTAAGATGAGTTGTGTACTGTTATTATAAAATAAAAATTACCGGATGAAAATTTAATAAGTGAATAATACAGTTTTATTTAAAGAAAATCGAAATATTTTAACACCCAATTTAATTAGGACTGTATAATTAATCGGTTCAGTTTTGAATTGAATTAAATCGAAAAAATTAAAAATTAAATTGTAAAAAAATTAAAAATTAAAAAAATTAATTATGAAAATATAATCAAATCGAATCGAATCGATAAAAATCAGTTTGATTCGATTCGATTATTTCAAATTGAAATCTGTAATTTCTTTTAACTTTTTACTTTTAATTTCAGTAGAATAATTTAATAAATATTTCTTATAAATTTACCAATAAATATTATCTAAACATATAATGATAATACTTAAAAAAAATTCATATAAATTCATATAAAATTTAAAAATATGTATAAAATCAGTATTTTATATAATAAAAATATATCTAAAATCGGTTATTCGTTTTATCATTTGTTTAACACGTTTAAATCGAATCGAAAACTGAATAAACTGAAAAATACTAACCGAATCGAATATTTTGATTTACCAAACTATTAAACCAAAATTGATCAGTTCAATTCGATTTTTCGGTTCAAACTGATTTATACTCTCTCCTAAATTTAACATCAAGGCCCGTTCTACTCTACTCTGAATAGGTTAAATTTTCTTATAAAGTTATCATTACCCGACAGAATTTAGCAGATTTCTTATATGTCTATAATCACATAATTTCCGTTCGTCCAATTAGTTCGATAAGATCTTCTATCAATTAACCGACTATATTATCATCTAATTATTTTATTACGATATAAAAAAAATTATTTTAAAAATAAAAATATGTAATTATTTTATATTAATATTCTCAAATTTTATATTAGTCTTATTTTTAAATTTATTGATTTGAGCGTTGGAATGACTACCATATATCCCTACCGTCTTATATTTTTTAATTAATCACCACATAATACTACTCGCATCAATATTAAAAAAATATAATAATATGTTAATTAAATTGTATAATGTATTATTTTCTTAAAGAATCGCCGTTTCTCTAAGATTGTTATACAAAAACTTAAAATATTATTTAAAATTTATTTTTAATTGTATATATTTTAAAAGTAAAATTACTTTATTCTATATATCTGTCCATAATAATAATTAGTGGCAAATATATATATAAATATATATGTAATACTATTTTGATTTTCAAAAATAATTGTCAGTATTAATAATTTATACAAAAAATTCTTAATATATTTTTATAAATAAATTAATTTATTCTGGTACACTCTAAAAATAAGATTAAATAAAGTCTTAATTGATAAATAGCTTTTGTAATAAAATGTGTGGCAATTGGAAGACAATTCTCTCAAATGGAGAATCACTATGCTTTATTTGGAATAAATGATTTGGACATGTATCAATTTTATTTCTTTCCAATTAATTTTTTTTAAGTTGAACAAAATTGAAAATTTTCATCGATAAAAAAAATAATGGAACAACAATAATAAAATTTTTAATAATAATAAATTAAAATTTATTACATAAATAATTTATTAAATTATTAAAAAAATAATTATTAAAATAAATTATTGATAATTTATGGATATTAATAATAAAATTATTGACCATTTATCAATAAAATACCGTAAATTCATTTGTTTATTAGAGCGACCAATCTGCTAGCTTTGCCTTTGACCTTTAAAGGTGGCCGTTGATATTAAAAACCTAAATTTTCATTTTATTTTAATTTTTAAATACTGCCAGTGCCTTTTCAAAGAGATGTCTTTTTTGAATCATGTCTTCTACGGTATAATAAATTCCTGTTTCCTCTCTAAAAATAACTACTCTCAATCTCTTCTTCTTCTTCTCTTCTGCTTATATTTTATCTTTTAATTTATTGTTGGAAGAAATTTAAATATTATTTTTTCTATTCTTTTCTTTGTATATTCTAGAGTAATTTTGCTATTAATCCAATAATAATATAAAATTATCGTTAGCTGACATAATTTAACAGATTTCCATTACGCTGATAATTATAGAATCGGCACACTTTTAAAAAATGCTATAATTAACTTTATTAATAAAAAATTAATAATCACAAAGTCAAAAATATATAATTTCTACACAATTACTTTTAAATTTTAAAATTTTTTTTATTCTCACTCCATTTTTCAGTTTATTAACTTGAGTATCGGATTGAATGTTGTAAACGTCAATTACCTCACATTTTATTTCAGCCAAATCATAATTTCAGTCGGATCATAACTTTATTTTAGCAATACCAATAATAAATAGTAACTTTTATTCATTATTTTAGCAATAAAAAAATTGAAATGCTACTATTATTGTAAAAGATCGGTGAACTTACGGTTCTTAATGTTGATAACCAGTTCTTCTTACAAAAGCTAATTTATGTTAGTTTAATAATTTTGAAAAAGTTTCCATTACTTTTCTTATTTGTTAGTAAACAATTTTAATTTTTAAATATAAAAATTGATATTCTATTAAGTATAAAAATTCTTATACTCATAAAAATTTAGACAAATTCTAATTATGATCCATGAATATTAAAATTAAAATTTAATTTTTAAATCTGTAATTTTATACCTACAAAATATAAAAACTAATTTGAAGAAAAATTAGAATTTTTAATGTTTAATTTCATACTTACAGATTTTAAAAATTAAAATGATTTGTTACTATGATAAATAAAAAAATAACAATAATAGATAAAACTAACAAGTTCACAGATATTCAAAAATTAAAATAATAAATAAAAATAATTTTTTTATTATAAAATAAAATTAATCACTTAGAGAAATATTTTGATCATTAAAACATATATTATCTCTTGATGACCGCTGGATTTCCCTACCCCCAATCCTGGGCCTAGATTAAGGTCATAGCCCATGAAAGGAAGACCGCATGCTCTCTCAAGTAAAACAGGCCCGGATCATCAGACCCCTGAGGCCGGACTCCACCAGATTTTTCCTAATCGAGATCAGCCCAGCCCGTATAACCTCCCCACGGATTCCTTCTCCTCCTGGGTTCCGCGTCCAGCCCAGCTCTCGGCCCAGCCCAGGATCCAGAACGAGACTCGTCATACAGCCTGGCAGATCCGCTCGAGCGTACGCACGGGGGAGAATCAGAGGCCGTTACGCATGGAGCAGGCGCCTGATATCCTCGTACGCCCATATCTGTATGGCAGAGACGCGTGGCCCAATCATAGTAGAGCCGTAGTACGTCATCAGCAAGCAGACAGAAAGGATAAAAGGGATACCCCTCTAGAGAGATGGACCAAGCTTTATTCTTCAATACCAAAACCCTTGTAAAACCCTATTCTATTGGATCTCAGATCATCAATTGGCGCCGTCTGTGGGAAACGACGGAGATCTTTTCATCACCGGAGTTTTCACTCTTAAAGAAACCCACTGAGATCCACGATGGCTAATCACCAAGAAAGTAACCTTAACGTCCCAAATGACCTAGGCTCTGCCCAAGAGGGGCAACAATTCTCCTTTTCTAGTCCTACGACATTAAACAACCAAACACCTGTTCCTCTTAATCCCTCGCCAAGTTTGGCAGGGAATACTCCCGCCGTTACCTTGTCTAACCAGGATCTTCAAAACATGGCTTTCCAGTTACAGAATACCGCCCACTGGTTGGGGCAGATAATGCAACAGAGAGGCCTCAACACCCCAGTAAATACACTCCCGGTTGTAGAGGAACCTCAGACCAATGACCCCCGACCTGCACCTGACCGTCTTCAAACCAGCAGCCGCGATACTGAAGAAAGAGGAAGAAAAGCCGGCGAAGAAGAAGGACCGGAGGCCCGAATCCATGCGAGGAGGGCGAGAGAGATGATAGAAAATGAGGAGGTGGATAACTATTCTGCCGAAATAACTGGGTGGACGGGAACTGAAGCAGAGGAGGAGGAGTACCACCTTGATAGGCGGTTGTCGAAGCCGTCAAAAATAACCTATTATCAATCAACAAATAAATTTGTAGATAGTGGCAATAGGGTCGAACCACAGGGAATTGACACCAAGTATCTTCCTAATAATGACTAAGGCAAGTAATAACAAATAAGTAAAAGATGGGGGGTTTGTTTTGATGAGTTAAAATCTAAAAGTAAAAGAGAACAATAATTTAATTGAAAAGGAATTCCAATGAGAAAGAGATTCTAGCTGAAGTATGAGTCTAATTCAGTTTGTTCAGAATTGATCATTGATTTATTAAAGACTCCTATTTGACTTCAATAAATTAGTTTTGGTTGTGGAAGACGCTTCTCACAATCCAAATTTCTCCTTAGTTCTAGTTTGATTAGGAAACGTTCGCTAATCAAACACTAATCAACAAGTTGCCAAGGAACGTCCTTGGGGCATTGTAGCATCGAACAACTGTTGATTGCATTAAGACTTAGAGAAACCCAATTCTATCCTTGCCAACCGCGTGGTCAAGTTTAGATCATACAACCTGATTAAATGTGTATTTGAACAATCTAAGCAATTACGGACCTAAATCATTCAAACAATATTACTAAGCAATTTAAAAGCAATGGGCCCTTATTGATTCTAAAAGGAAAGTAATATTTAAAGAAAAGGTCAGATTGCATAAATATTGAAACAAACAAGAGTTCAACAATGGAGTATTAAACCTCCCAATTCATCACAAATCTGAATATTCTCAACTTCAACTAGAAAATAATGAATTTAGCCACTCATGGTGACCAAAATACACAAAATAAAGAAGAAAAGAAAGAAAGAAAGTTTCTGCTGTGTTGCTGGAGAATTTTCGATGATGGCAGATGCTGAAAGATGATGATTCTATGCTGGTTTGGATGTTGCCCTTATATAGCTGGAGAATCCCAATTCCAATTTGATTAGGGTTTTGGAATCTCAATTTGATTTGGTCTTCTTTGTAGTCTTTGATTCCTCTTTGGATTTTGTATTTGATTGAGAATGGAACTCTCTAAGTGAAGGGCGTGGCTCTTGGGACTGATCTTGTGGTGTTTGAAGTGGACTTGGACTTCTTTTCTTTGAATTTCTAATTTCTGCTCTTTTCCCGCCTCTTCTGTATTTTCTGCTATTAAAGTGACTTGGGCAAATCCTGCGAGTGACTTGGGCAAGTCACTTGCCCAATCTGCCCTAATCACTCTCTGGGATTCAGTCCAGTTTTTGCCTTTGACTCTGCGAATGACTTGGCCAGTTCCTGCGAGTGACTTGGGCAAGTCACTTTGACCCAATCACTTTTCCAGCTTTTTCTTCACTTTTTCTCCAACTTTTTAATTTCTTCCTTTTCTGTAAAAACATAACAAAAACACAAAATAAGCTAGAAAAATGTGTAAATAAACAGTAAGAGATATGATAAAAATGTGGCTAAATTATGCTTGATCAAATACCCCCACACCTAGCTTTTTGCTTGTCCTCAAGCAACAAACAACTTTAGTCAATCAAGCCCCTTTTTCTTTTGATCCTAAGTACCACTTAATCAGCCTCCCCTAGACTCCTAAATTGAAACACTACAGTGTAGGATGCATGTACTAAGGTTGTCCCCTTCTTTCCTTGTTTCCTATCGCTCACCATGGCCAAGGGAAAGTTTTTTATTTGATCATGCTTATTAATTTATATTAGGATTAATGCAATCCCTTAAGAGTGACTTGCCCTATTTTAAGCATTTTTAATTACCAGCACCTTTTATCCTTGCCTGAAAAAGTCACCAACCTTTTTACGCGATGGTGCATATGGGTGATACACCCCCGGTTACTCAGTTGGTCACTTGTCCAAGTGGCTACTAGCTCTGTTCATAATCTTAGACCATCGAAACTTTATTTGCTTGAAAAAGTCACTGACCTTTTTACGCGATTGTGTACATGGGTGATACACCCCCGGTTACTCAGTCAGTCACTTCTCCAAGTGGCTTTTAGGCACAGTTCATAGTCTTAGATCATAGGAACAGGTTGTGCTTTTTGTGCTTTTTGATTTGCTGAGTTTTTCTTTTTCTTTTTCCTTTTTTATAACAATTTGGGCAAATCAACTTAAGAGAATTACACTAACTTTTTATTGCATGTATTTTATTTTCCTTTCCTATTGGCCACAGCAGGTTCAAGGACTCAATTCAAGAAAAAGAACTTCCTAAGTAAAGGCTACACATTGTGCATGGTTCAATTTAGGTTTAAAGGGTTGGATAATTTAATGGGGTCATGAGGTAAGGAACTCTTTTGACTTAGTCATCTATGCTGAGTAAAGAAATAGGCTAGAAAAACAAAGTTCTGTGTGTGTGTGCATATGTGTGGTAGAGAAGAAAAAATTTCTGGTGTGTGAAAGAGGTAAGACCTAAGCAAAAATAAACAAAAAGGATGTAGAAGAAAACTAAACATGTAAGCATGGTGAAAAAAAGAAATGTTCCCTAAACACCCCCACACCTATCCCAAACATTGCCCCCAATGTTAAAACATGAATATGAAGAGAATTAATAAGGAGAAGGAAAGGGACTGCCTGGGATGTGGGTGATTTGGGCAAATCGCCCCAGTGATTTGGGCAAGTCACCCAGCCAAATCACTGTATTTGCTGTTCTGTGGGCAGGAAGTGATTCACCAGTATTTGAAGCAAGTGCTCCACATTGTTCATTCTGGTCTCAATTCTGTCAAGACGAGCCTGTATTGACTGGTTAGGGGCTACGTCTTCATGGACTTGATTCTGGTCCTGCTGTGGTGCTTCTGGAGGTGCTCTTTGTGCTGGTTCATTGACTCTCACTTCTGTTGTTGCTTCTTGAGGTGCAGGATGCTGAGAAGTGGATGGTTGACTGGCTTTCCTTTTCCTGAACACACGCTCATGGCGTGGTGTGAGTGGTCCTGCATGGGAAAGAGAAAAAATGCCCCCCACTTGGAACCAGCAGCCGCGATACTGAAGAAAGAGGAAGAAAAGCCGGCGAAGAAGAAGGACCGGAGGCCCGAATCCATGCGAGGAGGGCGAGAGAGATGATAGAAAATGAGGAGGTGGATAACTATTCCGCCGAAATAACTGGGTGGACGGGAACTGAAGCAGAGGAGGAGGAGTACCACCTGGAGAAAAAACTTAGCCCAGAAGACGAGAAGGTGGACCAAAAGTTGAAGAAATTGAGAGAACAGCTCCTCGCCGAGCTAGGTAAGAAAGACCAAAGCCAAACCTCTTTGCCTACTTCTTCCCCTTTCTCAAAGTGGGTGCAGCAAGAGACTGTCCCTAAGAAGTTTATGATGCCATCAATGGCGGCTTATGATGGAACTGGTAACCCGAGGGAGCACGTCATGAACTATAAGACCTTCATGGAGTTGCAAACTTTGTCGGATACCTTAATGTGTAAAGTATTTCCAACGACGCTCTCGGGACCAGCGCGGGCGTGGTTCAACAGCCTTGAGGCCGGAAGTATCAGGAGTTTCGGAGACCTAGCCATTCGCTTCATCAGTCGATTTATAGCCGGGGTGCCGGCAGAGAGGAAGACGAGCTACTTGGAGACAGTAAGGCAGAGAGAGGGTGAATCACTCAGAGAGTATGTCGCTCGTTTCAATACAGAGGCCCTGCAGATTCCCGATCTCGATGAAGGAAGGGCGGTAGAAGAGATGCAAAAGGGAACGACCTCTGCCGAGTTCTTCGGTTCCTTAAGCAGGAAGCCTCCGACCTCCCTGGCCGAGCTGATGCAGAGAGCGAAGAAGTATATAAGGCAGGACGACGCCTTAGTAACAAGCCGATTTGCCAAAAGGATGACAGGAAAAGAAAAAGCCTCAGAAGAAAGGAGGCCGGAGAAACATGAAAAGAAACACAGCAAGAGACCCGAGCCGTACAAGCAGGCCTGGGAGCGAAGGGATCAAAGGCCTCCCCCTCCACGGGTCCCTGAATCAAGATTGCCTCCCCCTTGGGTCCCTGAGAAGCCAACTCCACTAAATGCGTCCAGAGCCGAGGTGCTCATGGCTGTCCAAGATAAGGAATTCCTCCAGTGGCCCAAACCTATGAAGTCGGAAGCAGACCAGTGGAATCCTGACAAATATTGTCAGTATCATCGGACGCATGGCCACGATACCAACAACTGCTTCCAGTTGATAGCAGAGATCGAGAGGTTAATAAAGAGGGGGCACCTCAAGAACTTTATAAAGAAATCAGAGGGACAAAGGCCTCAACCCAGTCCGGCGGTTCAGGCGCCGAGGAGAACAGGAACGGGACCAGTGAATGATGGATCCAGTGGGACCATCAACATGATTGTTGGAGGAACGGGAGGACGGATGGGCCGCCGAGGGAAGAAGAGAAATCGGGAGGGAGAGACCAGCAGCACCGAGGTCATGCAGATCGTTGACCACTCTCCCATGACAATCACCTTCTCTTCAGAAGATGCTCATGGTATTCAGATGCCCCATGATGACGCGCTCGTCATTGAAGCCGTCATTCACAATTATCGGGTAAAGAAGGTCTTAGTGGATGACGGGAGTAAAGTCAACTTGCTACCATACCAGGTTTTTCAGCAGATGGGAATTCTGGAAGAACAGTTGGTCCGAGACCAAGCACCAATCAAGGGGATCGGAGGAGTAGCGGTGCTCGTGGAAGGGAAGGTGAAGCTGACTCTCACCTTAGGTGAAGCACCCAGAACTCGTACTCACCATGAGGTATTTTTAGTGGTCAAACTTCCGTTAAGCTATAATGTGATCTTGGGGAGGCCTGCGCTGTTCAATTTCGAAGCTGTCACCAGTATCAGGTATTTGGCGCTTAAATTTCCAACAGAAGAAGGAGTGGGAATAGTCCGGGGTAGCCAGGAAGAGGCAAGAGTAGTATACTTAGCCACAGTAGCAGAACCAAGCTCCACTGGAGAAGCTCTTGACTCGAAAGTTCTAGAGGTTCGGGATGAGAAAACAGAGGTCAGGACAGAACCGGTGGGGGAGCTGGAGATTTTCCCTTTATCAGAAGCAGAGGTAGAAAAGGTCTTTAGTCTCAACGCCGGCCTCACTAAAGAACAAAAAGCTGAAGTCATGGCCCTGATCCGAGGTCATGCGTCTAGTTTCGCCTGGAAGCCCTCCGACATGCCTAGAATTGACCCTACGGTAATGACACACAAGCTGAATGTACTCCCCGAAGCCAAGCCAGTAAAACAGAAGAAGAGAGTAGTAGGAAGAGAGAAGCAGCAGGCCACCAAGGAAGAGGTGCAGAAACTTGAGGAGGCAGGCTTTATTAGGGAAGTTATGTACCCACAGTGGTTAGCAAATCCTGTATTAGTCAAAAAAGCCAATGGCAAATATAGGATGTGCATAGATTTTACTGACCTAAATAAGGCCTGCCCTAAAGATTGTTATCCACTTCCTGATATTAATAAAATGGTCGACTCTACGGCCGGTTTTGATTATATGTCTTCTTTGGATGCTATGTCTGGTTATCATCAAATCCCAATGGAAAGGTCGGATGAGGAAAAGACCTCGTTTATAACTAAAGATGGGACTTATTGCTACAGAGCTATGCCATTCGGATTGAGGAATGCTGGGGCAACGTACCAAAGATTGATGAATAAAATCTTCAAAAATCAGATTGGCAGGAATGTAGAAGTTTATGTAGATGATATGGTGGTCAAAAGCCCAAATTTCCAGCAGCACATAGCAGACTTGAGGGAGGTATTCGGGGTATTAAACCAGTACAGAATGAAGTTGAACCCAGCAAAGTGTGCTTTCTTTATTAGAGGAGGAAAATTCTTGGGATTCATGGTGAGCGGAAAAGGCATCGAGCCTAACCCGGAGAAGGTAGAAGCCATATTGAAAATGCCAGAGCCGACCTATGTAAGGGACGTCCAAAGACTAACCGGAAGAGTAGTAGCACTCAACAGATTCATGTCAAGGTCAGCAGAAAAATGCTTACCATTTTTCAAAAAATTGAGGAAGGTGCCAAACTTTGAATGGACAGAAGACTGCCAGAAGGCCTTCGCAGAGCTTAAAAGATATCTCAGCTCGCCCCACGTCCTCAGTAGTCCTATGAAAGGAGAAGAACTCTTGATATACTTGGCAGCCTCAGAACAAGCAGTCAGCGTAGTGTTAGTAAGGGTGGAAGAAGGGGAACAGAAACCCATTTTTTACGTCAGCAAGGTACTCAGAGATACCGAGGTCAGATATTCGAACATTGAAAAAATGGCTTACGCCCTATTGCTAGCAGTCCGAAAATTCAAAGTTTACTTGGAAGGCCACCAAGGAGTTGTGATAACAGACCAACCCTTAAAGAAGATTCTACGCAGGCCGGAAACTTCAGGTCGGATGTTGGCTTGGTCCGTAGAGATCAGCCCTTACTGTCTAGAATATCGACCCAGGACAGCTATAAAATCTCAAGCTTTGGCTGACTTCATAGCAGAATGCTCATTCAACGAGGAGCAGGGAGGATCATCCTCAGGGATAGCAGGACGGGAACGTGAGGGGGAGCCTCATCCAGAATTTAACTGGAAGTTGTATGTAGACGGAGCATCAAGCACTGAGGGCAGTGGTGCCGGAATAATGCTTAAGGGGCCAGAGGATTTTAAGGTGTGTTACGCCCTACGTCTAGAGTTCAAAGCCTCGAATAATGTGGTAGAATATGAAGCCCTGATAAATGGGATGTTGGTGGCACTAGAAGTGGGAGTAACCGATCTCGAGGTAAACAGCGACTCTCAGCTGGTGATCAACCAAGTAACAGGGATGTATCAGGCTAGAGATCCCCTTATGCAAAGTTACCTGGCTAAAGTAAAAACTTTAGAAGCCGAGCTCACAAGTCGAGGAGTAACCATCAGGTTTCAAAGAATACCCCGAGAGGAAAATGAGGAAGCAGATCTGCTTAGCCGATTATCCAAAGAAGAACTGGAACAGCTTCCTGATGAAGTGTACATACAACAGGTCCATACACCTGCTTTTAATAAAACTAACACGATATTGCAGGTGGAACAGAACCCGACTTGGATGACCCCTTACTTAGAGTACCTGGAAAAAGGTAAACTCCCTGAGGATAAAGATGAAGCCAAAAAGATAGCAGCTCGTGCCGCTAACTACCAAGCGATAAGGGGGACCTTATACAGAAAAGGAAAGTCCAGTCCATGGCTCCGATGCGTGAATCCGGAAGAGGCTACGAAGGTGATGGAAGAAATACACAGAGGCTTGTGTGGAGCCCACGAGGGAGGAGGGACATTAGCTAATAAAGTATTCAGGCAAGGGTATTATTGGCCCACTGTTAAAAAAGAAGTAGAAGAGTTCGTCCGAAGATGCGACGTATGCCAGAGATTTGCTAATGCCATCAAAACTCCAGCCACTCCTCAAGCTAGCATATCCAGTCCATGGCCTTTCTCGCAATGGGGAATTGACATCCTGTGACCCTTCCCCAAAACCACTGGGTAGAGAAAATTCGTAGTGGTGGCTGTAGAATACTTCTCAAAATGGCCAGAGGCAGAAGCAATAGCCACAATCACAGCTCGAAAGATGATAGATTTTGTGTGGGGGCATATCATTTGCAGATTTGGTGTACCTAGAGTGCTTATTTCAGATAATGGCAGACAGTTTGATTGCAGCACCTTTAGAGCTTTCACCACGAACATGGGTATCTGGCATAAATTCTCCTCTGTGGTTCATCCTCAAACTAACGGCCAAACAGAGGTCACCAACAGAGCCATCCTACAAGGATTAAAAAAGCGACTAGATGGGGCAAAGACAAATTGGGCAGAAGAACTCAACAGCATCCTGTGGGCACTCCGAACCACTCCTAGAGCACCCACTAAAGAAATGCCCTTTGCACTTGCCTATGGTACAGAGGCCGTAGTCCCAGTTGAATTGCAGATTCCTACTCATCGAGTCCAATTTGCTAGCGAGAGCACTAACGATGACAAGCTAAGAAGCAACCTGGATGCCCTTGAGGAAATCAGGGAAAAAGCTCAAATCCGAACTGCCGCCTATCAACAACGGGCAGCACGATACTACAACCAAAAGGTCAGAGAAAGAAGCTTGAAAGTGGGAGACCTGGCTTTAAGAAACCTGGAAGCCACAGGAAAAAGGGCTGCAGCTGGTAAGCTAGCACCGACCTGGGAGGGCCCATTCAAGATAACAAAAGTAGTCCGGCCAGGAGTATACCGGATTGAAGATATGCAAGGGAACCAGGAGCCCCACGCTTGGAATATTCAACACCTCAAGAGGTATTTCCCTTGATATAGTTGTAAAGAAAAACATTGTATTCTGATAAATATGGAAGAAACAAGTTATTTACACAATGAGATTATCTTTATTATCATGAATAATATTCCTCCATGAAAAAGAAAGGTAGGTGTACAGGATCCCCTAGATTTCCTGACACCGCAAACCAAATTGAGAGCACAAACAACCGGCGGGGCCCCGAGGTCACCCCGGAACAAAAATGACCAGGATCCCGTAAGATCTCCTGGAATAAAAACAACCGGCGAGGCCCCGAGGTCATCCCGGAGTTACAAAAATGACCAGGATCCCGTAAGATCTCCTGGAACAAAAGCAACCGGCGAGGCCCCGAGGTCATCCCGGAAATACAAAAATGACCAGGATCCCGTAAGATCTCCTGGAGCAAGAACAACCAGCGAGGCCCCGAGGTCATCCCGGAAATACAAAAATGACCAGGATCCCATAAGATCTCCTGGAACAAAAGCAACCGGCGAGGCCCCGAGGTCATCCCGGAAATACAAAAATGACCAGGATCCCATAAGATCTCCTGGAACAAAAGCAACCGGCGAGGCCCCGAGGTCATCCCGGAAATACAAAAATGACCAGGATCCCGTAAGATCTCCTGGAACAAAAGCAACCGGCGAGGCCCCGAGGTCATCCCGGAAATACAAAAATGACCAGGATCCCGTAAGATCTCCTGGAGCAAGAACAACCGGCGAGGCCCCGAGGTCATCCCGAAAATACAAAAATGACCAGGATCCCATAAGATCTCCTGGAACAAAAGCAACCGGCGAGGCCCCGAGGTCATCCCGGAAATACAAAAATGACCAGGATCCCATAAGATCTCCTGGAATAAAAGCAACCGGCGAGGCCCCGAGGTCATCCCGGAAATACAAAAATGACCAGGATCCCATAAGATCTCCTGGAGCAAAAGCAACCGGCGAGGCCCCGAGGTCATCCCGGAAATACAAAAATGACCAGGATCCCATAAGATCTCCTGGAGCAAAAGCAACCGGCGAGGCCCCGAGGTCATTCCGGAAATACAAAAATGACTAGGATCCCATAAGATCTCCTGGAGCAAAAACAGCCGGCGAGGCCCCGAGGTCGTCCTGGAAATACAAAAACGGCCAGGATCCCGTAAGATCTCCTGGAGCAAAAACAGCCGGCGAGGCCCTGAGGTCGTCCCGGAAACACAAAGAAGACCGGGATCCCCTAAGAACTCCCGAGAAAACAAAGTAAAAAACAGCTGGAAAAGGCCTTAAGACCATCTCTAAGCAAAAAATCCCCATCTCATATGCAGGGACAATTCATAAAAATACAGTTCCGACCTCACAAAAAGATGCGTCCAAAGGCATCAAAGCAAGGCCAAACTCCGACCTCCCGAAGGAGTTCGGAGCACTATGGCCAAAAGGTACTTAAAAAGTGATCGCTGACGCTAAGCTCAGCTTACAACGAGGTCTAGACAGCAAATAACCTGGAAGATACCCAGGGATATACGAAGCATCACAAGCCATAGGTGTAAAAGCCTACGTAAAGAGTGAAGAGCCGAGCTCTTAGCTCAAAAACTCGAGTCAGTTCGCCATACATAGACATCCGAGCTCATAACCAAGGAAACAGAAAACAATCGTTTACCCCCTCAACACTCATGTAATGAAAGGTTGAGGAGGTAAAGGGGGCAATTTGGGAAGAAAGGACCTCAGCTTCATTTCCTGGCAAGATAGAACTAAAAGCAAAAAGGCAGCCCTGCTAATCACCATTAGAAGGTATGTGATCTGACTTATAAGTTCAGACAGTTGGCTAAGAATCGGGCTCATGACTAAAGGCTAATCTAGTTCAGAAAAAGCTTATGAATAAAAATATACAATGTAAGCATTACAGTTACGAGAAGGAGAGATAAATTATAAAGCGAAAAACAGCTCAAGTAAACAGAAATTAAAATTTCATTAAGAATACAGGGCTGTTACAATCTACTTATCGGACGAGGTTGAAGGAAAGATAGTCCTTAAGAGACTTACATCAGTAAGAACATCCTCACCTACATTATGTTTATTTACAACTGTCTCTGGAGGAAGCCCGGCACCCTTTGGGTCAGATGTCTTAGTATCAACAACAGGGGCAATCTCCAACCCTGGATTGAGGTCCTCCCCTCCAGATTTGGGGTCGCCTCCTTCAGGCTCAAGGGCTCCCAGATCCTCCCCATCCGACTCGGATTCTTCTTCAGAAGATACAGCAGACGGACCTCCAACACGACAGTCCCCTCTAGGCATAGGAAAATCATCTTCTCCATACAACACCGGCTCACCATCAGAGTCCACTTCAGCCATACGAAGCTTTGCCAGAGGAGTATCAGGAGCATGCCTAGCCTCTCTTATACCGCGATTGTAACCAGTTACATACATGCGGAAGGCTTTCCGAAGAACAGTAGCTTTCATGTCTGCAGAGGCTAGATATTCGTCAAGATGTGTTTCACAGGCCTCAGCTACAAATGCCTTCAACTCAGGAGAATCCTTGTAGTCCTGAAGGTGAGCTTCATAGGCCTGCTCAATCTTTCTTTTCAGCTCCTCCTACTCCTGATATTCTGCTAGACACCTCTCGCGTTCTAGCAGGACCTTGCCTTCAGCATGTTTCACCACCTCGAGCAGGGCTGAACATTTACGTTCCAAAGTCCTGACTTCATGGTTAAGCTGTTGATGGCGAAGTTGGGACCCCTCCGCCGATGAAGCCAGGACTCTGATACGTTCAGAGCTCCTGCTCAGCTCCTGCTCAAGGACTTCCACCCGAGCTAAGGCCCTCTCCTTCTGAGCATTCACCTCATTCAGGCGAACTTGAAGTCCTTCAGAATCAGCCTTTAAGGCTTCATATTGGCACTGGACTTCATCCCTTCGACTTACAGCCTCATCTCTTTCCTGAAGAGCTGCTGTCATAGAGGACAGCTGCTTTAAAACCTCCACACAACGAACTTCCACCTCAGCTGTCCTCTCATCAGACTCCTGGAGAACCCTGCGAGTACGAGACAACTCTGCTTCCAGGGATTTAGTGTGCTCTGCTGCCTCAGCCGCTCTGCCTTCAGCTCTTTTAAGGGCCTTCAACGCAGAGTGCAACTCCACCTAGAGGGACTGGGAATGTTCCCGGGCAGCTAGAAGATTTCCTCTGGCATCATTGGTGGCAGATATATTCTCCTCCAGGCGCGCCTCTTCAATCCGGCGATCCATGGACTCCCGGAGGGAGTGGTCGCGAGCGTCCACCTCCATAAAAAGACCCGTCACCTAATAAGAGAGGACAACCATCAAAAGAAAGAAATAAAGAAGACCAAAAGAGAGAAAAAACTAACTTACCATCAAAAGCATCTCCCTGATTGTATTCCCGAGCTCTTCACGAGATCGGGATCGGAAGGACGCTTGCTCCTTGGTAGAACTGGCTAAAAAACCAGTAAGGGCAAGCAGGCGTGGATCCGAGGCCTCTGTAGCTCCGCCGAACATCCGTTCTCTAAGAAATTCGGCGACGGCATTGGCCGGAGATTGAGAAGTGATGTCCGCCACGTTCAGAGTGTCGTCAGTAGAAGACAATAGAGGTACAACAGGGACATTTTTTCCCTTCCCAATAGGAGGAAGGGCAGGAGAAGATCCTTTGGAAACCCTGGGCTTCTTATGGGCAGGAGGAGGGGCAGGTGTTCCATGAGGCGCTGGACGCTTGTCCCCGGTTTTCCCTACGGAGTCTCCAGACTCAGACCTGACCCCCACTGGGGCAGGGGCATCTTTGGCAGGCGCCTCCAAAACGTCATCCTTCACAAGGATGATCTCTTTTCCCTTCCCAGGGACCTCCTCATCCTCGGTAATGGGGGACTTAAAGTTTCCCCCTGACACCTCTTCAGAAGAACGAGCAAGACCCAACTGTGCCTGTTCAACAACCCCGGTCTGCTCCACAATGGCTAGAGAAACTTCCCTCACACCCTCTGAAGAACCTTGAGCAGACTTAGACTCCTCAATAGGCTTAATAGTCAAGGCCGACTTGCCGCGACTAGAGGGCCGAGATGACTTAGAGCCTCGAGAGCTCAGTTTAGGATCTCGAGAGGAAGCCTTGGTAGGAGGTCGGCTAACTTTCTTGGAAGAAGCAACTTGAGCCACCTCTGTAGCGATCTCAGGCACAGAATGCCCAGCCCGAAGGGCATCAAAAATTGCATGCATATTATCCCGAGACAGGACTAAATTCTTCGGATGCCTTATCTCTTCCATTTCAACGACAAAAGCTGCAAAAACACGAAACTATAAAGGATTAGCGCATTTTATAATATCATTTACAACGAAGAAACAGAGTCATTGGACGAGGCACTATACCCGTGTCCCGGATATCCCTAAGATTAGACACGAACATACACTTCTCGACGTCATACTTCTTTTCAACAGAAGTCAGTCGAAGCAATCCCACCTGTTCAATAAGGCTCAACCGGGGCAGGTCGTTGCAACCCGGAGGAACATCCTCCCAACTTAGATCCACTCCCCATGATAAGGCGGATTCTAATTTCAGCTCCGCCACAAGGAAATTCTCAACCCATCCCTTTATGGAATCCTTGTAGCCCGTGAAAAGAGACAACCCACTACGTGGGGAAAAATAATAGAAATTCTGCACCGCCCTAACGAGACGGAAGAAAGTGACGAACAGACAGGCCGTGGGTGTGAAACCCCAGCTTCGGCAGATGGATTCGAAACAACTCATGAACAGAATAGAATTTGGGGATAACATCCGGGGGGTTACCCCGAAGTATTGGAAAACATCGACAAAAAAAGGAGTAAAAGGGAAAGGTAGACCGAAATCCCTCTGTTTGAGAAAAAAGACTATACAATGCCCCCTCTGGGGATCCATCAAACCAGGGGGGGAGGGTTTGGAAGAACTATCCTTTCATTTTGGAAAGGAGCTCGAATAAGATAAAGCGGAGTATCTAGATACCTCCGAGAAATATGTTTATTTATGGTAGAAGAAGTGATATGCGACCTAAGATTAGCGACATCCGGGAGCTTTGGACCCTCCATGGAAGAGCAAAGAAGCGTACCTGAAAACACAATAGGATGGAAAAAACAGAAGAAGTTGCAGGAAAACAGAGAGCAGAAGAGAGCGAGTTTCTTCAGAAGACAGGGAGAATTCGAAGTGAAAGGCAATAATGAGATGAAACGTTGTTCTGAGCTGTTTCGTCTTGGAGCGGCGCGATCATTAATTGCTCTCGAAGTTTACCCTCTCAACGGTTAGATAATAACCGGCGAGAAGGTAAAGGGGCAAGGAGATGACCGCTGGGCTTCTCCACCCCTATAAAGGGCCAGGCCCACGACAATAGCCCATCAGCCGAAGGCCCACACGCTATTCGCATAAAAAAAACTCAAGTTGTCAAAACCTTAAAACCAAGCTCCAGTCGAATCTCTCCCTCAGGACGACCTGACATGCAAAATGCACATCATCACCGCTCAAGCAGTAAAAACTAAGGAAAAAGAGTAAGTCATAGAAAGACCCAAGGAGACAAACATGGGAAACATGATAAAGGTCAGACCAGCCTATCACCTAAGAAGGATCATCATTAAGCAAAGGCCAGGAGCCCAGAACGAAGTGATGAAGACGTCTCGGAATCTTACAAAGTTATGGGTCAGAAGCTCAACCCATTGATTAAAAGCAAAGCTCACAGGTCGGATAGTCCAGCTCGAAAACAGAAAAGTGAAAGTTATGGATCAGAAGCTCAACCCTTTGGTTAAAAGCAGAGCTCGGAGGTCGGATTAGTCTCGCTTGGACAAAGTAAACCGAAAGCAAGCTCGCAAGTCGGTCGGTACAGCTCGGAAAGAGTAAACTAAAAACTCAGACTGGCTAAATGGATTCCAGGTCGGATCAATTAAAAAATAAGAAGGAAAAAACAATATCGTAGACTTCTCAGAGAAAACCACGAAGAAAAGAGTCTCAACATCTCATGCATAATAAAGAACAGTTCGGATATGAACGAAAAAATGAAAGTTTCATTACAGCGCGTTACAAATACCCACATTACAGAACAAAAAGCTATCCTTAGAGGATTTACATGACCAGATACATCGTCTACGTTTACATCACTATCACCTATCACTATCCTAGTTTTCGATACAGAGGAACTCTTGAATACGGAAAACGAGCTCAGTAGGTCGGCCGAACCCTGCTTCGTTATTATAGGAGAACTGAATAAGTTGATTCCCATAAGCATTTCTCACTGTTCCCCTATGGACAAACATTCGGTTGCCCAAATGTGATGCACGGTACATTCGAACAAGCTCAGATATTATATGTTGTTCGTATGTCACGCATGAAAAACATAAGTCTTCGAGTTACGGCCTCAAGAAGATCACAGAGCATATATTCGAAGGCATCGGCGGAAGCTTGACTGAGTGCAGCAGATTTCAGCCCCTCATAATACAAGTACTCCACACCAAAGGGGACAATAAATTGATCATTTTCGCCACCTCCATTTATATCAAAAGCAGACAACATGGACATCGGGGAAATTTCCTTCTCAAAGGAAGATAAAGTCAAAACAGACCTCCCAACAGCCCATAGCCTCTTTGGAGCCCGAACAACAACCAGAGGAGGAGGCCAGCCAGATGATCTGGGTAAAACAGTTTCAACGACCTGCCAAATGACTCCACCCATCAACCGCCCTGCTAGAAGGACCTCAGAAGCAACCTTCAGACTCCCTCGAGGTAATATCAGATTTTCAAGAGGTTTGGACTGATCCATCTTTATCTCAGGTACTGCAAAAAGTTCCAAACAGAGACAAGTCATGATAATCTTTTATCAAAATAATGAAAGCAAGATTAAAGCAAACCCCTAGGGCAGCAAGGCAACGAAGCCCCAGGCTCACCTTAATCCGTTTGAAGAAGGCGTCAAATACATCCTTTGCGGAAAAAACAGGAGAATCTCGCTGGAAGGAAAGACTCCTTTTCTCCGACAAAGGGCCTAGAAGTGAAGAAGAGTCAACACTGATATATACTCAAAATCTGAAGTCTTAGCGCAAAGTAACTCTAGACTCTAAGCCCACGATGTCAGGATCTTTAAAAGATATTCATGGAAAAGGAAAAAGAAGCATGTCCAGGCGATAATGACAAGGAAGTAAAGAAGAGCAGAGTATCTGAGAGGTAAGGAAAGGCCAGAAAGGGAAAGAGGCAGATAGGATTCAAGAAATGAGGAATGACAAAAAGATGAAAGGGAGTTATGAAGGCATCTATACGCGAACAGACGCGGTCATAATGGTTCTCGATATTCACCCCCTCGGCAGTCAGAGCAATAACTGCCAAGAAGGTGAAGGGGCAATTGATGACCGCTGGATTTCCCTACCCCCAATCCTGGGCCTAGATTAAGGCCATGGCCCATGAAAGGAAGGCCCGCATGCTCTCTCAAGTAAAACAGGCCCGGATCATCAGACCCCTGAGGCCGGACTCCACCAGATTCTTCCTAATCGAGATCAGCCCAGCCCGTATAACCTCCCCACGGATTCCTTCTCCTCCTGGGTTCCGCGTCCAGCCCAGCTCTCGGCCCAGCCCAGGATCCAGAACGAGACTCGTCATACAGCCTGGCAGATCCGCTCGAGCGTACGCACGGGGGAGAATTAGAGGCCGTTACGCATGGAGCAGGCGCCTGATGTCCTCGTACGCCCATATCTGTATGGCAGAGACGCGTGTTCCAATCATCGGAGAGCCGTAGTACGTCATCAGCAAGCAGACAGAAAGGATAAAAGGGATACCCCTCTAAAGAGATGGACCAAGCTTTATTCTTCAATACCAAAACCCTTGTAAAATCCTATTCTATTGGATTTCAGATCATCATCTCTAATGGATAATTATGATAATATATATTTTTTATTCATGAAAGGATAATTTTATTAAATAGAAATTAAATTTAAAAATTATTTTATTATTAAAAATTTAATGAGAAATTATTTTATAGATTTTATCAGAGTAAGGTTGATATTTTTTTCATAACACCATCCACGGAATTTTATGGAAAAGCATAAGAGATAACATAATTTGCAGAAAGCTTATTGGATGAAAAATTTTAAATATTTATAATTATTTATATTACAGTGAACATTTTAATTTTTAAATAATAAAAATAAATCTTTTCAATTAATCACATTTGTAATTCATAAATTTAAATTAAATTTAAAAATTAATATTTAATTATAATATAATCTTTAAAATTTTATTTCATTAATAAAATAGTCATTCAAATTTAATGATATACTCTTTTATCAATTATATTAATTTTTTTTACCTTCTCAATAATTAAATAATTTTGGAATTAATTAAAAAATAATTTAACATATTTAAAAATTTTAAAATATATTTAAATAAGAAATAATAATTTTAATTAATTTTAACAATATTTAAAATATTTTTTTATCTCTTATGTTAATCTTGCCAGCATTATCCAAAAGTTTGACATTCTGCTTCTGTGCTTACACTACCTATATATATATATATTGGTTGGTGGGTGAGCAATGCTTGCCAAACCCTCAACAACTCTTAACTATTTGTTTTATTTTCTTTTATATGTATATTTTTTTTAGATAATGCGATATTTTTTTTTAAATTTAACAATTAAACTTAACAATATGATATAAATAAATTTATATTGTTAGTTTATAATATAATAATTAATTTATAATTTTTTACCATTATCTCATTAAAATATTAACTCCTACCCTAAAAAATGTTATCTACGAGAGATCATTATAAATTAAAATTAACATAGTTTTATAGAAAAAAAAACACAATGAAAAAGTAATTATTAATTAATTAATTAATCTAATTCATTTAGTTTTTTTTTTAATTAATTTTGTGTATAAGTTTTTTAAGGGAAGGGATATCTAGATGACTTCCACTATTTCTCGGCAGGTCTAACTCCTTTAGGTTAGAAAATTCAAAAAAGGTGAGTCGACAATAATGACCTGAAAAATAAGGCATTACTTTGTAGGTTAAAAAAAAAAAAAGAAAACCTGAAAAGTGTTAGGCAAATGAATGAATCTCACCGACCAGAGTGCAATGAATTTCAATGGGGTTTGTTCCACCAAGTACACCATATATTCCTTAAAAAAAAAAAAATTAAATACATTACAATAGAGCAATATTTGATTTAAATTAAAAAATGCATAAATTAAATTAATTTAAAAATTTATTGTTTCAGATTCCATTTATTTATATTTAAATATTTTTCAAATTTCTTCACTTAATAATTGAAATTATCAGTTAGATATAATTGATAAATTTATTGGTCTGAAACTTAATTTGTTAATTTTTTTTAAAATTTATTAATAAAAAATTATTTAAAAAAAAAACTATAATTATGACAACACTTGGATGAATATGATGTTTGACGAAGAGGGAAATTCCCAAGCATATAATAAATTGGTTGGTTAGGAAATTGATTAATGTGAATGATCTATAAAGCCACTACAGCATAATACCAAACATATGTAAAATAGAGTAATAAGAAGTTGCAATTTGATGCGGGTCCTTTGCTAATTATTAGTATTAACAAGTTTTTATTAGAATATTAATGAAAAAAATAATTA
The DNA here is from genome assembly GCF_001659605.2 of Manihot esculenta. Classification (NCBI taxonomy): domain Eukaryota; kingdom Viridiplantae; phylum Streptophyta; class Magnoliopsida; order Malpighiales; family Euphorbiaceae; genus Manihot; species Manihot esculenta. The sequence goes on from NC_035170.2 coordinate 5,216,261, forward strand.
AATAACTATCGTAGTGATTAAAATATTAAAAAAAATTAATTTAACTATAGTAAAATATTTTTTTATTTTATAATTTTTATTATTTTATAATTGTTCTAAAATTATTGTTTATTTTTTTTTAAAAAAATTATAATAACATATAGTTTAATTATTATAATTATATTTAATTTAATTTAATTTAATTTTTAATAAACTTCTCACGATATTTTTTAATATTTAATATTATTTAATATAAATATAATTAAAAAGTTAATAAAAAATTATTTTTTTTAATATATAAAAAATAAATAAAAATTATGAAATGAAATAAATAAAAAATAGATAATATGAATTTTTTTTAATAGCGAATATATATATATATATATATATATATATATAATTAATATATAATTAATTGGTAAATAATTTATATTTAAAAAATATTAATATTAAAAGACTAAGATTTTATTATTTTATTTTATTTTTTAATATATTATTGTAAAATTAATTTAAATTTTAAAAGATTTTATAATTATTAAAGTCAGTTGAAAATTTTATAGCAGTCGAAGATTTTATATTCGTTAAAAATTTTATTATAGTTGAAAATTTTATTTATGAGATTTTTTTACTGAATTTGATATTTAAATCTAATATTAGATGTAACTATTATGATTTTATTATATTATTTCAAAATTTTTATAACAATTTATTATTGTCATTTTTTTGCTATAAATAATTTTTATTTTTATAAAAAATTAATTTTATTTTTTTATTTTATTTTTTTTCCTCTATATTTTTTATTGAATTATGAATTAGAGATAAATTTTTATTGTTTCTGATTTTAGAATGACTTATTTAATTTTAAAAAATTATAAAATAAATTTTTAAAGGAGTGTTCAATACTTCTCTAAAAATAAAAAATATTTTTAAACGAGATAATTTATTTTTTAATATTTAATTTTAATTTTAAAAATAAAATTTATTAATAAATTTATATATAGAAATTTTAATAAAAAATTTAAAAAGATGAAAAGTGATTTTTTTGAAAGAATAATTAATTTTCTGATTTATTTTTACTTTTGACTTGAAAAATATATTTTATTAATTAAATTTTTTGAATATTTTAAATAATAAAAAAATAAAAAATATTTTTCTAAAAAATATTTTTCTTCAAATGAGTGAAATCTTAATTAAAATGATAATAGGTTGTATATGAAAAATTAATAATACCTTATTAGTGTGTCTATTTGAAAAATATTTTTTTTGAAATAAGTGAAACCTTACTTAAAATGATGATAGGTTGTATATGAAAATTAATAATATTTTATTAGCACGTGTCTATTAATTTCTCGAAGTGATTATCCAAAATAATAGTAAAAAATCAAAATCACCCTTCAATTATATAACATAAATAAAAAATATTATTTTTTAAATTTATTTTTAAATTATTATTAAAATATCAAATGAATATAAATAAATTTAAATAGATTAAAAAAATATAACTCACCCCTTAAATATTTATGAACGATAATCCTTAATTAACACAAAAAAAAATTCATATTTTAACTCCAATAATATAATTTAAAATTAAATTTAACATTTTAATCCGAAAACAATTATATAGAGATTCAGTCGGTCAAAGATCCACATAAAATTAATTTCATCCAATAATAATAATAATATAATTAGAAAATGGTAGTGGCGTAGTGCGAGCTGTGGTTGGTGAAATGGGAAAGAAGAAAGGGAAGGACGAAGGAGAGATCTGACTCGATCTCACCAACCCCCTCAACCAGCTTCCTCTTCACTTCTTGTTTTATGTCTCTTTCTTTTTTTTTTTTCAAAAATATTATCTTTAACTATTAAAAACCTTCCCTTTCAAATCCACGTGTCAACATCCTACCCTTCCTTTCCCATGAAGATCCAACGGCCTCTCCCATTTTCCAACTAACCCATCTGCCTACCCACCCAACGCCTCCCCCTCTATTTAAACCAACCATGTTGGTTTAAGCCACTCAGGAATTTTGGGTCTCCTCAAACTTCCTATACCTATATTTTTCTCCCACTTTCTCACCACTCCTCTACCTTTCCGACAAAATAAATCAGCAAAATGGAGTTTTGTGAGGCTCACAATGTAACTACTTCACCTGGATTTTCCTCTGCTGACCCATTGAACTGGGGCATGGCTGCAGAGTCACTGAAGGGCAGCCACCTTGATGAGGTGAAGCGCATGGTGGATGAGTACAGGAAGCCTGTGGTGAGGCTAGGGGGTGAGACCCTGACTATAGCCCAAGTCACAGCAATTGCGAACCATGACTCTGGTGTCAAGGTTGAGCTGTCTGAGGAGGCTCGAGCTGGGGTCAAGGCCAGTAGTGACTGGGTTCTTGATTCCATGAATAAAGGAACCGATAGTTATGGTGTCACCACTGGCTTTGGTGCAACCTCCCATAGAAGAACCAAGCAGGGGGGTGCCCTTCAGAGAGAACTCATAAGGTAACAAATATTAAAAATATATAAATATTTATAAATTAGTTGATTATTTTGAGATCATCCCTATAATAGACTAGATCCATAATGGATAAAAATGATGAAAATACAAGTTTCTTTTTCTTTTCTTAAAAGGGTAATTTAAAAAAATATTTTTACAGAAAATAAATAAATAAAGAGTACACGAAACGAAACTGCCTTCTACTAAGTCTAAATGCAAATCATCTACCCCAACAGTACTGTTAATTAATAATCTAAATTATTAAATCATTCTTTAAATTGATAAATTTTATTTTATATTATATATTAAATAAGGGTATATAAAAAATATTAAATGATAGATTCATATAAATAGCTGATTCCAACAAATCTGAAATTAAAAATTTAATTGACTTGAGCATTGTTTCTTGAACAAATGGTTAGTAATTTGCATGTTTTTCTTGGAAATTTTTGTTTTATTCTCCAGATTCTTGAATGCTGGTATCTTTGGAAATGGACAAGAATCTTGCCACACATTGTCTCACTCTGCAACTAGAGCAGCAATGCTGGTGAGAATCAACACCCTCCTGCAAGGTTATTCAGGCATAAGATTTGAAATCATGGAAGCCATTACCAAGTTCATCAACAACAATGTTACTCCGCGTTTGCCCCTCAGAGGCACAATCACAGCCTCTGGTGACCTGGTCCCACTGTCCTACATTGCCGGGCTTTTGACCGGCCGGCCCAACTCCAAGTCGTTAGGGCCCAATGGAGAATCCTTGGATGCAGCTGAAGCCTTTAAGCTTGCTGGGATCAATGGTGGATTTTTTGAATTGCAGCCCAAAGAGGGTCTAGCTTTAGTAAATGGTACTGCAGTTGGTTCAGGCTTAGCTTCTATGGTTCTTTTTGAGGCCAATGTGTTGGCAGTCCTGTCAGAAGTTTTATCAGCAATTTTTGCAGAAGTTATGCTTGGAAAACCAGAGTTTACAGATCATTTGACACATAAATTGAAGCATCATCCTGGACAAATTGAAGCTGCAGCAATTATGGAACATGTCTTGGATGGAAGTTCTTATATTAAAGCAGCTCAAAAGGTTCATGAAATTGATCCATTGCAGAAGCCTAAACAAGACAGATATGCTCTTAGAACATCTCCTCAATGGCTAGGCCCTCAGATTGAAGTGATTCGAACAGCGACTAAAATGATCGAACGCGAAATCAACTCTGTGAATGATAATCCATTGATTGATGTCTCCAGGAATATTGCTTTACATGGAGGCAATTTCCAGGGGACCCCAATTGGTGTTTCAATGGATAACACTCGTTTAGCCATTGCTTCAATTGGTAAACTCATGTTTGCTCAATTCTCTGAGCTTGTTAATGATTTTTACAACAATGGGTTGCCTTCAAATCTCACTGGTGGACGCAATCCAAGCTTGGATTATGGCTTCAAAGGAGCTGAAATTGCCATGGCATCTTACTGCTCAGAGCTCCAATTTCTTGCCAATCCTGTAACTAATCATGTCCAAAGTGCAGAGCAGCACAACCAAGATGTTAACTCACTAGGCTTGATTTCTTCAAGGAAAACAGCTGAAGCTGTTGACATATTGAAGCTCATGTCTTCTACATACTTAGTTGCTCTATGTCAAGCCATTGACTTGAGACACTTGGAGGAGAACTTGAAGCAAACAGTCAAGAACACAGTAAGTCAAGTTGCAAAGAGAGTCTTGACAATGGGCATCAACGGCGAGCTCCACCCGTCGAGATTCTGCGAAAAAGACCTTCTCAAAGTCGTCGACAGGGAATACGTTTATGCATATGTTGATGATCCTTGCAGTGCAACATACCCATTAATGCAAAAGCTGAGACAAGTACTAGTTGATCATGCCATGATGAATGGTGAAAAGGAGAAGAATTCAAGCACTTCCATTTTCCAAAAAATTGGAGCCTTTGAAGAAGAACTCAAGACCCTTTTGCCTAAAGAAGTAGAAAGTGCAAGAACTGAATATGAGAATGGTAATCCAGCTATTTCTAACAAGATCAAAGAATGTAGGTCATATCCACTATACAAGTTTGTGAGGGAAGAACTCGGTTGTAGTTTACTGACCGGCGAGAAGATTCGATCGCCCGGCGAAGAGTTTGATAAGGTTTTCTCAGCAATTTGTGCAGGGAAGCTGATTGATCCCATGCTTGAATGCCTCAAGGAGTGGAATGGTGCTCCTCTTCCAATCTGCTAAGTTTTTTTTTTTTGTTTGTTTGCTCATAAAGTCTACACATGCCATTGTTGATTTGTAACTTTCTGTACTTTTTGATTTCAGTACAAATGTAAAATAAATTTGATAAGTGTTTATGATGTATCACACGCCTAGAATTGTCTAATTTTATCCTCCCAATCGAATAAACAAATTTTTATTTCATAAAATTATAAAAAAATTTTATTATTTAGTCTATGAGTTTTATTAATAATATGTATTAGTCTCTATATTTTAAAAATTAAACTATTTAGTCCTTCAATTTTGCTTCGTTCACATATTTTAAAACTTTCCATCCATCTTTCTTTTAATTTTAAAATTAAATTATTATCTAATCCTTGAATATTATAATTATTTATAATTACATTTCTCAATTTTGTAATTAGTTACAATTTCATCCTTCATCTTTATACCTACATCTCTCTTGTTCTCTGTCTCTCTCCTTTTATATATCTCTCTTTCCCCTATTAGAGAGGAGAAATAAAAGAAATAAAATTAATAGATTAAATTATAAATAATTACAAATTGAGATTATATAATAATTTAAATTTAAAATTAATAGAAATATGAGTATAACAACTTAAAATGTATAAAGGAAGCCAAAATAAAACAAACCAAATAATTTAATATCTAAAATATAAGGACCAAATTATTATTAGAGCTAAAATTCATAGACTAAATTGTAAATTTCAAAAATTATAGTTATCTTTCTTTTCTCATAAAGCCAAATAAGACAGAAAAATCAAGAAATGATATCCTAATATATAATGAATAAATACAAACTAATGCTATTTTTGTAGTGATATTTTCAATAATAGAAGCAGTGTGATCAGTATTCGGTTCAAATTAAAAAAATTGATCGAACTGAATTAATTTTAAAATTTGGTTCGAGTTTTTATTCAATTCGGTTTGGTTTGATTTTTAATTTTAAAAATTTCGGTTATTTCAGTTCGGTTCAGTTTTGATAAAAAAAATCGAAATAACCGAACCGAACCGATTAGTGATAATAATATGTTATTTTCAATAATATAGAAAAATTAAATTATATTAAGATTAAAATATTTTAATTAAATTTTAAAATATTAAAAATAAAGTGTAAAAAATAAAAAATTTATTAAAAATCGAAACCGATTAAACCCGAACCGAATCGAACCGAATCAGACTGGTTCGATTCGATTCGGTTTCTGATCAAAATCGATTCGGTTCAATTTTTATAAATACTAAAATTTCAATTTTCAGTTTATTCGGTTCGGTTCGATTTTAAACCAAACCGACCGAACGCTCACCCCTCTGAAAGTACAATGAAGCTTAGCTTAATATCTCTTAAATCCCTAGATCTTGAAATTTTGCCCAATTTTCTTTTAGCCTTTGTTTATTATACAATTTTTCTAATAAAAAAATTGAATTCTATCAATAGAATTCAATTCATATCTATTCATAAAAAATTATTTATTTAGAATCAATTTAAATGTAATAAAATTCAATAGAAATCTTTTATATTAAATAAATTAATAATAAAATTTAAATTAATTTAATTTATTCATATTTTTATTATTTTTGAACTACACATAAATATTTATTCTTATAAATAATAATTATTTTTATTTCGGTGAAAAAACATTATTAATATTTTTATAACATTTAAGATTTAAATTTTACATAACTTTTTATTATTAAAAAATATAAAATTATATTTTTTTAAATTAATAAAATAATATAATAAATTTTTAATATTAATTATAAATGTATTAAGTATATATTAATAGTCACTATTAAATTAAAATAATTTTTATAAAATGCAGTTAAAAATAAAAAATGAATTTAAAATTAAAACAAAAATATAAAGAATTACAAAAAAATTAAAAGTTAATTAAATAATTTTAAGTAAAATTATTTTTTTGTAAAATTTTAATAATTTTAATTCATGAACCTGGCATTGCAAATATCAAGGCTTCCTGTGCTGTGTTTACAGAAGATGAAAGATGACGATGATGATCTATTAAATGAATCTGATTTTTGAAAGTAGGGGAGAGCATAAATCGATCTGAATCAAAAAATCGAATCGAACCGATCAATTTCGGTTTAATGGTTCGATTAATTAGAAGGTTCAGTTCAATTCGATTAATATTTTTCAATTTATTCGGTTTTCGATTCGGTTCGGTTTAAACGTGTTAAATAACTGAAAAACTGAAAAATCGATTTTATACATAAAAATACTGATTTTATATATATTTTTAAATTTTATATGGATTTTTTAAATATTATTATTATGTATTCAAACAATATTTATTGATAAATTTATGTGAAATATTTATTAAATTATTCTATTGAAATTAAAAGTAAAAAATTAAAAAAAAATTACAGATTTCGATTTGAATCAAACCGAACCGAATCGATTTTTATCGGTTCGATTCGATTCAGTTATATTTTTATAATCAATTTTTTTAGTTTTTAATATTTTTATAATTCGATTTTCAATTTTTCGGTTCGGTTCGAAACCGAACCGACCGATTGCATAGCCCTGTTTGAAAGAGCCACCACTCTGCATAAACCTGAATATCTTCTGATCAATTAATGTCATCATCGACAACTCATGAAATTTTATTTTAAAGGAGATATTTTTTTTTATCGCATAAATTTTTTTCAATTTAAATTATAAATTACCTTATTTTTTGAAATTATAATTTATTTATTAATTTACTAGCTCTTATTTAAAATCCATTGAAAAGTAAAATTTCTTAATTTTAAGATTAATTTGATTTTTAGTAAAGTAATATATATATATTATGAAACACCAAATAATATTAAAAATGGTATTATTTTTGCTTGAATTATTTTATTATTATTTTAATTAAAATAATATTTAAAAAATTATAAATATTTTATTTATTATTAAAAAAATAAAAATTTAATATTTTAATATAATAAGATCTTTTCGACCTTTAATATAAAATTATGACCTTATTTCACAAGAAAAATTAAAATGGATGTATTTGACGATGAATTTAAACTTATTTTCAATAATATATATTATTTTTAACTATATTAATTTATTTTTTAAACATTGTAAAAGTAAACCTATTTTGATGAAAAATATTTTTTTTTATAAAAATAAAAAAATTATAGCATAAAGAATTAATAAATTAATATCAAATATTTACAGTTCTATGAATTTCTATGCATTAATAACTTAAAATTGTATTTTTTTTTTGTTAATCTTATGAAAGACATCTTTTTTAATATATGTAATAAAACAATATTTAATGAATTATTAATAATAATTTTATTACATTACAGTTATTCAGTATTTTCATAAAATAAAATGGGTTTTCAATGAATATAGTTATCGTAGATAAGATTAAATATTAAAATTATAACTTATAAATTAAGATATATAAAATATATTTGTAGTTAGAAATAATTAGGATTCAATTAAAAAAAAGCGGGCTGAGATTATGGGGAGTATTTGGTCGGTTTGGTTCAAAATTGAATCGAATCGAATAAATTGAAAATTAAAATTTTAGTATTTATGAAAATCAAATCGAATTGGTTTTAGTTAGAAATTAAATCGAACCGAATCGGTTTGATTCAGTTTGATTCAATTTGATTTGATCAATTTCAATTTTTAATAAATTTTTTATTTTTTACACTTTATTTTTAGTATTTTAATATTTAATTAAAATATTTTTATTTTAATATAATCTAATTTCTCTATATTATTATTGAAAATAACATATTACTATCACTAATCGGTTCGGTTTGATTTTTAAATTTTTTTCTAATTAAAACTGAATCGAATCAAAATAATTAAAAATTTTAAAATTATAAATCGAATAGAACCGAAATAAATAAAAAATCAAACTAAAATTTTAAATTAATTTAGTTCAGATAATTTTTTCCGTTTGAATCAAATGCCGATAACTAATTTTAAGAAAAGAAGTTAATGGTAGGATATAATTAATTCAATTAGTATTATTAAATACATATATTTTTATTAAAAAGTTCCTTTTACTTGACAAAATAAAATTTAGGCATTTTTTCTCTACAAATATATATGGATAAAGTTATTGCCAACTATAGATTTCGTATTTGCAAAATAGCAACGCAATTGATTTCCTTGGTATTTAATTTAACAACGAAGGTTTTATTTTCTATTCTACTATAGATTTTTTTGTTATTTAGCAATGAAATTTATCATCTCTAATTTAAAATTCTTGCAGTGATAATTGGCTAAAATAATAAAAGAAGTGACTTATTCAGTTATTTTATTCAAAACAAAATAAAAACTACCCTTGTAATAAAATCTAATTAATTGAATTTTATGAAAATTTTTATTTTATTTTAAATTTTTCAGTATAATAAATTTGTTTTTATAATTATTATATTATATAAAATATATAATATTAAAAAAAATAATAACTCAAAAGAACTGAGGTTACATAACGATTGCTTAAAATGAATCATGAGTTGTTATTATAAGATAAGACTATATGACAAGAGTGTAATACCCGGCTAGACTCCGGTATCGGAATTCCTACCGTCCGGTGGAATCTCGGATGTCGGAAACCTCTAGAAGGGTAAAAGTATGTTTTTATGATATGTTTTCATGTTTTTAATAATTTTAAGTATGTTTTTAAATGAGTTTTTGTATGAAAAGTCTTTGGAGGAAAACCCAGGTTCGACCGCCGAAAGTCAAGTTCGGCCGCCGAACATGCATGCTTTTTGGAGGCACGTTAGGCCCCCGAAAACATGAGAAAAGGGGAGTCCAGGTTCGACCGCCGAAACTGAAGTTCGGCCGCCGAACATGGCATGCATGCGGAGGCACATTCGGCCCCCGAACGTGGCCTGGCCAGCCACCTATAAAAGGGGCACTTAGCCGAAATGGGCGAGTTTTCTCCCATTTTCGGCCACGGCTAGCTTCCGACCTCCCTCTCCCCAAATGTTGTGTTCTTTCTTCAAATCTCCTCCATTTTTCTTGAGTTTTAACCTCACATTGCAAGTTTTGAGCTTTTAAAACAAGTTTTGGAGCTTTGGAAACTCAGGAGCTCATTTGCTTGGATCTCCGGGTTTAGGTCGTCTCTCTCTCGATCTTCAAGAGGTAAGAGCCGATCTTAAGCTCATAGTATGTTTTAAGTAAGTTTTATGAAGTTTTATGGGGTAGAAATGCATGTTTAAGTTAGTTGAGCTATGTTAGGTTTTATGTGATTTTTGAGCAATGTGGCATGTTTGAGTATGTTTGAAATGTTGTAGTTGGGGTATATGTTTGTTTGAGGCCCCTAGGAGCTTGTATGCATGTTTTGGTTGAGTGGTATGCATGATTTGAGCTTGGGAGGCGAAATGCGCATAGGAGAGCTGAGTTTCTGCCATTCGGGAGAAGCTCAGGTTCGGCCGCCGAAGGGACTTTCGGCCGCCGAACCCCCTTTGTGGAGGCAGCATTCGGCTGCCGAAGCTTGCCCCCGAAAGAGGACTTTCGGATCTGTCTGGGACTTTCGGCCGCCGAAGGTGCCGTCGAAAGTGCCTGACTTTCGGCTCTGGAGGGACTTTCGGCCGCCGAACCTGCCGCCGAAAGTGCCCTGTTCAGCCATTTCATGCATGTATTTCTATGATTATTTCATTATGTTTTAGGGGGTTTTTGGGGAGTATATTAGAGTTATGTTTATGTATGTTTGGTCCCTCATTGGAGTCCACCTGTGTAGGTTCGGACCCGAGGAACCGAGGACCCCCGCAGTGAGCCAGCTGCTATAGAGTTTGTCTGAGCTAGCCAGAGGTGAGTGGAATAAACCTTAAGTTTAAATCAATGAAATATGAATTTTGAGCATGACCCATGCATCATGAATGCCATGTGATATTTTAGGTTGTTTGCATTAGATTCCACGAATATGTTGCATTGCATACTTGATGATGTTGTGGATGGGCATTGAATGATCCTTTAGTCCTTGATATGTTATGATGAGGCATGTTATGGTATGGTTGCCGGTTGTACCCATTCTACGTCCCGGCCAGAGTAAGAGAAAGACCAGGTTGTACCCATTCTACGTCCCTGGCATATTGGAATGTTATGTTATGTTATAGTAAGATGAAGTCCGGTTGTACCCATTCTACGTCCCGGCATTTTGGAATGTAGAGGACTAGAGGTGACAATACCATCCTTATGTGATATGTTTGTGATGTGTTGCATTTCATGTAAGCACGAAATTTTAATATATGTTTTCTCTATTCTGCTCACTGGGCTTTGTAGCTCACCCCTCTCCCCTAACCCCAGATGTGCAGGTACAGGGTAGACCAGGAGGTTAGCCAGAGTCTTGAAGGATGTTTGTGTAATAGTTAGGTTGTGGACATGACAATTGTACTATGATGTAATGTAAAAGATTATAGCATGTTATGTAATGAGATATATTGAGGTTATAGTTGTGCTTGACCCTATGGGTATTGTTGTCCCTTTTGATACATGATCTATAGATATGTTTATGATGTTCATGACGGTCGAAGCTCAATGTATGATGAGATACCCCATTGGAGCATTGATGAGGACTCCAGTGGTGGTTTATGTTTATGATTATGTAATGAACAGGTTGAGCTTGGTTGATATATGAGAAGGTTTACAGATTCTTTTGAGTTTGTTTGATCATGTATGGGTTTTACAGGTTTACAGGTTTTATGTCAGGCTTGCTACGGGTCCCGGCGGCCTTACGCCGACCTGAATCCTAGCGTCGGTAGCAGTCCGGATTTTCGGGCTGTTACAGAATGGTATCAGAGCAGCCTAGGTTCATATGGTCGGACCTAGAGTGTTGGGCTCATAGAGGTTATAGGAGGTCAAGCACAATAGGAAGGATCATGTCCACTAGGATAGGATGTAGAGTCCTGTCTTGTATGATGACGTGAAATGCCATGATTATATACATGTGCATTGATGCTATGATATGTATGCTATGTTTATGATGCAAGTTCATGTGTTTTCACATGAACCATACGATGCTAATGTTTGTGCCATGTGTGCTGTCTTTCAGAAAACAGGATGAGAGGAACTCGTCGATCCGCAAGATTGACTGGAGTGCCACCTCAGGACGAGGGCACTGATGCCCGTCCTCCAGCATTGCCTAGGGCAATGTCTAGTAGGTCTAGCAGAGAAAGAGCAGTGAGAGACCCTAGAAGGTCTTTGGATCTGGGTAGAAGCAGATCAGTAAGAGGAACAGTACAGGGCGGTATGTCAGAGGAGTTGGGGGATCAGATGGATGTGGATCAGAGGAGGGACATCAGTCTTGGAGTGAGTATGTCGGAAGAGGGAGTGGGAGAGTCCCAAGGAGGCACTCAGGCCTCGGGATTTGTTCAGCCACCTTACTACCCACCCTTTTCTCATAGCCCCGGGTATTCGATGGGAGGTACATCGGATTACCCCAGTTTTAACCCTTATCACTCTCAGATGCCATACCCACCATACTCACAGTACCCTATGTACCCACCTCCACCATATTACCCAGGTACAGCACATCCTACCCCGGGGGATGCTGCACCTTCTCCACCACCAGCAGCACCTACTGTCCCAGAAACCCAAATACCTCAACCTAGCTCATCTGGAGGGGGCAAGGTTAAGATGACCGACTACATGAAGTTGGGTGCCCCGCAGTTTGAAACTGGTGATGACCCGTTTGTTTATCTTGAGAGAGTCAAGGTGATAACAGATGAGATAGGGGCGGATGACAGTAGAGCCATTCAGATGGATGGGTTCACATTAAAATGTAAGAAGGCCCGTGAATGGTTCAAGAACTATGTGAACCCTAGGGTGGACAGTATGTCTTGGGAGGAGTTTGCCAACGAGTTTGCGGGATGGGCTTTCCCTGAAAGCTCCAGAGAGCTGAAGATGATTGAATTTGAACAATTGAGGCAAACAGATGAAATGAGTGTAGATGAATATACTGACAAGTTTATGGAGTTGCTGCCATTTGCTGGGCAGAACTTGGACACAGACCAGAAGAAGTCAAGGAGGTATATCATGAAGCTCCATTCCAGGTATTCCTCCTTGATACAGTCAGCAGATAGAGAGAGTTTCCACGCCATAGTGGATATGGCCAGGAGAATGGAGGCTAGTGCTATCATCGAGGGAAAAGTCAAACAGTCAGTGGCACAACCTTCTGGGTTCAAGACCCCAAGTGGGGGAAAGATAGACCCCTCTTCTCTGAGTTCAAGCAGTAAGAAGTGGAGTAACACCACCAGGAAATCAAAGAAGAATAAGTTTTGGAGCAAGATTAAATCAGGTTTGGGACTAGGAAGTGGTTCGAGCTCTGGTGCAGATAACGCTGTTTGTACAAAATGTGGTAGGCAACACTGGGGGGTGTGCCGGTTTGGGACAACAGCCTGCTACAGATGTGGGCGAGAGGGACATATGTCACGGGAGTGTCCTAAGGCAGTTCATACAGCACAGCCTCAGCAAACAGCATCAGGTAGTGTGGTGCAGCCAGTAGCTCCAGCTGCTACACAGGCCAGTGGCAGAGGCAGAGGGAGAGGACCAGCCTCTTCTTCAGCAGGGTTCAGAGGTGAGGGTCCGTCAGCTCTAGCAAGGATCTTCACCATGACACAGCAGGAGGCTAACACATCCAACACCGTGGTGTGAGGTAATCTCGTCATTGGGTGTTCTGATGTGTATGCATTAATGGACCCGGGTGCATCTCATTCTTTTATTGCTCCGAGAGCCATTCAGAGGTTAGGGTTGATGGTCTCTGAGTTAGAGTGTCCCCTATGGGTCAGTGGACCCAAGTGTGACCCGTCAATTGCAGAGTCAGTCTGCCAGTGTAGTCCAATTTTTGTAGAGGGAAGATGCTTGTCCGCCGACCTTGTGGTTCTAGATTTGACAGACTTTGACGTCATTCTAGGGATGGATTGGCTATCTACCCATGGTGCTACCTTGGACTGCAGGGACAAGGTAGTTAAGTTCAGATGTCAGGATGGGTCAGAGGTTGTCTTCAGAGGAGACAAAAGGGGCACACCTAGAGGTCTGATATCAGCTCTTCAGGCTCATAGGTTGCTTAGGAGGGGATGTCAGGGTTTTCTAGCTCATGTCAGAGAGCTAGACAGTCAGGTTAGAGAGCCCGCCTCAGTGCCAGTGGTCAGAGAATTCTTAGATGTTTTCCCAGACGAACTGCCAGGTTTACCACCTGCCAGGGAGATAGAGTTCGAGATTGAATTGATGCCTGGAACTAGACCGATCTCTATCCCTCCCTACAGGATGGCCCCAGCTGAGTTGAAAGAGTTGAAAGAGCAGTTGCAAGAGCTGGTAGACAAGGGCTTCATCCGACTGAGTACCTCACCTTGGGGTGCTCCAGTGCTATTTGTGAGAAAGAAGGATGGATCCCTTAGACTTTGTATCGACTACAGGCAGTTGAACAAAGTCACTACCAAGAACAAGTACCCTTTGCCAAGGATCGACGATCTATTCGACCAGCTAGCAGGAGCGGGTTGTTTCTCCAAAATAGATCTGAGATCTGGGTACCATCAGCTGAGGATCAGAGATGAGGATGTGCCAAAGACGGCTTTCAGGACCAGATATGGGCATTTTGAGTTCCTTGTAATGCCGTTCGGGTAAACCAACGCCCCTGCAGCATTCATGGATCTCATGAACAGAGTGTTTAGCCAGTACCTGGATCACTTCGTTATTGTCTTCATAGACGATATCTTAGTGTATTCCAGGAATGCAGAGGAGCATGCCCATCATCTGAGGATAGTTCTACAGACCTTGAGGGAACATGGCTTGTATGCCAAGTTCTCCAAGTGTGAGTTCTGGTTGAGGAGCATCTCGTTCTTGGGGCATGTAGTGTCAGAGAATGGAATTGAAGTAGACCCCAAGAATATAGAGGCTGTGACTAACTGGCCTAGACCCACCTCAGTGACAGAGATCAGAAGTTTCTTGGGTTTGGCTGGTTATTACAGGAGGTTCGTTCAGGACTTCTCCAAAATTGCAGCTCCTTTGACCAGATTGACCAGGAAGAATCAGAGGTTCGTATGGACCGACCAATGTGAGGAAAGCTTTGAGGAGCTCAAGAAGAGGTTGACTTCAGCACCAGTTTTAGCTCTGCCATCTAGTGATGAGGACTTTACAGTCTTTTGTGATGCGTCCCGTGTGGGACTGGGTTGTGTACTGATGCAGAACGAGAGGGTGATTGCTTATGCTTCTAGGCAACTGAAGAAGCATGAGTTGAATTACCCCACACATGACCTTGAGATGGCAGCAGTTGTAACGACCCGAAAATCGGACCGCTACCGGCGCTAGGATCCAGATCGGCTTAAGGCCGCCGGAACCCGTAGCAAGCCTGACATATAACCTGTAAACCTGTACAATCCCATACATGATCAACAACATGTATAAAAATTTAAAACTTTTCCTTAAAAACATCCAACTCAACCTGAACATACATGAACACAGTCCTAGTGACTTCCGGCTTAGGGCGTCTGCCACGACATTCGCCTTACCCGGATGATACTGAATCTTGCAATCATAGTCACTCAGCAACTCCACCCATCTCCTCTGTCTCAAGTTCAAATCTCTTTGACTCAGGATGTACTGCAGGCTCTTATGATCTGTAAAGATCTCACATTTTACCCCGTAGAGGTAGTGCCTCCACATCTTGAGTGCAAAGATTACTGCTGCCATCTCCAGGTCGTGTGTGGGGTAATTCAACTCATGCTTCTTCAGCTGCCTAGAAGCATAAGCAATCACCCTCTCATTCTGCATCAGTACACAACCCAGTCCCACACGGGACGCATCACAAAAGACTGTAAAGTCCTCCTCACTAGATGGCAGAGCTAAAACTGGTGTTGAAGTCAACCTCTTCTTAAGCTCTTCAAAACTCTCTTCGCACAGGTCGGTCCACAGAAACTTCTGATTCTTCCTGGTTAGTCTGGTCAGAGGAGCTGCTATCTTTGAGAAGTCCTGAACGAACCTCCTGTAGTAACCTGCCAAACCCAAGAAACTTCTAATCTCTGTCACTGAAGTGGGTCTAGGCCAGTTAGCCACAGTTTCTGTCTTCTTGGGGTCCACCTCAATCCCATTCTCTGACACTACATGCCCCAAGAACGAAATGCTCCTCAGCCAGAACTCACACTTAGAGAACTTGGCATACAAGCCATGTTCCCTTAAGGTCTGCAAGACCAACCGCAGATGATGGGCATGCTCCTCTGCATTCCTGGAATACACTAAGATATCATCTATGAAGACAATAACAAAGTGATCCAGGTATTGACTAAACACTCTGTTCATGAGATCCATGAATGCTGCAGGGGCGTTGGTCAACCCGAACGGCATTACAAGGAACTCAAAATGCCCATATCTGGTCCTGAAAGCTGTCTTCGGCACATCTTCATCCCTTATCCTTAGCTGATGGTACCCCGATCTCAGATCTATTTTGGAGAAACAACCCGCTCCTGCTAGCTGGTCGAATAGATCATCGATCCTTGGCAGAGGGTACCTATTCTTGGTAGTGACTTTGTTCAACTGCCTGTAGTCGATACAAAGTCTGAGGGATCCATCCTTCTTTCTCACGAACAAGACCGGAGCACCCCAAGGTGAGGTACTCTGTCGGATGAAACCCTTTTCTACCAGCTCTTGCAACTGCTCTTTCAATTCCTTCAACTCGGCTGGGGCCATCCTGTAGGGAGGGATAGAGATCGGTCTAGTTCCAGGCATCAACTCTATCTCGAACTCTATCTCCCTAGCAGGTGGTAAACCTGGAAGCTCATCAGGAAAGACATCCTGAAACTCTCTGACAACTGGCACTGAGGCTGGCTCCCTGACCTGACTGCCTAGCTCTCTCACATGAGCTAAGTACCCCTGACATCCCTTCCTAAGCAACCTACGAGCCTGAAGAGCTGATATCAGACCTCTAGGCGTGCCCCTCTTGTCTCCTCTAAAGACGACCTCTGACCCGTTCTGATCTCTGAACCTGACTACCTTGTCCCTGCAGTCCAAGGTAGCACCATGGGTAGATAGCCAATCCATCCCTAGAATGACGTCAAAGTCTGTCAAATCTAGAACCACAAGGTCGGCGGAGAGGCATCTTCCCTCAATAAAAACTGGACTGTACTGGCAGACTGACACTGCCACTGACGGGTCACACTTGGGTCCACTGACCCATAGGGGACACTCTAACCCAGAGACGATCAGACCCAACCTCTCAACGGCTCTCGGAGCAATAAATGAATGAGATGCACCCGGGTCCATTAACGCATACACATCAGAACACCCAATGACGAGATTACCTGACACCACGGTGTTGGATGTGTTAGCCTCCTGCTGAGTCATGGTGAAGATCCTGGCTGGAGCTGATGGACCTTCACCTCGGGAACCAGAAGAAGAGGCTGCCCCTCTCCCTCTACCTCTGCCACTGCCCTGAGTTGTGGCTGGAACTGCTGGCTGTGCCACACTACCAGAAGCTGTCTGCTGGGGCTGGCCCATAAAAGGCGCTCTAGGACACTCCCGAGCTATGTGTCCCTCCTGTCCACATCTCTGGCATTCTGTACCATCTGAGCCTGAGCTCGAGCCACCGCCAAATCCCAGACCGGATTTCAACTTGTTCCAAAACTTATTCTTCTTCGGCTTCCTGGTGGTGTTATCCCACCTCTTCTTACCTGAGCTCTGAGAAGAGAACCCTGGTCCTCCTTTGCCTGGGGTCTTAACCCCTGAAGACTGGGTCACTGATTGCTTCACTGACCCCTCAACTATAGCACTTGCTTCCATTCTTCGAGCCATATCCACCACAGTGTGGAAACTTTCTCTCTCAGCTGACTGAACCAACGAGGAGTACCTGGAATGCAGCTTCATAACATATTTTTTGGCTTTCTTCGTATCTGTATCTAGAGCTTGCCCTGAAAAAGGCAATAGCTCCAAGAATTTATCCGTGAACTCCTCTACACCCATGTGCTCTGACTGCCTTAGTTGCTCAAACTCAATCATCTTCAGTTCTCTAGAACTGTCTGGAAAAGCCCATCCAGCGAACTCATTCGCAAATTCTTCCCATGTCATACCGTCTAGTCTCGGGTCCACATAACACTTGAACCATTCCCGTGCCTTCTTGCACTTTAAAGTGAACCCTGCCATCTGAATGGCCCTGCTGTCACTTGCCCCTAGCTCATCAGTTATTGTCTTCACCACTCTCAGATACTCAAAGGGGTCATCCCCTGACTTGTATTTGGGAGCATCTAGCTTGAGGTAATCTGTCATCTTTACCTTGCTCCCATCAGCTGAGCTAGGTCTAGGAGGTTGAGTAACTGGGGCTGCTGGTTCTGTAGGTGGTGGAGGTGGAGGTGCAGCATTCCCCGAGGTGGGGTTTGCCGGGTTTGGATAGAAAGGTGAGGGTGGATAAGCTGGGTACTGTGTGTAAGGCGGATAGAAAGGTGGATAGGGCATGTAGGTAGGGTAGGGGTTAAAGCTGGAGTAATCCGATGTACCTCCCATCGGATACCCTGAACCCTGTGGGAAGGGTGGATAATGGGGTGGAAAACCATACCCCGAGGCCTGAACGCCTCCCTGAGACTCCCCTGTCCCTTCTTCCTCCATGCTCACATCCAGGTTCCCATCCCTCCTCTGATCCTCTTCCATAACCTCCCTCACATCTGAAGAATTTCCTCCTCTATCAGTCCCCCTTCTGCTAGCATCAAAAGACCTTCTAGGGTCCCTTGACACTCTTTCTCTGTTGGCTCTACAAGACATTGCCCTAGGCAATGTGGGAGGACGGGCGCTCATGCCCTCATCCTCAGGTAGCACTCCAGTCAATCTTGCCGATCGACGAGTTCCCCTCATCCTATTTTCTGAAAAACAGTACACATCAAGCAAGCATTAGCATCATATGGTTCATGTGGGCACACATGAACCCTCATCACATAGCATAGCATATCATTAATGCACATGCACAAAGTCATGGCAATACACATCATCATACAAGACAGGACTCCACATCCTATCCTAGTGGACATGATCTTCCTATTCTGCTTGACCTTCTAGAACATCTATGAGCCCGACACTCTAGGTCCGACCATATGAACCTAGGGCTCTGATACCATTCTGTAACGACCCGAAAATCGGACCGCTACCGGCGCTAGGATCCAGATCGGCTTAAGGCCGCCGGGACCCGTAGCAAGCCTGACATATAACCTGTAAACCTGTATAATCCCATACATGATCAACAACATGCATAAAAATTTAAAACTTTTCCTTAAAAACATCCAACTCAACCTGAACATACATGAACACAGTCCTGATCATAATCGTGATCCCTCTGTGGGATCTCATCAATGCCCCAACGGGCGATACAATCATGAGATGAGTTGGCTAACATCTGTATCATCAAATAACTAAGATCATGCATCAACAAGGGATTACAATACACATAGGGTCAAGCACATCTATAACCTCAATATACCTCATTACATAACATACTGCAATCTCTTACATTACATCATATTACAATTGTCATGTCCACCATCTAACTATTACATACACATACTTCAAAACTCTGGCTAACCTCCTGGTCTACCCTGTACCTGCACATCTGGGGTTAGGGGAGAGGGGTGAGCTACAAAGCCCAGTGAGCAGAATAGTGAAATCACATATTAAAATTTTCATGCCATTATGTAATGCAACACATCACAATTAATCACATCTCGGATGGTATTGTCACCAATAGTCCTCTACATAGTCCAACTGTGCCAGGACGTAGAATGGGTACAACCGGTCTTTCCCTTATCATAACATATCATAACATACCAATGTGCCAGGGACGTAGAATGGGTACAACCTGGACTTTCTCTTACATCGTGCCAGGGACGTAGAATGGGTACAACCTGGACTTCCATACCATCTCATGCCGTAGCATCATCATATCATATGAGGACTAAAGGGTCATCCAATAACAAATCCACATCAACATCATAAATGCAATGCAACATATTCGTGAATACTAATGCAAACAACCTACTATATCTCATGGCATTCATGATGCATGGATCATGCTCAAAATTCATATTTCATTTATTTTAAAACTTAAGGTTTATTCCACTCACCTCTGGCTAGCTCTGATAAATTCTGTAGTAGCTGGCTCACTGCTGGGGTCCTCGGTTCCTCGGGTCCGAACCTACACAGGTGGACTCCAATGAGGGACCAAACATACATAAACATAACTCTAATATACTCCCCCAAAACCCCCCAAAACATCATGAAACAATCATAGAAAAACATGCAAGAAATGGCTGGACAGGGCACTTTCGGCGGCACCTTCGGCGGCCGAAAGTCCCTCCAGAGCCGAAAGTCAGGCAGGTTCGGCGGCACCTTCGGCGGCCGAAAGTCCCAGACAGAGACGAAAGTCTCTTTTCGGGGGCAACTTCGGCAGCCGAAAGGCCTGCCTCCCCAGCCATGTTCGGCGGCCGAAAGTGCCTTCGGCTGCCGAACCTGGTTTCTGCCAAAGGGCAGAAACTTGGCTCCTTTATGCACATTTGCCTCCTAACTCTTCCAACATGCATATAACTCAACCAAATCATGCAAAAATACATACAATGGTTCCTAGGGGCCTCAAACTAACTTAAACCCCAACTACAACACACAAGAACAACACAAATCAACATACATTGCTCAAAAACACATATAAACCCATAACCCTAATTATGAGCTAAACATGCATTCTACCCCATAAAACAACTTAAAACTTCCTTAAAACATATATTGAGCTTAAGATCGGCTCTTACCTCTTGAAGATCGAGAGGGAGACGACCTAAACTCGGAGATCCAAGCAAAAGAGCTCCTGAGTTCCCAAAGCTCCAAAACTTGACTTAAATGCTCAAAACTTGCAATGAGAGGTGAAAACTCAAGAAAAATGGAGGAGATTTGAAGAAAGAACACAAGATCTGGGGAGAGGGAGGTCGGAAGCTAGCTATGGCCGAAAATGGGAGAAAGCTCGCCCATTTCGGCTAAGTGACCCTTTTATAGTGGCTGGCCAGGCCACGTTCGGGGGCCGAAAGTGCTTCCGCATGCATGCCATGTTCGGCGGCCGAACTTGACTTTCGGCGGCCGAACCTGAACTTCCCTCACTCATGCTTTCGGGGGCCTAACGTGCCTCCAAAACGCATGCATGTTCGGCGGCCGAACTTGACTTTCGGCGGCCGAACCTGGGTTTTCCTCCAAAGACTTTTCATGCAAAAACTCATTTAATTTTCTTACTTAAACCATGAAATACCTTAAAACATTTTATGAAAACATGTTCCTACCCTACTAGAGGCTTCCGACATCCGAGATTCCACCGGACGGTAGGAATTTCGATACCGGAGTCTAGCCGGGTATTACAGCAGTAATCTTTGCACTCAAGATGTGGAGGCACTACCTCTATGGGGTAAAATGTGAGATCTTTACAGATCATAAGAGCCTGCAGTACATCCTGAGTCAAAGAGATTTGAATTTGAGACAGAGGAGATGGGTAGAGCTGCTGAGTGACTATGATTGCAAGATTCAGTATCATCCGGGTAAGGCGAATGTCGTGGCGGACGCCCTAAGCCGGAAGTCACTAGGCAGTCTATCCCACATCACGGCAGAGAGGAGACCAGTGGTGAAGGAGTTTTACAAGCTCATTGATGAGGGTCTATAGTTAGAGTTGTCTGGTACAGGTGCGTTAGTGGCACAGATGAAAGTGACACCCGTGTTTCTGGAGCAGGTGGCTCAGAAACAGCATGAGGACCCAGAGTTAGTGAAGATTGCCAGGACTGTTCAGTCAGGCAAAGACAGTGAGTTCAGATTTGACAGTAAGGGGATCCTCCGCTATGGGAGTCGATTTTGTGTACCAGATGACATAGGGCTAAAAGGAGACATTATGAGAGAGGCTCATAATGCAAGATACAGCATTCACCCCGGAGCCACCAAGATGTACCAAGATCTGAAGAAAGTTTATTGGTGGCCAGCAATGAAGAAAGAAGTGGCACAGTTCGTGTCAGCCTGCGAAGTGTGTCAGAGGGTGAAGCTAGAACATCAGAAGCCGGCTGGAATGCTTAACCCGCTACCTATTCTAGAGTGGAAATGGGAGAATATAGCTATGGACTTCGTAGTGGGGTTACCGGCGATGTCCAACAGATTGGACTCCATATGGGTGATTGTGGACAGACTCACCAAATCTGCTCACTTCATCCCTGTCAGGAGTGGCTATTCTGTGGACAAGTTGGCGCAGGTGTACGTTGATGAGATAGTCAGACTGCATGGGGTTCCTGTTTCTATAGTGTCAGATAGAGGACCCCAGTTCACCTCCAGGTTTTGGCGGAGTCTGCAAAGTGCCATGGGTACCAGGTTAGATTTCAGTACTGCCTTCCACCCCCAGACTGATGGACAGTCAGAAAGGACCATCCAGACTATCGAGGATATGCTCAGAATGTGTGTGCTGGACTTTGGCGGTTCTTGGAGGCAACATCTACCCTTGGTGGAGTTCGCCTACAATAACAGCCATCATGCTAGATCGGGATGGCTCCATATGAAGCTTTATATGGGAGGAAGTGCAGGTCACCTGTTTGCTGGGAGGAAGTTGGAGAAAAGGCCTTGGCAGGGCCTGAGCTAGTAGAGATCACCAGCAGGGTGGTGCCCATTATCAGAGAGAGAATCAAGACTGCTACGAGCAGGCAGAAGAGTTATGCAGACATCTGCAGGAAACAGGTAGAGTTTCAGGAGGGGGATCTAGTATTGCTCAAGGTGTCTCCAATGAAAGGGGTGGTTCGGTTCGGGAAGAAAGGTAAGCTAGCTCCACGATACATCGGACCCTTCGAAATATTGCAAAAGGTCGGGAATGTGTCGTACAAGCTGGATTTACCTGCTTCAATGCAAAGAATCCATCCGGTTTTTCATGTTTCCATGTTGAGGAAGTTTGTGTCAGATCCGGGCAAGGTTCTTAGTGAGCCTGATGTGGAGATCCAAGAGGATCTCACCTATGTTGAGCAGCCAGTACAGATCATAGACACCCAGATCAGAAAGCTAAGAAACAAGGAAATCCCGATGGTGAAAGTCCTTTGGAACCACCACAAAATAGAAGAATGCACCTGGGAGACACGGAAGTCCATGCTCCAGCAATATCCCCATCTCTTTTAGAGGTTAGTATCCTTGTGTGCTATGTGTTATGTATGTATGTTATGTTGTTTTGCTATGCATGTACTAGTTGAGGAACATTCGGGGACGAATGTTCTTAAGGGGGGGAGAATGTAATACCCGGCTAGACTCCGGTATCGAAATTCCTACCGTCCGGTGGAATCTCGGATGTCGAAAACCTCTAGAAGGGTAAAAGTATGTTTTTATGATATGTTTTCATGTTTTTAATAATTTTAAGTATGTTTTTAAATGAGTTTTTGTATGAAAAGTCTTTGGAGGAAAACCCAGGTTCGGCCGCCGAAAGTCAAGTTCGGCCGCCGAACATGCATGCGTTTTGGAGGCACGTTAGGCCCCCGAAAATATGAGAAAAGGGGAGTCCAGGTTCGGCCGTCAAAACTGAAGTTCGGCCGCCGAACATGGTATGCATGCGGAGGCACATTCGGCCCCCGAACGTGGCCTGGCCAGCCACCTATAAAAGGGGCACTTAGCCGAAATAGGCGAGCTTTCTCCCATTTTCGGCCACAGCTAGCTTCCGACCTCCCTCTCCCCAAATCTTGTGTTCTTTCTTCAAATCTCCTCCATTTTTCTTGAGTTTTAACCTCACATTGCAAGTTTTGAACTTTTAAAATAAGTTTTGGAGCTTTGGAAACTCAGGAGCTCATTTGCTTGGATCTCCGGGTTTAGGTCGTCTCTCTCTCGATCTTCAAGAGGTAAGAGCCGATCTTAAGCTCATAGTATGTTTTAAGTAAGTTTTATGAAGTTTTATGGGGTAGAAATGCATGTTTAAGTTAGTTGAGCTATGTTAGGTTTTATGTGATTTGTGAGCAATGTGGCATGTTTGAGTATGTTTGAAATGTTGTAGTTGGGGTATATGTTTGTTTGAGGCCCCTAGGAGCTTGTATGCATGTTTTGGTTGAGTGGTATGCATGATTTGAGCTTGGGAGGCGAAATGCGCATAGGAGAGCTGAGTTTCTGCCATTCGGGAGAAGCTCAGGTTCGGCCGCCGAACCCCTTTGTGGAGGCAGCATTCGGCTGCCGAAGCTTGCCCCCGAAAGAGGACTTTCGGATCTGTCTGGGACTTTCGGCCGCCGAAGGTGCCGCCGAAAGTGCCTGACTTTCGGCTCTGGAGGGACTTTCGGCCGCCGAACCTGCCGCCGAAAGTGCCCTGTTCAGCCATTTCATGCATGTATTTCTATGATTATTTCATGATGTTTTAGGGGGTTTTTGGGGAGTATATTAGAGTTATGTTTATGTATGTTTGGTCCCTCATTGGAGTCCACCTGTGTAGGTTCGGACCCGAGGAACCGAGGACCCCCACAGTGAGCCAGCTGCTATAGAGTTTGTCTGAGCTAGCCAGAGGTGAGTGGAATAAACCTTAAGTTTAAATCAATGAAATATGAATTTTGAGCATGACCCATGCATCATGAATGCCATGTGATATTTTAGGTTGTTTGCATTAGATTCCACGAATATGTTGCATTGCATACTTGATGATGTTGTGGATGGGCATTGAATGATCCTTTAGTCCTTGATATGTTATGATGAGGCATGTTATGGTATGGTTGCCGGTTGTACCCATTCTACGTCCCGGCCAGAGTAAGAGAAAGACCAGGTTGTACCCATTCTACGTCCCTGACATATTGGAATGTTATGTTATGTTATAGTAAGAGGAAGTCCGGTTGTACCCATTCTACGTCCTGGCATTTTGGAATGTAGAGGACTAGAGGTGACAATACCATCCTTATGTGATATGTTTGTGATGTGTTGCATTTCATGTAAGCACGA
Organism: Manihot esculenta; assembly: GCF_001659605.2. Lineage (NCBI taxonomy): Eukaryota > Viridiplantae > Streptophyta > Magnoliopsida > Malpighiales > Euphorbiaceae > Manihot > Manihot esculenta. The sequence continues at coordinate 5,240,831 of NC_035170.2, forward strand.
AATTTTAATATATGTTTTCTCTATTCTGCTCACTGGGCTTTGTAGCTCACCCCTCTCCCCTAACCCCAGATGTGCAGGTACAGGGTAGACCAGGAGGTTAGCCAGAGTCTTGAAGGATGTTTATGTAATAGTTAGGTTGTGGACATGACAATTGTACTATGATGAATGTAAAAGATTATAGCATGTTATGTAATGAGATATATTGAGGTTATAGTTGTGCTTGACCCTATGGGTATTGTTGTCCCTTTTGATACATGATCTATAGATATGTTTATGATGTTCATGACGGTCCAAGCTCAATGTATGATGAGATACCCCATTGGAGCATTGATGAGGACTCCAGTGGTGGTTTATGTTTATGATTATGTAATGAACAAGTTGAGCTTGGTTGATATATGAGAAGGTTTACAGATTCTTTTGAGTTTGTTTGATCATGTATGGGTTTTACAGGTTTACAGGTTTTATGTCAGGCTTGCTACGGGTCCCGGCGGCCTTACGCCGACCTGGATCCTAGCGCCGGTAGCGGTCCGAATTTTCGGGCTGTTACAAAGAGTCTGACAAGTCGATACGCGGTTCCACCCGTAAAAAGAAATAGTCGAATACCATAATACTCGGTAATTCATTAAGATTCGCCCTTTAGAGATCGAGTTTTTGCAAAAAGTTATTGTTAGTAGGTACAGACCAATAGATTTTCGTTACACCTATAATCACAAAATCACCAATTAATTAACTGGTGGGATCTCTTATTAATTAGTTGGCACCAGCCAAATCTCTAGAAAATACTATAATTAACTCTATATTCTTACAGTATAAAAGTTAACGATCACAAAAATAAAAGTACGCAATTCTTACACAACTACTGAGTTTTAAGCAATTCCTATTGATTTGAATGTACGAGTGGCTGCCGTAGGCGTCAACTACCTCACATTCTCTTTCTTGTAGGATTGACCAATCACAGTACAACTCTATTTCGGCTACATCCTTTAGTTCCGATGTCGGGAAGATCCATTGAATTCTTTGTTCATTTGAATTAAAACCGGTCTCTTATTCCCTTTCTCTTAAAAGAAAATCTTTCTTTTCTCTCTCTCAAAATAGTCAGCACTTCACGAGCTGCTGCTAAGATTGCTATCAATAAGGATGTTATTATTTTTTCCATTCTTGGACAAAGCAGATCTAAACAATCTGAACAATGAGCAAATGCTCTAATACATCAAAATATTGCAGGCTACTCTCGAATAATACAAAGCTCAGGGGGAGGAGTCATTCATTGCTCCAGGGGAAGGGAGGAAGCCTCCGTTGATACCCTAAGGACTCAGAAAGAAATGATCCAGACACGGTCCAAAGAGAAGGCCGAGTTTGAAGAAGAAGAGTCATCAAATGATGCTATAAAGTATGTCGACTGAAAGCTGGTAATGGCTGTTCAAAGGTATCAGAAAGAGCAAGAGGAAGACTATGGTTTGGACAATACCTCGCCCCTATCAGAAGAGATCTTAACGGAGACTTTTTCAACTAAGTTCAAGCTGTCTAGCTTGGAAAAAATGATGGAACAACTGATCCCAGAAGTCACCTGACAATCTTTAGGACAACTATGTGGCTTCAAGATGTGAATGACTTCGTATTGTGCTGAGTGTTTCTATCCACACTCACAGGTTTGGCATAAAAATGGTATCAACATCTAAGTTTAGGTTTAATCAGAGCTTTATGCAATTTGCCATGTTATTTAAATTCAAGTTTATCACTTGTATACCTCCTAAAAAGCTCTCTTATGCTTGAAGAGGATTTGTCAAGAAGATGGCGAGTCTTTAAGGAGCTTTACCTCACGGTTTAATGCAGAAGCAATACAGGTGGAGGGGATAAATCATGAGATAGCATTTGAAGCATTGAAGAAAGGAATACATAATTCAAGTTCATGGATTCCTTAATCAAGAATCTAGCCGCTACGTACTAACAGCTGATGGATAAAGCTCAGAAGAATATCAGGCTGGATGACGAAATCCAAGTATTGAGAGAGGACAAAAGAGCGAGCCAAAAGCTAAGCTAAAAGCTGGAGATGTGAGGATATGACGGAGACCACAGAAGTTATCCAGTCTCCCGAAGGAGGGATGACCAAAGTCAGGTGGCCTTCCAGGTTCAACCCTGAGAGAGCCGAAAGGTGAGATAGGACTAAATACTGTCATTTTCATGAAGATCACATACATACAATGAAGGAGTGCCGGTAGCTGAAAGATGAGATTGAGAGGTTAATAAGAAATAACACACTTTGAAAGTTTGTCAGAAAGAATAAAGAAGAGAGGAGGCTTGAGACCATGGTAGCAACTCCTGAAACCACCCCTGAACCTGTAGGGTTTATTCATATAATTGTAGGAGGACCAAACATGATAATGGTCTAGAGAAGAAGAATGTTATAAATATTTAGCTCGAGTCAAACCCCGAAATTTATCGAGTTAGATGATCGAATCTTTAATTATTCTTGAAAGAATCTTTGTAATTTATGGAAATATTGTTAATAAAACTATGATGTATTCTTTTAAACTCTTTTGGTATTTCAATCAGAAACGATGAATGGATTGAAAGTGAAGACAAAAAGAAGGCCATAAGGTGAGTTCTGCCAGGTCATAATCCGAGTGTTAGTCCCGCTAAACAAGATATCTTATGCCAAGTCACAAGGCGAAAATTCACTAGGCACATAACCGGGTGTTAGTCCCGATAAACAAAAGTTTCAAGACCACAAGGCAGAAATCTGCCAGACACATGATCGGGTGTTAATCCCGATAAATAAAAGTTTCAAGGCTATAAGGTAGGAATCCGTCAGGCACATGATTGGGTGTTAATCCCGATAAATAAAAATTTCAAGGCCACAAAGCGGAAATTCACCAAGCATAGGATCGGGTGTTAGTCCCACAATAAGAATTTTTTCATACCAAAGCCATAAGGCCAGCCGAGCTACAAGGCGGGTATCCGCCAGTTACATGACCGGGCATTAATCCCGATAAATAAAAATTTTAAGCCACAAGGCGGGAATCCGCTAGACCCATGATTGAATGTTAGTCCCGACAAACAAAAGTTTCAAGGTTATAAGCCGGGTATCTACCATGGCACATGATCAAGTGTTAGTCCCGCTTCACAAGAAGTCTTTAAGGCATAAAGTTTCAAGACCACAAGGTAGGTATTCATTTGGCCACATGATCGAGTGTTAGTCCCGCTTCACAAAAAATTTCTAAAGCAATAAAGCGAGTTTAGCCAAGCCACGAGACGGTGTTAGTCCCGTTTCACAAAAAATTTCTAAAGCATTGCATGCACAGGCCATAAAAGTGGAAATCCATCAGGCAATGAGACTAAGTGTTAGTTCCGCTTAACAAAAAGTTTTTAAAGACATTTTATGCCTAATCCATAAGGCGAGTGTTAGTCTCGTTTCGTAAAAATTTTCTAAGGCATTTTATGTCTAACGCCATAAGGTGAGTATCCACTAGACAAATAATAAGACAGAAATCTACCAAGCACATGACCGAATATTAGTCCCGATAAATAAAAGTTTCAAGATATTTTTTATGCCAATGTCACAAGGCGAATATTTATCAAAGTAAAAAACTTGGTGTTAACCCATTAACAAAATTGATCAAGTCATTTATGTTTAATTTAGCCATTGACCAGTAAAAATACTGGACGAAGTGTTCTGGCTATAATCAAGTACCGATCATAATATATTTGGCAAAAAATAAGATAATCATCATTTATAATTAGACGAAGCAACACAAACATAAAGAGTCAATCCAGATATACCACGTGGCCAAGATCGTGAATAAACTTATTAATATGCCACGTGACCAAGATCTTAATTTAAATTCTGATACGACTCTTTATTATATGTATTATATAACACGATACAATTAATTTAATTAATATGGCATGGTATAATCCATCTAATATGATTTAACACGAATAAACTTAATAATATGATTTGACACGATAAATTTATTAATATAATTTGACACGACTCAATGCATTTAACATGTTTTTAAAATAATTCAGTATTATTTATTAGACATATTTTAATATAAATTTAATATTTTTAAAATAATATATTATATAAAATTTATATATTTATTTTTAAATACATACATTTAGTAAAGTATTAAAAATGAGAGTTTAATATTTAACCAATTAATATTTTATCAAAAAATTTAAAAGATAATATAATATTATATAAATACATATATTAGATAATTTTTTAATAATTAAAATAAAAATAATTTATAAAAAAATTAATATTTATATAGAATAATATGTAATTTTTAATCAAATAACTATATGGTGATGATTTTTAGATTTTCTTTTTCACGTTTCCTTGTTTAGCTTTAAGCACAAAACTTTATGACCTACGGTTTTTGTAGTTTTTAGTTATTTTTTTATTATTATCAAAAGTCAATTTAATTTATTAAATATTTTAATTCAAAGTTTAGATTTTAACTGTTAAGATTGCTTAAAAAAATAATAAACCAGCCCCTAATTTTATATGATTAAATCATGATAAAATAAATTATAATAATATATTTATAAAAAATATTTACTATATTTAATTTAAATTGTATGCATTTTTTTTATTTATCCAACGTCGATTTAAAGATATTTGACAAAATTAGAAATTAATTAAAGTGAAATAAGAGACATCAACTATGATTATTTATCATATAAAATGCAAGAAACTAAATACTTCTATATCGACATGTATAATTTCAATGTAATTCCCTTTTAATTATTTTTTAAATAAGAATTTAAACTATTCTGTAACCTATATTAATAATGATTTTATTATTTTAATACAATTTAATATTTTTATTTTACATTAAAAACTGATAAAATTGAAAAGATAATAATAATAATTTATTTTTTAATTAAAAATAATTATATTTTTAATATATATGAAATGGTAAAGTAAATAAAAATTATTATGAAAGTGATAATTTTTATAAAAGGATGAATGTAATTAACATGTATTTGAGCTTTAACTTACATGAAAATAGTGTAATTGTTTCTGTTTCTAAACAAAATTATTGTAATTGTTTCTAGATAATTATAATAAAAAAAAAAGGTAAAAAATTGGGAAAAAATATCATTCCCTAATCCTAATGATTAATTGAGTATTTTTAGTATTCGATTCAATCGAATTTTAATAGAATAAATTTAAATAATTTACGAGTTCAAATCAAATTTGAATTCAAACAGTTCGAATTCGTTTATATAAGTAATTAATTTAATATAAAAATATATTTTATAATAATATTTATAAATTTTTTTTATATATTTTCATTTTAAAAAATAAAAAATAAAATTAATTTAAATAATAATAATAATAAAATCTAAAACCAATTCAAATAATTTAAATTAATTTTTAATTAAATTTAAAATAAATTCACTAATATAAATTAGATTGGAGTTGAATAGATTAATTTTCACAATATCCTACACATTTACATCCTGCACCTAATCAAATGCCAAAATTAAAAGTTAAATAATCAAACCTAAAGACCAAAATGGGCCAATGCGACGTCGGGGGTTGGTATAACCATACCGACACCTTACCAACAACACCACACTTTCTCTATAAAACCCCACTGGCTCACTTCATTTTTCATCAAGATCTCATCATACTCAACCACCGCTACTGTCCTTCAGACTCACACAGACCTTTCTTCAAATGGCTTTCGATGGAATCCTCTTGGGCATGGGCAATCCTCTCCTCGACATTTCTGCTGTTGTCGATGAAGACTTCCTCAACAAGTTAGTCTTCTGCTCTGTTTTCTAGTTCAGAATTTCTTTTAGATTTTTCTCACTCTGGATCTCTGTTCGTGTGTTTTTATTTGCTTTATTTTCTTTGTTATATGCTGCTTGCGGAGATAAAAATGGGATAGATCTGAGTATATTATTCATTGTAGACTTGTTCCTGGCTCGGATCTGTAGCTTCCCCTATGAATGATTCTTTCTATCAGGGGCGGAGGGGGGGTGTTTGGTAGGTGGGGGCGCCTCCCCCTCTCTCCCTAACTTCATCCAATTATTTATTTACATATATTATTTTAAATTTCTTTACCTGGCCATTCAACTATTTTAGAAACTATTTTTAGTAAATATAATAAATTTTAACTTTTTTATTAAATCTATCACAATTTTTATTAGTCTCCCTAAATATTTATAAAAAGATTAAAATTTTAATTTTTGTCAAATTATAATCTATATATTATAATTTAATTAGAAGTATTAATTTTTTTTTATTCTCAAAAAAATACAAAGATATAATTAAAAATTAATTATTCAAACTTATATAATAATAAATTACAATTTGCTTGTAATTGTTATTTTAAAATTAAATGCAAATTAATTGAGTAACTTCTTAGACACTATTTAAATTTACATGTGCATTTTTTATTTTATGTTTTGCTCTCTAGTCTCTTCTTATTCTATGGTTATTGTTTTTTTTACCTTCCCATTTTGCTTTCTCTCTTTTATTTTATTAAAATTAAAAAAATAGTTGAAATATAAAATTAGTTATCCCAAATTCTCATATAAATTTTGGAAATTTTATATGTTCTTTATTCTTTTTCCATTCATGAAATTACAGTTCCTTCAGGTAGCTGCATAAGCAGATTCAGGGAATGATATATTGGATTGCTAACGGATATGCTTTATGTTTACTGTTATTTTTTTTATTATTAAATTTTCTTTAAAATCCCACAAGAGTGTGCTTTCTATTTTTAATTTTGTGACTTAATTTTTCTAACAGATATGAGATCAAGCTAAACAATGCTATCCTTGCTGAAGACAAGCACCTGCCAATGTAAGTTCCTTTGCTATACTTCTTTTATATTTTGTTGGGTTGTCATTATTAGTGATTATTGCTACCAGCATAAATATTAGATCGAAACAGAGTGGGTTCATGCGTTTGTTGGGAATTTTTATTAATCTTTTAATTAATTTTTTTTTAATCTTTTCCTGCATATGGTCTCAGTGTGTTGATTTAGCTCAATTTTTGTATTTTGGTAGGAGTGTGAAATGTTTTGTTGGTTCTTGAAACTTTTTTTAATGGAATTTTTGCAGGTATGAAGAAATGGCTAGCAAATTCAGTGTAGAATATATTGCTGGAGGTAAAAGTAGAAATTTATTTTGACTTGATGTTTAACGATGTCTTTTATTTAGATATTTGTTGTCCAAGTTATCAGATGACAAGGTCTGTTGATGTCTGTTAATTGATGCATGTTGCTTTGTCATTCTTCTTACAGGTGCTACCCAAAATTCAATAAAAGTTGCTCAGGTTTGCTTTTATTGTCATTTGACAGTGTATTTCTTTTCATTGTTCTTATATTTTATGTGATTCACTAGTTTGTTCTCTCCTGACCTGTTATATCTTTTGCAGTGGATGCTTCAAATTCCTGGTGCAACAAGTTATATGGGTTGTATTGGAAAGGATAAATTTGGAGAGGAGATGAAGAAAAACTCACGGCAAGCTGGTGTCAATGTAATTATTCTCATCTCTTATTTCCTGGTTTGACATTGTTTGTTGTGGTTAGTGTTTAATTAGAATGCACTATCAGGTTCATTATTATGAGGACGAGACTGCTCCAACAGGGACATGTGCGGTTTGTGTTGTTGGCGGTGAGAGGTTAGTTTTACATTATTAACTAATATTTCTAATTTGCATTTCTAAATCTTGTGCATTTGTTGGGAATTCTTTTCTTGCCATGAGGTGCTGTTACTATCTGACATGAGCATACCACTGGTTATACTTCCAGTTGTCCGTTATATATTGTTTTTTGTCCTTATAGTAACAATAGTTCTAATTATTTAACTAAAACATGGAACCACTGTTGTGAGAATTGGAAAAAGAGCTCTAATTATTCAACTTAAATGTGGAACCACTGTTATTAAAATCTTACGATTCTCGATTGAAATCTTTTTCCCACTTCATCAATTTGAATCTATGGGATGAATCTTAAATGTACTTGAATTTTACGAATTCTCGGATTGTTTTACATTCTAGCAATTTGAACCTATGTAGCAAATCACAAATGTACTTGAATTGTGATCAAGTCGAATGAATCAGTAGTGAATCTGGTGAAACAAAATGAATCAATCTTGCGTTTACTTGATTCAAGGGATTAATTTCTAAAGGGTTTTTAGTTTAAGATTCATTCATTTTTGCCATGAAAAGTGTGCATAAGATCTTTCTTTAGTTATTTTCCTTCCATCACCCATTCTTTTCGCTCTCCCTCATCCTTTTCTTTTAGTTCATTTACTTCTCTAATTGTAGTTGTCTAAGTTATGATATTTTATATTAATAAATTTTCATATTTTATTATAACTTGCTATACTTTTTTTTATTTAATTATTTGATCAAATTTAAGTGAGAGTTTCAACACATATGAAATGATAATCATTATGTATAATTCAAGAGTTTTGATTTATAATATAAAACTATATAACATAATAATAACAATAATATATTATTCTAAAAAGTATAAGAATATCATAATCACATAATAAATATAGAATTATCTTTGATCTAATTAAAAATATGCTCTATTATATATTATTTTTAATTAAATTTTAAAATTTTTTATCAAAGCTTATTATTCGATACGATTCTTGATTCCTGGTTCACAAAATGAAGATTTCGATTATCGATTTGGCAACTATGCATGGAACTTTTTGTTGATTAATATACCTTCCATAGTAATTTACTCTTCTTCCCAAGGACTTCATTAACTATTCAAAATGTTCATTTGTTGCAAAGTTGCAATGAGTTACAAAGTTGTTTCATCTCTAATTCTGAGGTTTTGTCAAGTAAGGTTGATTGGGATTTTCAATTGTTCATTAGTTGATTTGGTGTTCAGTTAACCTAAAGAACAAATAAATCAGTTGTCTTTGTGAATGATGAGTTGCTTCATTGATTTCATGAGAGTTGCGTTGCCCACTTCTTGACATCGTCTCCTAAACATATGTGGTTCATTTGTAGCTTTGTACCAGTGTCTATTCTTTCTTGCTTCCTGTGTATACACTTCAGGGTTGTTGATTACAGCTGTAATACTATTCCAGTTACTAAAATTAGAGGTATTGCTAAGATCTTAAAAACTCAAGTTGTCAGAAAATGAAAGAAGAAAGAAGTTTCATTCTGGTGGTTCCCTAGTACTGGATCTGACCATGTGCATTACATCCAGTTCATTTGCAAGGTTCTGGGAATCTTGGGCGTATGCGAGTTGGAGTTGGTACAATTTTTATCTAGTTTTCCATTTGGAGATGGCCCACAAGGCAGTGTTCTCTTAAGCGTTTCATTGTAAATTGTGGAACAAAAGAAGACTTGCATATTGGCATCAGGACTTTCTCCTGTGGTTATTTCTTTGCTGTTATTTTCTGGGTAAAAGTTGAATGTTTTTTTTTGCAGATCTCTTATTGCAAATTTGTCAGCTGCAAATTGTTACAAATCTGAGCATTTGAAGAGACCAGAAAATTGGGCACTAGGTAATTCTCAGTTCTTTCTTCTTCTACCTAGTTGCTTTCTTGTTTCCTGTTTGTCTAATCTGTATAAAAAAAATCTGCTTAAACAGTTGAGAAAGCAAAATATTTCTACATTGCTGGATTTTTCCTTACTGTCTCTCCTGAGTCCATTCAACTTGTTGCTGAACATGCAGCTGCACACAACAAGGTATAGCTTGTCAGTCATTTTTCTTTTAATTATTTGCAATTTTAGAAGGCTCAATGATTTTAGTTGTGCATTTGCAGGTCTTCTCAATGAACCTTTCTGCTCCATTTATTTGTGAGTTCTTCAAGGACGCCCAGGAGAAAGTTCTACCGTAAGGTTTCTTGTCTCCGTCTTTGCTCATGGTGTCTGTTAGTAGTCAACACTCATATGCCTTTTAATTGCAGGTATATGGACTATGTATTTGGAAATGAGACTGAAGCCAGAACCTTTGCAAAGGTTCATGATTGGAAGGTAACTTCCCCCCACTCCTCATCTTTCTTTATGTTTGCATTGATTAATTAGAGAACTCCATGCTGTTATTACCCCATGGAATTACCTCATTGGTTTGTCTCTGTTTCTCAGACTGATAATGTCGAGGAGATTGCTATAAAGATCTCTCAGTGGCACAAAGCTTCAGGGACACATAAGAGAATTACTGTTATTACACAAGGTGCTGATCCTGTTGTGGTTGCTGAGGATGGGAAAGTGAAATTATTCCCTGTGATATTGTTACCCAAGGAAAAGCTAGTAGATACAAATGGAGCAGGTATGCGTTCTCCATCTTTGAGTAATCTGGTAAAAATCAGGTGGAAAAGGAAATTTTTGAAATGCTAGCTTTGACTGAATTTTATAGTATCTACAGTGAGTTCCTGTCATGCATTTATGCTGCTTGCTGCTTTGTGTTTACATGTGGATAATCCTAGGTGCACTTTTCAGCTACAAGAAATGTCTAAAAGTAAACATCATTATCTGTGGTTAATTTACACAGATGGTACACTAACTTTGAATCTGTAACAGTAAGGTACATGGATTTCATTTTGTAACATACAACCCTCAACATATATTTAAGTAACATATAGTATTATTTCACCTATAATACTAGGTTTTTAGGTTACTTTGTTGATCTGACACTTGTTAAATTAAAAATATTGATACGTCGGCAAAGCAACTTAGAGATCTGTTATTGTAAGTGAAATGAGATTTTATGATACTTAAATGGAAGTTGAAGGGGTTTATGTCTCAAAATGAAGTTTATGTTTTATTGTTATTACACCTAAGTTGGTGTACCGTCCTTGTAAATTATCCCATTATCAGCAGTAATCTAGGTTGCCGTTTGTTTCACTATTGCAGCAGTGAACTATCTTGCACAAGGACAATAAATTGATTAAGTACTCATATAGTAGGTCATAATAACTCTTTCCCCTCCCAACAAATCATGGAAAAAAAAAATCGTTTTGCAGGTGATGCATTTGTGGGAGGATTTTTGTCACAGCTGGTGCAAGAGAAGCCGATTGAAGACTGCGTGAGAGCTGGATGCTATGCAGCAAATGTGATTATCCAGAGGTCAGGCTGCACATACCCGGAGAAGCCTGATTTCAGTTAAGCTCATGTTTCACTGGCCTCTCCTTTGCAATTTTTATATTTGGCTTAAAAGAGAATGGTCTTTTTTATAAACTTCATTGCAGCGGCTCTCATTATTTGCTCCTGAACCCATTTACTTTGGTATAGGAGACGCTTGTTTTCTTTTGATATTTGTATTGTATCTGCTAGTCACATAACTGCGTGGATGAATACACAGACTTTTCTCCATTCGCTTCTGAATGGAGAATTACTGTTGGTTTGGATGAGGATGATTTTTATAAGTGGAATTCAGCTATTTAGGTTATATTAGACTTATTTTTTCTCTTGTTAGGCTCATCGAAAATATTTTACAGGGAAACACTTTTTTTTATCTTTTGACGATTGGGGTATTCAAAAAATTTATTCAACTAAAAATATTTTTCACAGCCACTCTCTTTGAGATCTTGTATATGTATATAAATTTATTAATATATTTTATTTTTAGGATGAAAAATATTTTTTAATAAGATAATTTATTTTTTTAATTTTAATTTAAAAAAAATTATTAATAAATTTATATATATAGATGTCTTAACAAATATAAAAATAATTTTTTAAAAAAATATTTTTTAAATGATTTATTTATTTTTAATTAGAAAGATATTTTTTATTGATTAAATTTTAAAACGTTTTATTACACACTCTTAAAAAGCGAAATTAATTATCCCTCAATTACACAAGACAATGTCAAGAGCAGAGAGAATTTAACTAATACTGACTTGAAAAAAGAAAAAAAAAAAGAATATAAGCTCTTTGTCAGATATCCATATTTCCCTCATCTATCCATTAATACCAATGTCTCTTCTTTTCTCTCATTGACTCTGTCCGATTAGAATTTATTTCTATTCATTCATTTTCACTCGAATAAATCGACATTTCCTTTAAAACTATAAAAAAGATTCAATCAAGACATGCATCTCCTTTCACTAAGCTCACGCCTTGTTATCTCACCTCCATTAAATTTGAAACACAACTTCAATCTCACATCTTGTTACAAGTCCCTTCATCAAAGCTCTTTTATCTCACCTCCATTGAAATCTGTAACACAACTTCAATCTCACGTCTCCTTGTCACAAGTCCCTTCGCTAAAGCTCACCAACCATCAGCTCATTTTTTTTTGCAAATTGCATTTGACAAAATTTTGATTTTGTTATCCTCCGTTGACTAATGCTCAGGCTTCGACAACCCACGACCCACCAGAGCTTTCTGCACGACTTCATTTTCCTAATTGATTTGAGTTTTTTGTTTAGGGCATTATCATTTTAAATTTCAGAGTATTTCTTTTAGAGTCTGGTAATTGTGAATTCAATTGAAACCTTTAGTTTTGTGTTAATAATGTTTTGGGTTAGGGAATCGGTGGATTTATGGGTTGATGTTGCATAATTTTTTAGTTTTGTTACTTTTTAGTGTTTTGTTTATTTTTTCTTTAATAAAGAAAAAAAAGTAATATAAACTCTTTATTAATAAATAATTTTATTACATGTCAATATTTGTGTATTTATGCGAGAAGCGATTGTGCAACTGAGAGTTAATTAATTTTACTTTTAAAAATATGGGTTTAATAAAATGTTTTATAAATTAAGAGTGATACGATATTTTTCTTGTAAAATTTATCTGTCTATATATATACTGGGCTTATAAATTTTAGTATACGTGATAAAAGAACAAGGCATATATAAAATGATATTATATTAACAAACTGGCCTAATAGCGCCAGCGAATAACTTTTATACAGTATCCTAGTCGAAAGTCGAATGATAAAAATTTGCTATCCAAGTGGAAATTTTTCATGAAATTTGGACTTCGGCTCGGCTCCAGTTTAACACGCATTTGCTTTTACCATTATTGGGGAAACAATTAATCAATATGTTGAAATGTACGTAAAGTTGGTAATGTATATGTCGCTGTCACGAGTTCTTTGGTGATTAGATCTGCAAAGTGAAAGAGGTTAATCGATCTCTGGCAGTAGCAAATACTTCAATCATGTCTGTTTGAAATAAAAAAATTTATATTTTTCTATCAATATTTCTTCTTGAAAAGAAAATAACCACACTTTTCTTTTTCTAAAGATATAAACCTTCATAGAAGAGTTTAAAATAGGCTCATAGGCTCAAAGAATACATGAGAGGCCCAAAGGCTACAACATAATCAGCACAAAGCAACCTGCACGTGGTGTGAGGATCGGCACATGGACTCGATAAGTCTGTGGTGCCAGTTGGGTCCAGTCCTCATTAGTGATCAACTAATTATTCTATCCTAAAGAGTTTTAGAAATAAGTTGAACTATGGCAGATGTAGGAGAAGACATTAATATGTCTAAGGTGCATTCCTCAATAATTACATGAAAATGAATTATAAAAAATTAACACGACTATTTTAATACTACTATTTTATATTAATTTTTATCCACCCCGTTTTTAAAAAATTTCATATTGAAAAAATTACATTTTAATCCCTTAAGATTTTAGACCCCTAACACTAAAAAACTAAAGCCCATAAACATTGCAACCCAAATGAACACCCATACCCTAAGACCCTACAAATAATATGATTTGATCTAGATTCGGTTTACATCTCAGTAGACCGTCGTTCTTCATCTCCAAAAGTACCAATTAGCATTGCCATTGACAGAGAAATAAGACTTCTGCTTGAAAAATGGCTAAGCCTTAAGAAAACCATTGACGCAACAAAGGAGAAACTCATCAAATTCACAAATCAGAACCTCTAGAGGAAGAGAAAACGATAATCTAGTTACTCAAACAGTAGACTGGCTAGAGACAATGAAGAGATGACGACATAGAAATTGAGGAAGAGATACTCCATAATAGCGATCGAATCCTCATTGATTGGGCCAAGAAAGCGACTTCCAGACACAAAAGAGGGAGAGAGCATCGAATGATCATCGACACTAGATCCACAAGCCATTGATGCATTTTTAAATAAATTAAATTAAATTAAATTAATTTTTAAATAAAAATATATGGCTTTAATTAAACTTATTTCTATATCAATTTTATTGTTTAATCATTTAATTTTTAGTTTGGTTCAGTTTTCTATTGAGGCGACCCAAATTACGTCCGGATGCCGGTGATGCATTTTCTTCCTTCGGCAATTGACCGACTCGACCAAATGGTCCATTATGCCCCCTAGGTGGGTGATGGGCTTGTTCCTAGAATGTCCATACAAATATGGACCAACGATTTAGCTACGGGTTGGAATAAAAATTTTGTAAGAATTTTATTCGATAAAGAATTTTTATTTACAAAATATAAATTTTACACCATTTTATAAAAAAATATTAAAATTTTTTATTTCACAAAAAATAAAGGTTAGGTTTTTAATGAGTCATCTCAATATGAATTTACGTTATGTAAATCAAAGTATTATGTAAAATTTTCGGAGCTATGATTATGTATGCAATAGAAAAAACTTACATAAAATCAATTTTATATATTAAAATTTTCACAATTGAACTTATATTTAGTACCATGGTAAAATTATTTCTTAACATTTTTTTTCTGTAAACTACAAATTAAATCTTAACCATATATTAACTTAGAATTAATTATATATATAATTAATTATGTAAGATTTTCTTGATTAATTTTTTAATTGAAATTAAAAATTTTATAAGAATTTAATTTAATTTATTTTTTATTATTTTTTATTGTTTAAATCTAATATAAATTTGGTACTGTTTAATTTAGCTAAAAAATTTCAAACCGTTTTTATTTAAGAACGAACTAAAATTTTAAATTATATCGGTTTAGTAAATTTTTTAATTTGAATCGAATAATATATTTTTTTTCTATATTTAAAACAGTAAAATTTCATTCCATAATATGAAAGAAATACAAGGTTAGGTCCTACTAAAATAAACTACGATCTCAAAAACAAATTAAACCCAAAAGATAGGGAGCCTGGTAGATCTGAGTACCCACACCACCAGCATATTCATCCTCTTCCTCTTTTAGCCATGGGAAATAGCAGTGGACAAACCAACATTACCACCAAGAAGGAGATCTCCATTAAGAGAAACTCAAAAGACTGTATTTTGGTAGACAGAGAAGAGGGAACGATTTCGTAGATAGATTTTAGGGAGCATTGAATATATTAAAATGCTAATTAATAAATTATTAATAAAAACAAGTTTATTTTTGTGAAAGGAGATAATACATTATTAATCACACCATGCATAGGAATTCATCAAGATCATATAAATGCTTGATTGTATTAGGCATTGAGAGGCATAACAGGAACATAAACAAGATTATCTCCTCTAAAGAAATGACACACAGGAGAAGTTCCTGGTTCAATCCCAAGCACACGGAACGATGCATGATTTGAACTCCATTGAGAAGTATCCATATGACAAACAGCAACTCCTTCAACTCTTCCTCCATTCTCACCACCTAATGAAACCACAAATACTTTGTTTTCAGTTTTCTGGCTATGACAATAGAAGACTTTGTATGGATATGGCATCGTATGACATGCCACCATCTTTGGAACTGGTATTTCCTTAGGCTCTTCAAGTATAGTGTAATTATCCAAAAGAGTACTTAATTTTGTGAGATGGGTAGTGCTTATAACCTTGAATTGGGTCTCTAATCCAAAGGTTTCACGTGCGAAATCTAGCATGGATTCTAATGAAGTAGCACAGATTTTAGTCTCGCCATTGATGGGTTTGATCTCACATTCTCTCAGGGTATGTTCCATGGCTTTGGCTTGTGGTGAGCTTGGAGAGAAAGAGAAGAAGCGAAGGAGATAAGGAAGATCTTGGGATGAGAAGGGAATGGAATTTGCTTCATCTCTCGACAGCAATGGAGGAGAAGATGAAGAATCCTTTTTTGGAAAATATACGGGCATTTTCTTGCCGATCTTGAGATCATTTACGGTGAAGAACACCATCCATGAAGGGTCCATATGATCCATATTAGCATGAACGTGATGATCTCTGTGCATAGTTTTATCTGGAGCACCATCCTCGACGTCCATACTATGAAGTCTCAGAACACCGTTCATCATCTCCTTCGCTTCTCCATGGCTTCCATGAGCGCACTGCAACACGTTTTGATCATTAACAAGATTATAGAATCAAGTAAAGGAGCAGTGTATGCGCAGAGATAATTACCAGAAGAAGCAGAAGATGGAGGAGGAAGATCTCCCATGCAAATTTGAAGCCTATCATTAAAGCTTAATTGTTTTGCAGTATTCTAAGCGTAATTTCTTGCTGGAAATTAAGAAAGAAGCAGAGAAAATTATCAGTTGATATATAGTGAAAGTTTCATTTAAAATTAATAATCCATGCAATTTTTATCAAATTATATATTATATATTCTTTTTAATAATTATTTTGTCTTTTTTTGAAATAATTGTTGAACTATACAAAAATATTTCAGAGCAGGTAGGCTCATGGGAACCTGAAGAAATCAGGCGCACATGATAAACTCGTGCCCGGGCACAGCATATCAAAGCAATGTGGATACGTATCTAATATTTTATTTTATCCTGTATTAATAATTTTATTATTTTTATCCTGTATTGATAATTTTATATTGTGGCAAAAATTATGAAATTTTATTTTTTTAGTTAAAAAGATCTCAAGATTATTATTAAAAATTCAAGGGTAATTACATTTTAATATTTAATTTTAATATAATTAACAAATCAGTCCTTAACACTTAAATCTTTATATAATTAATCCGTTCAAATTGAATGTCTTTTCATCCATAAATATATCAAATATAGACTTAAATCCTTTCTAATATAGATGAAAAATGTTATATTGTATAAACTACACTTTGATCCCTAAACGGATCAATCCTTCTATTTTTAAAACTAAATCTTTAAATCTCTATATTTAATCCATCTAAAATTATAAATCTTTTCAATCATTATAGATATTAGTTCAAAATTAGTGGATAATCAAATTTTTTCTAAAAGTATAATTTCTTACTAAAATACCATTTATAAAAATTTATAACGTACTTAAAAGTTAATTGATACCACTTAAAAATAGCTGAAATTGTAAATATTTTTTGAAAGTTTAGAAGTTATAAGTATTGAAATATTTGAATAAATGGAAATTGAATAACAAAAAATGTTAAAATTAGTTAAATGAGATATTATAGATAAAAGTTAACGGGAGATTTAAGTGTTTTTTCAAACAAAAAATAAAGAATTAAAATGTTTAAATATATAATAGATAAGAACGCACTCTATTTTGAAAAATACAGGTATCGATTCATTAATTATATTAAAACTCAAGAATTCAAGTATAGTTTATCAATTTAAAAAAGTAATAAAGATATTTTCATACTTTTAACTGTAAAAATGGATAGCAGAAACTCTAATTGGACGGATTATAAAAAGATTTAAGTGATTGGTTTTAAAAATATAGAATTTCATCTGTTAATTATTTTAAAATCTAAAAATTAAATTATAATTTATTTAAAATTTAAATATTTTTAAATAAGCCAAATAAATTGAATGGAGTACTCATACTTTAAAATTTTGATAAGTATGACCTTATTTGGTCTTTAATAATAATTCATGAGTAAATTTAAAAAAAGAAATTAAAATTTTTATCCTAACTATAGTTCAGGAGTAAAAAATTTAAACCATTAGCCAATTTTTTTAGGGGAAAACCAATTTCAATACTTCGGAGAGACATATATGCCATTTTCCTGTACAATTGAGCTTTCGAGCTATTCCTTCTTTGGATGCCTTCATTTGCCCTCCTATCATAATTTTATTATTATTATTTTGGATTGCATTAACAATTCAAACATATCTGTTTTGTTTTGAAATTGTAATTTGGATAATTTATGGTAACCATCCCAATTCTGAAAATTATATAAAAATCTCCTAAATCATTTTTCGTGTATTTTTTTTCAATATAACTGATATTTAGCATTACCACGATGCAAAAAAAAAAAAAAAGTTAATAATATTATACCATTTATAAATAACGATAATTTTTAGATTTTATATTAATGTGGAGCTTATATCATAAACTACTATTTTAATATTGAAAAATCGATAAAATTACATAATATTTATTTTAAAATGTTTTTTCCTTTATTTTTAAAGATAGAAAACATTAAGATCAATCACTGAAATATAATGAGAGAAATTGTTTGAATAAACAGTTAATTTGGGCATCTGGTTTCCTATGTTTAGTATGGGAAAGAAACTGAAGAAGATTAAGTTCATTACAACTTAAGTTTGCTGCTTATTTCACAAGTTTAGACTGATAAGAGTAAGGATTTGCATGATTTACAAGGAAATTGGAAATGTCAAAAGCCCAAATTTGCCATTGACATCTCATCTGTTTATTTTTAAAGAATAATATGACCTTTGGAATAATTAATGAGGCTACGTACTTGATCCTCCTCTGATAACACAGGTTGATGAGATGTCAAAATCAGAAATTGACCTATTAGCAATTCCAACTTCGGAAAAATTTATAATATTACAAGAAAAAGATGACATGCAACTGATAAACTTAAAAATAAAAAATAAAAAAAATCAAGAGATAACATTCTTAAATTTTTATTTGATATTTTGCTTTTTTATTTTAAAATCAATGCTCAGAGTGCATTAAAACAAGGACCATTATTAATAGATAATCATACATGAAATTAATGCTTTGAGTTAAATTAATTAATAAAGCAAAGCTATAATTGAAACCCCAACCACTTGTTTTTTAATTTTTATTTGTGCCCCATTATTTTATTAGTGATGCATTTTTTAGTAAAAAAATTAATTAAATGTTATAAAAAATAAATTTTTATAAATTATTTTTTAATTATTAAATAATATCATTTTAATAGCTAATAATCAGCTTAATATATTTATATATTTGTACTCTTATGGAGCAATCCACAGTTATATTAGTTAAAAATATATCATCAACATCTCATAGGCTGATATTCAATTCTTCAATTATCTAATTTTAGTTTATGTGAAAAATAACTTCTATATATAAAATATTTTCTGTAAAAAAATATTTTCTCTGGAAACTACAAAGTAACTTATTTTTTATTATTTAATTTTAATTTTAAAAAAATATACTAATAAATTTATATATGAAATTATTAATAAATTTTTTTATTAATAATCACAACAAGTAGAATGTTTTAATATTCTATTTGATTTCATCCTAATAAAATAAATTCAAATAATACATTATCAAATTAAAAAAAAAATAAGTTAATTATTAGTTTGAATTATATATGCTTGTGTTGAGTTTACAAACTAATGAAGGTGAATATGCGGTGTATTATGAACCATACGGAGTTAGAGTGTGTATTGGTGCATCGTGGTAGAATGACGATTTATGTATTTTCATACGTAATTAAAAAAATATAAGTAGAATTATTTCACCTATAACTTTTAAATGACGGTCGTTATTTTTGCATTAAAGTTTTGAAGGTATTAATTTTATGGAGTGAGATATTCACAAACCATAAAAGTTTGAAGCATAACTTTCATTAGTTTGAAGCATAACTTTCGGTAGCGGAACCTAAATTTGAGACAAATAATATAGATAAATTTTGAAGAGTTATGATTGCAGTATTATTCTAGCAAAGCTAATATGGTGACAGATGGTCTGAATAGAAAATCACTGGGCATTCTTGCACATATCATAGTATAGAGGTCTTTGATATAGAAATTACATGAAATGTTGGACCATGGTTCGCTACTTGACATATATGATTTCGGTGCCAATTTAGCACACATTAGAGTATGACTAAAGCTTGGAGACAAATCAGAGTTTCCCAACACAAGGACCAACAAATGCTGCATATTATAGAAATAGTTTTTTTTTTTTTAGCTTTGTATGAATACTGAAATGTAGCCAACGTGTTTTTTTTCTGCGGGATATACAGTGGAGTATAAGGGCGACAGTAGTAACCATTCTAAGACTGATTCACTGTTTTAGAGGGTGGCAGTTTAAATATGTCAGAAGAAAAGAAAATGCAGCAGCTCACTGTCTAGTGAAATTAGCTTATGATAATACTTTGCCTTGTAACTCTGATTGCATAGTATTTTTGCTAGCCTCAAGACTCTTTGTAATAGTGATACAAGTTAATGAAATTTTTTTAAAAAAATATTGGTTTAAATTAATAGATTTTTTATATATAATTTTTTTTAAAATTTCATCGCTTTATGTTTAGAGGAGAATCTGATCTTGTCCAATAATGAGGTTGCTTGATCCTCTTTTGATTTTCTTTGACACAGGTAGATGGGATGTCAAACTCAGAAAATGACCTATTAATAATTCCAACTTAACATAAATAGAAAATTTTAGAATATTAAAATAGGAAGATTGACATGAGAAAATTATAAATCTTAATTTTTTTAGGGTTGAAATTGTTAAATTTAAATCAGATTTAATTTATTTTAAAAATTAAAATATATATAAAAGTTATATTATCTGTATTCTAAATTAATGTAGAATTTTACACAATTCAATATATTCATAAACTTTCACTTGATATCATGCTTTTACTTGATAATAAAATCTATAATGTTAATTACACATGAATTTAATCAATGATTTGAGTTAAATTAATTAATAAAGAAAAAAAAACTTTGATTGATTTGGACTCTAGCTATAATTGAATCCCCCACCATTTTTTTTTTCATTTGTGCTCCATTATTTTATTGGTACTGTATTTTTTATTACACAATCACATGACCCAACTTTTTAAATTATATAAAAAAAATAATTTTATTTTAATATAATTTTCTATATATTGAAATTCGAATTTACACTATTTTAATTTCTAATAAAAAAAAAGCATCAATAATATTATATTAACATCAGCTGTATAACATTTCCACTAAAAAAAAATTCACTAATATAATATTTATATTTAGAGGATTAAATATACATTTAATAAATTTAAATTTAATATAATTATATTAAATTAATTTTAATTTAACCAAAATTAAATTTTAATAAAAATATTATTAAAATTTGTTAAAAAAATTAACTTTTAATTTTTTTAATAATATAAAAATTAGCTAAATATGATAGTGTATTAAAAACATTATATTCAATTTCTTCTCACTTGAAATTAAATTGCTATAACCATTAAATATTTTTTTTTGAATTAAAAATTAGAGAATAGAACGTAAGATCTTTTAGATTTATTCAGATATATTTACTATCAAATTAAGTTTGTAAATTCATATAATCATTAACTATTTAATAGCCAAATTAAATTCTTACACATTGGTTATTGTGAATTTGGATTCTGAATTGATTAAGATTACTAATTATTATATTAGAATAATTTCAAATGAATTTATAAATCATGAATAATTTAATTTAAAATTTTTTAATATATTCATGGTGAAATCGTAATAATATATTATATAATATATATATATATATATATTATATTTATTCAGAAATTAGGTAGCTTGAATTTCACTTGACTTACACATATGATTAAATTGAGTATGAAAATTACTAATAGACCCTTGTGGTTTTATACTTGATAAGATCAAATGCATAATTATTTCATTATAATTTAAAATAGATTGAATTATAAATTATAATCATGTACATCATTAAAATTTTATTTTATTTTATTTTATTTTATTTTATCCATGGTTTTTAGCTGTATATACATGTTATTTATTTATTTTAAAATTAAAATTCAATTGGCCTATAAATAGAAAGAGGGTATATGCAATCCTTACAATTCATAATTCACTACTTCTCTTGTGAAGCAAAACATGAAATCTTTATTTGCTTTGGTAGTCCCTCTTTTCTTGCTTCTCTCGGTAAGCTTCTCTCCATACATCAGTTCTAAGTAAAATTAATTTGTATTTGAAAATTATTTTTATTATAAATCTTTTTAAGAAAATAATTTTTTTTTTCAATTTATAATTAAAAAATAAAATATATTAATAAATTTATATATAAAAATATTAATAAAATTATCCAAATTTAAAAATAACTTTTTAAAATAAATTATTTTTTCTTTGATAAAAAAATATTTTCTATTCATACATTTTTCTAAGTGATTTTAAAATTAAAAAAAATATAGAAAGCAAATGTGAGTTGGAGTTTCCCTGTTAATCATCTATCTTGAATTTTGAATACATTTTTTTATGGATCAAATTGTGACATAACTTAGAATAATTTCGGGTCATGAGAAAAAATTGAAATCAATATTAAGAATAATTATATTTTTTCTATCCTATATTATATGAAATTTTTAGATTGTTTAGCAACATGCGGAGGTTATGATTCGAGAATTTTAAGAGATTATATTATTATTTTTTTATTATAATAGAACTTAATTTATCTTTACCTTTATCTGTATACATAAATTTTATGGATAAATTACGTTAAATTTTTTATATATATATATTTTTTTAATATTGCGATCGTAAGTATGTATTTCTAATACGGTATGTTTTAAATAGTTTATTAGTTATTCCTATTTATTTTAGTTTTGTATGAAAAGTGTGATTGGTTCTTATTCAAGACTTTGTTCAGATTTTGAGCAGCATCAATGCAAGAAAAGATTTGGATGAATATTGGAAAGGTGTCACTAAAGATCAACCTGTGCCAGAAGCAATGCAAAAGCTTCTTCAAGCCTCAGATGAGAAAACCAATTGTCACACAACTAAAACTCTTGAGCCAAATGCAGACCTTAAAATCTACCACAATGATGACTTTCTTAAAGAAGGTAAGAGTTCATTTCTTCAACAATTTGAGCCAAGACCTGACGTCTCTATTTATCATAATGATATTGGTCTCAAAACAAGAATATCACTAGAATATCACTAGATGAAAGCCCATTTGTTAAAGAGTTTGAGCCGAGACCTGATGTCTCCATTTACCATAACGATATTGGTCTCAAAACAAAAATATCACTAGATGAGAGCCCATTTGGTAAAGAGTTCGAGTTGAAACCTGATGTCTCCATTTACCATAACCATATTGGTCTCAAAACAGAAAAACTGCCAAATAAGAATCCATTTGTTAAAGAGTTTGAGCCGAGACCTGATGTCTCCATTTACCATAATGATATTGGTCTCAAAACAGAAAAGTTGCTAAATAAGAACCCATTTGTTAAAGAGTTTGAGCCCAGACCGAATGTCTCCATTTACCACAATAATATTGGTCTCAAAACAAAAAAGCCGTTAGATGATAGTGCATTCAATAAAGAGTTTGAATCAAAACCTGATGTTTCTATTTACCATAACAATATTGATCTCAAACTAAAAAATTCACCAGATGAGAGTTCATATAATAAAGAGTTTGAGCCGACACTTGCTGTCACTATCTACCATAACGATATTGATCTTCAAGCAAAAGAGCAATCAGATGAGAGGTTAGTTGGTAAAGAGTTTGAGGCGAAACCTGATGTTACCATCTACCATAATGATAAAAATTTCACCGAAGCCTGATATCACTGTTTATCACAACTATATTGATCTCAAAGCAGAAAGTTAACGTGATGCAATATCCATGCACAGATTGTGAAACATCTGTGTCTTATGTATTCAAAAATAAGAATTTTCAAGTTTTTATTTGATATTGTGCTTTTCTTTTAAAGAGCTTGATCTTTGTAAAAGTGCAGTTCTTCTTCTCAATGTAATCCCATCCTATGTATTTAATAAATTTCATTGATGGATAATTGTGAGCATATATCTGGTGAGTACCTTATAAAGAAGAAATTAAGATCAATTATATCCTTAAATTTTCATTCTACGTCTAAATAAATTCAAAATTATTATTATTTATTTAAATTAAATCAAAGCTTTTTATATAATATTAGTCCATTTTGAAAATGGGCGTAGATGCGAGCAGTATTCTGTTTAAACCGAAAAAATCAATCAAATCAAATTAATTTAAAATTTTAGTTTGATTTTTAATTTCAAAAATTTTAGTTATTTTAATTCGGTTGGTTTTAATTAGAAAAAAAATTAAAAAACTAAATCAAATCAAATCGATATTATTTTCAATAATATAGATAGATTAAGTTATATTAAAATTAAAATATTTCAATTAAAATTTAAAATACTAAAAATAAAGGGTAAAAAATAAAAAATTTATTAAAAATTCAAATCCATCAAATTGAATCGAATTGAATTGAATTAGACCGATTCGATTCGGCTCAATTTCTGATCAAAATATGTTCGATTCAATTTTTATAAATATTAAAATTTTGATTTTTAATTTATTTGATTCGATTCGATTTAAATTGAATCGAACGAATGCTCAAAACCTCTTTTTAAAATCGCATCACATGCATTTCTTAAATTAAAAAATATATATATACGGTTGAAAGAAATAAATAAAAAAAAGGGCAAATTAACCACAACCCCCACACTCTCTTTTCAAATTCTATGAACAAGGAGAACAATAAATATTTATAAATTGTATTAACAGCCTTAAATTATAATTTATATTAAAACTTTTATTTCTTAGATAATAAAGTCAAAATGTTGATATTAATTACAATTTTAGCTAATAAATTAAATTGCGGTTTAAAAATTAGTAATAAATTGTAATATGTCTCTTAATGTTTTATTTGATTAATAAAATAATTTTTTAAATATTTTTATTTTAATTATATACCTCTATTAAATTCAACAATCCCCTTTCTTATTATAACATTTAGAAATTAAGTTTAAATTAAATTTAACATATCTTTAATTTTTCACTAACACATATTAGAATAATAAAATAATATTTTTAAGTTAATTTTAACAATATTTAAAACTTCCTTTAGCTCTGAACTCGTATACTTTTTTAATAATTTTTGTATGGAATATTGATCATAAATATTTTTGATGGATTATCTTGTTAATATTTAATAATATTGAGATGTTTGAAATTATACTATTACATTAAATGAAAAGCACTATTTAATTATTTTAGTATTTATTATTTTCAAAAAAAAAATTATTTTAGTATTTATTAATAAAAATTTAAAATATGTGAAAACTTAATTTAAAGTTTAATTTTTACAAGAGAAAATAATATAATTAATAAAATGAAATAAATCTTTCTTTAGATATCTAATCTCTATCTAATTGTTGGAATCATAGTGTTAATTCTAATGAGAGTGATAAAGGACTATTTAGACCCGCTAAAAATTTTAATAAATATTGTCTTTATAGGGAGTGATAAAGGACTATTTAAACCCGCTAGAAATTTTAATCAATATCGTTTGATTAAGACGATATAAGAGAAAAATATGTTAAAATACGAATTATTAAAATTCTTGAAAAATTAAAATGTTAGTATTTAATAAGCTATTTATAATGAAAAAAAACTCTAATATGTAAAATTATAAAAATATTTTAAAAAAAATAATTAAAATGCAAAATTGATTCTTAAATGATCAACAATTATTAAAATTTTTGAAAAATTGAAATGTTAGTTTTTAATAAGCTATTTATAATGGAAAAAAAACTCTAATGTGTAAAATTATAAAAATTGTTGGACCTAAATATTTTAATCCTTATTTTGATGATTAATAAATAATTGGTGTGCTACTAATTATTTTCAAAAGTGTTTGTGTTGAGTTTGTAGGTCTCTTACTAAAATGAATGAAATTGTTTCGGTCTCAAAAGTGAAAACGCCAATTTTGGAAGCATACTACAAGAAAGGGATCATAAAGTATTTTTTATTTATGCATTGTCAATTTATGCCTTGTGAATTTCAATTAATTAATTGTGATGGCTCAATGTTTCTTTCACTTCTAAGACTTTCACAAATACGGTCAAGTCTTAAATAATTGACTTTGAGAGACCAAAATGAAATTTTTCAAAAGAAGTGATTTCAAAAATTTTTTTTATCCAAACAAAAGATAAAAAAATATAGGTTATAAAAATTTTAACGGATTGAAAATTAGAATTTTATAGCCTAAGTTATGATTTTTCAAAGATTTAAAAAATTATTTTTGTGCTCCCTAAAGTAAAACTTTCGGCTTCCAAAAGTGAAGGACAGAGGCAAAAGTCTCACATGTTCGGCCGCCGAACATTGACTTTAGGCCGCCGAAAGTCTGTTTTCAACTTGCCCCCTAAAGTGTAACTTTCGGCTTCCGAAAGTGAGGGACAGAGACGAAAGTCTCATATGTTCGGCCGCCGAGCATTGACTTTCGGCCGCCGAACATTGACTTTCGGCCGCCGAAGGTGAGATGCCCCCTAAGCTAAATGTTTGGCTTCCGAAAGTGAGGGACAGAGACGAAAGTCCCATTTGTTTGGCCGCCGAACATTGACTTTCAACCGCCGAAAGTGTTTTTATAAGGAGGATGTTCTTCACCTCAAATGGTTCGACTACCGAACTTTAAACTTAGGCTGCCGAACCTGAGTTTTTCTGAGCACGATATAACGGTTATTTCTGTACACAAACAGCTCTATTTGCATTTAATGCAATCCCAACGGCCATATTTATAACTGAACTATAAATATAATGTGTTTTTGATATTAAAAGGTGACAACAACCATCTAAGCAAATACTTATTGAGATTAAAGCATTTTTCACTCCCTCTCTCTCAAAACCTTGAGGCAAAACATTAATTTCTTGAAAGTCTTGAGTTGTAATTGATTGGTTTTTTTAAGAGTGAGTGAAGGTTGTTGATTGTTTCTATTGTAGTGTGTGTGGTATTGAGCAAATGATTGATCTTAAGTGAAAAAGAGAATTGTTAAGAGCAAAGGTTTGCTCTAAGATTGTAAGGGGTTTTAATCTTCACTCAAAAAAGATTTAATAGTGGAGATGAACTCTCAAGGAGGGCATTGAGGCGAGGACGTAGGCTTGAGATGGCTGAACCTCTATAAATCCTTGTGTTGATTATCTTCTTTATTATTGCCTTCTAATTTGTCTTTTTGCCTTAAATTTTTTATAAATCCAATTCACCCCCTCTTGGGTTGCTTCAAGGGACAATAAAAATATTTAAAAAAAATAATTAAAATGTAAAATTGATTCTTAAATGATGAATTTTTCATATCAAACTTAGTGATAAACCTACAATCCTTATCGTACTTTTGAAAGTAGGCTAGTTGCTCCATATAATACATATATATATATATATATATATATATATATATATATATATATATATATATATATATATTTATACCTCTTATTTAGTTTATAATGTATATATATTTTTAAATTGGAAATTAAGAAAGTAGAAGGTGAGATCTCTCAGATTTACTTAAATGCATTTATCCAGACTAAGCTGTAAGCGCACATATATATATTTTTTAAAAGCTTAATTTTCTTTAAAAATCATTACATTTTGTTATTATAAAAAAATAGAGATTTTTAGCTTCATAAGTTTTAGAAGAGTTTAGTTTTAACTATACCAAAACTTAATAAATTTATATATCTAACTATTTTTAATTGTTTAAAAGATTAAAGTAAAGTTTTTAAATATCGATGAATAAGGAAAGCACTTAAAAAAAAAAAAATTCTGAAGATATCTTAATATAAATTAAATAAAGAAAATAAAGATAAGTGTATCTTTATGGTTCATTGTAGAAGAGTGAGTGAGTTTGATATGTTAATTTTAAGTCATATAATTTTTATTTTCATTCAATTTAAATAATTTTTAAAAAATAAAATTTAATTCTTAAATATTTATTGAAATTAGTTTATCTAAAATTTTTAAAGGTTATAATTAAGTATCTAATATGTTTTTAATCACTAAACCAAACTAAATTAACATTTTAATTCTTAAAATATTATATAAAGGCCAAATCCTCTAAACATTTTGCTAAATTCTAAATACGACCAATTTTTTTTTCTTAAATAAACCTTTAATAAGTCCTAACCATATAAAATACTAATTTTAGATTAACAAAATATTATTTTTTATAGTGCATAAAATTAGTCAATAATTTTTTACTATTTGAAATTAAAATTATTTTTATTATTAAAAATAATATTGATCTATCCAACTCAAAACTATATAAAATACTAATTTTATATTAACAAAATATTATTTTTATAATGCATAAAATTAGTCAATAATTTTTTACTATTTGAAATTAAAATTATTTTTATTATTAAAAATAATATTTATCTATCCAACTCAAATCTTTACGTTTAATAATAATAACAGTCAAAACTTTCTATTTTGAAAGATAAAATCTCAACTTTAAGATTTATTATAATTATAATCAATTTCTAAAATAATTTATTCGAACATGATGTAAATCCTGAAATTTTATGTTTAATTATAATTATAATAAAAAATTTTAATATTATACAAAACTTTTAATTTTATACAATTATAGTCGAATTTTAAAATAATTTTGATTAATTTATATTATATCATGTATTATTTATTTATTTTTAAATATTAATTAAATTTACGTAAATAATAATTTAACTCTAATTAAACACATTTTCTAAAAGTATGAGAATTATTATTTTAGTACTTAATTTAAACTCTAAAATTTTAGTTTAAAACTTGATTTAGAGATTCATTCAAAATGGAGATTTTGGATTTATATTAGAAATTAAAATAATAAGAGTTAAGTGATTTAGGGTATATGATTAATTAAAGCCAAAAAAGTAATTAATTAATATTTAAAAAAGTAAATAAATAATTACATATACACTAATTTAAATTTGATAAAAATTATTTTAAAAATTAACTATAATTAAAATAAAATAAAATATTTGAATAAAATATTAAAATTTTTTACCATAATCATGATTAAACCTAATGTTTTAAATTTTTATATTTAATTAAATAAATTATTTGAAAAATTAATTATAATTGCAATAAATTTAAAAATTGACATTTTATCGTTCAAAATTATAAATTTTAATTATAATTATGATTAAATATAAAATTTTGTCTAATAAGTTAATAATATTTTATTATTAGAAAATAGCACCTTGTTAGCTAGATTAATTAGGACTTATATTTAGAATTTTATTTATCTTTAAAAAATTGAATTAATCTTATTTGAAGGTTTTTAAAATGTGATTGATTTGGACTTAAACGGGTTAAAATATTATTACGGGTGAGTATTCAGTCGATTTGATTTAAAATCGAATCGAACTGAATAAAATAAAAATCAAAATTTTAATATTTATGAAAATTGAACCGAATTGATTTTGATCAGAAATCAAATTGAATCGAATTAGTTCGATTCGGTTTGGTTTGATAAGTTTAAATTTTTAATAAATTTTTTTATTTGTTTACACTTTATTTTTAATATTTTAAAATTTAATTAAAATATTTTAATTTTAATATGATCTAATCTTTTTAAATTATTGAAAATAATATATTATTATCACTAATTCAGTTTTTTCAATTTTTTTAGATTAAAATCAAATCGAACTGAAATAATTAAAAATTTTAAAATTAAAAATTGAACCGAACTCAAATAAATAAAAAATTAAATTAAAATTTTAAATTAATTCATTCAATTTTTTATATTTGAACCGAATACCGCTAGGTGTAAGCATGCATGGGTAGGGAGGAATTGATGCTGATGGTGAGGTTAGATGAATTTTCTTGTTTAATAATAATAATAATAATAGAAATGGATATTTCTGGGTTAATTTTCCAGTAGCTGATTTTTCTAACAAAGTTGGAAACTTCAACCATCATGCATTTCCCTTGTTTTATTCCTAACCAGTCATAAAACAAGTGGCTTTCCATAATAATTTCAACCCTTTAATTCTTTAATTTCCCTTCATATATAAATAGGCATTAAAACAATATCACTCATTAAAAACCCAAAAAAAGAAAAATCAAAACCCTAAAATGAATAACATGGGCATGAAGATGAAGGCCATAGGAATATTAATGTTGATAATGGCATGCACAAGAGGAAGTGCAGATCTCACAGATTGTGCAAAGCAGTGCATGCCTTCATGTCTTCAACAAACAGCTGCATCACAAGATTCTTGTGCTAAAGCTTGCTCAGAATACTGCGATACAGTTAAAGGCAGGACTAGTTTCGGTGGTTGGATTGACAGTGCCCATCCCACAGGCAATGTCAATGCCAAAGGAGATGCAACGCCGAATAATGAAAGCCCTCAACCTCAGTGATGGATGCAGAACTTCAGTTTAGGAATTCAATTTAAACAAATATATTCTGTTTTATTATTTTATTCATTTTTTAATTATTATTTTAAAATTATTATTCATTTTCTTTTATTATAATAATATATAATTGACTATTATAATCCTATTTAATTTTATATTATTTCTAAATCAATCTATTAATTATTATTTTTTAAATAAATATTCAAAATATTTCTTAATATTTAATAAAATTTAATATTTTAAAGATAATATATTAAATTATTTTTTTAATATGTATAAAAAATTAAAATGAATAAAAAATATAGAATAAAGATAATATAAAATAAATATACATTGAGAAAATAAATTTTTATAAAAATAATAAACTATTATAATTAAATTATAATTATTTTCATCCATTTTTTATTTATTAAAATATATTTTTAATAATATTATTATCGGCATTTATAAATATATCTTTCACTATAACTTATCAATCAATGATATTTATTGTAAAAATTTTTTTTTTCATTATTATTGTAATAGTTAAATGTATAAAAAATTTATTAAAATAATATAATATTTTAATACATAGTTTATTATTGAAATATAATTAAAATGATTAAAATATAATTAAAAACTAATAACTTTTAATTCATGGATATGTCTTTTTATTTTTGTTTTAAAAAACTATCATCCTATTTTGAATTTATTAAACTAAAACAATACATTGTTTTCAACTATTAGCAAAAGACTTTAATTTAATGAAATCAACATATAAAAGAAATAATTCAATTATTTCAAAATTAATATACATTTCATTCGATTTTTAAAAGTAATTATTATATTTATATATTTTGACTCCATCAAATTATAGATATTTCTTTCTCAAAAAAAATTATCAAAAAAATTTTTTATCAAAATTTTTTTTTCTTTTTGAAAAGAAATATGTGTCAAACTTACAATATTTATTGATTTTCTTAGTAAAGTGTCTTGCATATTATGCATCTACTGATTTAATATATATATATATATATACGGCATGTTTTAATTAATATCATTTGACTAAGATAAAATACGAAAAATAATAGGTGAAAAGATAAAAACAAAACGCAAAATTAGAAAAATATCCAAAAAATTAAAAAAAATAATTAAAATGTAAACTTCACCTCTTAAATGATAAAATTTTTATATCAAATTTTATGATAGGTCTGCGGCCTTCGTTACACTTTTGAAAGTGCGTGCATTTTGAAAATCTCTTTTCAAAAAAACTATAATTAATCTCCATTAGACGTCTGCCGCAAAAGTTAAATTCGGTCTAAATCTACTGTAAAATTTAAAATTTAAAATTAGTTGCTCCATATTATATATATATTTTATAATAAATATTATTATAATACATAGAATTTGGTGATTTACTCATAGTAACAATATAATATCTTTATAAGAATTTATTCTTAGCTAATTTTTTTTTATCTGTTATTTTTCTTCTCCATAAGACTTAGCCACGGTTGCGTAGCGTTTGAGCAAGAAGGTCTCTCAACTCTAAGGCAACTAATATATGGTCATCAATGGTTCAAGGAATCAAATGATCATTTAGTGTGCATATATACGTTGAAATTTCTTTTGTTTTTTTATGGTATGTGTTGAAATTTCTTGTGATTTTGTTTTTCTGCTTGTATTTAATTGTAAGTTCCTATTGAGACATGGGTTATTAAACTATTACTTGCTTGAATTTTGTTTGATAGTGATCAGCTAGAATTTATTTACTCACATTGTAATGGCTTGATGAACATTTTGCTATGGTTAATTTGATGGGAATGTATACATATCAACTAGGTTTGGGGTTGGGTTGTGATATGCTGAGCATAGTTTTTTGGATTTAGTTGCGACATTACTAGGCTTCTGATAAAGAACTAGAACTGATTAGACTCCGTTAGGAGTTTTAACCAATATCATTTGGCTAAGTTGATATAAAACAATGATAGGTTAGAAGCCAAAAAGTCTTATTAAAATTCTTCAAAAATTGAAAAACGAGTTTCAAATAGGTAAGGAAAGACTATTTATAATAGGGAAAAAAAACTTAATATGTAAACTTATAAAAATATCTAAAAAAATAATTAAAATGCAAAATTGATTCCCTAATCGATGGAATTTTCATCTCAAATTTTGTGACAGACCGACTGCCTTTGTCACACTTTTGAAAGTTGTGCGTCTCGAAATTTTCTTTCCGAAAAGTTATCGTGTGTCTCCATCAAATGTCGACAATAAAAGTTAGATTCGGTCTAAATCTGTTGTAAAGTTGAAGGCTGGTTGCTCCGTGTCATATTCTTGGAGAAAGTGTAATAAGAAAGGTTTGGACAACGAGAGGTTTGGTTTACTCTAAATCAAGCTGATGAAGTTGAGAGCCAAGGGTAAAATAAGATGGCAACATGTGGATCAGATTAAATGTTTAGGGCAGTAAATGAACTTGACTTGGTAAATGAGGTTAGTAATGGAGCTGGGTAAATTTTTTTGAGCCGTTAAGGTTGGAGTTGTAGAGAAAGTTAAGAAGTTAGAAAAGACAAAATCCAATCCTTTTTTTGAGAATGGAAGGGGTATTTATATCCATATTCATACAGGATACGTTCAGGACAATGCCTTTAAGAGTGGATAATTGTACACACATTAAAGACTTTTCATTCGGCTCACTAATAGTGAGCAATTGGCTAATTAGTTAAACTAGTTAAGGTCATGTTACCTCTGACACACTATGTCAGGTAATCAGAACATGCATATTTAAAATTTTGTATGGATGTTTGAAAAGGCATAAACATGTGCATTCTTTTTTCGGGTACCATGATAGTGGAACCATTTAGGATTTCTTTCAAGCCCTAAAAATGAGGTTTCAACATTTGAGAAATGAACATAATTTGATAAGAGGTAAGTTATAAAATAAAATTTCTTTTAGCATAAAATTGAAAGCAAACATTGATTTCTTAGCTTGGAAATTAAATTTTGCTTCAAAAGGGGAAGCCTATTTTTATATTGAAAAAAAAAAAATCTTAACATTTTCATACCAAAAGATGTACAAAATTTAATTAAATAAAATGATAAAAGTCAATTTTTTATGGAAATATTTGTACGCTATTTTTATTATATAGGTGAAAATTTGGTTTTTCATTTATTAATTTTTTTTATGTTTTTAAAGAGAGTGTTAAGGTTTAAGAATCAGAAGAATAAACAGAAAAAAAAAAAAAGAAAGAAAGAAAGAAGAGAAGAAAAGGGGAATAACACATAGGTGGCATCATTATTTCCCTATTCTATATCTTGATAGAAAGAAGATAAAATATTTATATACAAACACTCCTAAAATCAGTCTAATTAATTTTTAAAATTATGCTCTATTATATAAATATGAATAGCGAATAGTATTCGATTTAAATCGATTGAATCAAATTAATTTAAAATTTCAGTTCAATTTTTTATTTATTTTAGTTCGATTTAATTTTTAATTTCACAAATTTCAATTATTACAGTTCAATTCGATTTTAATGAGAAAAAATTTTAAAAAATCGAACTGAACCTTTTAATGATAATAGTATATTATTATGAATAGTATAGAGAAATTAAACCATAATCAATATTGAAATATTTTAATTAAATTTTAAAATATTAAAAATAAAGTGTATAAGATAAAAAGTCCAATAAAAAGTTTAGCCGATCAAAACGAACCGAATGGAACTGAATCAGATAAATTTGATTCAAATCAATTTTTATCTAAAATCGATTTGATTTAATTTTTACAAATATTAAAATTTTAATTTTCAGTTTATTTGATTCAATTCGGTTCAACAATGCATGATTAGCAACTCTTTGTAACACTTCTCTTTAAGTTGGAATCTTATTAATTACAATGCTCTTTCTTGATGAGATTTTTCTTGAACTAATAGTTCCTTAAGAAATTGGTAATCGTAACATAAACAAATGCAAACCACCCTAATATTAGTTGAAATATTGTTAGAAATAACCCAAACTGTTGTAGTTATTTGAATTTCTTATAGTACATTCATATATATGGAATCAACTCTCCTTATGAAGTTTCTTGAGAAGAAAATAAAGGTTTGAATAAAACGAAGAAGAAGAAAATAAAGGTTTGAATAAAACGAATGCTTATATTATTTTCTTAATGTTTTTCACTTGATACAGAAATGAGCTCTAGCCTAAGTTTAAATAAACTAGGCTTGCAACAAATATTCAAAACGTAAGGCAATAATCACGGACTGCAACTGACTATATTTACGTAAGCTAGCTAATTACTCAAAGAACCCTTATCACTAAATCATCCAAATATATTTACAGAAAAAAAAATACTCTAGCCTCAACTAACCAACCTTATTACTCCAGGGGAATAAAACTAATCAACCTTATCACTCCACCTTATCACATCACTCCACCTTATCACTCCACAACATATTCGTTATTATCCCCCCTCAAACTATGGCGAGGTTGAAGACATAGTTTGGTACGAAATTGAGCGAGGCGAGCTTTAGTCATGATCTTTGTAAATATATCAGCAAGTTGATGAAATGTCGAAACATGTTTAGTCACAAGAGCTCCTTGAGCAACACGCTCCCTTACATAATGATAGTCGAGTTCTATGTGTTTACTACGAGCATGAAACACTGGTTTTACAGTCAAATACAAAGCACTAAGATTATCGCCATAGAGAACTGGAGTTCGAGAAATAGGAATATGAAGGTCTGCCAGAATATAACTTAACCAAGTAAGCTCAGCAGCGGTATGCGCCATAGCCCGATATTCAGCCTCAGTACTGGACCGGGCCACAGTTGATTGTTTTTTGGCACACCAAGAGATTATATTAGAACCAAGAAATGTGCAGTAGCCAGTGGTAGAACGCCTAGTAGTTGGACAACCTGCCCAATCTGCATCTGAAAAAGCACATAAATCAAGTGAAGTATTTGCGGTAAGTGATAAACCAAAATGAATAGTCCCTTTCAAATATCGTAAAATGCGACGAACACATTTAAAATGTGCCATAGTTGGAGAATGCATAAATTGAGAAATGAAATTAACACTGTAAGAAAGATCTGGTCGAGTTAAAGTTAGATATTGCAAGGCACCAACAAGCCCGCGAAAAAAACTCGGATCAGCTACTGGAGTGTCATCTGACGTCAAATCCAACTTTTGAGCCATAGGCGTCGGCATGGGCTGACAATCTGTCATGAGAGCACGTTCTAAAATTGTATAGGCATAGTGTGTTTGAGATAGATGCATGCCGTCAGCCATAGTTTGAACCTCAATGCCCAAAAAATGATGAAGAGGTCCAAGATCTTTCATGGAAAACTCAGAACCGAGAACCTGTATAAATGATTGAACAAGAGCTAGAGAGGAACCAGTGAGCAGCATATCATCAACATAAACTAATAAAACTAAAATCCCAGCAGATGAATGCAAAACAAAAAGTTCGGCGGCCGAAAGTCCCTTCGGCTGCCGAACCTAGTTTCTCCCAAAGGGCAGAAACTTGGTTCAAACATGCACAAATGCCTCCAAACTCAAACCAACATGCATTTAGCTCAACCAAAACAAGCATACAAGCTCCTAGGGGTCTCAAACTACCTTAAACCCCTACTACAACACATCAAACACACATTACAAGCCACATTGCTCAAAAACTCATCAAAAACCCATAAACATAACTATAACCTAAACATGCATTCTACTCCCATAGATCTACTTAAAACTTACTTAAAACATATAATGAGCTTAAGATCGGCTCTTACCTCTTGAAGATCGAGAGAGAGACGACCAAAAACTCGAAGGTGGGAGAGATTTGGTTCTTGAACCTCCAAGCTCCAAAACTTTGCTCAAAAGCTCAAATCTTCAAAACAAAGTTAAAACAAATGAAAAACTTGAAAGATCTAGAGGAAAAACATCAAAGATCGGTGAGGGACGGCGAAGAGCTCACCTTGGCCGAAAATGGGGAAAAAGCTCGCCCATTTTCGGCTAAGGGACCCTTTTATAGTGGCTGGCCAGGCCACGTTCGGGGGCCGAATGTGCCTCCGCATGCATTCCATGTTCGGCGGCCGAACCTGGACTTCCCTCACTTATGCTTTCGGGGGCCTAAAGCACACCCGCAACGCATGCATGTTCGGCGGCCGAACTTGAGATTCGGCGGCCGAACCTAGGTTTTCCTCCAAGGTCGTTTTCATTCAAAAACTCATTTCCTCTTTTACTTAAAATCATCAAAAACATTAAAACATTTCATGAAAACATGTTTTTACCCTTCTAGAGGTCTCCGACATCCGAGATTCCACCGGACGGTAGGAATTCCGATACCGGAGTCTAGCCGGGTATTACAATTATGGTTTACCTTGAATTCTTGTCAATAAAACTCAT
Organism: Manihot esculenta; assembly: GCF_001659605.2. Classification (NCBI taxonomy): domain Eukaryota; kingdom Viridiplantae; phylum Streptophyta; class Magnoliopsida; order Malpighiales; family Euphorbiaceae; genus Manihot; species Manihot esculenta. The sequence goes on from NC_035170.2 coordinate 5,277,397, forward strand.
TCGTGTCATTCGGTACTGTCTTTCAATAGTATCTTTCCGCGACCAATCTTTCTTTTATTATCAGAGTGATTCTGGACTTTATGGCAGATTTGGACTGGGCCTAACTTTTGCTGCCGACGTCCGATGGAGACCCACGATAGCTTTTCAAAAAGGGACTTTCGAGACACACAACTTTCAAAAGTGTGACGAGAGTCGTAGGGCTGGTCACAAAGTTCGATATGAAAATTTCATCATTTAAATGGTCAATTTTGCATTTTAATTATTCTTTTGGATATTTTTATAATTTTTCACATTAGAGTTTTTTTTTCTATTATAAATAACCTTCATTGACTATTAGAAACTCACTTTTCAATCTTTATGAATTTCAATAAAATTTTTCGGCTTCTAACCTATCTTTCTCTTTTATATCATTTTAGCCAAACGATATTGGTTAAAACTTATGATGGAGTATAATCAGTCATTTATCCTACCCTTTATTTATAATATGACTATTTATTATTTACTATATGCATCTAATTCATTATCATCATCATCATTATTATCTATTTTTATTGCTGTTATTATTTCATCTACTTAATTTTCTTCACCATCATTAATTTTAATAGCTTTCTCAGTTGGATTAATTAATTCTAGTGCTGAATCATCGTTACCTCCACCAATAACAACATACTCCATTTCATCTTGTTGAAAAAGTTCATTACTAGTTGGTCTTTTTTATTCTTGGATGTTGAATTACATAATGTGCTTTAACTTTTACAATAACCAACCAATCTAACTTGTCGCACCTTAAGTTAGGATATAAAGTGTATATGACTTGTATTTTTAGCTTCTAGGTTTTACTTTGACTTATCCTCTTATCCTCTCTTAGTGCCTGGACTTCACCGTCTAACCATATATATGTTTGAGTCTTGTCCATCAGCTACTGATAAGTGGCCAATGCATTTTTTTATTAATGAATCCATGAACTTTATGATGTGAGTTCCATTCTTTAGTGCTTTACAGCCTATTTCATGATTTAATTCTTCAATCTATATTGTTTCAGCATTGAAATGTGAAATAAAACTCCTTAAAGACTTACCTCACCTTACTGGATTTTTTGCAAGTCCAATGAGAGCTTTTTAAGAGATATGCCGATAATAAATTTATATTTAAAAAGCATAACAAGTTGAGTAAAGCTATTAATAGAATATAGACTCAGATGTTGGTACCATTTATGGGCTAAACCTGTGAGGGTTGATGGAAAGACCCGGCACAGTATAAAGTTATTGACATGCTAAAGCTGCATTGTACTCCTGAAGATAGGCAGATAGTTCTTAAGGTATGCCGTCTCTTCATACTTGTCCAAACTGAGCAATTTGAACTTCGTGAGAAAGGTCTTTGCGAGGATTTCCTCTGACAGGAAGCGAGACATCATCCAGACCATAATCTTCCTCTTGTTCCTTTTGGTACCTTTGAACAGTTCGAGCCAATTTCCAGTCGACGTCTCTTGGTGTCTCGTTTGATGATTCATCATCCTCAACTTTGGCTTTACCTTTGAACTGCATGTGAATTGTCTCCTTCCGGGTCTTTGGAGTCTCGAAGGATACTTCATTCCTTATCCTAGGAGTCATGAATGAGGCCTCCTCCCGAGTTTTGTATTACTCAAGAGTTGCCTGCAGCTTCTTGATATATTGCACCATTTGCTTATTGTTTAGATTATTAAGATTTGTCTTGTTGACCATGAAAGGAGAGTCCTGTAATACCCGGCTAGACTCCGGTATCGGAATTCCTACCGTCCGGTGGAATCTCGGATGTCGAAAGCCTCTAGTAGGGTAGAAACATGTTTTCATAAAATGTTTTAAGGTATTTCATGGTTTTAAGTATGAAGATTTAATGAGTTTTTGCATGAAAAGTCTCTGGAGGAAAACCCAGGTTCGGCCGCCGAAAGTCAAGTTCGGCCGCCGAACATGCATGCATTTTGGAGGCACGTTAGGCCCCCGAAAGCATGAGCGAGGGAAGTCCAGGTTCGGCCGCCGAAAGTCAAGTTCGGCCGCCGAACATGGCATGCATGCGGAAGCACTTTCGGCCCCCGAACGTGGCCTGGCCAGCCACTATAAAAGGGTCACTTAGCCAAAATGGGCGAGCTTTCTCCCATTTTCGGCCATAGCTAGCTTCCGACCTCCCTCTCCCCAGATCTTGTGTTCTTTCTTCAAATCTCCTCCATTTTTCTTGAGTTTTCACCTCTCATTGCAAGTTTTGAGCATTTAAGACAAGTTTTGGAGCTTTGGGAACTCAGGAGCTCATTTGCTTGGATCTCCGAATTTAGGTCGTCTCTCTCTCGATCTTCAAGAGGTAAGAGCCGATCTTAAGCTCATTATATGTTTTAAGTAAGTTTTATGCAAGATCTATGGGGTAGAGATGCATGTGTAGGTTTTTAGTGAGTTATGGATGATTTTTGAGTTTATGCAAATGTGGCTTGCAAATGCTTGTGTATGTGTGTTGTAGTTGGGGTTTAAGGTAGTTTGAGATCCCTAGGAACTTGTATGCATGTTTTGGTTGAGTTTTATGCATGTTGGAAGAGTTAGGAGGCAAATGTGCATAAAGGAGCCAAGTTTCTGCCCTTTGGCAGAAACCAGGTTCGGCAGCCGAAGGCACTTTCGGCCGCCGAACATGGCTGGGGAGGCAGGCCTTTCGGCTGCCGAAGTTGCCCCCGAAAAGAGACTTTCGTCTCTGTCTAGGACTTTCGGCCGCCGAAGGCGCCGCCGAACATGCATGAGTTTCGCCTCTGTCTGGGAGTTTCGGCCGCCGAAGGTGCCGCCGAACCTGCCTGACTTTCGGCTCTGGAGGGACTTTCGGCCGCCGAAGGTGCCGCCGAAAGTGCCCTGTCCAGCCATTTCTTGCATGTTGTTATGTAGTTGTTTTATGATGTTTTAGGAGGTTTTTGGGGAGTATATTAGAGTTATGTTTATGTATGTTTGGTCCCTCATTGGAGTCCACCTGTGTAGGTTCGGACCCGAGGAACCGAGGACCCCAGCAGTGAGCCAGCTGCTACAGAGTTTGTCAGAGCTAGCCAGAGGTGAGTGGAATAAACCTTAAGTTTTAAAATAAATGAAATATAAATTTTGAGCATGATCCATGCATCATGAATGCCATGTGATATATTAGGTTGTTTGCATTAGTATTCACGAATATGTTGCATTGCATTTATAATGTTGATGTGGATTGGTTATTGGATGATCCTTTAGTCCTCATATGGCATGATGATGTTACGGCATGATATGGTATGGAAGTCCAGGTTGTACCCATTCTACGTCCCTGGCACGATGTAAGAGAAAGTCCAGGTTGTACCCATTCTACGTCCCTGGCACATTGGTATGTTATGATATGTTATGATAAGGGAAAGACCGGTTGTACCCATTCTACGTCCCGGCACAGTTGGACTATGTAGAGGACTATTGGTGACAATACCATCCGAGATGTGATTAGTTGTGATGTGTTGCATTACATAATGGCATGAAATTTTAATGTATGTTTTCACTATTCTGCTCACTGGGCTTTGTAGCTCACCCCTCTCCCCTAACCCCAGATGTGCAGGTACAGGGTAGACCAGGAGGTTAGCCAGAGTTTTGAAGTATGTGTATGTAATAGTTAGATGGTGGACATGACAATTGTGCTATGATGTAATGTAAGAGATTACAGTATGTTATGTAATGAGGTATATTGAGGTTATAGATGTGCTTGACCCTATGAGTATTGTAATCCCTTGTTGATGCATGATCTTAGATATTTGAGGATACAAATGTTAGCCAACTCAATGCATGTATATCGCCCATTGGGGCATTGATGAGATCCCACAGAGGGGTCAAAAGTATGATTATGTTTTTAGTGCATGCACAGGTTGAGTTGGTATATGAGAAACGAATGAAATAAAAGTTTAAAATTTTTATGCATGTTGTTGATCATGTATGGGATTATACAGGTTTACAGGTTATATGTCAGGCTTGCTACGGGTCCCGGCGGCCTTAAGCCGATCTGGATCCTAGCGCCGGTAGCAGTCCAATTTTCGGGTCGTTACAGAATGGTATCAGAGCCCTAGGTTCATATGGTCGGACCTAGAGTGTCGGGCTCATAGATGTTATAGAAGGTCAAGCACAATAGGAAGATCATGTCCACTAGGATAGGATGTGGAGTCCTGTCTTGCATGATGATGTGAATTGCCATGACTTTGTGCATGTGCACTAATGATATGCTATGCTATGTGATGTATGTGATGAGGGTTTATGTGTGCCCACATGAATCATATTATGCTAATGTTTCTATGATGTGTATTGTCTTTCAGAAAATAGGATGAGAGGAACTCGTCGATCTGCACGATTGACTGGAGTGCCACCTGAGGATGAGGGCACGAGCGCCCGTCCTCCCACATTGCCTAGGGCAATGTCTTGTAGAGCCAACAGAGAAAGAGTGTCAAGGGACCCTAGAAGGTCTTTTGATGCTAGCAGAAGGGGGACTGATAGAGGAGGAAGTTCTTCAGATGTGAGGGAGGTTATGGAAGAGGATCAGAGGAGGGATGGGAACCTGGATGTGAGCATGGAGGAAGAAGGGACAGGGGAGTCTCAGGGAGGCGTTCAGGCCTTGGGGTATGGTTTTCCACCCCATTATCCACCCTTCCCACAGGGTTCAGGGTATCCGATGGGAGGTACATCGGATTACTCCAGCTTTAACCCCTACCCTACCTACATGCCTTATCCACCTTTCTATCCACCTTACACACAGTACCCAGCTTATCCACCCTCACCCTTCTATCCAAACCCGGCAAACCCCACCTCGGGGAATGCTGCACCTCCACCTCCACCTCCACCACCTACAGAACCAGCAGCCCCAGTTACTCAACCTCCTAGACCTAGCTCAGTTGTTGGGAGCAAGGTAAAGATGACAGATTACCTCAAGCTAGATGCTCCCAAATACAAGTCAGGGGATGACCCCTTTGAGTATCTGAGAGTGGTGAAGACAATAACTGATGAGCTAGGGGCAAGTGACAGCAGGGCCATTCAGATGGCAGGGTTCACTTTAAAGTGCAAGAAGGCACGGGAATGGTTCAAGTGTTATGTGGACCCGAGACTAGACGGTATGACATGGGAAGAATTTGCGAATGAGTTCGCTGGATGGGCTTTTCCAGACAGTTCTAGAGAACTGAAGATGATTGAGTTTGAGCAACTGAGGCAGTCAGAGCACATGGGTGTAGAGGAGTTCACGGATAAATTCTTAGAGCTATTGCCTTTTTCAGGGCAAGCTCTAGATACAGATACGAAGAAAGCCAAGAGGTATGTTATGAAGCTGCATTCCAGATACTCCTCGTTGATTCAGTCAGCTGAGAGAGAAAGTTTCCACACTGTGGTGGATATGGCTCGAAGAATGGAAGCAAGTGCTATAGTTGAGGGGTCAGTGAAGCAGTCAGTGACCCAGTCTTCAGGGGTTAAGACCCCAGGCAGAGGAGGACCAGGTTTCTCTTCTCAGAGCTTAGGAAAGAAGAGGTGGGATAACACCACCAGGAAGCCGAAGAAGAATAAGTTTTGGAACAAGCTGAAATCCGGTCTGGGATTTGGAGGTGGCTCGAGCTCAGGCTCAGATGGTACAGAATGCCAGAGATGTGGAAGACCGCACAGGGGAGTGTGTCGAGCTGGGACTAATACATGTTTCAGATGTGGACAGGAGGGACACATAGCTCGGGAGTGTCCTAGAGCGCCTTTTATGGGCCAGCCCCAGCAGACAGCTTCTGGTAGTGTGGCACAGCCAGCAGTTCCAGCCACGACTCAGGGCAGTGGCAGAGGTAGAGGGAGAGGGCAGCCTCTTCTTCTGGTTCCCGAGGTGAAGGTCCATCAGCTCCAGCCAGGATCTTCACCATGACTCAGCAGGAGGCTAACACATCCAACACCGTGGTGTCAGGTAATCTCGTCATTGGGTGTTCTGATGTGTATGCATTAATGGACCCGGGTGCATCTCATTCATTTATTGCTCCGAGAGCCATTGAGAGGTTGGGTCTGATAGTCTCTGGGTTAGAGTGTCCCCTATGGGTCAGTGGACCCAAGTGTGACCCGTCAGTGGCAGTGTCAGTCTGCCAGTACAGTCCAGTTTTTATTGAGGGAAGATGCCTCTCCGCCGACCTTGTGGTTCTAGATTTGACAGACTTTGACGTCATTCTAGGGATGGATTGGCTATCTACCCATGGTGCTACCTTGGACTGCAGGAATAAGGTAGTCAGGTTCAGAGATCAGAACGGGTCAGAGGTCGTCTTCAGAGGAGACAAGAGGGGCACGCCCAGAGGTCTGATATCAGCTCTTTAGGCTCGTAGGTTGCTTAGGAAGGGATGTCAGGGGTACTTAGCTCATGTGAGAGAGCTAGACAGTCAGGTCAGGGAGCCGGCCTCGGTGCCAGTTGTCAGAGAGTTTCAGGATGTTTTTTCGGATGAGCTTCCAGGTTTACCACCTGCTAGGGAGATAGAGTTCGAGATAGAGTTGGTGCCTGGAAGTAGACCGATCTCTATCCCTCCCTACAGGATGGCTCCAGCCGAGTTAAAGGAGTTGAAAGAGCAGTTGCAAGAGCTGGTAGAAAAGGGTTTCATCCGACAGAGTACCTCACCTTGGGGTGCTCCGGTCTTGTTTGTGAGGAAGAAGGATGGATCCCTTAGACTTTGTATCGACTACAGGCAGTTGAACAAAGTCACTACCAAAAATAGGTACCCTCTGCCAAGGATCGATGATCTATTCGACCAGCTAGCAGGAGCGGGTTGTTTCTCCAAAATAGATCTAAGATCGGGGTACCATCAGCTAAGGATAAGAGAAGAAGATGTGCCAAAGACAGCTTTCAGGACCAGATATGGGCATTTTGAGTTCCTTGTAATGCCGTTCGGGTTGACCAACGCCCCTGCAGCATTCATGGATCTCATGAACAGAGTGTTTAGTCAATACCTGGATCACTTTGTTATTGTCTTCATAGATGATATCTTAGTGTATTCCAGGAATGCAGAGGAGCATGCCCATCATCTGCGGTTGGTCTTGCAGACCTTGAGGGAACATGGCTTGTATGCCAAGTTCTCTAAATGTGAGTTCTGGCTGAGGAGCATTTCGTTCTTGGGGCATGTAGTGTCAGAGAATGGTATTGAGGTGGACCCCAAGAAGACAGAAACTGTGGCTAACTGGCCTAGACCCACTTCAGTGACAGAGATTAGAAGTTTCTTGGGTTTGGCAGGTTACTACAGGAGGTTCGTTCAGGACTTCTCAAAGGTTGCAGCTCCTCTGACCAGACTAACCAGGAAGAATCAGAAATTTCTGTGGACTGACCAGTGCGAAGAGAGTTTTGAAGAGCTTAAGAAGAGGTTGACTTCAGCACCAGTTTTAGTTCTGCCATCTGGTGATGAAGACTTTACAGTCTTTTGTGATGCGTCCCGTGTGGGACTGGGTTGTGTACTGATGCAGAAGGAGAGGGTGATTGCTTATGCTTCTAGGCAGCTGAAGAAGCATGAGTTGAATTACCCCACACATGACCTTGAGATGGCAGCAGTAATCTTTGCACTCAAGATGTGGAGGCACTACCTCTATGGGGTAAAATGTGAGATCTTTACAGATCATAAGAGCCTGCAGTACATCCTGAGTCAAAGAGATTTGAATTTGAGACAGAGGAGATGGGTAGAGCTGCTGAGTGACTACGATTGCAAGATTCAGTATCATCCGGGTAAGGCGAATGTCGTGGCAGACGCCCTAAGCCGGAAGTCACTAGGCAGTTTATCCCACATATCGGCAGAAAGGAGGCCAGTGGTGAAGGAGTTCTACAAGCTCATTGAGGAAGGTCTACAGATGGAGTTGTCTGGTACAGGTGCCTTGGTGGCCCAAATGAGAGTAGCACCCGTGTTTCTGGAGCAGGTGGCTCAGAAACAGCATGAGGACCCGGAGTTAGTGAAGATTGCCAAGACTGTTCAGTCAGGCAATGTTAGTGAGTTCAGATTCGACAGTAAGGGGATCCTCCGCTATGGGAGTCGATTGTGTGTACCAGATGACATAGGGTTAAAAGGAGACATTATGAGAGAGGCTCATAATGCAAGATACAACATTCACCCCGAAGCCACCAAGATGTATCAAGATCTGAAGAAAGTTTATTGGTGGCCAGCGATGAAGAAAGAAGTGGCACAGTTTGTGTCAGCCTGCGAAGTGTGTCAGAGGGTGAAGCTGGAACATCAGAAGCCGGCTGGAATGCTTAACCCGCTACCTATTCCAGAATGGAAATGGGAAAACATAGCTATGGACTTCGTAGTGGGGTTACCGGCGGCGTCCAACAGAGTGGACTCCATATGGGTGATTGTGGACAGACTCACCAAATCTGCTCACTTCATTCCTGTCAGGAGTGGCTACTTTGTAGACAAGTTGGTGCAGGTATATGTGGATGAGATCGTCAGGCTGCATGGGGTTCCTGTTTCGATAGTGTCAGATAGAGGGCCCCAGTTCACCTCCAGGTTTTGGCGGAGTCTGCAGAACGCCATGGGTACCAGGTTGGATTTCAGTACTGCCTTCCACCCACAGACGGACGGACAGTCAGAAAGGACCATCCAGACTATCGAAGATATGCTCAGAATGTGTGTGCTGGACTTTGGCGGTTCTTGGAGGCAGCATCTACCTTTGGTGGAGTTTGCCTACAACAACAGCCATCATGCTAGCATCGGGATGGCTCCATATGAAGCTTTGTACGGGAGGAAGTGCAGATCACCTGTTTGCTGGGAAGAGGTTGGAGAAAAGGCCTTAGCAGGGCCTGAGCTAGTAGAGATCACCAGCAGGGTAGTACCCATAATCAGAGAGAGAATCAAGACTGCTGTCAGCAGACAGAAGAGCTATGCAGACGTCCGCAGGAGACAGTTAGAGTTTCAGGAGGGGGATCTGGTATTGCTCAAGGTGTCTCCAATGAAGGGAGTGGTTCGCTTCGGGAAGAAAGGTAAACTAGCCCCACGATACATTGGACCCTTTGAAATCTTGCAAAAGATTGGGAATGTGTCGTACAAGCTGGATTTACCTGCTTCGATGGAAAGAATCCATCCGGTTTTCCATGTTTCAATGTTGAGGAAGTTTGTGTCAGATCCGAGCAAGGTTCTTAGTGAGCCTGATGTGGAGGTCCAAGAGGATCTCACTTATGTTGAACAGCCAGTACGGATCCTAGACACCCAGATCAGAAAGTTAAGAAACAAGGAAATCCCGATGGTGAAAGTCCTGTGGAACCACCACAACTTGGAGGAATGCACTTGGGAGACACGGGAGTCTATGCTCCAGCAGTACCCTCATCTCTTTTAAGGTTAGATCTCTTTGTGTTTATGTGCTATGTATGTATGTTATGTTTTATGCCATGCTATGTGTGCTAGTTGAGGTACATTCGGGGACGAATGTTCTTAAGGGGGGGAGAATGTAATACCCGACTAGACTCCGGTATCGGAATTCCTACCGTCCGGTGGAATCTCGGATGTCGGAAGCCTCTAGTAGGGTAGAAACATGTTTTCATAAAATGTTTTAAGGTATTTCATGGTTTTAAGTATGAAGATTTAATGAGTTTTTGCATGAAAAGTCTCTGGAGGAAAACCCAGGTTCGGCCGCCGAAAGTCAAGTTCGACCGCCGAACATGCATGCGTTTTGGAGGCACGTTAGGCCCCCGAAAGCATGAGCGAGGGAAGTCCAGGTTCGGCCGCCGAAAGTCAAGTTCGGCCGCCGAACATGGCATGCATGCGGAAGCACTTTCGGCCCCCGAACGTGGCCTGGCCAGCCACTATAAAAGGGTCACTTAGCCGAAATGGGCGAGCTTTCTCCCATTTTCGGCCATAGCTAGCTTCCGACCTCCCTCTCCCCAGATCTTGTGTTCTTTCTTCAAATCTCCTCCATTTTTCTTGAGTTTTCACCTCTCATTGCAAGTTTTGAGCATTTAAGACAAGTTTTGGAGCTTTGGGAACTCAGGAGCTCATTTGCTTGGATCTCCGAGTTTAGGTCGTCTCTCTCTCGATCTTCAAGAGGTAAGAGCCGATCTTAAGCTCATTATATGTTTTAAGTAAGTTTTATGCAAGATCTATGGGGTAGAGATGCATGTGTAGGTTTTTAGTGAGTTATGGATGATTTTTGAGTTTATGCAAATGTGGCTTGCAAATGCTTGTGTATGTGTGTTGTAGTTGGGGTTTAAGGTAGTTTGAGACCCCTAGGAACTTGTATGCATGTTTTGGTTGAGTTTTATGCATGTTGGAAGAGTTAGGAGGCAAATGTGCATAAAGGAGCCAAGTTTCTGCCCTTTGGCAGAAACCAGGTTCGGCAGCCGAAGGCACTTTCGGCCGCCGAACATGGCTGGGGAGGCAGGCCTTTCGGCTGCCAAAGTTGCCCCCGAAAAGAGACTTTCGTCTCTGTCTGGGACTTTCGGCCGCCGAAGGTGCCGCCGAACATGCATGAGTTTCGCCTCTGTCTGGGAGTTTCGGCCGCCGAAGGTGCCGCCGAACCTGCCTGACTTTCGGCTCTGGAGGGACTTTCGGCCGCCGAAGGTGCCGCCGAAAGTGCCCTGTCCAGCCATTTCTTGCATGTTGTTATGTAGTTGTTTTATGATGTTTTAGGAGGTTTTTGGGGAGTATATTAGAGTTATGTTTATGTATGTTTGGTCCCTCATTGGAGTCCACCTGTGTAGGTTCGGACCCGAGGAACCGAGGACCCCAGCAGTGAGCCAGCTGCTACAGAGTTTGTCAGAGCTAGCCAGAGGTGAGTGGAATAAACCTTAAGTTTTAAAATAAATGAAATATAAATTTTGAGCATGATCCATGCATCATGAATGCCATGTGATATATTAGGTTGTTTGCACTAGTATTCACGAATATGTTGCATTGCATTTATAATGTTGATGTGGATTGGTTATTGGATGATCCTTTAGTCCTCATATGGCATGATGATGTTACGGCATGATATGGTATGGAAGTCCAGGTTGTACCCATTCTACGTCCCTGGCACGATGTAAGAGAAAGTCCAGGTTGTACCCATTCTACGTCCCTGGCACATTGGTATGTTATGATAAGGGAAAGACCGGTTGTACCCATTCTACGTCCCGGCACAGTTGGACTATGTAGAGGACTATTGGTGACAATACCATCCGAGATGTGATTAGTTGTGATGTGTTGCATTACATAATGGCATGAAATTTTAATGTATGTTTTCACTATTCTGCTCACTGGGCTTTGTAGCTCACCCCTCTCCCCTAACCCCAGATGTGCAGGTACAGGGTAGACCAGGAGGCTAGCCAGAGTTTTGAAGTATGTGTATGTAATAGTTAGATGGTGGACATGACAATTGTGCTATGATGTAATGTAAGAGATTACAGTATGTTATGTAATGAGGTATATTGAGGTTATAGATGTGCTTGACCCTATGAGTATTGTAATCCCTTGTTGATGCATGATCTTAGATATTTGAGGATACAGATGTTAGCCAACTCAATGCATGTATATCGCCCATTGGGGCATTGATGAGATCCCACAGAGGGGTCAAAAGTATGATTATGTTTTTAGTGCATGCACAGGTTGAGTTGGTGTATGAGAAACGAATGAAAGAAAAGTTTAAAATTTTTATGCATGTTGTTGATCATGTATGGGATTATACAGGTTTACAGGTTATATGTCAGGCTTGCTACGGGTCCCGGCGGCCTTAAGCCGATCTGGATCCTAGCGCCGGTAGCGGTCCGATTTTCGGGTCGTTACAAGTCCTGTCTACTGCAAGGGTGGAGGAGACCATGGCTCCCCTGTTGACAATAGACTTAGCAACAGTTTGTGAATTTTCAGTCATTTTAAGAGTGAGAGATGAAAAAAGAATTCTAAGTGAAGAGGTAAATGGAAAGGTTAGAATGGATTTATCTCAAATGAACAAGGGAATGCAATGAGATCTCGATAATGGAACCAAATGATGTGGTCGAAAATGTGTTGAGCATGACTTGTCAACCTACAAAAAGAGAATGTGAGGTGGTAGGTGCATAAAGACAACCACTCCGATATTCAAATCAATTAGTTTTTCAAGAAGAGCGAGTGTAAATATATAACTTGAACTTAAGGAAAGTGTGTAAAAATGTGTACATTGAACTTTGTGTATACTTTGTTTTTATACCATAATAAAATAAGGCTAATAAGTGACTTTCTTAAAAATTCGACTTGTATTAACTAGTAGATAAGATATCTCGTAATTATAGGTGTAATGAAAATCTATTGCATAATATCATTTAACAATAACTAGATGTTACTAGAGATTCGATCAGACATACGAGGCGAGCCTTCAATTATTTTGAGCCCAATCATCCTATTGAATGTGTCTTCTTTATTATGGGTGAGATATAAGTGATTGAGAATCACAGTTTATTAGGATTGAGGATCACAATTTATTAGGATTCACCACGTGGTCCATCGTATAATGACAACGCATAATATACTTTAAGTGGTTATTATGAATTATTATGTCATATCACAAAGTAAAAACACTAAAATGCTTTTAATTTTTCTGTTAATTAAAATATTAAAAATTTTGTTTTATTAAGAAAACATTCTTTTATTTAAATTTTATATTTAAATAGTTCTATATTTAAATTAACTGTTTAAGTGATATGAAATTTAAATATAAGAACATTTTTTTTAATGAAAATAAAATTTTACAAACTTAAAGATTTTAAGTTTAAAGTTAAAATATATGAAAGCTTAATTTATAGTTATAATCAATTGAATAAACTTAAATAAAAGAAGTAATTAATTTATTTTGACGAAAAAATAACATTTTAAATTGAAAATTACAATAATAAATTTCATAGTTCAGATTCTTTTTTATCAAAAAATTTTAAGAAATATATCAACATAATACTTAATTATATACCATTATCCAGCAATCCATTATTATAATACAAAAATATATATTACTTGATTCACTGTTCGGTTTAGTTTAATTTATCAAAAAAATTTTTTTACAATCCAAACAAACCAATGCCATCGAAATTCGTAAAAACAAAACTGAATTTAAAAAAAAATAAAATATAATCAAAATTTTTAATTAAATCAATTCGATCAATTATTTTAGTTTAAATCAAATAGTGTTTACTTATATTCAAAATGTACCCAATAGATTGAGGGTGAAATGAGTTCAAAATCAAATTCTAAGTTCAAATGTTAATCATCAATGAATCGATTTTCTACTTCAATCTACTTGATATAATGTATAAGCTTAACCATTCAAATCATGTTTAGGGTTCAAATCTTAGTTGATTTTTCGTAGGAGAGTGAGGGTAGAGATTCAAATCTAATTTTATTAGGCAAGTTATATGTTTTTAATCAAAGCTAAATTAACATTTTAGTTATTAAAATATTACAAAATGTTCAAATCAGCCTCTAAATATTTTGCTAAATTTTAAATACGATCATTTTTTTTTTAAAATAAACCTTTAAAATAAGTTTTGATAATCGTCGGACTTCACGCGCGTTCTAGTAGGACGCCGAACCCATGAAGATAATATTGGCCCAAAACCCATGAAACTTCCCTGACAGACTGGTCTAACATATTCAGCCCTGATCTAGACCCGCGGAGCGAATCGAGTCACTCACAAGCCCAGGTCCATTAGGAAAAAGCTCAGCTCAGAGACATGATATGAAGAAGGACAACAAGTCCAATCACCTTGCAGTCCTGTCCGCACACACGCCAGAGAAAATTAAATGATAGTCTGGCATCGAAAGGGCGTCTGACGCTTCCGTACGTACGTATCTGCATAACAGAGGCATGTGGCACTGTAGTAGAGAGGCCGGTAGACGTCACTAGCAGACAAAAGGGAATGGATAAAAGAAGAGGAACACCATCCTCTCCTACCAAAATTAGATAATAATTGTAAACCCTATTTTCTGAATTTCAGAACATCAATTTCTAACAGTATAAAATATTAATTTTATATTAACAAAATATTATTTTTATAATGCATAAAATTAGTCAATAATTTTTCACTATTTGAAATTAAATTATTTTTATTATTAAATAATATTTATCTATCCAACATAAGAAGTTAAAACTTTACGTTTAAGGATGACAATCAAAACTTTCTATTTTAAATCATAAAATTTCTGACTTTAAAATTTATTGTAATTATAATTAATTTCTAAAATAATTTATTCAACAAGATGTAAAATCTTAAAATTTTATGTTTAATTACGATTATAATAAAAAATTTTAATATTATACAAAATTTTTAATTTTATATAATTATAACTTAAAATTTAAAATAATTTTGATCAATTTTAAATGAATGTATATATCATATAATATTTTATTTATTTATTTTTAAATAGCAGTTAAATTTATGTAAATAATTATTTAACTCTAATTAAATATATTTTTTAAAAGCATGACAATTATTATTTTAATATCTAATTTAAACTCTAAAATTCTAGTTTAAAATTAGGTTTAGATATTCATTCAAAATAGAGATTTTGGATTTATATTGGAGATTAAAATAATAAGAGTTAAGTGATTTTAGGGCATCTGATTAATTAAAGTCAAAAAATCATTTATATGAATTTATTTAATATTTTAAAAGTAAATAAATAATGACATATACACTAATTTAAATTTGATGAAAATTATTTTAAAAATAACTATAATTAAAAAAAATTGAATATAATATTGAAAAATTTAGCTATAATCATGATTAAACCTAATGTTTTAGGTTTTTATATCTAATTAGATAAATTATTTGAAAAATTAATTATAATTACAATAAATTTAAAAGTTAGAGAATTTTTATTTTTTTTGAAATTGAAAAGTTAGAGACTTTATCATTCAAAATTATAAATTTTAGTTATAATTATGATTAAATTTAAAATTTTAAGTATTTGCGTCTAATAAGTTAATAATATTTTATTATCTCTAAAAAATTGAATTAATCTTATTTGAAGATTTGTAAAATGTGATTGATTTGGACTTAAACGGTTAAAATATTATTACCTAGTCTTTGGGTGTAAGCATGCATGGGATTGATGCTGATGGTGATTTTTCCAGTAGCTGATTTTTCTAACAAAGTTGGAAACTTCAACCATCATGCATTTCCCTTGTTTTATTCCTAACCAGTCATAAAACAAGTGGCTTTCCATAATAATCTCAACCCTTTAATTCTTTAATTTCCCTTCATATATAAATAGGCATTAAAACAATATCACTCATTAAAACCCCAAGAAAAGAAAAATCAAAACCCAAAAATGAATAACATGGGCATGAAGATGAAGGCCATAGGAATATTAATGTTGATAATGGCATGCACAGGAGAAAGTGCAGATCGCACAGAATGTCTAAACCAGTGCAGGCCTTCATGTCATGAACAAACAGCTGGATCACAAGATGCTTGTGCTAAAGCTTGCACAGAATACTGCGCTACAGTTAAAGAAAGGCCTAGTTATGGTGGTTGGCTTGGTTTTGGTGGTTGGATTGACAGTGTCCATCCCGCAGGCCTTACAACTAAAGGAGGTGCAAAGCCGAATAGTGAAAGCCCTCCACCTCAGTGATTGATGCGGAAATTCAGTTCAGGAATTTAATTTAAATAAATATCTTCTGTTAATTTTTTTTATTATTGTCCTAAAATTATTGTTGACTTTTTTTTGTTATAGTAATATATAATTAACTATTATAATTCTATTTAATTTTATATTATTTTCAAATTAATTTATTATTAATTATTATTTTTCTAAATAAGTATTCAAAGTATTTTTTAATATTTAATAAAATTTAATATTTTAAAGATAATATAATTAAAAAATTAATAAAATAAATTATTTTTTTAATATACGTAAAAAAATAAAATGAATAAAAAATATAGAATAAAAGAATATAAAATAAATATACATTTAGAAAATAAATTTTTATAAAAAATAATAAACCATTATAATTAAATTTTAGTTATTTTCATTTATTTTTTATTCATTAAAATATATTTTTAATAATATCATTATTAGCATTTGTAAATATATCTTTCACTATCAGTTATCAATCAATTATTTATAATACATTATTATAAAATCGACTTTTAGAATTTTTTTTTGTTATGGTTGTAACATGCAAATATTTAAAAAAAAATATTAAAATAATATAATATTTTAATATATAGTTTATTATTAAAATTTATTTATTTTCTAAAAAATATCCTAATCCATTAAAAATTATTTTCATATAATTTTAATCATGTAAATAGATTAGTAAGTAAGTGAAATAAACACAAGAATATTATCACTTAATAATAAAAATGGTATATAAAAATAAATTAAATAATGAGCGAATAACTTTAAAAAAAAATTTAAGTAAAAACTTAATTTTGAAATTTTGAAAATAAAAAGTAAATTTTTTGAATCAAAAAATTTACAGAAGATAAGGGACTAAATAATAAAAATTTATTTGATAAATGAATTAAAAGATTTAAAATCATAAAATATAATAATTATTTAATTAAATAATTTTAAAATAAAAATGAATGGATAAATTTTTTAAATATTTAGAGATTTAGTAATATTTTTTCATGTTTTAAAAAAAATTATCTATATAATCTTAAAAAATTTTAAAAATTTCGGGCCCACGGCCTTAGCAGTCATATGTATCCGTCCCAGCTCAACCTTGAACCAGTAAAGCCACTAATGAAATATATATATTTATATTCATAGTCTTTTGTTTAGTATTAATTTATTTTATAAGAAAATTTTAAATAAATTATTATAAAATTATGTATGGTTTTTAATTTATTTTTAAAAAAAATTTAAATTAAAAAAAATTAAATTATTTTATTTATATTAAAAAAATCAATTGAATTAATTTATTTTCAAATGAATGGATTAATCTAACTATTGCAGTTGAAATTTTTGATATTATTATTATTTTATGCAATATTCACATGTTTTTATATTTTAATTTAAACATTCCAAATTTTAAATTTATTTATTTTTTATTTTTTTTATTTAGATGTAATTTTTTTAAATTTAAAATAAAAAATTTTTAGGTGAATTTAATCTACTATAAATCCAATAAATATCAAAGTGCGTTTCATCTATTTTTTTTTATAATGAGACCCATTTATTTATGTATTAAAATTAAAATATAAAAGAAATAATTCAATTATTTCAAAATTAATATAAATTTCATTCAATTTTTAAAAGTAATTATTTTAATTATATATTTTAACTCCATCAAATTATAGATATTTTTATTATTTTTTTATTAGTTGTTCATAAAAGGATCAAAATACATTTACAGATAAAATTACTTTTTAATGCTTGGATATGTCTCTTTATTTTTAAAAATTTATGATATATTTTCTATATTTTGAATCTATAAAAAAAAATGCATTGTTTTCAAATATTATCAGCTGGAATTCTAGTTTAATGAAAACATATAAAATTAAATTATTAGTAAATTTTGAAAATCAAAGGAAATATAGATTAATTTAGTGTCATTCAAGAATAAAAAAGAAATTATCCAAATTTAAAGAATAATTAAAAGAAATTAAAATAATATAAAATATGAGAGCTAGAATATATATTTATATATCCGAAAATTATGGGAGAATAACCTGAAACCACTCAGATTTACTTAAATACATTTGATTAAGTCTGTGAATTCATTTAATTGGCTGGCATTTACTCAGAATTTTTTTTTGTTTTTTTATGGATATGTGTTGTAATTTTTTGGTGATTTTATTTTTCTGGTTGTATTTAATTGCAAGTTTCTATTGAGACATGGGTTATTTAACTATTATAATTTTACAATAGAAATTTTGTTATAACACTACAAAATTTATTAATTAGAGAAAAATTTATCATGAAATATTAAAAATTGTTTTTCAAAAATTATTAATATTCATTTTATTCAGTTTTTAAGTTATTATTAGAGGTTTTGTTGTCAAAATTTTTTAACAAGATTATTGTTCCTTAATCGCAAATTCTAATTATGACAATACTATAATCGATTGTTAAAATTTTAATAATGTAATTGAGAAACATATTTGTTAAATTATTTTATGCAGAAATTTGATTTTGAATGATTGTAAATTTTTAATACAATAAGTGAATTTATTTTTTTTAAAAAAAATATAAATTTATCTTTTATTAGTGAATAATTAATATGATCATAAAAATTTTAATAACGATAATGAAAATTATTGTTAAAATTTAAATAAAAATTTATTATTTTTCTATATAATAATTTTAAAATAGTGATAGTAACCAATAAAAATATTAATAATAATTAAGTATATAATATTTTTAATAAAAAAAATTTTAATTTATATTCGCCTTGAGTTTACATTATTTATAAGTTATATGGCTTATTAGTTTACAGTTTCTTTAAGTAACACTTCATTTTTAGAATTGAAAAAAAAAAATATACTTATACTTTTAACTATGAATATTTTAATTTTTAATGATAATATTTTATGACAATCGATCGTTAAAAATTAATATAATAGCGATCAATTATATTATTAAATTATTATATATTATTAACGAGAAAGAGTTAAATTAATATTTTTTCTATTATTAATAGTTATATTTCTAGTGGTATAATATTTTGTTCTATTTTCTTAAATATTAGTAATGGATCAATTTAATAATAAAATTTCCGTTGCTAATTTTGTAACATAATAATTAGTTACTAATTCTGTATAAATTATTAACATATATTCCGTTGCAAAATCTTTTATTAATTCTAATATAAAACTAAAGTACCTACTTTAGTTATATTTTACCTAGCATAATAACCTATAAGTACTCTGACCAGCAGAAGCTGAAGACTGGTTAAATATACTCTGAGTCATGATGCACACAAGTATTTCCTTTATTTGTAATAGCTCAGAGATAGTGTGTTGATTATTTTGGGTGAGCTGTAAAAATCTCTCCTATAAGTGAATCTCATTCGGCTCATGCACTTCTAGAATCCATCTAAGATCAACAACTTCATTTTTCCATCCCTTGTTAGGACGAGCTGAGGTGAATTACTTCCAAGAGACTAATTAAGGAAAAATAAATTAATTTAATTTTGATTAAAATTAATTTAAGAAATTATTATAATTATAATAAATTTAAAAATCGAGATTTTTCAATCCAAAATTAAAAGTTTTGGTTATAAATGAAAATACTCATAAAATCCAATGGCTATTAAGCTTGCATTAACGAGCTCCTTGGTGTCTCTACTTAGTCGTTCACACTAAAATATAAATATAGTTGAATAGTTTATTATATTTATAAATTAATTAATAATAATTAAGATAATATTTAAAGAATTTATATATATTTTTAATGTAAATAATATTTTTTTATGATAAAACTTCTTTTTCTAATTGTAAAAATTATTTATTAAATCTATATTTTTAAATTTTTTATGGTAATTGAAATACTAATTTTTTTATTTTTTTAAATTATAAATAATAATATTTTATTATATTATTAAAAAAACAATATTATATTATGTTAGACTTATTTTATCCTTAATAAAAATACATGACTTAATTAATTTAAAATTTTAAATTAGACTTATTTAATCTCGAGAAAAATATAAGAATTTAATTGGACTTATATTTCAATTAAATTACCTTAAATTTTTATTGGTAGAATTCGTTAAACTCCTTTGGCACGCTCTTTCAATAATAACCATCGGCTATTACCTTTTCTTTAAAGATTAATGTTATTCTTCTTATAATTGGATGAGATGATTATAAGCTACAAAGTCAAAACGTATGAAATAAATAAATTAATATGATTGTAAGCTATAAAGTTAAATTCTTTAAAAATTTGCGTTCACCTTACCCATTTTCCGAAGTCCAAAAAGAGGGTAA
This sequence comes from Manihot esculenta, assembly GCF_001659605.2. Classification (NCBI taxonomy): domain Eukaryota; kingdom Viridiplantae; phylum Streptophyta; class Magnoliopsida; order Malpighiales; family Euphorbiaceae; genus Manihot; species Manihot esculenta. The sequence goes on from NC_035170.2 coordinate 5,297,251, forward strand.
TGAATTTATATTTAAAAAGTATAGCAAGTTGAGTAAAACTATTGATAAAATATGAATTCAGATGTTAGTACCATTTATGGGCTAAATCTGTGAGAGTTGATGGAAAGACCCAATACAATATGAAGTCATTGACATTCTAAAACTGTATTATAATCTTGAAGATAGTCAGATGGCTTCTAGGGTATGTCGTCTCGTCGTACTTGTCCAAACTAGACAGTTTGAACTTTGTGAGAAAGGTCGCTGCAATTTCTTCTGTAGGGAGCGAGATATCATCCAGACCGTAGTCTTCCTCTTATTCCTTTTGGTACCTTTAAACAGTTCGAACCAACTTCCAGTCAATATCTCTTGGTGTCTTATTTGATGATTCCTCATTCTCAACCTTGGCTTTACCTTTGGACCGCATATGAATTGTCTCCATCCGAGTCTTTGGAGTCTCAAAGGATGCTTCATTCCTTATCCTAGAAGTCATGAATGAGGCATTCTCTCGAGTTTTGTATTGCTCAAGAGTTGTCTGCAACTTCTTGATATATTGCACTATTTGCTCATTATTTAAATTATTAAGGTTTGTCTCGTTAACTGATAGAGCATAATTTAGTCCATTTTATATTAATATTATTAATAAATATTTACATGATTTCTGTCTAATTTATTGCTTTTAATATTATTTTGCAGAAAATGGTGTAAAAGGACAATTTGAAGAAAATCTCCCTAAAACCGCCTTATTTGGGGCAAAAGAGAGAAAGTCTGCCAAATTGAATTCAAGACAAGCTGAGTGGGAAAAATATTTTGAAGCTTAAATATTGACGCAAATGGGCCACGCACATATGGACCACTCACGCCCAAATGGTCAAGCTCAATTCTTGCGCGAGGACAGCCCACTCCAGCATGGGCCGGCAGCACTCCAATTCACTCACACAATGGACCAATTCACCGTAGACCCAGCTCCTGCAACCAAGTGCCCACACTCCCGCTCCATCAACCTTGCACTCATGAGCCCACATGACATGTCCAGCACATCCAACAAGCACATGGACAGCCCGCACTTCAAAGCCATTCACGCGGACCACACTTGCACATGGACCCACCAAGCTTCCTCACGTGGACCGAGCACGCAGCCCACTCCCGCTCAACATTCACATGCAGCATGGTGGCCACACACATCATGGTGGACATGCATATCACTCCCGCACATGGACCATTGCCTCCAGTGGATCAAGACCAGCACCAAAGCACTTCACGCACGTGGGCCCGCCTAGGCGCTTCATCAATTCACGCAATGGCCCACACTCCCAACTCCTGCACACAGCGCACGGACCCGCCAAATCACATGGACCAGGGACCGCACGTTCATCAATTCTCGCACGCGGGACCGCAATTTCCTAATTAGTGCGTTCATCTGCACCTATTTAAAGGCTCTTCAGCAGACAGAGAGAGGGGAGAATTCCACAATTCGGCGATTCCGCAGGAGCAAGGCAGAAGCTCTTCGGTTCTTTCCTTCCTTTCCTTTTATTTTTATTCTTTTCTGTTTTTTTTTTAATTCAGTCAATGAGTGGCTGATTTCTTAATTCTAGTTGAGGATTGGTTGAAAGTAAGGTTGTTTAATGGGTTGGGAGATCTGAACATAAATTATTGTCTTTGATTTTGTTCAATATTTATGTAATTGATGCTTTAATTATATGATTATTTTGTTGTTTTGATCAAATTGGCCACTTGATTTTAATTGCAAAGTTAATTGATTGTTAGTTGAGATTATTTTTAGTCTGTAATTGCTGGAAATATTCTGACCTTAGAACATTTGGCGTAAAAACCAAAGAATTGCATGATCTAGCGTTATCTCCATACGTTTGGGTAGCTAGGATTGAATCTCTCTATACAATTGTTTTGATGTCTATGGCCCAAGGATATTCCTTGGCAATTTGTTAATTAGTAATTAATTAGAGGACGTTCCCTAATTAATTTAATCATAAGGAGAGACATGGTGGTGAGAAGCGTCTTCCACCCCCATAACTAATCTATTGAACCAATCAAGATAATCTAAGTTTCAATGGTCAACCCAAACAATCAAAGTGGATCCATATCTTCAACTAGGTTTTTCTCATAGTGATTTACTCTTTTATTTTAATTATTTGCTTTCTATTATTACTCTCATTATTAGTTACTACAATCAATCCCAAACCCCCCATTTTACTTTTATTGTAATTTATTTTTATTCTGCTTCCAGTTTATCTCATTTGATCCCACTTTCAGTCTTTTATCTCATCTTTAATTTATTATTGTTTCAGTTCATTTTATTGGTCTTGTTGAGAAAAATAAATAGGTAATCAATTCTCTGTTGATTCGATCCTTTCACTACTATCTGCAGTTGTAAAATTGTTGATAATCAGGAAGTTATTTTTGACAGGTTTCGACAACCGTGAGTCAAAAATTGACGCATAAAAGAACTGTCTTGTCCATTGCAAGGGTGGAGGAGACAATGGTTTCTCTATTGACAACATATTTAACGGCAAGTAGTGAATTTTCAGCCATTTTAAGAGTGAGAGATAAAAAAAGGATTCTAAGTGAAGAGGTAGATAGAAAGGTTAGACTAAAATTACGAGTGAGACATAAATGATTGAGGATTACAATTTATTAAAATTTCACCACGGGGTTCCATCGTATGATCACAGTGGATAATATACTATAAGCATTATTATGAATTATTATACCATATTATAACGTAAAAACACGAAAATGCTTTTAATTTTTCTGTTTCATTTACAATAAAATTAAAATACTAAAAATTTTATTTTATTAAGAAGACATTCTTTTATTTAAATTTTATATTTAAATTAACCGTTTAAGTAACATGAGATTTAAATGTAAGAACTTTTTTTAATGAAATAAAAATTTAAAAACTTAAATATTTTAAATTTAAAGTTAAAATATATGGCAATTTAATTTATAATTATAATCAATTGAATAAACTTAAATAAAAGAAGTAATTAATTTATTTTGACGAAAAATAAAGTAATTTATTTTGTAGAGCAACAATTGGGAGAATACATTATTTTAACCTTATTTTTTTAATAGAATAGAAAAATACAAAAGACAAATGAAGAATTAATATTTATGTGGACAAATTTACCCTTGTAATCCTCTACTTCCGTGTGTACTCCCAACTATAAAGCCCCACCCCCACTTGAAACCCCTCCACTAGTCTGGAAGACTCATCGTTCTCCGCATTCCCCGACATAAAGATGGCAGCAGCTGCTCCACCTCCTCCACCAACCCCTGCACCGGATGCTCCCACCGGCCTCCCTGACTCCGACTGCACCCCCGTTGGCCACCCTCTCTTCTTAAGGATCCGTCTCGCAACCCCCGCTGATGTCTCCCACATCCACAAAATGATCCACCAAATGGCTGTCTTCGAGCGCCTCACTCATCAATTTGTTGCCACCGAATCCTCCCTCTCCGCCACCCTCTTTAACAATCCACCGTTCCAATCGTTCACTATCTTCCTTCTGGAGGTTTCCCCCAACCCTCTTCCCAATATAGTCTCCCCAAACTTCATGCCCATTGAGCGTATAATCCACTTCGACCTCCCTGTCATTGATCCAGAAGCCGAAAATTTCAAAAGTGGAGGCAACGATGTTGTGGTAGCTGGGTTCGTCCTCTTCTTCCCTAACTACTCAACTTTTTTAGCCAAACCAGGGTTGTATGTGGAAGATCTGTTCGTGAGGGAGTGTTACAGGAGGAAAGGAATGGGGAAGATGCTTCTGTCGGCGGTGGCTGCTCAGGCGGTGAAAATGGGGTATGGGAGAGTGGAGTGGACGGTGCTTGATTGGAATGTAAATGCTATTAAATTTTATGAGGAAATGGGTGCTAAAATCTTGACAGAGTGGAGGATTTGCAGGTTGACTGGTGAATCTCTTGAGGCTTATCGTGATGCCATTTGAGGATTAGGTTTGAATTCTGCAAGTTAAATTTCATGTCTTATGGAAATTCTTGCTTTGAATTAGATTAGATTTCTTTAGAAATGTTTATTTTCTTTAGTTTTTGTGTGGCTGTTCTGTTTTGGCTAATATCAGAAGAGAGAAATGATATGGTTTTTCTTTTTCCTCCATGGCCATGATGCTCCAGAAGTGAAATGGAAGTGTTAATGAGGTTGTATGATTGATAACTTTAGAAAGTGAGAAGAAGCTTTTCTGTCCTCACCAACCGCCGCCAAAACCACCAAAGAGAAAATATGGATGAACCAAATCTTTGGCAAGAAAATTCTATCTTAAAAAGAAAAAAAAATCATAATCTAAACTATTAGCCAATTTTAAAAATAGATGAATTAGCAAACCCATTTGTATAAATGGATTGATTCAACCAAATGCTTGATTCAACAAACTTTGGATTTTTCAAAAACCTGCAAGAGTTTGCTTTGGTTTTCTCTTCCTTTATATGACTAAAGCAAAAGAACAATGAATTTGGCAAAATTAGAATATAGGGAAGTAATCAATTTCTTCAAAAGTGGGTTTTCTCTGCTATTTCTTTGCAAAAGTTATATAGTTCCAAGTAAGGTGAGGCAAATAGCAGAAGCGTAAAAGTGAAAAGGATTGCATTCTTTTTAGCTTTGCTTGCATTTAAAGATAAAACACGGTTTTCTATTTAATTCTTATAATAGAAAGAAATTTACAGTTTAATTTTTTATTTTAAAAAATATATTAATGTATATCGAACGTTTCAATCAATTTTAAAAAATTTATTAGTCAATCAATTTTAAAAAATTTATTAATTAATTATTTTATTAATTTTTATCATTAAGTGTTTTAGTATTTAATTTTTATAATTTTAAAAAAATTATTAGTTGATTTCTTAATTTTATAAGAAGTCTAATAATTAATTTTTTATATTAAGAGTATTTAAGATTTTTTTTATAATATTTAATAGTCAAAATTAATAGACAGATTAATTAATAGATTTTTTAAAATGTTATGAATATTTTAATATATTTTTTAAAATAAAAAAATTAATTAATGAATTTTTTTAATATTATAAAAATTAAATAGTAATAGATGATATCTTTAAAAACCAAAAAAAAAAGATTTGGATGATACTTTTTCTTTTTTCCTCCAAAGCTAAAAGATTCATTAACTAAAGTTAAAAGAGGCTAAGAAATTAGTATAATAGACTTGCTAAAATAAAGAACCTACCCCAAATGATAAAAACTCCAAGTAGATTTGATATGGGTAATTTCATTTAGGTATGGTTGATTTTGAGTTAAAATTTATAGAAAATTGATATTTTATCTTTAATGAGTACATATTTACTGCAAATACCTATTTTAATTCAATATTCACTATTTATTTTTTTGTGCAATTTGTGGAATAATATTATATCAGATTAAATTAGCCAATGAAAAATATTTTTCTAAATAAAGCCATTCTTAAGAAAATGATTTCCTTTGTAGGAAAATAAAAGTCATTTTCTATATTTTGACAATTTTATTAATATCTCTGTATATAAAATTTTTAATATATTTTATATTTTAAATTAAAATTAAATAATAAAAAATGTTATTTTAAAAAAATATTTTTAAAATACAAAATACAAGTTATTTTCTAAAAATAAACGGAGGTTTAATCTCCCAAATTAATCTCATTTTCAATTTTGAATTAAATACTATAAAAGAACTTTATTTGGGAGAAATTAAGGATAGCACGTATTGAGCACTAGCATTTAAACCATTAATTATGCATGGGTGAAAATTATGAAGAATGATGAGAGAAAAGTTAACTTTATTAATCTCTCAAAAATGAATTATGAGTTTGTACAAAGAATAGTGTGCTTCATATAGTCCTGTATAGCACACATGTAAAATAAAATAACCAAAATAGTCTTATTATTACTAAGTCATTAATTAAATACAAAATAATAATGTACAAATAAACACTATACATTAATATTCTTTATAATCTCTCCTCAAGTTAAAACCGGATAGGACGACAAATTGAACTTAGAAGAGATGTAGTAGTGTTGATCCACAAATAGAGGCTTGGTAAGGATGCATGGAAGTTGCTCTTGAGTTGAGAGACGAGAAGGGCTGATGAAGACTTTTTGGAGTTTCTCCCTAACAACATAACAATCAATATTAATATGAAGACTGGGTTGACTTTGTTATCACGACGAAGAGGAATGGACAAGTTAACATCCATCTGTAAATCTTGAAGAATATAAATAATCTAAAGTAATTCACAAATGATATTTATGATGGCCCTATATTCTACCTCAGCAAAGGGCGTGACAATAGTAAACTATTTTTTAGTCTTATAATGGATTAATAAAGATTTAGAGAAATACAAAACCTAGTAAGAGATTTTCTTGAAAAAGGACAGGAGGCCTGATAAAGTCACAATAAATTGTAAGTTACAAGCTGGATATAATAAGAAAATACAATCCCTATTGCAAAGTACCTCTCAAATACCTTAAAACATACATTGCTTCCTCTGATTGAGGCTTTCAAGGCATATTTATATACCGATTGAGATGTTGAACAACATAATTGATATTTAATCTGGTTAAATTAACATAAAGAAATATGTCAATTAACCTTCTATAAGCATCAAGTTCAATAACAAGATCCCCTGTATCAGGAGACAAGTGCAACCATTTAGACAAAGGGAAGGAAGCTGGCTTACATTGCATCATGCTAGCATCTTTTAAAAGGACTAAAACAAAGAGAGGAAGAACTTAAAAGAGAGTCATGTTAACAAAATCTTGCAGCCATGGTGATTTTTGGTAGATCTCCTAAAAACAGGAGGTAGATAGGAGCTGAAACTAATTGATCATTGTTAAGGGAAGGAGTGGTGGAAGGAAAATAAGATGGAGAATCTGAATCTGTCGTTGAAACAGGCAAACAACATCTTGCACTTTACTCTCATTCTTAAATGGAAATACTTTTTCATGAAACACCACATTCCTACTAATAAAAATGGTGTTATCAACCAAACTGTAGGACATATATGCCTTATGACTCTCTGCATAGCCAATCATCATAATTTTAATAGACCTATCACCAAACTTGTCTTATTACTACCTATTTTAGTTGCAACACATAGGCAACCAAATTTTCTTATATGTGAATAGTGAGGAAATATCCCAAACAATCTTTCATAAGGACTTTCCTACCTAAATCTCTCCATAAGTAATCTATTAATCAAATAGGTAGTAGTGAGGATGCATTCAAGCTAGAACTTTTAGGGGACATTGGATTGGACCTTTAAGGCTCTAGTTATATGAAGAATATGTCTATGCTTCCTTTCTATTATTTTATTTTGTTGTGGAATATAAAGGCAAGATTTTTTTTTTTGTGAATAATAGCCTGGTTTGTGAAAATTCTACTGTATTCATGACTGAAAAATTCATAACCATTATCTGTTCTGATAACTTTTGCAGTAACACCAAACTAATTTTCTACCATTCTTAAAAAATTGGATAAAACATCAACAGTTTGCCCTTTAAGATGCATCATGAAAATCCATATTGCTTTGGTATAATCATCCACTATAGTAAGAAAGGACATATCTGGCATTGGAAATCATGGTTGTTATTAATCCTAATTTCATCAACGTGTTTCAATTTTCCAATAGAAGCATGTCCCGGTCTATCATATAAATTAACAACATCCATAACATGCATACACACACTAAAATCTGGATAAAAGTTTTCTTTATTAGTGCATGTTGTAGAAGCATGGTATTTACAAATGAATTCAATACAAGCATTGCATTTACCACTTTATGTAAACATTTATGCATCTCAGTAAGAGAGACACTCATATGATTCAATCTATACAATCCTATATTTTCCCTTTCCATAATAACCACTCTCTTAATTAGAGGGTCATGTATTATAAAACAGTTAGAGTAGAACATTAGGCTCAGAGAAGTTCTGACAAGCTTACTTATAACAGAGAGAAGTTTGTAATGAAACTTTGGGACAAAGAACATTCTCAACTTGAATAGACTCAGATAGAATAATAGAACCAGCATGAAAGACCTCAACAATAATGTCATCAAGAAGATAAATAGAAATGAATTTATTAAATAATTTTAAGGATTTGAAGAAAGATTTATTGGAAGACATGTGATAAGTTGCACCAGTGTTTAAGATCCAATTGACATCTACATATGCTCTAGCACAACAAAACCAACTAAATTGAAATTACGAGCAAAAGTCATTTGGCTTAAATTAAAAACAAATCCAGAGTAGGATCCTGATTGGTTAGTGTTTATTGTCAAAGTTGTTTTGCATTTCACTAGCTTTGTGACCTTCTATTGCGAAGAGCTTAACATGACATTAAGCTCATCAATCTTAGAAGCTATATTAAGAGGGTCGATTATCCTCTTCAACTTTCTTGTGGTTTTAGGTTGCTTAAGAGACTGTTCACCAATTTTATTTCTAGGATTTATGCCAAACAAGGTACCTTATTAACTTGAAACAATCCTCCCTAACATGTCCATCCATGTTATAATAGGTACAATGCCCTTCCTTGAAATCAGGTCTCTTCTACCTCCCTTGGAGCTGCCCTTGTACTTTATTAAGCAACACAAGAGAGTCCACATTCTCATTCATACTCTCTAAAAACTTCCTTTTATGACTCAAATTTGAGCACCATAAAGTATGCTTTACTCATAGATGCTAATGGATCCATTTCAAGAACCTAATCCCTCATAGACCAAACACATCATTTATGCCCATTAGAAACAACATAAGCTTGTTTCTATTGTTTATTTCATCAATTGCTTTAGATGCTCTATATTTACATAGAGGTAGGGTTTTTGCTGACCTTAATTCATCCTAGAGTCTCTTTATTTTGGTGAAGTAGACTGATACAAAGACATTTTCTTGAGTGATTAAAGAAATTTTCCTATTTAATTAATAGATCATTGGCTCATTACACTCCCAAAATCTATCAATGATTTCGAGCTAAAGATCTCTAACCGAAGCTATACAAATGGATCCATCTAATAACTCCTTGGATATTGAATTTAATATCCAAGATGTCACCATTAAATCACATCTTCTCCATTATTCATATAACTCAGAACCCTTATCAGGCATTAAAATTGTGCCTTTAATAAACCCTAACTTCTGTTGAACTCCCAGGACTATTCTTACAACTCTACTATAAGATTTGAAGTTGGTTTCCACTAAAGGTGCAAAAACTAAGACCATACCTAGATGATCCAACGACTATAGAGTATGAGGATCTTCGATTACTTATTCATATTTTGACATTTATTGACAACAATGACGAATGTCTGATCCCTACTACTGTTATCCCGTTTTAGCATTATCAATGAAAATCTCGATAATCACATGACTCAAATGTGAGAAAGAATAAGAAGAATATTGTAGATCAAGTCATAACCCTCACCCTAACCTGCTATGATACCATGTAAGGATTGGTGAAAAAAAAATTAACTTTATTAATCATTTAAAAATGAATTAAGAGTCTACACAAAAAAAAATATTGTGCTTTATATAGTCCTGTGTAGTACATGTGTAAAAGGAAATAACAAAAATACTCCTCTTATTACTAATTAGTCGTCAATTAAATATAAAATAACAATGTACAAAGAAATCCTAATATGTATGATATTTTTTACAAAAAGTATTATATATATATATATATATAATGCGTGGGATGGGAGAAAACACGTACTCATATGAGGACTAGTATTTCAGCTGTTGATTATGCATAGGGATGGGTGAAAAATATTTCCACTATTGATTATACATGGAAAAAAAGTTTCTCAATCTGGACAAAAAAAATTGGCCTCCCAAGAGGCAAAGTCGCCTCATGAGAGCAATTGTCAAGGGCTACCGCAAAGCAATATGGGTTACTACATAGCACATTGCTAGGGGGAAGAGGACAAGCAATGAAGGCAAGGCCACCTAACAAGGCACATACCTCCATTAGCAGCAGGTCAGAGTCTTCAAAAGATGCATGGAAACTGGGAAGATCTATGTATGTAGAGCTCATTGACATTCATTTAAAGTCGTGTAGGTCATTCACCAGCCACAGCGAGCATAGACCCCAATGTTTTCCATTAATAAAGTTAAAGAACTCCATATGGATCACCAAAACACATCTTCAGCTTAAACAAAGGCTCTGCCATGAGATTTCCACCAGTCACAACAAGTAGTTATTTCCCCCGTCAAGCTTGGGATTGATGAAATCCACCGAATTGATTCCTCTTAAAGCTACAATTTTTTTTTCTATGTTTATTACTGCCTACGTGTATTAATTAAAATCGTTGTCTCTCAAATCGTTCCAAGTCTCTACTTCTTTCCTTCTAAATCATCTCTCAAATTTTAAAATCACTCAAGTCTGTCTTACGTCAAACTCCATAGATTTTTCTCTATGGAGATATTTTTTACTGCCACGTTGGCACGACAAGTGTCAACTTCAGCCTTTGAACTCACTAAATTAATAAACTAGGAAATGTTTGATTTCTTGTGGTTCATTATTTCACCTAACGTGGTCAGCCCCAACCATTGTAAGAAGTTTTGCCGCCTCAATCACACGGCAGAAAGAAGACAACATGGAAGTTTCCTCTCTATTTCAGCCATCACCCAAGGCCTAAGACTAGCTAATGCCCAAGACAAGAGCCTAAGAAACATGTTTCTTTATTTTAGCCTAAATTCATTGTATTCATTGAATCACTGCTCCACTGACAGGAATTAAGTAATCAATTATTTAGTTTTAATAAAATTTATACTATTATTTAGAAATTACTAGTAGGTGTCCGAAAATTTTTAAAAATTTATTAATTCATTTATATTTTAAAATATTTTAATAAAAATATTTTTATATTTTATGAAATTAATCTCTTTGTTACTCTTATTAAACAAATTATTAATCAATTATTTCAGTTTTAATTAGAAAAATTTTAATAAAAAAAATTAAATAGTATAAATATTTAAAATTATAAGTAATAAATAAATACACATAATTAAAATTATAGAGAATGGAACATATAAATAATTTAAGGTATTTAATAGTTTTTTTTAATTAAAAAGAACTAAAAAGTTGAATTTTATAAAATATAAAATTTTTTTAATTGAATGATATTAAAATAGAATCAACAAATTAAATTTATAAAAACTCAAAGATCAATAATAATTTATTCTATTTTTAATTTTTGTAATTTTAAGAGCACAATAAATTAGTTTTTCCTATTAAATTGCAGTTAAGGATAACTTTATCATTTGTATTTAAATTACACGTATTAATTAAATAGTTGAAGTGTATAACATTACAAAATTTTTCCGGATTAGTAATAGATTTTTCCGTTACTAATCAATGAAAAATCCGTTACTAACCAGTTTAGTAACGGATTAGTAACGGATTTACATTCGTTATTATGAACGTCATTGCTAATCCAATAGTAATCGATTAACAATCCGTTACTGATTTAGTAACGGATTTAGTAACGAATTTGTAATGAAATTTAGTAACGGATTTAGTAATGAATTTGTAATGAAATTTAGTAACGGATTTCAAATCTGTTACTAATTTAATAAAAATTAAAAATATATATATAAATTGCATCCGTTACCAAATTTAGTAACGGATAGAAATCTGTTACTAATCCGTTACTAATTTGATAAAATAAAAAATAAAAAAAATATATTAAATTTATATTCCGTTATTAAATCTATTGTTAATTTTAAAAAATATTTAAAAAATTATATTAAATTATTAATTTATTTCATTTTTTTTGAAATAGAATTAATTTATTTCATTATATTTTATATTAGATAATAATTTAATTATGGTAAACTATTAATTTTTTCATTGTATTTTATATTAAATATTAACTTTAATATTTTAAATTTTATTAATTTTATGAAAAAATTATTATAAAATTACATGAGAAAATTTAAAAAAAGAAAAAATGTGAGGGAATAGAAAAAAATGAGATATAAGAGAGAAAATAACAAAAGAAAGAAAATAATGATAAAAATGAAGAGCAAATAAGAAAAAAGGGAAAATTAAAGGAAATGAGACAAAAGGAAGAAAAAATAGAAAAAAGAAAGAAAATGAGAGAAAGATGAAGAAAAAATGAAAAAAAATAAAGAGAAAATGAAGATATACAAAAGAATGTAAAAAAAAAGGTTAGAGTATATATATGAGAGAAAAGAAAGTAAATGAATGAATAATGAAAGAAAAAGGAAGGAAAAATGATAGAAAGTGTAAGAGAAAATGAAAGAAAATAGAAGAAAATGAAAGAAAAAATATGAGAGAAAATAAAATAAAAATCAAGTGATAAAAGGAAGATCAATAATGAAAGAAAATTGAAGGAAATGAAAGAAAATTGAAGAGAAAATTGAAGGAAAAGAAAGAAAATGAAAACAAATGGAGTTAATAATTAAGAAAAAAAATAAGATAAAGGAGAAATGAAGAAATGAGGAGAGAAGAGGAGAAAGAAAATGAATGAAATGAAAGGTAAATAAAATGGGGAGAAAGAAAATGAATGAAGTGAAGGGAGATAAAATGGGTGAGTGTATAAATACGCGAATTAGTAACGGATTAAATCTGTTACTAAATTTTAAAAAAAATGCGGGCAAACTAAAATAAAAATGCGGTATTATTCTCCAAATTTTAGTAACGGATTTCTTAATCCGTTATTAATTTTTAGATTAGTAACGGATTTAGTAACGGATTTAATCCGTTACTAAATTTTAAAAAAAATGCGGGCGAACTAAAATAAAAAGGTGATATTATTCTCCAAATTTTAGTAACGGATTTCTTAATCCGTTACTAATTTTTAGATTAGTAACGGACTCAGTAACAGATTTTTTCCGTTACTAAATTAGAAATAAAAATGCGAAAATTTAAAATTAAAGCGCGATATTTTATTTTCTATAATTTAGTAACGGATTAAATCCGTTACTAAATCCGTTACTAATTATATAATAGATTGCATTCCGTTATTAAATCCGTTACTATTTTATTTATTTAGTAACCGATTTAGTAACAAATTTATTAACGGATTGAGATCAATTATTAATTTTTAGCTAATTTAATAACGGATCTCAAAAACAGTTATTAAAATTATAAATAATTTTATTAAATAATAGATTTAGTAACGGATTGTACTAAATAATAAAAATTAGTAACGGAATATAAAATCTGTTATTAATCCATTACAAATTTGCAACGAATTTAAATTCATTACTAATATCTATTACTATTCCGACAGATTTTTGTAGTGTAAAATTATAGAAACTAAATTGAATATAAAATAAAGAAATCTGGCTATATTTCTACTTCATTTTAGGAATATCCATAAGGAAACAATAGAGTAATGAAAACTCTAGAGAAATTCTGTAAAAGGAAATTCTGATGTGGGACTCATGTCAATTACATGTTAGTCCCTGAATATGGAAAAAATTTATCATATATACCATACTCTACGGTCACACATTTAAATTCGCGTTGAGTTGATATAAGCCGTTGAGATTATCCTCCAAAATAAATTTTTTTAAGATTATTTTATTTTTTATATTTTTTTAAATATATAAATATGTAATACTTTTTTTATATATTTTATTCTAAAAAAAATTTTAATGTGATAATGAAACATTTTAAATCTGTGTATTGATTACTTTTCACTTTTTTCACGCTTAATTTTTAGATTATGTGATCAAATATATGCTTTTGTCATGATTTATTGAGAACAAGCTATAGGAAATGATAAAAGAGATCATAAATCAAGAAAACACACAATTCTGCATATATTTGAAGCTTTACATATATAGCACAAAGCATAATTTTATATATATCAACTCCCAAGGATAAGGAGATTTATTCACACAAGGCTGTGAAGAAGACATTTAGACAGAGCCCTTGATGGCCTTGCTATAACCAGTTTGATCATCATAATACTTGGACCATAGCATGACTCCTCCATATTTAGCAGAACCCTTAATTGCAGGAAGAACTTTTGAAGTGAGATCAGTTGCAGGGATGAATCCACTTCCAGCTGCAGCAGGAGCAGCAGGTAATCCCAAGAAAAACTTATTAGCAGGAATACTTGAAGTCCATTGCTTCCATGCATCTTCAAGATTGGTAATACTTCCAGAGGAGTATTGGCAGGGAGGATTGTTGTAGAACTGAATCCAAACATAATCAAAAAGTCCTGTCTTAAGGGCATTTCCTATCCATGCATCAGGGAATGGGCACTGGGGAGCTGCAGTTAAGTATACTTTTTTACCTTTCTTGCTATATGCTAAAAGGAATCTCGCAAGATCGTCCCAGTGTTGGCTTGTTCCTCCTTCAATGTCAAAATCAATCCCATCTAGAACAGCTGGTCCAAGTGGTCGAGATGACGAATGACCACCCAAGAAGTTATTCCAAAGATAAGTGGCAACCTGTCTAGCATCCTCAGTAGATGCAAGATAATAACTCCCAGCTCCTCCACCAATAGAGAGCATCACCTTGATGCCTTTGGCTTGACATGATTTAATATCAGAGCTTAAGCCTGTGCAGTTGTATGGATCACAATGACCAGCGAGGTTGATCACAGGAGCCTGACCATTGCCAAAAGTGGGCAGGAAAGCTATATTTACAAAGTCATAATTTCTAGTGGCACAAGTCTCAGCCAAGGTCCCTTCATTTCCATTCTGACCCCAATAGATTGCTATTCCACCAGCATCAGAACCCAAAAGCAGCGTTAAAATCACTGACAAGAAGAATAATACTAAGATTGGAGAACTTGAGGGCATTCTTAAACTGAACTAGAAATGTTTTAAAGCACTAGCTAGTATATTCTTCTCAGGATTTTCTGCTTTGGCACTACAACGCTCAAAAGAATTTCCTTTTTATAGGCAAAACTGATCACATTCTGATGGATACAATTTTAGTCTTTGTCGAGGATGCGTGCCTCAGCAGTTGTTTCGTTACGCCTGATATGGACGAACAGATGACAACTAATTTACTGATACAAGAATTTCTCATTCACATCTTCAATTATCAAATCCTGATGACCACTTTCCACACCTTGAGCTGTTGTCTGCTCTCTACTGTTTTTGTATATTTTCTTTGCATAGTTTTCTGTAATTGTCTGTACTTGTTTGCTATTAATAGAAAAAGACAAACATTACATGTACAATAGCTTAATCATGTTCTGAGCATCTTGGGTTGTTGCACAGTTCTTTATTATCATTTATTTGTCCACTTTTACTTTATCTGTCTCTGCATTTTCACAATCAGCTGAAAATGATAAACAATAAAATGCATTAATGGAGTCAGCAGCTGAATCATATTATCAGATTTTTATTGGTTGACAAAACTGTGGCCTCTTTATATCTTAATAAATTATTAAGTGAAGAATTACCAACAACTTCATTTTCACACAGCTGACAAGGAAAGTTGACATTTTTATCAGGCTGAGGTCTGTAGTTTCAAGTTTGTCTCCCTTCCACAAGTATTTGTCCCCCAAATCAACGGAAACATAACAAAGTAGTCTTCATCTATGTGATTGCAAATCCAAATTCTAATCATAGAATTTGTACTTCTAAACTTTTTCATTTAGACCATAAAATAGAAAGTTGATATGTGGTGATGATTTTAGCATACCACGTCAGCAACTCATGTCAAATATGGCAATGACTTTAACCTGCTATATTAGAGGTGGCGATAACGTCAACATATCTAATGATATCAGTCATTATATCCTCAGAATTCTAACCATGCAAAAGTTTAAACCCTAAAATATAATGAAAGTTACCTTAGTGTCTAAAGTGAAAAAATGTGAAAATACAAGTAACTAAAGTTTATTTTTTCTTTTATTTTTCCTCATTTAAAAAATCTAATAAAGTTTAAAAGGAATTATATAATTAATTCAATTCAGAAAAAACAGTTTTTAAATAACCACAAACTACGAAAAAAATACATACAGAGAGAATAACAAATCATAAATCGAAATTTATCCTATCTTCTAATAAAATCAACAAAAGTATCAAATATATTGTAAGATACAATTTCCGAAATGATAAGAGAGAAGAGGACTAATGTTTGATTAGGTGAATTTGGGTCACCAAATAGGTATAAAGTAAGTATAATTAATCTAAAGTAAAAAACTTAACCAAACCCAGTTCATAAACGTGTCGATCTCATTATTTTTATTATTTGGAAGATTCATATATTTATATTTTAGATCTATAGTGGATTGAGTCTAGATAAGAATTTCTTCAATTAAAAATGTGCTTTATTTGACAAGGGTAAAAAGGTTGCTCTATTCATTTTATTTTTCTTCGTCATACAGGAGGATAGATGTTGCATATCATCTCATTTGTCATTGATCGAGCTTAAACATGATATCTATTTATTTTCGTTTATGTGTTTTTATATGTTTAAACCCCAAGACTAATTAAGCATATCTAAAATGTTCATGGCCCTTTTTTTTTTTTTTTTTCTAAGTCTGAATTTACAATGGGTATGAATTCTGCCCAAGAACAACAATGAGATAAAGAAGATGAAACAATATATTAGACATAATATAAATACATTGAGAGTAACAATAGAAAAGCAAAGAAAGATCGATCATAAACAAATATTACACACAATTCTGGACTTATTTACGTAGGACTTCCATACAGATACATCTGCATACAAACAGTAAAGCTTAGATAGAGCCTTTGATGGCCTTGCTGTAACCGGTTTGATCGTCATAATACTTGGACCACAGCATAACCCCTCCATACTTAGCAGAACCCTTCATTGGTGGAAGGACTTTTGAAATGAGATCAGCTACAGGGATGAAACCACTACCAGCTGCATCAGGAGCAGCAGGTAATCCCAAGAAAATCTTGTTAGCTGGGATATCCGAAGTCCATTGCTTCCATGCATCTTCAAGATTGGTAATATTTCCAGAGGAGTATTGGCAGGGAGGGTTGTTGTAGAATTGGACCCAAACATAGTCAAAAAGACCTGTCTTAAGGGCATTCCCTACCCATGCATCAGGAAATGGGCACTGGGGAGCTGCAGTTAAGTATACTTTTTTACCTTTCTTGCCATATGCTGAAAGGAACCTTGCAAGATCGTCCCAGTGTTGGTTTGTTCCTCCTTCAATGTCAAAATCAATCCCATCTAGAACAGCTGGTCCAAGTGGTCGAGACGACGAATGACCCCCCAAGAAGTTATTCCAAAGGTAAGTGGCAACCTGTCTAGCATCCTCAGTGGATGCAAGATAATAACTCCCAGCTCCTCCTCCAATAGAAAGCATCACCTTGATACCTTTGGCTTGACATGATTTGATGTCAGAGCTTAAGCCTGTACAGCCATTGCTGTATGGATCACAATGGCCAGCGAGGTTAAGCATAGGAGTCTGACCGTTGCCAAAAGTGGGCAAGAAAGCTAAGTTTACAAATTGATAGTTTCCTGTGGCACAAGTCTCAGCCAAGGTCCCTTCATTTCCGTTCTGACCCCAATAGATTGCTATTCCACCAGCATCAGAACCCAAAAGTAGTGTTAAAATCACCGACAAGAAGAATAGTACTAAGATTGATGAACTTGATGCCATTCTTAAAGAGAACTAGAAATATTTTGAAGCACTAGCTAGTATATACTTCTCAGGATTTTCTGCTTTGGCACTACAACGCTCAAAAGAATTTCCTTTTATAGGTAAAAATGATCCCATTCTGATTGATACGATCTTGGTATTTGTTCAATTGCGTGCCTCAGCAGTTGCTTCATTACGCCTGAGATGGACGAACAGATGACAACTAATTTACTGATACAACAAGTTTTCATTCACATCTTCAAATCTATTCCTGATGACCACTTTCCACACCTTGAGTTGTTGTCTGCTCTCTACTGTTTTTGTATATTTTCTTTGCATAGTTTTCTGAAATTGTCTGTACTTGTTTGCTATTAATAGAAAAAGACAAACATTACATGTACAAAAGCTTAATCATGTTCTGAGCATCTTGGGTTGTTGTCATGTATTTGTCCACTTTTACTTTTATCTGTCTCTGCGTTTTCACAATCAGTTGAATAATGACAAACGATAAAATGCGCTAATGGATTCAGCAGCTGACAAGGAAAGTTGAAATTCTGATCAGGTTGAGTTCAAGTTTGTCCCACTTCCACAAGTATTTGTCCCCAAATCAACAGAAACATAACACAGTAGTCTTCATTCATGTGATTGTAAATCCAGATTCTATTAATCGTCTCGGTCAAATGGCACAAGAAGTTTATATGGATCACAACAGTTGTTCAGGGCATTTCTTTTAAGAATGTCCAAAATTAGCAAGTGATAATGCTTTATCAGAGCAGGATGAACGCTAAATTTGCAGCCATCTAGTTCATTAGACTTAATGAACTGTGTCCCTTCTTTAAATTCAAGAATTATATAAGAATTTAATTAAATTGATTTTTTTTTGTTAATTCTCAAATAAAAGAGAATTTTAAAAAAATAGAAATTATAAAAATAAAAATTATGAACAATTTAGATTGTTAAAAAATATATTTTATAACACATATTTTTCATAGACAATATTTTATAACTACAAGTTATTTTTCTCGAATGAGTAGCCTTAGAGTGTGTTCTATAACATTGCAGAATTTTTGTTTTTAATTTTTTTATTCTTATTATTTATCTTTTAAAAGCTATTTTTAAAAATTGACCGTCATAAAATAAAGTTAATAACTTGTCATATAAAAAATATGTAATAAAATATTTTAGTAATAAAATAAGGATAAATAATTTTATAAATAGTTACATATAAAAATGAATAAATTATTTTTATAAAATATATAATATTATAATAATAAATGATATTATTATTTAGTCTTATAATATAAGAAAAAGTTTTGAAAAATACAAGTTGTAAAAGTCTCTTAGCTAATTTTAACAATTAAATGTTATAAAAATTTATAAAAAATAATATTTATAGTTTATGTTTTTGATAGTAAAAGTAAAATCGATCAACGAACAAAATTTTTATTTTTTTTTTATCAAATAAAAATAACAAACAGAAAACCACGCCACGAAACCAAACGCCTCCTGTTAGTTTTTATTTTGAAATAATTATTATCCTATCCTGTAGTTTATCTAAGTACTTCAAATATTTTTATAGTTTTAAAATTATATTAAAATATTTTTATATTTTGATTCTATTAATTAAAAAGAACATCAACTGGTTAAAATTTTTCTAAATAATTAAAATGCTTTTATAATTTTTATATTATATTAAAATATTTTTATATTTTTATTATATTAACTAAAAATGACATTTATTAATTTTTATTATCAATTTTTATTGTTAGTTTATTAGTTAAATTTGAAAAAAGTTTTTTATATTCATATTTTCCTCTTAACAAATAAAATTCACAATCTACATCTCTTTTTGAACTCTCCATATTCTTTCTTATTATGATATTTTGCATCTCTATATTTTTTCTAAAAAAATAGA
Organism: Manihot esculenta; assembly: GCF_001659605.2. Taxonomy (NCBI): domain Eukaryota; kingdom Viridiplantae; phylum Streptophyta; class Magnoliopsida; order Malpighiales; family Euphorbiaceae; genus Manihot; species Manihot esculenta. Next base: position 5,316,709 of record NC_035170.2, read on the forward strand.
GATTTATAATTAATAATAGAATATTGACGATAATATAATATTATCAATCAATAAAATTTAATATTCCTTCTTTATTAATTATATTTGTAGACAATACGATCAATCATGAGCTTACTGATAAAATTGGTGAATAGTAAGTTTTATTTAATATATGATGTTAATTTGGACATATAATTATTATTTTTAATTTTGATCAATAAATTAAAACAAAAATAATAGAAACTAACGAATATTTTTTTAGTTAATAAGATAAAAATATAAAAATATTTTAATATAATTTTAAAATTAAAAAATATTTTAATTAGTTAAGACAAATTATAAGAGCATAATATTAAAATTTTTTTAACTTTAACTAATAGACTAATGGTAAAATGAAAAAAAATGTAATGAATATAATTTTTAGTTATAGAATCAAAGTATAAGAGTATTTTAATATAATTCTAAAATTATAAGAATATTTTAATTAATTAGAATAAACTATAGAGGTATGATAGTAATTTTTTTTTATTTTTTTTATTCGACGAAATGATTGAATGCGCTAAATATCACAGTTTAGGCTAAAAGTTGGAGTGTAAATGAATAAAACTTTTCGTAACCTATTCAAAGTTCGGTTCAATAAAAGCTCCACCGAATTAGACTCGATTTTTAAACGAGTTAAGTTCGAGCATAATTTTAAAACTCATTTAATAAACAATCTAAACTTGAGTTATATAATATTTAGCTCGTTAACGCTTGTGAGCACATCTCATTTCCGAGTTTATGAACAAACTCGTAAAGAGACTTGTGAACAGTTTCGTGCAGGCTGAGACTAATATTATAAGAGAAATAAACTCAAATTTTGTATATATTTTCATGAACTAAATCTAAATATTTTAAAACTCTATATAATTTAATTATATTATTAAGATTTGCATGTATTTGGATAGTTAAAATTTAAGAGTTCATTTTTATAAATTTACAAACTAATTTATATATGTAATTATTTAGCTAAAATAATTTATTTTTAAAATTATTAATTTTAAATTAAAACTCATTATATTAATAAATTGAATTACTTATTAACTATTATAGACTAAACACAATAAAAATTTGACTCGTTTAAATTCATTTGTTAAATAAATTAAATTTAAATTTATTAATATTCAATTTAAGTTCGAATTGAATAAAATTTAAATTTAACTGAAAAATAAAAAAAAAACAAACTAAATTTAAACTTTCCAAATCTCGGCTAGGTTATTTTTACACTCAATCTTTTATTTCTTTAAAGAATCGGTTGCGATCCCATCATCACTCAATTATTAAATGTAAAAGTCAGGAATATTTTAATTTAGTTTTAAAAATCATCACTCAATTAACAAAACGTGTAGGAAATATGTTAATTTATTTTTAAAAATATAAAAATCTACAATAATATCTAAAAATTAAATTATAAATTTCTCTAAAAATTTAATAGGATACAAGTTAAATTCCATTGAAATTTAACCCTTAATCTTCTGCTTCCTCCGATTTTCATACTGGGCCGGGTTTGAAAACTATACTTGACGCTGAATTTGGCAGGTTGCGTACAATTTTTGGGTTTTAATTAAATAAAAGACTTGCCTGGAATTTTTTTCCTTTTTTTTAAAAAAAAAATTGAAAGAATTCATATTTCTTTTGATTCAACCTTAATTTTCCATCGATACTTAGACTAGAACTAAATTGAAATTGTATAATCAAATCAAACTTAACTAGAGATTAATTTTTATATATATAAAATTAATTAATAGACTTTTTTTAAAATTAATGATCAATTAATAAAAATTAAATAATAAAATATTTATCGATTAAAATTAATAAATTTTTAAAATATAAAAAATGTTCTAACATATTTTTCTCTTTTGAAATCAATTTTCTATAATATATATAGATTAAATAATAAATTTTGTTAATAAAAATATATCCTTAAAATTATCTTAAATTAATGATATATCATTATCTTCATCGTCTTGCAATTACCCAAGACCTAATTATCCACCATCATCCTCCATTAATTATTATTCTTCAGCCCTATATAAGGGTTATAAGGACACTTCAAAATCATCTTCTTCTTCTTCTTCTATCTCAGCTAAACGCTCTCTCAAAAGCCTTAAAGAAGCCTCCCTACCAGACAATCCAAATATTTATGACTTTGCTGAAATCTGCAGAGCTACCAACAACTTCCTTTCAGAACCCTTCTCTTCCTCTCCCTCTTGCACCTCTTGGCGCTGCCAGATTCGCCAGAAAGATGTTATTCTTTTCCAGCGCAAGTTCCGGCGCGTTGACCCCATTAGATTATCGGAGCTCCAGCAGCTGTTATCCACTATCTGCATGAGTCACCATAATAGCTTGATTAAGCTTCTGGGTGTTGCCACTTCAGGGAATTGTATATTTCTTGTTTACGAATACGTTCATGGAGCCAGTTTAGCTACTTGTCTTAGAAACCCACAGAATCCCAGTTACACAGTACTGTCAAATTGGCTCTCGAGGATGCATATGTAATAGTTTTTAAATATGGCATGTCAGCAGCTCACGTCAAATATGGCAATGCCATTAACATGCTATATTAGAGGTGGCGATAACATCAGCATATGTAATGATATCAGTCACTATATCCTCAGAATGGTAATGATGCAAAAGTTCAAACTCTAATATAAAATGAGAGTTACTTTAGTGTCTAAAGGGGAAAAATGTGAAAATACAAGTAATTAAAATTTTTTTTTTTTCCTTTATTTTTCCTATTTCAAAAATCTAATAAAATTTAAAAGGAATTGTATAATTAATTTAGAGAAAGTATATCTATATAAATAAGCAAGTATAATGATTTTTAAATAACCGCAGTTACGGAAAAGATATATATATAGTTAGGATAATAAATCCTAAACTGAGATTTATGCTATCTTCTAGTAAAATCAACAAAAATTTCAAGGTAAGATACAATTTCTGAAATGATAAGAGACAAGAGAACTAATGTTTGATTAGTGAATTTCAGTCACCAAATAGGTATAAAGTAAGTATATATCTAAAGTAAAAAATTATTTTTAAATAAAAAATTTATTTAAATTCGGTACACCTTATCAATAGGTTGCTCTGTTCACTTTATTTTTCTTTGGCATACCGAAGGATAGATGTTGCATATCATCTCATTTGTGATTGGTCCAGCTTAAACACGATATCTATTTATTGTCCTTTATGCGTTTTTATATTCCAAGACTTTCTTTCTTTTTTTTTTTTTTTCTAAGTCTGAATTTACAATGGGTATGAATTCTGCCCAAGAACAACAATGAGATAAAGAAGATGAAACAATATATTAGACATAATATAAATACATTGAGAGTAACAATAGAAAAGCAAAGAAAGATCGATCATAAACAAATATTACACACAATTCTGGACTTATTTACGTAGGACTTCCATAGAGATACATCTGCATACAAACAGTAAAGCTTAGATAGAGCCTTTGATGGCCTTGCTGTAACCGGTTTGATCGTCGTAATACTTGGACCACAGCATAACCCCTCCATACTTAGCAGAACCCTTCATTGGTGGAAGGACTTTTGAAGTGAGATAAGCTACAGGGATGAAACCACTACCAGCTGCATCAGGAGCAGCAGGTAATCCCAAGAAAATCTTGTTAGCTGGGATATCCGAAGTCCATTGCTTCCATGCATCTTCAAGATTGGTAATATTTCCAGGGGAGTATTGGCAGGGAGGGTTGTTGTAGAATTGGACCCAAACATAGTCAAAAAGACGTGTCTTAAGGGCATTCCCTATCCATGCATCAGGAAATGGGCACTGGGGAGCTGCAGTCAAGTATACTTTTTTTCCTTTCTTGCCGTATGCTGAAAGGAACCTTGCAAGATCGTCCCAGTGTTGGTTTGTTCCTCCTTCAATGTCAAAATCAATCCCATCTAGAACAGCTGGTCCAAGTGGTCGAGACGACGAATGACCCCCCAAGAAGTTATTCCAAAGGTAAGTGGCAACCTGTCTAGCATCCTCAGTAGATGCAAGATAATAACTCCCAGCTCCTCCTCCAATAGAAAGCATCACCTTGATGTCTTTGGCTTGACATGATTTGATGTCAGAGCTTAAGCCTGTACAGCCATTGCTGTATGGATCACAATGGCCAGCGAGGTTAAGCATAGGAGTCTGACCGTTGCCAAAAGTGGGCAAGAAAGCTAAGTTTACAAATTGATAGTTTCCTGTGGCACAAGTCTCAGCCAAGGTCCCTTCATTTCCATTCTGACCCCAATAGATTGCTATTCCACCAGCATCAGAACCCAAAAGCAGTGTTAAAATCACTGACAAGAAGAATAGTACTAAGCTTGATGAACTTGATGCCATTCTTACAGAGAAGTAGAAATATTTTGAAGCACTAGCTAGTATATGCTTCTCAGGATTTTCTGCTTTGGCACTACAACGCTCAAAAGGATTTCCTTTTATAGGCAAAAATGATCACATTCTGATTGATACGATCTTGGTCTTTGTTGAATTGCGTGCCTCAGCAGTTGCTTCATTACGCCTGATATGGACGAACAGATGACAACTAATTTACTGATACAACAAGTTTTCATTCACATCTTCAAATCTATTCCTGATGACCACTTTCCACACCTTGAGTTGTTGTCTGCTCTCTACTGTTTTGTATATTTTCTTTGCATAGGTTTCTGAAATTGTCTGTACTTGTTTGCTATAATAGAAAAAGACAAACATTACATGTACAAAAGCTTAATCCTGTTCTGAGCATCTTGGGTTGTTGTCATTTACTTGTCCACTTTTACTTTTATCTGTCTGTGCGTTTTGACAATCAGTTGAATAATCACAAACGATAAAATGCATTAATGGATTCAGCGGCTGAATCATATTACAATCAGTTTTATTGGTTGCCAAAATTGTGGCCTCTTGACATCCTAATAAATTATTAAGTGAAAAATCATCAACAACTTCATTTTCACAGAGCTGACAAGGAAAGTTGAAATTTTTATCAGGTTGAGTTCAAGTTTGCCTCCCTTCCACAAGTATTTGTTTCCCGTAGAAATATATTATTTTATTATTTTTTATGATAAAAATTATAACCTATATTAACATATTTACTTCTTATATAACCTGTAACACTCCCTATCAAGTTGAATTATAGATATTTATTATGTCCAACTTATTAGAAAAATATTATATTCGAGACCCATTTAAAGTTTTGATAAATAGATCACCCAATTGTTCTCATGTCTTCACATAACTAGTAAAGATTAAATTTTCTTAAATATTCTCACGGTTGAAATGAAAGTCAACTTCAATATGCTTAATCCGTTCATGGTATATTGGATTGGAAGCAATGTGAAGAGCAGCTGATTATCACACCAAAATTTCGCGGGTGATGCAACATCCATACCAACTTCCTTCAGTAGATGATTTATCCACAAAATCTCACAAGTCGATTGAGTCATGACCCTATATTCTGACTCGGCACTGGATCTGAATACCACATTTTGCTTCTTACTTTTCCAGGATACTAGGTTTCCTCCAACAAATACACAGTCGCCTGTAGTCGACCTTCTATCACTTTTGGATCCTGCCCAGTCAACATTAGAAAAATACTCAAGTTCAGTATGCTCATGATCTCTGTAGAGTACACCTAGTCCAGGAGTCCCTTTTAGATAACATAAAATTTGTTTTAGAACGGCTCAATGTTTCACCGTAGGTGCAGACATGAACTGACTTACAACACTTACTGTAAAAGCAATATCTGGCCGAGTCATCACCATAAGGTAGTTCAGCTTTCCAACCAACCATCTATACCTCTCTAGATCATCATAAGGGGCTCTGTCATCTTTTGTAAGATATATATTAGGAGTCATTGGTGTGCTACATGATTTAGCTCCCATCTTTTCAGTTTCTGCAAGTAAGTCAATGACATACTTCCTTTGAGACAGGAAAATTCCATTTTTACTCCTCAAGACTTCGACTCCTAAGAAATATTTAAGCTGACTCAAGTTTTTGGTATGAAAACTTGCATGCAAGTAGTTTTTGAGAGAAGAGATCATTGTACTATTATTCCCTGTATTGACAATATCATCAACATATACAACAAGGAGAATAATACCAGTATCTAAATTTCTATAGAAGAATGAATTGTCACACTTGCTTTTTTTCAACCCAAATTTTTGAACAACTTCATTGAACTTTCCAAACCATGCATGGGGACTCTGCTTCAAACCATACAAAGATTTCTTCAAATGGCAGACTTTTTCATACTCCCCCTGAGCAACAAACTCTAGTGGTTGCTCCATATACACCTCCTCTTGGAGGTCATCATATAAAAATGCATTCTTGATATCTAATTGGTGTAAAGACCAATGCTGAGAAGCAGCTAGGGAGATGAACAAGCAGACTGAGGTCATTTTTGCCACAGGAGAAACAGTGCTAGAATAGTCAACGCCATAGGTTTGGGCATAACCTTTGGCGATAAGACGGGCCTTAAGCCTCACTATGGAGCCATCTAGATTGACTTTGACGGCAAAAACTCATTTACAGCTCATAGCCTTCTTGCCAGAGGGTAAATCAACTAGTTCCCAAGTATAATTTTCATCTAGAGCCTTGATCTCCTCAAACATTGCATCACACCATCCAAAATGAGCCAGAGCCTCTTTAACTGTCTTAGGCAAAGAAATGGAATCTAGAGAGACAATTAAAGAGGTAAAAGAAGGAGACAGTTAATCATAAGACAGAAAATTAGCAACAGAATAGATAGATTTACACTGTCATTTACCTTTACGAAGACTAATGGGGAGGTCAAGGTCACTCGGTGGTGGATCTAATGGCGAATAAGATTTCGGTGTAGGACATATATCATCAGGTACTGGCTTCCGAGAGTAAACTTGAACATCTAACGGGTTAATAGGAGGTTGAGTATTAGGTGGAATGTTACCATCAGATTGTGCAATGGAAGACATACTCGAAGAGGTCCTACCATCAGATATGATTCTATAGATGAGCCACTCATCATCATCCTCTTGATCAGGAGATTTTTGTACAACAGGATAAAAAAGAACTTTCTCGGAAAAGACTATATCTGTTGAGACCAGATACTTGTTGAGGTTTGGAGAGTAACACCGATACCCCTTCTGAAGGTGAGAATATCCCAATAAAACACACTTCAAAGGTTTAGAATCAAGGTTAGTCACATGAGGTCTAACATCCCGAACATAGCAAGTATCATCAAACAATCGTGGTTCGAGAGGAAATAATAGCTTCTTAGAACATTATAAGGAGTATTACTATTTAGTACTGCGGAGGGCATGCGATTAATAATAAAGCATACAGTAAAGACAGCATCAGCCCAAAATTGCTTAGGAACTTGCATTTGAAACAATAGAGCTCTAGCAGTCTCAAGAAGATGTCGATTCTTCCTTTCAGTTACCCCATTTTGAGCGGGTGCATCAACACATGACGATTGGTGAAGAATACCATGTTGAGTCATATAAGCTTGGAATGATTCTAACATATATTTTTTAGCATTATCGCTCCGCAAAATTTTCACAGAAACATTAAATTGAGTCTTGATTTCTGCACAAAAGGCAGAAAAATGAGAAAAATACTTTTGAACGATGCTTCATAAAATAAATCCAAGTCATTCTAAAGTAATCATCCACAAAAGTGATAAAATATCTGAATTCAATCTTAGATCCAACTGGACATGAGCCCTAAATATCTGAATGAACTAATTCAAAAGCAAAATCAGTTCGTTTATTGATTCTAGGACTTAAAGAGCTTCGATGATGTTTTGCAAAACGACATGACTCACAGTCTAGTGAAGATACCTAATGAAATTGAGGGTATAACTTTTTCAAAACCGGTAAAGAAGGGTGTCCTAACCGACAATGTGCTTCAAACGGAGACACGACACTGGAGCAAGCAACAGACTGAGGTACCCATGCATCCAAAATGTAGAGACCCCCAGATACATGTCCTTTACTAATAATCTGCTTCGTCACAATATCCTGAATGAGACAATGATGGGAAAAAAAAGAAACACAACAATTTAGGTTTTTAGTAAGTTTACCCACAGAGATTAAATTAAAGGCAATATTAGGTAAACTTAGCACAGATGATAGGATAATAGAAGGAACAGGTTTAATAGTTCCAGAACCCTCAACATTATAAGTTGACCAATCGGCTATAATAACAGGAGAAGGTACTTTATGAGATCGAAAACTAGTAAAAATATGAGGATTACCTGTCATGTGATCCGTGGCACCAGAATCAATGACCCATTTATATGAAGAAGAAATAAGACACATTTTACCTGTATCAGCCGCTACTAAAGACGTTGGGATAATTTTAATAATATGGGTCTTACTGTCAAAAACTATTTCAACCAAAATTCTATACTCCTTTACCTTCAAACGAATGAAATGAAGATAATAAAATCTAACACAATGAACAATATAAAAAAAATGCCTCCACCCAAACAGCAAATGAAGCACAGATTTGACAAGCGGGTTGCAAGGCAGCTTCGGAGTCCTTTCTAGGTGGACGATGAGAGACAAATATTATCATAGATGGGTAACACAAAAGAACAGGAGCCCTAAGTCTCCAAAAATTTTAAAACTTGATGAGAGATAAAAAATTAAATCTCTACAAGAATGACTCTGATATGATGTAGAAATATAATATTTTATTATTTTTCACAATAGATATTACAACCTATTTATACATGAGAGACTATATCTCGCTGAGATTAAGTAACTAACCCATCTATTAATATTTATTTCTATATTAAAATATTTATTTTCTATATAACCTGTAACATTTCCCAAATCAACGGAAACATAAGACAGTAGTCTTCATTTATGTGATTGTAAATCCAAATTCTAATCATCTCGGTCAAATGGCACAAGAAGTTTATATGGATCACAAGTTCACAACAGTTGTTCAGGGCATTTCTTTTAAGAATGTCCAAAATTAGCATGAGATAATGCTTTATCAGAGCAGGATGAAACCTAAATTTGTAGCCATCTAGTTCATTAGACGTAATTAGGGCTGTAATCGAACCGAATCAAGCCGAGCTTTGATAAGGTCAGCCTCAATTAGAAAATAAATTTAAAAGTTCGAGTTCGAGTTCCACTCGAGTTCATTTATAAACTCGAGCTCGATTCATAAAATAAATATTAAACTCGAGTTCGGTTCGAACTCGATTTGTAATAAGCTTGTTTATCACATTAACGGGTCAACTCAAACTACACTCAAAAAGTTCGAATTTAACCTTATTTATACTTCAATTTGAGCTCGATTATATTATAAATAAGTTCAATATAATTCAGATTCATTTAAATTAAAAATAAATTTAAATTAAAAATAAATTTTAAATTATAAAATTGTTAAAAGAATTTTAAATTAAAATTTTTTATTTAATTAAAATCTCTCAAATCCAAAACTAATGAAAAAGAAGATAAAAGGGTTATCATTTTATAAAAAAGTCATAATCCTCCGTATCCTTTCAACTTTCAATGTGGGATTGGTGTTGGTAAACGAGTCTGTTCACAAGCTTGAAAATGAGCTGAACTCGCAAGTCTAAACGAGCCGAATACTGCTAAGCTCAAATTCGGCCCGTTTATTAAACGAGTCTAAAATGCGAGCTCGAGTTCAGTTCGTTTAGAAAACGAGTCGAGCCCGATCAAACTTTTATCGAGTCGAATCTCGAATAGTTTACGAATAATTTAGTTTGTTTACACCCCTAGATGTAATGAACTGTATCCCTTCTTTAAATTCAAAAATTATATAAGAATTTAATTAAATTATTTTTTTATTAATTCTTTTATTTAAAATAAAAGAGAATTAAAAAAATAAATTTAAAAAAAATAGAAATTATAAAAATAAAAATTATGAATAATTTTCTAAGAATTAAATATGAATAATTTAAATTGTTAAAAAATATATTTTACAACAAATATTTTTCATAGAAAATATTTTATAACTACAAGTTATTTTTCGTGAATGAGTAGCCTTAGAGTGTGTTCTATAACATTGCAGAACTTTTGTTTTTAATTTTTTGAAAATTAAAAATAATTTTTTGATTTTTTTGATTTATCTTTTAAAAGCTATTTTTAAAAATTGACCGTTATAAAATAAAGTTCATAACTTTTCATATAAAAAATATGTAATAAAATATTTTTTTAAAATATGATGTTTAGTAATAAAATAAAGATAAATAATTTTATAAATAATTACATATAAAAATGAATAAATTATTTTTATAAAATATATAATATTATAATAAAAAATAATATTATTATTTAGTTATCTATAATATAAAAAAATTTATTAATTAATCTTTTAATTTTAAAAAATATATCAAAATATTTTTAAAATTATAAAAAAATTTATTAATTAGTCTTTCAACTAATTTTAATTATAAAAATAAAAAATTATCTTTTAATCCTTATTATATTAAAAAATTCACTAATTAGTTGTTGATTTTAAAAAATATATTAAAATATTTTAGAGACTTTAAAAAATATATTAATTATCCTCTCCATCAAATTTAGTCGTTAAATATTATAAAAAATTTAAAACACGCTCAATCAAAAGAATATATTTGGATCGATAAGATTTAAGAGCCCATCTTTATAAATTTACAAACTAATTTATATATATAATTATTTAGCTAAGATAATTTAGTTTTCAACTTATTAGTTTTAAAGTAAAACTCATTATATTAATAAATTAAATTGCTTCTAAACTATTCTAAACTAAACACGATAAAAACTCGACTCGTTTAAACTCGTTTGCTAAACGAGTTAAGTTTGAATTTATTAATACTCGATTTAAATTCAAATTGAGTAAAACTCAAATTTAACTAAAAAAATGTTTTTAACAAACTAAATTTAAACATTTTAAAACTTGGCTTGGTTATTTTTACACTCAGGACGCAAGTCTTTCATTTCTTTAAAGAATCAGTAGCGATCCTATCATCACCCAATTAACAAATGTAAAAGTGAGGAATATTTTATTTTATTTTATTTTAAAAAATATAAAAATTTGCTTATAAATAATAATGATAATATCTAAAAATTAAATTATAAATTTCTCAAAAAAATTTAATAGAATAGAAGTTAAATTCCATTGAAATTTAACCCTTAATCTTCTACTTTCTCCAATTTTCATACTAGGCCGGGTTTGAAAACTATAGTTGACGCTGAATTTGGCAGATTGCGTACAATGTTTGGGTTTTAATTAAATAAAAGACTTGTCTGGAACTTTTAAAAAAAAAAAATTGAATGAATTCATATTTCTTTTGATTCAACCTTAATTTTCCATCGATAATTAGACTAAAATTAAATTGAAATTCTATAATCAAATCAAACTTAACTAGAGATTAATTTTTGCATGTATATTTAACGATTAAAATTAATAAAAAAATAAATTAATAAATTTTTAAAATATAAAAAATATTTTAATATATTTAAAAAAAATCAATAAATGAATTTCTCATAACATATAAATTAAATAATAATTTTTTTATAATAAATTAAAATATATCTTTATTTGTTATTTTACATACCGCTAACTAAATAACTAAAATATATAAACTATAATCAATTAGAAGTTATCAGTTACGATCCACTCTCCATTAACAAAAATATATCCTTAAAATTATCTTAACATAATGATATATCTCATTTCAGCCACCAAACTAGCTTTTTTTTTTTATTTTTTTTTATTATTATTATTTTTTAAGTTTACAAAACACTTTGATTTGCATATCTTTCGGTTATTCACTATTAGTAGCATCCGACCCTTAAACTATACACCAAAACCCAACTCACCTCATTAGGCTAGGTTTGTTTTTTAATTTAATTTTCTTCCACGATCGATTGGACGCGCAAAATATCAGGACAAGTAGGCGTACATGCCACGTCTAGGCTAAAAGGAAGCAACTCTTTCATATTTTTAAAGAATCAGTAGCGATCCTATCATAACCCTGTTTTATCTTACTAGTTTATTTTCTCCTCCATCTCCTTCCCTTGCATCCTCAACTTTTATTTGAATCAAATCTATACATCCCTGACAAGGACACCACTGCGATCGTCCAAAAATCAATCCACGTTCAAAGTCTCCATCTTTCTCCAATTTTACACATTAATTTCTTCCTTTGAAACGGTTGCTTCTATCTATACCACCCACCGGGCTTCACCACCACCACCAACCACCATTGAAAGCCCAAGACTTTTTTGTTCCTGTTTGTTCCCTCATGTGCAAATCAAGAAAGAGGACAGACGTAACCCACTCTATCATCCCAAAATCCCGCCCTTCAAAATCTTCTCCTGAAAATCTCCCAGCATCATCATTATCTTCATCGTCTTGCAATTACCCAAGACCTAATTATCCACCATCATCCTCCATTAATTATTATTCTTCAGCCCTATATAACGGTTATAAGGACACTTCAAAATCTTCTTCTTCTTCTTCTTCTTCTATCTCAGCTAAACGCTCTCTCAAAAGCCTTAAAGAAGCCTCCCTACCAGACAATCCAAATATTTATGACTTTGCTGAAATCTGCAGAGCTACCAACAACTTCCTTTCAGAACCCTTCTCTTCCTCTCCCTCTTGCACCTCTTGGCGCTGCCAGATTCGCCAGAAAGATGTTATTCTTTTCCAGCGCAAGTTCCGGCGCGTTGACCCCATTAGATTATCGGAGCTCCAGCAGCTGTTATCCACTATCTGCAGGAGTCACCATAATAGCTTGATTAAGCTTCTGGGTGTTGCCACTTCAGGGAATTGTATATTTCTTGTTTACGAATACGTTCGTGGAGCCAGTTTAGCTACTTGTCTTAGAAACCCACAGAATCCCAGTTACACAGTACTGTCAAATTGGCTCTCGAGGATGCATATTGCTGCAGATATCGCTCATGGGATCGATTATATTCACCGTTGTGCAGCTTCAAATTCAGGTTTTGTCCATAACCATATAAAGAGTTCGAGCATCATAGTAGCTGAAGATTCATTACATGCCAAGATTTGTCACTTCGGGGTGGCGGAGCTGTGCGGGGAAATGGAGGAAAGGGAAGGATACATGTCGCCGGCGCATCCTCTTGGCATGAAAATTGAAGGAACAAGAGGATACATGTCGCCGGAGTATCTAGCAAGTGGAATCGTGACGCAGAAATCCGATGTGTATGCTTTTGGTATAGTGGTTTTGGAGCTGGTATCAGGAGAGGAGGCGTTGAGGTATGTGTTTGATAAAGGGAGTGGAGAATTTATCAGAGTTAGTGTGATTAATACGGCAAGAAAGGCAGTGGGTAGCGGTGGCAGTGGGGTGAGGAACTGGGTTGACAGGAGGTTGAAGGATTCTTATCCGGTGGATGTGGCAGAGAAGATGGTGGTGGTTGGGTTGCAGTGTGTGGAGGAGGATCCAGAGAAGCGGCCGGATATGGAGGAGGTGGCTGTTAGAGTATCCAAGTTGTATTTGGAATCCAAGAATTGGGCTGAGAGGATTTGCATGCCAAATGATTTCTCTGTTTCTACTGCGCCTCGATGAATGAATAATGCATAAAAAAATTTCACAATGCCATTCCTTCAAACAAATGGATGAAAACTTGACACTTGACGAGTTGACAGCTTCTATTGTTATCTGCATTTTTAGTTATATAAATTCAAGAACAATTTCAAATTCATGGATTCGGCTAAACATTTATAGGATTCAAAGAAGGGATATTGTTGCTCCAAGTCGACGTCTTGTGATGAATCATGCAAGTTATCTTACGCCACTTTTTTAAACTGTCTTGCCAAGAAAATGCAGGGTGGCATTCTTAGAACATTAGTCAGCGAATATTAAAATAAAAATTGAATTTAATAAATTTTAGTTCTAAAAATGTAAAATTATAATACAGCCCTTTTTAAAATATTTTCCTATTTTTATCTAATTTTTTTTCCTTCAAAAATAGTTTTGATCCCAATGTTAATACTAATTAGCAATTTTCACTTTTAGATTGGTATGATTCTAATTTAGATTCTTTGATTTTTAAAAACTATTTGTAATTATATTTTTTAATTTCAACTTAATTTCAAAATGATTTTAATTCAATTCGATTCGTGATAAAGAATCAAAATCAAATTAAAATAGTAAATGAAAATTCCGTTTGATATAATTTTATTTTCACAATAGCGATTTAATTTCAATATAATTCAATATAATTCTTATTCCTACGATAGCTATTTAATTCCAATATCTTTGGTTGTTATATATATTGTTTTATGAAAAAAAAATAGATTATTTTATTTAATGAAAAACTTATTTTTTTATGTTTAATATAATATGATATTTACAAAAATAAAGCTATTTTGATTGGTCCAAAACAATTATTCCATTTGATTTCAGAATTATAGAACTTGCATACTCATATTGGAAATGACTAAATTTAGAATGAATTTAGATTTTTTGCGTAGTCCATTTAAACCTTTGCAAAGTCCGCTGATGCTACTCTGAGCTTTAACTCGGTGTCTTTTGACTTGACTCAAATTTTATAGTCTTGTGACCTAAATATTGAATAATGCTTGACCGACTAATTATATTTTCTTTTTATGGAGAATTTAAATTATAATTATTTTATTTTATTTTTTTCAATACATATTCAAACATTTATAAGATTATTAATAACATTTTCTTTATGAGCTTTTGTCTCTTTAAAAGCTTTATCAATAACGTAATTTAAGACTTAACATCACTCGATAATAAAAATTACAATCTTATTTTCGATCGCTTTATAACTACGAAATCATCTATTCTTACTCTAAATTAAATAAATTCAATTCAAAATTTTGAGCTAATTAAATTTATATTCTAACCTTAAAATCTTGAAAAATAAATTTAATCCTTCTTTGTCTGAATTTTACCCATTTGCCTTAATTATTTCTGATAAAAAAAAATTAATTCAAATTATTTCTTAAAAAACTATTAAATAAAAAAATCTAAATATTTACGTTAATTTATATTTATATTCAAAATTTTAAATTTTAAATAATAAAACTAAAATTTTTTTGTTCTTATCTTAATTATAAAGAAGAAAACTAAATCAAACATGAAAAGTTAATAATAAATTATAATATAATCCCTATAATTTTATTTAACTAATAAAATAATTCTTAAAATATATTTTTTTATTTCGCCAATATTCTTTTTTATTAATCTTATTATTTACTTTTTCATTCTTATTTTTATATACCTATTGTTGTTTAATAAAAATTTAAAATATAAAAAATTATAGTATAAAATATATAATATTTTATTTTATTTTATTAATATTACTAATTTAAAATATAATTTTTATTGAATTGGCCAATAAATTAATATACATTACAAATATTAAATATTTAAAATAACTTACAAAAGATATAATTAACATATTTATATTTTTATAAAAATCATAAAATGATAGACTTTAATTTACACACTAATATTTTATTTTATTTAATATTATTAATATAAAATATAATTTTTTATATATTAAAAATACGTGTAGTGATAGTATAAATTTTCAATAAAATATTTTAATATATAATATTTTATGCAGTCAAAATTTATTTATAATAATTATTTATTTAATATTATAAATGATAAATATAAAATAATTATACTCTTAATATAAAATTTAAATTAAAAATCCATATATTTATTAATATAAAAATTTAGTAATTATATTATAATTTATTATTAACCTTTTAAATTTAATTTAATTGTCTTGATTATAATTATGATAAATTGAAAAAATTTAGTTTTATTATTTAAAATTAAAAGTTTTGAATATAAATATGTATCCAATATAAAACTGTTACTTGGAATAAAGAGGATATTTTTTAAAATAAAGGGGCATTCTGGTAACTTCATTTTTTAAGAGAGGGATAAAATGGGTAATTTGGATTCTTTTAACTTATAAAACTGTTAGCTCAGGTAAGAGGACATTTTTTAAAATAAATATGAAGTTAAAGAATTTTATTTTAATAAATTAAAATCGAGTGATTGAAACGAAATTACTATTTGAGCACGATTTGGTGCAAATTACCCATTTGCATAATCTAGAAATTATTATTTAGTTTTTATGATATAAAAATATTAATTTATTTATTTATTTAAAAAAATATATTAAAATATTATTGAAATGTTAAAGTTTTACTAATTAATTATTTTATTAAATATTATAAAAAAATTTAAAATAATTTAAGAAGGAGAAAATAATTAATTAAAATTATTACAAAATCGAAAAACTAATAAATAAATTAAACCTGGGAGACAGAATTGAAATTTCCCATATGCGCTTAAAGCCATCTTTGGACTATAAAATGTAAATAATAATGATATGGATCATGTGAAAAAAGAGCAATAAATTCACACTGGACAAACCCACAATGCCATAAATAAGAAAAGATAAGCAGAACCATCATATCAAATATTTTACAAGAATGGATGACCTACAATCCCATATATGACAAAAACCTAAGAAAAAACAAACTGTTGCAAGAATTTTGCACTAGGTATGTCCTAGATTATGCTGCAAAACTTAGTAAAAAATCTCATTTATAATCATGAATTGAATTTTTTAAGGTGGCATTTCCTCCTGATGCTGCGGAATTCCACATTTGTATGCAGATACCAGAAGTCTACAATGCCAAGAGAATGGAGTTCAAGTGTGAAAGTCTACTTCTTTTTTAATGTTATCATACCAAAAAACGCTAAGAAACGAGTAACCATGCCGATGAGGATGAGAATGGATATACAAAGACCCCAGTGATGGAGATTGTACCCACTTTTTAGAAGCATACCACAGCGAGTAATTAACCACACCCCATAATACCTGAATAAAAAAAAAAACAAAAATATCAAGAAATTCATCATCAACGAACATAAATATTTTTAATTAATTTTTAAATTTTTTAAATTTAGATCAAATCTAACTCACGTCGAGGAGAAATGTGCTTAGGCACCCAAATCGACGTGAAATTCATGCATGGTACAATCAAGGAGGTAAATTATATCATGTGTCCCTCAACTTTAAAGATAGTTTAATGTTCGTCCTCAACTTCATTTTGTTGCAAAAAAATCGATCGACTTTAATTTTATCTCAGCAAAAGTCCCTATCACTTGCAATAGTAGGTTTGCAGGTTAAAAAGAAATTTAAAAAAAAAATTACCTTTTTCTTCTCTTTTCTTTGCTTTATAAAATTTATTTATTTAATACTTTAATTAAGATTTTTAATATTAATTTATTTAAAATATTAATACTAATTTATTTAAAACATAAGAACATTAATTAAAACATTAGGTGCATAAATAAGTATTGGGAATTTTAATAATTTTACAAAATAATATAAAAGTAATAGCATTTTATTTTAATAATAGAAGTAATAATTAACAATCACTAATTTTATTGTTAAATACAATAAAGATAATACAACATTTTATTAAATTAATTGTAAAAGTAAGAGAAAACTAAAAGGAAGGAGGAGAAGAGGACAATTTTGTTATTTTTAACTTGGAAACCTTTTGTTATAGGAATGGGGGACTTTTGTTGAAATAAAATTAAAGTTGAGGGGATTTTTGTTGAAATAAAATTAAAGTTAGGGGATTTTTGTTGAAATAACATGAAACTCTTAAAGTTAAGGAATAGTAGGTTTGCAGGCTGCTGCTATTATTAAATACTCAAATAATTTGTGCATAATTGAGACCATGCAACTTCCATCTGTGATTAACACTACACTCTTGTAGTTCAGGTTTTCATATATACCCTTCAAGAAAGTGGAAATATAACTACAATTTTTTATCGGTAAATATTCTGTAATTTTATCGTCGATATTTCAAATGGTAGATATTTCAAATGGTCGGTAAGTGATCAATAATTTATTTTAACGACCACTTTCTTAATAATTTGATCGGTAACACAAAACCATCATGCATTAGTAATGCAAAAAGAAGATGATTGTCATACCTCTCAGCATTTGCAATCACAAATGCTTCCAAAGCCCACTTTGGGTAGCATAAATTAGCTATGTTCTTCAGTGTATTACTCTGGTTTGCTTGCGTCGCAATGAGAGTCAAAACAACTGGAAGAAGAACTGACCACTGTAAAGAAAAAAAAAAAAAAAAAGAGCTTGTCAATATGAGCGAAGTAACCTATGTGAAAATCTAAATCAAAAAGCAGATGATCCTTTCATTTGAACCATCATCACTCACCAGTTGGGCTGGACCAGGTTCAAAAAAGATGGCCATTGCGTAGGCTATACCAGTTACACAGTAAATAAGGCACAGCAGGACAATATAATTATCTGTGAAGGAAGATCTTGGGTTTGTGAAAGAATAGAACATAGAGAGATACAGGACAGGCTTAATCAGCGTATTAAAATGGTCAATTGTATCCTTGGCAAGAAAGTAAGCCAAGCTGCTGATGCCAGATGCACTCTCCCTCCAGTACTGTAACTTGTCAAGAGAAAATGATCTCAGAGCCGCTATTTTGCAAAGGAGCGCTGGATCAGAGTTAAAAGCAGAGGTAAGGAAACAATTTTTTTGGCGTATAATGATAAAGTAAGTGATCCATATTAAAAATTAGATAGATAGATCAAACATCACTATCAAATGTGTTTGTGTTTTCTGCCTTCTATGCAATTTTACAGTCCAATGTGATAAACGAAAATCTGAGTTAGCTGGAGTAAAGAAATCAAATTTCTATAAATAAATAGTGATTTTCTGCAATTGCAAATCAAGACAGCAAATTGAATTCATAAAAACCAAACAACTGAGCAACTGAGAGTTTTCCAACTTACAAACTGCAATAATGGTATATGTGTAACCAGCAGCCCCAAAATTTTGATCGTTCACTTTTGCCAAAGATCCCAAGCAGGCTCCAGCTAGCAATAAGATCAAATAATCCGTTGCCTGTATTTTTGCTTCCCTTAGTCGTTGTTTACCTACTCTGCAAGATTGGGAAGAACAAGAGTTAGGAACTTTGGATAACGGAACGGAAAGCACTCTATATTATACAGATAGCTCAAGATGTTAATTCGCACTTCCCCTTCCTTGGATGCAAAAGTCCTGCTACTAATTATTTAGTCTGCAAATGCTGATTAAATGTGACTAGCATTTTGACATGCAAGGAAATCCACATGTTATTATATTTTTGAAAGACAATCCACAATTATAGTATTCTTTAACAAAGTTGCCAAGTAAAAACAACACCTTATCTAGTAATAGGACATAGGGTAGGGATGAGCAACAACGATTGGCGATATCTTTCAGACACAACCACTGCAGAAGCCTCATTATTGGTTGTACATTACTAGTTACCTCTTCATTTTAACAATTTACAATCATAAAGATACTTGTTGCCAAAAAAAAAGCAACCGAAAATACATGAGATGCTTGTGCAATTTTTATTATACTCAGATATCTTCAAATGTCATTAATCATAATTTAATAAGAAGTTACCTGCCAAGGAAGTATTTGTATTGCCGGAACACACCTGGAGTTCTTCGATTTGACAAGTCCCTGGACTTCAAAAAATTATGTCGTATCTTATCCTTGTGCAACTCCACATGACTCTTCATGTCTTGCCACAATTCCCCTGCAAAAGATTGTTCCTCCATTCCAGCATCACCGAGGTTGGACTCATGTGCTGGATTTACTGGGGATTCAAGCCCAGCAGCAAACTGCAGCATATCTGGGGGTATGGGATACCCATTGTGAAGCATCCATCTGACAGGAAGCTCTTTATAGTTCACACCTGAGCTTGCACTTGGCACCACTATACCCTCCAAAATGTCAATATAGTGGTCAGGGGGATTAACACGCTCTGGCACATTAATCCCGAGGCCTGCAAAGTATTCTTCAACTTTCCTTGCTGGACCATGATAGACAATAAGGCCGCCTTTTGCCAGCAATACTAAGTCATCAAACATTTTGAACAAGGTATAGCTGAAAAGGAAGTTTGTAGCTATTAAAAACGATTCAACTGCAGAAGAAACCAGACTCAAACTATACCAAGAATGCCAAATGAAGTTAAAGGTCATGGTATACCACTTGAAAGTTGGTTAAGGTATTTGGACAAGCGTTGTGTAGTGGTAACAACATGCAATACTTTTACCAATTCAACTATCAGACAGCACATTTATCCATGACAATGAACTAAGTTTAATTAACTTAAAAGTTCTGAATGAGCCTTCAATTTTACCTTCTGACACTTACATTTGCATGAAGTACGGGTCAATTTCAGAAAACCATTACAATGATGCATGACAGGCAATAAATATCAGATGGTAATATTGTCCAATGGAAATGATAAAACTTTAACCTGATATTTATAATTGAGTGGCATCCTCTTCTTCAAATATACATAATTACTCTGCTATAAATATTTGGTGTTTGGTTACCCTATACCATCCACATGATTTCCACTTCTTTTACACTTTTCTTAGTTAATATAAGCTTATTTTCTTCATTCATATGGTATGCCGTGCTTGTGTAACAACAAGATTCTAATGAGACTGAGTTCATATTGTGAAAAGCAAAAGATCTAAAGATGCAGATCAGGTGTTGTGGAAATTACCTAGGCTGGTGAACAACCATGCAGATGTTGACCCCTTCAAGAGCTTCACGGCGAAGTGCTTTGAGAAGAAGCTGAGATGAAGCACTGTCTAAACCAGATGTGGGTTCATCTAAGATCAACAGTGAAGGTTCCATTACCATTTCCAGTCCAACATTTACTCGCTTCCTCTGGCCTCCCGAAATTCCTCGCTTCTCTACCGTCCCAACCAAGCAATCCCGCACTGTCCGTAGCCCTAAAGACTCGATAACTCTTTCAACAATCAGAACCTTATCCGGTTTTGGCAAGTCAGCAGATAGTCTACAATAAGCAGAGTGACAGAGTCAATTATGAGAAAAAGAAGCACCAACAAGTGCAGAGGGATTAATGAAAGGCCATCATTGAAATTGCAGAAAGAAATAGATGAAACAAGGCCAAGGAAGAAGTAACATAGAAGCAAATATCCATTAGCAAATGTTTAGAGCAACTATTCGTAAATCTCATCACCAGGAGGACAACAAATGACATGGAGCAAGTTGATCACACCGCTATATCAAAGAGATGGATATGGGAATGGTATTAGAGAGATGGTTTGGCGTCTCATGCTTGATTGTTTGTTGTGTTCTTGAGTGACGGATCATGTCACAAGACGATTAACAGGGAAGGAGCATATTGGAGGGAGCTCTTAACACCTCAGAATCGTTAATAAAACAGCCTTAAATCTCAAATGTGTTTGTAAGTAATCTACTCTTTTATTGAATAAAGAGAAATCCCAACTTCTAATTAAAGTAAAAGTCTTATACAAGCAATCATTAGATAAGAAATTACTAAGATAAAATAATAGAAATCTAATAAGAAACTATGAGATAAGTGCAATATGTTTTTTGCTAATAAAATATGACTTTGTTAAAATATGGATTTAGTTTATCCATTATCTATAACATTGCTATTCAGCAAAACATCAATATTTTTTCTACTTTTTGAATAACTTCCCAGTTCCCCTTCTCTATTGATTCAGGGAGAGGGGTGGGACTCCTTTTCTCTTTGTTTTCCTAGTCTGGTCCTGTAATGTTAAAATTGAAAAAGAACCAGAGCAAAATTCTAGATATACTTATTCCAAATTTGTATTAGAAAAAAATAATTCAAACCAATCATATGATGCTTAATTTCATGAAGACAACGATGCAAGAAGAAAAAAGTTTTACCACCTTGCATCTAGCATACATTTAATTAATTTAGCTTCACTTAGATTAGATGAGAAGCTATTGAAAGAAAAAATAGTAGGGCCATAGACTGAGCCAATAAGTTCGAATAAGATATTATAGCAAATATAGCTACTGGCCCCTTGTCTTTTTTTCCTTTTACTTTTCTGAATTAAATTGATGACTTTGCTCTAATTATTTAATCTCCTCAAGCTAGACATTAATTTCCACATTCAAGTAACAACCTTTCGACAAACAAAAAATTAACAATCTCATATAATAACTCCTGAATAACTGCATAGCTGCACCCCCCTCCTACAGTCCTCCATATAACACAAGCTATTATTTATTAGTCTTGAACTCATAGTTACCACCTAACAACAATATGATTTATCCTGTATAGGGAATTGATAATACCACATGAAATTGCTGTTGACATGTTAAAAAAACATGACATATACCTGCAATGAGCGCTGAACCAGAGATTTTCTTCCACAGTTAAGTTTCCATGTACAATATCATCTTGTGGAACAAAACCAATGATTTTCTTATATGAGTGGATGGATTGATTTTTCCCATTTATGAGAATCAAACCAGTCATCCTGCATCCAGTTGGTTTTCCTGCAAGAGCAGAAAGAAAGGTTGTCTTTCCAGCTCCTGATGGACCCATGACAGCTGTAATACGGCCAGGCTTTATTATTCCTGTTACACCCCTTAACAGATGCTTGTTTTTGGCTTTCAAAGTAAGTGTTAGGTCTTTGAATGAAATCTCAATTAAAGGCCTTCTCTTGATTTCAGAGTTAGTAGCCATCTTAACTACTCCTGAGAAGGTAAGGTTCTTGTTCGCTAGCTCCATAGCTTTCTCTTTCTCAATTTGAGCATAAGCATATTTGAAAATCTGGGTATTAGTGGTCATTTGTTCTCCCTTGGGCATATGTCCTGTAGCATTTGGATCTGCAATTTCAAGATTGATACCCTCATAACCATCAGGGTCATACTCAATTTCATGCATCACTTGCATGAGGTCACCAGGTTCCTTTTTCTTTCCTTTTGATGGTGCAGATGATGGCAGAGATGTAGAAACAGAAAATGTACTCGAGTGTGAAGGTGGATATAAATCATCTTCCATATCAGATTTATCTTGATTCAAAATCTTAAGTTGTTCAGGATGTTTTCCATATTTTTTACGAGAAAATGTTCGTGAGAGATGAGCTTGCAATCCACTTGCATGTTTCTTAGCAGCATCTTTTGCAGCTTTCCACCTTTGATGTGCTCTTGCTGTTTCCCTTGCACTTCTTGCTGCTGTTTCTCTTGATTTGGCCAGTCTCCTCTCTCGAGTGGTGATAACTTGGTCAGAGCAGTTGTAAATAATGAGTAACACAGTAGTCAAAGCAGCCTGCATAAGCAAACAAATGCATCCATGTCCATTAGTAGATGCTTCATGTAGAGATTTAGAGAAGAATGTAATGCATGCACAAAAAGGTCATGAACATGCAAAAACTGAATTAAAGAAATACTCTTAAGAGTTTTCTAGGAGGCATAAATAAGTTGTATGAGCATTAGATTCAAATCATTTGCCTCAACTTAAAGGCTTAACAATGTTTTCGTGAAGCAAGTTAAGTGTAGTTATTACACCACTGCATCAGATGTAAATTGACCGACTTACTATGAGCATAATTCCATATGCATGAATATTTTGACTTGTAGAGTTTGCTTTGCATGAAGTCAATTTGAAACAACCTGCAAGATAATCAGCAAGGGTCAAATCCAACAATATAGGGGAGAGGAAATGTAAAAATCCAGATATAAAACAAGACATATAATATTGCTCCTATATGAATCCTGAATACCAAACCCAAAGAAGCAAGGGCACATTCACACAACACTAGAAAAATTTACTAATAAAAATGTCAATGACAATAAAAAGAATAACAAAATCCTTACGTTTCTCAGATGTGGAGCCCATCCTGCAATAATTTCTGAAATTGCATGAAGACATGAGATAACATCAGTAAATGAACAAGAAAGACAGCCAGAAATGTTTAATAGTTGTCAAAATCACACATCAACCGGTTAATCACAATGTTAAAACATTACAGCCTTATTGTGAACACATTACACAGGATAGTCACAACCAGCAAAAGTAAGTGAGGTTGGGGAAAAACTAATACCCACTGCTGCAAGAATTTTTCTGGACTGTTGTCGGACAGTATGATCCTGCAGAACAGAATATCTCACTACTACTGCCAACATCGGCCCATATGTTAGCTCCCCCACAAGTAAGGTTTGGTTGTCTTGGAGGTAGTTGATAATGATATCTGCCAAATAATATACATGTTTTGCACATCATAGGCCAGTCAGATGCATAAAATGATAATTGGAGAACTTGATTCTGAACTTACGGTTCACAAACACCAGTTGTCTTATTGAGTTTTGCAAGTGGGCAATAGGAACCTAGTGGGCATGCTTCAGAAAATAATAAAAATGGCAACAGACAAAAAATATCAGAGGTTGACCAGAAAATTTACATACAATCACATCAATCAAGCAACATTTTCCAACTTGATTCTTGGGATACACAAAGTGATTAAGTAGTAAACTAAATGGTAAACTAGAGAACTACATGATGTTTGATTTCTTCTTCTTCTTTTTTTTGTATGAGTGATGTCCTAGTAACATATAATTATAAAGCACAAATCATCATTCAAGTTTCTGGTTTGAGGTAATCAATACATATATAACACCTAGAACATAGTACCCCCAATTCCAGCAATTCCAAATAAGTTAAATTAGCATATGAAGGATTCTCAATTGACATATGCAAGTTACTTGCCAGAAAAAATTCCAGCATGATCGAGTACTTACGTATCATGCACGTGATACCATGAGGACAGAAGAAACCCTCACAACAAGCGTGACAGTTGTGAGTTCTTGCAGGAATGTTACGTGAATTTTCAAGGTCAACTGGCTGATCCTGACCAATGCTGCATGCCCATCCCGGCTCACAACCAGAAAACCATGAAGTTAAATTACAGTTCTTGTTAGGTTTCAAATAATTGTCCTGTGTTGATGGCTCAAAGAAACTGTTGAAGTAAAATCTCATTTCTGCTGCTGTACATATCCTTCGTGTGATATCTCCTATTCAACACAACAAATCAACCAAAACATTTCAAAAAACCTAAGAATACGCCAATCTTATGGAATCATATCAGAGAAGAATGTTTCAATTCAGATAAGACGGAAAAAATCAACAAATGATGTAGTCACTGTTCTGTCCAGGAATTTTTATCTTCCTTAGATGCAAATTATTTCGGCCTAATTGTATACTTCTAGCAAGTTGCAGAAAGCAATGGAAAATAAAGAACACACTGTCATGATTGCACCACCAAAAAATTACCATCACTTTACTGATGAAGAAAATAGCCGACACAGTTAACTGGATACATTTGAGAAAAAAAAATGTGACATCTAGCAAAATCAACTTGAATAAACCTCATATACTGTTATTTATGTGGCTTGAATTTTGGATATAATGTCTTAAGAGCTGGATTGTGACTCAGACCTAAAAAGTTCCACATTGCAACCCGAATTGGATAAAAAATGGAAATCTGTGTCAAGAGTCGAGAGCGAGAGCTGATAGGCCTAAGCCTGTAGCCCAACATGGATTCCACATGGAAGTGCAAGGGGCTTTGCCCCACAATATAGAGGGTTATAAATACTTGTACTTTTTCCTGCTCTGGATTGTGTGAGATTTCAGGAAACACTGGGTTAGGATTTTAAGAGTTCTGAGAGATTGAATCACTTTTTTTTCTCAATCATAGTAGAACTTTATCTCTGCCTTATCCGTAGACGTAGAGCTCTTTCTCTATTATTGCAATGCGTGTGTGTGTGTTTTTAATATTGTGGTTAGTCTCAACGTATAAGATCCCAGTATTTATCTTTTTGTCAGAGCACAACGATGTAGCCCAGCCATCCACATCTAGTAACTAAATCAAACAGAAATAACATAATGCAAACTATATTTTATTATGATTTGTTATCCAGACGTGAAAATCAGCTAAATCAGTTATCACTCTGGTTTCACAACTCTTACCTAAATGGGTGCTAGAAGAGAATAAAGTTTTAAAGTATCTTGCAAATATTCATTTCTCTTCCACATTTCTCAGCACCCAAACAATGTTGTCATTAGTACCTTTAGATTTTTGAATGCAAGCAGACAGGAAATCCAAATTGGAAGAGTAATTGAATGCTTGATTCCAGTCAGCTTCCCTGCAACAAAATAAGCTTTTAAGCTAAACCCATATTGTATTCAGCAAAGACATGGAACCTTAAAAGAATAGAAATAGGACAAAACATGTGCTTTTAAAACAAAAACAAACTATTCTGAGACTAAAAAAGAAATGTTTTTTTAAAACAAATCTAGAACAAGAAATCAAGGAAGACACACACGAGGAGGTGCTATTTAATGCATAAGATTCCCATTATTAGCAACCTAACAAAACAAAAAAGCAGCACTACACGAAGCATACTTCGAAACATTGACACAGTTAATCATTAACAACCCAGATTCCAGAACAACATATTTTTACGCAAACCAAACGAAAATAGAAGCTCTATAAAGAAAACTCACGGATCCTTCACGCAGAAATCGGACCGCTTACTGATCTCTCGACTAAGAACAGCTGTCAAATTTGATAGCCGGCTATAGACAAGCTGGGTGATGAGAGGACGAATAGCAGGATTGTCGATTTCATTATAGTCACCCACATCCTGACAATGGACGAAATGTAACAAACCAAGAGCAAAAATTACCCATAATACCAATGACCAAAAACTACTAAATTTGATCTTCTTTATGTTCATTTCCCACATTGATGACAAGTCAAGTGAACAGAAAAGGCTAGATTTGTGCCCAAATGGAAGTAAATGGAGACTCAAAAGTTATCAAGATAGTAAAGGAAGCTCATTTTAGGCAATAATGGGAAAGGTGAATCTAGAAAACAATGAACAAATTTTCAACTGAAAAATAAAAAAGAATACGGTAATGATGAAATCCAGAGTTCATAGGAAAAGGGTAGGGCATAGAATTTGAAACTTGAAGCTGGTTTTGTTGGGGCCAGGAAAGGAGTTAAGGAAGCATATGGGTAGCTTCAAGTCAATGGTGTTTGGAGGAAGGAGAGCGTTCATGTCTTAACGACTTGGCATAATTGCCGGCTGTTAAACATGTCGTGTCGGGGTTTGATTCTGTTGTTTTATTAACAAGAAAGACTTGAAAGGAGTATCATGTTTTATTCGAATTTTCCATTGGAAAAGGCATTTGGCAAAAGGTCATTAAGCTCTTGAAAATATTTTTCTAATGTTTGGACCCGAAAATTTACTATTTAACCCAATGTTATAAAAAAATTATCATTTAATTTTTAAAAAAAATACTAAAACATTTTAACCGTTTTAAAAAATTAATTAATTAATTATTCGATTAATTTTAATTATTAAATATTTTATTATTTAGTTATACGATTTATAAAAACTCATTATAGTCTCTCAATTTATAAAAATTTACTAATTAATTTTAAAACTTTTTACAATAATATATGAATTAATTAATAAAATTTTAAAATATCAAATATATTTTAATATTTTATTTAAAATTAGAAGATAAATTAATAAATTTTTTTATAATATAAAAACTAAATAATATTTTTTTTTAAAAAAATCAAGAGAAACTTACTTAAATTCTAAGTATTGTCTATTTATGAGTTAATTTTTATATTTTTAAAAATTTATTAAAATATTCATATATTTTAATTTAATAAATAAATTAAATTTTTCATCCATTTTTCCATTAAAATCTTACGAAAAGTGGAGAGAAAAATTTTAAACTCCCATATTGCTCTTCCTCTTTAGTCTATTAATTAATAAAATCATTCTCTCTCATAGAAATCTCTCTTTTTTTTTTGAAATAAAAGAAATCTCTCTTTATAAGCATAATTATCCCTGTTTCGCTGAAATACTTTTTAATGTTAATATATATAATTTATCTTTCAAAAAAAAGTGTTAATATATATAATTTATATTTTATTTAATAATATAACAACCCGAATTTTTTATTTAAAATATTATTTTATTAATATTATAATAGTTGAGAATTTTAAATATTTGTTCAAAAAATATATATTTTAAATAGTGGAGATTTTAAAGAATATATTTACATTTATTGTTATTATTTTAAGAAATTTAATTTTAATAATTTTTATTCATCAATATGATTTTATATTTATCAAGTTAGTTTAATTACTAATTACAATTACATATTATTTAATTGGTAAATTTTAAAGTTATAATTTTGTATTATTAAGGACTAGATTGAAATACATTTAGAATTTTTTTGTTTGTCTTGAATATTATTTTGAAATTTTAGTTTTAAAAATTTAAAAAAAAATAAAAGAAAGAGGTGAAAACTATGAAAAATCCGACCACCATCCGAGCTCACTTGCCGACGACCTCCAACTCAACATCAGAATCCAAAGGGCAGCAAAACTTTCATGATGCCTGGGAGAATCGCAAAACAGGAGCAACGATGTTTTTCGCCGTTTCTCGGCGACTCCGACCACCTTTAACTGGCAAGGTTGGTCACTACGGATTCCTATCGGTCCAAGCTTCGGTTCAAGACCAATCTTAAGCTATTGGCTTCTCGATTTGGTGTACCAAACTTTTAAAGTTTTTGTTCTACGACCTTTACGTTTAGATCTAGGCCAAACTAAAAATTGCTTAAATGATTCAAAACCACTATTGGACTATTCGTGTGGAAGGCTTTGATATTTAGAGACTTATACAACTTAGCGGGCCAATTTTATAATTATTTTCACTATTTTTAGATATCTCAAATGCATGATATTGGTATTGGTGTAGATTATTTTTTCCTTCCAACCAAACCAATAGCAAATAAGTTAGCGAGTTGAATATTAAATATTTTTATAATTTTAATATTATTTATATATATTTAATAATGCTATGCATCAAACTTTATATATATA
Organism: Manihot esculenta; assembly: GCF_001659605.2. Taxonomy (NCBI): domain Eukaryota; kingdom Viridiplantae; phylum Streptophyta; class Magnoliopsida; order Malpighiales; family Euphorbiaceae; genus Manihot; species Manihot esculenta. The sequence continues at coordinate 5,345,523 of NC_035170.2, forward strand.
TATTTAGTTATATATTAAAAATATTTTAAATATTGTATAATTATTTATTGCTATTGTTTTTGGGTATTGATTGAGATAATTTGGACTAAAATATATGAATGTATATATATATGTTCTGAATATGATTTGGACAAATAGATTACTCGAGTTAATCTTATTTGGAATCCGATATAGATATAAAAAATTAGAGTGAATTGGTTTGAGTTGAGTTTGTTGTCTCTCACACTTGATTTAAATTAATTAATTTCATTAAACCTATCGGATCATAATAGTTTGTATAGGTTCAGCCATATGTTTCATATATATGTAATATACACTACAAAAAAACAAGGTATCAGTGACGGATTTAGCGACGGAATTTACTTCCGTCGGAAAAAAAAATTAGCGACGGAATTAGCGACGGATCAGCGACGAATACTTTATGTTTAAATTTCTGACAGATTAGCGACGGATTTTTAAAATATTAGCGACGGAATTTATTCCGTCGCTAATCCGTCAGAAAAATCAAACAATATAAAAACAAAACCCTAAACTTCTCTTTCCTCATCTCTCTTAATTTCAGCCACGCTTTTCCTCTCCTATCTTCCCCTCAGCGCCGAATCGATCTTCCTGCCACTCTCGCCGTCGCCGCCGCCGTCACCGTTGCGAGTCCCAAGGCTGCCGCAAGTTGCTGTCGCGCGCCCCGTTGCCACTCACCGCCGCCGTCGCCTCGCCGTTCCCGTGACGGATTTGTTGTCGCCTCGTCCTCGCTGTCGCCTCCACCGCCGTTGCCACCCGCCGCTGCAGCTTCCGATCGTCGCCACTCCATGTAAGTTAGTGAACATGAGATTGTTTTTATGGTTGCAGATAGTAAAATATTTTTAATTAATTAAGTATTTTAAAAATAAAAAAAATTAAAAATATTTTCTTGCTGCGTGCCCAGCAGCAGCTTGCTGCGTGGGCACGCAGCAGCTTGCTGCGTGCCCAGCAGCAGCTTGCTGCGTTTAATTAATTTTATTATTTAAATAAATGTATATTTAAATAAATAAATGTATATTTAAATAAATAAATGTATATTTAAATAAATGATGCGTTTAATTTATTATTTAAATAAATAAATTATTCATATATCACTGATTATAGATATTTATCATTTAAAATTTTGATATTTTTTAACATATCATGATTCATTTTCATTGGTCAGATATTTCAGTTGGAGATGAGTATCTGCCAATTGCAACTGCAAATGGAAGCATTCTGACTTGGTCTATATTAGGCAGTGTATATCCCATACAGTAGTTCTGATTATTTTATCTTCTTTGATTTATATTTTATTGAATGTTTTGGTTGTCCTAGTTTATACACGCACATGCACTCCCACTTATTTGTTATAAAAATGCTCATGGCTGGGTTATTTTGAAGTCAATTGATTTAAGCTTTTCGTTTACCTGATAGCAGGGGAGGATTTGGTAGAGGTCAGTTTCATTCTGGTGGAAATGAAACTGTTACTGGAAGGGCCTGTCCAAAAGGGCTTTATGGTATATTCTGCAAGGTATTTTTATTAATACCATCTTGTCAATTTCTCGTGGACCATTTGAATATTTTGAACATCTTGTGATCTTATGCCTGTACAATTTCTAGGACCACTGGCCTTGATATATTATTATATTTATATCCTCATTCTGGTTGCCCTATATTGAGAATCCCATTTGTGTTGAAAATTTATTATGACCAAGGATATGTATTTGTACATCTCTATGCCCAAAAATCTTAGCTAGATCTATAAAATAATCAGTCAGGGTTCTTACTGTTTGTCGATTGCATTTTTAATGTTCCCTTGTTAGTGGATTAGTCAAAGATGTTTTTTGGTTAATTGCTATAAATTGCAAAACAGGAATGCCCTGTTGGGACTTTCAAGAATATTAATGGATCTGAAATTTATTTTTACTTATTATATAAATTTATTTTTATATATTTTTAAAGACTTATTATTTGATGTTTTATTATTATTTACAATTATTGTTAATTGAAATTTATATATAAATTTTTTTTTCATATGTCTAGAAGAGCAGTATTATCTTAGAGGTAGAGGGCATGGCCAGCAGCTCTCTATGAATGAAAGACATGAGGCAACAGAGATGCAAAAGGAAACACGAGAGCATACTCCACAAGCAAACATATTTTCATCATCACACAACTGTAGATTCTACTTCTCCATCAGATGTTTCAGCAAACTGATAGATTTGTTTTAAATTTTATGAATATTGTTAAGTATATGGATTTGTTCTAAACTTTCGATTTTGTAAACATTGTGAAGTATTTGTGTGTATGAATGTAATACCCGGCTAGACTCCGGTACCGGAATTCCTACCGTCCGGTGGAATCTCGGATGTCGGAGACCTCTAGAAGGGTAGAATCATGTTTTATAAAAATGTTTTCATGTTTTTAATGGTTTTAAAGTATGGAACTAAATGAGTTTTTGCATGAAAAGTCTTTGGAGGAAAACCCAGGTTCGGCCGCCGAAAGTCAAGTTCGGCCGCCGAACGTGCATGCGTTTTGGAGGCACGTTAGGCCCCCGAAAGCCTGAGTGAGGAAAGTGCAGGTTCGGCCGCCGAACCTCATGTTCGGCCGCCGAACATTGCATGGATGCGGAGGCACATTCGGCCCCCGAACGTGGCCTGGCCAGCCACTATAAAAGGGTCCCTTAGCCGAAAATGGGCGAGCTTTTTCTCCCCATTTCGGCCAAGGTGAGCATTTCTGCCATCCTTCCCCAATCTTGAGTTTTTCCTTCCTTTTTCCATGATCTTTACAAGTTTATAACTTTGGTTTTGAAGATCTTTGAGCTTAGAACGAGTTTTGGAGCTTGGAGACCAAAAGTTGGAACTCCTCCCATCTCCAAGTTTAGATCTCCTCAACCCTCGATCTTCAAGAGGTAAGAGCCGATCTTAAGCTCAATGTATGATTTAAACAAGTTTTATGAAGTTTTAAGGGGTAGAATGCATGTTAGGGTATATGTTGAACCTATGGGTTTTTGATAACTTTTTGAGCAATGTAGCTTGATTGTGTGTGATTGAAGTGTTGTAGTTGGGGCATTTGTTTGTTTGAGGCCCCTAGGAACTTGTATGCATGTTTTGGTTGAGATATATGCATGATTTGAGAGTTTGGAGGCGAAAATGCACAAAAGAGCCAAGTTTCTGTCCTTTGGCAGAAACCAGGTTCGGCAGCCGAAGGTACTTTCGGCCGCCGAACATGGCTGGGGAGGCAGGCCTTTCGGCTGCCGAAGTTGCCCCCGAAAAGAGAGACTTTCGTCTCTGTCTGGCACTTTCGGCCGCCGAAGGTGCCGCCGAACCTACCTGAGTTTCGTCTCTGTCCAGGACTTTCGGCCGCCGAAGGTGCCGCCGAAAGTGCCCTGTTCAGCCACTCCATGCATATCTCTATGTGATATTTTCAGGATGTTTTAGAGGGTTTTTGGGGAATATTTTAGAGTTATGTTTTTGTATGTTTGGTCCCTCATTGGAGTCCACCTGTGTAGGTTCGGACCCGAGGAACCAAGGACCCCAGCAGTGAGCCAGCTGCTACAGAGTTGTCAGAGTCAGCCAGAGGTGAGTGGAACTAAGCTTAACCTTTTAAATTAAGAAATGAAATGCTTTTATCATGCTTCATGCATCATGATCATATTATAGGTTGTTTGCATTAGAATTCACGACTATGCCGCATTGTATTGTTGTGATAGATGATAGTGGATGGACATTAGGATGATTCATTAGCCTTCTATATACGAAGTCCTGTGGTGCCCATAATAGGGCCGGGCAATACGAAGACCTGTGGTGCCCATAATAGGGCCGGGCAATAACTCCGAGTACGAAGTCCTGTGGTGCCCATAATAGGGCCGGGCAATACGAAGTCCTGTGGTGCCCATAATAGGGCCGGGCATGGAGTTGAGGGATTTTTGAATCAGTCCATCCGTGGTGTGATTTGTTTGTGCAGTGACGCATTTCATGATGGCATGTTTTAAATATTCTTTTCACAGTTCTACTCACTGGGCATCTAGCTCACCCCTCTCCCCTAACCCCCAGGTTTGCAGGTACGGGATAGATAGAGAAGGCAAGAAGAGGAAGGGTCATATGTATGTAATAGTTAGTTTGTGGACATGACAAATGTACTATGATGAAATGTAAAAAGATTACAGTATGTATGAACTGAGGTTATTGAGGATAGAGTTGTGCTTGACCATAGTATATTGTTAATCCCTTTGTATATACATGATCTTATGTTATGATGTTTATGTAAACTAACTCAACACATGATGTTTTGCCTTTGAGGCTTGATGAGATCCCACAGAGGGACTATGTTATGTATATGTTCAGAGTATGCTCAGGTTGAGTTAGTTGGTGACAGTATGTATGAAGAAAAGTTTTAATTTTTATGCATGTTGTTGATCATGTATGGGATTATACAGGTTTACAGGTTATATGTCAGGCTTGCTACGGGTCCCGGCGGCCTTAAGTCGACCCGGATCCTAGCGCCGGTAGCGGTCCGGTTTTCGGGTCGTTACAGAATGGTATTAGAGCCCTAGGTTCACATGGTCGGACCTAGAGTGTCGGGCACATAGATGTTATAGAAGGTCAAGCACAATAGGAAGGTCATGTCCACTAGGATAGGATGTTGAGTCCTGTCTAGTATGATGATGTGAAATGCCATGATTTTGTACATGTGCATTGATGATATGCTATGCTATATGACGTATGTGATGAGGGTTCATGTGTGTCCACATGAACCATATGATGCTAATGTTTGCTTGTTATGAGCTGTTTTTCAGAGAATAGTGTAATACCCGGCTAGACTCCGGTATCGGAATTCCTACCGTCTGGTGGAATTTCGGGTGTCGGAGACCTCTAGAAGGGTAGAGTCATGTTTTTATGAAATGTTTTAATGTTTTAAATGATTTTAAGTATGAATTAAATGAGTTTTTGCATGAAAATAGCTTTGGAGGAAAACCCAGGTTCGGCCGCCGAAAGTCAAGTTCGGCCGCCGAACATGCATGCGTTTTGGAGGCACGTTAGGCCCCCGAAAGCATGAGTGAGGGAAGTCAAGGTTCGGCCGCCGAACCTCATGTTCGGCCGCCGAACATTGCATGGATACGGAGGCACATTCGGCCCCCGAACGTGGTCTGGCCAGCCACTATAAAAGGGTCCCTTAGCCGAAAATGGGCGAGCTTTTTCTCCCCATTTCGGCCAAGGTGAGCTTTCCGCCGTCTCTCACCCATTTTTGATGTTCTTCCTCTAAATCTTTCGAGATTTTTACTTGTTTTCACTTGGTTGTGAAGATTTAAGCTTTTGAAACAAGTTTTGGAGCTTTGGGAACTCAGGAGCTCACTTTTGTGGATCTCCAAGTTTAGGTCGTCTTCCTCTCGATCTTCAAGAGGTAAGGGCCGATCTTAAGCTCCTTGCGTGTTTTAAGTAAGTTTTATGCACGATCTATGGGTAGAAATGCATGTTAGGTTATATGTTGAGTTATGAGTTGATATATGTGTTTTTGAACAATGTGGTTAATGTGTATGTGTTGTAGATGGGGTTTAAGGTAGTTTGGGACCCCTAGGAGCTTGTGGTATGAGTATGCATGTTGTAGAGTAAGATTTATGCATGATTGATGATATGGGAGGCAAATGTGCGTGTTTGAACCAAGTTTCTGCCCTTTGGCAGAAACCAGGTTCGGCAGCCGAAGGAACTTTCGGCCGCCGAACCCCCTTGTGGAGGCAGCTTTCGGCTGCCGAAGCTTGCCCCCGAAAGAGGAGTTTCGGCTCTGTCGGGCAGTTTCGGCCGCCGAAGGTGCCCCCGAACATGCATGAGTTTCGTCTCTGTCGGGGAGTTTCGGCCGCCGAAGGTGCCACCGAACCTGCCTGGCTTTCGGCTCTGGAGGGACTTTCGGCCGCCGAACCTGCCGCCGAAAGTGCCCTGTTCAGCCGTTTCTTGCATGTTTTCATGTGATATTTTCAGGATGTTTTAGGGGGTTTTTGGGGAGTATATTAGAGTCGTAATTTCGTATGTTTGGTCCCTCATTTGAGTCCACCTGTGTAGGTTCGGACCCGAGGAACCGAGGACCCCAGCAGTGAGTTCAGCTGCTTAGGTGTTGTCAGAGTCAGCCAGAGGTGAGTGGAACTAAACTTACTCTTTTAAATTAAATGTTTTATCATGTTTCATGCATCATGATTATGCAATAGGATGATTGCATTAGCTTCACGAATATGCCGCATTGCATCATTTGTTGTTGATGTGGGTGAATGTTGGATGACCCAATTAGTCCATGACAGGAAGACCAGGACCCCATTCTACGGCCTGGCACGGAAATGAAAGACCAGGACCCCATTCTACGGCCTGGCACGATTGTGGACTCGAAGACCAGGAGCCCAGAGGAGGCCCTGGGATAATGGTAAGTAATGTATGTATGACAGGAAGACCAGGACCCCATGCTACGGCCTGGCACTATGTTAGCTTGGACTAATTGGTGACAAGTTCACCCAACCCTTACGTGAATTGTTTGTGTTATGATGCATTTCATTTGAGCATAGTGTTAATGTGTTTTTACTAGCTCTACTCACTGGGCTTTTAGCTCACCCCTCTCCCTTTTCCCCTAGGCTTGCAGGTACAGTATAGTGCAGGAGTCCGGATAGAGTAAAGAAGTCATGCTTATGTAATAGCTAGAAATGGACATGATCAAAATTGTAATGTAAAAGTACAGTATAGTTATGTAATGAGTTTTATGGATGTTAGTATGTGCTTGACCATAGAATGTTGTATCCCTCTTTATACATGATCTTAGAGATTTTGATGATGCTTATGTAAACCAGCTCAACACAGGTTATGTTACCCCTTGAGGGCACAGATGAGATCCCACAGAGGGATCAGTGTTATGTTAATGTTATGCACAGGTTGAGTTTGGTTGATGAGTATGTAAAGAAAAGTTTTAATTTTTATGCATGTTGTTGATCATGTATGGGATTATACAGGTTTACAGGTTTTATGTTAGGCTTGCTACGGGTCCCGGCGGCCTTAAGTCGACCCGGATCCTAGCGCCGGTAGCGGTCCGATTTTCGGGTCGTTACAGAATGGTATCAGAGCCCTAGGTTCATATGGTCGGACCTAGAGTGTGGGGCTCATAGAGTTTATAGAAGGTCAAGCACAATAGGAAAGGATCATGTCCACTAGGATAGGATGTGGAGTCCTGTCTTGCATGATGATGTGAAATGCCATGATTTTATGCATGTGCATTAATGATATGCTATGATATGTGATGTATGTGATGAGGGTTCATGTGTGCCCACATGAACCATATGATGCTAATGTTGCTTGTGTTGTGTACTGTTTTTCAGAAAACAGGATGAGAGGAACTCGTCGATCAGCAAGATTGACTGGAGTACCACCTGAGGATGAGGGCATGAGCGCCCGTCCTCCAGCATTGCCTAGGGCAATGTCTAGCAGGTCCCACAGGGACAGAGTAGCAAGAGACCCTAGAAGGTCTTTGGATCTGGATAGAAGCAGATCAGTAAGGGGAACAATGCAAGGAGGAGTGTCTGAGGATATGGAAGTAGATCAGAGGAGGGATGGCAGTCTCGGTGTGAGTATGCCGGAAGAGGGCATGGGAGAATCAGAAGGAGGCATTCAGGCCTCGAGTTATGTCCAGCCACATCATTACCCACCCTACTCACACCATCCAGGGTATTCGATGGGAGGTACATCGGATAACCCTAGTTTTAGCCCTTATCCTTCACATATGCCATACCCACCATACTACCCACCATACTCTCAGTATCCAATGCATCCACCTCCACCCTACTATCCAAATCCAGCAAACCCTACCCCAGAAAATGTTGCACCACCTCCACCACCTACAGAACCAGCAGCCCCTGTTGCTCAACCTCCTAGACCTAGCTCAGCCAGTGGGAGCAAGGTTAAGATGACAGACTATATGAAGCTGGGTGCTCCCCAGTTTGAGACAGGTGATGATCCGTTCGTGTATTTGGAGCGGGTCAAGGCAATTACAGATGAGATAGGGGCAAATGACAGTAGAGCCATTCAGATGGCTGGGTTCACGCTTAAGTGCAAGAAGGCACGGGAGTGGTTCAAGAATTATGTGAACCCGAGAGTGGACAGCATGACTTGGGAAGAGTTTGCAAATGAATTTACAGGATGGGCTTTCCCTGATAGTTCAAGGGAATTGAAGATGATAGAATTCGAGCAGTTGAGGCAGACTGATGACATGAGTGTAGACGAATATATTGACAGGTTTATGGAGTTGCTGCCATTTGCAGGGCAAGACCTTAGCACAGACCAGAAGAAGTCGAGGAGGTATATCATGAAGCTCCATCCCAGGTATTCCTCCTTGGTACAGTCAGCAGATAGAGAGAGTTTTCACGCCATAGTAGACATGGCTAGGAGAATGGAGGCTAGTGCCATCGTTCAGGGGACAGTTAAGCAGACAGTGGCACAAGCTTCGGGTTCTAAAACTCCGGGAGGGGGAAGGTTAGATCCCTCTACCCTTAGTGCAGCAGCTTCAGGCAGCAAGAGATGGGGTAAACCCAAGGGTAAGAAGAATAAGTTCTGGAGTAAAGTCAAGTCCAGTCTGGGATTTGGGAGTGGCTCAAGCTCTGGTGCGGACAATGCAGTTTGTGCAAGGTGTGGTAAACCACACAGGGGAGTATGTCGGTTTGGGACGAACACTTGTTTTAGATGTGGTCAGGAAGGGCATATGGCTCGAGATTGTCCAAGAGCAGTCCCGATGGCTCAGTCCCAGCAGACAGCTTCAGGCAGTGTAGCACAGCCAGCAGCTCCAGCCATGACTCAGGCCAGTGGCAGAGGCAGAGGGAGAGGAGCAGCCTCTTCTTCAGCGGGTTTCAGAGGTGAAGGTCCGTCAGCCCCAGCACGGATCTTCACAATGACACAGCAGGAGGCAGACGCATCCAACACCGTGGTGGCAGGTAATCTCGTCATTGGATGTTCGGATGTATATGCATTGATGGACCCTGGTGCATCTCATTCATTTATTGCTCCGAGAGCCGTTCAGAGGTTGGGGTTGATGATCTCTGAGTTAGAGTGTCCTCTCTGGGTCAGTGGACCCAAGTGTGATCCATCAGTGGCAGAGTCGGTCTGTCAGTGTAGTCCAGTTTTTGTTGAGGGGAGATGCATGTCCGCCGACCTTGTGGTTCTAGATTTGACAGACTTTGACGTCATTCTAGGGATGGACTGGTTATCTACCCATGGTGCTACCTTGGACTGCAGGGACAAGGTAGTCAGGTTCAGAGGTCAGGATGGATCAGAGGTTGTCTTCAGAGGAGACAGGAGGGGTACACCTAGAGGTATGATCTCAGCTCTTCAGGCTCGTAGGTTGCTTAGGAGGGGATGTCAGGGGTATTTGGCTCACGTGAGAGAGCTAAATAGTCAGGTTAGAGAGCCCGCCTCGGTGCCAGTGGTTAGAGAGTTCATAGATGTGTTCCCGGACGAACTGCCAGGTTTACCACCTGCTAGGGAGATAGAGTTCAAGATTGAACTGATGCCTAGAACCCGACCGATCTCTATCCCTCCCTACAGGATGGCGCCAGCAGAATTGAAAGAGTTGAAGGAGCAGTTACAGGAACTGGTAGACAAGGGCTTCATCCGACCGAGTACCTCACCTTGGGGTGCTCCAGTTCTGTTTGTGAAAAAGAAGGATGGATCTCTTAGACTTTGTATCGACTACAGGCAGTTGAACAAAGTCACTACCAAGAACAAGTACCCATTGCCAAGGATCGACGATCTATTTGACCAGCTAGCAGGAGCGGGTTGTTTCTCCAAAATAGATCTGAGATCGGGGTACCATCAGTTGAGGATCAGGGAAGAGGACGTACCAAAGACAGCTTTCAGGACCAGATATGGGCATTTTGAGTTCCTTGTGATGCCGTTCGGGTTAACCAACGCCCCTGCAGCATTCATGGATCTCATGAATAGAGTGTTTAGCCAGTACCTGGATCACTTCGTTATTGTCTTCATAGATGATATCTTAGTGTATTCCAGGAATGCAGAGGAGCATGCCCATCATCTGCGGTTGGTACTACAGACCTTGAGGGAACATGGCTTGTATGCCAAGTTCTCTAAATGTGAGTTCTGGCTGAGGAGCATTTCGTTCTTGGGGCATGTAGTGTCAGAGAATGGTATTGAGGTAGATCCCAAGAAGACAGAGACTGTGGCTAACTGGCCTAGACCCACTTCAGTGACAGAGATCAGGAGTTTCTTGGGTTTGGCAGGTTACTACAGGAGGTTCGTTCAGGACTTCTCAAAGATAGCAGCTCCTCTAACCAGACTAACCAGGAAGAATCAGAAATTTCTGTGGACCGACCAGTGCGAGGAGAGTTTTGAAGAGCTCAAGAAGAGATTGACTTCAGCCCCAGTGTTAGCTCTGCCATCTAGTGGAGAGGACTTTACAGTCTTTTGTGATGCGTCCCGTGTGGGACTGGGTTGTGTGCTTATGCAGAATGAGAAAGTGATTGCTTATGCTTCTAGGCAGCTGAAGAAGCATGAGTTGAATTACCCCACACATGACCTTGAGATGGCAGCAGTAATCTTTGCACTCAAGATGTGGAGGCATTACCTCTATGGGGTAAAATGTGAGATCTTCACAGATCATAAAAGCCTGCAGTACATCCTGAGTCAAAGAGATTTGAACCTGAGACAGAGGAGATGGGTAGAGTTGCTGAGTGACTATGATTGCAAGATCCAGTATCATCCGGGTAAGGCGAATGTTGTGGCAGACGCCCTAAGCCGGAAGTCACTAGGCAGTCTATCCCACATCACGGCAGAGAGGAGACCGGTGGTGAAGGAGTTTTACAAGCTCATTGAGGAAGGTCTACAGTTGGAGTTGTCTGGTACAGGTGCCTTGGTTGCTCAGATGAAAGTGACACCCGTGTTTCTGGAGCAGGTGGCTCAGAAACAGCATGAGGACCCAGAGTTAGTGAAGATTGCCAGGACTGTTCAGTCAGGCAAAGACAGTGAGTTCAGATTTGACAATAGGGGGATCCTCCGCTATGGGAGTCGATTATGTGTACCAGATGACATTGGGCTAAAAGGAGACATTATGAGAGAGGCTCATAATGCAAGATACAGCATTCACCCCGGAGCCACCAAAATGTATCAAGATCTGAAGAAGGTTTATTGGTGGCCAGCTATGAAGAGAGAAGTGGCACAGTTCGTGTCAGCCTGCGAAGTTTGTCAGAGGGTGAAGCTGGAACATCAGAAGCCGGCTGGAATGCTTAACCCGCTACCTATCCCAGAGTGGAAATGGGAGAATATAGCTATGGACTTCGTAGTGGGGTTACCGGCGACGTCCAACAGATTGGACTCCATATGGGTGATTGTGGACAGACTCACCAAATCTGCTCACTTCATCCCTGTCAGGAGTGGCTATTCTGTGGACAAGTTGGCGCAGGTGTACGTTGATGAGATAGTCAGACTGCATGGGGTTCCTGTTTCCATAGTGTCAGATAGAGGGCCCCAGTTCACTTCCAGGTTTTGGCGGAGTCTGCAGAACGCCATGGGTTCTAGATTGGATTTTAGCACTGCCTTCCATCCACAGACAGACGGACAGTCAGAGAGGACCATCCAGACCATAGAAGATATGCTGAGAATGTGTGTGCTGGACTTTGGCGGTTCTTGGAGGCAGCATCTACCTTTGGTGGAGTTTGCCTACAATAACAGCCATCATGCTAGCATCGGGATGGCTCCATATGAAGCTTTATATGGAAGGAAGTGCAGATCACCTGTTTGTTGGGAAGAGGTAGGAGAGAGGTCCTTAGCAGGACCCGAGCTAGTGGAGATCACCAGCAGGGTGGTGCCCATGATCAGAGAAAGAATCAAGACAGCTGTAAGCAGACAGAAGAGTTGTGCAGACATCCGCAGAAGATTAGTAGAGTTTCAGGAGGGGGATCTGGTATTGCTTAAGGTGTCTCCAATGAAAGGAGTGGTTCGCTTTGGGAAGAAAGGTAAACTAGCCCCACGATACATCGGACCCTTCGAAATCTTGCAAAAGATTGGGAATGTATCGTACAAGCTGGATTTACCTACTTCAATGGAGAGAATCCATCCGGTTTTCCATGTTTCTATGTTGAGAAAGTTCGTGTCAGATCCGGGCAAGGTTCTTAGTGAGCCTGATGTGGAGATCCAAGAGGATCTCACCTATGTTGAGCAGCCAGTGCGGATTCTTGACACTCAGATCAGAAAGTTAAGAAACAAGGAAATCCCAATGGTGAAAGTCCTTTGGAACCACCACAATATTGAGGAGTGTACCTGGGAGACACGGGAGTCTATGCTCCAGCAGTACCCTCATCTCTTTTAGAGGTTAGTCTCTATGTGTTTATGTATGTATGTTATATTGATTGCTATGCATGTACTAGTTGAGGAACATTCGGGGACGAATGTTCTTAAGGGGGGGAGAATGTAATACCCGGCTAGACTCCGGTATCGGAATTCCTACCGTCTGGTGGAATTTCGGGTGTCGGAGACCTCTAGAAGGGTAGAGTCATGTTTTTATGAAATGTTTTAATGTTTTAAATGATTTTAAGTATGAATTAAATGAGTTTTTGCATGAAAATAGCTTTGGAGGAAAACCCAGGTTCGGCCGCCGAAAGTCAAGTTCGGCCGCCGAACATGCATGCGTTTTGGAGGCACGTTAGGCCCCCGAAAGCATGAGTGAGGGAAGTCAAGGTTCGGCCGCCGAACCTCATGTTCGGCCGCCGAACATTGCATGGATACGGAGGCACATTCGGCCCCCGAACGTGGTCTGGCCAGCCACTATAAAAGGGTCCCTTAGCCGAAAATGGGCGAGCTTTTTCTCCCCATTTCGGCCAAGGTGAGCTTTCCACCGTCTCTCACCCATTTTTGATGTTCTTCCTCTAAATCTTTCGAGATTTTTACTTGTTTTCACTTGGTTGTGAAGATTTAAGCTTTTGAAACAAGTTTTGGAGCTTTGGGAACTCAGGAGCTCACTTTCGTGGATCTCCAAGTTTAGGTCGTCTTCCTCTCGATCTTCAAGAGGTAAGGGCCGATCTTAAGCTCCTTGCGTGTTTTAAGTAAGTTTTATGCACGATCTATGGGTAGAAATGCATGTTAGGTTATATGTTGAGTTATGAGTTGATATATGTGTTTTTGAACAATGTGGTTAATGTGTATGTGTTGTAGATGGGGTTTAAGGTAGTTTGGGACCCCTAGGAGCTTGTGGTATGAGTATGCATGTTGTAGAGTAAGATTTATGCATGATTGATGATATGGGAGGCAAATGTGCGTGTTTGAACCAAGTTTCTGCCCTTTGGCAGAAACCAGGTTCGGCAGCCGAAGGAACTTTCGGCCGCCGAACCCCCTTGTGGAGGCAGCTTTCGGCTGCCGAAGCTTGCCCCCGAAAGAGGAGTTTTGGCTCTGTCGGGCAGTTTCGGCCGCCGAAGGTGCCCCCGAACATGCATGAGTTTCGTCTCTGTCGGGGAGTTTCGGCCGCCGAAGGTGCCGCCGAACCTGCCTGGCTTTCGGCTCTGGAGGGACTTTCGGCCGCCGAACCTGCCGCCGAAAGTGCCCTGTTCAGCCGTTTCTTGCATGTTTTCATGTGATATTTTCAGGATGTTTTAGGGGGTTTTTGGGGAGTATATTAGAGTCGTAATTTCGTATGTTTGGTCCCTCATTTGAGTCCACCTGTGTAGGTTCGGACCCGAGGAACCGAGGACCCCAGCAGTGAGTTCAGCTGCTTAGGTGTTGTCAGAGTCAGCCAGAGGTGAGTGGAACTAAACTTACTCTTTTAAATTAAATGTTTTATCATGTTTCATGCATCATGATTATGCAATAGGATGATTGCATTAGCTTCACGAATATGCCGCATTGCATCATTTGTTGTTGATGTGGGTGAATGTTGGATGACCCAATTAGTCCATGACAGGAAGACCAGGACCCCATTCTACGGCCTGGCACGGAAATGAAAGACCAGGACCCCATTCTACGGCCTGGCACGATTGTGGACTCGAAGACCAGGAGCCCAGAGGAGGCCCTGGGATAATGGTAAGTAATGTATGTATGACAGGAAGACCAGGACCCCATGCTACGGCCTGGCACTATGTTAGCTTGGACTAATTGGTGACAAGTTCACCCAACCCTTACGTGAATTGTTTGTGTTATGATGCATTTCATTTGAGCATAGTGTTAATGTGTTTTTACTAGCTCTACTCACTGGGCTTTTAGCTCACCCCTCTCCCTTTTCCCCCAGGCTTGCAGGTACAGTATAGTGCAGGAGTCCGGATAGAGTAAAGAAGTCATGCTTATGTAATAGCTAGAAATGGACATGATCAAAATTGTAATGTAAAAGTACAGTATAGTTATGTAATGAGTTTTATGGATGTTAGTATGTGCTTGACCATAGAATGTTGTATCCCTCTTTATACATGATCTTAGAGATTTTGATGATGCTTATGTAAACCAGCTCAACACAGGTTATGTTACCCCTTGAGGGCACAGATGAGATCCCACAGAGGGATCAGTGTTATGTTAATGTTATGCACAGGTTGAGTTTGGTTGATGAGTATGTAAAGAAAAGTTTTAATTTTTATGCATGTTGTTGATCATGTATGGGATTATACAGGTTTACAGGTTTTATGTTAGGCTTGCTACGGGTCCCGGCGGCCTTAAGTCGACCCGGATCCTAGCGCCGGTAGCGGTCCGATTTTCGGGTCCACTGGGCATCTAGCTCACCCCTCTCCCCTAACCCCCAGGTTTGCAGGTACGGGATAGATAGAGAAGGCAAGAAGAGGAAGGGTCATATGTATGTAATAGTTAGTTTGTGGACATGACAAATGTACTATGATGAAATGTAAAAAGATTACAGTATGTATGAACTGAGGTTATTGAGGATAGAGTTGTGCTTGACCATAGTATATTGTTAATCCCTTTGTATATACATGATCTTATGTTATGATGTTTATGTAAACTAACTCAACACATGATGTTTTGCCTTTGAGGCTTGATGAGATCCCACAGAGGGACTATGTTATGTATATGTTCAGAGTATGCTCAGGTTGAGTTAGTTGGTGACAGTATGTATGAAGAAAAGTTTTAATTTTTATGCATGTTGTTGATCATGTATGGGATTATACAGGTTTACAGGTTATATGTCAGGCTTGCTACGGGTCCCGGCGGCCTTAAGTCGACCCGGATCCTAGCGCCGGTAGCGGTCCGGTTTTCGGGTCGTTACAGAATGGTATTAGAGCCCTAGGTTCACATGGTCGGACCTAGAGTGTCGGGCACATAGATGTTATAGAAGGTCAAGCACAATAGGAAGGTCATGTCCACTAGGATAGGATGTTGAGTCCTGTCTTGTATGATGATGTGAAATGCCATGATTTTGTACATGTGCATTGATGATATGCTATGCTATATGACGTATGTGATGAGGGTTCATGTGTGTCCACATGAACCATATGATGCTAATGTTTGCTTGTTATGAGCTGTTTTTCAGAGAATAGGATGAGAGGAACTCGTCGATCTGCGCGATTGACTGGAGTGCCACCTGAGAATGAGGGCACGAGCGCCCGTCCTCCTACATTGCCTAGGGCAATGTCTTGTAGAGCCAACAGAGAGAGAGGGTCAAGGGACCCTAGAAGGTCTTTTGATGCTAGCAGAAGGGGGACTGATAGAGGAGAAAGTTCTTCAGATATGAGGGAGGTTATGGAAGAGGATCAGAGGAGGGATGGGAACCTGGATGTGAGCATGCAGGAAGAAGGGACAGGGGAGTCACAGGGAGGCGTTCAGGCCTCGGGGTATGGTTTTCCACCCCATTATCCACCCTTCCCACAGGGTTCAGGGTATCCGATGGGAGGTACATCGGATTACTCCAGCTTTAACCCCTACCCTACCTACATGCCTTATCCACCTTTCTACCCACCCTACACACAGTACCCAGCTTATCCACCCTCACCCTTCTATCCAAACCCGGCAAACCCCACCTCGGGGAATGCTGCACCTCCACCTCCACCACCTACAGAACCAGCAGCCCCAGTTACTCAACCTCCTAGACCTAGCTCAGTCGATGGGAGCAAGGTAAAGATGACAGATTACCTCAAGCTAGATGCTCCCAAATACAAGTCAGGGGATGACCCCTTTGAGTATCTGAGAGTAGTGAAGACAATAACTGATGAGCTAGGGGCAAGTGATAGCAGGGCCATTCAGATGGCAGGGTTCACTTTAAAGTGCAAGAAGGCACGGGAATGGTTCAAGTGTTATGTGGACCCGAGACTAGACGGTATGACATGGGAAGAATTTGCGAATGAGTTCGCTGGATGGGCTTTTCCAGACAGTTCTAGAGAACTGAAAATGATTGAGTTTGAGCAACTGAGGCAGTCAGAGCACATGAGTGTAGAGGAGTTCACGGATAAATTCTTGGAGCTATTGCCTTTTTCAGGGCAAGCTCTAGATTCAGATACGAAGAAAGCCAAGAAATATGTTATGAAGCTGCATTCCAGGTACTCCTCGTTGGTTCAGTCAGCTGAGAGAGAAAGTTTCCACACTGTGGTGGATATGGCTCGAAGAATGGAGGCAAGTGCTATAGTTGAAGGGTCAGTGAAGCAGTCAGTGACCCAATCTTCAGGGGTTAAGACCCCAAGCAGAGGAGGACCAGGTTTCTCTTCTCAGAGCTCAGGTAAGAAGAGGTGGGATAGCACCACCAAGAAGCCGAAGAAGAATAAGTTTTGGAACAAGTTGAAATCCGGTCTGGGTTTCGGCGGTGGCTCGAGCTCAGGCTCAGATGGTACAGAATGCCAGAGATGTGGAAGACCGCACAGGGGAGTGTGTCGAGCTGGGACTAATGCATGTTTCAGATGTGGACAGGAGGGACACATAGCTTGGGATTGTCCTAGAGCGCCTTTTATGGGCCAGCCCCAGCAGACAGCTTCTGGTAGTGTGGCACAGCCAGCAGTTCCAGCCACAACTCAGGGCAGTGGCAGAGGTAGAGGGAGAGGGGCAGCCTCTTCTTCTGGTTCCCGAGGTGAAGGTCCATCAGCTCCAGCCAGGATCTTCACCATGACACAGCAGGAGGCTAACACATCCAACACCGTGGTGTCAGGTAATCTCGTCATTGGGTGTTCTGATGTGTATGCATTAATGGACCCGGGTGCATCTCATTCATTTATTGCTCCGAGAGCCGTTGAGAGGTTGGGTCTGATAGTCTCTGGGTTAGAGTGTCCCCTATGGGTCAGTGGACCCAAGTGTGACCCGTCGGTGGCAGTGTCAGTCTGCCAGTACAGTCCAGTTTTTGTTGAGGGAAGATGCCTCTCCGCCGACCTTGTGGTTCTAGATTTGACAGACTTTGACGTCATTCTAGGGATGGATTGGCTATCTACCCATGGTGCTACCTTGGACTGTAGGGACAAGGTAGTCAGGTTCAGAGACCAGGACGGGTCAGAGGTAGTCTTCAGGGGAGACAAGAGGGGCACACCTAGAGGTCTGATATCAGCTCTTCAGGCTCATAGGTTGCTTAGGAAGGGATGTCAGGGGTACTTAGCTCATGTGAGAGAGCTAGACAGTCAGGTCAGGGAGCCGGCCTCGGTGCCAGTTGTCAGAGAGTTTCAGGATGTCTTTCCTGATGAGCTTCCAGGTTTACCACCTGCTAGGGAGATAGAGTTCGAGATATAGTTGATGCCTGGAACTAGACCGATCTCTATCCCTCCCTACAGGATGGCTCCAGCCGAGTTAAAGGAGTTGAAAGAGCAATTGCAAGAGCTGGTAGAAAAGGGTTTCATCCGACAGAGTACCTCACCTTGGGGTGCTCCGGTCTTGTTTGTGAGGAAGAAGGATGGATCCCTTAGACTTTGTATCGACTACAGGCAGTTGAACAAAGTCACTACCAAGAATAGGTACCCATTGCCTAGGATCGATGATCTATTCGACCAGCTAGCCGGAGCGGGTTGTTTCTCCAAAATAGATCTAAGATCGGGGTACCATCAGCTAAGGATAAGGGATGAGGATGTGCCAAAGACGGCTTTCAGGACCAGATATGGGCATTTTGAGTTCCTTGTGATGCCGTTCGGGTTAACTAACGCCCCTGCAGCATTCATGGATCTCATGAACAGAGTATTTAGCCAATACCTGGATCGCTTTGTTATTGTCTTCATAGATGATATCTTAGTGTATTCCAGGAATGCAGAGGAGCATGCCCATCATCTGCGGTTGGTCTTGCAGACTTTGAGGGAACATGGCTTGTATGCCAAGTTCTCTAAATGTGAGTTCTGGCTAAGGAGCATTTCGTTCTTGGGGCATGTAGTGTCAGAGAATGGTATTGAGGTAGATCCCAAGAAGACAGAGACTGTGGCTAACTGGCCTAGACCCACTTCAGTGACGGAGATTAGAAGTTTCTTGGGTTTGGCAGGTTACTACAGGAGGTTCGTTCAGGACTTCTCAAAGATAGCAGCTCCTCTGACCAGACTGACCAGGAAGAATCAGAAGTTTCTGTGGACCGACCAGTGCGAAGAGAGTTTTGAAGAGCTTAAGAAGAGGTTGACTTCAGCACCAGTGTTAGCTTTGCCATCTAGTGATGAGGACTTTACAGTCTTTTGTGATGCGTCCCGTGTGGGACTGGGTTGTGTACTGATGCAGAATGAGAGGGTGATCGCTTATGCTTCTAGGCAGCTGAAGAAGCATGAGTTGAATTACCCCACACATGACCTTGAGATGGCAGCAGTAATCTTTGCACTCAAGATGTGGAGGCACTACCTCTATGGGGTAAAATGTGAGATCTTTACAGATCATAAGAGCCTGCAGTACATCTTGAGTCAGAGGGATTTGAATCTGAGACAGAGGAGATGGGTAGAACTGCTGAGTGACTATGATTGCAAGATCCAGTATCATCCGGGTAAGGCGAATGTCGTGGCAGACGCCCTAAGCCGGAAGTCACTAGGCAGTCTATCCCACATCACAACAGAGAGGAGACCAGTGGTGAAGGAGTTCTACAAGCTTATTGAGGAAGGTCTACAGATGGAGTTGTCTGGTACAGGTGCCTTAGTGGCCCAGATGAGAGTAGCACCCGTGTTTCTGGAGCAGGTGGCTCAGAAACAGCATGAGGACCCGGAGTTAGTGAAGATTGCCAGGACTGTTCAGTCAGGCAACGACAGTGAGTTCAGATTCGACAGCAAGGGGATCCTCCGCTATGGGAGCAGACTATGTGTACCAGATGACATAGGGCTTAAGGGAGACATTATGAGAGAGGCTCATAATGCAAGATACAGCATTCACCCCGGAGCCACCAAGATGTATCAAGATCTAAAGAAGGTTTATTGGTGGCCAGCGATGAAGAAAGAAGTGGCACAGTTTGTGTCCGCCTGCGAAATATGTCAGAGGGTGAAGCTGGAACATCAGAAACCGGCTGGAATGCTTAACCCGCTACCTATTCCGGAGTGGAAATGGGAGAATATAGCTATGGACTTCGTAGTAGGGTTACCGGCGACGTCCAACAGATTGGACTCCATATGGGTGGTTGTGGACAGACTCACCAAATCTGCTCACTTCATCCCTGTCAGGAGTGGCTATTCTGTGGACAAGTTGGCGCAGGTGTATGTTGACGAGATAGTCAGACTGCATGGGGTTCCTATTTCAATAGTGTCAGATAGAGGGCCCCAGTTCACCTCCAGGTTTTGGCGGAGCCTGCAGGATGCCATGGGTACCAGGTTGGATTTCAGTACTGCCTTCCATCCACAGACGGACGGACAGTCAGAGAGGACCATCCAGACCATAGAAGATATGCTCAGAATGTGTGTGCTGGACTTTGGCGGTTCTTGGAGGCAGCATCTACCTCTGGTGGAGTTTGCCTACAACAACAGTCATCATGCTAGCATCGGGATGGCCCCATATGAAGCTTTATATGGAAGGAAGTGCAGATCACCTGTTTGCTGGGAAGAGGTAGGAGAGAGGTCCTTAGCAGGACCCGAGCTAGTAGAGATCACCAGCAGGGTGGTGCCCATGATCAGAGAAAGAATCAAGACAGCTGCAAGCAGACAGAAGAGTTATGCAGACATCCGCAGAAGACTAGTAGAGTTTCAGGAGGGGGATCTGGTATTGCTCAAGGTGTCTCCAATGAAAGGAATGGTTCGGTTCGGGAAGAAAGGTAAGCTAGCTCCGCGGTACATCGGACCCTTTGAAGTCTTGCAAAAGATTGGGAATGTATCGTACAAGCTGGATTTACCTGCTTCAATGGCGAGAATCCATCCGGTCTTCCATGTTTCTATGTTGAGAAAATTCGTGTCAGATCCGAGCAAGGTTCTTAGTGAGCCTGATGTGGAGGTCCAAGAGGATCTCACCTATGTTGAGCAGCCAGTACGGATCATCGACACCCAGATCAGAAAGTTAAGAAACAAGGAAATCCCGATGGTGAAAGTCCTGTGGAACCACCACAATTTAGAGGAATGCACTTGGGAGACACGGGAGTCTATGCTCCAGCAGTACCCTCATCTCTTTTAAGGTTAGATCCCTATGTGTTGATGTGTTTATGTGTTATGTTTTACGCCATGCTATGTGTGCTAGTGAGGAACATTCGGGGACGAATGTTCTTAAGGGGGGGAGAATGTAATACCCGGCTAGACTCCGGTACCGGAATTCCTACCGTCCGGTGGAATCTCGGATGTCGGAGACCTCTAGAAGGGTAGAATCATGTTTTATAAAAATGTTTTCATGTTTTTAATGGTTTTAAAGTATGGAACTAAATGAGTTTTTGCATGAAAAGTCTTTGGAGGAAAACCCAGGTTCGGCCGCCGAAAGTCAAGTTCGGCCGCCGAACGTGCATGCGTTTTGGAGGCACGTTAGGCCCCCGAAAGCCTGAGTGAGGAAAGTGCAGGTTCGGCCGCCGAACCTCATGTTCGGCCGCCGAACATTGCATGGATGCGGAGGCACATTCGGCCCCCGAACGTGGCCTGGCCAGCCACTATAAAAGGGTCCCTTAGCCGAAAATGGGCGAGCTTTTTCTCCCCATTTCGGCCAAGGTGAGCATTTCCGCCATCCTTCCCCAATCTTGAGTTTTTCCTTCCTTTTTCCATGATCTTTACAAGTTTATAACTTTGGTTTTGAAGATCTTTGAGCTTAGAACGAGTTTTGGAGCTTGGAGACCAAAAGTTGGAACTCCTCCCATCTCCAAGTTTAGATCTCCTCAACCCTCGATCTTCAAGAGGTAAGAGCCGATCTTAAGCTCAATGTATGATTTAAACAAGTTTTATGAAGTTTTAAGGGGTAGAATGCATGTTAGGGTATATGTTGAACCTATGGGTTTTTGATAACTTTTTGAGCAATGTAGCTTGATTGTGTGTGATTGAAGTGTTGTAGTTGGGGCATTTGTTTGTTTGAGGCCCCTAGGAACTTGTATGCATGTTTTGGTTGAGATATATGCATGATTTGAGAGTTTGGAGGCGAAAATGCACAAAAGAGCCAAGTTTCTGCCCTTTGGCAGAAACCAGGTTCGGCAGCCGAAGGTACTTTCGGCCGCCGAACATGGCTGGGGAGGCAGGCCTTTCGGCTGCCGAAGTTGCCCCCGAAAAGAGAGACTTTCGTCTCTGTCTGGCACTTTCGGCCGCCGAAGGTGCCGCCGAACCTACCTGAGTTTCGTCTCTGTCCAGGACTTTCGGCCGCCGAAGGTGCCGCCGAAAGTGCCCTGTTCAGCCACTCCATGCATATCTCTATGTGATATTTTCAAGATGTTTTAGAGGGTTTTTGGGGAATATTTTAGAGTTATGTTTTTGTATGTTTGGTCCCTCATTGGAGTCCACCTGTGTAGGTTCGGACCCGAGGAACCAAGGACCCCAGCAGTGAGCCAGCTGCTACAGAGTTGTCAGAGTCAGCCAGAGGTGAGTGGAACTAAGCTTAACCTTTTAAATTAAGAAATGAAATGCTTTTATCATGCTTCATGCATCATGATCATATTATAGGTTGTTTGCATTAGAATTCACGACTATGCCGCATTGTATTGTTGTGATAGATGATAGTGGATGGACATTAGGATGATTCATTAGCCTTCTATATACGAAGTCCTGTGGTGCCCATAATAGGGCCGGGCAATACGAAGACCTGTGGTGCCCATAATAGGGCCGGGCAATAACTCCGAGTACGAAGTCCTGTGGTGCCCATAATAGGGCCGGGCATGGAGTTGAGGGATTTTTGAATCAGTCCATCCGTGGTGTGATTTGTTTGTGCAGTGACGCATTTCATGATGGCATGTTTTAAATATTCTTTTCACAGTTCTACTCACTGGGCATCTAGCTCACCCCTCTCCCCTAACCCCCAGGTTTGCAGGTACGGGATAGATAGAGAAGGCAAGAAGAGGAAGGGTCATATGTATGTAATAGTTAGTTTGTGGACATGACAAATGTACTATGATGAAATGTAAAAAGATTACAGTATGTATGAAATGAGGTTATTGAGGATAGAGTTGTGCTTGACCATAGTATATTGTTAATCCCTTTGTATATACATGATCTTATGTTATGATGTTTATGTAAACTAACTCAACACATGATGTTTTGCCTTTGAGGCTTGATGAGATCCCACAGAGGGACTATGTTATGTATATGTTCAGAGTATGCTCAGGTTGAGTTAGTTGGTGACAGTATGTATGAAGAAAAGTTTTAATTTTTATGCATGTTGTTGATCATGTATGGGATTATACAGGTTTACAGGTTATATGTCAGGCTTGCTACGGGTCCCGGCGGCCTTAAGTCGACCCGGATCCTAGCGCCGGTAGCGGTCCGGTTTTCGGGTCGTTACAATGAATATGAATTATAATGATTATGAATGACTTTTAATTTATATTAAATTTATTTTTTAGTTGTAAACTATTTAGATTATAAGAATATTTAAATAAAATCAAAAAATATTTTATTGACGATAATGAATATTATTGAAAATATAAATAATATTATTAATATTATTGAATATTAATATTTCCGACGGATTTCCGACGGAACTTTTCCGTCGCTAATTATTTGCGACGGATTAGAGACGGAATATGCATCATGTGAATTAGAAATTTCCGACGGATTTAGCGACGAACTAGTTCGTCGCAAAAATTTCTGACGAAATTAACCATCGGAAAAGCTGTCGCAAATTTATCCGACGGAATTCAGATCCGTCGGAAAGCCGTCGCTAATATTTCCGACGGACGCCCGATCCGTCGGAAAAAATTAGCGACATGACTTTAAGCGACGGATTTGAGTCCGTCGGAAATCCGTCGCTGAAAGCTTTAGCGACGGATTTTTGACTTTCAGTGACGGAAAAATCCGTCACTGATAGTCTGTTTTTTTGTAGTGATATAATGCATATGTGTATAAGTGTGTATATAACTTCTTATTATTTTTTCTGCAAATTGCAGTGTGTTATTTATATTATTTATATTATGTGTTACGTGTTTGTTTTATATTAGGTTGAATTAGGTATTGATATATTTATAGAAATTATTTTAATATTCTTATTATTTTTTATGCAAATTGCAGTGTATTATTTATATTATGTGTTACGTGTTTATTTCATATTAGGTTGAATTAGGTATTGATATATTTATAGAAATTATTTTAATATTTAATATATAAACTTATTGTGTTGAATGCGTACGCGTATTTAATTTTTTATTTTTTATAAAATATTTGGTCATACTGTTAAATAATTTATTTATTTTATTTTATTCTTAGAGCTCTGATTATATTAAATAATTTTACAAATAGAAATTTTGATAAAATGAATTAACTTCATTAGTTACAGGGTTAATTTGGACTCACCTAAATATTATTATATACATATTGAATTGAATTGGTTCTATATGTGGTTTTATATTATTGTGTAATCTTAATAGTATTTTATTCTAATGTTTTTGTTGGGATAAAAATTAGGTTTAAAGAAAGTACGTTTACTATGGTTTCGAGAGGGCTTTATGCTATACAGTTGTGATAAGTTGGTATCAAAACTTTAATTCTTGATTCTTTGGAAATTAAAGTATATGTTTCTCACACGCGGAGTATAGATTTCCTATTCATAACAATTGTCACGCTGGACATTCATAAACTCATGCTTACTTAATAGAAAACACTAAAACTAATGAATTTAGCGGCCTATTAATATACTAATTAGAGACTAATTAGCCTTTGTCTCGGAAAGTACACCACAATATAACATTTAGAAACTAATAAATTTTTGCCAAAAAAACTGTATTATTAAAATTAAATAATATACCATTTAGATAGTAATAAAACTTTCCCTCATAAATAATTATGATAACAAATATTTTATTTGCCTCAAAATATGTATCTCTTTATGACGGTAGTGCAACTTGGAAGTAAAGCTACCTATGAACTCATTTATACTGGTAAAACATTTACAATTTTGTGTTTTGCATAACACAGAGAACAGCAATTTACACTTGTGACAAAAAGGATGTCTCACTAAATAAGCCAGTTTACTTGAAACAAAGGCTCTCACCTTGTTCCTTCATCTGGTAGCTTTGTGTTTCCAATTTCTCCAATCCAAGCATCTTTCCTCTCCCGTTATAAGATTTAGAAGCTTTCTTTTATATTGTTCTCGTCTAGATATTTCAGAAGCAGATTTTGGAGTTAAACTCTTCAATGGAAGTAGGGGGCTTCCCAAATCTGTTGCATCAGCAATTTTATTGACCATTTCGAGAACTTCACTCATCTTGGGGCGTGCCTTCGCCTGTCGAACCAAGCACTGGTTTGCAACAACAGCAAGTTTTTGAGCAGACTTAATGTTATACTTACCCTCAAGCCTTGGGTCCAAAATCAACCTGAACTTCTTTATATTAGAAAGATGTGGCTTGACCCATTCCAAAAGCTTTTGCTCGTCTTTAGGACGGTTGCGATCTAATGGACGTCTACCAGTAATAAGCTCATAAAGGAAAATCCCGTATCCCCATACATCACTTTTAGCTGTGAGACGGCCGGTTTGAATATATTCAGGGGCTGCATATCCTATGGTTCCAACAACCTGCATGAGAATCAGATGCTCAGCTCCTTCATGTCTATGAACTAGTGTGTTTATGGCTTAAACCATAGGAAATCGTCAGCAAAGTATTGTTAAAAAATGAAAAGAGTGGGATGCAGCAAGTTTAATGAGTTTACTAATTAGTGGCCCATCCATTTATGAAAATGCATTCATGTGGTGCAATCTCAAAGAAACCAGGATATTTCTACGCATAAACTCATAAATTCTTTCATAAATTAACATTATTCGCTAATACACAAGAGTTGTTAATGGATTGCTTGGTGATCTGGGAATGTGTGTGAGGTCCGATTAAGGATCACTTTGCATAAACTATAGACGTACCGCAGTGGAAACATGACTCAATCCATCTGAAGGCCCCAATCTGGCCAACCCAAAATCTGACAGCTTAGCATTCCATTGATCATCTAGTAGTATGTTGGAAGACTTGAAATCTCTGAAGATAATCTACAGCAACCAGTAAACAAAATAGTAAATGAAGCAAAAGTGAATAAACCAACTAGATATGGTTAGAGAACTTTTTTGAAGGACACAAAAATAAGGACAGCAAGGTAAGCCTGTTAATCTGAGCTTTGGTTCAAAATCTAGTAAGCAAGAGAGGATATTCTTCACCTTATTCATTTTAGTAGATACAAACTTACGGTGACTTGAATGAGATCCAAATATTCAACTGCATATGTTAGAAATCCTAGAATGCATGTTTTAGGTGAAAGTAAGACTTCTAGGCAGCTCATAAATCTAGCAGTTGATTTTAGAAACAGAACTCTGATGCCATTTCAATGGATGCACAACAGATTCAAAGTCTGTTGTTTGTAATAATTCCACAGAAGGAATGCAAAAGAATTATTTTAGGGTAACTTTTCATCAATAAGAAGTTTTTTGTGTATCAAGCATGTTAGGTTCCAAAAATCTCCCTGAAAACAACTCTGTTTTGATCAAATGATTGCCAAATCAGAGAAAATCTTAGACGATAATATATCAAAATTCTCACAAAAAACAAACTTGTATTGATCAGAAGACTTGAACTGACAGATGAGAGGGCAACGCCTTGATCAACTCAAACAAGAATATGCCAGCATCAGAATATCTGAGTACTGGATTTTTTTATTGTTTTGTGTCACTGAGAAGAGTGAAATAAACCTCCATAAAGGTCCTTCGTAATATTAGCAAGAGAGAACTTGAAGAACTTGAAGGATCTTATGTTCCATGAGAAATTTTGTGGAATTCAATTGAATATGCGACTTCCATTCATACTATTCCTCGATTTCTATTATCCTTATGAAAAGAGATCCTTGAATTAAAACCCTTATACTGATTTCGCAGTGCTTAATTAAAATTTTATATTCTCATGAAATTGACACTAAACTTGTTATGAAATTTGAGTGGTACTAGCAATTCCAAATCAAGAAAACCAACTGATCATGTATGGAATTTACTGTGAGAGTACTCCCCATTATGCTAAAGCCTAAAATGCAATAAAATCACATGAGAAATGAAAAATACCTGAAAATCCATTCCTTCATGAAGGTATGCTAAGCCTCGGGCAGCATCCTGGGCAATTTTAACTCTGGCAGCCCAAGGAAGAGGTGTTTGAAACCGACTTGACAAGCGATCTTGCACACTTCTGTTGGGCATATATTCATACACTAACAGGCGCTGGATTCCTCTTTCATCATCCTCAGCACAGTAGCCCAATAATTTGACAAGATTTGGATGTTCAACAACTCCTAAAACATTTACTTCTGTCACCCACTCCTTGTGACCCTGGAAGAAAATGTAAGATATCCAAATCTAGTATGTCAAACTGTCAGAGCCAGATAGATAAAACGAAAACAATTTATTGATGAAATCTTTACTGTTGAACAAAAGAAAAAGAAACCTATAAAATGGCCATTATGAAATTAAATTTTCTTAGTGAACTACATTTTAGTCCTATAGTTTAGTAAAACCTACACATTAGATCAAACCAGTTATTTAATCCTTGTAATTTTAGAAAACCAATAAATTAGTCCCTACCATGAAGAATATAGTTAAACCACCACTATTGAAATATTTTTTAGGAATTAATTTATTGTATGTGTTTAAATTATAGGTATTAAATTCTTGGAATGTATGAATTTATAGAGATTAAATTATGAATATAATAAAGGAATCTTGTTGTATATAGACTAATTTGTTAGTTTTTTTTTTTAATTACAAAGACTAAACTGCTAGCTTCTAAAAATGCAGGGACTAAAGCATAGGTTTCATTAAACTACAGGGATTAAACTATAGTTTGCCCTAAAGTTTTCAAATCAAGAAGCATTATGTCAAATGTTGAAACAAATTCGAGCTAGAAAGAGCATATGATGCAATCAATTCTTGCAAGTCATTTTAACTCTAGGAACTACAACTCTCACATCCAATCTCTCTGCTGAATCTAAGTTATAGTACTAGTTTTTTGCCTCCGCTGCATTAGCAATTAGCACAAGAGAAAGGAAACAAGCACTCCTATTATCACATACAAGTCAGGAAAACAGGAAATCAGATTTTAAAGCTGAAGTGCTATTTAGACATCTAATATATGGAAAATAAATTAATTCCAAAGTGAATTATTGTATGTAACATGTGCATTCCCTGAACTTTTCTTGCATCTTCCAACAGACTTAAAGAAAACTGTAACAAGTCGTAGAACAGTACTGAGTAAAAGCATTTAATCATGTAATTTTTAGACCAAAACCAATAAATATTCATGCTGCCCACTTTCCATTATGAAGACCTTGGGGTTATTTGCAGATTCAAAGACAAAACTGCAAAACCAATAAAACTCACTATGGCCAACAAATGAAAAACAAAAATAATATCTGAATAAATCTAAAAAATGGAATGATCTAGAGAGAAATAGGAGTTAATAATGTGCAGAATGCTTCTGAAAGAGTAATAAACGATGCATAATCCAAGATTAAATAAAAAATATGCACACAAGGCCTGAAGAAAAAGAAGGATGCATGCCTGTAGCCCTCTCCTGCTCAGTTGTTTAACAGCAATATCTATTTTCTTACTTGAATCTTCACTGCTCCGAATTACTCCCCTATAGACACTACCAAATCCACCTTCTCCAATCATGAGAGAGCGGCTAAAATTCTTTGTGGCTGTCTTCAGTTCTGAGGATGTGAAGACCCTAAGATTACTTTGTCTTTGAGACAAAACAGCAAACGAGTTCTTTGCAGAGGATTCTGAGCTAAAATCTGAGACATTCTGGGAATTGAAATCTGACCCAGATCTTTTCACATCACGATCAGTCGACATTGATATGGAAGTGGAAGTAGAGGGGGCAAAAACAGATTTTGTGGTCTTTGGTTCTTCATTTTTCTCTTTATCAAACAAGTAAAAGCACTTCATATCACCCAAAGAACCAAATGCCTCACTGCACACCAAGGTTAAACTTAGAGAAAATTCAGAAGCATAGATTCCATTGACAGTACAATAAATTACAACATGAAAATAATTCAGAAAAATTTAACTATCAAGAATCCCAACTAGAGGCTAATTTTTTTCACAGAAATCCTAGGCAATCAAATATGCTGAACACAGGTAGAATCCAAAACAACCAGCTAGTGATTCTTCTTTAAAAACCTTTCTTGAACAATGCAATTGCTACATTATCAACTCCAAGTCTCCAATCCAGAATCTATAAATTTCATTCAGAGAGTTAACTAGCATCCTATTCAAGAACACTAAAGTCCAAAGCACTAAAACAAGTTCCACTCTCTTCACAACATGAAAATAAAATAAAAAATAAAAAAAAGAACCAGAAACAGCTTACCTCGTATGTGCTTTAGCAGAAATGAAATTAAAGGGAAAGAAAACAGCATTCTCCACAAATATTCACATTCAGGGTGGTTTTTAAGAGATCCGCACAGTATCCAAGAATGAAAAGATAACCTGGACACAACAACGAGCACCCCATGATCTAAGGCAAGTCAATACAAGGCAGCTGGATTATAGCTCAACAACCAAGAATCCCATTCATAAAAAAAATAATAAAAAAGCAAGAAAAATAAAGCAAAAGGTGGAGATTGAAAAGGATTCCTAGTTTCCTTTGTGTTAAAGAGATATGGGTGGTGGGGTCGTGTGGTTTCTTCAAAAGATGGGATTCTTGAAGGTGAAAAATCATGGAGAATCAGTCGATAGCTACATCTTTTCTGTGAATTATTATTTTATTATTATGTGTAGTGTACGTGGAGTGTTCAAATGTTAGTTAGACGTTGGAAACCATTAACTAGCTAGCTGTCTTCTTTTTATTTGTTTATTTATTTTATATATATATTAAAAGAAGAATTCAAAAATGTATTATAAGTCAAAGACTATTTAGGAAATAATGACGTGTCTTCTTTTATTTATTTATTATATGTATATTTTTTGATTAGATTCCATTTTCTTTTAATTTCTATTCAATTTTGACTAATATTTTAAAAGCTAATTTCAAAATTTTAATTCAATTCAATTCCACTCACTTCTAAATATTTTTATATTTTTATTTGAGTATTTTAAAAAAAAATTATTTTAAAAATTTTATTAACACTATTAAAAAATTTTAAAAATAAATTTGTGGACATTATTTTTTAATATTATAATAGAAAGATGAAAAATAAATTATTTTTTTACAAATATTTTTTTTATAATGTTTTTAAATAAATAGAGTTTAAAATATAAATTAATCTCTCTTTACTTTCACACTTTAAAATTTAGTTTTATGTAATAAAATAAAATGGTAATTTTACTTAGGTTTTGACATATCATGTGTTAGTGTCCCATTGAATGTTGGATACTGTATCTATAAAAAAATATTAAATATATAATTTTACTTTTAAATTTTATTTGAAAAATCAGTTAGTATTATAATTTTTTTCAAGATTAATTATTTACATTTAAATTTTATAAAAATATTGTTGTTTAATTTCACATATGAGTATTATATATTTTGAATTTTTAGAAATTAAATAATTAAATTTTTATAAAATTTAATAATTATACTTTATAAAATTTTCATAGTTATAATTTTATAAAAATTAACTGTAAATATTAATAATATAAAAATTAGAGAATATATTTTAAAAAAAATAAATAAATAAATAAAGAGCTTGTCAAAAGAAAAGGAAAAGGTCATTCAAAGCGTATAAAAAAATATGAAATTTCAAATAAACAAAAATTATAAAACTTTCCATTTTTTCTAAAACAATAAATAAAAATATTTAACAATTTTTTTAATTAGTTTTTCTTGGAGAAAGGGGGAAAGGAAGAAATGAGGAAAACATATGCTAAAATTTATGTTTTAAAAAATTTTACGAAGTCATAATTGAAATTTTTTCAATTTAATTATAATTAAATTCTAAAATTAGATTGAAGTTATAAACTTATACACAATTTATAAATTGGAAATAAGTCTAAATTCTTGTACCTTTTATCAAATGCATATTTTATTTTATTTTTAGATGAAATGGATCCATAAATTTAAACTTTAAGTCAAATACATTTTAACATATTAAAATATTAATTTAAAAATAAATTGAACTTAGATATAAAATTGTGTATCTATCCATTTTAAAAAAATTAGAATGGGCTTATTTAGACCTATAAAAAGTGCAAACTTATGTCTATATAATTTTATTTAAATTAAATTTATAGTTCGAATTTGTAGGTGAGCAGTGTTTCGAATTGAAAAAATCAATTGAATCGAATTAATTTAAAATTTTAATTTAATTATTATTTATTTTAATTTAATTCGACTTCTAATTTTAAAAATTTTAATTATTTTAATTCGTTTTATTTTTGTAAAATAATGCATTCACCAGTGTGATATATTAACTAAATTAATTGTAATTAAATAAAGTTATCTATTATTCCATAATATATATATCTCTCTCCTTCAATCTCATACCAAACGCTGTGAGTGCCAAACAATCTTCAAACTGAGTGTTAGCCAAATAAAAATTTTGAATAATACCTTTGCGGATTGATCTCTATCATCATACTCGCCACCTCCTCCTCCATCTTGACCACACAAGAATGGTAAAGAAGGAGAAAGATCTCTTGGTTACTCTGAAGAAACAATTTGAAATCTCTCATTTTCACTTTTGCCAATATTCCCACCTAAAATTCACCAATATTGAGTTTAACAAGAAGAAAGTAGAGGAAAAGCAATAATAACACCCATTTGCAATCCCTATGCTGT
This sequence comes from Manihot esculenta, assembly GCF_001659605.2. NCBI lineage: Eukaryota > Viridiplantae > Streptophyta > Magnoliopsida > Malpighiales > Euphorbiaceae > Manihot > Manihot esculenta. The sequence continues at coordinate 5,376,747 of NC_035170.2, forward strand.
GTAGTTGGATCCACTAATTGCAAGAAGCATTCATCGATTGAAGACAAAGGGCGAAGGGATCAATTAGGGTTATCGGACGATCGAATGATTGAGAGAATAATTTTCCCTTTCTGGTTTCTCTCTTTCTTAGCAGATGAATTCTTGGATAGAATTCAAAAGAAGGGATTCGTGGTGTATTTCAACATTTAAATAGGGTTTCTTGGCTAAGGAGGTGCAATTGGATACGATGGAGAATGAGTTCGAAGTATGAAAGAGCCAAAATGGCTCACTGATTTGATGAAGTCGAGAATAGAGCTTTTGTTTTGTAAAATCAACTCATCCTTTGTGCTTTTTTTACCAGGAATGACTTTATAGAAAAAAAATATAATTTACATTATAGTTGTTTAGATTTAATAAAATTCATAATTTAGTTCATATTTATTTAATACTAAATAATTTAGTCTGAATTTTTATTTTATTAATAAAATAGTCATTCTGATAATTTATTAATCAATTGTTAATTAAAAGAGTCAAACTCAAATTAAATAGAGTAAATTATTATAAATATTAAAACTATAAGAATTAAATTATTAAAATTATAAAATTTAAATTGTAATAAAAAGTGAAATTCAAAAAATTAAATTATTCTAATATAGCAGTGAATTTTAATAGAATGATTATTTTATTAATAGAAAGAAATCTTAGATACTACATTGTTTATTACTAAAATAATAGAAACTAAATTGTGGATTTTGCAAACTTCAGGTATTTTATTATAAATCACCTAAAAAATAAATTCAAATAATTTTTTTTTAAAAATATATAATTTCATCCCACTGTACGATGAAAAATTTTTGAATTAAAAAAAAAATTAAGCCTTTTTCCATATTTGCTTATAATTTCTATAAGTTCCATGCATAAATTTTTATTTTATCTATATAAATAGTATGTTGGATATTCAATTGTTGATTCTGCCAGTTAACTTAAGCCTTTTCCATATTTGCTTTTTAACTCCTTGATTCAACTACTTTTCAAAAAAAAAAAAAAAAAAAGAATATTACGTTAATCATGTTTGATTATAAATTTTTTGAAAAGTATTTTAAAAAAATCAGAGTGAAACTGAATTTAATTAGTTTTACAAATGAAAAATATAAATTATTAATAGAAAAAATAGTATTTCCCTTGTTTTTTAACAAAAAAGCTATGTATTTATGCTTTTTTTTTTTGAATCAAATGTATTTATGCTATTTAACTCTATAAAAACAAATCGTTAATGGTGATAAGTATAGTTGATATATCATATGATGACTTCAGCTACATTTATGATGTGGCATACTGACACCATATTTTTTAAGAACAGTGTGGTATGCCACGTAAAAATGATGATCTGGCATGTCAAGTGAGCTCCATTAATAATATGATATTTTATATAAATTAAGTTTAAAAATTTAAAAGTATATATTTTGATATGCTTATAAAATAAAGTTTAAATCTTCTTTTTATTCTGAGGAGGATCTTCTTCTGATTTTGAGGAGAAGGATGAGAGAAAAGATAGGGACTATTTCGTTGACAAAAAAAAATGATAAGGATGTTTTAATAGATGTTAGAAAAGATAGGGACTATTTCGTTGACAAAAAAAATAATAAGGATATTTTAATAGATTTCTAAAAATATAAGGAGGGATGATTTTGTTGACGGAAAGAAATGATGAGGAGAGACTATTTCGTTGACGAAAAGAAACGATAAGAACATTTTAATAGATATGGGAAAAGATAGGGACTATTTTATTGACGGAAAAAAAAAACGATAAGGACGTTTTAATAGATATGAAAAAAATAAAAACGTTTTAATAGATTTTTGAAAATGTAAGGACTAACTTGTTAATAATGGCAATACTCAGGAATTAAATTATAAATCTCCCTTTATAAAATAATTTTTAAAATATTTAATTTAATTTTAATAATATTTTTTTATCAATCTCATTATTTATTTTTCAATTTTATTTATATCTATCTATATATATATATATATATATATAATATTAATAAAAATTTAAAATATGAAAAAAATTATAAACTAAAATATATAATATTATATTTCAGTTAATATTGTTATATGAAATAGAGTTTTTCATATATGAAAAATGTAAACATAATTTGTATATTAAATATAAATATTCAATAAAATATTTTAATATAATATTTATATTGAATATTTTATGTAAGAGGAATTTATTTACAATGATTATTTATTCAATAAAATATATTTAAATTTACATATAATAAAAATAAAATATATTTACTAAAATATAGAATTTAAATTAAAGAATTATATGTAGTTTATTTTTATAAAACTTTAAAAATTATATTATAATTTTTCGTTAATTTTTTTGAATTAGATTGGTTATAAGTTTGAAAATTTGAAAAATATAATTTTTTTAATAGTGTAAATTAACATTTGAATTTTGAGAGATTTGCAATTTAATCTCTAATTAGTTATTTTTTACAAATAAATTTTTATATTTTTAAAAATTTATTAAAATATTTTCATATTTTAATTTTGTCAACAAATTCGTTTATACGGTTAATGTTGGTTCGGTTTTAAAATCACAATCAAAATCAACCACTTGAATTTATATTATGTTATAACTTTGTTAGAGATAATACTGATTCGATTTTAGAATCACAATCAAAATCAATCACTTGAATTTATCTCTGTTATAACTCTATTAGCTCTATGTTGATTAAAATTTTTGTATATTGGACTATCTTATATCTATTTATACCACACTCATATCAAAAATAAAATGAGTTTTTATTTTGATAAAATTTCTTTATGGTATCAGAACCTGATCCGAAAAATCTCTTAATTTTTTTTTATGTTTCTTCCGTTTCAATTATGGCATCTAGTAGTACAACAAATATTGCTCATGCTTCTGGCATTTCTCTTGTATCCATCAACGGATCAACAATACTCAAGTTTCCATTAAAGTTTACAACTACAAACTACCTGACATGGAGAGCTCAAGAAGTTTCTCCTCTACTTAAAAGGTTATAGTCTTATGGGGTATATTCTGGACACTATCCAAATTCCTCCTTCTATTACTCAATAAGGAAAATAGATTCCCAATCCAGATTACGAATATTGAGAGTGTCAAGATCAATTAATTCTTGCTGCTCTTGAATCTTTACTCTCGTTGTCTGTTATGAATTGTTGATGTTGAGACTTCTGTAGAGGCATCGGTGGGTAGTCTGGTTAGCGATGTTGATTTGATTGTTCAGGTTCTAGAAAGTGTTGGACCTGAGACGCGATATCATTGCTGTCATCCATGCACACGATACTGTAATTTCTTTTGTTGAGTTTCAAGACAAACTATTAGCTCATGAGTTGTATCTGAAGCATATTGATTCGTCCTCTCGAATTACAACAAGTCTTCATCCTAAGGCTCCTATGGTCGACAATATACTGGTACTATATCTGTTTTGTTATTAATCAATCGGACGGATATTCGGATGGTAAATCCAAATCTGGTGGGTTCAACCATAATCAAGGCTGGTTCAACTATAATCAAGGCTCTCGATCAAAAGTTTAATGTCAGTTTTGTGAGTGATATGACCATACTGTTAGACAAAGTTTGGAAGGTAAATCATGTGAGTACACAACAGAATGGTGATTCTCCATGATTACTCGATACTTCATGCTCCATATGATGGAAATGATGGATTGCAGCTCACGGATGGTTCAGGTTTGTCTATTACTCATGTTGGTTCTAGTACTTTTCCTTTACCTTCCAAACTTTGTTATTTTTCTAATGTATTGTTTGTACCAAAACTTGATACTAATAAAGTTTCGATTGAATTTTTTTTTCTTGGTTTTATCTCATAAAGGATCAATCCACAGAAGAGACTTTAGCCAAACTGATTGTGGAGTTGGCCATTCTGAAACTATAGTGATTTTAGTAGTATCAACTGAAATGCCCTCTTTAGTTATTATATATATGCCCCAAATATGACACTCTTCCTCCTCAAATAAGCATTTAGATTTTTTTTAAGAGCAAATGATAGACACACAGTAGCTGAAAGACCATTCAGATGTGATGCAAGTGCTCTTCCCACGTATTTCATGTCGAACAAATTTACAAGCATAAGAGATATACCTCATTCATCACAGCCTGAAATATAGAAAGCACGTTAATGAAGTCAAGGCATAACCAAAAATTCAAAATAACCATAATGTGTTTAGAATATTGTCTTCTTAATATCTATAGATTTGATGGTAACCAAATTGTAAATCCAATTTTGTAAAATATTTTGCTCTATAAAGTTCATCTAACAATTCATAACAACATGAATTGTAAACTTATATTTTATTGGTTAAAGCATTGAATTCCCTACCGTCCATAAAAAAAAAGCCTATCATCATGTTTTTTATCACTGTTGGGAAATCCTAAAATTGTTGCAACCCAGTTGCACAGCGGAAAAATAAAATCTCTGTTGATTTCCTTTCCCAGAATCCGAGTGTTTTGTTTAATTCAAAAGATGGATATGAGACTAACCTGTTAATCTCGATCTCGTCAAGAAGATACAATGCCGGACTGATGGTACTGCCTTTTCAAACGAACACCCTCAATGGTATCCACACGAATGTCTTTTATCCTTCTAGAGTGCTAGCTCTCTCAAAGATGGATAGATTATGTGCTCCACAATCTGCAGCAGTTAGACTGAATTTTCTAAAAATTGTCGTCAACACTCTTTTCGTAGAAAGAGTATTTATATGTTTCAGTCTTTTTGTTTTCCCACAACTCTTTGAGTTGTACTACTCTTTTTCCAAAAGAGTTATGTTCAGAACCCACTATCACAATCTCGCAGATACTTAAATATATTTATGTGATAGAGTCCTTTATCTGTAACAGTTACAGATAGACTGCAGATCTTTTAAATATTATTATCTTATAATAATAAATAATTAATAATAATAACAGGAGCACAGGAGAAAGAGAATGGTGAATTACTCGGCCTAATGATTTTTTGGTGCAACATTTCTATACACTATTTCTCAATTTCATCCTTTTGCAAACTAGGATATCTGTAGAGACGACGATTACTGGAGTGGATCTCAAAAATAAACAGATTCGATGGTCACAATTAGATATGGGAGAAAGTCTCATTGGCTTCTGAAACAGTTCAAAAAATTCAGCAAGTCCTCCAATTCTTCTGTTTCTACCTTGTTGTGTATAGAATGAACATAAGCACCCTGATCAGATTATAACCTATGGAGAGTGATTTTCTCAAAGCTCATAGTGAGTGTTGAAAAATCCCATCAAATTGGACTCAAAGTCATCAGCCAACGAACTACTAATACTACATCAAAACCAGCGAAAGGAATAAGATAAACTTTAACTACAAAAGTTTCACCTGCAATTTTTATGGATTTTGTGCAAGTCCCAATGTTGGAGATCTTTTGTCCATTGGCAACTGACACTTGAAGCCTATTTCTCCTTTCGACAGGTAAGCATAAACATTGGGCAGCCACTTGATTGAGGAAGTTGTGTGTACTTCCAGAATCAACAAATATTGTAATTAATCAGCTATTAATTTTTGCAACTAATCGCATGGTGTGGGAGTTGTGTAGTCCCGTTGTAGTATACAATGAAATTACTAGAACTTTTGCAAGTGGTTCCTCCATTGACACCTTTGGATTATCCACCTCCAACCAAACTAATTTTTTGCATTGATGCCCAACAGTGTATTGTACATCACAGTTGTAATAGTGCCCTTTTGCCTTCCATTCTACCATCTCCTCCCTATTAAATCATTGAATAATGGGAGCCTTTCCGAGAATGTTGTTGGTATTGGTCATATTCTTCGTCCTTTGATTCAGTGTGGACATCATCACAGGGTAACGAATATCCTTATAGTTGCAGCTTATTTTTTCAATATGTTGTTTCTTTTTAAAGGTACGAGCCAAGTTCATGGCAATAGCGAGATTTGGTAGATTTTGTATTTCTACATCCAAGCAAATATTTTACACCAATCTTGCTGTGAATAAGTCCACTTATTGATCCATTCTAATTTCTGATTGTTGTTTCACGTGCTAACAAGTTTTAGACTTGCTTTTGACATTCTTCGACCGACTCATTTTGCTTTAGATTAGTTAACTCACTCGAAGGGTTACTTCAAAGTGGCGGTCCAAACCTCAAGTTTTAGTATTCCTTGAATTGTGCTCATGACATTCTCAGCTTCTCTTACACCAAACTAAAGAACCACAATTGCGCCTCTCCGATTAAGTGGAATGCTGCTAGTCCCACCTTATCGACCTTTTGAGTTTTCTGATTTACAAAAAATTGATCACACCTGTATAACCAGCTTAATGGATCCTCAAACCCATCAAATATTGAAAAATCCAGCTTAGTATACTACAACTCTAGAACCTAGTCTATTATCAACTTCATCTCCTATTCTGGGGTCCGAGTGACCTGATTATTACTGCTGCCTGTTCTAGTTTTGGGATTCTTGCCACTCATGCTTCTAAGAAATTCTTGTAATTGGCAAGAGAATTCTTGCTGTTGAGCTTTCATGCGTGATTTTACCAATGCAAATCAGCTTCATTTTGAGCTTGTACTTCTTGGAGAAGAGCTTGCATCTCCTTTCAGATTTTTTTATGAATCTTCCATGACGGCAGGCTCTAATACCAAATTATTAAATTTAGGGGTAAAGGATTGTGTCACAGGGCAATGGATAGAGAAATCTTCTTATCCTGCTGTATCCTTTTCTTTGTCTCGATTCCAACCTCTTCTGATAGAACTTATGGTGAATAGAAAAAGAAGCAGCTTTAATATTAACGTCAAAGTCAACTCTCTCTCTTTCTCTCTCAATGCAGCTTCAGAATTAATAAGGAATATTCCACCATTATTGCATGACTACCTTATAAAAAAACAAAAACAATAAATGAATTTTCACCATAGCCAAACTAAAAGAGAAATGAAAATGCTTTATGGCATACCTCTCCCTCGTACTTACTGAATAAACTCTGTGCCAGCAACCCTTATGAAAATTGTTATTGTATGATTAGCAGCAGCCTTTGCAAGCACGAGTTTACCAATTTCTAGTAGACCATAAAGCAACATGCCCTATGGATGATCTATGTTGATTTTCTTAAAGTGTTCATTATATTTTAATTAATTATGAAAGATTTATAATAATATGATTTAAATACTTTAATTTTTTAATTATAATTTATTCATATGTATGTGCATATATTTATTATTTTAGCTATAAATATATTAATTAATTTATAATTTTTTTAATTGGATGAGTAGTCAATCACATATTGATAATATAATATATCTTTATAATTAATAACTAAATATAAAAAATTATAATATTTTTATCGAGAATTTGTATATAATATATATTAATACTAATATTAATTTTGTTTAAATATTATTACTATTATTATTATTATTATTTTCATATTAATTATTTACTATTTTAAAATAAATAAAAAATATTAAATAGAATTATAATATATTGTAGGCTAAAATAAGAAAATGTATAATAATTTAAAAAATAAATAAATAAAAATTATGAAATGGGAAATATTAATTATTTTAATATATTTTTTAAAAAATTATAAAAGAGCATCATATTTTGAGAAAGACATGAGAAAGGATAGTTCAGCTTTTTCATAATCCTTTAATGGTTGGAATAAATAAAATGGGATGGAATGACTTTTGTTAATGAGATAAAATGTATTAATATTTTAATGAATTTTAAAAAATATAGAATTAATTTGTAAATAATAACAGATAATTTTTTTTAAAATTAATGTTATTATAATACTTATAATTTATAATTATATAAAAAATTATATTTGTTGATAAAAAAAATTAAAAAATAAATTATTCAGTCTTAAAATATATTGTTGGAATTAAAATTAAAAATCAATAAAATTAAAATATTAATTTGAAATATATTTATTAAAAAAAATTAGAATATAATTATCAAAATTGTTAAAATGTAAAATTTTTTATAATTATTAGTTATATTAAAATATTATTTTTTAATACTAATTAAAATAATAACATGATAATTTTATTAAATTGAATGGTCAAATTTAATAAGATATAAATATATTTATATAATTAATTTAAAATTATTAATTAATTTTTATAATTTAAAATATAAATAATTCAGTAATTTTTTACTATTATTTTAAAAAATGTAGGGAGAAAATATTTTTAACTAATAAAAAATCAACAAAAATTTAATTTCAAAGGAAAAAGTTTTGATAAGAGACGCCATAATACTTTAATTTAGTTTAACCAATAAAAATGGGCAAAGAGGTGGGGCAATTACGGTAACTGGTGGCGGCGTGCCACGCGAGACTCCGGTCGATCCTGGGTTCACATGCATGAAAAGACGCCTAAACAGAGCAGATATACAAATATACAAAACAAGGAAACGGATTTCAAGAAAAGACGCCTAAACAGACGGCATCTATCACCATTCTTATTCCTCGCCTAATTCGTTATCCCATTATATTCCTTCTGAAGTATATCTAACTTGTTCGATCTTTAACGGAAACATCCATTTCTTCCCTTCAAGCTAGAGAATATCCTTTGCTTCTTCTTCAGGTACTTACCTTTCTAATTTAAGTGATTGGATTCAAAAATGAAACTCTTTGTTTTTCTTTTTCTTTTTCTTTTTTTTTTAAAGAAAATTGATTGATGCTTTGTTGAAATTAGAGATGGTATAATATGAAATTTTTGTCAGTTCAATTGTGAGGTTTAAATCGAAAATTGATATAGTTAGCCTCTGTTGTGTATTTCCTTTTGAAAATTAGGGATGGGTTTTGAGATGCAGACTTGTTTTTCTTGATTGATGCTTGTTTATAGACTTGGAAGCAAATTTCAATCTGCATATTTTGAAAAGAGAATTTTTTTTTTTTTTTTAAGAAAAATTTTTCTTTGAGAAATTGAACCTTTATGTCATGTGTAAGAACAATTTAAACTAACGCAGTTGGGAAAGCAAGCTATTATCTTTTAAATCCTCTTTTTATTATTTATTTATTTTTCCCCCTCCCTCCCTCCTCTCTCTACCAATGAAGATTCATTAGGACCCATACGCCAACCTTTGTTCTTTGTATTTAGTAGGCTTGTCAAGTGGGGTTTTTATATGTAAGGAATTCATTTTTTAAGTTTGATTGTGGTTAATTTTTACAGGTTTCTTCTTGACACTGAAATTTTTGTGCGCAAGAAGGCCATAAATCAAGTTGGTTGTACCGTCAAGATTGTATTAGTTATGCAATCACAATGATTATGTATGACCAAGATCCTGATGTTGTTCGATGGGGTCTCCATACCCTAGTAGATGTTTGTGCACTTCCTAGTTCTGGTCCATCTAACAGTATTACTCAGTATGGAGTAGATGAATGTCAAGTGGGGTATGTTGTAGAAGGTTATAATGAAGCAGGGAATGCAAATAATGTAGAGAATGATGCAGTTATTGCATGTGCTCTTCAAGAGGAACTTTCTCGGGTTGCTGCTGCAGAAGCTTCTGGGCTTCATAATCCTGGACAAGAATCAATTCTTGTGCAGGATTGGCTTGCCTCTCCTGGAAGATGCAATGGTTCTGGTAGTGGCAAAGTCCTCAGTTGCTGTCTAGTTTATTGCCTTATTATTTGACCTTTATTTTCTTCATTTATTGAACATCATTTACCTTTTTATAGAGCACCAGAATGATGATCACAGAAAAAACAAGATTGATGCTGATGAGCGCAGCAAAAAGGAGGCAGATGATTTTAGCAAATATAGAAGTGAAGAATGTGATACCATCCCGAATTCTTTTTCATCTCCTAACAGTGGAGATGAATCCTTTCATATGGAAGATGTGTCACATTCCTTGGAGATAGCAGATGAGTCTACTCTTGATGGTGAAGTGGGCAAGAGACTAAATCAGATGGTTCCTATTCCTGTGAGTATAACTGAAACATTCATCATAGCCATTTTAGATTGAGAAGAGATTTCTTTCAATCATATCCTTTTGAAAGCTGATGATATATGTAGACGGTGGGAATGATGGTGAGTTGGATTTAAAGCAGCTTAGGCAATGTGACAATTATGCACATAGATGTTTTATAAAGCCTATTGGCTGAAGAACAGATCGTTCAGATTTGCTAAGTATCAAATCCATGCAGCTTTTAGCAATTTTCTTCATAGAAAGCATAATGTGCCGTGCACCTCAAGATATCACTTCAGACACTTATGTTGGAATTTCCTTCTAGTGCTTTTGTATATACTTCTTTGTATCAGGGTTGCATTGTTTATTGAATGTGAATATGTGTAGTAGAGTAGTCTATCTCTGTCCAGAACTCTTAATTCACTAATTTAGGGTACAGAGTGTAACTATCTGTTTTTGTTCAAAACTGTTAATTTGGTTCCCTTAATTCTTTATATTTTTATGTGCAGCACGTCCCTAAAATTAATGGAGAATTGCCATCAGAAGATGAAGAGATTTCAGATCATCAAAGGCTGTTAGACAGGTCTTTCCTTAATTATCCATTCTTTTTCTTTAGTATTTATTATTTATTTTGTCTTTAAAGCTGTTTATGCTTAATCTTTCTGCATATAGTCAATGGTCAAGATGATGCCCAAGCAAGGCTGTTAATATTTCCATGGTTAAAGTTTCAAAATTGAAATTTTGATAGAGACAAGAAAAATATTGATGTAGATTTGAAAAAAAAAATTAAAAAAAGAAAATTGTTATATTTTGAAGAAAATTAGAGACATGATCAATTGATTCTAGCTCCAACATTTTGTAAATATCTTGAAAAAATATTTTTAATTAGATTGGATAAGTAAAAACTATTTAGTGATTAAGAAGTTGAAATAATGGATTCATATAAAATGGAAAGAGCAATGGATTTAAGGAACAATAACAACTAAGTCTTAATTCCAAATTAGTTGGGTTGGCTATATGAATCCTTTTTTTCCATTTAACTCTATTAGACACAATTGATTCATGAAAATAACAAGGAAATTGGGCAAATGTCAAAATAATCTTCTCTAAGATAATAAATCCATTGTATTGAATGGCTTTGAGACTTAGCTGTTGTTTGTTTTGCATGAAATAGCTAACCTATTGGAAAACTATTTTGAACGAAATTAGTTCTTATTTGGTTGCAGTATTAAAAATCGATTGATAATTATTTTTTGTGGTATTTGGAGTAATCTGTAAATATTTGATGCTCAGTAAATCAAATTATTGCATGAAATATTGCTAAAAGGAAATGAGTGCAAAATTTCATATTGAGATGCTTTCAAATGCAAAATTTTAAATGATTTTTCCATTGAGAAATTAAGACTACAGTCCATGGCTCCCAATGATTTCCCTTATAATACCCTTACTTCTATGGTCTGTGAAGAGAGGACAACCAGACGAGGTTTGGGGGGTGTTAAATATCATTTGTTGTAGCTCCTGGTTCCCATCAGAGCATCTTGATCTTGAGAATGCTCTGCTGATTATTAGGTTGATTCATTTAATTCTTGATTCTCAGCAATTTTTGTGCAAAACTTTTGGAATTGGAAATGTCTAGCACAGCGTATAATATTTTCATGTGTCACCACCATCCTCTGCATGGCTGATAAAATGTACTGTATTTATACTCAACATAGTTCAATAGGGTAAGCAAGGAGTGTCCTTTAATGTCTTTTGGTTTCTGCCAAGATCTTGTTGTAGTCTATATTTATATTGGTGTGAACGTTGCCATTAATGTTGATGCATTTGTCTTAGGTTGAAGGTATATGATTTGGTTGAGAGTAAGGTCCAAGGAGATGGAAACTGTCAGGTTGGCTCCTAGATTTTAAAGATAAAAAGTTTGTGCAGAAGGTCTCTTTTAAATTGTATTGTTCCATGTTGTCAACTGAAATGAGATCTTATTAGTTCCAAATTTCCCAGTTTCGTGCCTTATCAGACCAACTTTATCGTTCTGCTGAGCACCACAAAGTTGTAAGGGAACGAATTATTTTTCAGGTTAGTCACATGTAACTTTTGTACTCAGCTCTTCACTTCTTGATCCCGTAACCCATGTGTGTTTATGTACCTTAAAATGAAATTATTTGTTATCTTGGACAATGTCATCAGCTCAAGTCTTACCCCCAGAAGTATGAAGGTTATGTTCCTATGGCATATAGTGACTACTTGAAGAAAATGAGCAGGTTTATTTCTGTGCTTTTTTTTGGTCCCCTGAACACTTCATTAAACTCATACTTAACACTTCATTAAACTCATACTTAACACTTCATTAAAGTAAACTAATACTTGCACCCCCCCCCCCCCTTCGATGAATAAAACTAGGACCGGTGAATGGGGAGATCATGTCACATTGCAAGCTGCTGCAGACACGGTATGAGCAACAATGTAGATTCTGTATACTCTCTTATTTGGTGCTTGTCTTTCTTTATGTTGTTTGTTTGCATTTCCATCACCTGGTCAAGTTAAACACTAAGGAATTGAATCCATCATGAAATATGATGTATTATTTTGTGACTTCAGATCAGAATCATATAATTATAACCTTATTGCTGCTACCTAAATTATGTTTTACAAAATGATATGCGCTATATTATATTGAGAACTTCTGCTGATTTAAACAGTGGCTGTTCCATTTTGTAATGGGATTTTAAGCTTATTTGCATTGCTGAGATTATTGCAGCTGTTATGGCATATACAGGCTGTTTAGATAACATGACTTCCTGCACTACAAAATGGCTGCTGGATGCCTTTTTTAAGCCATTACTCATTGAAAATAGAAGAACAAGAATGGAGTGGAAAAAGAGATGAACGATATAGAGGTGGTGTATGTGTTAAGTGATCTCATTTTACTTTCTTTTTGAAGCCTAATTTTTCTCTTGGTTCCTTTTGAAATGGGCTTCTTTAAGCTGTTTGCGCTAATAATGAATATTAAGCCTGCCCTATATTAGTCAAATAGGCTAATAACATAAAGTTAAGTGGTGGAGGTGCTGCAATACTCGGTGGAAAGCTTTTTTCATTCTGTCTTTGCCCTTTCTTATCTTACTGCTTGAAAGCTTACTCTTCTTCATTAGTTCATTCGAGGGTCTGATCAGAGCTTCTCAAACAATGTTTCTTCAATCAATTCTCCATCTGTAGATACGATACCTTCTATGATTATTTTTTATTTTTTGGTCACTTTAGCTTATTTTGTTACTTAAAGTTATAGTGCAAGTTCCTCTAGATGTACTCATTTATTTGATTACATGTTCTTGCCTCCCATTTTATAAGCAATTCTAGATAGAAAGGAATAGTGTTGATAATCAATGGTTGGGGTATATGTATATTTCATTATATGTCATGTTCTGATTATTATCAATTAAAGGGTTGTTTTGGTTTAGCTAGATGTTAAACTCCAGCTTATAAGTATTTGAACCCTAATAGCTAGGCCAATGATACAAGCATCTCTATTTCCATCAACATATAACTAATAGAAAACTTCTAATAGTTGACCAGCTTGTCTTAACTTTAATTTATTAATACAAATTTGTTCTTGTTTGTGTGTGTGCACATGCGCACGTGTATATCTATATATATATATATATATATAACACTATTTAAAATTAAAGTCCAATATTAGAATTTATATATGAATTGGCTACACGCTGTTGACTATTGGCCGCGAACCATCAATTACTAGCTACCAATTATTTGCATTAATAGTCAACTGCTACTGACAGCTAAACTAAATGAGGCCTAAATAAATAGTTTGGTCCAAGAATACATACATACATACATACATACATACATATATGTATATATATGTATGTTTTTCCTTCTATCCCTAGAAAGTTGATTTAGTATTTCAATTTCCTTATACTAAAAGTAATATACAAATTTGGCTCTTGAGGTTTTCCATTTTGCTCACTACTGGAAGAAATTTTTGTCCAAGATGCATGTTTCAAATCAATGCTTTGATGCATTCATCAATTAGATATCTGACCTTCCGGCTAAAATGTACTTCAATATAGTTCAAGTGTTCTTTATTCTGGTATGACTCTTAACTGAAGGAGATAAAATAAAGAGAGATTAAGTCTCTATTTGTTTGCAGAAAATAATTTGTATTTAGAAAATATTTTTAAAGAAAATATTTTCAGTGTTTTTCATGAAAAATATTTTACAACAAAATAACTTATTTTCCATTTCTTGGTTATAATGGTGGTTTTAAATAATGGCCATTACATTATGTAATGGCCATTATTTCAAGGTTTTCAAAGGAGTTGTGGCTGTTAAAGCTGTTGTTTCATTGTATCAGTAATTGCCGCTGCGGCCGTTAGATAATGGTAGTATCCATTGCTGGCCGTGACTTAATGGCCATAGCAGCTGTTACCTTCATTTGATGGGTAGAAATCTTTAGAATTGCTTTAGGAGACGGCTTGCATATAGCGTATGAATTATTGAAGGTAGAAGACTATTTTTTCTGTATATTTTTGAAACCTTACACTTACCTCCCAAGCCACAATTTACCCTTTTTTTATTTCCATGAAGTTTCTCTAAGTTCTCTCTCAATTAAAGACTCTTCAAGTGCTATTAATAAACTTCTCTACAAAATCTTGTGTTGAAGAGCTCAAATCATCCAAGATACTAAGTGATTTTGGAGTGCTATTAAGTAAAAGATTAGTTCTTACTATTTTTCAATAATTTTTAGATATTTTTTTATCATTTTTTAGTGAATTCATAAATAAAAATAATTGAAAGTTAGAATGTTAGATAACTTAGATTAGAAACTTAAAAGTTTTTATTATGTTTTCAACAGTTTTTAGATATTTTTGAATCATTTTAGTGAATGCATAAATAAAAATAATTAGAAATTAGAATGTTAGATTAGAAATGCAGAACTTTAGAAGTTTAGAGATATAACCTAATATTACTACTGCTAATTATTAAATAAATGATAACTAAATATTAAGTATAAAATATAAATATAGAATTACGAGATTAAAATTTTTTGAAGAATTCATAGTAAATATATCGGAAAATGTGGAAAATATTTTCTATAAAACAAAGGGAGCCTAAAAATATAAAATGTTTCTTTCTTATCCGAAACATAGAGTACTTAACATGAAACTATGCAATTCACGATGCAATAATTTTATTTCCTTTTCTGAAAAGATTACTAATGCATGTCATCATAATTGCAGTATGGTGTGAAGATATTTGTAGTGACTTCATTTAAGGATACATGTTACATTGAGATCCTTCCGCAAATTAAGATGTCCGAGAGAGGTGAGTTTTTAAAGCTTTTTGCTTTCTGTTTTGAAGCTGTGGTAGCACAAAGTCTTATGAAATGACAAAGAAGAGCATTTTTCTTATATATCTGTAGTAATGTATGGAAATATCAGAGGTTATATAGTATCTCCAGAAAAGTTTTAGCATGAGTGTCCAATCATAATCAACTTGAAGCATAACTATTCTCCGTTCCCCTAGTATTGTGTTGACACATACCATTGATCGGGGTCATGACAAGCTATTATGATGTCAATCAACCGCAGTAGATAGACAGCCAAGTGTGAATTAATAAGTTTTTGGACTTCAATGATAACGTTGAAAGTTATGGTTTTTCCATAGTCCATTGAACTACATATGGCTTGTTGATAGAACATGAGAATGATTAAAATAGTATTCCTATTGTATTAAAGGCAATGATTAGAGCATGGAGAAAGTATTAAGAGTTCTATGTGGTGTTGTCCTGAAACATTTTTTATTTCAGCGGTTTCTTTTGTCATTATCAGAAGTATTATTAAATTTGTTTGCACTGGTTTTTAGTAGGGGAGAGCAGATTTCGGTCTAAACCGAAAAACCGAACCGAACCGGTTGATTTCGGTTTATTGGTTCGGTTATTCGGAATAATCGGTTTGATTCGGTTAATATATTTAAAATTATTCAGTTTTCGGTTTGGTTCGGTTTAAACATGTTAAATAACCGATCAAACCGAAAAAACCGATCAATCAGTTTGCCTCATTTCCTCTCCCGCGGTCCAGCCTCGGATACCTCAAAACCCGAGCAAAACCAACATTGCTCCCGATCCAGGAGATAATGGCATCTTCAGACGGTTGTTCCACACGAGAGCCCTTCTCCAGACGCCTGCCTCCCCGGAGCTCCGTTCGATGCAAATGGGGGAAAGCCTGATGGAAAAACTCAGGTCCTTTGACATCGCAAAGAGTAGGATCAGATTGGACGGCCTGGTACCACCGGAAACCAACTATTTAGATGGATCTAGGCCGGAGAGCGAACCGGAGAAGGAAGGTTTGTTGGCGGAGGACGTGAGGAAGTTACTCTGGGCCGCGCAATTGGAAATGGTGAAATCAAGGCTCAGAGAGGTGGAGAATAGCTGGATATCTTATCGGCCCCAAGCCCAACCCAGCAGATTTCGGTTTGAACCGAACCGAATCGAACCGAACCGATTTTATCGGTTTGATTCGGTTCGGTTATATCTTTATAATCGGTTTTTTCGGTTTTTAAAATTTTAACAATTCGATTTTCGGTTTTATCGGTTCGGTTCGGAACCGAACCGACCGATTGCACAGCCCTGGTTTTTAGAGTGTCCTTTTGTTTTTCCATATCCGGCCCAAATAAGATGCTGACTTTTATAGTTACACCTTTGTTCTGGGCAGTTATTTTCTTGAGCTTTTGGGCAGAGGTGCACTACAATTCAATATATCCAGAAGGAGGTAAGCAATCTTTTTCATCAAGTGTAATAAAGCTGAGAACATCTGAGTTCCTGCATCTGGAACAAAAGTTGTCTTCTCATATGTATTATCATACTATTGTATTGTCAGACTAACTGTTTCAAAGATTTTTGTATACAGAGGTTCTGTTTATTTCTGATAATTTGTGCTATTTCTTTCTTTGGGCATACAGAGTTACCTCATTATGAAACTAAGAAAAAGAAGAAATGGTGGATACTTTGAAGCTAAATATCTACAGTTGTAAATCTCTTATGTGGACGGATCTTTATTATTCGATGCCTCGTGGCTTGTGCAGCAACTTGGTGAACTGGGAAAGAATGAATATGGCAGATGGCATTAGAGTGCTTGTACATATCCAATTTAACACCCATTTATCAGATTGATTGTGATAGTTTCATCCAACTGCTCTAATTATTCGTTGATTCTTTTCTGACCCTTTTCTTTTATGATCATTGTACATAATAGGTCATAGACAGATCTTGATGGTTGAACTGTTGAACATACTTGATATAGTAAGGATACTACTTGCCTGCTTTTTTTGCATGGTGTCCGCCATTAATGTTCTTGCGTTTTAAGATCTATCCTGCAACTAACATATTGAAAAATGGTTAAACATCAGAGTTCTTCTTAAGGAATAATAGTTTGTTTGATAAGAACTTTTCTCTTTTTTATTTTTTATTTTTAAATTTTTTTGTAGTTTCATATGTTGAATTTATATATATGTTCATTTTTCTACTTGTTCTTTTTATGTTAGTTTCTAATATTTTCAGAGAGTTCCAATTTTTCTAAACCCGATTGGTTGGTTTTACTGTTTGAATCGGTTTTATTTCAAAATGGTTTTGGTTCAAAATGATTATGGTTCAAATTAGTTTTAGTTCAGTTCTAATTTTTGTTTTGGCCTTTGTTTGAAGACTGACAACATTAATATTCTATGTATTATAATATATAAATTTATAAAACATAACACATTATTTATTTATTTTTCATAGTAAAGAAAATTCTGGTCCGTTTATGAAACCATTTGACCAATTATGATAGCCAAGTCAATTTCCATGTGTCATCAATTTAATTTATTTTTAATTTTATTAAATTATATTTTATTAAAATATATAATTTAATTAATAATTATATATTTAGGAAAATAATAATAAAAATTGTAAGTATATATACATGCGTATATATATAATTTAATTTTAATAATTTATATTTTATTTGTATAAATTAAAATTAATTTGATTTCATTAATTTATATTTTATTTATATAAATTAAGGTTAATTAAATTATATCATTATAAATATTTAATAATTAATTAGTAGTCAAAATTAGGGATGGCAGGCGGGCGGGTTTTCACGGGTACCCGATCCGCTCAAACCCTATTAGGACGGATTTGGGTATTTACAAAACGGATTTGGGCGGATTCGGATTTGAAAAATTTTACCCGTCTCGGATTCGGGTAGGGTTCGGGATTAGGTGATCGGATACCCGTTACCCGAACCCGTTTAGCTATACTAACCCTAATTACTTATCCCTAATTTATTTTCTCATTTTACTCGAGCTTCTCTCTCTATCGGCGCCTCTCTCCCCCCTTTCCTTCCCATAATTTCCAATCGACGCCTCTCTCCCACTTCAACGACTGCCGGCAGCCCAATCGGCACCGGCGACATCTGCTTCCTCTCCCCAGTCAGCGATATCTCCTTCTCTCTCTCCAGTCGGCGATATCTCCCACTTCCCAGTCAACGCATCTCTCCCCCACTTCACTTGACGAGTGTCGGCAGCTCAGTCGGCACCGGCAACGTCTCCTTTCTCTCCCCAGTTGACGATAAATCTTCTCTCTCCGGTCAATGATATCTCCTTCTCTTCAGTGTGGCGACATCTCCCACTTCCCGATCGGAGACAACACTTCACTTACCAGGTTAATGTATTTTCCAGTTTAAATGTTATGCAGATAAACTTTACATCTTTTGGCACATTGATATATTTAGTCTCATGGATTGATTTTTTGAGCATCTTTTGTCAGGGGTTTTCCTAACCTTTCTTTTTGCTGTTGTCATCTTCTCTTGTGGTTTTTTTGGATGCTTGGCATTTGTCAATATTGTTTTGAATATTATACTGCAAACTGGGGGTTTTGGTTGACATGCTTGTTGTAGTCAGTAACTATCTATTTTCGAAACTGCTAGTTTAGTAGTAAAGTAACACATACTGGAATTATGCTAGAAACATGAAAGAAAAAATACTCTTTTCTTTTTTCAGGCACTTAAAATGGTTTTGGAAAAGGAAAATTGGCTGAAATTACAATCAGATACTGTAAAAACAATCAGTTTTGATGGGCTTGTTGGGGATGGGGCACCCTTGATCGTTCCATCAGATGGTGACTCCACTAATATCAGATTGTGTCATTCTCATAAATCATTGAATCTGGTTGACCCTACTGCTTAGAAGAATGGTTTTACAAGTCGGTCGGATCCCGGTAGTGTGCGGGTATTGCTAAACGGATTTGGAACGGGTACGGGTAGTAAAATTAAAACACTAAATGGATTTGGAACTGGTTTGGGAATTTTATATATAATCGGGTTCGGATTTGGGTACTCCCAATTTCGCGGGTACCCTACCGTTGCCATCCCTAGTCAAAATACATAATAATTTTATATTATTTTTATTATTAACAATCATAAATATGTATATACAAATATTAATATATATAATTATTTTAATAGTTTTATTAATATTAAGGTAGTATACATAATTTAACTAATTAAATTATATTTTTATAAATTATTATTTTTAAAAATTAAAGAATTAAAAGTTTAGTTTCGATTTTAACTCTCAGCAAAAACAGTATCAAAACCGAAATCCAACAGGTCCACCGAGAACTGATCATGGTAAATTTTATTCCATAGCGTCATCCTGAAAAGAAAAAATAAATTTCCAAAGAAGTTAAAAGACCTGCCAATACTCTCTTTTTTCTGCCATAAGTTTATTCTTTAGTTCTCCACTCTCAAGTAAGATAGATAGTCTTATTGGAAACATTGAGGAAACCCAAGTATGTGAATGCCTAGAGGAAGCTAAGCACAATTTAAGTTTTAATTTTTTAAAGGAAACCTCCTTTTCCCTTTTCTGCACTTCATCTTTCTTTGGCGCAGGCCTTGTGTTTAAGCTTTAGAACCCTCAGCATAAATATTTACATCTTGCCTTCAAAAACTAGTCTGATAAACATTGCTATTGAAGGTGACGTTGATAAAACTACCCTTTTTTAAAATGATATTTAATATATTGTAGTAACAAAAAACTTTTTCCAACAACATTTAAAATAATTTTTTTAAAAAAAAAAAATAGGTTTTTTAACCCTTTGACATTATTTTGCAAGAATAGTGGGAATTCTTTATGGAGTTGACTTTATTCATTGAGCGTTCAGCTGAAAGAAAAGCTTTTTTAAATTCTGAATTGCCCAGAAGTGTTGAATTTTTATGAGGCCAAGTAGGATAACAGAACTTGATTAGACTTCGAACTTTTGCATTGAAGTTGAAAATTAGAAGAGTACGTTTCCGAAAAAAAGTATCATTTTAAATGTTATTGAAATAAATAGTTTTAAAAAAACTGATTTTCTTAATAATAACTCCAACAACAATTTCATGCAATGAAAATAAAAGGGAATCAAACAGATAAAAAGTAAAGACCTCGGTACAAACAAGGGCCAAGAGAAAGGCCCCATTCTGCAATACCTTCTCAACTCTTTACTATCAAAATTATTCACGTACACAGCCAAAACAAATAATATTTCTTTCCCTTCCTTTCCTTTCCATCCACCTCTCTCAAAACAAACAAAGGATCAAAAGCATGACTTGCACTGTAATTCTAAAGGAGACGTGTGAACTAATTACAAAGCCTCCAATACTGAGCTTTTTCAATTTTTTTTTCTTTATTAGTAATGATAGTTCTTTTTTAAGCATGAAGTATATCATTGATTCAGATATGTTCAACTCCCTTTGGTGGAAATTGTTTACCAGCTATTCTCAGCTTGAAAGAACTAGTGTCTGAAGTTCTTTAGCTCGGCCTATCTGATAGGTAAGATAGCAACCCATATGAATATCAAAGAGAGCTTTTGTAATGCCACTAGTTTCACAAATGGTAGATAACATTTGAACTGAGTTCAATGATCAACACGATTCCCACTCGTCTACAACATTTACGTATGCAAAAGATAAATGTATATAAAAATAAATTCCTTTGCAAGGGATATCTATTTTCTTCTTCAAAATGTTGATGGGTATAGACACAGGAGCATATTTATGTACTTTATGAATTTTATCCCCATCTATATTCTGATTATTTGGCAGGAAAAACTCTTGAGAAATCAAAAGAAAGAAGAAAAAAAAAAATTTACACCTATCTTCTTTCCAGCTGAAAAGTGCATTTACAATTGATCCTCTTTTTACATACTATAGACATTGTGCTCATAAAAAGAGTAAGCAACGGTTAATTGTCTATCTGATCTCTACCTAATTGCTTGTTAAGTCCCAATTATAGAGAGAATCTTGAATATACAATAAGAATATTAACATTAGGATCTTATTATGTAGGCTTGAAAATAGTGTTTATTTACAATTATAATATTTGCATAAAAATAAAGATGAGACGACAAACTTTGTGAAAATCGCCTTCCATTGTTACCTGTACAGAAAGTATGTCCTCTTTTCCTTCCACGTTACTAGTTAAAGTACCTTATGAGGATAACGAGGATGAGAGTCCTATGCGTCTTTCTGCAATGATGAAAAAAGATTTAAAAGCAACCTAATTACATGTATACTTTGCATAATAAAGTTGACCAAAAAAAGAAAAATCCTTGCATAATAAAGAAGCATATATATTTACAAGTCTATTTGCATGTAAAATCTAAATTTTTTTGCTATTTTCTAATTTAATCTAAAATTTCAAAAGTTAGTAAAATTATTCAAAATTACTAACTTTACAATTATATCTAAACTTAAAATTTGAATCGGAGAGAATGTGTCTTGCAGACATGGCAAGATAATGTAAATTATTTTATTATATTCATATTCCACATAACTTTAACTTTATTTAATTTACCACTAGTTCCAACAAAAATTGCAACATGTCTCAAATTTATTAATTTCTTATTTTTTAAATATTTTATTAGATGTCCATCATAATAAATTTCAATATATTTATTATAAAAAACCATGTTAATGTAATAAAAAATAGAAATTATAGTTATACTGTTTACGGTTATGCTATTAACATTCTCTTACAGCTAAATGCCAGCACTTGGAGACACATGCAGAGTCATTGTATTAAGAGTAGATATGATTAAAACTCAAAAGAACTAAGAGAATCATAACTAAAAAAATAGAAAAAAGTCCTATTATATTTTCTTGCACCAAAGAGATAGAAATGAAATATAATAATAAAATCTTAGAGATTTGGAGATTTAATAGTGAATGAGAATAAAGTTAGGAATTTTGAATTGAATTATATTAATTTTTAAAGTTTTAAATTAAATCGTAAAATAACTAAAGATTTTAAATTTTTTTTTTATTAATAGCATTTATTTATGTGTCATATAAATATAATAAACTGTCACCTCATCAAAACACACTCTCCAAGTTTGAAGCTTGAATAAATTTGAACTTTACCGACTTTTAAAATTTTAGATTAAATTGTAAAGTAATGAAAATTTTTAAATTTTTCTGCAAATAGCCCATATTTGTACGGGCATAATTTAGTTTTTAATCTAATTTTCAAGTCTTGGTATAATAGTCCAAATGCTTAAAATTAGTTGCAAATTTATACAATTTTGAAATTCACTTTGGAGGAAGTACGCAAGATCTAACATTGCAAAACAATTGAAATTTTTTATATTTTTAAAAATATAAAACCATGGTTAACCAATTAACTAAATACGATTGTTGTAAAATTCTCAAAGAAAAAAAAAAACTAATTTTACCACAAATTCATTTATAATAAATGTCGTGTGAAATCTATGAATAATTTTTTTTTTTTAAAAAATCAGTTTTAACATGTGATTATACATACTTCCTCCGAATTGAATTTCATAAATAGATAAAACTGCATTCAATTTTAAAAATCTGGACTATTATGCTAAAATTTAAAAAAGCTGGATTAAATCACCAAAACATAAGGTTCGGCTTTCTAATTCCAATAGGCCATTTACATATATCAGCCCAAAGGAAATGCAAAAATCACTCACCTCCAGTGGTGATGAGTTTCTCAACACGAGAAACTATATGTTTACCAAAAGTGTACCGCTTCAAGGCATTTAAGTGAAGTCTGATACGAGAAAGAATTAACTCAAGATTCTGATCATCACATGTCTCCAGAACTTTTTGCACAACATAATTTCCAAATGGATCTTTCATCATGGCCTGCAGTTTCCCATTTCATAAATCATGGTGATCCAATAAGCACAAAATTGGATGCATAAAAGGAATCAAAGTTTCAAAATCAACAAGGTTACTACAATTTTAGTGAGCGTTTCAATGAAAAATGTCATTCAATTTAATAGGCGAAAGCTCACAGAACTTTGAACTCTACCAATTGTACATTCATAAAGCTCCAAATGAATCCTCGCCTAATAATATTATGTTTTGTAAATTTAAGAATTTTTTACCGTCTCTTATTCTTGTATTTTTAATGTTAATTAAAAATACCAAATTTTTTAATATTTAAAATTATAAAAAATAATAGAATAAATTACACTTTAATCCTTAAATTTTAAGGTAATCAATGAATCAATCCCTATAATTTTAGAACCGAACACATAAATCCTGTATTTTTATTTCGTCCAAACTGAAAGTCCTTCCATCCTAAAATCTGTTAAAAAGAGAAATAATTTAAATTTTATAAACACTTATTATATATCAAAAGGCTTATATAGTTCATGGTGGGTTTCTATTTTTGTTAGTTTGTTTTGCTAAATAAAGTCCAGTCATAATACAGATGCAGATCTTCGTTAAGACTCTCACTGGAAAAACCATTAACTCTTGAGGTCGAGTGCAGCGACACCATCGACAACATCAAAGCCAAAATCTAGGACAAAGAAGGAATCCCACCAGACCAGCAGCGTCTCATCTTCGCCGGAAAGCAACTTGAGGACGGCTGTACCTTGGCCAATTACAACATGCAAAAGGAGTCGACCTACACCTCGTCCTCTGTCTCCGTGGTGGCATGCAGATTTTTGTGAAAACCTTGACCGAAAAGACTATTACCCTTAAAGTCGAGAGCAACGACACCAATGATACCGTTAAGGCTAAGATTCAAGACAAGAAAGGAATTCCTCAAAATCAGCAAAAGCTGATCTTTGCTGAAAAACAACTGGAGGATAACTGCACATTGGCCAATTATAACATTCAGAAAGAATCTACCCTTCACCCCGTGCTTCGTCTGCGTGGAGGAGTGCAGATTTTCGTTAAGACCTTGACTGGAAAAACTATTACCTTGGAAGTGGAGAGCAGCGACACCATTGATAATGTCAAGGCAAAAATTCAGGACAAAGAAGGTATTCCACCAAACCAGCAGAGGCTGATCTTTGCCGGGAAGCAGCTGAAAGACAGCCAGACTTTGGCTGATCACAACATTCAGAAGGAATCCACTCTCCACCTAGCGCTCAGGCTTCGTGGAGGAATGCATCTCTTTGTCAAGACCTTGACCGGAAAGTCACTTTGGAGGTGGAGAGTAGCGACACAATCAATAATGTGAAGACGAAGTTTCAGGATAAGGAGAGCATTCCTCCAGATCAGCAGAGGCTTATCTTTGCTGAAAAGCAACTGGAGGATGGAATGACTCTTGCTGATTA
The DNA here is from genome assembly GCF_001659605.2 of Manihot esculenta. Classification (NCBI taxonomy): domain Eukaryota; kingdom Viridiplantae; phylum Streptophyta; class Magnoliopsida; order Malpighiales; family Euphorbiaceae; genus Manihot; species Manihot esculenta. The sequence continues at coordinate 5,401,317 of NC_035170.2, forward strand.
TAACATCGAGAAAGAGTCGACCCTTCACCTTGTCCTGCGTCTGCATTGTGAATTCTGAATGGTTTCTATGTTTCTATTATCAATTTGTTGTTTATGAGAGATCTTAATTAAAGGATCTCTCTTGTTTTAAGATGTGATGATGTGTGATTGGCCTCTTTATAGCCTAGTGAATGATGTTGATTTTTACTTAACGTTTATTAAATAAAAATTTATCTGTTTCTGTTCTGCTCATTTGTGGTAATTGATATTTTGTGATTAAGTTCATGATTTTGCTGTTGACATATCCTTACAAGTCTTTTGATTCATAGATTCATATTAAGGATGTTTTTAGAATTTAAAATATTTCTCTCTTTTTTAACAGATTTTTTTAACAGATTTTAAGACGGAAGGACCTTCCATTTGGATGGAATAACTGGAGTTTAAGTATTCAATTCTAAAAATAGAGAGACTGATATGTTAATTATACTAAAACTCAAAAACTAAAATATAATTTATCCAAAATAATATTATATTAGAGTAAATTCAGGGTATTGAGCTTATTTGGACTTTGATGAAAAGCTAAGGGCTGATTTGAATTCATATATATCAGAATCAACAAATTGTCCCTCTAGTTTTAGAACTCTAGAATTTAGTCTCTATATATCCCTCAATTTTTTTAAAAAAAAAAATTAAATGGTTTAATTCCTATATTTCGATTTACAAACTGAAAATTGAAAAGAAAAAAACAACACTATTTTCAAATATGGATAGAGGAGGGACCTTCAATTAGACAATCAAAATATAAAAACCAAATAGTGGCATGTATTGATTTTTGCATAATTTTTATATAATATAGATATGAAAAAAATGATCTATTTTAGTAATAATAATAAACATTTGCATGAAGTCAAGGGTAAAATGGACCTGCAAGGGCTCATTTTCGTCTGTGGAACCAAGCATCTCATTCACCAAAATTTGACGCTCCTCAGGACCCCCAAAAGTTAGGCACTTCTCCACAACATTAGAAGCAAATTTCTGCTGACTCATCTTTACAATTTGTCCAGCAAGCTTGCTAATAATAGCAGATCGTTCGTTTGGTTTTCCATGTTCAATTACATGCTATGAATAACATGCATAAACATCAGAACAATAACATTGCAAAATAATATATAAGAATAACTCGAGGAAAAACACAAATAACATACTCCAAAGTCTTAAAAATTAAAATTTGAGTTAACAGATGCACAGAAATATTCTTTCTTCAAGATGGATAAGCAGAATAGAATCAAGATGTATAATCTCCAATCAGTATCAAATTATAAAGCGGACATGAAAGTATGAGCTTTTGCAGAATAATCTGGTCTCAACGGAACTAAGAATTGAACTATGCAGAACTAGATATCACACCTGAACCAAATCATCAAGCATTATAGCTGGCTAATGCCTCAAGCAGCTCCATTAACAAAATGGGTGCTAGGATCCCATCCTATGGAGTGAAAAAAATTTACGTGTATATTTTTATGAGGAAACATTATATATATATATATATATATAGACACACACACATATATATATATATATATATATACATATATATATATATATATATATATATATATATATATATATATATATATATATATATATATATATATATAGACACACACATATACATATATATATATATATATATATAGACACACACATATACATATATATATACACACAATACACGTTAGATTTTATTTTGGCCCTTGTATTTCACTTCTGGCTCTGTCGTTGGGCGGCTCCACCTCACTCAGGTGGGTTTGATACCAATCATAATAGCTTAGCTTCAACTGATACAAATAACTTTTGAAACCTTTTTCTACTTAGTCTAAAATAGTTGATCCAAGTTACTTTTAGTAATTGAAACTAAGTTATAAAAACGCATCTCTTTTTCCTTCCCCACCAATGTGGGACGGTTGCACCACTTGGAGCAAGTGGGATGTTACTACTTTTGTGATAAACAGATCGTTGCTGCTTATTTTTTTTCTTATTCTTGTATTAACTTGATATTCTCATCAACTCGAGGAAATCAATTACTCCATGTTCTTAAAATGAAAAATATATGCAAGTATTGTTAAATCTTGAAAGTAAGGTAATGGCAGAATATGAAAGCCAACAGCAAAAACACCACAAGTACCAAGGACTTAATTTCCGAATCATATGCATGTGTAGGAGAAAATCTAAGAGGAGACTTCCAATACCTGAATAACATAATTCCCATACTGATCTTGTGCCAGAATGCAAACAGATTGCATAATCTCATCCATAATAAGTTGCTGGGTTTTCATGTTCTCACAGTGTTCCAGGACCCTCTGTTGGCATCAAAAAGGAAATTAATAACTCAAGAATGGCATAAATCCCCACCAGTAAGGTACACAGAAACTATATATTTCAACCTGAATGACGCGACAACCATAAGGATGAGTGGAAAGTGCCACAACTTGTCCATAGAAAGCTGAGATAATAAACTGAATTCGATCTTCAGGTACACACTCTATACACTTTTGAATAACATGATTACCATTCTGATCACGAACACATTTCATAACAGAACCGTCAAGCTCTGCTACCATCTGAGTCTGCTGATCCACATCAACCACCTCCAAGGCCTGAAATCATTTCTACAGTATTGGGTGCTTTTCCACAGCCAAAATAAATAGAAGTAACAATAATCATCTCATAAGTTTATGTGGCACATCTATACTATTACTAAATGATTATATTTTTCATTTTTCAGGTTAAGATAAAAAGCCAGACATATTGAAACTAAATAAGGATAAAGGGGTTCACAGACGTATAATAAGTTTCCTCAACCATATTAATGGAATCTGTCTACATACCAAAATACCATGCTATAAACCACATGAAAGATAGATGTACTAATAATCTGAAAATAATTTATAGAAGTTGCTTATGATGATCAAGCATAAAGCTCTAATACAAGTAACGATACATGCATAGAAGAACTACACATGAGACTAACATCATTTCATTTAGAATTCCTGATGATTAACCAAGTATTTATTAGAGTTCAGGGGAGTGGGTCCTCTGCAGCATTTAAAGAAGCTTCACCTAAAAAGGGTGGAAGGGATAAAGAATAAATGAATGAGAACAATTGTTGATTGATACTTTATGAAACAAGACATTCTTGGAACCAACTCTCCTAACCAAAGGTGGATGCTACCATATACAAGGATAGATTTTAATTATTGGGAAGCATTAAAGACATTAACAAAGTAAAGAGGAGGAAATCATCAAAGCACAAATAGGTTATCAAGCAAAACCCTTCGAGTATTATTCCAGAGAGAAAAAAGGCAGGCCTATATGCGTATGCATGTGTTAGACTTAATCGGTGTGGAAAACACACCTTCTGAATTACCCTGCACCCATACATTTGAAGGCTGAGAGGTAAAACATGACCAGTAAGCTGGCTGGCTAACTCTGTTCTTTGACATTCTGTGCCATGTTCAAAAAACTGCATTCAAACACAGGCAAATAAATAAATAATTTGAGATGTGATGAATATTGAAGAGTATTTCAAACTAAAGAGTAATACTTTCTGTATGACGTAATTTCCAAATACATCCGTCATCAAGGTCCGAGCATGTGGTACAACTTCAGGAAATATCTTGTTCTTTTCTTCCACTGTGGCAGTTTCTAGTTTCTGCTGAATAAAGCGACTTCCATACTGATCCATACTGCATCATTCGAGGACATTAGGCTGAACACTGCAATTTCTTCATGAGTGAAACAAACACAAAAGGCAAGCACATGAAAATACCTGAATTCAACAACATGATCAACAATGTCTGACAGATCAAAAGACCTGGTCTTGTTGTTCTTGAACTCATCTAATACTGATGAGACATATCTTCTTTCCACATTGTTCCCAACATCAGAGTGCCAGGGCCCAATAGATCCTCCCATTGAGTTTCTCACCATAGAAGTTAAGTGTGCAACTCGCTCATCCTGAAAACTTCCAGATCCAACAGAAGGAATAAGCATAGAGTTTGCCATTGAATTCCCCAAATGTGGCATGCCAAGACCATATGATGAATTCATGTGGTGCTCCTGATTCAAATTGCCAGACTTAACTACTGCAGTCTCGTATAGTTGGTTTTGTTGAGCAAGCAACGCTTCAAGGTATGCTTTCTGAATCCCATCTAGGTCTCCATGTGAAGTTGGAAAACAGTTTCTAACCTGAGGACCATTTGCATGTGTTGCATAGTCAGAAGTTCTTTGCAAGTACTGAATATAGCGTGCGTCCATAACAGGAAAATGAAAATCAGTCCCTGTTTGATTTCCTTCTCTATTCAAACTGTGTCTGATTCCACTACCACCTAAAGCTGAACATGAAGCAAAAAGAAAATGTCAAACAGTGGACACAAGTTTCTGCAAAGCTTCACAAAGAAAAATACAGCTAATCTGCATCAACATGGTCTTTCAGCACTGAATCCAGCTTCTGATTGATGGCATAGGCACCAGGTACATGAACATCAAAATCCATACCTGGAACTTTTGCATTTTGATTATGACCATCTGATCTTTCCAAACCTCCAAAGCCAGAGGATTTTGAGTGAAGGTTTGCAAAAGTAGTTCTTTTGGGAATACTAACTTCCCCATGAGAAATAAATTCAGAAGCATTAAGGTTTGGCAAGCCCCCATTTTTTCTTGCTACATCAATGTAGTTGGAAGAGAATGAGAGATTTTCTGCATTGGACATTTGTATGAGTTGTTGCTGCAGATGATTATGACCGTTGGACGTGTTGAAGAGGAAATCTGGCTGCTTGTTCAGATGTACATGACCATCCTGCTCAGCATGCCTAATATTTGACAGGTTTAAACCAGACAATGTAGCTGCAATTTCACCAAGTTCATTTATGCCAGAAGAATGACCATTTTGGTTAGTCGAACCAACAACATTCCTTTTCTCAAGTGGGGCAACTCTGCTCCCCAAAGGGGGAAGACCAGGACTAGGAGACCTCCCAACTAGCTTCTGTTCAGGTGTTGTACTTCTTGACAGCGATGAACCGAGCGCAGATGAGAAAGAATGAGAAACAGCTGATCCATGGCTTTGAACTCTTACCATTCCAAGAGAAGCAGATCCAGAACCCAAGCCCTCTAAGGAATCCAGTCCCCCACATAAACCAGGTTGATATGGATCACACATCCCCATTGTGCCCACAAGATCACCAAAGGCATTATGACTAGCTGGGCTTGATAGATGGCCTGATAAAGATGCGGGTCTATCACTTCCTTCCTGCAAACCATATTAATGTCAGTTCTCAACCATCACAGTAAAGAAAGAACAAAAGTACCTAATAAAATATTCACAACAGAAATAAGCAACACTCAAGCGCTCGTAAGGATAATGACAAGAAAAAATGATGTGAATGAATTCTACGAAAGCCATACATTCATTACTTGATTGAACAACCTGAAATTCAGAAATATGAACTGCACTAAATGAAAATTACAGGCACAAGGTGCAGCAAGGCACAAGGAGTCTTAGAGCCCAGACACAAATCTAGTGGTGGACAGAAATTTTATTTAGGAGGAATTCACTTTAAAAAAAGTTATTGGATGAAAAAGTTTAAATCAATGACTATTTTATTAATTAAACAAAACCTCAGGAATTACATTGTAATCTATCAGTAATTTTTTCCAATTTTAATTAGGAAAATTTAATATTTAGTCCCTATGTCATGGAAAACTCATCAATTGATCCCTTTATTTTGAAGACATTTTAAAAAGTCTACTTATTAGTTCTTCCATTAATTTTAGTCCTTCCATTAATTAGTCCTTCAATTTTGTAAAAAGTTTATTAATTAGTCTCTCCATATCGATGTCATTTTGGACCTTTTTGCAATACTTAACAATTAAAATTAATACAGAGACTAATTAGTAAACTTTTTAAGACATCAAGAACATTTTAATGTATTTTCAAAATCAAGAGACCAACTAATGAGTTTTCTTATAATAAAGAAACTAAATAGTAATTTTCCCATTTAATTACTCTGTGGCTAAAATTGTGACTAATTGAAAAGCCTCAACTTATTGTCCAAAATTTATCATTATTTTTTTTGCTATAAAAATTAAGCAATGCAAAAGTTGGGACTTTTTAAGTGCAACATGCCTTTAAATAAAATAAATAAATATATTTCATATATAGATAGATAGATATATAAATTGAGACTATAATTTTTTCAATTAATAAAAAAATTCTAATTTTAATATATTGATAAATTTGTTATTGGCTTAAATTCTGAGGATTGCCTATTCTTTCAATTACCTCAACTTTAATATTACTATAAAAAAGTGAGAAATTAGAGAATTTTGCATAAAACTGTATATCCAATTCTCTAAACTTTTTTACCAATTCACTGAATTATATAATTTAAAAAATTCACTAAACCTAGTAAAATATTACAATGATTGAATCAGAGAGATTATGTACCACAATCGATATTTTCTTATTCATTTACCAAAAACATTAAGGATTGGATTGAAAGTTCTATTTCAGTTGCTTTATAATATGTTTAGTGGAATACAAACTTTGAAAATATATGACATGTTAAAATGACAAATCCCATAATTTTTAGTGTAGATTTCTTTATTTATTTTTCAAATATTTCAGTTAAAAACTCTAAATATATCATTTTATCCAAAGAGAAATGGATTCTCTTTTATTAGGGAAAATAGTTAAACTTATTAAAAACTATTTAGATTCACACTTGCATCTCAAATTTTAAGAATTCTTTTATTACATTTTAATCCCTTATTCTTTAAGTTGAATAACTTTGTAGTCTATTTTTAAAGATAAAATAACATTTTTATCTCTTATATTTTATTTTTCTTCAAAAGTAAGAATTAGTTTTATCAAAAAATTTAAGAACTAAAATGTTACCTAAATGTGCCTTAAGATTTAAAAGTTGAGCAGTAATTCATGTCCAAAATAAAAAGGCTTAAATGTGATTTTATTAAAAGTTAGAGGCCTTCGTGTAATTTAATATTTCTATTGTTTAGAAGACTATGCATTTGATAGAGGTGAGGCACAGATTGAAAAAAAAAATCCTAAAAATTAGTTAAGAGTAAATATTCATACAACAATAATGACTAAACCTTAATCCCAAATTTATTGGGATCCGGTATATGGATCTTTTTTTTCGCTTTTCAACTCCAACAAAGACTAGTTTAGCATCAAAATAAAGAGTAAATATTCATAATACAATCAATATGTTATAGTCATGGTAACAAATATTTAAAGTCTATAAGTAGAATAAAAAAAAGGACTAGAGATTCAAAAAATTCATAATACAATCAACATGCGTAAACCTTCTCACTTTGCTTAGATGAGGAAAAAAAATTCGCATAGGCATTTATTGACTTTTGTTCAAGGCCCAAGTAGGAATTTTATGCTCTTCAAATTGGTTTGTAAATACGGTCTAGCATCAAGTTTCCCGCCCCTCCCCCCCCCTTCTCTCTTTTTAGGGAGAATCTATCATGTTCTTTGAGCCCCATTCTAGGGTAGTGAGAATATATTTTAATAATCAATTTGCTATTTAAAAAAGAGAGAGAAACTGTAATATGGCAGGAGGACAGAGAAATGAAGTAGGAGAACAATGAAAAGAGGAATATTGGCAGCTAGTACAGAGCATTGTTTGGTTTAGGCAGGTATGGAGAACCAAATAAACTAAATCTAAAAGCTCAAACAAAACTGAACCAAACCACATCAAACAAAATTAAAAACCGAACTAAATTTGTTTGGTTTGGCTCAGTTCCTCATTTTTGTGTTTCATATGTAGTTGCAAGAAAGAACGTGAGTACTGATGCCCCTACACAATTTCTGTATTGCAGTTTCTTTTCTTGTATCGTTCTCACGTGTTTACACTTATTTCATGTACCACTATTAAAAAAAAGGGCGCATCAAATCATGAATTACAAGCTTCTCTCTATTATCCTATGGCTATACTTACAAATATGAAAATTTTAAAAAGTTCCCAACAGGAAAAATGGAAATAGAACAAAGTTGAAGGTATAAGACGAGATTAAAAAGATAACTGAACAATATCACAACAACAATTCACAATGAAAGAGAAGAAGAATCAATTTTATGAACATATAGAGCTTCAGTCTCATATTTGTTCTATGACAAAATTTAAAATAGCTGGCAACATATAGGAAACTCCCTATTTATTAACAGTAACACTATTCTCACATTTGCTTAATTCCAAGAGATCCTCATTCATATACGTAAGAAAAAGGCCCACATTTGCACTGCAATGTACAGGGCTCACCATGAGCTACCATATAAACCATAATAAACTGAATTTTCATCCACAAACAATGCAAAAGTGTGAGGAGAGAGAATTACTTCCATTTACTCATTGAGAGGCAATAGCTCAGAAATGTTTCAATACCTTAGAGCTTAGAACTAGTGCTTAAAAATTGAGACTCGAGAAGGGTGAGATGAGTCTATGCCCAACCAACAAGTCTGTGTTTCACAATCAAGGGCGACAACAAATGAGAACAGAGGGGCGAGGATGAAGAAATTGAGAGCAATGGCCAACAAGAACAGATAGGATAGAGGAAAGAAATCAATGATGACTGTCAATAAGGAGGAGCAATGGGGAAAGTAATCCAGGGGCCAAAAAGCAAAAGTCTAAGGCTAATGGGTCTGGGGTCAGGCAGTGTTTTTGCAAGAAGAGATAACAAAAAACCTAAACCCCATATCACAAAACACAACTTCAACACATTTTGATCCAATTTGGTTTCTCCAAAAAAATATTCCTTTAATAACCGAACTGAATAAACCACACTTTTCATATTTAAAACTGAACCAAACCAAATTTCCAAGTTAAAGCATTTCAGTGCAAAATTTTGGTTCAAATCAATTAATAACCCTAACGATAGTTGCACAAATTGCTATTTATAGGTTCTTTTAGCTTGTGAAACCTATTTTTTAAAGGGAAAAAATGTAGCTGTAATGGCCATTAAGCAACAGTAATGATCCCTCACCTCCTTTTTCCTTTCCAGATGGGCAGCAACTCTTCTTCATAATTTGCTTTTGGTTAAGAGATTTAAACAGATGTGTCTCACTTTCTCCCTCTACTTTCCATCTAGAATTTTCTATCTTTCTACAGATCTTTTACTACTTGTTTCTTGAACTAAGATCGTAAACTACCTTTCAAGTTCTACACAACCATAAGTTGCAAAAACTGAGTTGCTTTTTCTAAATTTTGGTGCTTTTTGCTTATTTATTAATGAAATTACATTTGATGCTAGATTTTTGTTGAATTTATAGCATGAAGCATTAGTTTCCCTAATCTATAGAACTTTTTTTTTTTTAATTTTAAAATATTTTCAACATTAAGTTTAGTAAAATATACAGGTAATTAGAAAATAACATCAGAGAAACTTTCAGACTTTATTAATGTTTGTTGAGTATCAGATTAGTTTTGTACTATCTACATAGTTATTTTAGCCTTTTAAATTGATTACTTCTGATAATGTCCAAGAATGATGGTTTCAATGTTTTTATTTGATGTATTTATTTTTATTAGTCTTTTTTAACGTGCCTTGTACATTATTTGTAATCGTTATACATATTAATTATTTATTTTTTATGTATATATCATTATCATCTTGAATAGCAAATTAAATTTGGTCTTCCATTATCATAATACAAAATTATTATCAATGTAATTTATATAAAATTAAAGTTAGCTAAAAAGATTATAATAAAATAAAATTAAGAAGATATGTTACTGAATTTTATTATTATAAATAAAATATTATAAATACGATAGTAGAATACAAATTCTTTTATTTTATTCACAAATTTTTTATTTTTGATAAAATTATTACTGACATATATTTTTCAAAAAAACTATTATAGTTCAATTATAATAAAGATTTTAGTTTTAAAAAAAAACTTTATCCTATTGCAAATGAATTTCAAGATTAATAATTTTTCTTTTTATTTTACTTAAAATTATTGATTTTCAATAATAGGTTATACTTAGTCCTTTATAATTTAAAAAAACATGACTATTTTTTTCACTTTTCAGCATTTATAATTTTTTATTGTTAATTATTTGATTTTAATATAATAAGTATCATGTACAAAGTTTTATTATTATTAAAAAAATTTAAAAATCTTCTATTTTGATATTTTATTTTAATAGCATTAAAATTTTAATTATCATAAATAAAAATTAATATATTAAAATTATTTAAAAATAATAAAATTTCAAATGGTTAAATTAACTAAATATATTTTGCATGTTCAATTTTAATTGTTTTTTGTTTTATTATTATTAGTATTAACAAAAATTGAAAATACATAAAAAAATTTTGTATGTATTTAATAGACATTATATTAGATTACAACTTATAAGTACTATATTATTTTCGCTCTATTAAAAGTAAAAAAATTTTATTATTACATTATTTTTGCTCTATTAAAAGTAAAAAAATTTTATTATTATATTATTTTTGCTCTATTAAAAGTAAAAATATAATTGAATAATAACATTTTCATTTTTATATTTTTATCATAATATTAAAAAACAAATTTTATACCTATTATATTTGCAAAACAAATATTTGTTGCCAAAAATTATTAGCAATAGATTATTTGTCACTAAATATTTTCACAACGAACCTAATATGTATAACTAACATTCTTGTCATCGCTAAACCTTATTATTAGCAATGAATTCATATATCTGTCACTAAAAATACTACTTCTGTAGTTATTTAAAATATGAAATTTAAATTTCAGTTAGTTATTTTTTATAAAATTTTGTTATGGACTATAATAAGATTTAATTGCATAGAATTTAAATGTTAAAATAGTTTTTCAACCAATTTGAATTTAAATAGAACACCAATATAATTAACTAATTAAATTAAAGATTTTTAAATAAAAATAAAATAAAATAAATTTGTAATTATATGTAGGTATATATTTAGAAATCTCAATATACCCCTCCTCTTCCTACTTTTACATAATATATTGTTTATTTATGTATACTATACATATTTATATTTTTAAATATCAATTTGATTAGAGAACTTTGCAAATCTTTCAAAAAAAAATAGAAATTTACCAATAGGTCATTTCTATTATGTTAGAGCTATTACAAGCCTATTCCCCTCATCCTCGAGGGTGACCTCGATTTTAGTCCATGTAGCAGTGCTACTTGGTGTTGGTGTTTAAGCGTTGGCACTAGACTCTAGCATATTACGAAGCTATTTTTCAGGTGGCAATGGTCTTCACCGGCAAAGGACCTAGATAGCAAAAGAGGCCAGGGAGATGCTCAAACCTTGCACCTCAAAAAGGCATTCACCTAGAGCAACACGGTGCCCGCCACTATGACGGCCGACAAAAGCAATGACCTAGGTCCTAGTGCACCATTAACAACTTCTAAATTGGTCAAGAACCTCCAATCTATGCCCCCCTCTATAATATGAATTGTTGATCTACTGATTTTGCCTCGATAATAGGCTCACAATTTAATTATGTGCCATTATATACAAGCAACAAGATCTAATAGATGGGCCCATCTGATTTTGACAATCAGCATAGCTTCGTTTGGAAGTATAGCCCTTTCACATGGATCATAATGCCACCAATTTTTATGGAAAACAAGATGCTCCATTAGAAAAAGGCTCCATTAAACATTCATTACAAAAAGGGACCCGGTAGCAACGCAGGGAACAAGGCTGGGCTTTAATTCAAGGCAGCAATAAGGAAACTAGAAAGCATACAACACCACCACCATGCATGTGATAGCAACCAACCTTAAAAACAATGATGCAAAACCACCTCTACTCCTCCCTCAAAATAGTTTGAATAACTTCATCGAATCGAATTGCCATACAGGAAACCAACAATGCATCCACGCAACTTCAGCAACTTTATAAGGGCTACAATCTCAGGGAAACCTTATACAATTCACAGGAGCATTAACTTAAGGTATAAATGGATTTCTTCAAATTAAGAATTTTTTTATTGAAATTGCTTGTGATTTGCACTCTGGCTGGGGTACTACCATGTGATTTTACACTCAATTAATTTGGACTTTTTAGAGAAGCACATAGAGCATGCATCCTTCAAGAGAAGTAGACAGTACAAATTTAAGTTCACAAGAAATCACCCAGAGTAGTAGAATTATCAAGATTCCAGCACATACAAAGAGGACACAATATACAAATATAGTGACAACAAATCCATCAAAAAGAATCTCACACCATGCATCAAAAGCTGTTACATTACATGTTAACAGGTAATGAACACAGGAAGAGCAAGATATGTTACCTGAACAATGTCAGCAAAACTCTTCCTCCTCCCACCAATCCCAGCACCCTGCAATCCAGTTAAACCACCTGAGCCCCTATCAAGCCACTCAGCTGAGTTCTGCATAGAGAAATTACTTCTATTGGGATTCCTTAATTCCATCAAATCAGTCTCCAGCTTCTGTACAGAAAGCCCTGGCTGCATTGAAAAAAGTGATGAACCATTGCCCTCATCAACCAACTTCTTCTTCCTCAAGTCCCCACTGCCTCCTCTCAAAGCCCCACCAGCCTGAAACCTTTGGGCAACACGCCAGTCCTCCTTCGACAACAATGGTGGAGGTAGTCTCGGATTTATGTTATCATGAGAATAATAATAGGAAAGGTATGCTGGATGCGAGCGAATCTCATCATCAGAAAGAACTAAATTATTACCGCTGTTATTACTAATGCTATTAATGTCACTAAAATTGGAGTTCCTCAAAAGACTACCCACAGCACTTAATGATCCCTCAACAGTTGGTGGAGCGCTTCCACTCCTAAATATATTGAGATTCCTATCTCGATCAATTACGCGCTGATTTTGCTGCGATTGCAGTATTAATTCTAGCTCATTCTGCAAATTATCCTCTAAATTGCCACTGGGCCCTTGCAGACGATCATCTAGGCTCAGTAGCATCTCTATGTTGCTCCCAGTGACCATCTCTGAAACTGCATTTAGTCCAAGCAAATAAATAAACAAATAAAAGAATACACCACATACCAAATAGAAAATAAAAATAATAATAACTTTGGCAATAATTTTCTGCTTGATTTAGGATTACTTCCAAGAAATGATGAAGTAATCTCTCATTCATGTACTGCTAGTTCCCACAAAGTTGAAAATCTAACTAGCAGAACTACCAAAATTAAACAAAGTCAAGTATCGGCATAAAACTTTAGGCTCCAAATAACTGATAATTAAAAAATAAGATAAATTGCACTACATATTGACATGCTTGTGCAAATCCATACATAATAAAATCGAACCCATAGGAAATTAACCAAACTTTTTTCCTTGAAAAATAAATAAATAAACTCAAATTATCTCTTGTAGAAAATTATATACAAAATAAAAAATAAATTAAAAAAAAAAAAGCGAAACACACACATGCACACCCACACAATAGTTCAATTAGGGCACAACTGAGACTTCACAATTCTCGTATTATACATATGCTCTCTTATTTTCTTGCATTTTCTTAGCAGCCAAACAGTGGTTAAACCAAATCATCAAAAATCAAACCACCAAATCACAAAATCACGTAGACAAAGATTATTTACCTTTTAACCAATCTCAATATGAACTCGACCAAAGTACAAAATAAACCAATCCTTATCAAGAAACTGAAAATCTCCAAAAAAAAAAAAAAATTAAAAACTATATCTACATACGCGCACAAAAATTCCTGAGAATTAAGCGATGCTCAATGAAAGATTGATAAAACCACGCCGTATAAACAATGGCGAAAAGCTGCTTCCAACTGAAATCAATGCACGAAAAGTTTATAATGATTTGTTCAATTGTGAAATCCTTGAACCACAATCAACAAAGAGAGAGAGAGAGAAGGAAAGTTAAGATCGTAGATATAGGGAGAATTCAGAACAGATTTCGAACAATCGAAGGGGAGAGAGAGAGAGAGAGATAGAGAGAGAGAGAGAGCTTACAGAGCAAACATGGAGAACGGAGATTTTGCGAAACGGTCACTGCTTGCCTTTTCTTTTAGTTAATATTAATTTTAATTTTCGGAGAGAAAATGTTTGTTTATACATGTAGAGACATATGTATGTATTCACACACAAAACAGTGAAATTAAAGGAAATCTGGACTGTTGGATGGAGAATTCGTAGGTGATGGACGGTAGTTTTTCTGAACTGCGTGATGGACGGTAGTTGCTTTCGTCAGCGTTATTACAGTACATATTCGTATGGTACTGTTATACGGTACTGGAAGTTTTATTTATTTACTATATTTATTTTGAAAATATTTATTTATTCTTTCCAACAAGATATCTATTTTTTTTTTCCAAAGGATGATTTTTTTAAATAAATAAATAAAGTTTCGTTAAGAGGCCTATGTCCAAATAGATACATTCCAATTACAATAAGTAAAACAATAAGCATAGGGTACAAAGTTTCAGAAGCCTAAGAAAATACAGCTCCAGAAAACTGAAGGTCCAAAGCCCAATAAGCAAATCTTAAACCATCGACGCTTGATTTGGCTTTTCACGAACAGAGGGCATGAAAAAATAGTCTCCTCCCAAAACCATCCTAGAAATAAAAACTAATCACAAATGGAATAGAGAAATTAAACAAATGTCATATAATTTAAAGTATTTAGATTTAATATTTACTGTAATCCTACTTTAAATCAAGATTTTATATAATGAAAGAATTTTAATGCTTGATAATTTAAGATCATGAAAGTAATTACAAGAATATATGGGATATAATTTAGGAGTATGAAAGTAATTATTCATTTATATTATCTTTTTTTTACATATTGATTAGTATGTAATAATCCTATGAACACAAGTGTTGTGCTGATGGTTGAGTGTTGATTCTTGAGTGCTTGTTGGATGAGGTTTAACAAAAAAAATTAGATAGATTGTAAGGATAAATTTTAAAATTGGTGATTTTGTCAAAACCATGAAATTGCTTTGGCTGTCTGTATTGGGCAAGGTTACTGGGACCTTTGAAGACAACCTTCAGCCGCTCCTCAAATTCTCCTCTATAATTTGTGCCCTCTAAAGCACCCATATCTAATGCAATAAGTCTCACATCAGCGAGGTCACTTGGTACATCTTCTCACACAATCTTTTGAGCCAAATCGTCTACCAGAATAGGCTTAATTGACTCCAGGCTCAATAATTAGAACTAGTTGTTCTTGATCCTCTGTGATAAGATTCTTACAACTCTCCTAATCTGTTCATCTCTTCCAATGAGAGGGTCAAGAACAACTGATTCTACTCCTTGAATCTAATTATATAAATTCCAACATTTACAATTGAATCAGTTGCAATTGACTGTGATAAGATTTTTACACTTAAATCTAATTTTATATATATATATATATATATATTTAAAGCTGTATTTTAAAATAGGTTATGAAAAGATTGACCAGTAGCATATTTAGATTTATATAATTATGTCATGTGATATTTTTAAACTTGTATATTTGTATCAAGTGGAATACTATGTTTTATTTTTATTTTTATTTTTAATAATAAATAAATTACAAAAATAATAATAATGTTAGTTTATTGATTTGATAATTTTTTAATCATATTTAATATAATTTAATTAATAAATGTTATATATTTTTATTATTCATATAAATAATTATATAGAATAAATATATATAATTAATTAAAATTATTATAAAAATTATTAATTATGATAAAGTATAAAAATTAATAAAACTAATTATATAAAATATTATCAAACTAAAATTTTATTTAATTTAAATAAATTATAAAAAATAAATAATTAAAATCTAATAAAAAGTGAAATAGTTTTATATTTTAAAATTTTCTTTTATTATTTTTTTTATATTTAGTATGAAATGCGTAGTTATATAATACTTCCTAGTTAACTCAATTCTCATCAATAAAAATTGATTGAGAGTTATTCAAATGTTGAAATTCTTTTATTCAAATGAAGTTTACTCCACTGCCGCCACCAATGCTATCACTATCACTGCTATTCATAATTAAAGTTTAGTAAATTTTAATTTTTCTAAAAATATAACTTCAAAATGAAATCAATATTAATAATATATGATAATAAATACTAAAATTTTTAATTTTTTTTATACAGTTAAATATGTTGATGCATGATTTTATATTTAATTAATATTTTAAAATTTTAAAATTTTTATTTTAAAATTAAAAATTATGCATATTAGTTGGATTTTTAATTCTCTAATTATTTTATTTATTTTATGAAAATAAATTATATATAAAATATTTTTAATATCCACATACTATGCGGACAAACGATTAATTTACAGACAAACGATTAGTTTAATTAATAAAAATCAAAACCCTTTTAAACCTATGTGAATACTCAAGGCCAACTTATATCAATTATTTTAGTTCATTTAAACTTATGACATATGAAATAAATAGTAAATAAGGTCGAATTTGAATAATTATAAATAGTAAATAAGGTCGAATTTGAATAATTATAGACCAAAGGAGGATTAAAAAACCAAGTGAAGGGCACATGATAGATAGATATTTATATGTTGTTCCTTTCAACACACTCAAAACTCATTATTCTCTCTCTAAATCTCTCAAAACTCTATGTTGTCTTGTGGCTCGAGGAAAATAGCTTCATACTCTTCAACTAGTCGTTCAACAAGCTATTTCAGAGGCAACTCAAGAAGAAGTTTTATGAAAGAGAATTTACCCTAATGATGTGTTTTTTGCAGTATTCATGCTAGGATTTGGACATCTTAGCAAGAATCGAATTCAGGGAGAAGATTTTGTACTAGGTATATGTTTAATATGTAATTGTATTTTAGAAGATTGATAAGTTTTCTGTGTTAGTATTGTGGTTTTGTAATCGATGGTTTATTATGACTTGCAGAATATACAGAAAAGGGGTTGTAGGTTCTTTGAATGGATAAATTGCGATGCGCCAGAATGGGCAAGGGAAATTATAATTGAACTTGTTAAGCAAAAGAAAGTATTGCAGATTGAGAATATTGAGCTAAGAAATCTGAATACGATGGAACAATTCTTGATGAGATAAACAATGTTGGGAAGGAGTTAAGTACTTTGAAGGAAGAGCAAGACAAAGTTATTAATGAAGCACATTCCAAGCAAAGAATAAGATCTATACGCCTTTACTTTTGGATTTTTTCTCAATTGGTTTAGCTTCTGCAATTGCTTTTATTTGTTATCAGCTTGTTATTTGACCTAGAACATGAAAAGTTAAATAACATTTGGGATGTAGCTTGAAAATTTACAATAACCCATCAAGAACTAAATAAATCAATCCAAAAAAGCTCAAGATTCTATTTGGACAAAAGTTAGAACTTGAACTTGCAAAGACAAAGATCAAAAGAACACTTGTTCAATCGTTAGTTTCCTTGCAGCAATAAGCTCATCCAACAAGCTGTTAGTGACTTAACAAGGAAAAGGGATGGAAACCATAAACAGGCAGCCAAAAATAAATGTTTTTCACTGTATAATTCTGCATGTGAGGTTACATGAAGAAAGGAGATGGATGGCAAAATAGGAGTGATATTTATTCTCTATGCTGAAAATTTTTGCAGGTTTAATTTTTCGATGAAAAAAAAAGGAAGTTGAGATAGGATTGGATAATTCACAAGGTAGACTCATTTTCAATCATTTCACGAACTTCATTAATGACTATATGTGCTTTGTGGCCGCCGATCACCTCTGCCTGTTTCTTGCTATCCTTCCATAGCTGCAAGTAACCCAGGAATTGTATTAGTATTTTTCCTCCAAATTATTTTAGATAAATGGGAGACAGAAACAGAGGTCTAATAGCCCAGTTAGGGATTTGTCTATAATAATAAACAAGCCGATCAAACCAGCTGCTTGATTAAATATCCTACTCTTTAATAAATTCTGTAACTAAAGTTTAACATGGGATGGTTTAATCTCTAATATGGCAGCAAGAGTTTTGAGCTTGCATAGACTATTTTCAGTTGTTGGTTCATTTATAAGCCCAAAAACAGTATCTTTAACCCATCCAATGGAGATGAGAATTACCTGTATAGTAGGCATTTTCTGCAGAAGTTTTGTAGCCCACATTCAAATACATGAAAAGAGATAATTGAGTGTTAATCAGAAACGGTGAGATATGCATTACTCAAGCAAGAAGTATTATATATGACTCCCATATCAGTAAAGACAATATAACCAAAAAAGATAAAAGAGGAAAGGGTTAAGAATTTATAGTAAAGTATCTTTTAACAAGATTGAAGTTATAAATCCTTCATGTTTGTTCAATGGTTCATACAAGCTACAAAGACTGGAGAGATTATATTAAACCAGTAATGAGCTGATATTGGAAAGGTTACAGTGACCAACCATCAACATACATGGAATCCAACATATTTCAATAGAAATTAGCTAGTCTTATTAAATATATACCTAGTGAATTATGCTTTATGGAGAACCAGAGGCCAATAGGCCATTAACTTCAAGAAAGAAAAATTTCTGTAAGGCGGCATTGATTAAGCAAGACATACCAAGAAACCTCATGCATCAAAAAGGGCATTTAAAAGTGCGTGTGCTTGGAAAAGAGAGAGAGAGTGAGAGAGAGAGAGAGAGAGAGATGTGAGATCATGACTTGAATAAGCTACCCATTTTATGTACTAGAACCAAAACGCAATCGAGTTGTATGTTCCATATTGTTTGCCAGTAATCCTACATGTAATATTCTACTGACGATTCATCTAAAATTCTTTTCAAAACCTAACTTAGCAGTATGTTTATTTAACAACCAAAAATTAGGATTTTAGCAGAGCATATGAATTTCAAACAACAATTCATCCAAACCAACACAATAGTGCTTGTGAATATCAGGATATATACATATATTCATTCAAGTACCCTTGTTAGTAACTATGAATACATTGAGTAGATTTATGAATTCTTTGGTTTCACCAGTGGATGTCTTTATCTAACATGTTCAAGTTAGCCAAATTAATCTTAACCCCAAATTCCCTCTCTAATTGGAGTTGGTCACATGGATCCTTGTTTAGAGCTTCTTCTTTACAAAGTTCTACTGCCGTTCAAATCCTTCTTTACTACCTTATCCCTTATCTTCCTTCCTCCGTGTTCAATATGCTTGACCTTTTTCCCTCTGGCTGTCATTTATATCGGCCCCCTTCCTTTCTCCATGCTTGCAATTAGCTATGCATGACCTTACTAAAGTTAGAATCACTGATAGGTGCGGAGTTGGAAAATTTGCAAATGCAACTTACATATTTAAACTGTAACCTTAGATGAGAGTTTTTGCACTAGCAATTACTCCAACAATGGAATCTGCAACTAGGAATAGAGAAGAGTGTACCCCGAACAATACTAGATTATTCAGCAAGAAGTTGGAGTTCTATGCAATTAAGTAGGCTCCAAGAAGGAATAATTCGCTCTTCTGTCCCTCTCAAAAGATTGCCTTTTCAACTATTAAGCTATAACCAAATATTAGAGGTTTTGACAGTATTAGACGGCAAGATAATTGCACAAAACATAAGTTATATGGAACTGTGAACTTACAGTGATTCCTGCATAAGCAACGAGCTTATGGGGAACATTATTGACGTCAGCACAATAGAATCGCAATCTGCAAGACATAATTGAATGAAAAGAAAGGCATTATAATTCCAAAGAAACTAGCCCAACATCAAGTGTTGAAATCCATCAATAGCTGGCTGATACTTATTTTTATTTCTCTTATTTATTCCGTTAACACTTAACATTGCTTCTTTTATGTAATTACAAAAGCAGAAGCTTATCTGCATGTATGTACATGTGTGTGTGTGCGCGTGAGAGAGAGAGAGAGAGAGAGAGAGAGAGAGAGAGAGAGAGAGAGAGCCATTCTAGTGGTCATTGAACAAGTAAAGAATTCAGGAATGATAAAATGGAAATGAAATGAGGCCCCAAAAGCGAATATAGAAGATGAAGCAAGGAGGCAAGAGGACAACTGATAAAGAAATGCATCATGTATAAAGATACCAAAACACAAGGACGCCTATGATAAACACTTTCAACATACCAGTTTTGCCTACTACTAATGCCAGAAGGGATCAAATTTTCCTAAGGCAGACTTCCATTTTTGTAGCGCAAATGTTACTAGAAATTCTATAACACCAGTTCATTTGATGCCTTCAAGCTAGTATATGGAATTCCAAGTCTATGAAAGAGGGGAAAAAACTAAGAATCCTCTGAGTTAAAAGCCCCATCTATACTTGGTAGAACATACAATTAGTTACAAATTTCAACTCTTTAAAAGAATTTGGCATTAAGTTTTCAAATGTTCAATTAACCAATATCTCTTAATGATGCTAGAGATGAAAAAATGAAAATAAAAAAGCAAAAAAGAAGGAGAGTACCTTGGATAGTAATCAGCTGCTAACTTTTCCAATTTCGGTTTCAAATATATACATTTTCTGCACCAACTCGCCATCCTACAATTACAAATTACTTTGCTAAGCTGAGAAAGAGATAGAGAGTTTTGGGGTGGGGGGTTGTTTATTATTAGCAGCGTTTGCCAAAATCATACAAAATCCACCAAGGATTAGAGACTGCAGTTTGGCAAATAGCCCATTGACACCAAAAAGGAATTAGAAAACATCCTATCAAGACTGTAGGACTAAAATCTAATGACTGCATTCCATTTCCCACAAATTTTCATCAAACAGAGGAAAACACAGATGCAGAAATAGGCCAAACACAACTAAAATTTCACCAATTTAAACAAAACCCTGAAGAAAATCACCATCCAGAAGAAAAGAGACTAAAATACCAAACAACAATAATCGATTCCTCAAGTTGTTGTGCTTCTGCTATGACCCGATCGAACTGGCTCTCGCTACAAATGGGTTCCAGCTCAACAGAAACAGGCGAGTCATCCAGCTCCTGCAAAGACCCTTCTCCGTTCCAAGCACTAATCACCTCGATTTTCTCCCCAAACACATGAAAATTCCCGGGAAAATGAAAACCCACTAATTTTCTAGGTAAAGAAAGTGTTCTGAAGATTGGCGATGAGAGATTTTGACATAAATTGAACTGTGAAAAGTCGCGGGACAGATGAAAACTAAATGGGGTTGTTCTTGACGGTAAAATTTTGAAAGAGAAAGAGAACCGGATGGTTTCGGCCATGTTTGCTTGAAAAGTGAAGGGTAAAGAAACGGAGGTGAAGAAACAGGGAAGCTCGTTAAACCCAGGAAGCAGCCAAAAATGGCTGTGAGGTGGGTCCAAAAGATATTTAGCTGACAAAAATTTCTAGGACCAACACAACTGATTGGTCTCCCTTATGCGTCCAAATACAAACATTGAGTTCATCTTGTACGAGGATATGTCTTGCGGTTGCTGATCTTGCTGTGGAATCTGCAAGCAAGTTCCATTTTCAACGAAATGATTTTGTTACCTCCGTGGAAGAGCTCCATTTCTATAATGGAAAGGGCAAAAAGCATAACCCATTTTTCAAGTTATTTTCTTCCGTCGCTGATCTTATTTTCTCCCCATTATATTTTTTTTTGCTAAATATATACTTGAACAGCTGAATTTTAATGACTTAATAAATATTTAAATTTTAAAAAAATATTATTTTTAATTACAATTTAATTAATTCATAATTTTAATATTGTATTTAATAGTAAGTTTTTAAAAATTTAAAAATAATATTTTATAAAATTTAAATATTTGAAAATAATATTTTTTAAATTTAGATTTTTATTAAATCATAATTAAAATTAAAGTATCTAATTAAAATTATAGAATTTAATACGTACAAAATATTAAGATATAAATATTCAAATATATATTTAATCATACATTTTTTTTATAATATAAAATATAATACTGATTATTAATTATTTTATTTTTACCGTTTTCATGTATTAACATCTATATATTAAATTTTTAATTTTAGACTACTAAAATAAATCTTTAATTTATCATAATTTTAATTATAGTTAAAATAAATTTTGATCAAGACTGTGATTGGACATTTCATATGATTTTTTTTAATTAATTATATTTTTTAATTCGTTAGATAAAATAATTTAAATTTTTTTATAAATTTATATTTATATTTCAATTTTTTAATATATTAAATAAAATAACTTAAATTTTTTTATAAATTTATATTTATATCTCAATATTTTAATTTTGTATATAATTATTGAGATATCTAAAAAATCAATAATTATATCATTATCAAACCACGAAGAAAAAATCAAATTAGTTAGCAGCTTAAATAAAGGAAATAATAATAACTAAACAAATAAAGTGTCCATAAAAAAAATAAATAAAAGAAGGAAAAAATAATTATTTATTTCTTACAAATTATCCAACTAAAAATTAGAGTGAGAGTAACATTCAATGCTAAATCCATCGTACCACCTTCACAAACCCTCCTGACATGAGCAAATAGATATTAACGACGATTTAAAATTAAATTAAATTAAATTGAATAAAATAAAATTTTAAAATTTATAAAAGTTAATTGAATTAAAAAACGTCTATTTGAATTGAAATGATTCTATTCAAATCAATTGATTTAATTTTTTAATAAAATTTTTAATTTTTACGCTTAATTTAATATTTTAAAATTTAATTTAGTATTTTAATCTTGTTTAAGATATCATCTCCATATATTATTAAAATAACATATTATTATTAACTAATTAATTCAATTTAATTCTATAAAAAATTTATTATTAAAATTAAATCGAACTGAATAAAAATAATCAATTTTTTAAAAATTAAAAACAAATTAAAAAAATATAAAATTAAATTGAACTTTTAAATTGATTCGACTGATCAGAATACTCTCACCTCTAATTATTAATTATTATTAATTATTTTAGTCGTTATTCTTATAGCAGTTAGTAATATATTATAAAAATTAACTTTCATAATCCATCCTAAATTCGAAATATTAGTATTTTGATTAAATTTCAATATTAAATATTATTTTAAGAGAAGAGTATAAAGAAATTTTTAGAGTATCTCATTCTTATTTTAAAATTTGTGGTTAAATTTATATTAAAATAATATCTCATAGTATTATATAATTAAAAAATAACGATAATTTTTAAATACGGCTAGAAATATTAATTTCATAAAAAAATATAATTATTTATTAAAAAATATAAAAAATATCTTATAATTTCATTTATTTTCACTAAAAAATTTATAGTTGACTTTATTTTTGTTTAATAATAGTATAATAGCATAAAATACTATTTGGATACATATTAAACCATTGAACCTAAAGTGAAAAGCTAATAGGATTCCATAGTATCCTTATCGGCCACTAGCTAGTAAATCAAAATAGAGGCTAGCATGAGTTGCGCTTTTCAAGGTTTCATGCCATATAAAGCAGTGTAATTTTTCTAATTAGATTGTATTACATAAAACCCCCCTTCTAATTCCCTGAACACAATGGAGAATACCCTCTAAAGGGGGAAACAAGTGCCACCACCCAGTCCACCAAATACAAATTTTAGAAAAAGCTTATTGCCACTGCTTGGTGGGATTGTTAAAACTGCTATTGAAAGAATTATTTTTTAAAATATATCAATTAAAAATATATATAATTAACTGAGTTGCATTATTTTTAAGTGCTATTTTATAATTATGTTTTATTATATTCAATAGTTTAGCTTGTTCTCTTTTAAGGACTCTGTGTTTTTTTTTCTTTTGAACTGTGACTTGCACACGAGGTGCGCTTAGTATAAATAGTTCGACATTTCTTGTACAGAAGTAATTTTTAATATCAGAGGTATTTTTCATGAGAGCTTTTCTCTCTCTTCATATGGGATCATCCAAGGCCATTGAGTGGAGCATCCAAGATCATTGATGATATGAACAATAAGAATACACTTATGCAGTTCTTGAAAGGACTGAATGAGAATTTTAATTTTGTGAGAGATTAAATCTTAGTTCTTGGTCATTTGCCTTCAATAAACAGGGCATATTCTGTGGCCCTTAAACATGAGTCTCAAAAAGAGGTAATGAGTAAAAGAAATCCAAAATATATTGAAATCTTGGTGCTATTTAATTAGACACAGGGACAATCACAGAGAGGCAAATAAAAGAAATATAATCCCAATAAGGGATACTATAATTATTGTAATATGGATGATCATGTTAAAGATGCCTATAGCCGGTTTTAATTGGAAAAGTTCTTATGAAAGGTTATTTAAAAGAAAATCTTATTACACTCGCTGAAGAAAATTTGGTTGCTTATGCTTTGTAATTAAAGTTGGTCCCCATAAGGACAAATTTGACTCAAGATAGGATATGCAGGGGCACATAAAGCATATAAACTATATGATTTACAAATTGGTACCATCCTAATTAGCATGGATGTCCTTTTCTTTTCTGTGAAGACATATTTGCTTATGCAAACACTAAAATCTCATAATATTCTACTGTACTTCCTATTTTTGTTTCTAAGCCTGACATGAATGATAGGTTCACTGAAATTTCTAATCCTATTATAGCAAGAAACCAAAGTACCCATTCCACCTCACCTTCTCACACATCACAACCACCTTCTATTGTACAGGTCAAGAGATCCACTAAAGTTAGAAATAAGTCCGCTTGGTTGCAGGACTTTATTAGTTTTGCTTTTACTACATCACAGTCCACCTCAAATATACGTTTTAATTCACATCATCAATTTTTTGTCTATAATGTAGCAACTATTCTTAAGCCATCCACTTATGCACAAGTATCACTTGATGCATAGTGGATTGCAGCTATGCAGCAAGAGCTGCTAGCTCTAGAAAAGAATGATACTTAGGTGATTACTGATTTACCTAAGGGAAAAAAGGCCATTAGGAGTAAATGGATTTATAAAGTAAAATACAAATCCAATGGTAAAGTTGAAAGATTTAAGATACGTTTAGTTGCCAAAGGTTATAATCAAATTGAGGGTTTGGAATATAAAGACAGGATTTCACCTTACCACTGTTAGAATTCTTATTGCCTTAGCTACTACAAAACAGTGGCTTATTTTTCAACTTGATATTAATAATGCTTTCCTTCATGGTTATTTAAATGAGGAGGTTTACCTGTTACCCCCTCAAGGTTATCATAAGGCCCTTCTTGGGCAAGTTTGCTTGCCTAAAAAATCCCTTTATGGTTTGAAACAAGTCTTAAAACAATAGAATATAGAGTTTACTAGTTTTCTCATATCTTTGGAATTTTCACAATCCTCCTATGATCATTGTTTATTTGTCAAAACTTGTACAGATTCTTTCATGGCTCTCTTGATTTACATAAATGATGTCATCATTACTAGTACTTCAATTAATGACATCTCTCATGTTAAAACTTCTTTACATAATAAATCCACCATTAATGACTTGGGGCATCTCAAATACTTTCTTGGGCTTGAGGTGGCCAAATCTGATCAGGCTATTGTTCTTAGTCAATCTAAATTTATTACAGATTTATTCAATAAAGTTGGTATATTGCATTGTAAACCAACATTTTTTCCTCTACTTAGAGGATTGCATTTATCACTTGATCTTGTTGACCCATTACCTGAGCTAGATGTCTATCGAAGATTGATTGGCAGACTCTTATATCAGTTAATGATATCTCTCATGTTAAAACTTCTTTACATGATAAATCCACCATCAATGACTTGGGGCATCTTAAATACTTTCTTGGGCTTGAGGTGGCCAAATCTGATCAGGCTACTGTTCTTAGTCAATCTAAATTGATTACAGATTTGTTGAATGGTGTTGGTATATTGCATTGTAAACCAACATATTTTCCTCTACTTAGATGATTGCATTTATCACTTGATCTTGGTGACCCATTACCTGAGCTAGATGTCTTTCGAAGATTGATTGGCAGACTCTTATATGTTAATCTCAATAGGACCTAACATAAGTTATGTTGTCTAACATCTTAGTCAGTTTATATCTACTCCAAAAAAGTCTCATTGGAAGGTAGCTATGCATGTTTTGATATACTTGAAAACCACTGTTGGTCTTTATTTTCCTGTCTAGTGTAATTTTCAAATTACAACATATTGTAAGTTAGATTAGACATCCTGTTATTTCTCCAGAAACTCTCTTACAGAGTTTGGCATCTTTCTTGATTCCTCATTGGTCTCCTGAAAAATCAAAAAATAGCCAACATTATCTAAGTCCTTTGCTGAAATTGAGTGTAGAGCCATGGCTGCTATTGTTTGTGAATTACTTTGGATTTCATATATTTTGCAAGATTTAAAGGTTCCACTTGTTTTTCTAGTCCAGCTTTACTGTGACAATAAAGCAGCTCTCTAAATTGCAGTAAATTTTATTTTTTATGAGAGGATTAAACACATCGACATTGACTGCCATATTGTTTAAGAGCAACTTCATAAAGGTTTTCTATCCATTGCACATATCTCCAGTCAAGACCAGCTGGCTGATCTTTTCACCAAACCCTTGTCAGCTACACAACACCAATATTTTTGTTTCAAGTTATCTCTGATTTCTCTCCCAGCTTCAACTTGAAGGGGAGGGCTGTAGAAGAATATGCATAATTAACTGAGTTGTATTATTTTAAGTGTTATTTTGTAATTATGCTTTAAGATCTGATAGTTTAACTTATTCTCTTTTAAGGACACTTGTGTTATTTTTTCTTATAAATAGTTTGACATGTCTGGCAAAAAATAATTTTAATATCTGAGATATTTTTCACAAGAGCTTTTCTCTCTGTTATTTAAAATGTTTTACCCATAATAATAATAATAACAGTACAAGAAAAGAAAAAGGTTTTCAAACTATTTTTAAAATTTTTTAAATAACATTTAAAATGATAGTTTTTCTTAAAAGTATTATTCTAATTATGAAACTTAATGCCAAATGTACCATTAGAAATTAAAATTTATGCTAAAATAATAAAACTAACATTGATTAGGTTAGCACATCTTTAAAGTATTAATTATATATTTTCTGCAACAATTTATCCACATGTAAGTTTCTGATTGGAAGATATATTGCAAGATCAAAGAAATATACTAAAGATTCTGTAATTGCGAGAGATCATTGAAACCCTTTGGATTTAGTGATCATAGATTCAATCCTCAAATTTATTTAAGTAGTGTCAATAGACATAAAAAAATTGCAGAAAATTGGGAACTGAGGATGCAATGTCTCCAAAGAATTTGGAAATGGAAAACATAAGAACGTGGTCTGATTATTAAGACATGACAATTTTTTTTTTTTTTTTTTTTAAAATCAGCTTCTCAAATTCTCAATAATTTTGGAGAGGGCTGAGTAGGTTCCAAAGACTGATGATATCACCCCTATTACAATGATCATTACACAAAGTATAGCCTGCAAAAGGAAAATATGGAAATGCAACAATGAGATTAAGCATTAATAAACATGCAGACGTTGTCACGTTTTAAATTGCTATTCCTTCTTTTTCCTTTATTAATAAGTTAATCTTGTCAAAATTACAGATAAGTACCTGAAATCTTGTTACTTTACCCCTTAAGATGCTGAGGAAACAAGCACAAGGAAGTATCAAGGTCTGCCAAAGAAATTAATTGTTAGTATGATACAGATAAAGTCCTCTAATATTTTTTGTTTTATTTTGTAACTGGACACCATGAGAAAACTTACTACTAGCATTGTCAACAAAGATCCAATCAAAGACATCACCAGTCCTGATATGAAACAATTACAATTAAATGGAATACAAGATTGAAAGTCTAGTCTTCTTATGCTAAAAAAATGAAGAAAACCAATGAAAAGTAAGAACCAAATCCAGTGAGACTAACCGAAAAAGGGAATCAAGAGACCGACGATCAAAGTGGAGATGACCAGTGCTGTCCTGATGCAGATGGCATAAATGTGAGACTTCAAATGGGTTGATGGTATCAATTCCTCAAGACTCATTGCCACTGGAGACATGGTTAATGCATATTTGGTAAATGGGTTCACTACCTGCAAAATGATAAATGAATCAGTGCACATTGAGCAGGAAAATGAAATAGAAAACAGCTGAGATTCAGAAAAAGGAAGCCAACCGTAGTCCACACGGCAATCTTTGAGGCTAGTAGATCTTGTGGCATGTTAAGAGTGAACTGAGATTGTGTTGATTCTCCAAACATTGTGTACCCCATAACAGCAACTCCAGCATACATGACAGTACAGATACCGAAGCTGAAGGAATAACATAATCAAGCTAGAGTCCATTAGAAAAGTCAAACTTTTGAGTTTCTTGGGGCAAGCAAGATGGAGTTGTTGAGCATATTAAGTTACCATGTCAAGAGAGCCATAGGGAATTTGTTAGGTTGTGCCATTGAGGTGTAGATATTTGGGAAAACAGCATGTCCTGAGTAACAATAACCATAGAGACCGATGGCGACAGGAAGAGTCCCAAGGTTCAGTACAGTTCCTTTACTGTGGATCCCAACATGATCAACCAAGCCAACCCAGAATAAGCAGATGACCACCACAACTGATGCAATAACTCCACCAGCTGCAAGAAAAATGCAGGAAGCAAGAAATTCTTAAAAACAAGGTGATAATGCTTCTGGATATGCTGCTTCAGTTTCAAAGAAATTCCCAGATGCCAGTTTCAGAAATTGCCATGTTACTTGGACTGGGATACTGAGTGTCAGAAATGGGTGCATTTCCCTATGTAGTGGAAGGAAGTGCACACAAACTTGTGACATCCAAATGTATAATTTAAACATAAATGTTTCAAATACAAAAGATAGCTTAAAGTTAAGAACACTCACCAGAGATATAGCTAAGCACACTAAGGTCTCGAAGCCAGACGGTTGGGAGAACAGCAAGGGTGGTCAGAAGAGCAAAGACGTGGTGTGAATTTAGCTCTAATCCACCCAAACTTAAATGTGCATTCGGAAATAAAGAGGATAAGTTATCGCTCTCAAGAATTATATGTTCAACACAACAAGCCTGCACACGAAGAAGATTTAAATCAGATCGAACTAAGTCCTAATGAATATTCTCAAAATGTCTAGAGCATACTGAATCATTGGAAGTGAGGTAGGCATCATGAGAACAAAGGCCTCTGGGCTTTGCCTTTTGTCGCAGACAAAAGTGGATGGCTCAGTCAAGCAAGATCCAAAATATATATCTTCTGTAGACAACTATGCTTGGTTGGTTAAAGCACAAAAAATGTGGGTCAGATATGTACTTACATATAATTCTACGTATAAGATTATCTGCAAAAAAAAAAAGGAAAAAAGACGAAGAAATATTAGTGGCTAGTCAAATTTGTAGACAAGTAACAAAATGTTAGAAGTAAGAACTAGACTTACAGAGATGGCAGTCCGACCAACAGTGCCAAATGCAGCTTGGCCAATGTCAGGGTAAGTTTCAATCCCAGGTTCACTATCCAAACAGTAACGCAAAAGCATCCCAGTGTAAAAGGAAAGCACTGCAAATATGAGCAATATAGAGAGCCCAAGCCATCCTCCTTCTTTAGCAGCATAAGGAGTGGACAAAATCCCAACTCCACATAGAACATTCAAGCCTGCATTATAGAACACAATCATCCCATTTCAAAGAATAATGAGGTGAATGTGATTTAAGTTGATTATTTACAGTCAGCAAATATCTGGCACGAAAAGATGACTTGTAATTAGTGAAAATGAAAATCTGAGGTAACATAAATTTTTTACTTATAGTGGCAGAAAGTACAAGAACAATCAGACAAACATTTTTGTTGTTTAGTTTGTCATTTTCATGTGTAGCATGTGAAATTGGAAGTATGCAAAATCAGATCAAAGCTCATGAATATCCATTAAGGTAAAATAACAATGAGCATAAGACAAACACCAACTCAGATGACCTGTATTTTATTATTACAATATAAAAGAACGTGTTTTTCAATTTGCAAAAAAAAAATATTACTTAAATTGACTTGCAGAAAAATATGTCACTTTTGCTGATGAATCAAGATGCTGTAGCGGACGGCCAATGCTAAATTTTGCAGCAAGAGAATGATGTTCTTAGGAAAAGGATATTTTATCATATTCTACGTGATTGGTATATGTGGTCCCTACAGTTGAAAGGCTTACAAAGGATTAGGATTAGAAGTTGTACTAATCCTAAAGCAGCAAGTGTCACATTGAGCACATGTTGGATTGCTGCTAAGGACAATCACAAATCTTTTGTGATTTCAGGTAGAACAGGTTTTGTGGTGAAATTTTTGTACCTATTCCGCAATAGTAGCTATTGTAGTAGTTGTTAGCTGTTTAGCGGTGAATAACTGTTCAGGTAGTGGTTAATCAAACGTTACCAGAAATAACTTCTCATAATCCACTTAGACCACTAAGTCCAAATACCGAATTCATGTGAAGTAACGAAAAATGATCAATCTCAGTGATCAATGTTTCAGTTTTCTCAAACTTACCATTAAGCACAGCCTGTCCAAACGAGCTTTGGCGAGAAGTGGCGAATTCATGTGAAGTCTTAGTTGGTTTCTCATCCTTTTTAATCGAAGATCTTCTCGAGAGAACTGAAGGAAGTAGTGAATGAGAACTGCGCCTTTGTGTTGGCAACTGCTCATCTTCTGCTGCCTTTGATATTAAAGGTTTTGCCACAGAAGGTAGTGATTCGGGTGTGTGTCTTCTTGTTAGGGAAGAAGATAAAAATGAACTGCTAAATCTTGACAGTGTAGGAGTTCCCAGAATAATACTTGGAGATGGCACACTACTATAAAGATCAATGGACTGCCTACAAAATCAATGAACAATGATGATTAAGCACTCCATTAATTAAGCTAATAATGGTAAAGCTCATCTCAGAAAATAAAACTTAGCATCTTCTAAATCAATCATTTTCAAACTTCAAGTGATTCAAAAGGTCAAGAAAATTGCCCTTGTAATTTTCCTTAAGCCTTTTATGGTGCTATGAGCTATGCATGTTCTGGCCCTACCAAATTGGTTTCTTTATTTTGTGCTTGTCAACAAGGAAATATCAAATCATAAGCTTTATTATTACACAACCAAACACAGTAATAAAAATCATTTCCCTGTTTTAGGTCTCAAAAAAAATTGTATTATTAAGCACTAAATTGAACAAAATATCATATTTCTTTCTGTATGATTCCAAAATCCCCTAATTTTTTTCATTGAATAGATTTTTGGTATAGCTTTCTTTGACTATAACTCAAACTTGCAACAGCTTTTGATAGAAGGAAAGATTGAACTTGAAATGGGAGGATAAAGAAAAACACAAAATTAATTGAGACATAAAATAACAGAGAACAAAACAGAGCACAAGAAGACAAAGGGAGAGAGAAAGAGAAAGAGAGACCTGTAACTCTGAGGCCAAGAAGTGTTGTAAGAACCAGTTTTGTTCTGTTGCTGATTATCAGCTACAGAATCATCGGAATCAGATTGATACCCATAGTCTTCACCTTGTCCATCTCTGTTAAGCACCTTCTCTTCATCTTCCTCATCACTCTCTATGTAAAAACTCTGTTCTGAAGCAGACTTCTTCATTTTCTCTTCTTCTTCTTCTTCTTCCAAATACTTCCCTGCAAAACAAGTACCCCAAAGAAAAACCAAACTCAAATTATTGTTTCGGTGCTAAATGGATGTAAATATGAGAATCAAAATCAATTGTAAGGAAACAAAGAAAATATAAGCAGAAGTTTTCTGCCAAGAAAGGAAAGAAAAGAAATACCAGTCCGTCTGATACTGCAATGACTTGGAAAAAATCAATAATGAATTACAGAAAATCTGAAGTTGTAAGTCAGTATGAATGAGAAAGAAGATGAAAATTTTGCATGGCAGCTAAGATAACTTCACAAGATTTGAAACTGATAAGACCGTTGAATACAAGAAAAACGAGTCAGTGAAGCATGGATTCGAAGGTTTTCAAGGGGAAATAAGTTTGAATTATTCAAAATGGACCTTCATACTCTCTGTTTGGTTGCTAGGAAAAAACAAGAAAAGGAAAACAATTAAAGCAATTCCCACTAATGCAAAACGAAAGAACGTAATAACCAGAAGAAGGGTTTAAAAGCAGAACTGGAAACATTTTTTTTTCCCTCAACTTTCTTAGCAACCAAATAGAAAGGTCGAATTGCTAATAACAGAGTGAGCAAGTTAGAAAATACTTGTTTCTGTTATGTTATCTTGCTGTAAAATCTATGCAAATCCCACGTACGTGAAGGAGAGAGAGAGACAGCGAAAGACGTAGGAGAGGAGGTGGTGGAGAGGAGAATCTAAAGCCTTGTTTCTCGTCAACTGAGAGACTGGTAGAATCTGGGATCTGGAGAAGCCTGTGAAAAGGAAGAAAAAGGTGGGCTAACAGGGAAAGAACTAGGCAGAAACTTTTTGTGTTTTTGTCTGTTGCTTGTCTTCGTACAAGTTATTGGGTGTCTGCTCTTTCTCCCTTTTGTCCTCTATTTAATGTACTCGAATCTAAAAAAAATTACAATTTAATCCCTAACTATAATTTCAATTTTAAAATTACATCAAACATATCCGAAATTTTAAAAAAATTATTAATTAATTTTTTTAATAATTTTAATCATTCAATATTATTTCATTTATTTTTTATAATTTGAAAAAACTCTTAATTCATCGTCTTTATAAAAAAATATATTAATTAATTTTTTTATATTAAAAATATTTTAATATATACGATGACCTGAGATTCTGATAGAATTCATCTTCTTTATCTGCCAGTGACGTGCAATGACTTTGCTCTTATTGGACTATCTGTCTCTATTATTCAAATTCATACATATCAAGACATCGGATGTCTGATCCACGTTGAACGACCATTTAATTCTCCTTGACACGTTTGCGAATGGACCCACTAGGCGAATAGGCTAGTCATCTCTTCCTCTCTTGACTGGACTAGAAGGAGAGATTGGGAGTGAGATTCAAGAGAGATCTTAATATTAGGGCCGAACGGACTGAATCGGTCTATTCAGGAGACTTAGAGGCCCTCGAAAGAGAGCCGTCATTGTGAGTTCGGTCTTGTGACGAAAAAAAAATCCAGCGATCGTCATCTACCAATTAAAATTAACAGAAAAATTAATAATAGACTTTTAAAATATATAAAATATTTTAATATAAAATTAAAAAATAGTTAATGAATTTTTTTAAAGACTAAATAATAATTTTTTAATTTTTATTTACAAATTAAATTTGTTAAGTCTATACAGGTAGTTATAGACATGGTCTGGTTTATACAGTAAACTAGATTCAAACCTTATTCTAGAGAGTTTAGTTACGAGTCTCTCTCCGAATCAGAGCTAAAATTGTTCAGTTTCAACTGAGGGTTTAATTTGATATTTTAATTTTTTAAAATAAATCATTTAATAAAATTGTATCATACATTTAAGTTATTTTTTAACTTATAAAAAATATTATTTCCATTTAAAAATAATATTATCTTATTTTTTTATGTTATGCAAATGTACCTTTTGTATAATTTACTTGTTTATTTGATTATCAATTCAATAGTATTTGATATTTACATTTATTTATTTATTTATTTATTACTATTTAGAATTTAAATTTAATTAAAATTAAAACCTTATATCTGTAAATATAAAATATTAAATTTAATAAATATTGAGATTAATTTTAAAAAAATAAAAGTATTTTTTTATAAATAATTATAATATTTAGGGATTAATTTGTGAGAATATAGAAATGAATTATGATTAAAGGAGCTAATTTATTATAAAAAAAATTTATAACTAAATTTATAAATATATAAACTATATTATATGTTTTATAAAATTTTAAAGAATAAAATGTAATTTATTTTAATTAAAAAAATTTTAATTAATTTTTAAATGACATCTTAATATTTATTACGTGTCAGGGAGAAAAAGTTTTATTTCGCTAAGCAGAGTGGAATTATGTAAATTTTTTTATCACAAATTAAATTATAGGATTTTACTTAAAAAAGTATGAAGCCATATATATAAATGAACCGAGCTGAACTGATTTTTAAATAGTTTAAATTTGATTCATTAAAATTTTTTTGAGTTTGAACTGAATTTGAATTTTATCCATTTCGAACTCAAACAAAGTATTAAGAAAATCAAACTTGGTTCGTTTAATAAACGAGTTTATATGATTCAAGTTTGAGTTTAATTTTAAATAGTTCATAAATAGTTTAATTAATTTACATGTATAATGAGTTTTAATTTAAAATTAATAAG
The DNA here is from genome assembly GCF_001659605.2 of Manihot esculenta. NCBI lineage: Eukaryota > Viridiplantae > Streptophyta > Magnoliopsida > Malpighiales > Euphorbiaceae > Manihot > Manihot esculenta. Next base: position 5,435,579 of record NC_035170.2, read on the forward strand.
TTAAAATTAAATAATTTTAATTAAATAAATATATTTATAAATTAGCTCGTAAGCTTATAAAAATGAGTTTTTAAAGATCCAAATATATGTAAGTTTTAAAAGCGTAATTAAACTATATAAAATTAAACTTTAAAAAATTTAGATTTAATTCATGAAAATATATATGGTGTTAGTTTATTTTTCTTATGATAATAATCTTAATTTGTTTAACAAAATTATTTATGAGCCTGCTCATAAATTCGAAAACGAGTCAAACTCATAAGTTTTAGCAAGCCGAATGCTATAAATCTTAAGTTTAATTCGTTTACCAAACGAGTCTAAAAATTAAGTTCAAACTTAACTCGTTTAGAAATCGAATCGATCTCAATTAAGTTTTTATTGATTTGAATATCGAACAACTCACGATCAGTTTAATTTGTTTATTTCTCTAGCTAAATACATTTAATTTGATGACTTGTATATTAATTAATAAAGAGTTAACTATATATTAGATGGTATAAGATAGAGAGATGCTTTAACCTATAATTGAATTGGATGGACAATATATAATTAAAAGAAAAAATTTAAGAATAAATAATAGCTAGAAGAAATTAAACTTTTTGTAAGGATAAAAATAGTCACTAAGTTGCCGTAAAACGGCAAAAGTTTTAGCAGTGATTTTTAATATTTAGCGTAAAAATTTTATTAAATTTTTATAAATTTTAGTGCTGGCGTTTTTTTTTTTTCACTAAAACTTTATTACAAAAGACTCAATTTGTTGTAATAAGTAGATATTCATATAATATATTTATTTACAACCACATCCATAATATATTTATTTAATATGACTATCATACTTTATATCTCTCTTCCAGAGTTATAGCCATTGAGAAAATCACATCAATCTATTGCTTTACGTATTAATAAATAATGAATTTATATTCACAAACATAAATAAATAAATTAAATTTGATAGTTTTTATCACCATTAGCTCCTTTACGAATCTAAATTACCCATTTCTCGAGAAATTTCATAAAACTTTTACTTAAACATACATATTTCATAAATGTTATGATATAAACCGGTAATTTACTTGTACTAGAGATATAGAATGAGTCTCACCTTATCTTGCACATTAATAACATAATTATTATATGGGAGATTTATAATTTAATCACTGAGTATTGTCATTATTAACAAGTCAGTCCCTATATTTTTAAAAATCTATTAAAACGTCTTTATCTTTTCTCTCCGTCAACAAAATAGTCCTTCTGTCTATTTTTACCGTTAAAAATATAGTAAAATACTAAATTATCCCCCATTATTTTCCTCCTCCTTCCTTTTCTTCTTCATCAATTCTTTCTCCTTCTTCTGCTTTTGCTTCTTCTTCTTCTTCTTCTTCTCCTTCTTCTCCTCCTTCTTCTTCTTCTTCTTCTTCTTCTTCTTTTGCTTCTTTTTCTTCTTTCTCTTCTTCTTCTTCTCCTTCTTCTCCTTCTTCTTCTTCTTCTTCTTCTTCTTCTTTTTCTTCTTTTTTTTCTTCTTTGTCTCCTTATTCTCCTTCTTCTTCTTCTTTTTCTTCTTTTTCTTCTTTCTCTTCTTTTTCAGAGGAGGAGGAGGAGGAGGAGGAGGAGGAGGAGGAGGAGGAGGAGGAGGAGGAGGAGGAGGAGGAGGAGAAAAGAAAAGATAGGGACTATTTCGTTGACAAAAAGAAACGATAAGGATATTTTAATAGATGTGAGAAAAGATAGAGACTATTTTGTTGACAAACAGAAACGATAAGGACGTTTTAATAGATTTCTAAAAATATAGGGAGGGACGATTTCGTTGACGGAAAGAAACGATGAGGAAGAACTATTTCGTTGATGGAAAAAAACAATAAGGACGTTTTAATAGATATGAGAAAAGATAGGGACTATTTTATTGACGAAAAGAAATGATAAGAACGTTTTAATAGATATGAAAAAAGATAAAAACGTTTTAATAGATTTTTAAAAATGTAAGTACTAACTTGTTAATAATAACAATATCCAATGACTAAATAAAGGATTTTATTTGAGGGTAAAATTGGATTTAAAAATTTTTCATTCTCCTCCTTTATCTAATTTTAACGGAAAAGAGGACGGAATGACTATTTCGTTGACGGAAAGAAAACATAAGAATGTTTTAATAGGTTTCTAAAAATACAGGGACTGACTTGTTAATAATGACAATACCTAGAGACTAAATTGTAAATCCCCCTTATTATATTTGTATCTCTCTTTAGAAGCCATAAATCATTCATGGATCACTTTGCATTATAGATATAAATGTATTAATAATATCACATGAATCTAAATAATTATTTTTTAAATTATTTAAATTTTCGATGAATTTATTAGCAGATACGATTCGTTGATAATTTCTTAATAAATTTACCAATAAATTTTACATTTATTAGTATATAAAATATTAATTGTTCTGTAAATAAATTTTATATTTGCCAAATAGTTTTTAGAGTGAACCTTATATTTCTTAATCTTCTAGTTTCATTGATTCTTATATCGGCACAACCCTTAGGATCGAGAGGTAGAGCTTGCAACTCCTCAATTTCACATAGCCATTGGTTGCATAGAATGTTCATGAAGTGTTAAGACATGAAGTTGGTCTTATCGCGTCTCCTAATAATACAATGCAAAATAAAAGGATTCAATTATTATAAAAAGTAAAATTTAAAAAACTAAATTATTACAATTTAATAATGAATGAAAATTATTTTATTAATAAAATAAAATTTTAGAGATTAAATATATTCACTATTTTATTAAAATTAAATAATTTATTATTAAAATGATAAAGGCTAAAATATAAATTTTAATAAATTTTAAGTACTATATTGTAAATTACCCTATTTTTATGTAAAAATTGACTTCACCAACTAGCATTTGTCCATATCACGTGTGTGTTCTGTCACCTTGTTGAATAATTATTTGTGGGACCCTCACCAATTTTTACGTATTTCTTGCCAACTTTTTTTTTTATATATATAGAAACGTAGCTTTTATTTTTTTAACAATAAAAATATTTATTTTTGTTGCATGCAAAATTTTAAAAATTAATCAGTTAAATATTTGTTATTATAAAATAAAAACTCAATGATTTTTCAAAGTTTAATTACCCTTGCATAATTTATCACAAGCTATAAAAGAAATTAATTACTTGTTTTTTTTATTTGTAATTTAAAATATATATATTCTTAAATTTATATTCTAAGAGCAATTATATTTCTAAATGATACAAAGAGAAACATTATTAATTTCCATTTAAACTTAAATTATAAACAAATAATTTAGCTCCTATTTTATTTTATTAATAAAATAATAATTTTATTATTATTAGTTAATAGTTAAATAAAAAATAATTTAAATTAAATAGAATAAATTATTATAAATATTAAAATTATAATAACTAAATTATTAAAATTAAAAACATTAAATTATTATAATTTAACCGTAAATCATTTAAAATTTTTTGTATTTTACCATTTAATTTAAAATTTTAAAATTAATAAATCATTTAAAATAATAAATTTTATTATAATTATATCTAATTTTAAAAGAAAAAAAAATATTCTTTCTGATGTGATAATGTGATAGTAAATTATTTTATTATATTTATATAATATATAAATAAAGTTATTGTTATAAAAAAATTTAAAATTTGTTTTTATTTTATAATTTAATTTAAATTTTTAAAATTTAATATAATACAATTTAAAATCTCTAATTTATTCTATTTCACCCATAATTTTCTAAAATTCTATTATCATCCTTCATTTCCATTTATCATGATGTAAGGGATCACAAAGATTTCTTTCTATTTCTGATTTTTAAATCTATTTTAATTATATATAATCTCGATTCAGTGTGTGAATTTAGTTTATATTATTGAGTAGCAATAAAAGAATTGAAATTTATAAGATTAATAGTATAATTATAAACAGCGAAATTATTAAGAGCGAAATTTTTATATATTTATATGAATTTATAATATAAAATAAAAATAAAATTCATGTAAAACTTATACATTGTATATTTATATAAATTTCTAATGTAAAATGAAAGTGAAATTCACGTAAAACTCATATATTTATAATGTAAAATTAAAGTGGAATCCATACAAAATTTTTCCCAAGCTCTGGATTTTCTACATCACTTTTTTTTTTTTTTTTTTTTTTGTGATCAAAGCTCCATCACTGGGGAAAGCAAGTGACTCGTGACTTCAAAATCTCAAGCAATCTCATAGGCCTTGTAGGGGTAGGTAGTATTCAATTTAAACCGAAAAATATCGATCGAACTGAATCGAATTAAAAATTTAATTCAGTTTTTTATATATTTCGATTTGGTTCAATTTTTAATTTTAGAAATTTTGATAATTTCGATTCGATTCGGTTTTAATAAAAAAAAATTGAAAAAATTGAACCGAACCGATTAGTTATAATAATATGTTTTTTATAATATAGAGAAATTAAATTATATTAAGATTAAAATATTTTAATTAAATTTTAAAATATTAAAAATAAAGAGCAAAAAATAAAAAAATTATTAAAAATCGAAACCGATCAAATCAAACCGAATCAGACCGGTTCGGTTCGATTCGGTTTCTGACCAAAATCAGTTCGGTTCGGTTTTCATAAACACTAAAATTTTGATTTTTAATTTATTCGATTTGATTCGATTTTAAACCGAACCGACCGAATGCTCACCGCTAATGCCTTGCCATTTGTATTATATTCAATGCTATTATATGTATTTGCAAATCAAAGTAGCAAGCAACCCAAAACGTCATCTCCACTATCCATGCCCTAAGGATAAAATTGCATTCAAACGTCACTTTTCTTGCATGGAATGAAAATGCCATCCATTACATTATAAAAATTTGTAATAAAAAACGACCATGGAAAAGTCTTGGTCATTAAAATCGCCAACCACCATTTTTTAAAAAACAATTATAATATAAATACATTCATGTATGCGAGTCAATAATAAAATTAAAATACTGTTAAAATCATGATGATTTTAATAAAATTTTTATTTATTTATATATATGCACACTATTTACAATAGATATGAAATTTTCAAAAATTTATTAAATTTCACCTTAACAATTTCATGAGCTCGCTCCTCTTAAAAAAAGAAAGTAATTTTTTTTAATTTGATACACATATAAATCGAGCCAAAGTGATTTTTTTTAATTTGATACATATATAAATCGAATCGAAAAATAAGTTAAAATCCACACGATTTTAATTGGACCCTTTTGTTTTTATACCGCCTACACACACTCACTATTTCCGATCAATATGAAATCCCAAATGCCTACAGGCACTCACTGATTACAATCAATATGGAATTCCAAAGGAACCAATGGCCAACCCCTTTGACAGATAGGTACTCTCTCAAATCATATATTATGTACTTGTTAAAAAGCTAGCCATAGAGTAAAATAACACAGGAAAACAGCAGATGAAAATGATTCATTGAAAATGGATAGACATCACTTGTATTCTTTAATGGAATCTTGTATCAATCATTACAAATTTTACCTACATGAATCTTCTTTGATTATTTTCTTGATCTGTGTCACAATCAACCCATCTGTTTGTAATGCACTCCGCGTGGATATCACAAGGAAAATTTACCAAAAATATCATGCTGGGGTGGGGTAGCAGGTGTTTCTCTCCAAATTCTGAACAGTCGGGAACTTCTCTCAATCACCATGAAAACCAGAATCACAATCACAACATCAGAGTAGGCAGTCAAAGCACCAACTATTAACCATGCATACTGCTCAATGAATATGCACAGAAGAAAACACAAACTTCCTCTCAATTATTTTTTAGGGACAAATTTTGATACTCAAGAGTTTTCATTTTGTCGTATCGTATCTGTGTTGTTGACACGACACTTCATGGAATAGGATAACATACTTTCGACACATATTCATACACTTGCACACTTGAATAGTGATGACCGTCAAGCTTTTTCTACCCGACGAGGCCGGATCTAAGAGGAGAATAATGGCCCAAAACCCATTAAGCCCTCTTAGCCCTCCTTAAACTAACCAACTCAACATCTCAGGGCTCAACCTAGACAGACTGGGCCGGATGGGTTACCCGCGGATCCAGACCCAGCAGGAAGAAGCCAAGCTCAGTGATGTGATGTGAGGGAGAGGAGCTGGTCCAGTCACTTCGCAGCTCTGTCCGCACGCGCGCCGGGATAATAAATGGTAGTCTGGCGTGAAGAGAGGGTCTGACGCATCCGTACGTACGGGCCTAAGTGACATAAACAGATAGCACAATAGTAGGAACAGGAGGGGCAGGTAAAAAGGGAGGGGGTCTTCTCTTTTCTTCTTTCTTTTCTGCTTCTTCCTTGGCTCCATATTTTTACTTTATTTTTCTCTGTAACTCTTGCCTATCCATACTACCCTAATTTATGAATCTGACTTGAAAGTCGGAGGGTCTTCACCGGGGACATTTCCGGTAGACTCTTGACCATTTTTTTTTATTTTGCAGCAAACCGAACATTAAGAGACTCATATGATGGATCCATATGATGGAATAAGAAGAAAATCAGATATATTATAGAGTAAGAGGAAAATCAGATTTATCAAATAATATATTTATACATGTGCATATAATAAAGCATTTTATTTTTTTAAAACGAAGAAAACAAATTTTTAGATAAAAAATAATTATTTAGTTATATTACTGTTATATTTAACTATTTTTTTAAATTATTATTATTATTATTATATAGCTTTATATTTCTTAATTCTAGTTTATTCCGTAATGTACCCAAGCACCCTATTTATAAAGTTGACAAGTTAAATATGGAGATATGCATTCATTTTGACACCCATATTCGAGTCCAAGTAACGTAGTTGAGCGAATTAGAATTATCCACATGGCTCATACAAAATAGAAACCCAATTTAGACAGAGAAGTTAGTTATTTCAATCTAGAATGATCGTGAATAATCATAGAGGAGAGGGAACAGAATTGTCCAGAACTGAAAATGTCCATTTGCAGGATGATTCCATATGATCTTCAAGTTCTCATAATGGCTTCTTCTTCCTTAAGTTCTATTAACCCATAGTGACTCTTTGTAGTATTAACTGCAAAATCAGCAGAAACCTCCATGGCTTCATCATTCAGAATATAGAAACTAATCTATCAAAATCTTCTTTTGCACATAACAAATTCTTGTTGTCATTCAAAACTCAATCATTTAGTGGTTGATTATGGACCATGAATTCAGACAAAGCATAATACCGATTAACACATCAAGTCTTGTCATGCACAGAATCAGAAAGACACATGAGTCAAGTGCTCAAAACTCTGATCTTTCCTAGGAACAAACTCATGGTTCAAACAGTTTGTGGTAACCCTTTCACAGATTATTTTTTATATTAATAATATTATTATTTTAATATTAGTATTACTATTTTTATTATTGTAGTTATAAATTAAAACTTTTCACTATTTTAAAATAAGCATTAGAATGTTGGAATTTTTGTCTAAAAATAAGATTTGGACTGAGATTGAAACCAAAATTAGAATTAAAATCATATCACAATTATTTAGAATTTAACTGGAACCAAAACCGTAATTTGGTTCCAAGTATGTATCAAGTTCTTAGCTAGAAGCCTACCAGCACTGAATCAAAACCGAACACCCCTACATCTTATATGGTAGTCCACAGCATTATGAAGGAATAAAAGCAATGCTTGAATCAAATAGAATAATTTCAACAACTGTGATTAATAATTTCAATCCACAATCCATAGTTCGTCTAAATATATATACTTCACAAGGGTTTTATCAATAACCAAAGTGAAAGTAACACACTGAAAGCACTGATAAAGCATAGACACAGAATCTTGGCTCCATATGCTGGCCTGAAAATTTTGCTCACAATAAAACCCAAAACTTGTATATACCAGGCCTTCCACAAGAAAAGCTTTAATATACAATTTTTACATCCATTACGTTACATTCCACCAAGGTATAAAAGAAAACTTGTATATCTCCAACTAAACAGATCCTATAGTTACAGTGTCCTTGAAAAACTTACAACTGATTTTATTTAGGCTTAATACTTGCCCAAGCCTATTCAGATAGCAATGTAGTTACTGCCAGTCAGTATACGCTCTTCTTCGCTTCTTAACTCGAGAAACTTGAACAATAGAATAAACCAATTCTGGAATCTTAATTCCTTGTGTGCTGAATAAGTTGCATAAAATGTCACTAAATCTGAGAGCTGAGCAGAAAGAAAAATGTGCATCAACTATCATGCGAAGTAGGATAGTTCATTCCATCTTTTAGATGGCTTGTTGCTGTGGGACATAGCCATTTCAGCATGTTTGGACCCAATACCTGATCAAAAGAAGACGAATTACAATTTTAATTGAATAAAACTATATAAACAAATGAGCACCAAATTAACGGAGTAAATATATCAAAAATTATAAGATCTGCGCATTGAAACTTAGAATTGAGTACAGACACACATTTGTGGGAGGTGTGCACACGTGCAGCCACACACACACAGACAGAGAGAGAGAGAGAGAGAGAGAGAGAGAGAGAGAGACCATGGTGATATTTTTGTAAGCACTAAGGTCAAAAGGATGTCGATAAATCTGCCCAGATTTCCTAGCCAACCATGAAGCACGAATTCCTTCATAATACTGCAAAAAGCCATAAGGATTACTAATGTGGAAACCCCTCCCACATCATTTGAGGATAAGAAATATTTAATGTATATAATAAATAGCTAGCTCAAAACTACTTGAGAAAAAAAATGATCAGAAGTTACTTCAGATGCCACATAGCAATAATGCATAAAGTTCAAGCTAAAAATTAAACTTGTCATCCATGAGCTATGTCCAACTTATGAAATATGGAAACCTACCTCTATAGTTTTCACATTGCGAGTAATAAGGTAAATCTGCCAAAATTTGGAAACCTACCTCTATAGTTGTCATATTATGAGTGATAAGGTAGATGTGCCAACCCAAGAGAGTTCCAAGTGTTCCACTCAAGGCTACCATCAATGCTCCAGAGACAGCCTACAATAATAACTCTATCAATATCAAAACAGCATGCTTGCATACACAGAAAAGGAGCATGTACTAAGTAAAAGGATAACTTATAAAGCTAAAACAACCATGGTCAATCAAATATGAAGTATGCAAGAGCATATAACATGAAGTGTAATTAGCTAGGTAAAAGAATCAGCAACAAGGAGTCTAGGACCCCTGGATTCAATTTGTTACAGTGATGACAAGCATGGCCAACATCTTTAATGGACACACGTTATGACCTCATCTTTGACATCTGTCCACATCAGAATAAGCTTTGAACTACATTAAGAAGTTGAAGCCATGTAAACAATTAACACCTTCATTCTTCCTAGTATCTTAAGCAAGTCTGAACATAATAACATCTACATAATTTAACCACAATTATGTTTAAACAGAGGCCTAGGAGCTGAAGTAATCAGGTATAAATATCACCAGAAAATATGAATAATGCCTCCTGTCAAGTGAAAAAACAGCAGCTAATCAGAATGTATGGAGCTATTAGAACTCCATTGGCACTCCTGCTATTAGAGATGTGGAAAGACAATGACACTCAGGTTTAGAGTTCCAACTTGAACTTCAGAGCTTATGCCATGTTTGCTAATAGAGCCAATCAAGAAAAAAAAAAAGAAGCAACAGAAAAGATGAAAGCCCATCTTTCTATCTTGCTGTTTAATAACAAAACGAGGGAAGATGAAGAAATTGCTCTTTTCCTTCAAGTGTGTTGTCAAAATAAAAAGTAAATAAAGGTCTCCTCTTCCTTTCTTGCACTCCCACCATTCTAGAGTGACCAAGTTTTCCAGGCCCAAGGCCAGGAGGAAGAAGAGATATTCTACTTTTCAATCAAAGTAAATGCTAGTCTTTCCATCCATTTCTTTCTTCCTTCCAGCAAACATAACATTTTGTTGGGATTTGTCTTTATAAAACCTGGGTATTGGGTAAATTGCACAGCCCTTCAATGTTCTTTTAACAAATATTATCTTTTGCAAGAAGAATGAGAGAGAAGAAGCATTTGATGAAACCATTTCAATAAAATTAAAGTAGGTATTTGTAAGACTGTCAAATGAGATTGAATATGCACTTACATAAAAGATCTTTAGGGGAATTCTTCCACCAAAATCCCAGTTCTTCTGAAATGCACAGCAGATTATAATGACCTAAGCATTCCAAGAACATCTATCATAACCTGAGGATCTTCAATTTATATTTGAACAAGTGGGCAGGGAAATAAATTAGGCCTACCATAGAATAGACGCTTGCTACTGTTGCATGGAGAACTAATATGAAAAAGGCCTTATAGTTCCAATAACCAACACAATTATTTATCCACAGACAATGATGATCCTGCATCCAAATTGGAAAGAAATCATAATCAATAGTCTATTCAAGTCATTTTCAAACTCATGAAACTGATACAACAAAAGAAATGTAACCTAACCTACCATCCTCAAAACACACCTTCTGCAGATCCGGCAATGATGAGCCCTGGGAGGTTTGTGTGCGCAACATTTGTCACATTGCCTCAGCTGTGAACTCTATCAAAAACCAAGTATTTATAAGGTTGGAAGTCACGCTACAGAGTAAAGGTTTCACTTAAAATAACAGCAATCAGTTGTGAACTCTACTTAAAACTATTTATTTATTAGGTCTAAAGTCATGTTACAATGTAAAGATTTCTCTTACAAGTACCAGCATTCACAACATTTTCTTCTTCTGCTATATAGAATACTGGTGCCGCATTAAAATTATTAGAAATTTGGGTACTAAGATTTCAACCTTATTAGTTAATGCATAGCATATGACCATTGATGGCTGTTACAGTAAGAATTTTTAACCTAGATAATCAATATGACACAAACCATTGGTATGTACTAGCTGTAGATATAGATGAGGACCATACTTTGATTTTATATGATTGAACTCAATGAAAGGCCATTATTGCCAAGATTCGTTTGTAAATTTAGCGATTCAAGGCAGAATTCTGAATCATCAAATAGATATCCTTGTTTAGGCTGTCTTAATTGTCTACAAGCAGATAATTCAAGATACTCCATATTCAACCATCCAGACGGCTCATTGCCCAAAAGACACTTGCAACAGCCAATAATTGAATTCTATGGATTGAAACAGTTAAAATATATGCATTTATATTAATTTCCCGTTCTTGTCCCCTTTACAAATTGATAATGTAAACAGTGACACTTCATCTTGATGCATTGATTCATGTTATTAGCCCATATTTCAGGGCTTAAGCCATAAGAATCTACCACCACTACAGGCAAGCTTCATGCATCTGTTTCAACAAGGATGAGTTACATTATACTTGAATTCCAAACAAATATCACATCTATTACAAAAATCAGAACATCAAATATAGACCTAAAATCTATTTTAGAACAGTAGAAAAGAAATAAACAGATGTCAGAATCTTTCCTAGTTTTTGTTACTGCAGAAACATATAATCCATCCAGAACACTTTAATAGTCTCCCTAAATATTTTCTAGGAAAATACTCTTCAATAGGACCATGTAATTAGATAATTCATGATGAATCAATTGACACTTAAATTAAGTAAAAGCCAATCCCAAGCCTCCAAAAGGGCAGAAAGAAAGAGAATTAACATTTCAGCACATATTCTTCCAAAGTTTCCCATAAACCACATAGAAATACTCATAAATAAAACGAAACATCATTATAATCAAATCTAAAATATGAATGCACGCATTAGCTTACATTATTTAGGGATTCTTGATCTGAGGCATCATTCCCTTCAACGTCAGGGACATAAGAGTAAGGAACATGACCAGGGTCAGTGAGAACACAAGCAGAAAAAGAGAAAAGGCATAAAGAAGCTATCAAAGTGAAGATCAAAGCATTTAGAGTCCCAGCCGAGCTCTGCAAACCAACCCAATCCTCAATGAAAATGAAGAGTGTAAAATAATAAATAAAACCCATTAACAGAAACACAGAACAGACTGGAATCGATAGAAATTTGAGGCATTTCATAGTGGATTATCGGATTTCTATGGTCGAGGGGTAGAACAGAGAACTCGAATTGATGTGTTCTACAACTATTCTGTTCGCGTGTTTGCTAGAAAAGTTCTCGCGACGGTAACGAGGAATCAACTAGGCTGCTAAGATTGGAGTTGGATCAAAAAGACAATTACAGATTTATGGTGCAATCATCTTCAAGCTTTAACCCAAAATATAGAGTATGTACTGAGCTTTGGGCCTCCAAGATGGAGGAATTGGGCATCGACATTCTTCCCGTTCTATTAACCCGAAATCAAAATAATTTATATTTTGATTATTATTATTATTATTTTATTTAAATTTTTTTCATTTGGATGGTTATTTATGTTGGTTTTTCGTTTAAATTTAAATTATTTGAAGATCAAATTTTATTTAATTAAATTTTAAAAACAAATTATGTGTGCTACATTTTTCCTGTTCTATGTTTGTGTAATTTGATAATTTTTAAAATTAAAATAATAATAATAATTATTTTATAACATATTTATTATTTAATTTAAAATAGCAACATATATAAATAATTAATAATAATATATTTATTATAAAATTTTATAACTATTATAGTAAATCAAAATTTCTATTAATTGTGATTAGATTAAATTAAATATATAAATTAAGTAAAGTTAATATTTTTTATATTGAATTAATTTATATTTAAAAAATAATAAAATATTATATTTTAGCAAGCCATTTGAATTATTTTTAAAAAATAACTAAAATTATATGTAAAAGTAAATATTGGCCTACTTCATTAAATTTTTTTTTCAATGCAAAATGGTATAAATATTGAGATTTTTTCAATTGGTTGCTCTAAATTTTATTATAATTTAACATAAATTTTTAAAAAATAATTAACTAAAATTTAAAAATTCATTTACAATATAAAAATACGTGATTAATATCTTTTAGCAACAAAGATGAATTTTGTAACGACCCGAAAATCGGACCGCTACCGGCGCTAGAATCCGGGTCGACTTAAGGCCGCCGGGACCCGTAGCAAGCCTAACATGCATCCTGTGAACCTGCTTAATCCCATACATGATCAACAATATACATAAAAATTAAAACTTTTCTTTCCATTTAACATCAACCAAACTCAACCTGTGCATAACATTAACATAACTTTGATCCCTCTGTGGGACCTCATCTATGCCCTCAATGGGTAACATACATCTGTTGAGTTGGTTTACATAAACATCATAAAAATCTCTAAGATCATGTAATAAAAAGGGATACAACATTCTATGGTCAAGCACACACTGATCATCAATAAATCTCATTACATAACTATACTGTACTTTCACATTACAAATTTGATCATGTCCATTTCTATCTATTACATAAGCATGACTTCTTCACTCTATCCGAACTCCCGCACTATATCCTGTACCTGTAAGCCTGGGGGAAAAGGGAGAGGGGTGAGCTAAAAGCCCAGTGAGTAGAGCTAGTAAAAACACATTAACACTATGCTCAAATGGAATGCATCATAACACAGACAATTCACATAAGGGTTGGGTGAACTTGTCACCAAATAGTCCAAGTTAACTCTGTGCCAGGCCGTAGCATGGGGTCCTGGTCTTCCTGTCATACATACATTACTTACCATTTTCCAGGGCCTCCTCTGGGCTCCTGGTCTTCGAGTCCCATAACTGTGTTTTACTCTGTGCCAGGCCTGTAGACTGGGGCCTGGTCTTTCGTACTCTGTGCCAGGCCGTAGCATGGGGTCCTGGTCTTCTTGTCTTGGACTAATTGGGTCATCCAACATTCACCCTCAACAACAACAATTTATGCAATGCGGCATATTCGTGAAAACTAATGCAATCATCCTATTGCATAATCATGATGCATGAAACATGATAAAACATTTAATTTAAAAGATTGAGTTTAGTTCCACTCACCTCTGGCTGACTCTGACAACACCGAAGCAGCTGAATTCACTGCTGGGGTCCTCGGTTCCTCGGGTCCGAACCTACACAGGTGGACTCAAATGAGGGACCAAACATACCTGAACATAACTCTAAAATATCCCCCAAAAACCCCCTAAAACATCCTGAAAATATCACAGAAAACATGCATGAAATGGCTGAACAGGGCACTTTCGGCGGCACCTTCGGCGGCCGAAAGTCCTGGACAGAGACGAAACTCAGCTAGGTTCGGCGGCACCTTCGGCGGCCGAAAGTGCCAGACAGAGACGAAAGTCTCTTTTCGGGGGCAACTTCGGCAGCCGAAAGGCCTGCCTCCCCAGCCATGTTCGGCGGCCGAAAGTACCTTCGGCTGCCGAACCTGGTTTCTGCAAAAGGGCAGAAACTTGGCTCCCTTTGCCCATTTCGCCTCCAAACCTACCCATCATGCATATTTTTCAACCAAAGCATGCATACAAGTTCCTAGGGGCCTCAAACATGCATATACCCCATCTACAACACTTCAAACATACTCAAACAACACACATTGTTCAAAACATCAATATATACCCATAACTCAACATATACCCTAGCATGCATTTCTACCCTTAGATCTTGCATAAAACTTATTTAGAACACATAAGGAGCTTAAGATCGGCTCTTACCTCTTGAAGATCGAGAGGGAGACGACCTAAACTTGGAGATCCACGAAAATGAGCTCCTGAGTTCCCAAAGCTCCAAAACTTGTTTTAAAAGCTTAAATCTTCCAAACCAAGTGAAAACAAGTGAAAATCTCGAAAGATTTAGAGGAAGAACATCAGAAATGGGTGAGAGACGGCGGAAAGCTCACCTTGGCCGAAATGGGGAGAAAAAGCTCGCCCATTTTCGGCTAAGGGACCCTTTTATAGTGGCTGGCCAGACCACGTTCGGGGGCCGAATGTGCCTCCGCATCCATGCAAATGTTCGGCGGCCGAACTTGACCTTCGGCGGCCGAACCTGAACTTCCCCAACTCATGCTTTCGGGGGCCTAACGTGCCTCCAAAACGCATGCATGTTCGGCGGCCGAACCTGACTTTCGGCGGCCGAACCTGGGTTTTCCTCCAAAGCTATTTTCATGCAAAAACTCATTTAATTTCATACTTAAAATCATAAAACACCTTAAAACATTTTTATAAAACATAATTCTACCCTTCTAGAGGTCTCCGACATCCGAGATTCCACCGGACGGTAGGAATTCCGATACCGGAGTCTAGCCGGGTATTACATTCTCCCCCCCTTAAGAACATTCGTCCCCGAATGTTCCTCAACTAGTACATGCATAGCAATCAACATAACATACATACATAAACACATAAAGATCTAACCTTAAAAGAGATGGGGATACTGTTGGAGCATGGACTCCCGTGTCTCCCAGGTACACTCCTCAATATTGTGGTGGTTCCAAAGGACTTTCACCATCGGGATTTCCTTGTTCCTTAGCTTTCTGATCTGGGTGTCTAGGATCCGTACTGGCTGCTCAACATAGGTGAGATCCTCTTGGATCTCCACATCAGGCTCACTAAGAACCTTGCCCGGATCTGACACGAACTTTCTTAACATAGAAACATGGAAAACCGGATGGATTCTCTCCATTGAAGCAGGTAAATCCAGCTTGTACGATACATTCCCAATCTTTTGCAAGACTTCGAAGGGTCCGATGTACCGCGGAGCCAGCTTACCCTTTTTCCCGAACCGAACCACTCCTTTCATTGGAGACACCCTGAGCAAAACCAGATCCCCCTCCTGAAACTCTACTAGTCTTCTGCGGATGTCTGCATAACTCTTCTGTCTGCTTGCAGCTGTCTTGATTCTTTCTCTGATCATGGGCACCACCCTGCTGGTGATCTCTACTAGCTCGGGTCCTGCTAAGGACCTCTCTCCTACCTCTTCCCAGCAAACAGGTGATCTGCACTTCCTTCCATATAAAGCTTCATATGGAGCCATCCCGATGCTAGCATGATGGCTGTTATTGTAGGCAAACTCCACCAAAGGTAGATGCTGCCTCCAAGAACCGCCAAAGTCCAGCACACACATTCTGAGCATATCTTCGATGGTCTGGATGGTCCTCTCTGACTGTCCATCAGTCTGGGGGTGGAAGGCAGTACTGAAGTCCAACCTATTACCCATGGCGTTCTGCAGACTCCGCCAAAACCTGGAGGTGAACTGGGGCCCTCTATCTGACACGATGGAAATAGGAACCCCATGCAGTCTGACTATCTCATCAACGTATACCTGCGCCAACTTATCCACAGAATAGCCACTCCTGACAGGGATAAAGTGAGCAGATTTGGTGAGTCTGTCCACAATCACCCATATGGAGTCCAATCTGTTGGACGTCGCCGGTAACCCCACTACGAAGTCCATAGCTATATTTTCCCATTTCCACTCTGGAATAGGTAGCGGGTTAAGCATTCCAGCCGGCTTCTGATGTTCCAGCTTCACCCTCTGACATACTTCGCAGGCTGACACAAACTGTGCCACTTCCCTCTTCATCGCTGGCCACCAATAAACCTTTTTCAGATCTTGATACATCTTGGTGGCTCCGGGGTGAATGCTGTATCTTGCATTATGAGCCTCTCTCATAATGTCTCCTTTTAGCCCAATGTCATCTGGTACACAAAGTCGACTCCCATAGCGGAGGATCCCCTTATTGTCGAATCTGAACTCACTGTCCTTGCCTGACTGAACAGTCCTGGCAATCTTCACTAACTCTGGGTCCTCATGCTGTTTCTGAGCCACCTGCTCCAGAAACACGGGTGTCACTTTCATCTGAGCGACCAAGGCACCTGTACCAGACAACTCCAACTGTAGACCTTCCTCAATGAGCTTGAAAAACTCCTTCACTACTGGTCTTCTTTCTGCCGTGATGTGGGATAGACTGCCTAGTGACTTCCGGCTTAGGGCGTCTGCCACGACATTCGCCTTACCCGGATGATACTGAATCTTGCAATCATAGTCACTCAGCAACTCTACCCATCTCCTCTGTCTCAAATTTAAATCTCTTTGACTCAGGATGTACTGCAGGCTTTTATGATCTGTGAAGATCTCACATTTTACCCCATAGAGGTAGTGCCTCCACATCTTGAGTGCAAAGATTACTGCTGCCATCTCGAGGTCATGTGTGGGGTAATTCAACTCATGCTTCTTTAGCTGCCTAGAAGCATAAGCAATCACCCTCTCATTCTGCATAAGCACACAATCCAGTCCCACACGGGACGCATCACAAAAGACTGTAAAGTCCTCACCACTAGATGGCAGAGCTAAAACTGGTGCTGAAGTCAACCTTTTCTTGAGCTCTTCAAAACTCTCCTCGCACTGGTCGGTCCACAGAAACTTCTGATTCTTCCTGGTCAGTCTGGTCAGAGGAGCTGCAATTTTTGAGAAGTCCTGAACGAACCTCCTGTAGTAACCTGCCAAACCCAAGAAACTCCTGATCTCTGTTACTGAAGTGGGTCTAGGCCAGTTAGCCACAGTTTCTGTCTTCTTGGGGTCTACCTCTATACCATTCTCTGACACTACATGCCCCAAGAACGAAATGCTCCTTAGCCAGAACTCACACTTGGAGAACTTGGCATACAAGCCATGTTCCCTCAAGGTCTGTAGAACCAACCTCAGATGATGGGCATGCTCCTCTGCATTCCTGGAATACACTAAGATATCATCTATGAAGACAATAACAAAGTGGTCCAAGTACTGACTAAACACTCTATTCATGAGATCCATGAATGCTGCAGGGGCGTTAGTCAACCCGAACGGCATCACAAGGAACTCAAAATGCCCATATCTGGTCCTGAAAGCTGTCTTTGGTACGTCCTCTTCCCTGATCCTCAACTGATGGTACCCCGATCTCAGATCTATTTTGGAGAAACAACCCGCTCCTGCTAGCTGGTCAAATAGATCGTCGATCCTTGGCAATGGGTACTTGTTCTTGGTAGTGACTTTGTTCAACTGCCTGTAGTCGATACAAAGTCTAAGGGATCCATCCTTCTTTCTCACAAACAAAACTGGAGCGCCCCAAGGTGAGGTACTCGGTCGGATGAAGCCCTTGTCTACCAGCTCCTGTAACTGCTCCTTCAACTCTTTCAATTCTGCTGGCGCCATCCTGTAGGGAGGGATAGAGATCGGTCGGGTTCCAGGCATCAGTTCTATCTCGAACTCTATCTCCCTAGCAGGTGGTAAACCTGGCAGTTCATCTGGGAACACATCTAAGAACTCTCTAACCACTGGCACCGAGGCGGGCTCTCTAACCTGACTATTTAGCTCTCTCACATGAGCCAAATACCCCTGACATCCTTTCCTAAGCAACCTACGAGCCTGAAGAGCTGAGATCATACCTCTAGGTGTACCCCTCCTGTCTCCTCTGAAGACAACCTCTGATCCATCCTGACCTCTGAACCTGACTACCTTGTCCCTGCAGTCCAAGGTAGCACCATGGGTAGATAACCAGTCCATCCCTAGAATGACGTCAAAGTCTGTCAAATCTAGAACCACAAGGTCGGCGGACATGCATCTCCCCTCAACAAAAACTGGACTACACTGACAGACTGACTCTGCCACTGATGGATCACACTTGGGTCCACTGACCCAGAGAGGACACTCTAACTCAGAGATCATCAACCCCAACCTCTGGACGGCTCTCGGAGCAATAAATGAATGAGATGCACCAGGGTCCATCAAGGCATATACATCTGAACAACCAATAATTAAGTTACCTGCCACCACGGTGTTAGATGCATCTGCCTCTTGCTGTGTCATTGTGAAGATCCGTGCCGGAGCTGATGGACCTTCACCTCTGAAACCCGCTGAAGAAGAGGCTGCCCCTCTCCCTCTGCCTCTGCCACTGGCCTGAGTCATGGCTGGAGCTGCTGGCTGCGCTACACTGCCTGAAGCTGTCTGCTGGGACTGAGCCATTGGGGCCACTCTTGGACAATCTCGAGCTATATGCCCCTCCTGACCACATCTGAAGCAGGTGTTCGTCCCAAACCGACATACTCCCTTGTGTGGCCTACCACACCTTGCACAAATTGCATTATCCGCACCAGAGCTTGAGCCACTCCCAAATCCCAGACTGGACTTGACTTTACTCCAGAACTTGTTCTTCTTACCCTTGGGTTTACTCCATCTTTTACTGCCTGAAGCTGCTGCACTCAGGGTAGAGGGATCTAACCTTCCCCCACCCGGAGTTTTAGAACCAGAAGCTTGTGCCACTGTCTGCTTAACTGTCCCCTGAATGATGGCACTAGCCTCCATTCTCCTAGCCATGTCTACTATGGCGTGAAAACTCTCTCTATCTGCTGACTGTACCAAGGAGGAATACCTGGGATGGAGTTTCATGATATACCTCCTCGACTTCTTCTGGTTTGTGCTAAGGTCTTGCCCTGCAAATGGCAGCAACTCCATAAACCTGTCAGTATATTCGTCTACACTCATGTCATCAGTCTGCCTCAACTGCTCGAATTCTATCATCTTCAATTCCCTTGAACTATCAGGGAATGCCCATCCTGCAAACTCATTTGCAAACTCTTCCCAAGTCATGCTGTCCACTCTCGGGTTCACATAATTCTTGAACCACTCTCGTGCCTTCTTGCACTTTAGTGTGAACCCAGCCATTTGAATGGCTCTACTGTCATCAGCCCCTATCTCGTCTGTAATTGCCTTGACCCGCTCCAAGTACACGAACGGATCATTACCGGTTTCAAACTGGGGAGCACCCAGCTTCATATAGTCTGTCATCTTAACCTTGCTCCCACTGACTGAGCTAGGTCTAGGTGGTTGAGCAACTGGGGCTGCTGGTTCTGCAGGTGGTGGAGATGGTGCAACATTTTCTGAGGTAGGGTTTGCTGGATTTGGATAGTAGGGTGGAGGTGGATACATGGGGTACTGAGAGTATGGTGGGTAGTAAGGTGGGTATGGCATATGTGAAGGATAAGGGCTAAAACTAGGGTTATCCGATGTACCTCCCATCGAATACCCTGGATGGTGTGAATAGGGTGGGTAATGATGTGGCTGGACATAACTCGAGGCCTGAATGCCTCCTTCTGATTCTCCCATGCCCTCTTCCGGCATGCTCACACCGAGACTGCCATCCCTCCTCTGATCTACTTCCATATCCTCAGACACTCCTCCCTGCACTGTTCCTCTGACTGATCTGCTTCTACCCAGATCCAGAGACCTTCTAGGGTCTCTTGTTACTCTGTCCCTGTTGGACCTGCTAGACATTGCCCTAGGCAATGCTGGAGGACGGGCGCTCATGCCCTCATCCTCAGGTGGTACTCCAGTCAATCTTGCTGATCGACGAGTTCCTCTCATCCTGTTTTCTGAAAAACAGTACACATCAAGCAAGCATTAGCATCATATGGTTCATGTGGGCACACATGAACCCTCATCACATACATCACATATCATAGCATATCATTAATGCACATGCATAAAGTCATGGCATTTCACATCATCATGCAAGACAGGACTCCACATCCTATCCTAGTGGACATGATCTTTTCCTATTGTGCTTGACCTTCTATAACACCTATGAGCCCGACACTCTAGGTCCGACCATATGAACCTAGGGCTCTGATACCATTCTGTAACGACCCGAAAATCGGACCGCTACCGGCGCTAGGATCCGGGTCGACTTAAGGCCGCCGGGACCCGTAGCAAGCCTAACATGCATCCTGTGAACCTGCTTAATCCCATACATGATCAACAATATACATAAAAATTAAAACTTTTCTTTCCATTTAACATCAACCAAACTCAACCTGTGCATAACATTAACATAACTTTGATCCCTCTGTGGGACCTCATCTATGCCCTCAATGGGTAACATACATCTGTTGAGTTGGTTTACATAAACATCATAAAAATCTCTAAGATCATGTAATAAAAAGGGATACAACATTCTATGGTCAAGCACACACTGATCATCAATAAACCTCATTACATAACTATACTGTACTTTCACATTACAAATTTGATCATGTCCATTTCTATCTATTACATAAGCATGACTTCTTCACTCTATCCGAACTCCCGCACTATATCCTGTACCTGTAAGCCTGGGGGAAAAGGGAGAGGGGTGAGCTAAAAGCCCAGTGAGTAGAGCTAGTAAAAACACATTAACACTATGCTCAAATGGAATGCATCATAACACAGACAATTCACATAAGGGTTGGGTGAACTTGTCACCAAATAGTCCAAGTTAACTCTGTGCCAGGCCGTAGCATGGGGTCCTGGTCTTCCTGTCATACATACATTACTTACCATTTTCCAGGGCCTCCTCTGGGCTCCTGGTCTTCGAGTCCCATAACTGTGTTTTACTCTGTGCCAGGCCTGTAGACTGGGGCCTGGTCTTTCTTACTCTGTGCCAGGCCGTAGCATGGGGTCCTGGTCTTCCTGTCTTGGACTAATTGGGTCATCCAACATTCACCCTCAACAACAACAATTTATGCAATGCGGCATATTCGTGAAAACTAATGCAATCATCCTATTGCATAATCATGATGCATGAAACATGATAAAACATTTAATTTAAAAGATTGAGTTTAGTTCCACTCACCTCTGGCTGACTCTGACAACACCGAAGCAGCTGAATTCACTGCTGGGGTCCTCGGTTCCTCGGGTCCGAACCTACACAGGTGGACTCAAATGAGGGACCAAACATACCTGAACATAACTCTAAAATATCCCCCAAAAACCCCCTAAAACATCCTGAAAATATCACAGAAAACATGCATGAAATGGCTGAACAGGGCACTTTCGGCGGCACCTTCGGCGGCCGAAAGTCCTGGACAGAGACGAAACTCAGCTAGGTTCGGCGGCACCTTCGGCGGCCGAAAGTCCCAGACAGAGACGAAAGTCTCTTTTCGGGGGCAACTTCGGCAGCCGAAAGGCCTGCCTCCCCAGCCATGTTCGGCGGCCGAAAGTACCTTCGGCTGCCGAACCTGGTTTCTGCAAAAGGGCAGAAACTTGGCTCCCTTTGCCCATTTCGCCTCCAAACCTACCCATCATGCATATTTTTCAACCAAAGCATGCATACAAGTTCCTAGGGGCCTCAAACATGCATATACCCCATCTACAACACTTCAAACATACTCAAACAACACACATTGTTCAAAACATCAATATATACCCATAACTCAACATATACCCTAGCATGCATTTCTACCCTTAGATCTTGCATAAAACTTATTTAGAACACATAAGGAGCTTAAGATCGGATCTTACCTCTTGAATTGAAGAAGAATCCAAAACAGAATTACTACAGCCTCATGATACCCACCTTATATCCCATTCAATCTCAGCTTCAGACCTACAACACCATACGACCTCACCTTCAGACCTACAACAGAATATCACTACTAACACACAGATTCAAAGGAGTTCAAGGACTCATCAGAAACCAAGTTGGTTAAATGACTTTGTGGTAACAGCTCAAAATACAACCTGTGTCCCACATAATCGCTCTGACAGTCCAAGTCTACCTTTAGATATATCATTAATCTAGATTTCTTCAAACCACCGTTATTTTACACCTGCACACAAAGAGTTTGTAGCATTACTATCTTTGACACATGAACCATATTCTTATGAACAAACAAAGATAAATGAAAATTGGGTTAGAGCCAGGAATATTGAATTGGAAGCTCTCAAGAAAAATTCTACTTGGAAACCTATCTCATTCCCTATACACAAAAAGCCTATCACTTCTAAGTGGGTGTACAAAATCAAAAGAAAAGTCAATGGCTCAATTGACATATATAAAGTCAGGTTAGTGGCCAAGGGGTTCAACCAGCTTGAAGGAATTGATTACACTGGGAGCTTCTCTCCTATAGCAAAAATGGTCGCCATTCGCCTATTTCTGGCTATAGTAGCTGCCAAACACTGGCCGATCCACCAACTGGATATCAATAACGCCTACCTCAATGACTCCATTAGCAAAGAACTATATATGCTTCCCCCATAAGGTTACTCTAAGGCGCAACCAAATCAAGTGTGTAAACTAAGAAAATCACTTTACGGACTCAAGCAGGCTGGCTGCCAATGTAATAAAGAATTCACCCTTAAACTCAAGTAATATGGCTTTACTCAATGTCCACATGATCACTATTCCTTCACAAATTCTTCATCTTCTTTCTTCCGAGCCTTAATTGTCTATGTTGACGATGTATTGATTACTGGAGATGCTAAAGAAGAGATGCTGACCACCAAATGCTACCTTGACTCTCAGTTCACAATCAAGGACTTGGGACATGCAAAATTTTTTCTTGGCTTGGAAATTTTTGACTTTGCATCTGGAGTACATTAATTTGAGAAAATACATCATAAACATTATGATCATTATTTCTTCACAAAATCTTCATCTTCTTTCTTCCAAGCCCTAATTGTCTATGTTGACGATGTATTGATTACTGGAGATGCTAAAGAAGAGATCCTGACCACTAAATGTTACCTTGACTCTCAGTTCACAATTAAGGACTTGGGACATGCGAAATTTTTTCTTGGCTTGGAAATTTTTGACTTTGCATCTGGAGTGTACATTAATTTGAGAAAATACATTATAAACATTATTCTTGACAATGGTCTCTCAAAGGCCAAAACGGCATAAGTACCTCTACCTCGAGGACTCAAGCTCACAAACTGTTCAGGAGCTCTCCTCCTTAACCCATCGCGTTATAGAAGACTAGTGGAATGACTTTTACACCTCAATCTTTCACGACTAGATATTACTTTTTCCGTATAATAATTAAGCCAATTTATGCAGGAACCACGTCAAACACACTAGGATGCTGCAACACGTGCTACATTATCTCAAAGGCACCACTAAGCGAGGCCTGTTTTATCCATCTCAGACATCGCTTAACCTTCACACATACTGTGACGCTGACTTGACCTCCTGCACTGATACTTGCTGATCCATATTTGAGTTTTATATATTTATAAGGCAAGCTCTCATTTCATGAAAAATAAAAAAACAAAGCACTATCGCTCCTCTATTGAAGTCGAATATAGAAGTATGGCCTCCACCGTCTGTGAGTTACAATGTGTTTAATGTTATTTTCTGTTGGATATAGAGCTGCTCTTCTTGTTGGTCCCTTCTAAGAGATGTTCTAAAAAAATCCACAAAATTTATTAAATTTTATTAGATTTGTTGAGTTTGAATTTTCAATATATTGAAATTTTCATTTATTTGTAGAGGTTGAGATTTCAACGGTCGTTTTGATTCTTTAATAGAGAGAATCTAATCTTGATAAAATTAAATTTTAGAGGCTAAAGTATTTAAATTCTAAAAGAATAGTTTAATTATTTTTATTTTCACTAACGGTATTTTTTACGGAGAAACTTTTAATTTTGACAGAATCAAATTTTAAAAACTAAAGTATTGAGTTTTAAAAATAGAAAGACAAATCAATTAATTAATTATGTTACACTTCAGAAAAAAAATTTTTTTTCCTTTAAAAAGTTACAAATTTATTAATTTATCTGATTTAATAAAACTAATCGTAATTAATCTTTTTATATTAAAAAATACAAGTTAATTCATGTATTTTTAGTTGGTTAACTATTCAGTTTCTTTTATAAATTCAATCCTTTTGACCGATTGTTAAATGAATATTTTTTATAAGTTCAAATTCCCTTTACACTAAATAATTTTATCTTAATTTTTTTAAATTAAATAGACTCACAACTTTATATTTAAAGTTAAATATAATAAAATATTAATTTTTAATAATAAAATATTATTTTTTATAATGTTTAAATATTAAAGCTTATGGATTATTTTTAATTAAAATAAAAATGAAAAATAAAAAATAGGGAAAATTACTTTTTAGTCCCTCAGGTTTAACGTAATTAACACTTCTGTCCCTCTATTTTGGCGACCCAACACTTAAGTCCCTCACTTTTTCTTCCGTCCAAATTTGTAGTCCTTCCGTCCATTTAAACCGTTTGGTCAAAGAATCAAAAGTGAGAGGTGATAATTTTTTCCAGAAATACCCTTCTCTTAATGTGAAATTCCTTTTTTTTTTTTCTCTTTCATGCTTTCTTCCGTTGCAGAAGAAGAAGAAATGCACCAAGATGGAGAGAGCGTACCCAATAAGAATAAATTCTCAAGATTACAACTTTCTCTGAAATCAGATGGAACAAAACAGAATAAATAAATAAATCAATCAAGAAAACAAAAAATGGGAAATTAATGGACCAATAATCAACAATATCTGCACATCTTCTGCAGCCTTTGTTTTAAAAATCCCACAACCCAGAAAGCTCGAAACAAGGAAGACGTCTCTACCCATTTGAATGTTGCAGACCATCAAAGCAAAGAATCTAGTTGCAGAAATGAATCATAAAAATAAATGCTTCAAGAGTATGAAAGTGGGCAAGAAGAAGAAGAAGAAGAAGAAGAAGAAGAAGAAGAAGAAGAAGAAGAAGAAGAAGAAGAAGAAGAAGAAGAAGAAGTTGCAGAAAAGAGGGTAGGAAGAAGAAGGAGAAGAAGAAGGAGAAGAAGGAGAAGAAGAAGAAGGGTTATTTGGGTTTGGGTTTAGTGAGGGTTAATTTTGTCAATTTACGTGTCCCAAACGGCTATTTTGGACGGAAGGACTGCGAATTTGGACGGAAGAGAAAGTGAGGGACTTAAGTGTTGGGTCGCTAAAATAGAGGGACAAAAGTGTTAATTACGTTAAACCTCAGGGACTAAAAAGTAATTTTCCCTAAAAAATAAAATACAAAAAATAAGAACCAGAACCTAAATTTCATAAACAACGTATTTGGCTCTACATCTAAAACAGTGGGTTTATTTAGCTCAACAAATTAAAATAAAATTATTTGGCTTCAATAAAAAATATGGAGACTAATTTGAACTTATTTTCATTATAAAATTATAATAGCTAAAAATATTTATTTAAATTGAAAAAAATTAATAGAATTAATTTAAAATTTTAATTTAAATTTTAATTTATTTTAAAATTTTCAGTTATTTTAATTTGATTTAATTTTAATTAAAAAATAAAAAAATTAAATCAAACCGATTAGTAATTAATAATAGTATATTATATTTGATAATATAGAGAGATTATACCATAATCTAGAATAAAATATTTTAATTAAATTTTAGAATACTATAAAAAATAAAAAATTTATTAAAAAATTTAATTAATAAAATCGAATGGAATTGAATTAAATTGATTCGATTCAAATTAAATTTTATTTAAAATAAATTCAATTCGATTTTTATAAATATTAAAATTTTAATTTTTAATTTATTTAATTTTAAAATGAACCGATTAAATATTTACTTATAATTAGAAATAAAATCATTTTTAATCATTAATGGCTTAAAATTTATAAAATTTAATAACTAAGATGATTTTAAAAACCAAAGAATGAGGTCATTAATGTTAATAAATTAAAGAAAATAAAAAGAGAAAAAGGTAATGTATAATGGTGTGGACTGAAATCAAACGTACAAGTCTGATTGCCAGGAATAGAACCATTCAATTTAGGTATCATTTGCATTCCCATTATTTCACTCTGCTGTGGTGGGGACTACCTGTTTCCGCCTCCTGTCCTTCCCCATATCATAATGCTTATTGTGGGACCCTTTAATTTCTTATATATTCTTTTTAAATTTTCTTATAAATTAATCAATAAAAATACTAAAATCGTTTTCAAAACTAATTATGCATTAATATAAGGTTAAAATTATAAATTGAATATTATTGTTATATATATTTTAAGCGAGTAATTATTATGGGTAAATAAATAAATATTAAAAAAATAATTAATAAACATATATTTTTTTATTAATTATAATTTTTTACATTTATATATGGACAACTGGAAAAAATAATATTGATAAATATATAAAATATATAACTTAATGTAGATATTATTTTCAATAAGGGTAAACTGTAATTTAGTCCTTCTGATTTAGTGAAATGTAACCTTTCATCCCTCTGTTTTAAAAAACCTTTAATTTAGTCACTGTGATTTTTAAAAACTATACCATTAGTCCCTTCCATTAGATTTTCAGTTAAATCACCGTTAATTTTAGTTAAAAAAGACTAAAATACCCATTCTCTCTCATTCCTCTTCCTCTTCTCTTTTTCTTCTTCTCCTTCCCGATCTCCTTCTTCTTCTTCCCATTCTCTCTCCTTCCTCTTCCTCTTCTCTTCTTCTTCTTCTTATTCCCGATCTCCTCCTCCTTCTTCTTCTTCTCTTTTCCGATTTCCTGTGATTTTTTAGCTGACCCTCGTATTTATTCCTTGCATTTCTTGAATTTCTCTGCCGGATTGTTGATATTTTGAAGTGGTAATGAGGATTGTGTATACTTCTGTTTTTATTGCCTTCTATGCTTGTAAATATTCCTTCTCAGGTTAGTAAAAAAGTTTGCAGAGTTCTTTTACAATTGGGCATTATTTTCTGCTAGTTAGCTTTCTTTTGATTCCTCTGTAGTTCTAGCTGGCCATTTACGTTTGTCTCTTGTCAAACTCTCAGCTTTGAGCTAATCTGGGTTTCATAGCTTCTGAATTTTTATTTTGTAATCTGGGTTTCGATTCTTAAAATTTAACCATTCTTCTCTCTTTGTTCTTCTGGTCATGGTGAATAATTGGGGCTCTGTGTTGTTCATCTGGATTTCATCCATAATGTGTTTGATATGTGTTTCCTTAGGATATAATCCTGTAGACGACTACTTGATAGATTGTGGATCCTCCACCAATAAATCAGTGGGAGACCATGTATTTGTAGCTGATCAATTTTTTTCCAATCTGCTTTCAACCCCACACATCACTTTTGCAAATGCTAGTTCAAGTCCCAACTCATCAGCCTATGACCCTTCTCTTTTCCAAACTGCAAGAATATTCAATGAGACTTCTTATTACTCTTTTTCAGTAAATAAACCTGGAAGACATTGGATTCGCCTTTATTTCTTTCCATTTATGTTTAGAAACTACAATCTCAGCACTGCCAAATTCTTTGTTTCTGCTCAAAATTTCACCCTTATTCATCCCCTGACGGAGGCAAAGGCCAGGAGAAATGGCTGAGGCTCCGAGAGCGGCGGTGAGCCGAGGAGCTCCGATTGGAAGAAGAGGAGTCATTAGTGGACGAAGCAGAGGAGGATTTCGCAATGGGGTTCGATTGGTGGTGGACCTGAATGCGGAAGCGGCCATTTGGGAGGAAGCAGCCATTTGGGAGGAAGCAGGTGAGGTGAAGAAGCTGTTATGGGTATTTTAGTCTTTTAATTAAAATTAACGGTGATTTAACTGAATATCTAACGGGAGGGACCAATGGCATAGTTTTTAAAAATCACAGTGACTAAATTAAAGGTTTTTTTAAAACAGAGGGACGAAATATTACATTTCACTAAACCAGAGGGACTAAATTACAATTTACCCTTTCAATAATTTAGGCTATTTATTTTGATTTGTTTATTTGTTGAATTACTTATGTTTGCTTCACCTTTACAGGGTTTTATAATTGATGCTTGATTTACAAAGTTTAATGGTTATTTCAGCTCTGTAAAACTTTTTTTTGGTAAAAAAAATTTAAATAAATTTCTATAAATTATGCATAATTTTTAAACTTTTTAAAATAAAATTTTTAAATTAAAAAAATTAAATTTTATCATTTTAAACATAAAAAATTAAAAAAAAACTATACATTAATTGGCTAATCTATAAAAAAGAGAATGTGAGATAATTGGTGGCTACAACGACGGCCACTCCAATATTCAAGTTAATAAGTTTAAAAAGAAAAGCGAGCGTAATATATAATACTGTAAAATTAAGAGTAATTATATAAGAATTACGTATTTTTATCGCTTTGATCATTATTTTTTGTATAGTAATAAGATAAAATTAATTATAATGTTTTTTAAAAATTCACTTTGTGCCAAGTAATTAATAAGAATTCTACCGACTGATTGGGAATCAATAATTTTATGCTTGGTAATCAATAATTTTATGTAAAATTTCGTTCTTAGAATGTGAATTTCAATAAAAAATCAGGTGCTGCGGTGTCCAACTTATTTTTTTCACAGATATGCCTGCGTATTGACTTATCAATTTTTTTTATCACGTAACCATATTTTATGATTACAGCTCATATTTTATTTTGAATGATTATTGTATTATATCATTTATAAAAAAAAATTAAATTGAATCGTTATGAAATTCTAAATATAAACTAGATTTCACGTTTTAAGTCCCTAAAAATTAGTGTATTTGCTTATCTTAAATATTTTTTATTAATTGGGTTTTTAATTCTTCGCTGCACTTTGTTTATCAAAATAGAGGGACAAAAGTGTTAATTATGTTAAATTTTAAAAATTAAAAAGTAATTTTTCTTTTTATTAATTGGGTTTTTAATTCTTCGCTGCACTTACATAGTTCAGTTTTTAAATACACAGTTATTTTTCGATTAGGCTCAAAACTAAACTCAGTTATTCTATTATTGTTTATTATATATTGAATCCATATAAACTAAAAATAGATAATTTTTTTTTTATTTTATGTATTTTTAAATTAGGGTCTGAAATTAACCTGAACATAAAAAGGACCATATATTTTTTTTTATCATAATACCGGTAAAATTTAATGATTTGACAAGAAATATTTAATTAAAATTTGGAAAATTATAAAAAAGTGCCTTTTTTGATTTCATACTTTTTCAAATCAAGGCATGAAATTGATTTTATAACCTGTAATTTTTTTTCATAGCAAAGTATGTGATTTTTCTATCAATTCTAATAATATTTAATTATAAATATGAGTTGCATTTAAAAAATAAAAAAAATAAAAGAAAGATAGGTTATATTACAAAAAAATATAAAAAAATAAAAAAATTTAAGGATGTTGGTTATAAAAAAATAATTCCATCAAATTGATGAAATTTAATTATTTTCATATAAGAATATTTAAATTATGTTTGATTATTAACTAGTAATTTTAAAATTAAATATATCTAACTAAATATAAAATTTCTCGAGTTCTATTCCTTCAATTTCCGATTTCTATTCAATTAATAATTTAATAATAATAATCAATATATCAATCACATCTCTTGTTTTCTCTCCTCCCAAAAAATCAACATAAACCCTAATCTCACTTGTCTCTCCATCGTCTCTGCTTGCTGCGTCCTTGTTCAATAGTCCAATTGTCCCTCACGCCGATGCTGCCTCTCCATTTGCATTCTTGTTCGGTTTGGTCCGGTCGTACATTTGCATGCTTGTCTCTCTGTTGGTTCATTCTCTCCACTGTGCCCGGCCGCTCATCCTCAATCATGCTAGTATTGCTCATCGCAATCTTGTCCTTAGACACTGAAGGTAGTGAAAATATTTTGAGATTTGAGGTTTCCAGTTGGGTTTATAGTTTGAAATATGGGTTCTTGAGATTTGAGATTTGTGATTTAGGGTTTGTGTGTACTGATTTGGGCTATTGAAGATTAGAGAAGGAAATTTTCAGATTTGTATATACGGTTCTAGATTTAGGTGTATGATTGATTTGAGTGGAGATATGAAATTCCGTGTTTCCTGATTCAACTTCTCCATAATCTGCAATAAGATTTGATGATGTTTGTGGGTTTGAAAAGAATTTTGATTATGCTTTTGAGTATATAAATAGAGTAAAGAAGGATAATTTTGGAAGAAAAAAATTTTTCTCACTTTTTAATTTTGAAAGTAAAGGTAATGTTTCAAATTAATGGCAATGGACCATTCAATAGATTTTGTAAAAAAAAAAATACTTTAATTTTGAAATATAAATATATAAAATTTGATGTCAACTCGTATTTATAACATGAATTTAATGTGACCGAGTATTGCCGTATTTCAAAATCACAGTAAAGTTTTGAATATATTTTTAAAAATTAAATCTCATTTATTTATTGAAAATAATTTGTATTTATAAAATATTTTTTTAAAAAATAACTTTAATGAGATAATTTATTTTTTATTATTTAATTTTAATTTAAAAAATAAAATTTATTAATAAATTTATATATAAAAGTCTTAATAAAATCTCAAAATGAGTCATTTTTCTTAAAATTATTTATTTTTTCTATTAGAAAAATATTTTTCGTTAATTAAATTTTTTAAATACCTTAAATTTGAAAAAGGTAATTTCTTATTTCGAATCTTACTGATGAGAATATTAAGGACTTTTTTAAAGTAAAAAGAGTGAAAAAAAAAATTACCTTGAGCTGTAAATTTTGTCAGTTGAAGAAGCCAGTGGATGATTCAAATCCAAAAAGAAGAAAAAGAAATCATGAGGAAAATGAAGCAAGTAATTAGCATTCAATGCATATAAAAAAAATATTATAATGGGTATATTCATGTTACGAATTTAAAGCAGCGATTTAATAATAATAATTTAAAATTTATTATATTTATTTTCGTTGTTGAGTATAAAATAACGATTTATTTACTTTTTAGCAATTAATAAAAAATACAGTTGAAACTATGAATAACTCATTTTATAACTATTTTTTTCTTTCTTCTAATGTCATAATTTGCAAACTTACCCAAAAGCACAATTAGCTGCAGTGGATATACTATGACTCCAAGAAAAAGCTAATAAATTAATAAGGAGAAAAGCTAGGCCAAAAAGCAAACAAGATGAGGGTTTTAAGGTATTTGATGGGAAATGATTGAGATAAGAAGTGGTAGAGAAAAAGATTAAGAATTGAAGTTTCACATACAAATCCAAAAACGCATTATTGTTTTCACATAGAAACAAGCATTCATAGCAGAAACTCATCTGCCAATACCACACAGTACACAATGAAAGCTGTTTTCTTTTTTTTTCTCCCTCTCTTACTTGTGTGGACCTTAAGAAGAAAGAATGATTTGTAGCTCTTGCCAATTCACTTGTCAAATGACATAACAGCTTTTGTCACCAATTGCCCCCACTTGATCTGCCTTTAGATTCTTCTTCAGTTCCATCACTGGTAAAGGAACATATCATTCACCCAGTTCTATCTCTGCAACTACCATCAGTATTCTAAGAAACTATATATATATATATATATATACATATATCTTAATTATGCCATATTAGAGGAAAATTAATGTCAAAAGTTATAATTTTTTTGTTTAGAAAGGAGCCGACGAGAAGGGAATCTATACTCATCAAGATACCTCTACAAGAACAAAGAAGAAATTAAGCATAAGCATATTCTGGTCTATACAAAGATTAACCACTGATTTGCATGTAAGCATGTAGAGGCATAGAGATAAAAGTCATTTAAGAGGTTTAAATCCAAATCAAGGTTATAATTCTCCTACCCTAGAAAGCAAATCCAATGAATTACCCTGAGCCCATGCATAATCATGCAGGATTTAAAAGAAAAATAATGTTAGTCACGTAGAATCAGAGCCAATTAATTTAAGGCTTTAAATTATTATATATCAATAATTTATGTAGATAATAAATTTAAATTCAATTTAATTTGTTTTGCATGTGGGACACTAGGTCAGAAGAATCAGTGTGAGATTTGAACTTGGAACAGTGTTATATGCTTTGATGTTCTTCATGCACATTGAAACTCAATAGTTTCTCATAGATTCCTTTGGAAGGACTCACAAAACAGATATGCATATTAGCTTCCTCAACATGTTCATGGTCTACTAGAGAATATATCTTAAAGAGCAGAAAGAAAAGAAAAGAAAGAAAATAAAAGCAGAGAATGGTAAATTAAGGAGGGATATATAGGAGATGGTTGCTTGAATATAACATGCAAGGTAAAGAATGTGTTTAATTTGCTAATTAATAGATATAAATAAGACATAATTAACATTAGTGACTTTAATCTAAAGGGTTTAGAGTAATAAAATTAGATTTTCACAACACAAAAAAAAATAAAATATCACTCGATGATGACATTACCAATCATGTACCGACGAAAAGTTATAGTTATATAGCACATAAAGTATAAGAGTTTAAAATCGATCCATGAATTGAAATAAGAAAGTATAAAGAAATATGCGATTCAATTAATTAGTAGATTCAATTTTTGATTAAATCTCATATTTTATCTCTTGAAATTGAGATACTTAGTTAAAATAGATATGCAAATATAGAGATATATACACAGAAGTATCGTAGCATTTTGCTTCATACAAATTGGTAGATATTTGTAGCTGCAACCCAATATGGGACCTAAAAAGCTAAGTAAAGCAACCACACACGTAGTCTTATATATATCCCAAGCTCCAAAATTCCAAGTTTGAGTAAGCTACCTACAACTTTTACATACGCTCTTAACAACCCAGTACATAAATTTAATTTATTATTATTATTTTTTAATTATTCCATTGATTATTCCCTATAAAGACAACTAAAACCCTAGAACTGGTGGTCAACACTAATGCTCACAACAATTGAAATTCAAAGTAAAATGTTATATTCCCTGCAACTGAATTACAAGAGCAACAAAAAGGGGAATCTAGAACAACAGTGTCAAAAAGGATTTAAGACAAGAATCTGTGATAGTTTGCCTTTCTATGAAGAACCCATCAAAGTTAATTTACCTTGTTTCAATCAGATGTACAAAATCTTGGACCCAGCTGCTGCATAATTCAGGTGTAGCCATTTATGGCCGATGCAGCATCATCAAGATTCTCACTCTCATCCTTCAAAACCAAGAAAAAATAGATAGACAGAGAGAAAGAGAGAGAGAAAGACAAAGAAATGCATTTGCATGTGAATCTTGATGATGCTGCACCAGCAAACAATGACTTTTTTTTTTTTTTTTTTTTTTTTTGAACTTGAACTTGAAGAATCCATGCATTTGGAATATGGGATTTGGGTTTTATAAGAAATAAAAATTTTAGATAACTACAAAGGTTAAAAAGAAAGAAAAGGGATCACAGGATCAGATCTACTGATTATTATGTGCTTTTAAAGGAGTACATGTGGCATTTAACAAATGGTGATTTATTTTGATATATATTTATTCCAAAACAGAACCCAAGAATCATGAAAAAGAAAGATCACAAAGACTCTTAATTCTTTTCAGAGAAAAAAGAAAAAGAAAAAGAAAAGAAAAGGTGTTGTAAATATATGTTGGGAAGAAAAAGAAAAAGGCAAGAAAAGTAGCTACAAACACACAAAACCAACAACTCCAACTACTTTTTCTTTCTTGGTAATTCATGGTTTTGGGGTTTTTAGGCAAGATTTTCGGTGATAGTTATTAAAGAGAGATCATCAGATCACCACCATCAAGATTTGATAAAAACCAGACAAGAGAAAGAATTTCAAGAACTCAGAAAAAGAACAGAAGAGGAAGAATATACATAATCAACCCACAAACCAAGAAGAAAGAAAATAAACACCTGTTTCGAAGATCGAAGAAGTGATTAAACAAAGAGATTGAGAAGAAGAAGAAGAAGAAGAAGACGACGACGACTACAGCAGTGGTAATAAGAATAGTCAAGATCTAGCAGCGATACTACTAAAAAAACCGAGAGAGAGAGAAGAACAGGTGATGTGAGCAGGATTTGTTAAAGCTTTGAGGTCCTTATATACACACGACGTCATTCAAAGGAACTCTTACCTGACTGCTGGTTGCATGGAATTTGTGTTTTTTTTTTTGGCTAATTACATAATTGAAAAATACTAATTTCTTCAATTTTTCACTTTAAATTTATAATTCAAATATCTAGCTGTTGCCTTGCTGATGGTGGGGATGCAGTTGACTACTTGAGAGCCATGTATATTTTTGGTTAATAGGATTAAAGGCTCGATATTTACGTTTTTCTCATTTTATTTCAAATCTATATATATATGCGATTTAAAATTTTATACACGTGTAGCATGCCATTCAAAATTTGAAGTCTTGTACAAATTTTAGGTTTTAATTTTGATATTAAAGCTATAGTTTTTTCAAACTAAAAGGGTTGCAAAAATAATTCAAACTTTAAATATTTAAATTAAAATATAAAAATATACCATCCATTCAAGAATTTTATGAAAATTAAATTTAATTAATTTTTTTATAAAATAAAGTATATCAAATATAGAGATTTATTTTTTTTTATTTTTTTTATTTTTCTTATTTAGCTTTCCCTTTTAGTTATAAATTTTAAAAAATAATTAAAAAGATAAAGAGAAAGAAGAGAGATTGTGGGTATATATATATATATATATATATATATATATATATATATATATATATATATATATATATATATATTCATTTATTTCTGCATGTATGATAATTTTTACTAATAAAAATAAATTATAATTCATAATTAAAAATTTAAAATTACTCATAAATTTAGTCTGATGATAAATATATCTAAATAAATTTAAAATTTAGAATTACTCACAAATTTAGTCTGATGATAAGTGCATCTGAGTAAATTTAAAAGATCTTCATTCCTATTCTTTCAGTTGCGAATCTCCATTTAAAAAAATTAAAAATTTAAAAATAAATAAATAATTATTTGTGTAATTTAATTTAAAAAAAAAGTCAGAACACTCACACGGAATTCTTTAATTAAAATGAAAGGGAATTGTTGAAATTGCTAAACAGAAAGGTCAGGCCAAATAAACCTAGCCAGGTTTGGGCATTAAATTATATAAAAACACTCACTTTGAATGTGGACAAGAAGCATCACTTGAAATAAGGAATTTATATTATACATCAAATCATATTAAGGAATCTTGTTTAAAAAAATAATTAATAAATTAAGGTTAGTAATATATAATAACAATAATAAATCTTTTAGCTTAAATCTATAATTTTGTCCATTTTTTAAATTGTTTTTAAATTATTTTTTTACTTTTTATATTATAATAATATATAAATTAATTATTATAATTTTATTTAATTTCGACTCATTTTTAAATTTTTTTTAAAAATATCTGATGATCTGAGATTCAGAAAATAGAGTTTTAACAATAGATTTTTGAACTTAGGAAAAGTTTGACCTTAGAGGAGGATATTTCCTCCCTTTTATACTCTTTCCTCTTCCCACGCGAGATGGCCATTCCGTTATAGGACCACCTACCTCTTATTGCAGGTTCGTACATATAGGTGACCTCAGGATCATCCCTGTGTCAGGCTAGCATTTAATTCACTTCGGCGCGTGAGTGGACAGGGCTGCGAAATGACTAGTCTTGCAATCATTTGTTCATATGCCCGGATTTGAAGAAAAAGGACCAGAACCCAGGAAGGTATGGCTTTAAGGCTGAACTGGGCTGGACCAGTCTGATCAAATGACTTAAATAGAGATCCAGAATGGAGGAGAAACGGATTGGGCCCGACTTATTCGAGGACTTAGGAGCCTCCGAGTCGTGGGCTGCTATTGTCGGCCCGGCCTTATGATGGGGTGGAGAAGCCCAGCAGTCATCAATATCTATTAATATTTAATAAAATTTAATATATTTAAAATGGATATATTAAAATTAATAAAAAAATTATGTAAAAATAATAATATGAAAAATTTATAAGATGGAGAGAATATATAATTTATAATTATTAATTTATAAAAAAATTAATAAAAATAAAAATAAAAATAAAAATAAATAAAATTAACTAAATACCCTCACTCTCAATCTCTTTCTCACCATCTACCTTTCTTTCTAATTTAATACCAAATTTATATCTATTGAGTACACGAGGGAAAAAAATATTTAATTCAAATAAGATTAAAAATAAAAAAACCCATTAGAAAAAAAGGGAAAAACTCCACTTCAATTATTCTATATGTTAACAAAAGCAGGATCTTTGAGCGAAACATGTTGCAAAAAGCCAATTCCATTGGAAAATCATAACTAAACTTACTATAAAATGTCTTAACCCTGATTTTATGTAATATTTGGAATGCAATACAATTATTTTTTTTTATTTAGTTTTCATATTATTAATAAATTAAAAAATATTTTCTTTATTTTTCTTAATTTTTAAAAAATATTTGCTATTTTTATGGAATATATGGGTGCCTGTTATTTGACGTCAAATTATTAAAAAAATGCACAGCTAGTAAAGAAAGTGACAAAGGAAATTGCCTCCCTTTTATCCTTTTCTTTTCTTTTTTTTTTTAATTTTTATGATTACCTTTGCCTAAAGTATATATAATTGACATCATCTGTACTTTGACTTTCTAGGAAAGTTTATTCAGTTTAAAATATATTTAATGCAAAAATTTCTTTACATGAAATACATTACATAGCTACAAAAATAATAGAAAATGAGATTATGATAAACCACCTAAACTATTCAAACTATAAGTTCATCAGGAATAGTGTCTCTTTCAAGCTGAGTCTTGTAGCAATATCATTCAAAAAATTTGTTGAACAAGAGATACAACTAAAGGAAACAACTTATTTTAATAACTTCCATTATCACACTAATCTCTAAAGACTGTGATTGGTGAAGAGCATTGTATAAGATTTTCAAATCTGTCTTGCATATAATGGACTAAAATCCTTCGGTCATAACTAAATATATTTCTGCAAAACAACTCAAGCTTCCCCAGCTAAAGCCGAGACACACTGGGTCTTCTTTCTTACACCATGTACAACTAGCCCTGAACTATTAGATGCCAGTGATTATACGACAATAACAACTCGTGAAAACTGAACTTTTTCCTCTACATCATAATTAAACTTAATTCTATTTGGAGGCGGAGAACAACATGTAACAGTTAGATTGAAGTTATGATGATGACCAGGAAATGGAGCAGTAAAAACAATAATTTATTGGAGTTCATGGAAGTCGTGAGCTAATGGGAGGATCAGGTAGAACTGAATTGAACACGCATCTTTTTCTCTCCTTCCAAATATGCTAGGGAGTAAGAGTTACTAAGGTCATGATAAAAGGGTCATCTAAATCAAGCTGAAACATATCTCGCAGTGTCTGTCCTAAATCGAGAAACTAGGAAATCCTGTTGAATCATGCTTGTAAGCATAAAGGCTAAAGAACAAAGCTATCGAAGCATGATGATACGAAAATAGAGCATACTTGTTAGTCTAGTTAAGATTGAAGTTAGAAACTAGTTAGAAATATTTTATATTTTTGTTAAGCTTTATCCTTTCGGTATTGCACTCTGATTTTTATTGTACCTGCTCTATAAGAAATTATGTTTCTGAAATCAGAATTTTAGATTTGGTGGATTATGTCTTTTTAATATTAGAATGGTTAGATGTTAAGATGGACACTTTTTGACTTGTAAAAACTTTGTATAAAAGCTTCCTTTTGTAACTTCTCCAGTAGGAGAATACCAGATCAATAGAGAAGTCTTCTTCCTCAATTATTATTATTATTATTATTTTCATCTTTTTCCCTTTCTCTCCATTGCTGCAAATTGTTAACAATAGTATCAGAGCATTTTATGGTCTTTGTGTGGCCTGTGAAAGAGAGAAAACTAGCAAGGAAACCTTCCTAAAAAAACCTTAAATACTTGTGAGTGAAAATATGGCTTCAAGTAGCTATTTAGCTCCTCCACCACCTGTTTTCTTAGGAGAAAACTATCTCATTTGGTCAGTAAAGATGAAGGCTTATTTGAAGGCCTATGATCTATGGGAAGTTGTGGAAACGGGTAGAGATCCACCTCCTTTGAGAGACAATGCTATGGTTGCTCAAATGAAGCAACATAGTGAAGAGTGTGCAAAGAAGTTCAAGGCACTCTATTGTCTTTATTTTGCTATTTCTGATGTTATTTTCACAAGAATCATGGCTTGTGAATCAGTAAAAGAAGCTTGGGATAAGTTGAAAGAAGAGTTCTAAGGAAGTGACAAAACTAAAAGCATGCAGATTCTAAATTTAAGAAGAGAGTTTGAAGTCCTTAAAATGAAGGATTCTGAATCTGTCAAGGAGTATTCTGATAGATTACTCTCTGTTGTCAATAAAATTAGACTTTCAGGAGAGGAGCTTAGTGATAAAAGAGTTGTAAAGAAAGTTCTTGTAAGCCTACCCAAGAGATTTGAGCCAAAGATCTCTTCTTTGAAAGATTCTAAAACCTTGAGCCCCATTTCTCTTTCAGAGTTGGTTAATGCTCTATAAGCTCTTGAGCAAAGGAGAACATTCAGAATGAAGGAGTCCTCAGAGGAAGCTTTTTTTGTGAAGCACAAGGGCAAACTAGTTGAAGAAGCAAAGAAAGATGCAAGTAATTCTTTTAACAAGAGCAAGCAACATGCAAATAGAAGGAAGGGAGGTAGAAGAGCAAATTTCCCTCCTTGTTCTACTTGCAACAAAACCAACCATCTTAAGAAAGATTGCTAGCAAAAGAGTGGAGTTAAGCGACCTCAATGTGGTTATTGTAAGAAACTGAGTCATGTTGATAAAAATTGCAGACTCAAGCAATATAGGTAAAACCAGAATCAAAATCAGAATCATAACTAATAACCTGCACAACAACTTAATTACCACAATGATCATATTTTTGCTGTTACTCACTCCTTAAATACCAGTAGCAGACACACTTGGTTTGTGGATAGTGGTTGCACTTATCACATGGCAAGAGATGAAAGCATGTTCTCTTCCTTTTGATAAATCAGTGAGGGTCAAAGTAAAGCTTGGAAATGAAGAAATTATGGAGTCTCAAGGCAAGGGCTTATTATGTATTCAGACCAAGCAAGGTATCAAACTAGTTCCTGATATTCTTTTCATTCCTAGTTTAGATCAAAACTTGCTTAGTGTTGCTCAAATGATGAAGATGGGTTATTCCTTGTCATTCAAAGTCAATTTGTGCTCCATTTTTTACTCTCATGGTGCTAAAATTGTTAAAGTTAATATGGTGGATAATAGCTTTCCTTTAAATTGAAATTCGGTTCAACAACACACCTTGTATATCGCTAGAAATGTTGAATCTGATTTGTGACATAAAAGATTTTGCCACTACAACTTGAATTCTCTCAAATACATGCAAAGTAAAGAAATTGTTAGAGATATGCCTAAAATTTTTCTTGATAGTAATGTGTGTGGAAATTGCCAACTTGGCAAGTCTCATAATCAATCTTTTACCGATAATGCAACATGAAGGGCCAAGGAAAAGCTGAAATTGGTTCATACTGATGTATGTGGACCAATGAGGACAGCTTCCATGAGTAACAACTTGTATATCATCCTCTTTATTGATGATTTGACAAGGATGGCTTGGTTTTATTTTCTCACCAACAAATCTCAAGTTTTTTCAGTATTTAAAAAATCTAAAGCTCTTGCTGAAAGGCAAAGTGACTGCAAATTGAAAACTTTGAGATCAAATAATGGTACTGAGTATACTTCTAGTGAGTTTAACAAATTATGTGAAGATTTGGGAATAAAGCATCAATTTTCAGTTAGTTATTCTCCTGAACAAAATGGTGTCTCAGAGAGGAAGAATAGAATAATAATAGAGATGGCCATATGCATGATGATTGAGAAGAAATTACCAAAAAATTTCTAGACAGAAGCTGTACATACAGTTGTATACCTTCTCAACAGGCTTCCTACAAGGTCAGTGCAAGGAATGACACCTATGGAGGCTTGGATTGGTTCAAAACCATAAGCAAAACACGTGAAAGTGTTTGATTCAACTTGTTACATCCATGTTCCTGCAGTAAAGAGAGGCAAGCTTGATGATAAGGTAGAGATTGGTATCCTTTTGGGTTATACAGCTCAATCAAAGGGTTATAGAGTGTACAAAGTTGAAGCCAAGAAGGTGGTTGTGTGTAGAGATGTGAAGATTAATGAAGATGCTTATTGGAATTGGGAAATAAATCAAGTTGAGTATTATTGTTTAGATCAGTAGAAAACTAGAACCGTTCCTGCAGTTCTAGAATCAGATTCTAATTTCGATATAGATTATGATATTGATTCACCTCCACCAAGAATCAAATCTCTTGTTAAGATTTATGAGAGTTGTAACCTGGCTATTTCAAAACCTTCAAACTATGTTGAAGCTTCAATCAATGATGCATGGGTAGTTGCAATGCAGGAGGAGATTGGAATGATTAACAAAAATGAAACTTGGATTCTCACCCATGGACCTAAGAATAGGAGGGTCATTGGAGTTAAATGGGTTTACAGAGTTAAATTGAATCCTGATGGAAGTGTGTTCAAGTACAAAGCAAGGCTAGTTGTTAGAGAATATGCTGAAGTCCCTGGTATTGACTATGGAGACACATTTGCTCCTATTGCAAGGCATGATACTGTGAGATTTTTATTGCACTTATTGCTCAAAATAAATGGAAGATTTTTCACTTGGATATCAAGTCCACATTCCTCAATGGCAACTTGGAGGAAGAAATCTTTATTGAACAGCCTGGAGGATTTGAAATTGTTGGTTGTAAATATCATGTCTACAAGCTTAATAAAGCTTTGTGTGGATTAAAACAAGCTCCAAGAGTTTAGTACAGCAGAATAAATTCTCATTCGCTTGATCAAGGCTTTCAAAGAAGTCCTAATGAGCCCACTTTATATGTGAAGCACACCAAAGGCAAGAGTTTGCTTATTGTCTCTTTGTATGTTGATGATTTATTGGTAATAGGAGACAACTTAGAGGAAATTCAAAGATTCAAAGAAAAGGTTATGCATGAATTTGAAATGTCAGACCTTGGTTTGATGAAGTATTTAGTTGCATTGAAATCGACCAATCTAAAAGTGGAATATTCATTTCTCAGCACAAATATGCCCTTGATATGTTGAAAAAATTCAGTATGGAGAATTACAAATCAGTTGCAACTCCATTGGTGTTGAATGAAAAGCTTCATAAAGATGATGGGGAACCAAAAGTAGAAGGTTCTACTTTCAGAAGTCTAATTAGCAACTTATTATATTTGACTGCTACAAGGCCTGATTTGATGTTTTCAGCTACTCTTTTATCTAGATTCATGCAATCTCCAAATCAGAAGTATTTTGGTGTTGCTAAAAGGGTCCTCAGATATTTGAAAGGTACTGCAAACTATGATACTTATTATACCAATGTTGAGGATGTTGCTTTGGTTGGGTATTCAGATAGTGATTGGACTAGTTGCTTGGATGATTATAAAAGCACCTCTGGTTATATTTTTTCCTTTGGATCTGGAGCTTTCACTTGGAATTCAAGGAAGCAAGACATTGTTGCTCAATCTATAGCATAAGCAGAGTATGTTCCAGCTGCATCTACTGCCAATCAAGCCATTTGGTTAAAAATAATTTTATTTTATTTGCAGCAACCTGAAGAGGAACCAACAACTATTTTTATGGACAATAAATCAACTATTTCCATAGCTGAAAATCCAGTTCAGCATGGTAGGACCAAGTACATTAATGTGAAGTTTTATACTTTGAGAGAAGCTGAGAAGAATGGAGAAATCTAACTGGTCCATTGTACTTCAAATTTACAGTAGGCTGATATTTTTACAAAAGCATTACCAAGAGTAAAACTTGAGTTCATGAAATCTTTGCTTGGTATTTCCAAAAATAATCTCAAGGAGGAGTGTTAGTGTAGTTGAGATTGTAGTTGGCAACTAATTAGAAATATTTTGTATTTTTATTAAGATTTATCCTTTGGTTATTGCATTCTAGTTTCTATTGTACTTGCTGTATCAGAAACTCTGTTTCTAAAATCAGAATTCTAGATTTTGTGAGATTATGTCTTTTTAATGTTAGAATGGTTAGATACTAAGATGGACACTTTTTGACTTGTAAAAACTTTGTATAAAAACTTCATTTTGTAACTTCTCTAGTAGGAGAATACCAGATCAATAGAGAAGTCTTCTTCCTCAATTATTATTATTATTTTTTCATCTTCTTCCCTTGCTCTCCATTGCTGCAAATTGTTAACAATACTCCAAAGTTTTAGATTGATGCCACCATAGAGGACAAATAGGATCATGCACAACACCATGTATAAACATATTATCAAAATAAGTTGAGTGTTATA
Source organism: Manihot esculenta (assembly GCF_001659605.2). NCBI lineage: Eukaryota > Viridiplantae > Streptophyta > Magnoliopsida > Malpighiales > Euphorbiaceae > Manihot > Manihot esculenta. The sequence continues at coordinate 5,478,492 of NC_035170.2, forward strand.
AAGTAGTCGCCGTAAGAAAAACTTTAGTTTGGGGGAATTTGGAGGGTCTAGATGCTCTTCCAAATGTGTGGAGATGTCCAGTCTAAAAAAAGAGGAACAAAAATTTTCCTTCTAAATTGACAAATTTCACACTAGCATTTGATAATCCAACTTCACACTATATTACCCATGTTTCTCATGTTGTTAAATTAGAGCGTCTAATGTGTATATGTGAGCCAACAGAATGAAAAGAATGACTCGAGCTTGATCTAGAGAAAACAACTGAAGCACCAACTGATGTTTCTAGTCCAAAACATCATTATCAATTAAATTTGCTATTAGTTGAACCAAGCAATGCATAGGCCTAGATAGTTGAAAATTAATGGTGTGAGGTACCATGGATTAGACATAATTTCAGTATCTTTTCCATTACTAATATTTATAGGAACCCCATTTTAAGAACCTTTTTAGCCGCTAATAAATTTTGCCACAGCCATGAACTACGAAGTCTATGATCTACCTACTAGAAAGAGGATTGCAAATAGTACTTATCTTTTGGCCCCTAAGCTTGAATGACTATGGAGAAGTCTAAACTTTGGTTTGCTAGAACAATAATATTGAATTTCTCAAAATCCTTAAACTTCAAGCCTTTCCAAAATTTTGATTAACAGAACGACTTCTAGTTAATCCTACTTAATCGCTTAAATTCCTCATTAAAATCCCATTAGAAAGTAGATAGTAAGCTGTTAAGGTTTGCATAGAATTACTTAGGATATAGAAAAATGGCCATAAAATATGTAGGAATAACAAATAAGACCAATTCGATGAAAGCAACACAACAAGCTTGTGAAAATAAGTTTTTGTTTTCAAGATTGCGTATTCGATCTAACTCTGTCTTCCATCGCAGCTAAAGCTACCATCTAAAACGTCCTATACTAGTAAAGCCAAGCACCGGTCTGAAGGATGCATTTCATACTTCTTAAACATGCCAAGAATTTTAGCCTTAAGCGTAAGAGGGGCATGTTTGCTAAATAAAATATGAGACTTATAAAAATAAATGGAATTCAGAGTGTAAGACTAAAGAATATTCTTATTTTCTATCTTGTCACTCGTGTAAATAATAGCATAATATTAGCAAATAGAATGTTAGTAATAGATGGGGAATATTGTGAAACTTTTAAACCTTTAATATGACCTATTCTATGAGCTCTGGAAATTAAATAGGAGAGAGATGAAAAGAAAAAGATAAGGGGATAATGGATTCCCTTGTCCGAACTTTTGAGTAAAAAGAAATGGTATTGTTAGTTCCCCATTAATAAGAATAGAAAAATTAAATATCGTAATGCATTGTATGATTAAGTATACTCATCTAGCAGAATTCATTTTCAATAGAAAGCTTTACTTTAATGAAAAGTTTAATGTGCTAATTTAATATTATTTTAAATTACATGGGTAGGAATAAAAGCACTTTAATCCTCTAAAATGAAAGAATGCATCCACATTCAGCCTGTTTTGATAATCTTAGAGAACTTTAGAAATAAAATTACATGAACTGATAAGACGATATTGATAAAGACTAGTAAAATGGTTATATTTAAGGATTAAAATAATGCTAGGATAATTCAATTCCCATAATAAACACCTATTGTAAATGCTGCGAATAATTTATTATAAATCAAGGTCGATTGTATTTCAGTTATTTTGATAGAATAAATTAGAAAAGACATTAAAATTCAAAATTTTATTACCGCTCAATCGAAACACAATTACTTTCGTCTTCTCATTAAATAACAATATCAATTGTGTCTCATTAATATCTATTGTGACTAGAGATAGAATAAAATCAAGAATTAGATCGTATCTCTCAATAGTTCCTGTTTTATAAAAATTATGGAAAAAGTTTATGATCAACAACTTAATATTAATTTGTATATATACGTCAAATTATGGAAAAAGTTTATATATATAAATTAAAAAAGAGAAAGTAATGCTATGCAATTACTTTATTTAATAGTTCATGAAGAAAGAAACTTTCTCCTTTCCTCAAAAAGGGTCATGTCATATCCTCATATTATCCGCATTCAATTAATTTCCTGTTATAGATATTTTTAAATATGATGAATTTCCATCCAGGAGGTCTTGATATTTTGATGAACAGATAGAAATATATGCCATCAAATCATCATCATGTCAAATCACATTAACTCTCATTATATAATTTATCTTTTATGGTTGCTTTATAATTACATCAGAGCTACACGTGTAACAAATCATTCTACCTTAATTAATGTTAAATAGTATTTAACTTTTGCGCAAAAATTCACCAATTTAATGTTGTTTTCTATAGATAGTTTCCTAAGTTTAGACTAAAAAAATAATAGTTATTGCACTCCTGTGCTTAGCTCAGTGCACTACAACATAAATAAAATTATTATAATGATGGTAAATTATTATTTTATATATTTTAATTATAATTATAAATTAATAATAATGTGAAATTTATTATATTTATTTTTATTATTAAGCATAAATAATAATTTATTTAATTTTTAATAATAGATGAAAAAGAGTAAACTAATGTATTTTACTCTTGCACTAAACTTGTTAATTATAGCTAATGGTGTTTAATTCTTACTTATCTATAATGTATATAAAAATGGGAAGGAGAATAATTTCTAATATTATAGAAGGTTAAATTTAATTGTCTATTCAAAATTAAATTATTTTAATTTTATATTTAACATATTTTAAAGTTTATATAAATTTAAATTCTATTTAAATTCTATTTTAACCTGTTGGTAAATGCTTCTGAATAAATTTGAGAGATTTCATATTTTATTCCCTAATTCTCAATCTCCATTTCAAATATTTCATATCTTGAACATTATTTGAAATTAAATTTATCTAATTTTTTTGGTCTCACATTTGAATTATTTACCATAAAACGATACGTTATTGACACATAAAATTAAGAAAATAAACTTAGTCGTACTGATCTTTTGAATAAAATATTTTTCTTAAAATTAAAAATATTTAATGGTATCATGTGGCATTTTCCTTCAAATGATAAATCTTGAAGTTGATCTACTTAAATTTTATTCTCAAATTCTCTATTTAAAAATGATGATTTTACATTTATTTGATGTAACTTTAAATTATAATAAGTCATCAAATTCATAATTATTCTTAATAAATCTGTATTTGAGATTAGTAAAAATATCTTTTTACAATCAATACTATTTTTGTGAGTATTTACATAAGCAATAAATCTTACTTTATGTCATTCGAGTCACTGGTGGTCTTAAAACTCATCTAAAACCTTATAGAAATTTGATGAGATCTCAAATTTTATTTACATAATTTAAAAAAAAAAATCTTCTTATTTCACTCATTTTCATTTTAAATGAAATTTTATGGTTTAATTTGTTTTAAATAGTATTTCATAGTATTACGCCATTAATAAATAACGATAGTTTTCAAATACCGTTAAATATGTATCAAATAAAATAAATTATTAATAAAAAATATAAAAAAATATCATATATTTTTTTTTCATTTTCACCTTATGGTTTAATTTGTATTAAAATAGTACTCTTAATATAATTAATATACTTATTTTTTTAATAATTTCTGAAAATTATTATTATTTATTAACGACGTAATATCACGAAATATTATTTTTAACATAAATTAAATCATAAACGGATGTTTTTTAAATTTTTATTACATTTTTCATGGCATATAAATATTTATCAGGCTGAATATTTTTTACTGTTTGTGAAATAAAATAGAATCCTTGTTGATTCTTATATAAAATATAATTTTTGCAAGTAAATTACATAATTTTTAACATTTTTTTATTAAAACCTTTTTAAATTATTGTTAAATAGTTGGTTTAGTAATACTATAATAATAATTTCACTTCTGCTAGTGCCTAAACACTAGAATATAGCAATGATTACTGTTAAAAAATTTTTTTTTAATTAATTCTCATGATTTTTATTTATTATTATATTATTATTGCATACTAAATTTTATAACATGGTTGTAAAATTTTGAGTGATACCTTCTAGGTCACCGGTATTCGGTTTAAATTGAAAAAATTGATCGAATCGAATTGATTTAAAAATTTGGTTCGATTTTTTATATTTTTCAGTTCGGTTTGGTTTTTAATTTTAGAAATTTCAGTTATTTCGGTTCGGTTTAGTTTTGATAAAAAAAAATCAAAAAATTGAACCAAATCGATTCGTGATAATAATATGTTTTTTAATAATATAAAGAAATTAAATCATATTAAGATTAAAATATTTTAATTAAATTTTAAAATACTAAAAATAAAGTGTAAAAAATAAAAAAATTATTAAAAATCAAAATTTATTAAATCGAACCGAATAGAACTGAATCGAACTGATTCGATTCGATTCGATTTCTAACCAAAATCAGTTTGATTCGATTTTCATAAACACTAAAATTTTAATTTTTAATTTATTTGATTCGGTTCAATTTTAAACCGAACCGATTAAATACTCACCTCTATAACCATCTGTGGTGGTGTTTTAAAATTTTATAAGAATTGAAACCAATTTCCAGTGACCTAAGGTTGGATGGGTTAGAGAGTGACATAGAAAAATGTTGACGTCTACCTAAACTATTAGTTTATGAGAATTTGATGGAGAAGAGAGGCAGTAAGTTCCTTCATCGACCTAGTATTTCATTAATTAAGAATAATAATAAACATGTCTGTCTTTATATGATTAACTTCAAAAACAAAGAATTAATAAACAAAGGGAGAGATGGGTTGTCTTTGTCATTTTCTGCACTTCTAATTTTGTCCTTATATTAAGCACCAAACATTAGGAATCTGTTTTGCCTTTTAATTTGTCTTTCCTTGTATGATAATGACACATGTGGAATTCTACTAAAACCTCATTACCATAATTATTTATTCATTGTATATATGATTTCTAAAATTTTTCTCCTACCATTACTAATTAAATTTGGTAAAATAAAAAATAAATAAATATTTAAAATAACACTTATATATTTAATCTGATAATAAGTATATATGAATAAATTTAAATCATATCGAGTTATAAATAAATTTTGAAACAAAACTGAAACTAAAGTCAGATCCACACACCCAGATAGCTTGATCCTTGAAATGCATGTATAGGAAATTGAGGAGATTCTCAAATTCTAAACTAACATGGGTGTGAACAAATTTTTTTTTTCTTAGATCTGATTCATATTTTCAAGGACATAAAATATGTAATAAAATTAATTTATTAAAAGACTTAAACCTCACCTATTTATTATTTAAATCTATACAATCGATGGGGTTTAAATAGAATTAATTTTTCATAATTTATTTTTGGGTTTTGGCAAACGAGGAATATATGGTGTCGGTTGGCTCTGTATTATATATATATATATATATATCAACTCAATTGAAGAAGTGAATATACGTTTATGTTCTCAGGATTCATCTAGGGCAGTCTTATTAGTTAGGGTTTTTTTATATTATTTCTTTTTAAAATTTATTTTTTGAAATGGATATAAAAAGTACAGCATCAACTTTTCAGATTTACTCATATACACTTGTTACGAGATTAAATCCGTGAATATTTTTTTTAAATTATATGAGTAGATGTTCAGAAAAAATAATCAATTTAAAATTGAGTAGTTATTTAAATAGTATTTATAAAATATTTATAACAATTTTAAAATTACTATATATTTTCATTTTCGTAATATAATTGTACTGCTTTTTTATATTTTGAAAATGAATAAAAATACTATTAAAATTATAATTTTATTAAATATAAAATAAATTATTTGTTATAATATATTATTATATATAATAAATAAAATTAATTTTTTATAGTAATTTTAAATTATTATTTTAGTCATGAGATTGTCTTTTTTTTTATTTCAAATTGGAGTCTGCCTAAAAATTAAAATAGAATCAAAATGAAATACTTTTTACTATTTTTATTTCTATTTATTACGATGATCAGTTTTTCAATTTCAATACTGTTTCATTTCGGTTTTCGATTTTTTAAAATAATCATATAGAACTGTTTTATGAAAATCTATATCAATAATTTCATGGACCATTTAATTTTAAAATTAGTTATTAATACAAATTATATCTCATATATAATTTACATTTAAAATATTTAATTATTTTATATATATATATATTTAAAAAATTAAAATCAAACCGTTCGAATTTCTAATTCTCTAAATATTCGGTTCAATGAACATTTAGAGTTTATTACTTAAACTCTAAATCAAAGTAGATTAAGATTCAATTTTCAGTTAAATCGATCTGATTTTAAGAAATTCTAAATGTAGAAACCTTATAAATATCCCATGTGAAAAGATCAATCACAGAAACTGGAGGATTAGGCAAATAACTCCAAAGTACATAGAATTACCATTGTCTAGATTTGCAAGCTTATTTGCCACCTTCTTAGCTTCACAATAGCAATAGCCTAATTTAACTTGCCATGGGCCGCATGATAACTCTAGGCACTAAGAAAGCATGCTTAGAAATCTCGAGTACCAAAATGGATATTGCTTCTTGACTTAGTATTCAAAATATAGGAGGTTAAGACAAATTCCTAAGCCTTCTGGCAATCATATCTAGATCCAAATCTCAACCTTTTGTGACCATTAGGAGCCAAATTTAGAATAAGATTGTCAGTTGGAAGGGGAGCTTATTGTCGTAATGGGAGAAGGGAAGTCCTAACCAAAGTTGTAGCCTCGATAATTCTTGTTTATGCTATGAATTGCTTCCATCTCCCAGCCACATTGTGTCGTTCCATAAACAACGATTTAGCAAGATTCTTCAAGGGTCAAAAGGAATTTGAAAGGAAAACTCATTGGATTTCATGGATGAACATGTGAAAACCAAAGAGTGAAGGAGAGTTGGGTTTCAAAGATTTGGAATGCTTTAACAAGGTCCTATCCTATTAGCAACGCAAGGGTAGAGAATAATTACGAAACTCAATTTCCTTTTAGCTAGAATGTTGAAGGGCAGGTATTTACATTCATTGACTTTATGCAGGCTACCTAAGGCTCTAAACCTTCCTAGGCTCTAGTGGAACTTCAATGCTGGAAGTTCTATTTCGTGCAAGGTAAACAATTGGATTCTGAAATCCTTCCCCAAGAATCCGAGAGTGAAGCAGGATCCAGACCCCTCAATACAATGGATATCTAAACAGATAGATACAGCAGATAACTCTAAGTAGTATTCAAACAAGATGAAATCCAAAATATTTTGGCTAGTCCAATCAATCTGTTTAGATAAGGAGATGAACACATTTGGCATTTTCCAAGTCAGCAATATTTGGTTAAATCTGGATGCTTAGTAGCTTGCAATGCAATGAGTCACAGAGACAGTGTGCTTGGCTATGAGTTCCAAGTTTCGGAGAGTTATAATCAAAGGTGATTCCTTTGGTGTGATTCAGGCTTTAAGAAGAGCATAACAATGTTGACAGTAAGAAATTTAATGGTAGATGCTTTAGCAATTGTGGCTAATTTTATTTTGTTACTTCAATTATGTCAATAGAAAGAGAAACAAAGGTTATTATTGTCTAGCTAGGAAATCTCTAGTTGATGACTTTTTTCTATGCAATCATTTGAGGCAGTTAAACTTTATATTGTTCTCTTTAATTAAAAAAATGACATTTTTTTTTCAAAAAAAAAAAATACATATAAACTATTTAAATAATGTGCAATTATTAGTACAAATAAAGAAATAATAAATTTTTTAGATATAATTAACTGATAAAAAAATCACATCCTTTTTCCAATTTTACAATTTCACTTTAATTTTTTATGGTTTGCTAATTAAATTTCATACTTTTATATTTATTTTAATTATATTTTGATGTTAGATTTTCCGGTAGACAATTTTGCAATTCCACCTTAATTTTTTATAATTTATTAATTAAATTACACACTTTTATATTTATGTTAATTATATTTTGACATTAAATTTTTGATAGAGATTAACGAAATTACCACGTCATCTAATACTTTATTATCATATTACTCTGCCACATCAGTAATGTTCAAAATATAATTGATAAATTTTTTTAAAGTTTAGAGTTTTTTTTAATATTTTTCTAAAATTAAAATTAATAATATTAAAAAGTAATTTTTAGTATTATTATAAATTTTTTCATTTTATCATTGATTATATCAATTTTATTTTAATTTAATTCTGAATTAAATCATAATTATTATTGTAATTTAAAAAAATACATAATTAATTGAAAGTAAAAAAATATTATTTTAAAAAATATATTAAAAATAATTATAACTATTTTATTATTTTATATTTTCAAAAAAATAATTTATTGCATCCACTTTTTTTCAGTATATTGACTTGAATGTTAGAGCAACTGTCGTGAACACTTACCACCACCTTATATATTTTTTTAATAAATCTAATCAATCACAGTACAATTCTATTTTTGATTCACATCACATGTTATGAAATATAATTAATATATATCACACACTTTTTTTAAATTACGATGATTAGTGCAGATTAAAAAAAATTAAGATATAAATTAATTTGAATTAAATTAAAATAAATTAATATACTATATCATTTATAAAATTAAGAAATTTATAATAATATTAATAATGTAAATTATTTTTTAATATTATAAATTTTAATTTTAAGAAAAATAATTAAAAAATTTTAATCTTTAAAAAAATTTATATTTGCATTCTAAATTTTAAAAAATTTACTAATTAAATCCTGATTTTTTAAATTGTATTCTAAATTTCGATAACGCGACATAGTGATGTGGTAATGACGTGTCAGATGATGCAATAATTTTATTAATTTTTAATGAAAAATTTAATGGTCGAGTCTAATCGAAATAAATATAAAAATTAGAGTTTAATTAGTGAATCATAAAAGAATATGGTGTAATTATAAAAATGAAAAAGGATAGAATTCTTTTACTCATTAACTCTAACTAATAATTCTTTTAATTTATTTTTTGAAATTGAGATACTTGTTTTCATATCACAAAAACTAAATCATAAATGCTTAATATAAAAAATTTACAAAAAATATAATTAATAGATTTTTTAAAATCATAGAATATTTTAATTAATTTATTGGATAAATTATTATCAAGTCAATGAAATTTTATGAAATTTATTAATTTATCTCTATTTCACTTCCAAGTTTCTTTTTATATAGGTTACTGCGTGGGTAGACGGCCAAGATCCTCGCATGTTGCTCTTTGTCTTTTTTATTTTTCCATTTTCTATTCAATCTGGTTGCTCACTCGTCGAGTTTCGCCGCGTCGTGCGGTGATTAAACTGACAACATAAAACATGAGATTACAGTCGAAGGCGGTTTGGCCAAGTTTCGACCCTAGAAAAAATTATTCTGTCCGAATTTTCAGGCTTTTTATAGATTTTTCATACAGTTTTGAACGTTATTTTCATCACGATAGAGTAATCGTATTAAAATTTCCACTCAAAGACACACATTGTCCATAAGAAAAAAAGATATGAGTATTCTTTGGTGCTGAACTCAATTTGATGCTAGATTTACACTCAATTAAATATTTATATATTTTACAAAATGATCTATTTAGTTCTTCTACAAAATAAACTTTTAATCAATTTATTTTATTTTTAGTAAGAGAAGCTAAATAATATAAATAATTAAAATTATAAAAATTGAATAATATAAATATTTAAGTGATTAATAATTTATTTTAATAAAATAATTAAATGGTTAGATTTTATAAAAATATAGAAATAATATATTTAAACATAGGCAATAATTAAAAAAACAAAAATAAAATGAACTATTAATTTTTGCATAAAATAATAGGCAAATATGCCTTACTAATGGCCAACAACCTAGTACTGCTTTTGCCTCCACTGTCTGTTTTTCCTTTATTTCCTTTCTCATCTTTTAATGAATATTATATATATACATATAGAAACTTACAAAGAATAAACATGGCTAGCCTAGCTTAGATCTCCCAATCATGTCCTCTTTCTGTTTCTTGGTCTACCCATCCTATCATATCACGCTTTTATCCTTTCAATACCATTAATTTAAGATAAATTTATTATTAAAAAATTTATTATATCTTCTATCTTATAATTTATATCCATTTTTTATTATTTTAAAATTATTATCTATTTTTTAATTATAATAATATATAAATTAATTATTATAATTTACTTTATTTTATTTTATTTTATTTTAAAAAAAATTCTCAAAATAACTTTTAAAATTTAATAAAATTAAATATATTTAAAATAAATATAATTAAAAAATTAATAAAAAAATTATATTTCTTAATATGCATGAAAAATAAAATAGATAAAAATTATGAGATGGATAATGTAATTAATTTCTCTATTAATTTTAATAATTATGTATTTTATTATTGTAATTTAAAAAAATTATTAATTAATTTTTAAATATATAAAAAATTTACTAATTATTTTTATTATATTAAAAGTATTTTAATTTTTTTAAAATTTAACAGTTAAAATTAATGAAAAATTAATTAATAGACTTTTTAAAATATTATAAATATTTTAATAATTTTTTTAAAATAAAAAATTAATTAATAAAATTTTCAATAATATAAAAACTAAATTGTAAATTTCTTTTAATTCAAATTTTAATTTACTATAATTATGCATTCAGGAATTAAGTTAAGTGAAAAAAAAAAAGAATGAAATTAAAGAAGCATCAATTATGTATAAGATATATGTATATTAAAAAATTTATTTTTTTATTTTTTTCTTCTTTTGTTTCAACAAAAATATTTTTTTAAAAAAAAAACTTTTATTATTTTTATGTTTGAAGTATTTAAAAAATTAGTAAATAAAAAATATTTTTTAATAAAAAAATAAATTATTTTTAAAAAATATATTTTTCTCTTATTTAGAGAGAAGAAAACATCTTTCGACTTTATTTAAGAAAGTAATGTTATAATTGTGTTCGGAGACTTTGGCTCGTGTTTATATATGCACCAGCGAGTCATGTGCCTTTTATAAGGCCAAATTTGAAAATTACAAAATAATCTCTAAAACTATTATAAATTACATAGCAAACTTATAACAATAACTAATATTATTACATAGTAGCAAACTTAACGCTCTTTTCTCAAGTTGAAGCCGATAAAGGGAGAAGGTTCAACTTGCTGGACATAGAGTTGTATTGACAAGCTGACAATGCTTTGGTGAAGAGGTTTGCCAATTGTTCTTGTGTGGGAAGATGACTGAATAAAATGAATCCCTGTTGGAGCTTATCTCACACAATATGGCAATCGATCTCGATATGCTTAGTGCGCTCATGGAATATTGGGTTAGCAGTAACGTGCTGTCTTGCTGTCACAATGAAAAGGTATAGGCAGTGCAACTGAAACCTGCAAGTCCTTACGAATATAGTTAATCTAGAGAAGTTTATAAACAGTGTTAGCCATAAAACAATACTCTGCCTCAGCAGATGATTTAAAAACAATGGTTTATTTCTTTGTTTTTCAAGATATAATACAAGGTCCCCAAACAATGTTGTAGTCAGATAAAGACTTACGAGAATATGAACAAGTTGCCTAATCAAAATCATAATAAGCAGTGAGAGATAGATCAGTACTGACGGAAAAATATCATCCCTAGTGTAAAGACTCTTTAAGATATCTAAGCACATGTAAAGCAGCCTCCTAGTGAGACTTTCTGGGCATGCTTATAAATTGACTTAGATGCTACATGACATAACCTATGTCAGACCTAGTTAAATTTATGTCAAGCAGTCTGTCAAGCAGCCTTTTGTACATATCAGGTTTAGTCAGAGGCTTTCCTGAATCAGGAGTCAAATTTAAACCTTGTGGTAAAGGGGATACTGTTGGTTTATAATAAAACATGTTTATATCTTTGAGAACATCTGAAATGAATTTTGTTTGACTTAGAACAGTGGCCTGTGAGGATTTGGCCACCTCAAGACCCAAAAAATATTTCAGAGGTTCCAAATCTTTGATAGTGAAATTAGAGTGTAATGCATGTTTGCATTCATTAATGGCATCAATAGAGTTCCCAATTAAGATAACATCATCAACATATACTAGCAGGACCAAAAACAGAGTATCAATGTATTGGATAAAAAGGCAATGATCATAAGAGGACTACATAAATCCCAAAGTTTTAAGAAAAATAGTAAACTCAATATTCCATTGCCTAGTTTGAGCCCATACAGGGATCTTTGAAGTAAACAGACTTGCCCAACTTGAGCCTTGTGATAGCCTTGAGGAGGTATACCTCTTCATTTAGTCTATGTAAGAATGTATTGTTTATGTCTAATTGAAAGATGGGCCACTGTCTAGAAGTGGATAAAGCAATGAAGATTCTCACGGTGGTAAGCTTAGCCACAAGAGAGAATTTATCTTTATAATTTAAGCCCTCTATTTGGTTGTAACCTTTTACAACTAAACGTGCTTTGTATTTGGCTAATCTTTGTAATTTTGGCCATATTTCGCAGAAAAGAAAAAAGAGAAGAAGATTTGATGAAAAGTGGCTTAAAAGCATTGAAACTGACTTAACTAATCGATTTGGAAAAACCTACCGGATGATCATACTTCACATAAGCAAGGAATTGCCCAAACTCGCAGGCTGAGTTAACCAGTCTCAGTCTCAAGAGTATCAATTTTGCCTTTAGACACCGAACCCTCACCTTCAGCAGCAATAAAGGTTCGCAGGGATTTATTAGGGCATTCATGCAAGGGTAAGTATGATTGTTTACACCTGAAACAAAGACCTTTAGATCGGAGTTCTTCGTACTCATGATGAGAATAATGGTGAGTAGTATGAGGGTGGAGGGATGATGATGAAGATTTGGCCGAGGGGGAAGAGGATGGACAAGAAGTTTGTGTGTCTGGCACTTGTCAGGTGGTCATGAGGGTTGAGAATCCTTGTAAGGTTGAGGACTCTGCCGTTAGCCTAGTTTGGGCTCAACAACGGTTAAAAGTTTAGGAGACAGAAACTGGGCTGAGGTCTTAGGTTGATAGCCTGCTGAATACTAAAATGAGTAGGAGGCTTGCCAAGAAAGTGGCAAGCCCAGGTGAAATTCTATTTCACGTTTCACCTCCTTGGAGATTCTCATAATGGAATACAAATCTTGTGTTTCATGAGAACCGCAAGCAAACTCAGATTTTCGCACGTAAGCTGTTCAAAAAATATTCTAAAGAATGAGCATCAGATAACAGAGATGTCTGGGAAGAATGTCTCACAAATTCATCAATGTACTCAGCCATCGAACCCGTTTGGCAAAAAAGGCCAAATATTCAAAGGAATTATCCAAAGCTTGGATTCGATATTATAAAAGTAAATCAGTAGTAAGTTTCTACCATGTAAAATCAAGCTTACGTTGTCTCAACTACCTAAGCCAATGAAGAGGGTTACATCTGTGGCAATCAATGAAACAAGGACTTTCATGGCCTTTGCTATCTAATTAATTTCAAAATATTGCTCAACACGAGCAATCTAACCTACTAGGTCTGTTCCATCAAATAGAGACATCCTACTTCGTCTGTTAAAATAGGAGAAGAAGTGGAGGAAGAAGTGGCCTGGGTTTGTGGGGTAAGAGGAGAGGTATAAGTGGCAACAAAGGATAATGGAGACGCAGTAGAATCCTTTACTGCAATGGCCTTACCCCGAATGAAAGATGTGAGGAGCACTTCGAGCTTAGTGAATTGCAAATCTTGCTCAGATCGCCAAGCTGCTTATTCCAGGCGAAAAGTTTCAAAGGCATCCTCCAAGACAGTGGTGTTTCTCTCCACCTATCAACATTAGACTCCATTCTGATTTTGAACATCGACTAACGCTGACAGGTTGGGACCAATTTGGTAAAGTAAGGAACAAACATAATAAAAGTAGGAAAGAAATAAAGAAAGAAGATGATTGTAGCCAATACTCGGCAAACAAGATCTGTATTTCTGAAAAAATACCAACCTCTTAATTTGAATTTTTTTCTATACTCATAAAACATGACTTTTACATTCCCTTTTTGTCTTATTTATAAACATTCTCTCTACAATCTACCAATGGTTTATTCTAAAGATTCTTACTCGGTCATCAATTTCTATTATTTCTTTTTATTTTTTTAAAATATATTCTAAATAGTTTTCAACTTCCCTCTTTAATAACCTTCGTAATAGAAATGATATATTAAAGAATATACAATATTTTTCCGATAAATTATAAGAAAATTAATTTGTGATTTAGTACTTTTTCTAGTAGAATATTATGATATAATTCATAATAATAATAATAAAAATTATGTTCGTTATAGTGATATAGTGATATAATTTTACTTCGTTAATGAAATTCGTTAGAAATTTTCGTAAGAAATTTGGTGGTTTTTTATAGTGTCTGAATCAATATCCCCGTCTACCATGATTGTGGTCTTTTAACAAATTCGAAAGGTAAAAGAAACCTTATGTTCTTTATAATGGACTGTTAACCCAATTATTAACAACAATCTTAAACGGTGTTCAAAGTGGCAAGTGTTTTGTCTTTCCTCTGTCTTGGGCTTTATCTCATCGTCTGCCATCAACCTTAAAGTCCCTCAAATTCTTAGCCACCATTGGTTGTCCCTTTTACTATTATGACAACTTCCCCGAAGGATCTTATAAGCCACATATTCAAATGCCAAGAAGATGCAACCCATCATCGACCCTAAATTGATGTTGGCTTTATTCAACAAGTTGATTGCAAAGTTTCAGGCCTTGAGTGCTTAGTTAGATAATAATGAGTATGATATCCGAGAAAACTGCCTCTCCAACTCATCTGAATTTTATGATTATCCTTTAAAAATGTCCCGGCCTATTTAGTTTTATAATTTTAATTTAGTAATTCAAGTAAAATATAATTTAAAAGATTAATTTATAGTTTAAATTTTAATAATTAAATTTATTTATTTTATATGTAATATGTGTAAAAAGGTAAAATATTATTATAAAAATATATAAAATATATTTAATTGTCAAAAACATTTCTAGTGCTTAAACAATGTTTTTTTTTTTTTGGAAAAAATATCAAATTAGGTTTTGAACTTTTGATCAAAGTCTAAATGAGCCCTTTTATTTTTTTTTGTCAAAAAATCCCTAAATTTTATCTTTAGAGCCAAATAACTTCTAAAATAATAAAATATTATTTTTTAATAATAAAACATATTTTTAATAAAAAATCATTTTATAATTTTAAAAATTATTTACTATTTCTATATATTTTTAATTTATATGTTAATTAAAATATTATATTTTTTATATTTTCAATTTAAAAAAATAATTTATTAGGTTAGGACTTATTTGAAAAAAATATTGAATTAAGCTTATTTAGACTTTAATCAAAAGTTCATGGACTGTTTTGAATTTTTTTTTCTTTTTTAATCCTTTTGTCCTGCTACATTTAGGAGTAAACAATATTTTGTTAAAATCGAAAAATCGATCAAACCGAATCAATTTAAAAATTCAGCTTAGTTTTTTATTCATTTCGCTTCGATTTTTAATTTTAAAATTTTCAATTATTTCAGTTCAATTCAATTTTGATGAGAAGAAAAATTAAAAAATTCAAATCGAATCGATTAGTGAGAATAATATATATTTTCAATAATATAGATAAATCATAATATTCCAATTAAAGTTAAAATATTCCAATTAAATTTTAAAATACTAAAAATAAAATGTAAAAAATAAAAAATTTATTAAAAAATTCAAACCAATTAAACTAAATCGAATCGATCAAACCAGTTCAATTCGATTTGATTTCTAATCAAAATCGATTCAGTTTGATTTTTATAAATAATAAAATTTTAAATTTTAATTTATTTAATTTAATTCGATTTTAAACTGAACCGACTAAATATTCTCGCTTAGTTACATTAGTTTAGATACATTAATTTAGAGTGGTGTAACGAAGACAACAATTATAAAAATGGAGTCCGGGAAGAAAAAGAGAGAAGCAGATCCATACCTAATCTAGATAGATTTAATGTATAAATACATAAAATTAATTTTATTATTATTACTATATAGATTTCGATATAATTTTATGGTTCAAATTCATATAAATTTTATTTAAATAAATATATCGAGATTAAAATAAATTAATTAATAGTTTTTATATAATTCTAACAAAAGCATTAATTTTACAAATTATTGAAGCGTTAATTGAGTTTTAATTAAAAAAATGACTAAGTAGTTAATTTTGATGAAATATAAAAATTTGATGGTAGTTTACGCAAAATATAAATATTTTTGCTTAAATTATTTTGAAATTTAATTAAAATATATTTTCAAGAAAACAATCATCGTCAATTTTGCATCCATAATGAATGAAAATACTCAAAATATTAACATGATTTCCTTTAATTTCTATTTTGAGATTAAAAGAATATTATGTCAATTTTGGGCTTTGGCCCAGTTTTACAAAATAATAAGGACTGAAATATCAGACTGTTGGGCCTTTCTATCTACTATTTTGATTAATTATCCTTTTAATTAATTTATATACGAAATTATTAATTTGATTAATTTTAATTTATACTAAATTAATTCATTAAAAAAGCAAATTACTTTCTCTTAATTTTTAAAAATACTTTTTATTTTTATTTTTATGTTTTTAATTTTTGCACAGATTTGCAGAGGTTGTTGAGATACAGCAGTTTGCCCATTGCTATTTGCCAACCCTAACTAAAGTGTGATCTTAGATCTGATGGATCAAATGTAACACGTGGCGTCAGATTAAGGAAGCCAGACAGCTACACAGCGATGATGTGTAAAAGGTTTTCTTCCCCCCTAATAATATGGCGTAACAAGGTTAGGTCACCATTCACCAATCTCACTTGGCCCAATCACATGGTTCCATCTGTTTTGTAGTAGACTTTTCCCAATCAAATGCTTCCATCTGTGATGTAGTAGACCTTGAGTTTGACTTTTGACCACATTCATCTGCCTCCTGATTTTTCCTTGTAGCCAATATTCAAATTAAAAAAAGAAATAAAATTATCTTCACGTATGAAGTTGATGATGAATCACCCCTTCAGCATATTATTAATCAACATCTTATTTCAAATAATATGATTTTATGTAAAGAAAAATTAATTTTTGTTATAATTTTTAATTGTAGTATATTTATAATTTTATTTAACTATTTGTATCTTTTTTAAAGCTAAATTAATTTATAGAAAATACTATTTTATAAAATTATGTTTTGAGTGCTCTCATTTCTTTTAAAGGTATTTTGACATTATTATGCTGTTAAAATAATTAAAAAAATTAAATATATTAGTTAATAAGTATTAAAAAATATAATTTAAAATTAAATTTGATAAGTTTTAATCATAGCATGCTAAACTAAAATAAGAAAACGAAATTTTTAAATTTTTTTACATTTAAGGTTTTTTATATAATTTAATTTTTTTTAAAAAAAAATCATTTCCATATCATTAAATTATAGTCAACATTCAGTCTATTCGATTTAAAATTGAGTGAAATTGAGTAAACTGAAAAATAAAATTTTAGTATTCGTTAAAATCAAACAGAATCGAATCGGTCTAATTCGGTTCGATTCGATTAGTTAGTCTTTTTAATATATTTTTATTTTTTATACGTTATTTTTTATATTTTAAAATTTAATTAAAATATTTCAACCTTAATTATAATCTAATTTTTTTATATTATTAGAAATAATATATTATTATCACTAATTAGTTCGATTTATTTTTTTAATTTTTTATCAAAATTGAACCAAACCGAAATAATAAAATTTTTTTAAATTAAAAATTAAATCGAATCAAAATGAATATTGAACTGAATTTCTAAATTAATTCAACTCAATCGATTTTTTCGATTCGAACCTAATACTACGTACTCCTAATTAAATCTTATTTTAAAAAAAATCAAGTGTAAAAAAAGGGAAAAAAAATCATAAGAATCTCAACAATAAATTAATTGATGTTGAATATGAAAAATCAAATTGACTTTGCGAGAATAAAAAATAAATAAATTTAATTAACCAAGAAAATCTATAGTAATGAAGGGCACGGGCATCCTCAGCTTGTATTGTCAAAAAGTGTTTCAATTACCCTACTACTCAGTATGCAAAGTCCACCATTTTTCTGCTTTGCTAGCTATCTATGAGTTGGTCAGTATCTTCATTTCCTTCACGAGCTTACCCTATTTAAACCCCTACCTCTTCTCTCCATACGTACAAAACATTACCACTCTATAGTCTCTAAACTCTAACGTCAATCCAAAACTATCGATATGTCTACAGCTTCTTTTGCCTTCTTCATGCTTTTGCTCTTTTCTTTTCTCCTTCTTTCTTTTCCGATAACAATGGTTACTGCGAGGCCATTGGAATTAAAACATTCGAGAGTTTCTATTACGTTCAAGCCGAAAACAAGTTATAGAGGCAGAGATTTTGGTGGTAGAGACGTGGAGAGTTGCTTGCCAAAAGGGTTTCACCAAACGTCTGCTCCTAGCCGATATATAAATTATGGTACACTTGGTTCAACCATGTGTGAGACAGGAAAGAAACATGTTGATGCACCATGATGTATGTGATGATGAATTGGGTCATTTGATATTAGGTAAGTGTGTATTTGCAAGTATAGGGTTGAAAGAATATAATTAGTTATGTGTTTAAATTATAATCAGCAAAAAAAAAAAAAAAAAGACACGTGAGTCTTTACCGTGTATCTCTACATGAATGATTCTGTATTTTCTTTTTTTTTTTTTTTTTTTAATGATGTGAAATGTATGAATGCCATATATTCAATTATAGTTATGTAACACTTGTAATTCAAAGGCTAATTTTCTTTAGTTACTTTTTTTATTTAATAACAAGTAGGGGTGCTCAGTATTCGGTTCAAATCGAAAAAATCGATTGAATCGAATCGATTTGAAAATTTAGTTCAATTTTTTATATATTTCAATTCGGTTTGATTTTTAATTTCAAAAATTTTGGTTCGGTTCGGTTTTGATAAAAAAAAAAATCGAACCGAACCGATTAGTGATAATAATATATTTTTTCAAATTAAGATTAAAATATTTTAATTAAATTTTAAAATATTAAAAATAAAGTGTAAAAAATAAAAAAATTATTAAAAATTGAAACCGATCAAACTGAACCGAATCGAACCGAATCAGACCGGTTCGGTTCGATTCGGTTTCTGATCAAAATCGGTTCGGTTCGGTTTTCATAAACACTAAAATTTCGGTTTTCGGTTTATTCAGTTCGGTTCAATTTTGAACCGAACCGACCGAATGCTCACCCCTAATAACAAGAAGATAAAAAATAAAAAATATGAAAAATATTTAAAAATAAAAATCATTTTCGCGCAACAAATAAAGGGTTAAAGTAAGAAATTTTCATTAATTGTGTTCTCAGATCTGTTTAATTTTTTAAAATATTTTTGTGCCAAAAAAAAAACAATTGAAAAAGAGCATAATGCAATGGAGCTTTGGAAAATGCCCTATATAAGGTCTAGTTGAGTTAGAAAGTCTTATCCATTATGGACTTAAAGCTAAGCCCAATCCCATCTGTTTATTACAAAAAGTAAATTTTCAACTGCAGCACAACCCATGTAAGAAGTGGGCTGTGAGTAGGATGAAAGGGAAATTAGTAAGAAATAATAAAAAATTGATTTGATTTACTTAGTTTTTTTTTTTTTAAGTCTCTCTCAAACATTGGGGAAAGGTGAGAACGCATGAAATTAGAGGCGAGAAAGCAATGGAGGATTAGAGCTACTGAAAGCATTGGGAATATCTTCCACTTGTCTGCCTTCATTGATTATTGGAAAATGGTATTTATGAAATCAATAATTAATTAATTAATTAATAGAAGGGTAGTTTGAATTCTACCATACCAACTCAAAAATTCAAACTCAACTTGACACATTCTCCAAAATGTTCTTCTTCCAAATGAAGAATTGTAATTTTTCTGTTTTTAAATTAAAGGTAAGATAATATTTTATCCAATGAATTTTTCAAAATAAAAAGTCTTATTATTCTTAATTTTACAGTCATTTCATTTACTTCTTAAATTTATAAATCATGGAATAGAATTCTCTAAAATTTAAACAAACTCTACATGTTATTAAATTCTTCAATACTTGAAGTGAAATTTATTAAATATGCTAACTTATTAAAAAAATAAAATAAATCATCGAGAAAAAAAAATTATTTTCTCTCCCTCCTCTAAATTTATATTCCGGTGAAAAACGGTTTGAAAATTAATTATTATAATTCTTGCGACCATTCATAAATCACAATGATTAAATTATTTTATAATTTATAAATTCAAAAATTATTATAAAATTAAACAGATAAAATGATTTCTTAAATTATTTCTTACATTTTTTATTTTTTTATTTAATTTTTTTATCTTTATCTTTTTTTTATATATATATAATCTTTTTTAATAAAAAAATTAAATTATTTTAAAAAAAATAACTTACTCTTTTCAAAGAAAAAAATTATTTTTCAAACTTTAAAGTCTTGTTTACAGAAAATAATTTGTATTTAAAGAATATTCATCATGAAAAAAATTTTTATGGATAATATTTTTTATCAAACATATTTTCTAATAAAATAATTTATTTTTTATTATTTAATTTTAATTTAAAAAATAAAATATATTAATAAATTTATATATAAAAATTTTAATAAAATTTTTAAAGTTATTTTTTTTTAAAGATAAAGATATTTTTTTAAACTAATTTAATTTTTTATTTGATAAAAATATATTTTTCGTAAATAAAATTTTTTGAATGCCTAAAAATTTAAAAGATATGAAAAATATTTAGCAAAACAAACGCAGTCTTATCAATGTATGAGGGGAGACCAGCCTCGATATGAGCGGAAGTCCTATCTTATTTAACCGGATGATTCTCGATGACTAAATCCCCTCCGGTAAGAGAAGGAGGGGCAACATTGCAGACAAGAAAATCGTTACCTGTCTCTAAGTCTTCTCACTCTGATTCGCTAACGTCAATGGGATCAAATGGACTCACTTTGGAGGGAGCTGAATGAGAGCCTTCTGAGGCCGACGCCAAAGCCAATAGGAGTGCAAGAATGCAAGATCGAGGCTTGACAGATGATAGAGGGGTTGCAATAATGCTATGGAAAACCTCTCTAATAATATCGGTAACCGACTTGTTAGCCTAGAAAGCCAACAAAATCTCCTCAATCTTCTCCTTAAAGAGAGTAAAGTTCTTAGGGAACTTGATCTTATTCATGAGCACAAAAGAAGCTGCAAAAGGAGAAAGAAAATAGCTAGTTAGAATTAAACAATGCAGAAATGAGAAATTCAAAAGGAAACTCACAAATATTAGCTTGATGGAAATCCTTCAAAGAGGACACAAATAAGCACTTGTCCACGTCATTCCCAATAGAAGTCAGTCGAAGAAAATAAATTTGATTTATAAGGTTTAGCCTAGGAAATTTGTTGCAGCCTTGAGGTATTTCCCACTATGATAAGTCGACCTCCCACTCAACTCTAGATCTCTTTTTCAGCTCGACAATAGTAAAATTTTCTATTCAGCCCTTAATCGAATCCTTATAGCCTGCAAAGATAGACAATCCTATCTTGGGTCTAAAGTAATAGAATTCGTTGGCAAATCAAACCAAGCAAAAAAAAGGTAAAAAACATATCGCTGAAAAGGGCAAAACCCAAGTATAAACAAATAGACTCAAAACAGCTCATGAATAAAATGGAATTATGCTTCAACATTTGAGGAGTGGTCGTACAATATTGAATTACCTCAATAAAAAAGAGTAAATAGAAAAGCCAAGTCGAATTCATACTGTTTAAGAAAGAATATAAACTATGACTGCGCTGAGCATCTGCTAAATTCCTACTGTGCGAATCAAACAAGCTATCCTTTCGTTACTCATGAAACCCCTAATCCTAAAATTTTTAGTGTCTAAGACGTCGCAAGGAATGTGTTGGAGCAAAGAAGAAGAAGTAAAAGAAGAGACTAGATCCTCTACCACCGAAAATTGAACAGGAGCCATGGAAAGAGTAATAACGTACTTCTACTCAGCCAAGCACAATAGCGAGAAAAGGGAATGTAGAATCGTAAGAACAAAACAGAAGTGGAAGCAATAGACACGAAGTAAATTTTCAAAATCCAAGAAAAACACAAGAAATGACACCTATGAGTTTACTTTCTTGAGCCGGTAGAATGTTAAATACAGTCTCGACATTTGTTCCATTCTAATAATGTAATAATTGAAACGGAGGTAAAAGGATACTTAATACAGCAAGAGTTACGCCCTAATAGGAGAACGTGGGCTCATTTGATATCACGCTAAGTGTCTTATAGAACATAGACTCTAAATAACATAAGACCAAATAATCATCATAAAAAGGGCTGGGCCCAAGCCCAACTCCTTTGTAAACCCTTGGCAAAGGTCTCTAGGAGCCCAAGGACCCAATCCGATGTCATTAACTCACAAAATTAGTCAAGGACCGACAATATGAAATAATAGAGATCGTGTTTCTAAAAGACCAAATAAAAATTAAATAACCGTCTAACAAAAATTAAAATTTTGTACTCACGAATATATCATCCACGTATAAATAGTAACCGAATTAGTATTTAGAATGGTAAAGACACGCTAAAAAAGGAAATAAAAGGAAAAGAACAAACAAACTAAAACTAAGCTAACTAAAAATACACTAACCTGAACCCATACCTAGATCACAAGTATCAAAAAGCAAGAGAATTACTGGGTCCTGAATTGATCTAAAATCGATCAATTCTCATTGATTGTTGATTCAAACCATTATTCACAATTAAAATTTTCTTATAATAATTGTTTGAAATCTATAAATTTTTAAAAAATTAATTCATTTCTTTTATTTTCTATTAGCTTTCATACTTAGAATGAAAGTTCTTTTTAAATTAAAAAAACTATTTAAAAACAATTAAAAAAATCATGTATCCTCATATAAGAATTCAACCAAATTTATTTTCTTGTAAAATAAATATTTCTTGTTGAAACTTAAGTATATTGTTTTATAATAAACCTCCCTGATTTATCGATTGATTATCACTTTATCAATCTATCAAACCATTACAAAATTTTAAAGTCTTATAAGAAAAATAAGACGACTTATTTATAATAATTAATTATAATAAATATAGTCATTAATTATAATAAATTATATATATTAAATATTATCTATAATTAATATTTAATTATTATATATATAATGGTTTTACTTAATAATTTTCCACATTTTATAAAGATATCAGTTTGTGTGATTTTATCCAGGCAAAGATATAAAAAAATATCATGTGTTTAAACTTTTTTCACTTTTAAAATTTTTAATTTAATTTATATTTAAATTAATAATTTGTAATATAAATTTTTGTTAAAATATTTGAAATTTTTAAAAGTGATAAAATATGACAAATTATTATTTTAATATAAATTAAATTATAAATTTTAAAATAAACCACGTTACTCTCAAACGAAAAATCAATTAAATCCCGTTTTTTTTTTCCTTTTTATTTAACACCAACACCTGTTACTGGCGGTGAACAATATCAAAGCTTCTAAACTTCATCTGCATGCTTGCCCTGCTCTATGATCTGGGCAACATCCAGTTCTCAATAATTCTTCTGATTTTTTCAGGGCCATGTGGTGTTTGTGATTCAAATGATTTGCTGAGATCCTAGAAATTACAAGAGCTCTTCAGCTCTCTGTCACACTCCCTAGCTGCAACTTGGATGGTATATATAATCATCGGAATGCTGTCTCTTGGGTTAATTTCTCAAATGATTGAAATCCTTGGAGAGTGGAGACTTCAGCTGGTGAATGTAAATTTGCAGCTAATTGTCTTTGCCAAGCAAGGTGTATCAAATTAATAGCAATCCTGTGTACTTGGCTTACTGTCTCTTCTGCAAAATGGTACTCTTTCTTCTTGAGTCAAGCCTTCAATTCTTTTCCTGGTAACGGGCTTTCGCGGGCTGCACAAATGGCTTTGGGCTTTGGATGGAGGGTTTTTTTTTTAATTGAAAAACGAAAAATAAAATATAAAATATTTTAAATTTATTCAAATATATTTATAACCATTTCAAATGAGATTTCTTTAATAATAAAAATATAATTTAAGCATTAAATTTTTTTTTCCTTGTTTTCAGTTACTTGATTGCTTTTGGTTGGTGGTCAAACAATAGCACAAGCGCATGTGAGTATGAATGAACAATATAAAATTATTTAATGTATTAATTATTGTTTATTAGAATCTTATGTATGAAATCCTTTTCAACTAATTATCTAAATTGTATTTTATTTTATTAGATAGTTTCAATTTAATTTGGAAAGATATTCACACTCGTGAACATCCTTAATCTCATTGGTCAATAACTCGCCCTTCTGCAGGTCACCTGTCAACAATGATACCAAATAGAAGATAGCACAAACCTAAAAAAAATCTCTTTAATTATAAAATTATTAATTTAATACATGACGTTATTCTCATTGTATGAGTGAACTATTATTTTATTTCTTAAAATTTTCATTATTAATATTTTCACTCTATTTATTTACTTTTCAATCCATTTCATAATTTAATCTTTGAATTTCATTTCTATTTATCTCTTCGACTTCGTTTATTTTTATTTAAAAAAATATGAAAATGATAACAATAGATAACATACAGATAAAATAGTAATTTATTTATAAATTATTAAATAAAAATTCTGTTTAATAATTATTAGTTAAATATTATAAAAAATAATATTTTATAATTTACTCTCACAACATCATCAAAATACTAAATAGTGTTTTTAAAATTTTTGAAAAATTGAGAAATAGATTATTTTGGGATAGAATGAAAGTTTAGGAATTTTTTAGAAGTAATTATAAAAAATAATGTCTGATAAAAAAAATCATAAAAAATAATATACTTAAACAAAAGTGCTTTCATTCGGTTGATGCCAGGGCATCATATTTAACAAATTACCATTATACCCCTGAAATAAGAACTTCAGAAAAACACAAGGCAGCCATTTATAAGGGTAAAAATTGTCTTTTAAACTCTATTAATACGAGCAATTCTTTGATTAAATCGTACTTATATAAAGGCCAACATCCTCTTCTTTCTTTACCATCAAACCCAGCAAGAGACTCTCTCTCTCTCTCTCTCTCTCTCTCTCTCTCTACTTGTTCTACAATTCTAATTAAGCAGCAGAATACTTATTCTATTCTACCATTTCCATTATCATCCTTCTCTCTGCTTCTCCTTCAAACTATCAAAAGAGAAGATGAAGCAAGAAAACACAAGCTTCTGTAACAGGCATGTTAGAGATCCGTGCAGATCATTCGGCCAGAAATGCAGTAGACTAGTGAAAGAACAGAGGGCGAAGTTCTACATTCTCCGGCGGTGTATCGTTATGTTAATTTGTTGGAATGAATACGGTGACTCTTAAATATATATATATATATAGACATATATGACCTCGATCTTCAGCTTTGATATATACTTTTTTTTTTTTCTCTTTTCTTAGCCATACCCAATATGAGTGTTTGTGTATATATTACTATACACATATGATGATGAGACAGAGAGCAGGAATCTTTTTGGATTTTTCTTTTCTTTCCTTTTCCTAGAAAGTTTAGTTAATTGTATCTTGTTTTTTTTTTCTTCCCTACCAGAAAAGGGTGGAGAAGATTGTAGCATGATTATATATTCAAAACAGTTTCTTGCCTCATAGATCTACTGATTCATTTTACTTGATTTTTTTCCTATTATTATTATTTATTTAAATGGGAAAAGAGAAAACCCCATTTTGCTTTTTGTTATTTTTCAATTATTTTAAATTAAATTAATTACCCTTTCTCTCAAAGAGATGACATTTGAAAGTGATGAATAATTTAGTGAAGGCCTGGAAAAATTTATTGGATGTTTATAAGAAACTATACATACAATTTGGAGAAATATATAATAATTAAACATTTATTTATTTTCACTGCTTTTAGAGATAGGATATGGTTGGCTACAGGTTTATGCTTTGTACTTTGATTTGACATATTAGACTAATTTAATTATTTTCACATTATTAAATTTATATTATATTTTTTTGTGGTTTCATTTTCTTTTGTTTTCTTATCTATAAAATTATTATTTTTCACATAATATATATATAATAATAATTAATTTGATATTTCTGATCGAGACATTTATGAGTGGTTAACTGAGTGAAAATTTTGCACTTGGAAGTAAGAACTATTCATGCTATTCTACATGAATATATTCATAAGTTTACTCTTTGATTTTTTTCAAATTTTATTAATATAGGGAAATGTTATAATTATTATTTTTTTAAAAAAATCATCCCAATATAATTCATCATAATAAAATAAAATTTTAATACTGACAAATTTTATATATATATTAAACGTCACTCGTTTTGATTAATTCTTTTTGATTAATTCTTTTTGATAGACATTTCATGCGGTGATAATTGACGCATATAATAATATTGATTTGAAATAAATATATAAATGATTTATTATTATTAAAATTTTAATTAATTTTAAATATATTAAAAAATATTTTATCAGTAATAAATTATTTCAAAATTTATATAAAAAATTTTTCATTTTAATCTAATCATTTTGATTTAGTTATTTATATATATAAAAGAAAAAGACCTTTCATATGAAAGTCTTTTAATAATAAGCAGTTATTTTTATTTAATTTTACTATTTAAAATTTAGAATATATATATTATCATCAAGTGAAATGGTAACCATAGTTTGCGGGGATACAAAGCAAAAGATTACAGTGGTTAAAAGTAAGTAAAAGAGATAGAAAGTGCTAATGTAAGCCGACAGAGAGAATCCATAGAACAGAGTGATATCGTACGCACCCTCTCACCAGCACGGAGAAGCGAGCACTCTCCTCTCATAGCTCGCTTTCACAATTTCACTTAGTTCCGTTTTAGATTTGCCCCCACGTGCGGTGAGCCTAACTTTTTCAACGTTCTAACTCTGGGGCCCACCTTCTTTCTTTCTCTTTTTGGTACTATTCCTTTTTCTTTCTAATTTATTTTAATTTTAAATCATTCTACTCCACATTTCCATTTGAATTTTTTTTATACGTTTCTATTTTTAGTAAAACAAGGATAGAATATTTGATTGAGATAATTACAATTAAGTCCTTATTTTATGAGACCTTTTATAAGTACAATTTTAATGTGAAATATATTTTTATAAAAAAAATTTAAATAAATTCTTGTAAAATTATAAATCAGAGAAAATGCAAAAATTGATTGAAATTATATGCGAATTTAAGGATTATTTAAGGGAAAAAATAAAAAAACAAAGAAAATAGAGAGAGAGCAACTGGTAAGAAACTCACCTGTGATCCTCCAAAAGAAAGAAATTGAGGAAAAGTAAGAGGCAAGATGAGAAAAAAAAAAAAAAAGGAAAATGAAAAGGAAAGAGAGAATATAACTACAAAATAAAGAATATTGTTACAATATATACAATTAATTTCAATTGATTTGTATATATTTTATAATTAATTTATGGATTATATTGAATTAATAAAATTATTAATAGTTGATTAATAAATATTTAATATTTACTTTAAAACTAATTTAAATACTTAGATCTTTCCATATAAAAAAAAAAAGAACTTTAGATTATTTAACTATATAATTTATATAGATAGATTACAAAGATAAATTTATGTATCAGTATACCAAAGTAAGATTTCTAAGAAATTGAAATACAATATTTAATATATTAACAAAAAGAATGTGAATGATTAAATTGATGTATCAATATAGTTCTTAACATTTATCAAAATTGACAATTTAGTCATAATTTTTTTTAATGATAAATAATTTAATTCTTCAGCTTTTATTTTATTAGCAAGATAGTTTTTGTATTAAATTTAAAAAAAAATACTACTTGATCCTTATAATATAGAAAAACTTACTAGTGTCTATTGATTTTAAAAAATATATTAAAATGTTCTTGACGTTTTAAAAAGCATACTAGTTAGTCCATATATTAATTTTAATTATTAAATATTTATGAAAATACTAATTAGTAGACTTTTAAAGTGTCATATATATTTTAATGTATTTTTCAAAATCGATAAATCAAATAGTGAGTTTTTCCATACTATAAAAACTAAATAGTATTTTTTTTTTAAATTTACGGTTAGTTAATTATAAATAAATGAAGTCAAAATTGTTGTAAATATTAAAATTATAAAAATTAAATAATTAATTATTAAATTTAATGGAACTAAACTTTTATAAAAAGTGGAATTTATGAAAATAAATTGTTAAAAAAAAAAGAAAACTCTAAATAATGAATTTATAGCTCGTGATATCTTATTTTGAATATACTTGAAAAAAAGGACTAGACTATGTAATCATAAAATTAAAAAAAAGTACTTATCTAAAATTTATAATTTTTTTTACTCTCATTTCTAAATATCCTACTTAGGTAGAAGTGGATGAAATCCTTTTTTAGTGGGTTCTACTGCAGAAAAATCTAATTTTTTTCACCGTCATTCCTAAATATCCTAACTGGATAGAAGTGGATGAAGAAGTGATCGTAATGAGAATCAAAAGGGTGGAGAATAAGAGAGAAAAGATTAATCTAATAGTGACTTTTAACCTAAAGATTATTTTATTAAGAGAATGAAATCTTAAATTATTTCTCATTAATTTGATAAGATTTTTTTTAAAAAAATGGGAATTGAAGATTGGGAGGAGTAGAATCAAGATCTATCTGATTTACTCAGATGCACTTACCAGATTAAATCTGTGAGTGCAAAATGATAAAAATTAAGTTATGTATTTTATTAAATTTTACAAATTATATTATAAATTACTTTAGATAAAATTAGGAATGATATACTTGTCACATATATTGATGACAAAATTACCAAAAAAAGATTCATCTATTTAAGATGGTGTGTTTATGTTCTAAGGTAAAATTATAAATATTTTCAAATATAAGTGTGATAACATAAAATAATGAGAAAAAAAGAAGAGAGATTATAAAATGATATAAAGTGAAGGATTAAATGAGTATTTGCAAGTCTTTTATGGGTTTTATTTTTCTATTTTGTGAGGTTTTACTTTTTCTCTCTTTAGCATGAAGGCACAATTAAGGATGATAATGGAGAGTTTTGACGGATATTCAATCTTTCCAAATTTTATTGGGATGAATTTGGATAGGTTCAGTTGGTAAATGTTTACTCATTTAGAATAACTATATATCTTTTTAATTTGTTAATTATATATTCAAATATAAAATATTATATCAATAACAAAAATTATTTAATGATATTTTAATAATTAAATAATTATTGATCAATTAACATTAATAAATGAAAATTTTTAATTCTAGATAAAAAAATTAAAATTATTATCTTACCACATTATATTTACAGAGTTCAAAACAGAGTTTAAGCTATTATATATTATATTTACTATTTAAATTATCAGTAAGAATAATATATTTATATTTTTAGGTCAATTAATAAATAATAGTCTGATGGTAAGTATATCTGAATAATTCTTTAATAGATAGAAGACAATAATATATATTTATACACTCTAATAAATGTCTAACCACAATTTTAACTCTAATAAATGTCAAACCACAATTTTAACATATAAATAGAATGATAAATCCATTTAATGTTTATAAATTTTAGTATTTTAGTTATAATTTATAGAGTGATATACCCATTTAATACTTATAAATTAAAATTAATTAGTATTTTAGTTATAACTTATAGAGTGATATACCCATTTAATACTTATAAATTAAAATTAATTAGTATTGTTAGTTATAATTTAAATAGTAAACATAACAAATATGTGTTTAAGTTAGTTAACAAATAATAGTATATATCCATATTCATGAAATAACTAACTCTCTAACTGATAACAATAACATATATTTATATATTCTCATAGCTAACTACAACTTTAATATATAAATAGAGTGATATACTTATTTAATACTTTTAAATTAAAATTAATTACTATTGTTAGTTATAAATATATTTTAATAAGTTAATATTAAAAAAATAACAAGATTAAACTAGCCCTAATTAGATTTAAATAAATTGTATTCCCTTCTTCCCTTAGCCGAAAACCCAACTTCATTGTTGAGTGTTGATAGCCCATTTTCTCTTTACCTAGCTAACAGGCAACGGCTCTTCTTTCGCTCACCTAGCCAACATCCCTTCCCTCACTCACCCAATGTTAATATTTCTCCGTTGCTCATCCAATAGCACGCTACAATCTCTCTCCCTCCCTCTTCTAGCCAATAGCCTTTCCTTACTCACTTAGCGACATCTTTTCTCCCTTTGTGAAGCAACAACAAATTGATTTCCTGAGCCTTTTTTCCACACTCCTTTTATCATAACCTTTCTCCCATTGCAAGGTGGCAACATTCCTCCCTCCCTCAGGCATTAATTTACTTTATATGTGTTCTTTAATTTAGATATTTTCTTTTTTTTTTTTCTGTTGAATCTTTACATATTCACTTTAATTCATCCTTTTTATGCTCTTTAATTGATTTGCTTTGCATATTGTTGAATATAAAGAAATTGTTTTGTTTATGGTTGTAAATTGATTTGTTGATTAGGCTTATATCTGCTTACTGACTTAAAGAAATTGATTTGCTTGTAGTTATAAATTGATGTTTTGATTAAGCTTATGGTTGTATATTGACCTAAAGAAATTAATTTGGTTGTGGTTGTTAATTTATCTGCTTTAAATTTAAGCTAATATCCAACTGTAGGTCAATTCTTGAAATATATGTTATTATTCTTACATATAGGTAGGTATTGTTTGCTAACATATATTGTTTTTCATATTTAGGATATTTAAAATATCAACATTTAATAGTTTCAAAGCTATAGAGAGTTATAAAGTGGGTACTGCTTCTCAAACTTCTGCAATGACTCTGCCTTCTAGTAGCTCCTCCTATTATGGATTAGTTAATCGACACCAATCCATCCCCCTCATACATTGCCAACCAATATAGATCCAACTGCTAGTCTTCCTCCAATTAGCAATTCGGGTAAGAAAAGAAATTTGACATCAACTGTTTGGGATCATTTTGAAAACTTCCATTGTAGTAGGGATGATTAGGCAATTTGTAATTATTGTAAGACAACCCTTAAAGCTAATAGCAAATATAGGATCAATGTAATACCAGGCTAGACCCCGGCATCGGAATTCCAACTTTCCGGCGGAATCTCCGTTGGAATCCGGAATCTCGGATGTCGGAACATCTTGAAGGGTAAAATAAGGTTTTATGAAATGATTTTATAGTTTTAATGCTAAGTTTTTGAATTAAAGTTTTCAAATGAAGAAACTGCCTTGGAGGGAAAAGCCCAGGTTCGGCCGCCGAATATGGTGCGGTTGCAGAAGCTCCTTTGGCCTTCAAAGGTGGTCTGGCCAGCCACCTATAAAAGGCCCCTAGTCCGAAAATAGATGAGTTTTCTCTCTCCATTTTCGGGTATAGGTGAGGTTCTGCCATTCCATAGTTGATTTTATGTTTTTTCCTTCAAGATTTTTATAAGTTTTTGCTTTGTTTTGAAGATTTTAAGCTTAAATCAAAGTTTTTAAGCTTGGAGACCTCCGGAGACCATTTTCTCCTCATCTCCGAGTTCGGATCACATCTACTCTCGATCTTCAAGAGGTAAGTGTAGATCCCCATCTATTCTTATGTTTTAAGTAAGTTTTAAAAGGGGTTAAGGGTATATATTGCATGTTTTTTAGTAGGATATTATGTTAGGGTTTATGTTAGCTTTATGCTTAATGTGATGTTATGTGTTGTTTGTTGGGATTTAGGCTAGTTTTATGCCCCTTATGCATGTTGAAATGTGTATGCATGTTTTAGAATAGTTGGATGTGAATTTTAGAGAGTTTTGGTGGCTTGGGCATGGTGGCAGAATCGGGTTTTGTCACCCAGGAAGACCCAGGTTCGGCCGTCGAAGCAAGGATCGGCCGCCGAACCTGCTAGGGGAGGCAGCTTTGGCCGCCTAAACTCGCCCCCGAAAGATGGACTTTCAGATCTGTGGGGGAGTTTCGGCCGCTGAACCTGCCCCCAAAAGTGCTTGACTTTCGGATCTGTAGGGGCTTTCGGCCGTCGAACCTGCCGCCGAAAGTCTTCTGTCTAGCCTTCCTTTGCTTATTTTCTATGCATGTTTTATGATGTCTTAGGGGGTTTTGGGGAGATGTTTAGTGTCATGTTAGAGTTGGTTCGATCCCTCATTTGAGTGCAACTGTGTAGGATCGGACTCGAGGAACCAAGGAGGCCAGCAGTGAGTTAGCTGTTCCAGAGTCAGCCAGAGGTGAGTAGAACAGAACTATTTATTATTTTAAAGTAATCAAACTTTTAAGCATGTTCATGCATCGTGAATGCCATATTATACTATAGGTTGTTTGCATTAGAATTCACGAATATGCTGCATTGCATAATTTGCTGTTGATGTGGATGGATATTGGATGACCCACTAGCCCTCGATACGATATGATACGATATGATATGATATGAAATGATATGGAAGTCCAGGTCGAGGCCCATTCTACGCTCCTGGCACAGTTGGATATGTTATGTTATGTTTAAGAGGAAGTCCTGAGGAGCTCTGTCGAGGGCCGGACATTATTTGGATATGTAGAGGGTTACTGGTGACGAGTCCATCCTTGATGTGAATTGTTTGTGTTGTGACGCATTTCATGAAAGTATATGTTTATTAAATTATTTTTATTGTTCTGCTCACTGGATTTTAGTAGCTCACCCCTTTCCTCCTAACCCCCAGGTTTGCAGGTCAAAGATAGCACAGGAAGTCGGCAAGGGTGATGCTTATGTTGATGTAATAGATAGTAGTGGACATGTAATATGTAATGGTTAGATTTGTGTTTTGCCCTAGTTTATGTTTTTGTAAAATCCCTTTGAACATGATTATTATGTAAAGGTTTAATGATGAGTTATATTAATCCAAGCTTGATGTATATGATGTTGATCACACTACAGCATTTGATGAGGGCTCTAGTGTGGGTTTTGTGTTTACAGTATATGGAGAATGTACAGGTCAAGCTTGGTATATGAAAAGTTTAAAATTTTTATGGAAATGTATCTTCATGTTTGGGATTTTATCAGGTACACAGGATGCATAGTAGGCTTGCTATGGGTTCCGGCGACCTTAAGTCGATCTGAATCCTAGCGCCGGTAGCGGTCCGATTTTCGGATCGTTACAATCAAGTTTTTATATAATCATATAAAGAAGTGTGCAAAGAAAGGCAATTCAAACATAGTGAAATGTCTAGATAAGCAAAAATATATTTTTATAGATATAATAAAAGATGAGAAAGTACATTTTCAAAATCCTACATTTGATCAACCAAAAAGTCAAGAAGGGAGTTGACATATACTATTATGTTACATGAGTATCTAATTTTCATTGTTTACCATGTGGGCTTTAGAAAGTTTATTACGAGCTTTCAACTGCTTTTCAAGATGATTTCTAGAAATACTATTAAGAAAAATATTTTGAATGTCTATGATATTGAGTTTGACAAATTATACAAATCATTGAGTGTTAAATAGCAATCACCACTGATATATGGATAGCAAATCAAAAGATATGCTATATTTCTATTACATTATATTATATTGATGATTCCTAGGTGCTATTTTATGATAATTTTCTTATTTCTTCATCTTTATCAATATGAAGATTTATTTGTAATATATTTTAATATTTTATTAATTGTATGTAATTATTATTATTATTATTATTGTTATATAGATTTGTGTATGTTCCGTTGTACTAAGAGAAACTTACAAAATATCTAATGAAGGCTTTTAGCAAGTGGAATATAGAGATAAAAATTTCAATAATCATTGTAGATAATTTCTCTACTGAAAATGGTATGGTTATGTTGTTATCAATAAACTATTTAGTAATATTTTATGTGATGTGGCTATATTGCATATGAAGTGTTGTGCACATATTTTTATTCTTGTTGTTAAGGATGCGTTGAGTATTATTGAGAGTTCATTTTTAAGAATTAAGGACAATGCAGTATTTTGAGTAGATTCTCCTCAATGATGAAAAAAAATTTAAGAAATAGAACCATTCAAAGATTACTTGTACAAAAAAGTTATGTTTATATTAAAAAACAAGATGGAATTCAACATATTTTATGTTTCAAATGGCAATTGAATACAAGAATGTTTTCCCTAGGGTGGGAATTAAGAAAAAAAATTATAAAGATGTACCTAATGATGATATTGGGAAATGACAAAAAAAGTTATAAATAAATTAAAAACTTTTTATAGCATCACTGAAATCTTTAATAGAAGAAAATCGCTATGTTTACTAGAATGTTTGAAAAATATTAGAGTGATTCATATTGTGTTTGGCTGTTGCTATCAAATTAGATCCACAGTATAAGATGAAAGTGGTGAAATATTATTTTTTCATAATTTATGGCGATGATGCATTAAATGAGATTGAGCAATTTAAGATTACTTATTATGACTTACTCAATGATTCCAATCTCGAATTCTTAATCCAAAATCTCAAAATTCATTTTTAGTTTCACTTGTTGTGATATCAAAATCAATATTCTTTAAAAAAAAATCTTAGTAATTTAGTTGCATTTCTTAACTCTTACTCCACTAATTTAGTTACAATACTCAATAATTCCAATCTCTAATTCCTAATCCAAAATCTCAAAGTTTATCTTTAGTTTCACTTGTTGTGATACCAAAATCAAAATTCTTTTAAAAAAAATATTAGTAATTTAGTTGCATTTCTTAACTCTTCCTACACTAATTTAATTGAAAGTTTATTCAATGATTAAAATAACAATAAAAAATTATGCACATAAAAAGAAAACATGCTCTCTAGAGACATTTTTATAAAGGAGTAAAACATAAACTCAATGGCATTATATTAAGAGCAACAAAATATTTCATATTTATCAGTAAAGAGAGTGTAGAGAAAATATAAAAATTGATCGAAACCATATGTGAATTTTGAGGATATTTTAAGAGAGAGAAAAAAAAAGAGTTTGAGAGCACCTGTTAAGAAACTCACTGACAGGACAGTGATGTGAAGTTTCTAGCTCATTTCTGGGTAACTTTATGGAAACATTTTGGAACTGAACTTCAATACAGCAGTGCTACCCATCCCCAAACTGATGTACAAACTGAAGTGGTGAACCACAAGTTTGGCAATCTTCTGCGCTGCATCTGCAGTAACAAGAAAACTGCTTGAGATCTTGTTCTTGCCCAAGCAAAATTTGCTTACAACAGTATTTTCCACAACTTTACAAAGATGTCACCATTTGCTGTTGTGTACAGGAAAGTCCCAGCGCATACAGTTGATCTTATTGCCTTCCCTCAAGTTCTCAAAATAGTATCGCAGCAAGCAACTTGGCAAAGCAGTACGTGGATGTTTTCAAACAGGTACAACAATACCTTACAGAGGCCAATGATAAATATAAAGCCACAACTAATAAACATAAGCGTTTCAAGTCCTTCAATGTCGGTGACCAAGTTATGGTGTATTTACGTAAGGAGCATGGTGGAGGACAGAAAAAGCTTGACGCCAAGAAGATTAGTCCATTCCGAATCATTCAGAAGATCAATGACAATGCCTATGTTCTTTGACCTCTCACATAAGATGAAAATTTTTAAGACGTTTAATGTAGCAGATCTATTTTAGTACTACCCTGCTGATGACAACTTGAGGTCGAGTTCATTACAAGTGGAAGGGAATGACATGTAGCAACTAGTCTTGGACTTTACGGCAGACTTGGAACGGACCTAATTTTTATTGCCGACGTCCGATAGAGATTCACGATAACTTTTCGGAAAGGAAATTTCGAGATGCACGACTTTCAAAAGTGTGACAAGTGCCACAAGCCTGTCATAAAGTTCAATATGAAAATTCCATCATTTATGAGGTCAATTTTATATTTTAATTATTTTTTTTGGATATTTTGGGTATTTTCATAATTTTGCTTATTAGGATTTTGTTTTTATTATAAATAGCCTCCCTTATCTATTAAAAACTCACCTTTTCAATTTTTGAGGAATTTAAATAAGATTTTTAGTTATCTAGACTATCTTTTCTTTTATTTCGTTTTAATCAAACGATACTGATTAAAACTCCTGGCGGAGTCTAAATAGTCTTTTATCACTCACCTATAATCCTTACAAGAAATTGAGGGAAAGAAAGAGGCAAGAAGAGAAAAGAGAATGAAAAAGAAAATGAAAAGGAAAGAGAGAATATAACTAAAAAATAAATAATATTGTTATACTATAGACAATTAATTTCAATTGGTTTGTATATATCTTATAATTGATTTGTTAATTGTATCGAATTAATAAAATTATTTATAGTTGATTAACAAATATTTAATATTTATTTTAAAACTAATTTAAATACTTAGATCTTTTTCATACAAAAATAAATAGTATTTTAGATTATATAACAATATAATTTATAGACAGATTACGAAGATAAATTTATGGGCCTATTAGAGCAAAATAAGATTCCTAAGAAAGTGAAATAAGATTCCTAAGAAAGTAAAATACAATTTTTATAGGACAAGACATTTAAGTTTCAATCTATTACCAAAAAAGAATGTGAATGTTTAAATTGATGTACAACAATAGACAATAGGATAATTTATAGTGTAGTTTCTAACATTTTATTAAAATTCACAATTTAGTCATTATTTTTTAATAATAAATAATTTAATTTTAAAATTTTTATTTTATTAGCAAAGTAGTTTTTATATTGAATTTAGAAAAAAATTACTACTTAGTTCATATAATATGAAAAAACTCACTAATTAGTCTCTTAATTTTAAAAAATATACTAAAATGTCCTTGATATTTTAAAAAATCTATCAGTTAGTCTCTCAGTTAATTTTAACTCTTAAGTATTATAAGAAAAAGTCTAAAATATATCTAATACAGAGAGACTAATTAGTAGACTTTTTAATAATCTGAGTGACTAATTAATAAATTTTATAAAACTATATGAACTAAATAGTAAATATTTAAGAGCTAAAATTAATGAAATAACTAACTAGTAGATTTTTTTTAGAACGTGAGGGATATTTTAATATATTTTTCAAAATCGAGAGATTAAGTAGTGAATTTTTCTATATCAAATAACTAAATAATAATTTTTTCCTTAAATTTACCATTAGTCAATCATAAACAGATGAAGTCAATTTTAATTAAAAAGATTAAAACTATAAGAACTAAAAAAATTAATTATTAAAATTAAAGGAACTAAACTTTTTAAAAAGTGAAATTTTAGGGAATAAATTATTATAATCTAACTATGACTTATTATTTTATTAATAGAATAAAACTAGATTATTTATCATTAAAATGATAGGATTAAATTAAGTTGTGTATTTTATTAAATTTTAAAAATTATATTATAAATTACCTTAGATAAGATGGTGTATTTATATTCAAGGTAGAATCATACATATTTTCATACGCTAAGTGTGATAACATAACAAATAGAATAATAATATATTTATGATGACTAATTCTGACAATAACATATATTTTTATATTTTTGAATAAATGTTTAACTACCATTTTAATATATAAATAGAATATCCATTTAATATTTATAAATTATAATTAATTATAATTTTTAGAATAATATACCTACTTAATACTTACAAATTAAAATTAGTTTGCATTGTTAGTTATAATTTAAATAGTCAACATGACAAATATTTGTTTAAGGTGGTTAACAAATAATAGTATATATTTATCACTATAATAAATTTAACTTTTTTTGACAAAATTTCAGTGGGAAAAAATTGCTACTAAAAATTCACTAAAATTTATAGATAAACATCTAAAATTTGTCACTAAATATAAAAAATGGCTCCTAAAACTTTCAGTTTTGTATTTTTTTATGGTGATTTAATGGAAAATTTTAATTTTTGCTATTAAATATTTTAGTAGCGAATTTTACGCATTTATCAATGATTTTTATCCCTATTAAAAGTTAAATTTTATAGTATATATTCATTAGATGACTAATTCTCTAATAAATAACAATAATATATATTTACCTACTCTAATAAATGTCCGACCACAACTTTAATATATAAATAAATGTTATACCCATTTAATACTTATAAATTTTAGTATTTTAATTATAACTTATAGAGTGATATATCCATTAAATATTTATAAATTAAATAGAAAATATATTAAATATGTATTTAAATTAGTTGACAAATAATAGTATATATCTATATTAATTGAATGACTAACTCTCTAATAGAGAACAATAACATATATTTATATACTCTAATAGATATCTAACTGCAACTTTAATATATAAAAAGAGTGATATACTTATTTAATATTTTTTAAATTAAAATTAATTATTATTGTTAGTTGTAATTTATAGAGTGATTTACCCATTTAAGTTATAAAAATATATTTTAATAAGTTAATATTAAAAAAATATAACAATAGCAAACTATCCCCTAATTAGACTTAAACTTACTAAATTGTACTCCCTTCTTCCCTTAGCCGACAACCCTACTTCTCTGTTGATTGTTGATAGTCCATTTCCTCTTTGCCCAGCTAACAGGCAACGCCCCGTCCTTCACTCACCTTGCCAACATCCCTTCCCTCACTCATTCATATTATTATCTGCACAATAACGTTCCCATTTTCTCATAATATTTGAATGCAATCATAAAAAATTTAACATATTTTTTATAGGTTGAATGTATACATTTAAATTTTTAATTCCATCTTGTACACATAAATTAATCACATAACATGCATATCTAATATGAAAATATTTACTACCGAAAATTGGTTGTCATATATTTTTCAAAGATGTAATAGATGCAACATTTGCTGAAGCATTATCAAAGCCAATGGAAAAAAATATTAAATGTAAGTAAATATGCTTCTAAAATATTTTTAATTAATCGTGCAATATTAAAGCTCTAAAATATAATAATCGTTTTTGCATAACATAATTCCCACATATGAATTAACTTATCAATAATATGTCCAGATATCTGAACAGATAGAAACTTTATATTTCAATTATAATAACAATTGAATCAATTGATTTTTTAACTTTACTATAACATGACTCTATATAACTTTTTAAAGAATTATGAGAAATTTTTTTAATATTAAGAATATAAAGTAGCTTGAAAAGATTTGCAAACTTGCAATTTTTTAGTAAATGAAAAAGACAATTGTTCAAGACATACTAATTTCGTCATTTCTTCTTTAACTAAAGCATAAGAAAATAGTACGTGGTTGCATACCTCTAAATTTTACAATTTGGATCTGTCTTGTATCACCACTTATTTCACTAGGATGTTTATTTTGAAGATATCTGCAGAAAGTTTCATAATCACTTTTGTTTAAAAATTTAAAAAGGTGATTACAAGAATTGCATTTTATCTTAATTTCATTATCGATGAATATTTTGATGAAGTGAACTGTAAAATTATTAAACTTTAACGTACGATCTAATTGGGTTGACTTTATTATTGACTCCATTGTTGTATTGGTATTGACGCTCATCTTCACTATCATTTATATTTATATGTTATGATCTGATATTTATTGGATATGTGAAAGGAAGCTGGCTATTAAATAATTCATTGAAATTATCAGAACCTAGGGATCAAACATATTTTGATTGATAAAATTCGTTGCTTTCCTTTTGCCCTTATCTACTCTCATTGATAAATTTCAAGAACTTGCCATGTTATAAAAAAAAATCAAATTAAAGTATTAGAGTTTTTGAGAAAATGAGAATAATTTGAGGAACTGAAATGATTTAAAATTGAAGAAAATATTGAGAGAATTGAGAATTGGGAGAATTGAATTGAGAATTGAGAGATCTTTTAGATGATTTTGAGTGAAGTAATATGTTGATATTTATAGAAAAAAATTAATTTTAAAAATAATAAAAAGGGGTCTAAAATTGGATCGTTTGCTACCTTCAGGCCTGGAGCCTAGGTTGCAAGCCTGAAGGTAGGCTGCCAGCTGTAGACCTACATGTGCAAGCTTGCTGCCTGCAGCCGATAAAGAGAGGGTTAGGCACTGCCATGTCTAACCATGGGGAGCCACGTGGCAAGTTTGATATGTGGCATCCCCTGGTTGGATGTTTTTATATTCATTTCAATTTAACTGGAATCTGACCAGGCTGCCGGTTTGAACCGGACGGTTCCATTTCGATTCTATTTTTGGTTTAGAGAAGGAAAGCCCGTAACCGATCTCCCTCCTAAAAGACTGCGGTGCGGTTCATGAACTAGAAATGTTTGACCGGTGTGATCCCAAGTTTGATCAGTTCGATTCACTGTTTGAACCGTACCGTGGCTAGGTCTAATCACAACCTTTCTCCTATTGCAAGGTAGCAACATTTTTTCGTCACTCAGATATTGATTTACTTTATATGTGTTCTTTAATTTAGACATCTTCTTTTTTTTGTTGGAGCTCCTTAATTGATTTGCTTTAGATATTATTGAATATAAAGAAATTGATTTACTTATGGTTGTAAATTGATTTGTTGATTAGGCTTCTACCTACATACTAAGGGCTCGGGCCGGGCCATAGATCCTGCTAAGACCGCGCTTCCCCCTGCTAATAAAGGAAAAAGGGTTACGGAGCTGCTATCTTCTGCCCCTGACAACGAGTCCCTCAATGCTGCCGAGGTGACTCCCGAGTCTACGGCGGCTTCTATGGCTGAGATGCTGCATGAGAAGATGTTCGGGAGGGTCTCCAATGTCTCTGATCCCTGCTTCCTTACTCTTGCCAGCCATTTGGTCTACTATACCAAACAGTAGGTGGCCTTCCGTTCGCGGTCTCAGGAGGACCTAGGAGATAGCCTGAGAGAGATGCTCCTCATGATAATTCATATGCTTTCTTAAACGTGTTTTTATCTTTATTCTCTTCTTAACTTTGTTTGTTGCCTTTCCTTGATAGGCCTGGGCGTGTTCATGGAGATCGACGTTTGGGATCAGTCCCTTCAGAGCTCGATGGACCAACGCATCAACAAAACGCATCGTGAGGAGAATATCATGGCTACTGGTGAGGCCCGTGGGAACATCATCGAGCTTCGGAACCAGATCGAGGGCCTCACCAAACGCCTAGGAGATATGAGGGAAGAGGTTAGCAAGGCTTCTGAATGGGCTTCCATGGTGGAGTCTCAGCGAGCTGAAGCCTTAGCCCAGTTGTCTGCTTTGGAGGAGTCCTGCCGCCAGCATGATGAGGCCCGGGCTCAGCGCGATGAGGCTTTAGCCCAGTTGTCTGCTTTGGAGGAGTCCTGCCGCCAGCATGATGAGGCCCGGGCTCAGCGCGATGAGGCTTTAGCCCATGCTATTGTCTTCCAACAAGAGCTTAATAAACACATTGAAGACCTGAAAGGCATGGCCTTGGCAGTTGAGGAGTCTCGCTGACTCGCGGTTGTTGAAGCCGGTCAAAAATAACCTTTCTGGTTATCAACAATTTACAACTGCAGATAGTGGTGAAAGGATCGAATCCACAGGGAATTGAAGACTTACCTATTTTCCTTATAAAGACCAATAAAATAAACTGCAAAAGAAAAAAACTGAAAACGAGATAAACTAAAACGAGATAAAACTGAAACGAGATAAAACTGAAACGAGATAAAACTGAAATAAGATAAAACTGAAACGAGATAAAACTGAAAACGAGATAATCTGAAACGAGATAAAACTGAAATGAGATAAAACTGAAAGGAGATAAAACTGAAAGAGAAATAAACGGAAAGCAAAATAAACTAAAACGAGATAAAACTGAAAGCGGAATAAAAATAAATTGCAGTAAAAGTAAAATAGGGGGTTTGAGATTGGTTTGATTAACAAACTACTGAAAGCAATTAAAATAAACAAATAACAAAATAAAAGAGAAATAAATAATGAGAAAGATCTAGTTGAAGAGTTGGATCCACTTTAGTTGTTGGGATTGATCATTGACACTTAGTTTCTTTTGGGTTGATTCAATAGATTAGTTATGGAGATGGAAGACGCTTCTCACCACCATTATCTCTCCTTATGATTAAACCAATTAGGGAACGTCCTCTAATTAATTACTAATTAACAAATTGCCAAGGAACGTCCTTGGGCCTTAGGCATCAAAACAATTGTCAATTGCATTAAGAAATAGAGAGATCCAATCCTAGCTACCCAAACGTATGGAGATAACGCTAGATCATACAATTTCCTTGGGTTTTATCCCAAGTGTTCTTATGTAAGAATAATCTAAGCAATTACGGACTTAAATCATCCAAACTAACATATTATTACTTTGCAATCAAGAATCAACGTAGATCTAAACAACAAAGTAATATTGAAATCAAGCATGAAATTGCATAAATATTGAACAACCAAAAGTTAAACAATGTTTGATCAAGTCTCCCAATCCATAAAACAACCAAAGTATCACCTAATATTCAACTAGAATAAAATATTTCAGCCTCTCATGGCTGAAACAAAACCAAAAATAAAAGAAAAGAAGAAAGGTAGAAGAAGAGATGTGAATTTCGTAGGTGTCTCCCAAGGGGAGCTTAAAGGTCATGTAGAGGCTTCCTATGTGGCTTTTTATAGTTGAAAAGTGTTGCCCTAGGTCATACTTACTGTCCAAGAGGTATTTTCTGCCCAAGATGTGTCTGAAAAGGAAAGAATCGCGCTTTTCGGCTTCAGAAGGAAGGCTGCGCGAAAATGCACTGCGGAAGGAAGTTGGTGCGCGCGGTTTGGTCTCAGAAAGGGAATGAGGCGCAGATTATGCTTCCTAAATAAGTTTAGATGCTGACCTTGCTTCCTAATTAGTGTAGAGGCTGCCCAAGGTGCTGTCCATGTGCAACTTGCTGCCTAAGTTGTTGTAGAAAAGGAAGGTGGCGCGCAGATGGCTCTCAGAAGAGGAAAGCGCGCAGATTGTTTCTGAATAGGAAGGATGCACGAATTTTGATCTTCAAAGGGGAAGATATGCTGTCCATACATTCCTTTTTAGGTGGAGCCTCTTTTGAAATTTGAATATTGAATGCAGAAGAGGAAGAGCATCTCTTTGAGATCTTGCTGCCTAAATAGGAAGATATGACTGCTGCAGTGTGTGCACATCTTTGAACAAGGAAAGAAAGATCTGCGATTTGAATTTCAAATAATTTTCTGACTGAGCTTTCCTTGTTTGCTTTTGCTTCTGCACTTTCCTCATTTGAAAACTTTCATTTTCTGAAAACTTTCCTTATTTGGAAACTTTCCTTTTTTGGCACTTTCCATATTTGGCACTTTTTAGCAGTTTTAAGAGCATTTTCTCCAGATTGTCTCTTGACACCTAATATCTGCAAAACATAATTAAAACCACAAAATTAAGCAGAAAAGATGTAAATAAACATCAAGAACATAATGATAAAATGACCTAAAATATGCTCTATCACTCGCCTTCAGCAACAACAACTTCGCCAAGAGGTCAGCACTCTGGAAGAGAGATGTACTCCCCTGTTGAAGGATGCTTGGGCTGCAGAGGATAGGGTCCAGCGGGCTTGCGAGGAGCGCCTACAGGAGTATAAAGACTCTACTAAATTTAAAGATGTCATTCATCGGGCTTGTGAGGTGCAACTAGAGGAGTATAAGGCCTCCGTAGAGATGAAGGAAACTATATATAAGGAGGCCTTCCAAATGTTCGTCTTCGGCTACAATCAAGGCTTGAAGTCAGCTAGGGATGCCTCCTCCACTCCATTGGCAGACCTATGAGCTCCGGAAGTGGATTCTGATGGCGAGGAGGTGCGCTACGGAGAGGATGATAACCCTTTGCCCAAAGGTGCTCCTCGCTTGCCTCCTGGACCAGAGGAAAGGATACTGTAGATAAACCCCTTAATGACTTAGTTAGTTCTGCCCCATCTTCCCCTGCTGCTTCTGTAACCCATTTAAATAATTAATAAAGC
Organism: Manihot esculenta; assembly: GCF_001659605.2. Classification (NCBI taxonomy): domain Eukaryota; kingdom Viridiplantae; phylum Streptophyta; class Magnoliopsida; order Malpighiales; family Euphorbiaceae; genus Manihot; species Manihot esculenta. The sequence continues at coordinate 5,522,547 of NC_035170.2, forward strand.
TCATTTGTTTGTTATTTTTCTTCTGTTCACTTTTTATTTCCCTTATTAAATTTGCTTGTATTTTTCCACTTAATCTGCTTTTGTATGCATAACTTGTGAATGTAGCCAGGCCATCAGCTCATTAATTTGGACTTGTTTGTTTTTCTTCCTATACTTAGGCTATTTTCATGTTGAATTGTGCTGAGCTGGTATTCTGCCGACTTATTTTACCTGCAGATCATCTTATTTGCTGTGTTACTTATTATTTTTTGTCTGTTGAATATCTTCGTGTCTTCCTATCGCTTATTTCTTTGAAGTTTCTGATTTTTATTTTCATTTTGATTTTGCCTTAACTTTGTTTTTCTTTAAATCTTAGGGACACTGGGCGTTTCTTCAAGGTCGGTGTTGTGCCTTAGACTTTACAAACCTTAGATTAACTTTCTGATGGAGTACGCTCTTTCATGAAATTTATATTATAATTCCTTAGGTTAATTTTTCTACTAGCCGAGCTCTATTTATGAGGCAGGCATCATACCTTAAGTTAGTTTTTCTTATGAGACGAGATTCTTTGTGAGGTTAGACTCTCGTTCTCCTTTGATTTGAGCTCCTCGGAGAGGTCAGAAATAGTTCCTTGTTTGCGATCCGGGCCCGTTTATGAGGCCGGTCACTTAGGTTTGCGCTCTTTTCCTCGAGTCTCACGTGCGCCGAGGTCCTCTCTTTTAACTTTGCTCCCTTGTCTGAGCTCTTTGGATCCTGTATCATTTCGGGCTCTTTAGCTTTGACTTTGGTTTACGTCTCTTACTCTTGAGTTTGTCTGTGTGCGCTTTCCGGGCTGCTTGCCTCCAAGCGTCTTTCAGATTCTTTTTTTTTAGGTTAAGTCTTAAGGTTCTCTTCTTACCGAACTGGTTTGATATTAGGGGTTAATCTTTGAGGTTGGTGCTTCTCATTATTGCCCCGGCTTTTGTTTGCATATGAGTCTTGAGGTTGGCGTGTGACCTAGGGACCAAAGTAATAGAACCAATGGATAGACCTAACGAGGTGAAAGAAGGTGTAGAATAACTCAATAGAAGGGGCAAAACCCCTGTAATACCCGGCTAGACTCCGGTATCGGAATTCCTACCGTCCGGTGGAATCTCGGATGTCGGAAGCCTCTAGTAGGGTAAAACCATGTTTTTATGAAATGTTTTAATGTGTTTTATGTTTTAAGCATGAAAGAAAATGAGTTTTTGCATGAAAATAGCATTGGAGGAAAACTCAGGTTCGGCCGCCGAACATGCATGCGTTGCGGGTATGCTTTAGGCCCCTGAAAGCATAAGTGAGGGAAGTCCAGGTTCGGCCGCCGAACCCCAAGTTCGGCCAAGGTGAGTCTCCGTCGCCCCTCACCCATCTTTGGAGTCTTTCCTCTAGATCTTTCAAGATTTTCACTTGTTTTCACTTTATTTTGAAGATTTGAGCTTTTGAGCAAAGTTTTGGAGCTTGGTGGTTCAAGAACCCAATTTCTCCCAACTTCGAGTTTAGGTCGTCTCCCTCTCGATCTTCAAGAGGTAAGAGCCGATCTTAAGCTCATTGCATGTTTTAAGTAAAGTTTTAAGTAGATCTATGGGTTAGAATGCATGTTTAGGTTATGGTTATGTTTATGGGTATAAATGTGTGTTCTTGAACAATGTGGATGCTTGATGTGTTGTAGATGGGGTTTATGATGGTTTGAGGCCCCTAGGAACATGTATGCTTGTGTTTGTGTGTTGTAGAATAGGTTTGATGCATGTTGGAAAGGTTTGGAGGCGAAATGTGCATAGGGAGCCAAGTTTCTGCCCTTTGGCAGAAACCAGGTTCGGCAGCCGAAGGACTTTCGGCCGCCGAACATGGCTGGGGGGGGCAGCCTTTCGGCTGCCGAAGCTTGCCCCCGAAAGGAGACTTTCGTCTCTGTCTGGCAGTTTCGGCCGCCGAAAGTGCCGCCGAACATGCATGAGTTTCGTCTCTGTCTGGGAGTTTCGGCCGCCGAAGGTGCCGCCGAACCTGCCTGACTTTCGGCTCTGGAGGGACTTTCGGCCGCCGAACCTGCCGCCGAAAGTGCCCTGTCCAGGCCTCCTTTGCATGATTTTGTATGGTTGTTTCAGGATGTTTTAGGGGGTTTTTGGGGAGTAGTTTTAGTTATGTTCAGGTATGTTTGGTTCCTCATTTGAGTCCACCTGTGTAGGTTCGGACCCGAGGAACCGAGGACCCCAGCAGTGAGCTCAGCTGCTTCGGTGTTGTCAGAGTCAGCCAGAGGTGAGTGGAACTAAACTTAATCTTTTAAATTAAATGTTTTATCATGTTTCATGCATCATGATTATGCTATAGGATGATTGCATTAGCTTCACGAATATGCCGCATTGCATCTATTGTTGTTGATGTGGGTGAATGTTGGATGACCCAATTAGTCCATGACAGGAAGACCAGGACCCCATTCTACGGCCTGGCACAATATAAGGAAAGACCAGGACCCCATTCTACGGCCTGGCACGGTTATGGGACTCGAAGACCAGGAGCCCAGAGGAGGCCCTGGGGCAAATGGTAAGTAATGTGTGTTATGACAGGAAGACCAGGACCCCATGCTACGGCCTGGCACAATGTTAGCTTGGACTAATTGGTGACAAGTTCACCCAACCCTTATGTGAATTGTCTGTGTTATGATGCATCTCATTGGAGCATAGTGTTAATATGTTTTATAGTTCTACTCACTGGGCTTTTAGCTCACCCCTCTCCCTTTACCCCCAGGCTTGCAGGTACAGGATAGAGCAGGAGTCCGGATAGAGTAAAGAAGTCATGTTTATGTAATAGTTAGTAATGGACATGATCATATTGTATTGTAATGTTTTAATCAGTATAGATGATGTTTATGGATGCTAGAGGTGTGCTTGACCATAGATTGTTGTATCCCTTTTTAATACATGATCTTGGATTTTTATGATGTTTATGTAAACCAACTCAGCATATGTTTTGTCACCCATTGGGGGGGCATTGATGAGATCCCACTGAGGGATCAATGTTATGTTAATGTATATGCACAGGTTGAGTTTGGTTGATGTATATGGAAAGAAAAGTTTTAATTTTTATGTATGTTGTTGATCATGTATGGGATTATACAGGTTTACAGGTTAGATTTCAGGCTTGCTACGGGTCCCGGCGGCCTTAAGCCAATCTGGATCCTAGCGCCGGTAGCGGTCCGATTTTCGGGTCGTTACAACCCCAGCACGGGCAAACATACTCGAAACAACACATGAACAAAATAGAATTGGGGGACAACATCCGAGGAGATACCCTAAAATGATGAAAGACCTTAATAAAGAAAGAGGTAAAAGGGAAGGTCAGCCTGAAATCGCGCTGCTTGACGAAAAAGACTAAGTTACGTCCTTGCTGGGCGTCTATCAAACCCACCGGTGGTGAGTAGGGGAGAATGATCCGCTCATTAGGTAAGGGAGCCCTAATTCTATAGATGTTAGTCTCAGAATAGTCAGTAGAAAAGTAGTGAGAAAAGGAGGAAGAGGTGATAGAGGACACTAGACCCACTACATCAAGAATCCTTGCAGAAGCCATGAGAAGAGTAGGACATATCTTGAATTAGAAAGGCAGGAATTATGGAGAAGAGAAAAGGCAAGACAACGGAAGCAACGCAAGAGGCAGAGTAACAAGTGAAAGTAAGAGCATAAGTTTGAAACGGATAAAGGCGAAGAGGAAACATTTTGACAACAACTCTCCTAGAGCCGTGCAGTAATAATTGGAGTTTTGGGATTTACCCCCTCATTAATCATTAATCATGGAATAATTAATAAGCAGATAAAGGGGTACTTATTGATAATTGGGCCAGGATACCTCGATCTTATTTGACCTCGTACTGAAAAGGTCAGGCTTAACTCTACTACGGCCCAACACATAGGTTTGCTTCACATGCAAGCCCAAAATTCACTTTGATGAGTCAGACCGAACTCGAGTCTACGCATGGGAGACCTGACCATGTTTATCCCTTTGGCCTCGTGAGACAACAAACCCATGATACCCGGGATCGTAACCACATGGCGCCAGATGGAATTAAATGGCCGCCTGACAATGAAAAAGAACACAGTACGTCTGTACGTACGGTCAGTATAACTATGACAAGAGGGTACAAACGCAGGATAGTGGTTACAAATCACTAAAGGATGAAAGGAAAAAGGAATAAAGGAAGTAAGGGGGGATAAACTAGACTAAACTTACCAAAATACAACTTGAGCCTGTTTTTTACTAGATCTCAGGATATCATTAGATACGTGAAAGTAAATAAGATAGTTTAATCTAGGATCACATTAGATTGATAGATCAAAAGGTAAAAGCTTGTAAAAACAAATCCAAAGGTAAAAGCTTATAGGATCTTTTAAAGCACTCAATACTTTTAAAATGTAATATGTAAAAATAATGAAAAAGAAAACATAAAGGATTTTCCTACAAGACGTAGACCTTAATGTGATTGCTAGGTTTAAAGTTAATACTTTTCTAGGTTATGGTAAGTAACAAAGTTTTAGTTATGCTTTTCAGAAAGGAAATAGCTTAGGATGTCAACGGATTAGTTGATAGAGAAAGTTCTTTTCAGTTATAGTAAAAGCGTTGAGAAACCTTACTCTAATTTAAAGATGAAAATGTGAATTTAAAATAAAATAGGTAAAGGAAAAGAAAAGGAAAAACAATTATTAAACTTGAGATATATGAAGTAAAGATTATCACTGAATGGTTGCTAATCTTAGCGAAGAAAAAACAAAATTTACCTTCGACTAATGTCAAAGTTCCACGTCAGTTAGGGGTGCATAGTTAAGTTAAATTACCAGTTTAGACTTGTTATAGGCTTCGAGAGTTTTAAATTAATTTGAACCCTAGGGTTGATGACTGTCCTATTCTAAAGGCGTTGTAATGTGGTTGTTTTGATATAAAATTCATAGTGCAGCTATCATAATTTTTAATTTAGGGTGTAAACATAAAAAGTAGGAAAGTCAGGACCTTTTTTGCCATTATTTTCATATTTTAATTATTTTAATATAAATATTTGATATAAAAATATTAAATTTACTTTTATAAATGATACGAAACATAAAGAGATTAATAATTTTCAATAAATTAAAGGTTTCAATATATAATAGATCAAAGGGTGTTGGAGTTATTTATATTTAATATTATATTTAGAATATAAAAAAAGAAATAAATATTATTTTTTAAAAAGATTGAATCCGATTTCAACCATTATTTATTTGCTTTTAAAAATTTATGTAATTTATGGTCCTATATGATAATATTGACGGATTTATATTAAGATGCATTTTGGCTTAGCTTTAAGATTGATTGAATTTTATAATTCTAAATTAAGTGGAAAATTTTCAATATTTTTTTTTGGAAAGTAACGATTTATGAAAGAAAGTAAATTTTATTTATATTTTATATTATAATTTATTTTCTTTATTTTACTAGCATTATTATTGTTATTTTTATGTTAGTTGAATTAGATTTATTTTTTTATTCAAATAAAATTATCTTATATTTTTTTATAATTAAAATTTATTTTATTTTTCTATTTTAACTAGATTTTATTTTATTCTCGACTCAATTAAAATTAAGAGATTTTTTTGTTATAAATAATTATTTTTTATATAAGTTGAATAAATTTAAAAAATTAATATTTTCTCCACAATAAAAATTAAATTTATATTAATATTTTATTCCTTGAAAAGTTTTTTTTTCACCTTTTATCTTTTAGAAAGTTGATTATTCTTTATATTTATTTTATTTACATTATAAAAATTTTTTTATAACTTTTTAATTTAGATTTTATTATCTCATAATCTTTTAATCATATCTATTAGTTAAAAGTGTGATAAAATAATTCTTAAAATTCGTGATTAAATTATATGAAGAGTTTTTTATTACATGTTGATTTTAAATTTTGTATCAATAAAATATTAGGTTAAATTTCATAAAAAATTATATTATTTTCAATAATATATATATATATATATATATTATAGGCTAGTATACATAAATTTAATTTACTTGTCAATTATTTGAATATAAAAATTCAATAAAATGTTATCAATTTGAAATGGAATTATATTGAAAAAAAATAAAAAAATATATCCATTAAGAGAAGGACGAAATTTCCAATGCTTTTATGGGTAAGAGTTGAGGTTCATTGGATTCCATTGTAGCAATAAGATAGGAGAAAATACAGAGACAAATACCCATTAAAATTTGTAAGCTTGCCTCTCATTTGTCAACATTCCATTGATTGTAGGGTCCATGGATAATCAAATTATCCAAGAAAAACGCCAATTTAGTACTTCATATGTTCCATAGATCAAATGCTTTCCATTTCAAACTTCAAAAAATTAAAATTAAAATAAAAATTTAATCCATAATAAATTAGCTAGCTAGCTAATTTTTCCTATCAAACCATGAAACTATTAATTTTTTTATAAAAAAATTATTAATTGTCTTATTTATATTATTTAATTCTTATAATTTTAAGTATATATTACTTAATTTTAATAATTTTAAATATTTATAATATATAATCCTTTTAATTAAAGTTAAAATAGTTAATTAACGGTTTTTCAATAAAAATATTAAATAATTTAAATTTATAAAATATATAGATATTTCAATTTTGATATAAAAATAACTAAATATTTTAGAAATTAAGGATTGTACAGTAATTCTCTCAAAATAAAATAAAATTTCATATCCAATCAAGCCATGACATTTGTGGCCAAATGATTTTTTTTATATATATAAAATTGAGAAAGGGTTCGAAAAGGATCAAATCAATTGTGCATAAAAAAACAAAAAATGTTTAATCAAGAAAGGTGGGTTGAGCTATAAAATCAACTTTCAAAGGGACCCATTTATTTTAGATAAAAAAAGGTGGGGCCCATTTATCTTGAAACTTGGCACAAGAGTTGTCTCCTCGAACGTGAGTTAGTCAAAATCAACTACTCCAATTCTCTGTTTGGATGTTTAAATGTTAAAAAGAAAATAGTTTGACGTTGAATTTCATCCGGATATTTATTGAATAAATTTATTTTAATTTTTATTTTTTTTTATCTACATTAATTTAATAATATTAACGTCCATTTGTGTAGAAAAATATCTTACATTTTAAAAATATATTTTATAAAAAACATATTTTATAATAAAATAATTTATTTTTAATTACTTGATTAATTGTAATTTAAATTATATGTATAACAATGTTAATAAAATATATAAAAAATATTTTTTAAAAAAATTAATTAATATTAATTAAAGATGACTTAATTATCCCTTTTAACTATGAATAATATTTTTGTTAATTAATTTTTTAAAATTTTTAAATATTAAAAAATATGTTTAAAAATATTTTTCATGACCTAAATGAAATTTTAATGTTAATTTAATTTAATCCAAAAACTAAAAATACTAAGAAATATAACTTTTATTTTTTGGTTTAATTAAGAAATCAATAACTTTAGTCTAATTTCCTAATTTTATCTTAATAAAAAATTAAAAGAAATTTTAATTTTCAAGCTAAGTTAAGATTATGTTGAAATATTTGAACTAATTTAGATTAAAAATTAAAAATTAAAAATTAAAAATGTTATTAAACTGAAGCTCCCTCATTGGTAAACTTGAATATTTAGCCGGAAAGAAAAACCATGGAAAGAAAATAACTATGGAAAAAAAAATAAAGCGAGATTTCTAAATTTGTCTCAGTTTTTTATTAGATATTTTCTTAAAAATAAAATAAAGAAAATTGTGTAAGAAATACTTTATTTGAAAATTATATGTATATATATCCCTATATGAATAATGATGAGAAGAGTAAAAAATAAAGTGTGATGATAAATTTATTTCTCTTGGTATTGCTCTTTCCATCCCCCATATAAATCTATTTATTTTTTTCACATGGATTGCAAAAAGTTAAAAAATTAATTTTACTACTGAATTATATAAGGTGAATGAAATATTATATTTTAAACTTTCATTTATTTATAAAAAATAATTTATTTTAAAAAATATGTTTTGTAAAAAATATTGCATCATATAAAGTTCTTAATAAGAGTTTTAAAAGTGTAAATATAGTTCTTTTTTAAAATAAAAAGTTATTTTTTTTAAATATTTTAATTTTTTAATAAAAATATTTTTTATTAATTAAAATTTTTAAATATCTTAAATATAAAAAAATATAAATATTTTTCATAAAATAAATAAAATTTAAAATTTTAAATTTACCCTTGTACCGTTATTAAAACATTAAATAATGCACTTTAAATGAATTATACTCTATTTAATTTATTAAACTTTTTAATAATAGTTCAAAAATAATTTAAATATAAATGAAATTTGGATTTTTTATTTTTTGTTATATAATTCAGAAAATTTTTTATTATTTTTATCATGTAACTAACATAAATAAAAGCAATAAATTTTGATTATATATTAACTGATATAAATTTAATTTATATTATTATATTATTAAATTATTCCTAAAACTGATAAATTTTAAAAATTTTTATGAGAGAAATTGAAATAGAAACAGTTTAAACATGGTTAAAAATTTTAACTAATAATATTTGATTAAAACGAAATTTAAAAAAGAAAAGTTAAAAACTAAAATTTCTTAGAAAAGTTAAAAACTAAAATTTCTTATTAAATAATTGAAAATTAAAAAGTTACACGATTAAAACGAAATTTAAAAAAAAAAAGTTAAAAATTAAAATTTCTTATTAAATGATTCAAAATTGAAAGGTGTCAAACAATTAAGAAAAAAAAGCTATTTATATTAAAAAAATATTAGTATGAAAAATTATAAAAAAATTTAAAAAAATAATAAAATCGTAAAATGGACCCTTTTAAGTGATGAAATTTTCATCTCGAATTTTATAATAGGTTTGTGACCCTTGTCACACATTTAAAAATCATGTACCTCAAAATACTCTTTTCGAAAAGTTATTGTGAGTCTCCAACGAATGTCGGCAACAACAGTTAAACTCGGTCCAAGTTTGTCATAAAATCCAAGACTAATTACTTTGAATCATTCCCTTCCACTTGTAAAAAACTCGACCTCGATTTGTCATTAGCAGAGTAGTACTGAAATAGATTCGCTACGTTAAACATTTTGAAAATTTTTATATAACCTGAAAAGTCAAAAATATAGGCATTGCCATTAATCTTCTGAATAATCCGAAATGGACCAATTTTCTTTGAGTTAATCTTTTTTTATCATCCACTACGTTTTTTGCACAAATACACCATAACTTGATTACCAACATTGAAGGAATTGAAACGCCTATGTTTATCGACGACAACTTTATACTTGTCATTGGCTTCAACAAGGTATTTTTGTACTTATTTGAAAATGTCCATATGCTGATTTGGCAAGTTGTTTGCTTTAACACTGTTATGAAAACCTGTAGGAAGAGTAATTCAACTGTATGCGTTGGCATTCTTCTATACACAACTGCAAATGGTGATATCTTTGTAAAGCTATGGACAGAACTGTTGTAAGAAAATTCTGCTTGGGTAAGAGTAAGATCCCAAGCAATTTTCTTATTACTGCGGATGCAACGCAGAAAATTGCCAAGAGTGCAGTTCACTACTTTAATTTAGCCATTAGTTTGAGGATGAGCATCACTACTTTATTGAAGTTCAATCCCAAAACGCTTCCATAAAGTTACCCAAGAGTGGGCTAGAAACTTCACATTTCTATTAGAAGTAATGGTCTTAGAAATGCCATGTAAACGAACAACCTCATAGAAAAATAGTTTTGCAATATGAGAAACATCATTAGTTTTCTTATAAGGAATGAAATGCGCCATTTTAGAGAACGTATCAACGATATTAAAAATGGAATCAGATCTATATTGAGTACATGGAAGACCAAGAATAAAATCCATAGTCAAGTCCTCCCAAGGGTATTTTGGAATAGGTAATAGAGTATATAAGCTTGTGTTCTGGGCATGAACCTTCTGAGTTTGACAAACTAGATACCTCTGTACCATCCGTCCTGTATACTTTTTCAATTGTGGCCAATAAAAACGCTCCTCTAAATTAGCAATGGTCTTCTTACGGCTCAAATGACCATTCAAATCTCCACCATGGATCTCTCGAATCAATTTTTCCTACAAAGAAGAACAAGAAATGCATAACTTGTTCTCTTTAAAAAGAAATCCATCATGTATCAAGAATCCATTAACAGGCTGATGAGCCTGGACCTTCATCCATACATCAGCAAAATCATCATCTACAACAAATAAATCTTTCAAAAATTTAAAATCCACGACCTCCTGACTTACTATAATCAACAAGGTAGTCCTCCTACTTAAATTGTTTGTTACCTTATTATTATGGCCAGCCCTATGTTTTATGACATAATGAAAAGTTCGAAAATAAGCTGCCCATCGAGCATGCATCTTATTCACATATTTTTTAGTTTTAAAGTGAAACAAAAATTGATGATCTGTGTGAATAATGAACTTCCGCCCATCAGATACTGTTTCCAAGTTTTAAAGGCCTGGAACACTACATAAAATTCCTATTTATAAGTAGACTACTTTTTCCTAATATCATTCAATTTCTCACTAAAAAGGTAATAAGCCTATTAGACTACGATAACACACCGCCAATCCCAACTCCACAAGCATCACATTCAACCTCAAACAGTTTATCAAAATCAGGTAGTGCAAGAATAGAGGCAGAAGTAAGCTTATCTTTAATCTCCTCAAAACTTTTGTTGGCAGAGTCGGTCCAAGTAAAATTCTGCACTCTCTTTTTCTTCAAACAATTTATGATAGGGGCTACTATACTGCTGAAATTTCTGATAAATTGCCGATAAAAAGTAGTAAGTCCACGAAAACTGTGAACTTCTGAAATATTTTTGGGAATGGGCTAGTTCCGTTTGCTTCTACCTTCTTCTCATCAACATGTATCCCTTATGCAATAACAACAAATCTAAGAAACATAACGTGCTCTATCATATAGATACATTTTTTTAAATTAATATATAACCAGCTTATTTTCTTGTAAGGCTGTCATGACTTGACAGAGATACTGTAAATGTTCTTCTTCGCTGTGACTAAAAATCAAGATTTCATCAAAATAAACAACCACGAATCTGCATAAGAAAGGAAGTAGAACCTGAATCATAAGTCGCATGAACGTGCTAGGTGCATTTGCCAAACCAAACGGCATAACCAGCCACTCGTACAAGCCTTCCTTAGTTTTAAAGGTTGTCTTCCATTCATCTCCCTCCTTAATTCGAACTTGGTGATAGCCACTTTTAAGGTCAATTTTAGAGAAAACTTTAGACCCTGATAACTGATCCAACATGTCATCTAGGCGAGGAATAGAAAATCTATACTAAACCGTAATCCTATTGATGGCTCTGCTATCCACACACATCCTTCAAGTTCTATCTTTCTTTGAAACCAATAAGGCAAGGACTCCACAAAGGCTAATGCTCTCTCGAATATGCCCTTTCTTCAATAATTCTTCAACTTGTTCTTGAAGGATTTCGCTCTCCTTTAGGCCCCTCTTGTAATGAGGCAGATTTAGTAATTTAGATCTAGGAATGAGATCAATCTGATATTGAATATCCCGTAAAGATAGAATCTTTGAAGGCTCCTCCACTACCCTATGAAACTCCTCTAACAGCTTTTTGACAGGTGGTGGTAAAGATAGTGCATCCTCCATTTCTCCTTTTGTTCTCACCAATAAAGCCAATATGCCTCCAGACTTCTCAACTGTGCCTAATAGCTTTTGCACTCCTGTAGGAACAACAACAATAGTTTTCCCTTCCACTTTAGAATGTTTCGCAGAACCAGAAGGCAAAATAGTAATCTTCTTTCGATTCCATGTAAACATGTATGAATTCTCATCTCTGTAACGAAATCAGCTATCCCCTGGGTTTCATTACACTTCTTGGGACATACCTGATGTCGAAAGCTAATAGCATTACCGCCCAAGTGGACAACCGCCCTGACAGTTCTAGCCCATGGAGTACCTTTCATAAAGGATAATTTGTTCTGACTTCTATAGTGTGTGATTCAAAATAGGAATGCAACTTTACCGCAGAAATTAGGACTGTGAATGCCAATTTCTTGAGAAAGGGACAATTTAACTCCGCCCCCTTTAAGATTTGGCTAGCATAGTAGATTGGGCTTTGCTCCCCTTTGTCCTCTCGAAGCAGCATAGAGCTTACAGTTTTCTACGTCATAGATAAATATAAAAACAAGACCTCGCCTTCGACGGATGAGTTTAGCAAAGGGGGAGACAGTAAAAAAGTTTTTAAATTTTCAAATGCTTCTACATACTCTTCCCCACAAGTAAATTTATTTTTGCCTTTTAAGGCTTTAAAGAACGGGAGACATCTTTTGGCCAAGCATGATATAAATCGGCTAAGATCCATTATCCGCCCATTCAATTTCTCTACATCATTTATGGTTCTAGGTACCTCCATATCTTGGATGGCTTTAATTTTTTTCGAGTTTATTACTATACGTCTTTCTGAGACTATGTATCCTAAAAACTTCCCAATCTTTATTCCAAAGATACATTTTTCAAGATTAAGCTTCATACCTGCCTTATCCAGTATGTCAAAGACCCTTTGGATATTGTCTAGATGATCATTTAAGGATCGGCCTTTTACTACCATATCATCCACATATTCCTCAACTGTTGACCCCACTATGTCTTTGAAGATGCCTGACACCAGCCTTTGGTAGGTCGCCCCTATATTATTTAGTCCAAACAACATCACCTTGTAACAGAAAACTCCTATGTCGGTGATGAATGTGGTTTTTTTGCATCTTTGTCATTCATCAGGATTTGTTGGTAACCTAAAATAGCATCAAGAAATGAAACCACTGCATGTCCCAAGATAGAGTCTACTAACCTGTCGATGGATAGGAGTGAATAGTGATCCTTTGGACATGCCATGTTCAAGTCGGTAAAGTCCATACACATTCTCCACTTTCTATTTGCCTTCTTAACCAGTACTACATTGGCGAGCCATGTAGGATACTAAACCTCTTTTATCAACCTTGCACTTAACAGTTTATTAACCTTCTCCTTAATCACCTGTTGCCTCTTCGGTGTAAACTTTTGTACCAATTTTATTGTCTCATCAATAGACAACTTATGGGTGATAAGAGTCAGATCTACACCTGTTATATTTTCTGGAGACCAAGCAAAAGTGGTCACTTTGCATTTTAATAATTCTATTAATTTATGCTTTACTTCATTGCTTAACGCAGTTTCAAATCGTACCTTTTTATCTGTTCCTAACTGGACCTCTTCCGTTGGGTCTGTTGGTTCTGGTTTTATGTGGGAGTTTGGCTTTTCCGATAGATCGATTGGCATCATCGCCTTTTCGAGACTTTTTGTGGAGTGTCTATAGCATTCTTGAGCTAACTTTTGGCTGCCTTGAACAACAGCTAATCCTCCTGGACCTAGTAACTTTAGACACATAGCACCCATGTTAATAACTATGCCGTGACAGTTTAAGACTGAGTGACCGAGTATTACATTATAGACGAGTGAGATGTCTACCACCGCAAACTCTGTATACAGCTCCCACTTGTGCTTCTCATTACCTAATATAAAGGGGAGACTAATGGTGCCCAGTACTGCCGCGGTGTTATCCCCTAACCCTACTAACGGGTAGAAGACCTTAACAAGGTTATTCTTATCTAAACATAGCTTATTAAAAACATCTAGGGTGATGAGATTAACTGAGGTACCTGTGTCAACCAAGATCCACCTCACCTCATACTTGTTTAATTAGATACTGATAACTAGCGGGTCATTATGAAAAAACCCTATCACTTTATCTGTAGGTCCAAACTTTATTTCCTATTTTGTCCATGGTTCCTGTTCTATAGACAAGACGTCTTCAGCTACGCGCTTGTTCTTTCCTTTGCCATCATTAGGTCCTCATGCAATTACATGTATAATTTCTACTGGTTCACTGTTAGGGGTATTTTCAGGAGTTCTTACCTCAAGCTCGAACCTCCTCTCTTCTCTGTCCGTTTTAGCAAACTTTCAAAGTGTGTCGTCCCTTGTCAACCTCTCGATCTCATGTTTTAGTTGCCGATATTCCTCCATTGTATGCTTGTAATCTTCATGGAAATGATAGTATTTTTTCCTGTATGATCTTTCAACTTTCTCAAGGTTGAGCTTGGAAGGCCATCTGACCTATTTATCGTTCTTCATGATCCACATTAACATGTGTATTCATGAGTCATTCAATGGAGTGTAATTCTTATACTTACCTCGGTTGTCCCTTCCTCGAGACATTGGATAATTCCTGCGGTCTTCTTCATACCCTCGCCTCTCTTGCTTTTGAGTTTGCTTTTGACTCGTCCTCTTATCTTCTCTCAGTGCCTGGACCTCTTCATCAAGCCTTATATATTTTTGAGGTTTATCTATCAGCTGCTGATAGGTAATGGCAGGATTCTTGATCAATGAATCCATGAAATTGATGTACGAGTTTCTTTTTCCAGTGCCTCGCATGCTATTTCGTGATTTAATTCTTCCACCTGTATCGCTTCATCATTAAAATGTGAAATGAAACTCCTTAAAAACCCACCCTCTGCTTGGCAGATCTTCTGTAAGTTTGAGGAGAGTTTTTTAGGAGGTATGCAACTAATAAATCTCGACTTAAACAACATGGCAAACTGTGTAAAATTATGAATAGAACCTAGGCTCGGATGTTGATACTACTTCTGAGTCAAACCTGTGAGTGTGGGTGGGAACACTCGACACAGCATAAAATCATTGACGTTTTGAAGCTAGATCATTGTCCTGAAGATCGCCAAGTGACTCCTAGGATCAGTTGTTCTGTCATACTTATCCAAACTTGGCAACTTGAACTTGGAAAGGAAAGTTTCTGCTAGGATCTCCTTTGACAGGGACGAGGCATCGTCCAAGCCATACTCCTCCTTTTGCTCCTTCTGATACCTTTGCACAGCTTGAACCGGCTTCCAATCAACGTCCTTTAGAGCCTTATCTGATGATTCATCATCCTCCATTTTGGCCTTCCCTTTGGACTGCGTTTGGATCACTGCCATTTAAGTCCTTGGGGTCTCAATCGAAGCTTTTTCCCTTATCCTAGGAGCCATAAATGAGGCCTCCTCCCGAGTCTTGTATTGCTCGAGAGTGGCTTACAACCTTTTGATATACTGAAGCATTTGCTTGTTATTCAGATTGTTAAGATCAGCCTCATTGACCATAGAAGGTATGTTTTGTCTATTGCCAAGAGTGGAAGAAATGATGAACCTTTTATTGGCAGTAGTCTTAACAGTAGCTCTTTAATTATAAACCATTTAGAAAGTGGAAGGAAAAGAAAAGTGTCTTTAAAAGAAAATGAATAGAAGATCGGTTTTAATCCAAATGAATAGGGAGAATTCAATGGATCTCCAGCAATGGCGCTAAATGATGTGACTGAAATGGAGCTAAGTTGTGATTGATCGATCTGCAAAAAAGAAGACGTGAGATGGTTGGCACCTATAGGCAGCCACTCCGATGCTCAAGTCAGTAAACTGATAGAAAAGGCAAATGTAATAAATTGCTTAGAACTCATAATAGTTGTGTAAATATGCGTATCTTAATTTCTGTGTACATAGTTTTTATATTGTAAAAAGATAAAGTTGGTTATTAAATCTCCTGAAAATCTGACTGGTATCGGGTAGTTGATAAAGGATCCTATAATTATAAGTATAATAGGAATCTGCTAGATTGTATTCATTAACGATGACTCTCTATGAAGTCTCGTTCTACTAAAAAAAGGGCGAGTTTTAGTGAAAAATCAAATGCTACGGTATTCAAATTTTTCTTTCTATAGATGGGACTGTATATCGGGTTATAAAATCTTGCCACGTGACCCTATTTTATGGTTGCAGCTCATTAGTTATTTGAAATGATTGTTATATTGCATCACTATCAAAAATAAATTATTATTAATTAAAATTTATAATAAACATAAAAAATAAATCATAATTAAAGAATTTCACATGTCAAAATAGAAATCACAAATTTTTTAAAAGATGCAAGATGTTAACTATTAAAAAAATTTTGCTCGCTCTATAATAGAGAATTGCCCGTATTTTGCACGAAACTCATACTAATTTTAATATTTATAAATTTTTAATTAATACATAAAAATAAAATAATATTTCAATTTCACTCATTTTTTTTCTTGCATTTTATGTGGACTTAACTTTTTATCTGTATATATATAGTTTTATTATATTAAAGAAATATAAAATATTCAAATGTTATTTTTGTTTAAGAATATTAATAATATTATAGGTAATATTAAGGTTTTTTTTAATAATTTTATGAAATGCTATTAATAATTAGAAAAACATAATTGTATTCTAAATAAAAAAAAAAGATTGTATTCTAAATAAAAAAAAATGTGTTCATACAGGTATATATAATAAATAATTTTTTTAATATTTTAATTTACTTGATAGTAATTGTTATTTCTTAAAGTATTAAGAGGATAATTAATAAATAATTTTTAATTTATAAATATAGAAATAGAAATTTAATTATTTATCCATAATTTAATTATTTTTATTTTTTTATGTGGATTAAATTTATCAATACTGTATATAAAAGTGGAAAAAAGGAAATATTAGAATTGCTTATTATGTTTTTAGATTATTTATTTATTTACCATGTTTTAAATTTAACAATAAATAATAATTTTATTATTTAAATAATTTTAAATTAATAAATTATTCATATATTACTTAAAATGATTTTAAGTATTTATCATTTAAAATTAATACATGTTCAAATTTTTTAATTATGAGTTTAATTAATTTTATTTTGTAATTATATAGGATAACTATTAAAAATTAATAATTTTCATAGTACTTAATTAATTTTTTGGATAAGATTATTAAAATAATAAATTTAAATATTAATTAAAAATATTAAAATAATTATCACAATATCGTATTATTAGATTTAAACCGTTAATTTTTTGAATTTAATTAATTTTATTTGGTAACTAATTATTTAATAATTATTATCTTAAATTTTTAACCTTGATGTATTTTGTAGATTTAAAAGTTTGATATTTTTTTAACAAATTTACCATTAATTTTATAGATTATATATATATGATTATTGAAAAATATCAAAAACAATTATTACAATATTAAAATATTAAATAATAAGTTCAAATTTGAAAAATAAAAATAGTAAGATACACAAAATAATTAGAGATAATAGCCAAAAAAATCAATTAACTTTTAATAAATTATCTCAAATTTTAAAAGTTAACTCATATATTCTAAACTAATCATATAAATTTATTTATACTGTATCATTAAATTTAACAGTTAAATTTAATAAAAAATATTTTAATCATCACTAAAAATTAATATTTTAATATAATTAATAATTATTAAAAAATTTTAAATTTTATTGATTTCAATAATTATATCCTAAACTATATTTTTAATAAATATATTTCAAATCAATATTTTAATTTTGTTTAATTTTTAATTTTAATTTGATTTATTAATAATTTCGAATGACGTATTGTCAAGAATCAATAATTTATTTTTTTAATTTTTTAGCATCAATAAGTATAATTTTTTGTATAATTATAGGTTATGAGTGTTGTGATAATATTAACTTTAATAAATTAAAAATCATGATTTTCTCAATTTAAAAAAATAATTATATTTATTATAATCTGACCGGATTGAAAGGTGATATTGTGTTTAATAAATTTAAAATAGATAAATTCATTATATAATATATAAAATATAATTATAAACTAAAATTACTTTGCCATTTTTATTAATCAAACTAATTGTAAATTTTTAACTTTATTAAATAAATATAATAAGTATAATTAATTTTCACATAGTGAGAATTGTGATTCTTTGATTTACTAGTAATATTATTAACACACCATTTATAACAGATAATTATAAAAAAAATTACATTTATTAATGAAAAAAATGAGTTATTAATTTATAAAAATGTATATCTAAAATTATAAATAAATCGAATTAAAATTAAAAATTAAATAAATAAAAATTAATTCGGAATATATTTGTTAAAAAAATTGAGGTATAGTTGTTAAAATTTTATTTACAATTATATATTTGAATTATATTTAAATATTAATTTTTGATATTAACTTAAATGATGATGTGGCATTTTCATTAAATTTAACGGATAAGCTTAATTGTAGAATATAAATAAACATTATTCTCTGTAAAATAATGTGTTATAATGAAAATTTTTAAAAAATTCCTTAGTAGTTTTTAACATTTCAAATTTAGAGTTTTATTGGAAGCAGTAAACGGGATGAATGAACTCTTTATTTTCATTTCTATACTTATTTTATCTTTTTTGTAGTTTATTTATTTGCTATTAAAAATAAAATAAGTTTCAGAGTTTGTATATATATAAATATAATATTTTTATTGATGAGAAACGAGTTTCAATTTATTTTATAATTTTATTATAATTAGTATGAAAATTTAATTTTTTTAACTATTAAAAAAAATTCTATCTAAAAAGCAGTAGTATATTATACAAAATAATAATTGATTAGTTTTGATTAAACCGAATAAAATAGTATTTTTAATCTCTAATTAAATTAGTTTTATATTATGTGTATCGACAGATTTATAATAAAGATTAAAAATTATTTTTTTATAAGTAAATTAAAATAATATAAATATTAGTGTAGCAATAATTAATAATTGATGTAAGTTTTGATTATTTTATTTTATAATATATGATATTTGATAATGATAAAATTAATTTATTTAATATTTATAGTAATTTTTTATTGTAATACTTATTTTAGAGTAAAAAATATTTTTAATATTATACAAGTGAAATTAATTTCTAATATTAAAATTTAAGTAGATAATGATTTTATTATTTAAAGTAATTGAATTTTGATAAAATTTAAAAGTTGTAATATATTTAAATTTATAAGTGGATGGTAATTTTATAATTGAAATTAAATTTTCAAACAGATAATAATTTCATTATTTAAATTAATTTATCATTAACAAAAATTTAAAATTTTGAGTTTTATATAAATAATAAAAAGTTAAATTTATGATATAAAATTATTAAAATAACATATTTAAATATTAAATAATATTATAAAATAAAAAATAATTATTAAATTATTAAATAATATATATAGTATTATAACAAATATTAAATATGTCATGCACCTTAAATAACACTAGTATATATATTTATTAATTTTATTTTCATAATAAATATGATATCTAATATATTAAAAGGATATAAAAATTTTATTTTTAAGTAATAAATATGAGATATTATTTAATCAATTTTAAATTATTTTTTATTTTTATTAATAATATTTCTTTTTATAATATAATGAAAATTTCATTATAAAAAATATAGGATAAAAAGCACTACCACTAAAAATAATTTAATATAACAAGTTTAATCAGCAAACAATTTTACACGAAAAATATTTAAAAATTCGTGATGAGATAGGATTATATGATAAGAGTCGAGATAAAAATTTGAATACTATAATTAGGCTATTCATTAAAATTTGGCCTTTTCCTTAATAGGATGATTCTTTATATAAAAACAATTATTTATATAAAAACAAATTTTTTTTATAAAATTACTATTATTATATACAATGCAGTAAATTCTCATTATACCTGTAATTATGAGATTATTGATCAATTAACTGGCGAAATTCTTTATCGATAAAGTCACATCATTATCGGAGTATTAAAAAATACCATCATTAATCTTATCTCTTAAAAGCTCATAATCAAATTTATGCTATTTTCTCACAAAACTACTCTTAAATTTATTGACTTGAACATCATATTAGTTACGGTAAATACTTGCCACTTTATATTTTTTGTCTTGCAGTGGATCAATTACACTATGATTTTATTTCAGTCATATCATTATTGATTTTAGTAATATCAAAAAAATAATTATTTAAATTATGAAAATCGAGGTAAAAATAATAATAATAAAATAATAACAACTAAATAAATAAAATTTATCCAAAAAATGCCATGTGACAGTAGTATAAAAAGACTTTTCATAGAGAGTACGACATGACAATATTATGAAAAAAAAAACAATTATTAACAAAAAAATATAAATGTATAGCATAAAGAATAAGAACTAAATAGATAAAATTATCCCAAAGAATGCCATATGATAATAGTATAAAAGGACTTTTCATAGAGAGTATGACATGACAACCCAAAAAAATACCTACTTTGTATTATATCGATAGATAAATTACTCCCTTCGTTTACTTGTCATTTTCAGACTCCCATTTTTAGAGATCGTTTTATTTAAAATTATTTGTTATTTTGAAAATATTAAAAAAAATTAATTAATTTTTAATTTTACTCTTATTTCTATTAACATATTAATTATTTCTTCTAAATTTCTAAAAATTACTGTCTATTTTATCACTTTTCTTTTTATTTTTTTAATTTTTTTTATTCATAGATTAATGGAACGAAAACCATTAAGATTATACTAATTAGGTTAGAGAAAGTGAAGCTTAGTCAAATTAAAAAAAATATTTTATTATAATATAAAAGACTATTGAATAAAAAAATTTAAATATTTATGTTAATTCATATTTATATTTTAAATTTTAAATTTCAAAAAATAAAGTCCAAACTTTTTGAGTTTATCATAATTATAGTTAATAGAACTAAAATAAAATTTGAAAAATTAATGTTAAATTATATTATAGTTCCTAAAATTTTTTATTAATAAATACACAGTAATTTAATTCAAATTTTATATTAAAAGTAAATATATTATATATTTATCATATATAATAATAAATATATTATATGTAAATATTCATTACAAATAAATATATATTACATACAATATCATATATAAGTTTTATATATTAATATTTATGCTCTATGGAAAATTATGTTCTTTTTATTCATATATAAAAAAATTTATTTTATATCAATAATATTAAATAAAATGAAATATCAATGCTTTAGTCTATAAAGTTTTATTTTATTTTATATTTTAAATTTTTATTAATTTATGATATGTGTATAAAAGTAGAAATAGAAAGTAAATAATAAATTGATAAAAAAGTACATTATTGAAATTAATAAAAATATTTATCATAAAGTCTATTTTATTAGTCATAAAAAATTTCAGGGATTATATTGTAATTTAATAGAATTTTTCCAATTACAATTTACTCCTCTATCTATAATCATAACAAGTTTAGAAGATTTGACTTTTTCCTTTTATCAGAAGATAATTATATTGATATATTGCAAGGTCTAAACCTAATTTGCAAGTGTTACGGAGCTGTCGCTACCGCTTGGAACCATACCATATTAGGAAGCACCGGAGAGAAGAAAGGAAACAGAGTGATGTTCAAGACCATTAATACCTTCAATCCACAGAAAGGACCTTGGAAACCATAGGAAGAAGCTTATGGCCACGTCTTTACCGGAGCATACGAGGAGTTGTGGAGGAGGGCTCAAATGGCATTATCATGTCTAGTTAGGATCGATTGCTTTACCATAGAAAGTGACTAGAAATACTGAGGTTCTCCACAACAGAACTTGAATAGAAACCGTTTCATAACTAAATATAGATAAATGGCTTACTGAAACACACATCAGTGAAGGGATGCAATAGAAAAAGTCCTTTGCAAAAAAGCTACCTTGCATGTAAGGAAAAAGAGCAAAAGGAAGAAGATGGAAGCCCAGCAAGATTAGTTCCACAATTTGGGTTCGTTAAAAATTGATGAGTTTGACTCATTTTCAAGTTCATGAGTAAGTTTACAAATTAACTCGTAAACAGATTGTTAAGTATGTTGAATCAATACCATAAGAGAACTGAGCTCAAACTTGAGTTTATATAAAATTTTATAAACTAACTTGAACTTTCTAAACTTAACTTCACTCTATTTAATTACACTTCTACTATTTACAGATATTCTACGTGTTAAAATTTAAGAGCTCTTTTTTTAATAGTTGATAAGTTGGTGATGTAGGACTATTTAGACTCCGTTAGGAGTTTCAATCAATATCGTTTGGTTAAAACGAAATAAGAGAAAAGATAGGCTAAAAGACGAAAAGTCTTATTGAAATTTCTTAAAAATTGGAAAGTGTGTTCCTAATAGCCAAGGGAGGCTATTTATAATAGAAATAAAATCCTAATATGCAAAAATAATCCTAATCTTAATAGGAGTTTAAAATCCTAATAGCCAAGGGAGACTATTTACAATAGAAATAAAATCCTAATATGCAAAATAATCCTAATCCTAATAGGAGTCTAAAATCCTAATAGCCAAGGGAGGCTATTTACAATAGAAATAAAATCCTAATATGCAAAATAATCCTAATCCTAATAGGAGTCTAAAATCCTAATAGTCAAGGGAGGCTATTTACAATAGAAATAAAATCCTAATATGCAAAATTATAAAAATATCCAAAATATCCAAAATATCCAAAAATAATAATTAAAATATAAAAGTTAGCCCTAGTCCAAGTCTGCTGTAAAATCCAAGGCTAGTTGTCCCGTGTCATTCCCTTCCACTTGTAAAGAACTCGTCCTCGAGTTGTCATCAGCAGGGTAGTATTGAAATAAATCTGCCACATTAAATGTTTAGGAAATTTTCATTTCATGTGGGAGGTTAAGAATATAGGCATTGTCATTGATCTTCTGAATGATCCGAAATTGACCAATCTTCTTGGCGTCAAGCTTTTTCTGTCCTCCACCACGCTCCTTGCGTAAATACACCATAACTTGGTCACCGACATTGAAGGACTTGAAACGCCTATATTTATCAGCTATAGCTTTATATTTGTCATCGGCTTCTGTAAGGTATTGTTGTACCTGTTTGAAAACATCTATGTGCTGCTTTGCCAAGTTGCTTGCTGCAATACTGTTTTAAGCAAATTCCACCTGGTCTTGGAGGTTTTCACTCTCCTTTGGACTCATCTTGTAATGAGGCAGATTCGGTAATTTTGATCCAGGAATGAGATCAATCTAATGTTGGATATCCCGCGGAGGTGGAAGCTTTGATGATTCCTCCACTATCTTAGGAAACTCCTTCAACAGCTCTTTGACGGGTGGTGGTAAAGATGGTGCATCCTCCATTGTACTTTTTTCTCTCACCAATAAAGTCAGTGTGCCCCCAGATTTCTCAACTGCACCGGATAGCTTCTGCACTCCCGTAGAAATAGCAACAACATTCTTCTCTTCCACTTTAGAATGTTTCGCAGAACCGAAAGGCAAGATAGTAATCTTCTTTTGATTCCACGTGAACGTGTATGAA
This sequence comes from Manihot esculenta, assembly GCF_001659605.2. NCBI lineage: Eukaryota > Viridiplantae > Streptophyta > Magnoliopsida > Malpighiales > Euphorbiaceae > Manihot > Manihot esculenta. The sequence goes on from NC_035170.2 coordinate 5,545,903, forward strand.
TTCTCCTTCCCTTTATGTAAAGCATCAACATCGAACTGCCAAGGGCGACCTAGCAAAATTCCACAGTAATCCATATCCACAACATCACAATTAACAAGTTCAGTATAAGATTTACCGATCGAGATAGACACGCTGCAGATTCTGTTGACCTCAATTGTCAGTCCTTCCTTAATCCATCCGACTTTGTATGGTGAGGGGTGAGGCTGTGTAGGCAACTGTAATTTCTCCACCAACTGCTTAGTTATTAGATTCTCACAACTGCAACTATCTATAATTAGCCTGCAAATTGCCTCTCCTACTTGACACTTTGCCTGGAAAATCTTCCTCCTTTGTGTCTCGTCCTCCTGTTTTGTTGAGCATAAGATCTTCTTCACCACATAGGTGACCTCTCCATCTTCAGAACCAGCAATAGATCTGTCATCGTCATCCACTTCCTCGTTAGTTTCAGCCGCCTGCTCAACTATATTAACATGCTGGCGGTCAGTATTAACTCCTCTACGTTCTGGACAATTATTTGATCGATAACCAGATTGCCTGCACCGGTAACAGATGTCTCCCGTTGGCTTCTGGTAAGGATTGGTCCTGCCTCCTTTGTCTGTTGTAGTGGTGACTGCCTTGCCCTTACTGTCTCTCCTTTCTTCCATGGTATTCGGAGGGTTGCCAGAATTTACAACCTTAGAAGGCTGCCCGCTGTAGTTGCCTCTATGTTGTTGCGTCCCTGTTGAACTAGAGTTTCTGTAATTGAAATTCCGATTGTACTGCTGCTGTCGTGGCTGCCAATCAATACGCTCTTCTGCCCTTTTTGTCATCTCAATAGCGTCTGCCAAGGTGAAAATCACAGCTACTCCCATCATACAACGAATTTCGTGATTCAGCCCCCTCTGATAATGAGCAACCTGTTGGGCCTCGTTCTCACAGTTTTCACATCTCGCCTGCAGCCTTAGAAACTCCTTGGTATACTCATCCACCCTTCGGTTCCCGTGTACACAGTCATGATACCGGTTATATAAAACCTGAGCGTGATCGCTAGGCAAGAACCGTTGTTCAAACATCTGCTTCATCAGCACCCAGTTTCGTATGGGCTCCAGCCTCTTCCTATAGCATTCATTTTAAATCGAATTCCACCAGGCTGCTGCACCCCCTTTCAACTTATAGGCCACAATTGGAACCTTGCGTTCCTCTTCCACGTTCATAATTTCAAAGAAGCGTTCAACCTCTGCCAGCCAATCAAGAACAGATTCAACATCTAATGAACCAGAAAAGTTTTGAAGGTCTACCTTGATCCTGTAACCTTCCTGATAGTTCTGTTAGGGATTTGCAGGCATAGGATTGACGACCACAGGATTGGCGGCCACATGGGGATGTGCGGCGGCGGCGAGTTGGTGGAGTCCCTGCTGCAGGGTCAGCTGTCCAATCATCTCCCTCAATTCTGCCAAGGATGCCTCAATCGCAGCAAGTCGCGCCTCTTGGTTATCTGCCATGGTCAAACTTCGCTCTGATACCAATCTGATGTAGGACTATTTAGACTCCGTCAGGAGTTTCAACCAATATCGTTTGGTTAAGACGAAATAAGAGAAAAGATAGGCTAAAAGACGAAAAGTCTTATTGAAATTTCTTAAAAATTGGAAAGTGTGTTTCTAATAGCCAAGGGAGGCTATTTATAATAGAAATAAAATCCTAATATGCAAAAATAATCCTAATCCTTATAGGAGTCTAAAATCCTAATAGCCAAGGGAGGCTATTTACAATAGAAATAAAATCCTAATATGCAAAATAATCCTAATCCTAATAGGAGTCTAAAATCCTAATAGTCAAGGGAGGCTATTTACAATAAAAATAAAATTTTAATATGCAAAATTATAAAAATATCCAAAATATCCAAAAATAATAATTAAAATATAAAAGTTAGCTCTGGTTCAAGTCTGCCGTAAAATCCAAAACTAGTTGCCCCGTATCAGTTGGTCTACGTGTATAATTATTTAATTAAAATATTTAATATAATTATAATAAATTAAATTATATGGAAATTATTTAAGATTATACTCGATAATAATTTGGCATATTTTAATCTGTTTGCTAATAAATCAAATCTAAATTTATTATTATTTGACTTGAATTTGAAATAAGTAAATTTTGAGTTTGGTTTAAGTAATTAAATTTTATTGAGACAAATTTAAATTTTTCAAACTCAATTTGCGAGTGGTTAACTGGGTTAAAAATTACACTTGATCACAGCAAATATGGTTAATGTAGGATAACATATTATATGCCTAACTCTTAGTCTCCGTTAACCTCAAAATAAATGCATTCCTATGTAAATATCCCTGGTTTAGAAAAAAAAAAGTCACAATAATTTAATTTAATTAATTCCTATTTTATCATATTTCTTATTTGAAATGAAAAAAAAAATCATTTTTTTTAATTTACTAAATTTTTATTTAATAAAAAAAATTATATATAATTTTACTATATTTTATTTAAATTTTATTTTTATAAAATAATTCATATCAAATAGAAAACTAACGAATCTATTAATAAAAATTATAAACGAAACATATGATATTTTTATTTCATTTAACATTATTGATATTATACATAGTTGGCTATAAAAATAAATATTTTAATATATAATAAATATCGAATCTATTTTATTACAATAGGAGTTATTATTTTCATAAATATTTATTAAATATAATATATTTATTATATATATATATATATTATATGGAATAAATATAAAATATATTAATATTTAAATATAAAATTTAAATGGTGAAATATATTTTTATACTATCATATTATTGAGATTTATTATTTAATATTTAAACTAAAATTATAACCTATTTCTTTCGCCACATAATTTTATTCATTTTATTTTTTCACGTATATTAAAAAATATAATTTTTTTATTAATTTTTTAACTATACCTATCCTAAATATATTAACTTTTATTAAATATTAAAAGATATTTTAAAAAAAATTTTAGAAATAAAATAAAATTAAATAGGATTATAATATTAAATTTATATATGCTTATAATTTTAAAAAATAAAATAGATAATAATTTTTGAAAAATTAAAAAAGAAAAATTAAATAAAAATTATGGGATGAAAAGAATATTAAACTTTTAAAATTATAAAAATTATAATAATTAAATATAAATTATTTATGTTATTAATGATTTGTTAAAAAATAAAAAAAAATTCATATTTATACTCTAAATTTTACTAATTATATTCTAATTTCATAAAATTATAAAATTATCGTTTTTTTGAATTAAAAAAATTTAGAACATATTCAATAAAATTTAGAGCATAGTTAATACCAAGTATGATTAATTTTAAATTTTTTTGATTTTTTTCAATATATTGCTGATAATATAGTTCATTTATGTTTAATTATTATAATTTCCATACAATAAGTTAAAATTTTAATTTAGATATTTAATAAATTAATCTCAATTAATATAGAATATAAATATATATATATATATAACTAAACTTAAATTAAAGACGGATATATTTTTCTAATAAAAAAATTGAAACTATATTACTTTTAATTTTTTTCAAACTTAATTTGGTGATAGAGTTATAATTTTTAAAAATTGAAAATATTAGATTTTATTATTAAATATTTTATATTTTAATTAATCTAAATTTCAGACTTTTTCATAGTAGATTTTATTTTATTATTAATAGCTATATTATTCTTTTTTTTTTTAAACAGGCCAGGGTAATTAATTAGATGCACCGACCAGGCACATGGAAAATTACATACGTGTGTGTATGACAAAAAAGGGCTGGTTACCACAACATGATGAAACCTCCAATTGGGACCGAAACGGTGTCTGGCTGAGCTCTGACATCAGATTCAGCTTCTGCACGTGCGCCTCTTTATGGCGTTTTTCTCCTACTGTCGGGTAGGTGAACGGCTCTCTCCCGCTATATATATTAAATATATATATATATATATTAAGAAATATTCACGATCTAATTATTAAATTATTAATCCAATATATGATCATTAGGTTTTGACAATGTCCAATCATTCTTTAGTTGTTATTCATCTTCTTTAATTATCAAAATTTACACAATGTTATCATATATAATCTGAAGATTGAGCTATTTTCTATTAGCTTTTTATTATTTTCCAAATTATTTAAAATACTCAAAATATGTAATTATAAATAATTAAATTAGCTGTCAAACATTTAGCATAAGAAATAATGGAAGGGGGTGGAATTATATTCCAAGTTCAACTCACAAAAATAATTAGCCTTTGCTCTCAACATTTAAAAGGGGCCACCAAAAATTTCCAAGTAACAAATGAGAGATATTTGGTCAAAATACACACAAATAAAAAGGCTATGCATGTGGCTATATGCTCATGATGGATAATATATTCCAAAAGAGATAAGATAGAGTTCTTGTCATTATAGGTAGCTTTGGATATTAGAGCTTAGAGACATGGACTCAAAAACAATATGACCCACCAAGTTAGGTTAAATGGGAATTCTAAAACAAACTAAAAAATTGTTGCAATTTAAGGTTTTAAGGATGTCATAATCTTATCATTCTTCTGTGTTAGGCATTAGAAAGGAATCATAGACGTTTGCTAACTAAATAACTTTAAACACAAGGCAGATCCTCTTCTTCTTGTTTTTTCTTAAAGGCATAATCTTATCATTAATTAATCCTATAACGATTTCAATCGAGAATTATTACTGGCGCTAAGGTAGCAAGTTTACTTTACATTCTAGTACAATCTCAATATGATTTAAAAAAACATACATAAAATATTATCATGAATCAAATTTGACATGTGCATAAAAGTATAATTATAAAATATAAACCTATATTAGAAGACTTCATCAAATACTTAGTATAGTACTCATTACATACCATAGAGTACGATTTCAATTATAACATAGAATTTAAAGCTTTTACATGACTAAGAGATCACAACTATAATTGGTATAACACACTAAGAAGATAGTTATAGCTCAATTCTGATCTAACCATCATGTTTATATATTCAATAAACTAATATAAGCATAAAGGTACTCTGAAGCCTTAAAGCCCATAACTAATATTAATTCTGCAAACCTAGAATTAGGAAAGAGGGATAAGTTACGACAACCTAGTGAGTAGAAATATAATATAAAATAATTTAATATAAAAGATATACATATATATGCGTTACAAATACAAACAATTCATAATATGATGGACTTAGTATCAATAACCACTACAACAATAATAGCTTGTAATAATATTTTTATAGTGACGCTTTTTGTAAATGTCACTTTCAAAGTGAACAAGTTCACATTAAAACATTATAGTTTGAGTTCATGTAATATTTTTGATGGTATTTATATAAAATATTGCTCAAAATTTTAGATAACATTTATACAAAATGTCAATCTAAATTTTTTATTGTAATAATTTTCTAAATGTTATCAATACTTATTGCGACATTTTCTTAGAATAGTTAATAGTTATTGGTGATTTAACTTTTTGTGACATTTTAAATAAATTTATATAAAATGTTACTATCAATTTGTTTGTTGAAACATTTTTATAAATGTTGTTAGTACTTATTGTAACATTGCATTAGAAGTATAGACGCTAATAAATAATGTCATAATGCCAGAATATAGAATGGGCCTAATCTATATTTTCATAGATAAATATTTCATATCGTATTTTGAGGGCTAGTAAATTATCTAATATTCATCTACAATGACAATTAAATGTGTAATGCATCATATTAATATAATCCAAAACAACCTAAGATCATTTATGCATTCATGATATATGAACATACTTAAAATTATTTAATTCAATTTAAATAAAATTGAGTTTAGTTCTACCCACCTTTTAAAGACACAAGCCTTGCTAACTGGTAGTTACCTCACTACTGATCTCTCTAAATTCTTAAGTTTGATCATATATAGATTAATCTAAATGAGAGACCAAAAAGAAACATAACCTTTACAATTCTTAAAACTGCTTTAAGAAAAACCTAAAAGTATATAAGAAGCCACGTAGAAAAAGGATGAAAAACGGTTGAACAGGGAACTTCCGACAACAGATTCGACAGCCTAAAGTATCCTTACAAATATGAAAGTCAACTTTTTGGAAGCACTTTTGGATGCCAGACCACAATTTTAAAAAATGCAGGTTTCGAGACGACAAAAAGATTGATATTTTGTGATGAATTACCTATTGACAACATAAATTTTATCATTGAAAAGACATATAATACGATGAAAATTATTAATTGTTATAGAAAATAACTTATAGTGACAATATATAATTGTGTAATGGTAATATATTAGATTCGTCACCTAATATGTATATTTGATGACAACTTATAAATATTCGTCATATTATATATTTGATGTTATATTTTTTAAAAAAATTTTAGTGCCAAATTATATGCTAATAAAAGAATTTATTTTATTTAATAAAAGAAAAATTTATTGTGACAGTACATGATATTATCAAAAAAAAAATTATTCCAAGATGAGTTATAATAATTATCATAAAAAAATTTAAAGATAAATTTTTATCAACCTTTTACAGTAGAAATTGTATTTTATGAAAATATATAACGTGACAACATGAATACTATTAGTGACAAAATGTTAGATTCGTCACCTACTATATATATTTGATGATAAATTATAAATATTTATCACATTATAGGTTTGATGTTATATTTCCCTCCAAAATTTTAGCTCGAAATTATTTATTGATAACGAAATTTATTTTATTACAAAAAAATATAATAAAAAAAATTATTGTGACGTATATGATATTATCACGAAAAAAATTATTTAATAAAGAGTTATAATAATTTTTATAAAAAAAATTTAAAAATAAATTTCTATCAATGTTTTACTGTAAAAATTTTATTGTGATAAAATATTTTAATTTTATAACAAATTAGTGATAAAATATTAGATTTATCATGTACATTTAATGATAAATTATAAATATTTATCACATTATATGATTGATATTATGTTTTCTCCAAAATTTTAGCACCAAATTTTTGGTTGACTAAAAAATTTATTTTATTACAAAAAATGTTTATAAAAAAAGAAACATTTATAGTGACGTACATGGATAGTATTGTCACGAAAAAAATTATTTTATCACGAGTTATAATAATTATCATAATAAAAAATTTAAATATAAATTTTTATCAATTTTTTACAGTAAAAATTTTATTATGATAAAGTATTTTAATTTTATAACAATATATAACGTAATAACATGAATACTATTAACAAAAAAATATTAGATCCACCACTTAATATGTACATTGATGACAAGTTATAAATATTTATCATATTATAGATTTGATATTATATTTCTTTCTAAAATTTTAGTACTAAATTCTTTGTTGATAAAAGAAATTATTTTATTAAAAAATTTATAATAAAAAAAATTATTGTGATATTCGTAATATTGTCATGAAAAAAATTATTTAATAATGATTTATAATGATTTTCATTAAAAAAATTTAAAAATAAATATGTATCAATCTTTAATGGCAAAATTGTATTGCGATAAATTATTTTAATTTTATTATAATATATAATTTGACAATATAAATATTATTAGTAATAAAATATTAGATTTATCACTTAATATATTTTTTTATGATGAATTATAAAATTTATTATTAATTATTTTATAGGTGATTATCTCTCATTAATTTTGAAAGCAGGCACTAATTAGTATGATAAACTTTTATATGACTATCAAATATTTGATTCTGAATTATTTTTTTATAATTTGAAAAAAGTATAAAATAAAAATATTCAGTAAGCTATTTTTATTTTTTATATGATTATAAAATATTATATTTTTATATAATAATAATTATTTATTTTTAATACATTAATTATAATTGATAATCTTTTATAATTTATATTACTTATTCGATATTTTATGATTAAAGAATAAGCCATTTAAAAAAAAAAAAGACTATCATATTTTATTTATCCTACAAAATATAAACTTATCAATAAAATGTAACTATTTGTCATTTTAAACCAAAAAAAAAAAAGAACGAAAAAGGCAAAGGCACTAGATTTGAAAAAAATCAAGTTTATTTTAACAAAGAAAAAACTAAAATCTAAGTATATAATAATAAATATAACCGTAGAGTAAAAACAACATTAAAGAGCCATGTACTTTTTAATAAGATAATAGTTATATTTTTAAGTCATATATTATTTTTTTAAAAAAATTATTAATAGTAAATAGATTATGTTTTTTCGTAGATAAAATTTAATAGTAAATTTTATTGGTAATAGTATATTTAATTTAAGTGATACTTTTTATTTTTTATTTTAAATAATATAAAGGGTATAATTCAATTATAAAAAGTTAATTTACGTTAGAATTAGAATATATTATAAAATTTAAAAATAAAATATAATATAATTATATTAATTATTAAAAAAATTTTAAGACGTAATCTAATAATAAATATTCAGTTTTATTTTTTTACTTATTAATAATATTTATTTAAATCCGTTTTCAGCTTTGATTTATAAAAAAAAAAAAAAGTTGTAATTCAAACTAAATTATTTGAGTTGTTTTATTTATATTAAATGAGAAGTTTTTAATTTTAGAATAAAAGTGTTTTATTTATTGATTTAACACGTAAATTAATTAAGAAGTTTAATTTTTAATTTTAAAATTAACTTTAAATTATTTTATAAATTTTAATTTTTATATAATTTCAATTATGATCCCGACCCGAATTTAAAAAAAATGAGAATAGATTCAAAATAAAGAAAATATAGATTATTTAGATTGATAAATATTAAATATTTTATTAATAAATTTATAATAATATAATAAAATTAAAATACATTCTATCTCTCTTTTGTCTGCTCGTTCTTTGGCAACAAACAATGTGCGTGGTAATTTAAGCTAAATTATTTGAATTTTTTTATTTATATAAAATAAAATATTTTTTTTAATTTTAGAATAAAAATATTTTATTTTTTAATTTATCTCATAAATTAACTAAAAAATTTAATTTTTTAATTTTAGAGTCAATTTCAAATTATTTTGTAAATTTAGATTTTTTATGGGTTCAATTACGTCTCCAACCCAATTAAAAAAGAGAAAGTGTTCAAAATCAAGAGAAAAATGAATTATTTAGATGGATAAATATTAAATATTTTATTAATAAATTTATAATAATCTAATAAAATTAAAATACATTATATCTTTTTTCATGTATGCATTTTTTTAAAAAAATTAAAAATTGTAATTTAAGCTACATTACTTGAATTTTTTATTTATATAAATTAAGAAGTTAAATTTATTAATTTTAAAATAAAAATATTTTATTTTTTAATTTAACTCATAAATTAATTAAAAAGTTTAATTTTTTAATTTTAGAGTCAATTTTAAATTATTTTGTAAATTTTAATTTTTTTATAGATCCAATTATGGCCCCAATCCTTATAGTAAAAAAATGAAAATATGTTTAGAACAAAGGGAAGGTGAATTATTTAGATTGGTAAATATTAAATGTTTTATTAATAAATTTATAATACATAATAAAATTAAAATACATTCTATACCTTCCATTATTGGTCCATTTTTAGGCGAAAAAAAAAATCTTAGGCATTCTCACTCCATCTTCCCCTTTCCTTCACCTCTCCCGCTATGCCTATCACCTTTAGTCAGGATAGTATCTCTCCACTCCATTTCTGCTCTTTTGATTCGTTTTCCTATCCTTCAACGTTAGAACTTCTCTTCTAGTTCTACGTAGATAAAGGACCTCCATGCAGCCCACTCATGCAATACCATCCACCCAACTATTAATTTCATTTTGTTAACCGTTCGATGCACTCTCTTTCCATGCAGTATATATTCATCAAATTTTAGTGATTATCTTGAGTTATTGGGTGGAAATTTATTATGAATTTTGAAGGTTAGCATTTCCGTTTACCTAATTTTTTTACCTAATTTCTTTATTTCTTTTCTATTTAATTTTCGTAATTTTAGTTTATTTTTTATCTTAGATATGTATCAGTCAAATTTAAGGCCATAGAATTAAACATATAATCTTCAATCCATTGAATTTATTTCTAGAAAGTTGATTGTTATTTAAACCATTAAATTTTGTCCTCAGATATAAACTTTTTAATTTGAACTTTAATAAATTTACATAATTTTTTTGGGATAGGTATATGTGTCTAATATAACTTTGTTTTATAATAGACATGCATTTAATGCTATTCATAATAGAATATGGCAATAATATTGCCGTATGCATTAGGTAGTAGAGATTGTGCAGTAGGCCTTATGCAGTGTGTGGTTCGATGCTATTCATTTTAAAACCACGTAAAAATTTGATGCCATTCTATATGAAAATTTCTTTTTTGATTCATGTGGTTTTGTGCATAAGTAGAAATCTTATTCAAAGACATACTCAAACTTTTAAGTCTAAATTGTTGGTACTCACATATACTTTTAGAAACGGAATTAAGAAACCTTAGTTTTGAAAATTACTAGCTTTATAAACTTAACTGTAACCATGTTGTATTTATTTTGAATGACTAATTTGCTAACAACTCTTCATATAAGCCTTTTCTATTTATCTCACTATATGTGTTTTGAAATGTTTTTTTATGGGTTTGATATTTGAAATGTTGATGATGAAGACTTACTTTATTAAGAATGGCTATGTATTTGGGAATATTTTGGGATTATCACAAAAAAGTTTGTACATTTCAATTAAAAAATATAAGTGGTAATGCTCTTTCATCGATTTTTTAGTATTTCACAGTATATAATTCAAGTTAAATTTAATTATATGTTTTAGTACATGCACATTTAATAAATTTCACTTTCTCTTTTTTTATGGTTGAATTTTAATTTTTTTTTCCTTTTTGTTGATCTACTTTACTTTAGAATTTAGCATTTATATATACTTTAGGTGTTTATGATTTGGGACACTTATTGATATCTCTTGGAATAGTATAGTTGTGGACATGTATTAATTTGTGGATTAGAATTGTGCTTTTCCTTGGTTCTTCCTTGTAATCCCTGCTTCATGATCCTTTTATGTAAAAGTTTTAAGTATAATTTATATTTGAACCGAGCTTGAGACATGTTATGTTGACTATATTGGAGCATTTGATGAGGACTCTAATATGGGTTTTATGTTTTCAATTATGATGCATGCACAGGACGAGTCTTGGTTCATATAATGATTATGTTTTTATTGTTCGTGTGATCATGTATGAGACTATATCAGGTGTAACAGGATGTATAGTAGGCTTGCTACGGGTTCCAGCGACCTTAAGTCGCTCTGAACCCTAGCACCGATAGTGGTCCGGTTTCCGGGTCGTTACACTGGACATCTCTGATACAAGTCGATTGAGGCATATTGAGGATAGCTCAGACTTTCTCAGGGTTCGGTTCCATACCTCGAGCACTGACCATGTAACCCAGGAATTTTCCTCCTGTAATGAAGAAAGCACATTTGGCAAGGTTGAACTTTATCTGATACTTGTTAAGAGCCGCAAAAATTTCCTTCAAATCTTCTATGTGCTCTCTAAACGATCTGCTCTTTATTTCCTTCAAATCTTTTATGTGCTCTCTGAACAACCTGCTCTTTATTATTATATCATCCACATACACTTCTGCATTCCAACCTATCTGTTCTTTGAAAATCTTATTCATTAGCTTTCAATAGGTTTCCTCTACGTTCTTTAGCTCGAATGTCATCGCTTTGTAACAGTAGGTGTCGTCTTCAGTTATTAATGAGGTTTTTTCTTCATCGAATCGACCTCGTGCATGGGGATTTGATGATAACTTGACATGCCATTTAAAGAAGACAAGTACTCAAAACCAATCGTAGCATCGATCAATTTATTAATAGTAGGGAGGGGATAATAATCTTTTGGACAAGCTTGATTGAGGTCAGTAAACTCTATACACATTTTGTATTTACCGTTAGATATTTTTACAAGGAATGCATTGGCTAACCACTCTAGGTATGCCACTTTCCTTATAAACTTAACCTCTATTAGCTTTTCTACCTCAGACCTTGTAGCCTTTCTCTTTTCTGCTTCGTACATCCTCTTCTTTTATTAATCAGCTTCTCCTTCGGGTTCACATTCAGCTTGTGGGACATAACTTATAGGTCGATTCTGGGCATGTTGGCTGACTTCCAGGTGAAAGTGCTGGCATGCTCTCGGACCAGAGCTTCAACTGTTTTTTTTTTTCGCTTGCCGTTTAGGTTTGCATTCATATTGAAATTCTTCTCAAGGTGTTCTTTACTTAGAGAGAAGCTTTTAAGTTCCTCCGCTAGCTGAGTTCTTTGCTCCTTTTGTTCGTCCCTTACCTCTATAACCTCTCGACATACCTCCTCTTCCTCCTCCCCAGCCACGGTTGCTAAGTGTACAGCTCGCAATTCCTCTTGTCTTCCTCTGAATGTGGCTATCCCTCCTTCAGTAGGAAATTTCATGTTTTGAAGTCGTATAACACTAGCCGGCCAAGGATGGCAATGCATACTAGTGGCAACTTAACTACCAAAATTGGGCATACTGGGTTCGCGCTATAAGGGGTGTCCCGAGAAATAGTAGCAATTTAATTTTTTTTTCTACCAGTACTAGCGTTCTGCCTATCCCTTTCACCAAGGCCTAATCCCTCACTAAGTTCCCTTCAGGTATCTTCATGGCCTGGAACCCTCGATAAGGAAGGAGGTTCACTTTGCTTCCGACATCCATCAGGATTTTCTGTAATTTGAAATTGTGGATTATGGCTTCTACAACTAAAGCATTATCATGTGGCATTTCTATCCCTTCTCAATCAGCTGCCGTGAAATGGACCACTATGGGAGTATGTTCTATCACTTGCATAACTTCTGCCTCTTTTCACTTTCCGTCCCTTCTCCTCTTTCTATTTACCTTGACAGGTTGCACTGCTTCTTTTCTAATTATCATATTGATGGTCTCACTTGTCCCATCATTCACTGGTCGTGCTGCCCTCTCCTTGATCGGCTCTCTCCTTTCCTTTGGCCTATTGTTGGGAGCAATCTCTTTTTTGACAAAATTTTTCAGATGGCCCCTTTTTATCAACTCTTTTATCTCGTTCCTCACATGGTAACAATTGTTAGTGTCATGGCCATGTGTGCGATGGTATTGACAATACTAGTCCGAGTCCTAGGTCTTAGAGTTGGACAGAAGGGGTTGAGGCCATTGTATCAGATTTTTGTCCTGTATTGCCACTAGAATTTCTGTCATAGAGACATTTAGGGGGTGACCTCCCTGTGCTGAGAGGGCCAAGGTCAGTGATCGGCTTCTCAATGGTTGTTATACTTGTTTAGGGTTCTAAGGCCTCGGTTAGGCCTTCTGTCTACATGCTCTCTTCTTCGGTCCTCAAGACGTCCATGAGTTGTGTCTCTTTCTGAAAACTGCTTCGCGAATCTACTGGTCATTAAGGCGTCATCTTGCTTGATGTATTTTTTGGCCTATTGCATCAAGTTTGCCAAAGAATTTTGCAGAGGTGGTTCCTTTCTGCATCGCTTTCACGGCTCTAGACTCATCTAGATTAGGAATCTACAGGGCCTCAGCGTTGAAATGGGCTACATATTCTTCCAAGGTCTTATCTCTCCTTTGCCTGATCGTTTCTAGATAACTGGTCTTCCGTTGGGCTGGAACACTGGCTATGAAACTTTCCATGAATGATAGGTCGCCAAAATTTCTGATACTTTCTACTTCCAAGTTATTGAACCAGGTTAGGGCCGCTCCGGTCAAAGTAGTGGAGAATACCTTGCAGAGTAAGGTATCGAAATGAGTTTGTAGCTCCATGAAAGTCTTGCAATTAATTACATGGTCCTTGGGATTCCTTGTACAGTCATATGCTCCCGTGGTCGGCATTAAGATTTTTTTAGGGATGGTTTCTTCTTAGATACGGGTTACAAAGGGCGAGGATATCCTTAAACTGGTTCGGGTTCCTATTTGGATTTTTAGCTCAGCCAAGAGTTCTTCTTTCAGTTTTTCTAACTTTTTCTCTACTCCTTTTTCCTTTGCTTCAGGCTTCTTTGAACCGGTAGGAGACTTTGAACTGGTTTCTTTTCCCTCGCTTTTTGACTCATACCCTCCCAGCATCGCACTTCTTCCTATGTCGATATCTTCTTCTATCAAACTTCTCACCATGCAGCTTTTGGACTTAGCCGATGGTTCTTTAGGTATTTCATTGTCTCTTCTCCTTCTGGTTCCTTGTGTGGCAGTCATCGGTTCAAGATTTTCAGTCTCAAGGACAAATATAGGTGTTGGTGCTTGGCTGGGAGTGATAACTAGCATTGGGTTTGCAGTTATGGACAGTGTAAGGCCTCATTGCTGTATGATCTAGTTCATCCATATCATTGTTTATTGTAGTTGGTTAGATAGTGGAGTTTGTGGGATGGTATTCATTGGTGTAGAGTCGCTAGCAGAAGGTACATTGGGCATTATATGGTGGAGGAGAGTGGGAATAAGGTCATGGGAAACCCATGAGGATTAAGAGTTTATGGAATTTAGTTTTTGCTTCCAGTGGAGGCTGGTAATTTGCTTTCTGGTGGGCCATGTGGATCTTAATGGGTTTTGTTTGGAAACTTCAGCAACAGAAAGATCTCCTTCGTTCCCACAGACAACACCAATTGATGAACGGAGATCTGGCAGGCGTATCAGATGCAGACACCTGGATAAGGGTTCAATTTACTGAGGAGATTAATGGAGCGAAATCGATTTTGAGAGAGTAGACGAGAAAATAAATGGGAGTTAATGGACCAGGTATTCCATTTTAAGAGGTTAAGGTTTCGTGAGGGAAGATAGGTTCAATGGGCTCCATGAGAGATTGTGAATTAAGAATATCCCCTTTTGGGTTAGACCAGAGATATATATATTCTGGTTGTCCTGATACCCCTGTGTCATGTCTATTTATATTGAGCAAAAGTGTCTTTGTGCAGATGTGACAGGCGACTTATTAATTGTGGGCAGTTGGCTAATAAATACAAAGGTAGCTAATCCATACCTTATTTATCACGGACGTCACGTCAGTCTATTCTACGGCGTACATTTATGATCCGGTTATATATAGAGGAAATGGCTAGTACGTAGGAGATCGGCATCTTACCCTAATCTTACCAGGTCATGTCCAACTCATCTGATTTGTATCGAGGTGGATTCCCTTTAGTCACTATAGTTGGTCACGCCCGTATTTAATATCTTGTTGTGGTATAAGTCTTGAAGAGATCCACTCGTCTGTTTCAAGTTTTGGTAGGATCAGAGATGTTGATGATCTGATCCTCATACCTCATAGGTCGGACTTTCTATTATTCGGTCGAATCAGACGAAGATGTTTATAAAACTCTTCTAAATTTTTCATACACGCATCGCGATTTTAACAAATGCAGCTATTTAGATGTTATCATTATTCTATATTTCTAAATTTTTCATACACGCATCACGATTTTAACGGATGCAATTATTTAGATGTTATCATTACTCTATATTTCTCTTTTAGAATTTTTTTTTAATAGTTTTCACTTACTCTTATATCCGTAACAAATTAAGCGTAAAGTTTAATTTAGTTTAGTTATTAAATATTAGGTAATAAAAATTTCTTCAATTTTCAATATATACTTATTTTGTAAAAATGTATCTAAATTATCCATATAAATTTGTATTAGGTTGCATTATAAAAAATATGTTATAGTTGATTATTGAGTATATTATAATTGTTCAGAAGATTTATGTATACTTTATAATGAGTATTTTCAAGTTTATAAGAAAGGAAAAAATGTTGTATAGAATTTAGTAGTATTGAAAATCAAATTGAAAAATGTAATTATTGTGTTAAATTTTTTTAATTTTGTAGATAAATTAATTTTATTTATGTAAAAATTACTATTACTCTATCTTTCTCAAACTTCAATATTTAGAATATTAAATTTTAATTAAGTTAACTACTATAATTTATTTTTGTCAATTTGTTTTTATTTCATTTAAGACTAAGATTTAAAATGTATTATATATATTTTACTTCCCAATTATATAACTTATATCATAACATACTTTTACAATTAAACACTATAAAAAAAAGGATAGCTATAATATTTTATCAATAAATAGTCAATAATATAATATTCGATATTTTAGATTATTAATAAACGGTCAATAATTTACTTCACTAACCTCTTTTTTTCATAAGTTAATTGATATAAATATTAAATAAAATACATTCTTACCTATAAATTATATATATTTTGACAATGTGAATTATATATAATAAATCATTACAATTTTATAATAAAAAATTATAATATAAATAAATATTATAAATAAAAAGAAAAATAATAACTGGTTGTCTCACATGGACTATAAATAAGGAAAGAGGGATTCTCCATCTCTATAAAAAATGATGGTGCCTCATCTTGCTTGCCAGTTATGTATGGCATAAGCTATATTGTAGGATCCCATGAGTACCTTGAGTATAATTTTTATTTTTATATAATAATATTAATATTATCATTATCGGTAAAGTTCATAATTGAGTTAAATTCATACCGAATTTATAAATAATATAAATGAGTTTAATTCGAATCGAATTAAAATCAATTTTAAATTTAATATACTTATATTAAATTAATTTATTCGGATGAATTTTACTTTTAATTAAATTTAACGCAAAATTGTAAATCATACACAAGAGTTTGGTATGCATGGTAATTTATAATATTAATTAAAAAAGAAAAGGAACTCATATCTCTAGATAGGGTAACAATGTCCTCTTGAATTTGATTAAGTACCTATTGCATCTATTATGTTTTATACCCAAATGACAATAACACTCAATTATGAATGTAAGCCAATATCATGAAACTATTTGTGGAAGACTTTTGTTGGGGTCATGCCTTCTACAGTCAGAAGATAGGGTTTGAAAAGATTGACATGTTCATCAAGCTAAGATAGTCTAAAGCAACAACTCCAATCTGCTTATGCATTAAACCACTATTTCCCAAAATTTACATCAATTATTGCTTATCCTTCAGGTGGGTTTGCCCCCTTCTAGGTTGGTTAGTCCCATCAACAACACCTCTAAAAGTATTCCAAAACTTGTATATCACAAAATTATAATTTATTCCCTATATTATAGTTTTTTTTTTATAATTAAAAGAAATTAATTTTTTATTTTAAATAAAAATATTATTAAATTAAATTTTTATAAAATTTTTTATTTCAAAATGGCGGGAAAAAGTATCAAATAATTCAAATTCCTAACAACTAAAAGCAAAATGAAATGATCTAATTCCTTTTTTAGAAAAATCAGGCCTTGTTTGTGTATTTGTCAAAGTTCCCAACTGAATCTTACTTGAAAAGATATTCTTCTGATCCCAGTTCTTATCTGAATCTGCATGCTTTAGTCCCTCAGTAGTGACATGAATCAAGGAGAGATTTTAAATTTTTGTTTTAATTTTTTTTTGGGTAATTAAATAGAGCCCACAGAATCTCATGCAATCTCACAGTGTGACTTGAGTGAGAAATTGAGATTTCAGCTTGACAAGATTGATTGTCTTGGCAAAATGTAATGACAGAAACAGAAAAGTTAAAAAGTTTGAATTTATGCAATTAATTGATGCAATGAAATGAGATGAATGAATGTAGCTTTAGTGAGTCAATCTCAAGGCTTTAGAGATAAATTAGGGCAATTCTTAATATATAAATTAGCTTAGTTTCACCGATCGAAGAATTTTATTATATGTATAATGATTTTATTATAAGAATTTCATATTAATTCAATCATATAATCAATTATTAATATCTAATTATTATACATATAATATTATATATTATAGTTTTTTTTCATCCGTCTTATTTATGTTTTCTAATCTAAGAAAAAAATATATTATTATTTTGTTTTTTTCTTTTTGGCCAAAGGGAGGATTTTGGGTGTGATCTGTAAGCTATGTAACAAAGTATAACCCTCCTTTTCTCTCACTGTATTAATTGATGAAAGGACTCAAGCTTAATTACTCATAAAATCTTTTCAAGATTCTACCTTACACTTTTTTCAAACTTAATTAGGAGTTTGTTGGCCTAATGAGTTGAAAGAATTAATGGGGTTTTTTATTTTTTCAATTTTGCCTCAATATGAAGATTCACAGCTCCATTTTCAAGTTTTTAAAACAGTAGTATAATAACAGTTATAAAATTATTATTTTAATACTATTAAAATAACAAATTAAAATTATTGAAAATAAAATTAAATTTTTTAATATATAATAATATATTTTAATAAATAATTTTTCATCTGTCGTATTTCGTCCATTTTTATAGTAATAAATAAGATTAAAATAATAGTACAATAATTTTGTAGCAAGAGACTTGACATATCAGAAAGAATGATTACACCAAGTCATGGATAGGCAACAGTAATACAAAGTTTGTGAATGCTAAAGATGACCAAGATTAAATTTTTACAAGTGGATTTGAATCAAGGAACAGAGAAGATATGATCTCAGCAAGGTTTAGTAAAAAAGGGATGTGAATCCCTGCAAAAGCCAATAAGAAAAAGGTAAGCAAACTTTAACCATCTTGATATTCACTTTGACATTTTTTAATATCACCTTAAACCGTAGGAAGAGAATATATATAAAAAATAAACAAATTTAATAAAAAAACACAGTAAAGGCAATAATAATCCAAGCATTATTGAATTCCTTGTTTCAGTAGTGGGATTTTCTTGTTCCCCCAAAAGCTTTTCTTATTTCTAAAAAACTCCCCATATTTCTCTTACTGTATCATTTTCATCCTCAGAACAATAGGACTCATTTCTTGTCTTTAGATTTAATGCAGTTGATGGAATGAACATGGTGCACAGTTTGAATGCTGACTGAAACATGTTCATATGGTTCTTCACAAGAAAGTAGGGAACTTGTCGATTAGATAACGATCATATATCGCTATCCGATTGAGCTACTTTAGAACTCTTTACAGTGATTGCAACGAGCATATTAATGTACAATGCTTGATGTACAGGAATGGAATAGGGAAGCTCAGAAGTGGAGTTGGCCCCTTCAAACCTAACAAGATTATTAGGTCTACAAGTGAATAAAATTGATAAAATGTGTATTGTTTCCTAATTTTCCTTCCCTCTTCTCAAGGTTGGTAATTGTTGCCCCTCTAACTAGACATCAATATTGGAACTGTTGATGCTTTAATTGCACTATCAGAATTGGACAATCTCTCTTCTATCTGGTTGTCTCCTTCAGGCACTGTTTTGTGCCTTAGCTAAAACAGTGCAATTAGTTTCTCATCCTAGTTACCAACAATTGTCTGAATATCCCACCAATAAATGTTGGGTGTAGCGGTAAGGTTTACTGCACTCTTTAGGAGAGAATTTAAATTCAATTTTTCAAAACAATATTATTGAAAAGAACAGCTACAAATTTCGATAAATTAATTTTTTATGAACCATAAAACCAACACAATCGAATATCCAGCCAAAGACAAAAATAATAATAATAATAATAATAATAATTGCCTGAACCCATTTAACTCTTATCTTCTTTTCTGGCATACCCCACTTAATGAAAAGCATCAACTAGCTTTTGAGGACAAACAAACAAATCATATCCGATGCTTGGACCTAGATATAATACTTAAACATCTAGTGTTTATTAGTACACCTGTAAGAG
Organism: Manihot esculenta; assembly: GCF_001659605.2. NCBI lineage: Eukaryota > Viridiplantae > Streptophyta > Magnoliopsida > Malpighiales > Euphorbiaceae > Manihot > Manihot esculenta. The sequence continues at coordinate 5,565,634 of NC_035170.2, forward strand.
AAATACAGAGAAATCATATACCAAACTCAGAACTCAAGTTCTGAAAACTGATGATGTCCCAGAAGATACTTAACTTTCAACTACAATGAAAGTTCCATTAAAAGAAAATATTAAGTTTAGGCCCTCAAGGGGGGTGAAGTCCAAGAAGAAAATGAAAATTGATTGAAGAATCACCAACTTGCTGAAAAGTGAAGCAAGAAAAAGACATGGGATAAACTGTCACAAAACACATTAGTAGTGCCAGGCAGCAAATGAAAAGGGCTTGACATTGTCTTAACATATCAGGAGAATCCAAGCATATACAGGTTCATAGATTCTTGACTAGCCATGTCCTTGTGAACTCATTTATATAAATCAGAATAGAAGATAGATAATGGGTTAGCTTTGACACGTTTGATAGACATGAGAAAGACACAAAATCCACTTTGCTCGTGGGTCTTTGGGACATGTCGTTTTTCTAATAGCAGTGTCAACTCAACAAAAAGGAGAGGCATGTTTCAACTTTACGTTCATGCTCAAACCCATGTTATCAAATGGGGAAGGGGAGATCAACAGCCAAATATATTGTATTGCATGAATGTGTTTTAAAGTAACACTTTCACGCGAATCTTATTCGGCGGAAAAGCTTCTAAGCTTCTTAAAGAATAGAAGGTTTTTGAAGGTTTTAAAGTAAGCTTGATAGATTTTCTCTGCACCCGAATAGATATATTCAATCAATTAAGAAATATTATATATATTAAAATGAAAATGGTGTCCACTATGCCTCTTGTGGATCGGCCCATTATGTACTGTTGGTAAGCAGTTGGTAAGCAAAAGTTTCCATGCATTGATGATCAGATCAGCAGGCGTTGCTCATATTATCTACTCTTAAACATTTGTTTGGGTAAAAGAAAATGTATTATATACGACCGTTGTATGTGCAACGGTAAACAAGAGATCATGAATCAACCATAAGTTTAGCTCAGCAGAGGAACGATGAAGCCGGTGAACCCCACCACGAGGCGTCGCTAATATCTAGTCTAACTTAATCAAATTAAGATATTTTAACTTCTTAAAAAAGAAGAGAAACAAAAATAAGGACTTTAACTTTATATTTATAATTATTTCTTAATATAAAAGCCAATTCTCATCAATAACCTGTAAGATATGAAAGTTATAACGATGAGATGAAATCACTAAACATTAATATTCTTTTACTTTCAATAAAAAGCAAAATAAATATCAATTTGAAATAAGTCACAAATACTTTAGGCCAAGATAAATGAAAATAAATATATGTTAAATCTAATAGAAAATTTGAAAATAAACATTTGAATATTCATCAATGATGTTATTTTTTCACCATTATTTGATGTACTCAATTTATTTTAAAAAATAAAAATAAGAACAAAATAAATATATTAAATTAATTACCTATGAAATCTGTATCCTATATTATTTTTAGTAGGTTCAATCATTCAATTTATTGCGAGGGATTCAACTCCTCGAGCACCTTTACTCCTATTTAAAATTTAAAAATTTTAAAATATATATATATATAAATTCAATTGATTTCTTATTTATTAACCCTTAAAATAAAAAAAAATCATTTTAATGTAAAAAGAAATCCTTCGCAATTATGTAAATGCTTCTACAAACGAAGCCCAGTTCCAGGAGATTTGATTAAAAAGAAATGAAGAAAAGAGTTTCTAGCGCATCAGACGGAGAGGCTGCCGAGTTGAGGAAACTGGCAAGAAGTCCAATGAAACTAAGATCTTCAACGTCACAGCATTTGCACAATTACGCTAAAAATGGTAGACTACCAAGTAATGTTGCCTTGTAAACCCCTTCAAATAGTTTGTTTCCATTAATCTTATATGTCAGCTGTTTAAATTTGATTTTATAATCAAATAGCTGGAACAAGAATTTTCATACCCAAATCACAATGAAGCAAAGATTACAGACATCACCATATACACAAATTTGTTACAAGCAAGTACGTTTCCATAACATTAGAGAAGCCATCTTAGATGATTGTTACAAGGTCCAGCAATCATGATGGTGGTGTACGTGGAAGTCGCTTACCAATTTCCTGCCATATTGGAGAAGTCGTCAGCTTGCAGCTCTAAGCTGGAATTTCAATACATAAAAACACTATTGAGGATAAATTCTACAGCTTTACTGACATCCAAACGAAACCCAGATGCTGGCCGCCCTAATTGCATCAGGCCATATCAGTAATTGTTAATCAGTAATCGGTACTTGATTGACGCTTAACATATACTCACAGTTGAATATTATTAAAAAAACCAGCGCTTACGACAAAATCCATACGCGTTTCAAATTCCCCAAGTGATTGATGATAGGGTAAACGTCGAGAAGAATTTTTTTATTTTAATCAGAAAACTTGTAGCTGGTAAGATTCACCTAAAAAAGCTAAAGTTTTAGCACTCCCTAGACAAAATAACGGGAAAAACCAATATATTCTTCTTTACCAATTAAGCTCAAATAGAGCGTTTTAACTCGTTTCTTATTTCTATTCCTTTTTCTCGAAGATCATTATCACATCATCACTAATAAGGTGTTGTGACAGCCTCAGTTCTCTAATGATTCTTAAGAGATGTGCAGGGTTGAAGTTTGGACTTCAATATACCAAGCACTAGCCTAACACTTTCCTTCTAAGCAATGATCATCACAAGATAAAATATACAAGTAGATGAGCCAAAGAAATGGTTCAAATCAGAATAATTAACAAGCTGATTCGCCATAACATGTGATGGTACAAATTTCCAACAGGGATACTCATCCATATATCAATCAGTCAGGTTTAACATTCACTAAGGGTTTTAACTGTTGTTTTAGTTCTTATTCATTCCTGACAAGAACAAATGCTGAAATTTCATAAGCAGCAAACTGATGACACATCAGATAATCAACCAACTGAAGGAGAATCCAAACTTTAACCTCCTTTAGCTGACATCAATTTGATTTTTTTTTGTTCAAAGAAAAAGTACAGTAGAACAAGTCGCCGATGACCAATGACTGATCAAGCTGACACTAATTTAAGTAACAAAAGGGTTGTCTGTTATTTACAAGTGCACAAGTGCAGTCAGTGCAACTTGTATCGAAATAGGCCCCACACATTCTGGTTGTTGAGTATTTTCTTATCCTAAATAGTGTTAACACTTGATTCTGAAAAAAAAATTCTAAAATATCAACATGATACTGAAAACACAATCTTCAAAGTGTGAGTATGTGTTTTTTTGGAGGGTGAGGGGGAAGAAAGTGGGAGAGAGATTTAAGGTCGGCAATAGTTACCAATAATTATATAGATACTACCTCCACAGCCAAGTGGTCAGAGGTTTTTTTTTTTTTTTTTTTTTGGGTAATTGTGTGTGTGCGGGGTGGGGGAGAGGATTCTAAGCTCAATTACCCGATAAACATGACCAAAACAGAGGTTCAAATTGGGGAAATTCTGTTGGGGTCACATAGCTACACCTAGGTGAGAAGGTACGCTTGTAGTGCTGAGAAATGTCAGAGCAGTCCTTAGATTAGGTTCTACTGAGACAGAAGAAGAGAAATTACAGGAGAAGAGGTAGAAGAATATGAGGGAGAAGACAGGTGAGAGAGAGAGAGAGAGAGAGAGAGAGAGACAAGATAGAAGAGAGGGAGAAATAGAAGTAGAATGAGAATATTGAGAGAAACTAGTTGATTGTATTGAATTCTTGAATGCCTTGACTACAATAACCACCTCCACCTCCAACACATTCTCTGGCTACTATACTTCTTTTCCCCTAAAACTAGCTAATTTTCTTTTCCCTACAATTTGCTAACTTCTAGATCCTTCCTCTCTCCATTTCCATTTCTTCCGTTCATATGTGATAGTACCTTCTCCTTGAGCACATTCTTGTCCCAAGAATGGGAAAGTGCTGGAAATTGGAATGAATTTCAAGCACTTCCTTCTCATCAGTTGAAAGGATGTAAGAATCCTAAATGGCATCCTCCGCAATAAAGTTATTTGTAAATTTTGGATACCAAGTGTTAACTTCCATCATGTTCTCCAGCTAAAATTCTCATACAATTGGGAAAAAATGCAATTGATAATGTGGAATCTTAGCAGACGAAGATTTTTTTTTTTCTTCTGCAAATATCCCATGCTTATTCCTTCAAAATCATAATATTTTTATATGGTTGTAATTTCTTCCTTTTCCCCTCAAGATATTTCCCATTCTTCCATGAGACTTTTAGGATTACAACAGCTGAACTCCCCATCTTGGCTCCAAAATTTTGCCACTTGCATATGATATCCACACCTTTTGTAACTCCTTTATTTTTCTTGTTTTCAAGAACCTACCCAAGAATTTCTTCATCTAGAATTGCAGATTTTCCTTCTATTTTTCCCATTGTAGATTCTAATTTCCCATTCCCCATTGCAGATTCTAATGTCCCATCATCATCATCATTTTCATCATTCTCCTCCTCAAAAACCTTCACATTAGATAAGATTAGTAATAAAATTCTAGTCCTGCTCCATCTCACTGCAGTTGTCATTCATGTTGAAAGTCTCATCCAATGCATTTTGTTCTTCACTTGACTTTTCAAGAAGTTAATCTTCAATAATAGAGACTGCAACTTCTTTACCACTTGAATTGCTTTCTCCAATATTTCCATTTCCTCTTTAAAAGACTTCTCAAATTTCTCCAATTTTTGTTCCATCAAACATTCATACCTTTCTCAGTCGATAATTTCCATCACCCTATTAAATAACTTCTGCTCCCAAAATTGGCTTCTGCGATCAATTTGTTGAAGGCTAAGTAGGAGTATTGGAAATTTTTGTTTCTTCAGAACAAAAATTACAGGGACAGGTGAAGAAGAGTCGAGGTAGAAGTAAGGATTTCAAGAATTTCAAGAAAGAAGATAAGAATGAGAATTAGGAACCCAGACCAGTTTCAGCCTTCACAGACTAGAGAGTAGAGAAAATGATTGGAGAAAGATGAGAAATAGCTGAGAACAGAAGAGAGAGAAAGAATTAGAGAATCAAGAAGAGGATTAGAAACCCTGGAGTTCTGGAATTTCGGAAGACTCCCATTGATCTGCCCAGAATTGCAACCCCAGCAGAAAGTTTGGAAGCAAGCCCAGTTCAGAACAGGGCTCTGACACCAATTTTTCAGTAGCAGACCTTAGGTTAGGGTTCTACTGAGACAGGAGAAGAGAAATTGCAGAGAAGAGGGAGAAAAATATTAGGGAAAAGTTGGGAGAGAGATAGAGAGAGAAAGAAGATAGAAAAGAGAGCGCCAGATGGAAGTAGAAAGAGAATATTGAGAGAGAATAGTTGATCGTATTGAATTCTTCCAAGCCTTTCTAATAGAAATATATGCTTGACTACAATAACCGCCTCCAACATATTCTCTCAACTCCTAAATTTTTTACCCCCCGTAACTAGCTAACTTCCTTTTCGCTCCAATTTGATAACTTCTGGATTCTTCCTCTCTCCATTTACTTCTTCCTTCCATATGTGACAAGCAAATAACAAGATGATAAACTGAAGCCCCATATGAAACTCACAAGTCAGAAGACATTACAGTTATAATTGGCACATACAGAACCATGCTATAAAACTGTGTGAAGCATCAGAGGTACCTCAAACAGCTGATTTATATTATCTGCAGTCTTGGCAGAAGTCTCAATGAAGAACATTCCGTTCTTCTCAGCATAGTCCATACCATCCTTCAAGAATGAAAAAAAAAAAGTGTTAAATCATAATAATAAAGCACTTTAAACTAATCATTCACCATGACATTCGGCACTCACTTGAACAGGTACTTCTCGATTCTCGTGAAGATCAGCCTTGTTCCCAACTAAAGCCAGGACTATATCAGGGCTCCCATGTTTTTGTAGTTCCTGTAACATAACAATATAACCGCTTAAAAATTTTTTCATCTACAAAGAAAAGCACAGAACAAACTGCTGTTCGTACATCATAGAATGAAATACAATCAAACACATTTATGCCTGCCAGTGCCACGCTTTCAGAAGAAAGACAAGGAGTTTAATTGAAATAGGAGGGGAAGAAGTTTTATATAAAGATGTTACTTCTGATGTCTAGAGAACAGACCGCATGCTAAATTTGCAATACTTCACCATCAATTTTTCTCTCCTTCCTTTATCGATGCTTTCGTAACCAGTTACCAATAAATCAATTGTGAATCAAAACCTGCTTAAAAATTTCCCTCAGCTACAAGGTTTTCATGACTCTCCCTCAAGCCAATCTATGTCTACAGCATGTATGGATTTGTCTTATGTTTGGATTGAAGAATTTCAATAACCAGATTTGGATACTATTTTATTTTGAATTGTTTGAATGAAAGTGGATTATTCAATGATTAAATTCATGAATCGGAAGTTACATATAAACTAGAGAAGAACTTGTTCAAGGTGAATTGAACATTACACATTTCAAATTCAAACTCAAATCAGATATTTATCCATATGAACCTGACTTAAATTATAAGCAAATTCAACTGTCTCCATTTCAAAATCCTCCATTTTTCAGAAGACAACAGAAATATATAGCAATGTGGGGCATGAGCAATTGTGTCGTCTCAAGCATGCTTGTAAATCAAATGTTTAAAAAAAATGTTTTTGTCATGGTAAAATTAGCAGGGGTCAATTAACTTGAAGCTTCCCACTTTTATATGGACAACAAAAAATGATTAACCAAAATCATTGTTTATCATCAACAGTGATACTCAAACCTTTTTCTACTAATTGACTGCCATAGTGGCCTTGTATTTTTATTTCACAAAAGGAAATTTGGATTTATTTTCTGAATTTAATCTTTTAAATAATTGTTAATACTTCAAAATGTTTAAAAGTTCCAGCTTTAGATGGAAAAAGCTTACACCTTGAAACATGGATGTTTGAGTATAGCTTCTGAATGACCAATTCCAAGTTTCCAACAACAGACGGATAGTCTTAAATACTTAAAAATAAAACTTTAACATTTTGATCATGTTCTGACCTCAAAGAATTTCAAAACAACAGAGAGAAACAGAATAAGGAGAAGAGAAAGAAGCACTATTGTAATCCATGGCAACTACCTTGACCCAATATTGTGCTTTATTGAATGACTCTGGGCTTGTTATATCATATACAATAACTGCAACTGCAGCACCTCTGTAGTATAGTGGTGCCAGCGCAGCATATCTGAAAGAAAATAGAGGAAGCAATTAGAAATGAAGTGGAGCCGGTGGACAATTCCACCACAAGAAACAAATATAGAAATTTAATTTTACCAACAATACCTTTCTTGTCCTGCAGTGTCCCATATTTCAAACTTAACTGTTGTAGAATCTTGCAAAGCAATTGTCTGTGACAAAAATGAAGCTCCAATAGTTACCTGAAAAATAATAAAAACCAGCACATATTACTAGGTTTGTCAAGAGTAATTCCAATGCCTTTAAGAGAGAAAGAACACTCATACTTTCATCAAGGATTGTTGATAAAATTTCAATAACAAACTTATCACCTTGGATGTTGGATCAAATTGTCCACGAACAAAGCGTAGAACAATACAGCTTTTACCAACACCAGAATCACCTAACAACACCAGCTGTCACAGCAAAGGAATGAAACATCAGCTGCATTCATTTCCATTGAGGATGCCAAAAGTATTGTAAAAGGTCTCCAAACAAAGGCATCACTCTTTTAAATGCTATAAATAAAAGAACTGTAAATAAACTCACAAGCATAGGACCGTATGCATATTTTCACAACTTAAAACAATGCTAATCAGGTTAGCCCACAATTGAATATGAAAAATTTCCCTCTCACACAAACATTTTTGGATCGTTCAAATAAAAAAAATAAAAAATAAAAATGAAAACGAACAACAAAAAAAAAATCTATAACTTAAGTCAACATCTAAAATCTCGAAAGTTACCTTCACCCGTAGGTTTTTGGCATCAGGCACTCCATTGCTCTCAGGATTGCCAAGTCCACTCAACCGCCTAGAACTCCTATCTATAAAAAAATTAACCCAAAAGGAAGAAAAAGAAGAAGAAGAAGAAGAAACAAAAAATAAGGAAAGAAAATTAGAATCAATTTTGAAATGGGTCACAAACACTACACAACAGCTCTCATCACCAAAACCCAAATACCAAACATTATCAAACACGCACAAACTTCAACAAAACAGACATCAAATATTAGATGACTTCACTACATCAAAAACGCCTAATCAATAATCAAAGCCAATTACCACTAAATACCCATAACATAATCAGACGCCAACATCACAATTCTCTACAAATCCGAAATCTTGCCCAGGTCAAAGAAATTAAAACAAATTATAGCAATCAGATAAACTATATAAACATCACAATTTCCCCAGGATCGAGATAATTCGCTCCAACCCTTAAAGTGAGAATTGAAAAGCTCAAGGAAATTGGAATATTACCTGGAAGAGAAGATGAACAACCCATGAGCCAATAGAAATATAGTAAAATTCAACAGAGATATACAAGAAATTCTGGAAATTGCAGTGGAATTAGGGTTTAACGTGGAGAGCTACAGAAGACTTGCGCGTTTCAAAGAGCTCTCATTGTGCAGTCTTCGGGATTTTGGCTTTTAGCTGCAATGGCTTTACGACTGTTTCGCTATTGCTGTTACGCGTGTCCCACCAAATTGTTACAGCTCCTATTTTTCTTTTCTTTTCTTTTCCTTTTTTCCGAAGAGCTCCTTCTCTACAAAATATAGCTATTTTTATTCAAGATATTAGCTGAATTCAGCCGGAATTTAGTTAATTAATTTTAAAATTACTAACAAATTGAGTTAAATTTTAGAAAATAAAACCTAATCAATCGAAATTTTTTCAGTTAATTATCTATTATAACAAAACAAACATAAATATATTCTATAAAATTAATTAATTAACTAATTATTACTAAAATATGTTTATAAGTTTTTTTATCTATTAATTAAAATAGTATGCTATTAATAAAATCATAACTAATATATTAATTAATAGAATTTAGTTACATTGGTTAGTTTGTTATTAAAACAAAAATAACCGAACTAAACATAATAGCTTAAAATGTTTTATTTACTATTTCAATATTGAACTAAATGAATATATTCCTACTAAAATAATCAAGTTTCATTAAATCCGTTTGATTATAATCAAATTTCATCAAATTATAGTGAGGATATTCTTTTAACTTTAATGCTTTTAATATAATTTTAAAAAGGTGATTGGTATCAAAAACCCAACCGTTTATTCGTTTTATTATTTTATTTAAACATTTAATTTAATAATTTAATTTAAAATTAAAAGATTTGATATAAATTTTATTATAATTTAAAATTAAGTTTAAGAGAATATTTTTCATGATATCACGTGTGGTTTTTTATTATTAAATTTAGATTATATTTGATATATAGATAAAAAATAATTAATATTAAAAAAATTAAATTATATATATTTTTTCAATTTTATATGAATTTTTTAATTTTTTTAGAATTTAATTTAAAATTAAAAATTTTACACAAAAATTTTACCTATCATCAACGATGAATACAGTTGAAAAATAAGTAACCAAAACCGAATTATATTTATTTTCATTTCACTGAAGTGAAATAATAGTTTTTATATTTGAGAATTTATAATATGTAAAAAGAAAAAAAAATCAAAAAATTTAGAAGGCGGAAAATGAGAGAAACATATTAAAAATATTTTTTAATTCATTAAAATCATTTTAATTAATATTTATGTGTTTGCAGGAGGTGGGAAATGAGAGAAACATATTAAAAATATATTTTAATTTATTAAAATCATTTTAGTTAATATTTATGTGTTGATAGAATTTAGTTATTTAAATGTGAAATAGATATCATGTTTAATAACATAAAAAGCGACGTATTATATTGTATAGGTAAAATCAAACTTCCTATACATTTATTTAAATTTGGATAAACTGTAATTTAGTCTATTTAATTTAATAAAATATTTATTTTAGTCTCTATATTTTTAAAAATTTATAATTTAGTCCTTCACATTTAAAAAATTACAATTTAAACCCTATCATTAGAATTAGAGTTAATTTGCCAAGGATCAAAATATCATTAATCTCTATCGTCCGCATAGAGAAAATTAGAGGGACTAAACTATTCAATTATTGAATATTACATAGTTGGATTCGAGATGAACACCGACGGTGTGATCCAACTAACACCCAAGCCCGACGATGGGCTATGTCAACGCGTAGTGACAGTCGACGATATGGCCTGGTCGGGCATTAGCACCAGGTGGACACCGAGCTGGTTGTTCTTGCTGGTGAAACTAATCGAAATGGGTTTCAATTTCCTTCTTCGTGATTTCGACGATCACGTGAGTAGTTGTGTGACTCAACTAATGCCCAACCTCGACCAAGCCCGACAATGGGCCATATCGACACACGATGGTTGACGTTATGGCTTGGTCGAGCATTTGCACAAGGTGGACATCGAGCTAGTTGTTCTTGCTAATAGAACTAACCGAAATGGGTTTCAATTTTCTTCTTCGTGATTTCAATGATCGCAAGAGTAACGGTGTCTAGATAAGCCACCGACGAGCGCGCAAGTGTTGTGCGTCCCTCTGGTGTCTGGGCTGGCAGCGATCCGATTGTAACGACCCGGGAACCGGACCGCTACCAGCGCTAGGGTTCAGATCGACTTAAGGTCGCCGGAACCCATAACAAGCCTATTATACATCCTATTACACCTAATATAATCCCATATATGATCACACAAACAACAAAACAAAATCATTATATGAACCAAGACTCAACCTGTGCATGCATCATATCTGAGAACATAAAACCCATAGTAAAGCTCTCATCAAATGCTCTAGTATGGTCAACATAACATGTCTCAAACTTGGTTCAAACATAACATATACTTAAAAATTTTTACATATAGGGATAATGAAACAGGGATTATAAGGAAGAACCTGAAAAAGCACAATTCTAATCAACAAATAAATACATGTCCATAGCTATACTATTACAACGGGCTATACCAGCAACTCAGCCGACTCCCCGAGCTAACTCTGATCCTGCAAATCTGAGGTTAAGGGAAAGCGATAGGTTATAAGAGTCTAGTGAGCATAACATAAAAAAAACAGTTCAATAAAATATATGATCGTATGAATGCGTCACAACACAAACAATTCACATCAAGATGAATTTGTCACCAATAACCCTCTACAGATTCCAATAGTGTCCGGCCCACGATGGGTACTCCTCATGACTTCCTCTTAAACATAACATAACATAACATAACAGATACATAGTACCAAGAGCGTAGAATAAGCCTCGACCTAGACTTCTGTATCCATCATAACATATCATAATATACTCGAGGGCTAGTAGGTCATCTAACATCCATCCACAACAATAATAAATTATGCAATGTATCATATTCGTGAATTCTAATGCAAAACAACTTAATTGTATATACATGGCATTCATGATGCATGAGCATGCTTAAAAAGTTTGATTTCTTTAAATAATAATTCAGTTTAGTTCTACTCACCTCTGGCTGATGCTCACCTAGTACTGAAGCAGCTATCTCACTGCAAGCCTCTTCGGTCTCCCAAGTCCGATCCTACACAGATGGACTTAAATGAGGGACCAAACATAACTTTTACAACGTTTAAAACAACCCCCTAAGAAACTCTTGTAAACATACAAGAACACACATAGGAAACGAGCTGAAAAAGGCTGGGCAAGGGACTTTCGGCGATAGGTTCGGCGGCCGAAGGTCCCTCACAGATCCGAAGGTCAAAACCTTCGAAGGCAGGTTTGGCAATCTAAAAGCTACCTCTATAGGCAGGTTCGGCGATCGTACCTTGCTTCGGTGGCCGAAACTGGGTTCTCCAACGAGGCAGGACCTGATTCTGCCCTAAATATGCAGCCCCTAAAAGGTTTCCAAACATACATGCATAAGCTTAAAACATCCATACTCACTTAACACGCATAAGGAACACCTAAACTTGACCTAAACTCAACATGCATCAATCAAGAACCCAAGAGAAAACATCCATTATGAAATTTAAATTCACACCTTTTAACTTAAAATAACAAACTTGCATGCATCAACAATCCCTTAAACACCTATAAAGCTTGATGAAAATTTTCAGAAAACAGAAGAAAAGAAAGGATTGAACTTACCTCTTAAAGAACACGAAGATGACAGCAAGCAAGGGGAGGGTTTAGGAGAAGAAGAGATGAGCTCCGAGGGTTCCAAGAGCTAGAACTTTGAAACACAACTCAAGTCTTCAAAATAGAAGTAAGAATTCATGAATTCTCTAAGAGGATTGAAGAAATCTTAGCAAGAACATTAAGGAATCGTAGGCCTACCTCTACCCGGAAGAAGAGAGAAGAGTTTCTCCTAAAATATTGAGTTAAGACCCTTTTATAGTTGAGTTTGCCAGCTAATGTTCGACGGCTGAACATGGGAGGTTCGGCAGCCGAACCTTGATGACTTGAAAACCACCCCTTCTCTCCTTTTTTTTAACACGTTTAAAAATGCTTTAAATTCATTTTATAAAAACCATATTTTACCCTTCTAAAGATTCCAGTTTTGAGATTTCAAATTCCGATAGAGATTCCATCGAAAAGTGAGAATCCCAATGCTGGAGTTTAGCCAGGTATTACATTATTTCCCCCTTAAGAACATTCGTCCTCAAATGTTCCACATAGCAAGCAAGCAAGCAAAACATACACATCAATAAGACATATAAAACCATCTAACAACTTATTTAAAAGAGATGAGGATACTGCTTAAGTATCGACTCTCGGGTCTCCCAGGTGCACTCTTCCATATCGTGGTGATTCCATAAAACTTTCACCATCATAATTTTCTTGTTCCTCAACTTTCTAATCTGCGTGTCTACGATCCGTACTGGCTGCTCAACATAGGAGAGATCTCCTAGGATCTCCATATCGGGTTTACTTAGAACTTTGTCTGGATCTAACACGAATTTTCATAACATAGAAACATGAAAAACCGGATGGATTATCTCCATAGAAGTAGGTAAATCTAACTTGTAAGATATATTCCCAATCTTTTGCAAAATTTCGAAGGGTTCAATGTACCTTGGAGGTAGTTTACCTTTCTTTTCAAAATGAATCACCCCCTTCATAGGAGACACCTTAAGCATCCTTCCTAAAAGACAACTTGCTTTTTGCGAATGTCTGCATAGCTCTTTTGCCTACTCACAGCTATTTTGATTCTTTCTCTAATGACGGGCACCACTCTGCTGGTGATCTTTATGCCCTGCTAAAGCCCTTTCTCCTACTTCCTCCCAACAGACAAGTGATCTACACTTTCTCCCATATAAAACTTCATAAGGAGTTATCTCAATGCTAGCATGTTAACTGTTATTGTAGGCAAACTCCACCAATAGTATATGTTGCCTCCAAAAAACACTAAAGTCTAGCACACACATTCTTAGCATGTCTTCTATAGTTTGGATGGTCCTTTCCAACTATTCATCAGTCTGTGGGTGGAAAGCAATACTAAAGTCTAGTCTTGTGTCTAAAATACTTGTAAGTAACTGATACTTAGTTGGCATGTTTAATAATAATTAACGTATAAACATATTTATTATTAAAATTATTAAAAATATATTAAATAAAATATATAGTAAAATTTTAAAATAAATTTAAGAGTAATATAATATTGCTTGATTTCAACAACTGATGCAAACCAATCAATACTGATTAAAACATAAATTCAAATTATTTAAATCAAGAATTTTAAAATCGAACCGCTACCTTTAGTAAAAAAACTTTTTGTATTGATGTTGAGGCACAATCCTGCGATTTCCACATCTTTTACCACCTGTTTTCAATACTTGTTATCTTATTATAATTAATTATATATATCTAACTTATGTTGATATAAATAAGTATTAATTTATAACTAGCCATTATAAAAATAAAAATAAAATTTAAATAAGTATATATAACTTATTTCTCTAATTAAATTAAATTTTTATTATTTATTGAGAAAAAATATAATCTTTTTTTATATATTCTATTATATAATTCTAAAATATTAATATTTATTTTCTATTTCTCTATTATTATTTAAAATTTCAAGTTTTTTAAAAATATTTTAGATGTTAAAATTTAATTAAACTTCTTTTAACGATCACTTATAAGATATATAAAGCATTAGTTGAAATAAAATATCATTAGTAATATGATAATATTTATTTAATAATATATTAATTAAACTCTGAATTGATCTCAATTTAATTTTAAACTTTCAATCTCCCAACATGAACAAGTCTGCATTTTAAAATATTAATAAAACCACATAATCGATTATTTCAATTTCAAATTGAATTGAAAATAATTGATTCGATTTTAAATTAAACTGAATTAAAATTAATTATTTTATTTTAAATCTAATCGAATTAATTAACTTATTAATTTTTTTAAATAAATAGAGGCTACAGGAAAATCATTTTTTGCTAGGAAGTATGGTAAAATTTATTTAATATATAAATTAATTTTTCTATAAATTTAATCTGGCTGAACTAAAATTAAATAATATTCACAACAAATTACCATTAAAAATTGAAATATCTTAATAAGTATTTACTTCATATATTAATGCATTAATTCTCTCAAAACACAATTATTTTTTTTAATTTGAAAATTTTAACTATTTTATTTTATATAACTTTTTAAAGTTACAATTACTTATTATTACAAGCTATAAAAAGAAAAATTATTTTTTTATCCCTGAAATACAGTGTAATTAATGAATTTATTTTTTTATTTCTAAAACCTTAATACTTTCGTTCTTAAAGTTTAATTCCGTTAAAATTAGAAATTACTCTGTCAAAAATGTCATTAGTGACGGAAAAATAATCAAACTATTCTTTCTAAAACTCAACATTTTTAGTTCTTGAAATTTAATTTCTATAAATTTATAGGTTCCTCTTACAAGGAATTGAAAGAAAAAATACGTTTTTATCCCTAATATATTACATAATTAATAGGTTTATCATTCTATTTTTTAAATTTAACACTTTAGTTTCTAAAGTTTAATTTCATCAAAATTCAAGGAAAAAGATTTCAAACTCAATTTCTATAAACAAATAAAAATATCAATAAATTTAAGATTCAAATTCAGTAAAAATAGTAAAAATTAAAATATATAAAATTTAAATTATTATAAATAAAAAATTAAAATTCAATAGAAATTATTTTTATGATACCGCTCGCTGTCGATCACTGCTCATCATTTGAAAAATTTATTAAAACATTTTTAATATTTTAAAAAAATTAATTAATTAATTTTTCCATTAATTTTAATCGTTAAATATTATAAAAAAAAATTAAAATACCTTTAATATAGAGGAACTAATTAGTAAATTTTTTTATAATTTGAGAGATCAATTAATAATTTTTTTTAAATTATAAAAATTAAATAATAAAATATTTAATAATAAAATTAATAGAAAAATTAATTAGTAGACTTTTTAAAATATCAAAGATATTTTAATATATTTTTTAAATTTAAAGGACTAAATAGCAAATTTTTTTATACTATAAAAATTAAATGATAATTTTTATTTTATTATTAATAAATATATTTTTAAAATTATATTTATTTTATTTTTTAATCAACCGAAAATAATTGATTTAATTGAAATGTTGAATAGAGAGATCTTAAATTTTGATAAAATTAAATTTTAAATATAAAAATATTAAATTTTAAAAATAAAATAATAAATTTATTAATTATATTATATTTCAGGAATTAAAATATAATTTTTTTATAAAAATTAAATAAGTATAGGTCGAATAAAATAGACTAAATATATTAAATACTCAGTTTTATTAAAGTATAATAAAATAATAATTTTCTTTAAGGACGGTGAGAGTCACGAGAACCACTTGCCCCCTAGCGCGACTTTGGAGGTTTTCTTCGTTGAATTGAACAGATACTCATAGCTCACGGGTTATGACTCGCCCACCCCTCGCGAGCCATGTACCTTTGTTCTTCTCCTCCTTTACAATAATACGCTATTGTAATTTAAACTCGAAATGGTTCTATTATAAAAATTACTCCAATATTAATAAATTATATTAATTAAAAACTAAATAGATACTAAAATTATACAGAAGAATTAAAAATATTAAATTTTATATTTTTATTAAAATTTACTTTTAAACTATTATTGAAAAGTTAAATAAAATCATTCATTAAAGTTATTAATCGATTCATTATGTTTTTAAAAAATATATTAAATATTTTAAACGTTTTTAAAATTTATTAATTAAATTTTTTTATTTTTTTTTTGAAAATAATTAAATTTTTTTATTAATTTTCACAGTTAAATATTTTATTATTTTATTTTTATAATTTAAAAAATTTATATTAATTTTTAATTTTATAAAATATTAACTAATTAAATATTTTATATCGACATTATTTTAAAATTTTAATAATATTTAATGATAAAAATTAATAAATAAGTTGATTAATAAATTTTTTAAAGTAATTATTATATTTTTTAAAATTAAAAAATTAATTAAAAAATTTTTTAATATAAAAATTAAATAGTAAATTTTCTAATAAATATTTTGCAGCCACGTGAGTAAATTAATTTTTTTTTCTTCAAAAATAAAAAAACCTGTATTAATCATCCATTTTGCAACTTGATATATATTTTTCTGACTTAAAAAATGATTTTTTTTTTTTTAAATTGACTAGTCAAGGATTTATGCTTTTCTATATTAAATTTCAATTTTTTTTAAAACAAACAAACCAAATTCATCATTAACATAATAAGTTTATTTTTTCTTATTTTATTTTCTTTAAATTATTAAATTAAAATATTAGATGATGAAGATGTAAATCATTGACATATCTATAATTACTTTTATTTTAATTCATTTATTTATATTTTATATATTTTGTAATTGAATTACATTTATTTTTTATAAATTCAAAGTTATTATGGTAGGCTCCTCTTATTATGAGCAAAATTTATTCTAATAATAAGAAAAGGAAAATCCTTTTATTGATTAATTTGAAAAAAAAAAGAGTCAAATTTTGAATAATGTTTTTGAAAAAAAAATTTCTTTTAGACTGTAGAATGGATTAAAATTACTAAATTTTATTTTTCAGTCAAATTTATAAAGACCAATATATTTAATTTTATTTAATTTTTTTTAATAATAATTTAGAAATAAATTTAAATAAAAAAATTAAATATGATATCTTTAAATTTACAGTATAATTTAACCCTAAATTTAACTTTTTTTTAATAGAGGTATTGTTAAGAAAATATTTTAAATGGCATTTTAGTAAATGAATCTCCAAGACCAAGACCGATTCCCAACGCAATCTTTGCCGCTTCCATAACAGTATTCCAACCGCTTCCACTCCATGCCTACGTCTGCCACCTCATACAGTCCACCCGCCTATCGGCATTATGTCTTCCGCGACCAGATTCCGCCGCCTCGGTGCCGTCTCTATTATCACCGCCACGGCAGCCGCTACCGGAGGCTCCATTCTCTTCTCCCCCAACCTAGCCACCAACGACCGTGGGGGTGGGCCTGCTTTCGATTCTGTCAGGCAGAAAATTATTGATCCCAACGCTGTCATTCCGTCTCGAGCAGCTCAGGAGTCAGTTTTGTCTGGTGCAACTGCTGCTAACGCCCTTGATGTTCTCGTGATCGGCGGTGGTGCCACCGGCTGTGGAGTGGCGCTCGATGCTGTCACCAGAGGACTTCGCGTTGGTCTCGTTGAGAGAGAGGATTTCTCTTCTGGTACCTCTTCGAGGTCCACGAAGCTAATTCATGGAGGCAGGTTTCTTTCAACATATATAATAACTGTATATGTTTACGTATAGAAATGCGACATTGATGAGGCGATCATAAAATTCAGTTTGCTTGAAAAATGCTTTGTATTGATTTCTTGTTTTGGATTCTCCGGCGAATCATCACTTCGAATGCGGCCAAAAGGAGACCTGCAGTAGTAGACACTACAAAGTTGGAGGGTGGCATTTTCGTAAATACATGGAAAGGACCCCTTGCTTTGCTTATGCTCTTGTTGATGAATCTGACTTCTTTTGAGCCCACTAGGATTAGAGATTCGTGCTGTAATCATTAGATAGCCAAAACATGCCATGAATTCCCTTGTGCCTTTTTTAACTTTTTTTATTCTGCCACACAACCTGGTAAATTATCTTATCGATTGATTGTTCGTCATGATATTACTTAATTGAAATGGCATTCAATTGGAAAAGAACACAAAGAACCCACCATGGTGGTATTGTTGATGTGAAGGCATTGACGGTGGTTGAAGAGTTGCATTATTACACATTTATAACATTAGAAAATTTCTTCAATTTAGCATTTTTATGAGCCTTTGGTTAATTACTTTATTTTAACTTTTATGTTAATTTTTTTTTCAGGAGTTCGCTATTTGGAGAAAGCAGTATTTAATCTTGATTATGGTCAATTGAAGCTAGTTTTCCATGCCCTCGAGGAGCGGAAACAGGTTATTGATCATGCACCACACCTGTGCCATGCTTTGCCTTGCATGACACCTTGTTTTGACTGGTTTGAGGTAGTATACTACTGGATGGGCTTGAAAATGTACGATTTGGTAGCAGGACCACGCTTGTTACATTTGTCCAGATATTATTCTGCTGAAGAGTCCCTTGAATTGTTTCCCACTCTTGCAAAAAAGGGTAATGATAGAAGCTTGAGGGGCACAGTGGTGTATTATGATGGACAGATGAATGACTCAAGGGTTAATGTTGCTTTAGCATGTACTGCTGCTTTAGCTGGTGCTGCAGTGGTCAATCATGCAGAAGTGGTATCTTTTCTAAAAGATGAGGCTAACGAGCGGATAATTGGTGCACGTATTCGGGACAATCTATCAGGTATAAAATTCATCTTTGCCCCATTAATATCTGATGAAGACCTTTCCCACTTCACTGCTGCATTCCGTCTGTTTCTGGCATATCTATTGCGTAATCCCCTGAAGGACAAAAATTTTGTGTTGAAAAAGAAGAGAGAGAAAACCGCTTGATTCTTATTTTGTTCTTCCCCTTCTTCTTATCTCAATAAGCTTTAACAAATTTGTGCAGAGAATAATTGAAGGATTATGGGACTGATGAGCTTTTAATAAGTGCTGTTTATGAATTTTGATAATTACTATTGTTGTAATTGTGTTTTTGTTTTTCTTCAGAATGTGTTCTTCCTAATTACTTGAATGTCAACCATTTCCATTGATTTCCCTTGTATTGCAGATATCTCTGAAGGAAAATAGAAAATGTTCCTTAAGTACGCAAAGAAAACAAGTATACAGGAAATTAATCTTAATAGGATTCACCTAATTGCTAGAAATTGTGGCCTAGAATATAAATAGATGTTATTTTTGGAAATGTTGGTAGTGGTAGTGGTGGTAACACTCATAGTAAGAATGTGTTGGTGCTCATGAAACTGGTAGTACTATAATTAGAAAAAAAAAGTATGTGTTTTTCCGTTTGCAAAGTCATGGAAAACCGGCATAATTTTGGAAAAGGATGCCAGTAGGAAATGAGTTTAGTTCTATTCCATTAATAGTATAAATTTGGAAATTGGGGAAGTTTCTATTTGAAAAATATTTATATTTGAATGCAATCTTCGGGGCTTCTTTTTCTGTTGAAAATATTTTTCAGAAAGTAGCCTTAATTTTCCATAAGCTAACAATCCCTAAGGTGTTTGAGAGCAATCAGTAACATGTAAGCAGGTCAACTTAACAACTTCATATTTCCTGAAGTTTGTTGTTTCCTTCTATTATGATCAGTTGTTTTGATTGCTGTTCTGTCTCTCATAATGTGAACTAGATGTGGATCCACATGCTATACCATTAATACCTGCTCTCATTTGTTTCTTGTGACTGCAGTTATTCTATGTTCTTATTGGTATTCTATGTTATACTGTACCAGGCAAAGAGTTTGATGCCTATGCAAAAGTCGTTGTGAATGCGGCTGGCCCATTTTGCGACTCTGTAAGGAAAATGGCTAAGAATGATGCACAACCTATGATCTGTCCTAGCAGTGGTGTACATGTTGTTCTCCCTGATTATTATTCTCCAGAGGGAATGGGTTTGATTGTTCCTAAAACAAAGGATGGACGAGTTGTTTTCATGTTGCCGTGGTTGGGAAGAACTGTAGCTGGAACTACGGATTCTAACACAGACATCGCTGTTCTTCCAGAGCCGCATGAAGATGAGATTCAGTTTATACTTGACGCTATCTCAGATTACCTTAGTGTTAAGGTATGTGATATTTTGCATGTGTAGAATTTCTGGCGCTAATTTGCGGAATTCTTATGGCATCATAGATGGTAACATTTTTACAAATAGTTACTGTTTACATTTTGAAAAGTTTTTGTTTGTCTTTGTTAAGATATGAAACAAGGATGAAGACAGACCACTTTAATGACAAAACGCCCATATGTTTGCTCTAGTAATAATAAATTGAAGGTGCTTATTTGTTGATTAATTGTGGCTAGGCCTAGTAGAACGACTTGCGTAAGTTTGTACTTTTGAGAGTAGCAGAGATGTTCCCACTAAGGGATTAATGAAGATATTGGGCCCCTGAAATTTTAAAAATTTTAGGGCTATTTTTGAAAATTTTTTTTCTATTATTCTTATCAAATTTTGATAGGGCACTAGACCCCTCAATTATTTTTAAAAGTTTGTAAAAGTTTATTAGTAACTTCATAAAAAGAAAACGAATTTCTTACTACTCTACTAAAAAAAGAATAATACCATCAATGAGATACAAACTTTCTTTAAAGAAAAAAAAACTCATTACCTCTTGGCCTCTTCTTACTTTTCTCTTTCAATAAATCTATAATTACCAACTTTAATTCTTTGAATATAAATTATTGAACAAACATTTTAAATGCTTCTAGAGGTTTATTAATATCTTATAAAAAAAAAATTTCAAACTCTTTGCCCTAAAAAACCAATAGTAAAACAAAAAATCTCTTTAAAAGAAAAAAAAAACTCTCATTTATCTTATTAGCATAGTTCTCAAATCAAAATTCAAATTGAAAATTTTCATTTTATAAATCAAAAATTGAAAATCAAATCGAATTATCAAATTCGCTAAAACTTTTAAAAACCAATTAAAAATAATATATTTTTTAAAAATAAATAAAAAATATATCATAATGACATATTTTAATAAATATAAAATTATTATTTATTTAATTAAAAATATTCTTCATAATAGAATAATATGTATGCATTATGTTATATTTTTTATTATAAATTATGAACTTTGGAGTCATTGATCATAGTTACCATTATACATATACCGAAACTCTTATTTAAATTTGATCAAATAATTAAATAGTAAAAAAGATAGTATATTAGAAAATTATAAATATAAACTATCATAACTTAACAACTATAATTAGTTAAATAAATTAAACTGAAAAAGAAAAAGAAAAAAACAAAAAGGAAAGGGAAAAAATATTTAGTGGGAAAAAAATAACTAAGAGAAGGTTTTGTATATACTTCTTTTATAGCAAAAATGAATAAGATCTTAAATTTTTAAAATAGAAGAGAATTAATAGCATTGAGTGAAAAATTCTTTGGTTCACTTCATTTACTACCAGTTTTCTGATTTAGTCATAATTTATGTATTCTAAAAAATTTGAATTGTTAGGGTGTAGAATCGAATCGAGACTGATAAGATTCGAATCAATAATTGTAAAATTCAGGCTATAAATTTAAATCGATTCGTTGACAAATAGATTCCAATAGTAAAATTCGAATACAGAGTAGAAAAATTCCGACAGTGTTCATGAGCTGTTTTTCTCTATCAATTTTATTTTACCGTTTTCTCTTTCAATTAATATAGAGGTTAATTAGTAATTCAAATAAAAAGTTCTAAATTCTTTACTTACATTAAAAAAAAATACCAACAATGAAATACAAAATCTTTTTTTTTTTTGCCTTTTTGAAAAGTGACCCTCGTTACCTCTTGACCTCTTCTTCTCTGTCAATTTTATTTTACTGCTTTTCTCTTCTAACAGATTTATTATCACCAACTTTTATTCTTTAATTGCGCAAATTTATCAAGGGAAGTCTAACACAGTCCTCTCATCATTGATTCATTCAATTCGAAACTTTTATGTTTTTTTTTTTTCATAGTCTTACTGCTATTTTTTGATCTCTCCCTTGCTGAAATTTTTCCAAACTCAGGTTAGAGAAAAGGTCTTTTCATAATATTAAAAGTTAGAATCATGTCATTTATTTTATAGTTATGGAATAATATTATTAGTAAACTAGTATAAAATAATTATCATCATCTAAACGAGTGATTAATAATTCACATCTTATTCTTGGGGGCCCCTTAAGTTAAATTTGCATCCTTCACTAGTGTGCTATAGTTCATACCTGATTCAGATTTTGGATGGTTAATTGTGCATTTTATTACATAATTTTATTCATATGCCTTCATTTGTTTGTTTATCTGTTTAAGCAATGTCAGAACTATATCATATGATCACTTGAAAAATTGAAGACAGTGCCACTGCTATTTGGTATTTCTCAATATCTCGAGCTAGACCTAATAATTGCCATGTTCTTTTGCAGTTCTAACTTATTTTGGCATACAAACTCTAAATGATACTTTTGAAAATTAAGGTGATATGTTGCTTTTCTATATAGACTCGCATTCATTGGACAGCATGCAAATGCTAGAGGATTTTTTCCTCCAATTCTTCTTTTGTGGTTTGGCTGCGGATATGTGGAGAGTTAAAGCTGGAGTGGGAAGAGATGAGATATGAATGTGTGAGGTTTGCTTTGAGGTGGGTAAGATGGGATCTGAAAAGGTTAAGGGTTGCTTGAGGGTGTTCTTGAGATAATGGGATAAACCTTACAGTCAGCATCCATAAAGATGTCCTTCTGTTGCTTTTTGCAGAGTTGCCACTTGCCAGTTAGAGTGGAAATTTTTTTTGTTTGCTTCACTTCTATATGCATATATTTATGATTTCTATTATAGTAATATTTTATTTTTGCCGGAATTATAGTAATATATGACCTAATTGTAAATTGCCAAAAAGACTCTCGCTCATCTGACAGCAAGGAATGGTAGTGATAGTTGGTTTAGATATCAAATTCTTCTTTATTTGGTTAGGCTGTGTATACTGAAGTGACATTATATAAATTCTAGGTACGCCGCACTGACGTTCTTTCAGCCTGGAGTGGTATTCGCCCATTAGCTATTGATCCATCAGCAAAGAATACTGAGAGCATCTCCAGAGATCATGTTGTATGTGAAGATTATCCTGGTTTGGTCACAATCACAGGTGGAAAATGGACTACTTACAGAAGGTAATTTTGTTTGGCTGAGCAGAAACTCTTTAGTTATGGAAGGGTGTTATAACAGGCAATGAATAATAAGCAATGCTGCTGAGTGATTTCCTATTTATTCTTTAATAGAACACAGTGAAATCTTGCTTGTGCTAAGTGCTATGCTTATTTGAAATGATTTCAGCATGGCAGAAGATGCTGTTGATACTGCTATAAAGTCTGGAAAACTAAGTCCTACAAATGGATGTTTAACTCAAAACCTCAGGCTGATTGGTGGCGATGGATGGGAGCCTTCGTCATTCACTGTTCTTGCTCAACAATATGTACGCATGAAGACAGTTGGTGGTAAAGTTGTCCCTGGAGTAATGGACACTGCTGCTGCTAAGCATTTATCACATGCATATGGAACATGGGCAGAACGAGTGGCTGCTATAGCTCAGGTTTGTTTGTCCTTTCTATATTCTCTATATGCTTTTCTTTTATTTGCTCCTTGATGATTTCATGTTATAGTGTGACTAATTTGCATTATTAAGTTCTTTTTGGTCAAATTTGCATTTGGCATGTCTGAGACCCAATAATGAGCTTCTTTTTTAATTTCTAAAATTTGAAAGTGAGCTTCATAAATTTTGTCCGGCAACAGTGCTGAGGCCTGAGATAATGCCTAATAATTTGTTTGTGTGAAATAACAACTAAATTTTTTGTTTATTATATTGAATTTGTTGAATATTTCTTTGAATTAGTTTATTTCTTATTTATCGAGGAAGATTACTTGCTAGATTCCCAACAATCAATTTATTTTGAGGAGGGGATGCTTTTTGGTTCCAGCTTCAAGCATTACTGTGCACGACCTTACAATCTTGAACCTAGTTAATTTTAAATACCGACATTTTTCTGAATGTTCAGAAACACAAGGGAATCATTTCAAAATGTATAGAAATTGCAAAGGGCGTATTAAGTCTTCTGGATCAATTGGAAGCTCCATTGGTTGCTATGCTTTTTGTTTTGACATCAAAGTCTTCAAGTTCTTGGAAACCTAAGTTTGCATCTGAACTTGATATTATCTAAGTACGCCTTGTTTTCGAAGATCATAATATGATGAACCATATTCTCTCTTGGAACATGCTGTTTTTGCCTATTTAACTTGTGTATCCTCTGTAATATTCAGGATGAAGGTCTAGGGAAGCGGCTTGCCCATGGCTACCCTTTTCTAGAAGCAGAGGTTGCATACTGTGCCCGAAATGAATACTGCGAATCTGCTGTCGATTTTATTGCTAGGAGATCGCGGCTTGCTTTCCTGGATACTGATGCAGCAAGCCGGGCATTGCCACGCATCATTAAAATATTGGCAAATGAGCACAGTTGGGATAAGGCAAGGCAAAAACGAGAGTTAGAGAATGCCAAACAGTTTCTGGAAACTTTCAAGTCTTCAAAAAATGCTCATTTGAATGACGGGAAACATTAATAGTAAGTTTGACTTTTGATTATATCTGCTCACAAATCTGGTTAATATTCACAAATCTGTATAATTATTGTCACTTTTCACTGTGTTATAGGGTATTAGGACATTTTGGTTTTTTTGTTCAGCAGATTGCTAGAACACATGGTTATAGCTTACAATTCACAGTTATCTGCCAAAATAATGTTATTTATCTAGATTATATGAAAAATGAATTCAGCATACCTGGTCCATCACCACTATTCTCAATCAGATGTTCTCTTCATCTCCAGTTTTATGCATTAATTGATCGCTTTAACGAACCGAGTGGCTTCCTTTTTGCATCGGGAACTGTCATCTGGGTATCAGTTAAACTATTTGCATTTTTATCTGGGTCTTATTAATTGGCTGTGCAATGTGTTGGTCAATGGTCACACCTGCTACATTTGAGCATTCATGTGGAAAGTGGAAACAAGAGTAGATAGGTTGCCATTTTGAGAATCTGGCATTACCAAGAGCTGAAGTATTTCATATGGATTCCCAAGCTATGGGGAAACATTTTTCAATATCACCGACCTCCGCAAGTAATTTATCAAGGACCTTTGCTTTATGAGAGAATAACAGTTTTGGTACTCAATTAGTATACTAGTTAATCCGTTAAAAGTTGCAGAAAAATGTAAAATATTTTCAATACAAAAAAATAATTATTAGACATTTTTACAAAATCTTAAAGATCAATTAATGGTTTTTTTCTTATCACATAGATTAAATAGTAATATTTAACGGTTAAAATTAATAAAATAATTAATTAATATATTTTTTAAAATTTTATAGATATTTTAATGTATGTTTCAAGACCGAAGAATAATTAATAAGTTTTAGGTAGTAAATTTTTCTGAATTTAATTTACAAATAAGTTCAAATTGGAATTCTCATATCTTACAGAGTTGGTGTGAACCAGACCAGACATTGAAACAACATTACTTTGAAACAGGTTTCGCTCATCAAATTCTAGATTTAATTGCAACACTGTCAAGGATAACCAAAACACAAACACACAACTGCTGAAGTCCTGAACAAAGTTGAGAGAGTGAAACAAGATAATGATACTAAGGATCCATGCTCATTGATTTTACTCCAACTGAATTTGTTGCAGAAAAGACTGAAGTCCTTCATAAAACCTTATTTTACATCGAGCAATCTTGGTCATTCTCCATACTCAACTCCTTGGGTGAATAAAATATGATTATGTCAGATTCGTCTGGCAATTTAAAGCTCACCATTTTCTTTGACTTGCTCCTTGGATCTTTGATGATTGAAGAAATATCCATTGAACAAAAACTTCGATCAGCCTCTCGATCAAGCATCACCAATCTCTCCAATGAGAAACTCTTCTTCCTTGCCTTGGAAGAAATAGCTTCACATTCTTCCATGGAAGAAGAAGATGGGTGTATCCTTTTGAAGAAATGTTTTGAAACAAAAAGTTCACCTCCATTTATGCAATCTGGGTTTAAGCTAGGAGAGGCCAAAAGCCATTCCTCTAAAGTCTGTTTCTTCTTCTTCTTGTTCTTCGTCATCTTCTTTACTGTTAGCCATTCTGGTTTGAGCAATTCAACAATGCAGGATCCTTGACTTGGACTGTTATCCATAAAGTGGACTTCTGGGTTTGGCTCAGAATTAATGTTCTTGCTATGGTTGATTCCCATTGAATTATTCCACCAACAATGAGAGAAGGAAAGGGTTTGAGGAGAAAAATGGTAATTTAGGTAAGTGTTCTTTTGGGCAATATGTATATGTATATATATAAATATTGGGTAGGACGGAGAGGAAAGTTGTTCCCACCCATAACGCTAGGTTAGACTTCGTAATCATCATTTTCATGATCTTTAGCGGTTCGGCGCATGGCTATTTTCTTCTTCTTGTTTTTTTTTTTAAAAAAAAATTGAGGAGAAGAATCTGAAACCTATTTATTATGCACTTTCTATTAAATTAAGTCCATAGATATTGCTATTTTCTTATATTATAGAGTTAAGATTGTAATTACTTTTTAAAATTACTCTTCCAATACAATTCACAAGTTATTATTCGATCATTAAATTTTAAAATAAAATTTAAAATTTTGTTTTTTTAACAATAACTATTTATAACATCAATATAAAGTTTTTTATATAAATATACACTTTAATTTTATTTTTTTCGCTTTAATCATAATATTAACTTTTTTGTTTGTTTTACTACGTATTTTTTTATCTGTAATCTAAGATTTCTGCATATAAATTAAAATAATTAATAAATATATTAAATTTTAATGAAAATATAAATAAAAAACTATGTTACCTTTTAATTAAAATTCTTATACAAATAAAATAAAAATAATCAATGTTTTAAAAATACTCCATTTATTAAAGAGTAAATTAAGAAAAAAAATATTTACTAAAGTATTTAACCATGAAACAACATTAATTAAAAATAAAAAAAAATCTTAATATGACAATTAAAAAAAAAACAGAGGGAGCAAATTTTATTGGGCTGATCATCCATTTGGCAAAAGATGGTGATAAAATCAAAGTTGGTGAGTGTGAGTTAGTGCTATTTGTAATTACAAAGTGTAATTCAATTGTCTTCTTATAAGTGAGGTATTGTTTGTGGTGGATCAGCTTAATTGCTTTGGAATCTTTAATTTGTCATCTACTTCAAACTTGGCTTTTTTTTTTCTTTTTTTTTTTACATAGAAAACTTAGCCAATTGCTTCTGTGCATGAAATGATCCTCTCCAACTCAAGAATCTCTTGTTGTATCATTATTCCATAAAAAATATAAGTATAACTATTTTCGATGAGGAGCAATATATCTGAAAAATAGAACCGAGTTGTGATTGATTGGACTTGAGGTTCACTCTAATATTCAAGTTAGTATACCGAAAAATAAGGCGAATATAATGAATTATTTATAATTTGAGTAGTATGAGAGAATAACATACATTTGTCTCTATGATTATTTTTTTTTATACCGTAAGAAGGAGAAAATAAATAAAATATTTTTTGATAATTCTACGATGATGTGACTAATTGCTTGATAAGGGATACCGCCAGCTAATAAATTGGTGATTTCACAATTACAGACGTAATAAGATATCTTGAACTGTGTTTAATAACGGTAACTTTGTACCGAGACTCGTCCTATCCAATAGAGGGCGAGTTTTGATGATGAACCGAGTTTAAGGTATCCGAATCTTCCTTTACTCGAGTTAGACCGCGTTACTTACTTATCAAATTCCTTACCGCGTATGCTTCTATAATGATAAATAATTTCAATTATATAATAGATTAAAGAATAAACATGACTTACTTAGAATTATTATTATGTAGCATTATTTATTAAAATTTAAAATTTATTTCTCTAAATTTAAATAATTTAATAAATAATTTCAATTATATAAATAGATTATAGAATAAGTGAGATAATTACTTTTTAATAATAAAAATAGCATATAAAATTAAATTATGCAATGAATGAATAATTTTTTAAAAAAATTATACATTGAAATTGAAATTTTAAAAATGAAAAATAAATTTTTTTGGATTGAAAAAAATTAAAAATGGGAGGGATAAAATAAAATGAAAAATTAAAATTAAATAAACTAAATAGCATAAACATTAAAGGCAGATAAAAATTTATTTGATTAAAAGATTAAAGAGTTTAATTTTATAAAGTACAAAATATTTTAATTAAGTAATTTTAAAATAAGAACTAACTAATAAATTTTTTAAAATATGATCTAATGGTAATTTTTCATATTAATATAAAACTATCTAAATATCCTTATATAATTTAAAAATTTTCAAAAGATCCATGGCTCTTTGGCCCACGCTGGCTCCACCTCTTATAGGAAACCGATTGATGTTGGATGGACAAATGCTATTGATTGCAGATTCTGGATATACCTGATATTATGTTGTCTAATTTGTTTTGCATAGCCTATTTGTTGATGTTGGTTAAGTTTGTGATACTGAGTTGTATAGCGTTGAGGATATGAATGTTTTGTCTGTATTGATGAGGCTTGTTGTCTCTGTTATGTACAATGTAAGTGAGGTATTTTACCTTTTATTGTTGTACAGTAATTCAACAATAAAATTCCTTATTGATTAAAAAAATGTCTAAATTAAAAATTTAAAGGGTAAATTATATTTTCGTATTTAAAATTTAGCACAATTAACGGATAAATTTTTATATTTTTAAAATTAAACGCTTAAATCTCTCTATTAATAAGTCTATTCAAATTATAAGTTTCTATTTATTTTTGCCATTAAAGGTATTGAAATATTTTTATTATACTTTTTAAATGGATAAAATATATTTCGGTTCTTGAGTTTTAATATAATTAATGGATCGGTCCTTATATTTTTAAAATTATACATTTAAATCTCTATATAATCAGTTTCTCCTCGTCTATTATAATTTAAAATATTTTAATCATTCATTTTTTATTTAAAAAAAACACTTAAATCCCTATTAATTTTTATCTATAATATTTTATTTAACTAACTTTTAATACTTTTTATTCTTAATTTTCATTCATTAAAATATTTTAATACTTATAATCTCAAAACTTTCAGAAAATACTTATAATTTCAGCTATTTTTAAATGTTATTAAATAACTTTTAATTAAGTTGTAAACTTTTATAAAGACTATTTTAGGAAGAAATTATACTTTGAGAAAAAGTTTGGACATCCACTAGTTTTGAACTGATGTTTATAATTGATGGATGAATTTTAATATTAGTGGATTAAATATAAAGAAATTTAAGGATTTAGTTTTAAAAGTATAAAATTTTTCACCTATATTGAATGGATTTAAGTGTTCACGAGAATATTTTAGATATTTAAAATATTTATTCTTCTTATAACTACTTGACTAACCAAATTATGAATAGAAAAACTTTCAATTTGGACGAATTAATTATATAGGGATTTAAGCGTTCGATTTTAAAAATATAAAAATCGATCTATTAATTACGTTAAAACTCAGATATTAAAGAGTAATTTATTTAAATTTAAATTTTTCATCCTTTAAAAATTTAGTTTACTTATCTTAATATTATTACTGATAAAAATTTACTCCAATGGTATGAAATACAGTTCATATTGAATGGATTCAATATTTATTTAAATATCACAAATTTATTATCTTTATTATATTACCTATATTTTTTTTCTTAAAAAACATTTTTTTCTTTTTTTTTATTATGATACAACATTATTTAAATATACACACTACTGATATACTAAAATTTTCTATTTAATAAAAGTAATTTATACTTCATCATCTCACAAAAATAGACTTAAACTTTTTTTCACATGGATTAATAAATCAATGTGAAAAAAAATTTAAAAACAATATGATGGAAAAAATAAACAATGTGAAAAAAACAAAAGTATGTGAAAAAAAGTATGTCTCCTTAATCTTCGAGCTGTTTTTTTTTTTTTTTTTCGTACAAATCCTTTCAAATATACTTCAATAAGCAAACCTTAGTAATATTAGTCACTGTTGTAGGCCATACTAGACCATCTAACCAGGGGTAAGCATTTGGTCGGTTCGATTTTGAATCGAATCGAACTGAATAAATTGAAAATTGAAATTTTAGTGTTTATGAAAATCGAACCGAACCGATTTTGGTTAGAAACTGAATCGAACTGAACCGGTCTGATTCAGTTCGATTTGATTCGGTTTCGATTTTTAATAATTTTTTTATTTTTTACATTTTATTTTTAATATTTTAAAATTTAATAAAAATATTTTAATCTTAATATGATTTAATTTCTCTATATTATTGAAAAAATATATTATTATCATTAATCGGTTCAATTCGGTTTTTTCGGTTTTTTTATGATAAAAACCGAATCGAACCAAAATAACCAAAATTTTTGAAATTAAAAACCGAATCGAACTGAAATATATAAAAAATCGAATCAAATTTTTAAATCGATTCGATTCAATCAATTTTTTCGGTTTGAACCGAATACTGCTCACCCCAACATCTAACTACCCCTACATCTAACTAATCCCAACATGTCCTAACCATAAAATAAAAAACAAAAGTATGCGTGTCATCCTCCTCTAGGTTGCAAATGTTATATCTAAGATCCAAATCAATTCTTGGCCAACTCAAATTCACTTTGAAGAAAATACTTTTAATAACTCTACAGGTAAAAATCTTAAATTTGAGAGGATTTTTAACTGTAAAATTATAATTTCAATTATCAGGAATAAAGAAATAAGCCAATACTACTGAAAAATTAACAAGCAAATGAAATTCATATTTAATTGCATAAATACCAGAGTGAGAACTAAATCCTTTTATCAATATGATTCAACATACATAAAAAGATTCTCGAAATACATTATACATCTTTTCGAAGGAGCAAATCATTTAACAAAGGGATATTCCAACTAACTCCATTTTCTATGATAAGACTAGAAACTTTAAAATATTTCAACTCTAGTATCTAAATAAAAATTACTATTTCTAGAAATCCATGGATCTTCAAATACATATTTGAGATCAATTACCTACCCTCAATTGCATACCCTGTTTTAGCATTGTCTGTTTTAACTCTCGGCTTTTAAAAAGTCCTGTTTGAAAAATATTTAGTTTTGAATATTCTTCTAAATAAGGAAACCTCATAAAAAAAGTCTCTTCCTTTTCCTACCCAATATAGCTAAATTAAAACATTGATGATTTCAAAATCTCATGTTTTCTGAGATTTTTAATATATTTTTTCCATCTCAACTGGTGAAATTTTCTCTATCTCTATCGTTAAACTTCACTAGTATGAATTTATCATTTTTTATATCTCTGTCTCGTTAAATTCCACTAGTATGAATTTATCATTTTCTATAATTCCACTAGTATAACAAAGAGATGGCATACAATGAAATTGCTTGAGTAACAAAACCTCTTTTACTACTCAACAAAGGAATTTTCCTCTTCATCCATCAATTCTCTTCCATAATCTATCCTTAAGATAAGAAAATTTTGCTACTTATTTTCCCATAAGAAAATCCCAAATATCTATTATGGTCAAGAGGTAAAGACATATTCAGAATAGCTAAGATCTCTCCTTGTAAAGCCTTCAAGCAATTCACACTAAACAAAATACTAGACTTTTGAAAATTAACGGCCTAACCTAAAATAATCTCGTAAGTATTCAAGATTGTTAAGATATTACTACATTATCTTATATATTCTTTTTTTAAAAAATATCGTCTATAAATAACAAGGGCAAATTTTCACCCATCATCTTTAAACTTATAGTGTTATAATAGTATTGTTCCTTAACTTAAATTTGTATAATAAAACCCCTCAATTTTAAACTTTGTAACAAAAAAGGCTAAATTTCCTTTTGTTGATGTGTCAATAAAGATATTTTATATTACAATTATCTCTCCTCCACCTCATTTATTTCAGTTGATCAAAAAATCTCTCTCATCTCTCTTTTTGGCCTCTATAGAAGACGAGATCAGTGTTCATCAATTTTTGAAAAGACGATATCCTCATTTATTCCTAAGAGGACAATTTTCTCATTTTATTTATTCATCTATCCCTAAAAAGATAATATTATCGACTTCATAGCCTCGTTTGTGGCCAAGATGTGTCTCTACTAGCTCTTCGTGTACAAAGATATATTTTCTCTTTCTAGCCTTTAATGATTGTGGATGCGTCAAAACCAACCGCTCATTTGCTATTGAGTTTTGCCTTCGATATTTGTTGTTATATAGCGCCTAAGTTTTCTGTTAATTAATTATTCGTTCTTTCTTTCTCGATATCATGATAACTAGATTTTATGAGTAAATTCATTGATTATAGTTTTCATTTATGTTTTTAGAGTATGATTAGAGTATGATTAGAAAATAAATTTGTGACATTTATTAGTTTAGAAAATGGGTTTATTAGTTGAATTTCATAGATTTATAAAATTTTTTAGGAGTTCAATTGCTGATATTATGAATGCTTTTGATGGGGTTTTTTTGGAAGATCTATAGGGTTACTGTTGCTAATTACGAAATGCTATTATCATGTTTTTATCCTTGCATTATTTTTCAGATTTTATTGATACTCTGATTGTGAATAGATTAAGTCATAATGTTATTGTAAACTGTTGTGTTCCATAAATTGTAGAGAGTGAGTGTAAACTCGATTTGATTCCGTTTGTAAAATATAAACATTTTAATTTTAATTTTTTTATTTAATTTGGTTCAAAATAAAATCTAGAGACATGCTGTGTGTATTTTTTCATTATTCAATGTATAATGTGAATTTTACCATAAAATAATAAAAAATATATATAGCATGACACATCGATTGCTGGCACATGTTTATTCCTTAGGAATTTAAATTTAAATTTAAATTTAAATAAAATCACGAAAAATTTTTAAATTTTAATTTATTATGCTAAAAAACAAAATTTTAGATTAAAATGTTAAAATTCGTAAAAGTTTGGCTTGTATGCCAATATCTTTAAATTTTTATGTTTATTATTTCATTTAATCTTAATATAATTATATTTTTACTTATTATTATTAAAATTTTAATTTTTTATTTATATGTAATTATATTATTATTTAAAATTATTAAATTAATTTAAATTATTAAATTCAAGTAAAATTATTTTAATAATCATTTATACAAATATGTAAAGCATTCATTATAATAAAAACATTATTATTAGGTTTCGATTGTATTACAAAAATTATTTTTTATATTTTATGATATTTGAGATCCTAAAAAAATAATCAATAAAATTTTTTTTTACTAAAATAAAAATTAAATAAATTTAAGAAAAATAATTTACCTTTTTTTAAAAAAATTATTTTTTTATATTTTAAAAATTTTATTAGAATCTATACATATAAATTTATTAATATATTTTATTTTTTAAATTAAAATTAAACAATAAAAATAATTTATTTTTATTAGAAAATATTTTTTATAAAAAATATTTTATAAAACAATATTTTTCATAAAAATATTTATCAAATATAAATTATTTTTACAAACAAACAAAATATTAATTTTGTAATATTTATTTAATAATATATAAACTTCAATTGAATTTTAAATCTTTTATTCTTAATTTTCACTGATTTATTAACCTGACCATAATTAAAAATATTAATTTTGACTATACAACTTTAAACTCTATTTATTTTTTAAAAATAATTTATATTTTAAAAATTATTTTTTAACGAAATCATTTATTTTTTATTATTTAATTTTAATTTAAAAAATAAAATATATCAATAAATTTATTTTAAAAATTTTAATAAAATATTCAAATTATTCTTTTTAAAATAAATTAATTTTTTAATTAAAAAAATATTTTATATTGATTAATTTTTTAGTGCTTATTTTTCTGAAAAATATTGTCTAGTTTTTAAAATTAAAAAAGGAGTACAGTGCCCTCAGGTAAAAAAAAAAAAAAAAACAAAAACAAAAAAACAAAAAAACCGAGTACAGCAGCAGCGCAGAAGACGAGCAGAGAAAAGAAAGAACAAAGAGAAAAAAGATTTGCAGCTTAGATTCTCCTCTATCAGTCCATATCCCTCTCTAATTCCCACTCTGCTCCTTTAATCAACACCACAATGAACCCATCAACACCAATTCCCGAAGATTTCTCTTCTCTTCCTCTCGAATTCATTCCATATCCTCCTCTTCCTGATCCTACTCCTGCTCCTGCTCCTACTCCTAATCCCAATCCCAATCCCAATTCAATCTCAAATCCCACTCTCTCCCTCAACTCAAATCCTAATCACTTCTTCTCCTTCTCCGTCCCTAAGAAACGCCGTCGCGGCCGCTCCCAACGCACCGCCGCTACCTCTACGTCGTCGTTTCAGCTTCCTCAGCTTCCTCAATTTCATACCAAACCTGACATCCGTGTATTACAAACCCCTAACCCTAATCCTAATCCATATCCTAGTGCACTAACTCAACAGTCAGTTCCCGACATTGCTGAAGAGATAATTGTGATCAACAAGGAATCCACATCCGAGGCATTGATTGCACTCTCCGCAGGATTTCCCGCTGATTCCTTAACAGACGAGGAAATTGAAGCTGGCGTAGTTTCAGTTATTGGTGGAATTGAGCAGGTTAATTACATCATTATTAGAAACCATATAATTGCGAAATGGCGCGAGAATGTGAACAATTGGATAGCCAAAGAAATTTTCACAAATTCGGTGCCGAAACACTGTCACGGTCTTCTGGATTCTGCTTATGACTATCTAGTTTCGCGCGGGTACATCAATTTTGGAGTCGCACAATCTATTAAAGAGAAAATCCCCAATGAGTTTACTAAGTCCAACATAATCATCATCGGTGCTGGTTTGGCTGGATTGGCCGCTGCGAGACAGTTGATGAGATTTGGGTTTAAGGTTACAGTTTTGGAGGGAAGAAAACGCGCTGGTGGGAGAGTTTATACCAAGAAAATGGAGGGAGGAGGAGTAAATAAGGTTTCTGCTTCGGCAGATTTAGGTGGGAGTGTTTTGACAGGGACTTTGGGAAATCCTTTGGGAATTTTGGCAAGACAGTTAGGGCATTCATTGCACAAGGTGAGAGATAAATGTCCACTCTATAGTGTCGATGGGAAACCAGTTGATTTGGATACTGATATGAAGGTTGAAACAGCTTTTAATCGACTGTTGGATAAGGCTAGTAGGCTTAGGCAGTTGATGGGGGAGGTTTCAATGGATTTGTCATTAGGGGCAGCATTAGAAACTTTTAGGCAGGTGTATGGGGATGCAGTGAATAAGGAGGAAATAAACTTGTTTAATTGGCATTGTGCAAATTTGGAATATGCCAATGCTGGTTTATTGTCAAAGCTTTCTTTGGCGTTTTGGGACCAGGATGATCCCTATGATATGGGAGGAGATCATTGTTTTATGCCTGGAGGAAATGGGAGGTTGGTTCAGGCTTTAGCAGAAAATGTGACTATTTTGTATGAGAAGACCGTGCATACTATTAGGTATGGGAGTGATGGCGTGCAGGTTATTTCTGGAACTCAGGTTTTTGAAGGAGATATGGCATTGTGCACAGTTCCACTTGGGGTATTGAAGAGTGGGTCCATAAAGTTTATTCCTGAATTGCCGCAGAAGAAGCTTGATGGGATTAAGAGGTTGGGGTATGGGCTGTTGAATAAGGTTGCAATGCTTTTCCCGTACGTGTTCTGGGAAACTGATCTTGACACTTTTGGGCATTTGACTCATGACTCGAGCACTCGAGGGGAGTTCTTTTTGTTTTATAGCTATGCAACAGTTTCTGGTGAACCTCTATTGATTGCGCTGGTAGCAGGTGAAGCTGCACATAAGTTTGAGAGTATGCCTCCCACAGATGCAGTGACACAGGTTCTTCAGATTCTTAAGGGTAATCCCTTTGTGATTATTTGGTAGCTCTATGAAGAGTGTAAAAACTATTATCTCGTGATTATTAGGTGATTTAAGAATTGTTCACAGCATCCCTCATAGTATTAAGAGCAACCATCTTGGAGAACCTCCTGAAGTAGTTAGATGACAATTTCTAATGCTTTTGAACATGTTTTCTCTGCATGTATTTTCAATGAAAAATTTCTTGGAGAACCTCCTGAAGTAGTTAGTGACAGTTTCTAATGCTTTTGAACATGTTTTCTCTGCATGTATTTTCAATGAACAATTTCTCTTCCTTGTTCAGAAGTTTGTTCACCATCTCAGTCTTGAATCATGATTATTTCATATGAAATGGAAGTTCTCAAATGGTTTTACTTATTATAATTAGTCTTTAAGGCGCCTGGCATGAATACTTGCAGGTATATATGAACCAAAGGGAATCACTGTTCCTGAGCCCATCCAAACTGTCTGTACAAGATGGGGTAGTGATCCTTTTACCCTTGGTTCTTACTCAAATGTTGCTGTTGGAGCGTCTGGAGATGACTATGATATATTAGCAGAAAGTGTTGGGGATGGAAGACTCTTCTTTGCCGGGGAAGCCACCACTAGGCGTTATCCTGCAACCATGCATGGTGCCTTTCTCACTGGTTTAAGGGAAGCTGCAAATATAGCTCGCTGTGTTAGTGCTCGAACCTTGAAGATGAAGGTTGGTCGGAGCCCTTCAAAGAATGCTCATAACTGTGCTTCTCTTCTAGTTGATTTATTTAGGGAGCCTGATTTAGAATTTGGGAGCTTTGCTACCATTTTTAGTCAAAAGAATGCTGATCCAAAGTCCACAGCTATTCTGAGGGTGACATTTAATGAGCCTCGAAGAAAAAGTCAGGAAAGTTGTGGGTCAGACCAACAACATTCCAATAAATTACTTTTTCAGCAGCTTCAGTCGCATTTTAATCAGCAACAACACCTTCATGTTTACACACTGTTATCAAAACAACAAGCTTTTGAGCTAAGAGAGGTGAGAGGGGGCGATGAAATAAGGTTGAATTATCTATGTGAGAAGTTAGGAGTGAAGCTGGTAGGAAGAAAGGGTCTGGGGCCTGCTGGTGATTCTCTTATTGCTGCTATTAAAGCTGAGAGGGGCAGTCGCAAAGCCATGCCTTCTTCTTTGGCTCTTAAAGTGGGCACTTTGAAGGGGACATCAAAGCTAAAGACAGGCACTTTGAAGCAGAAATTGATAAGGCATGTGCTAAATATTATAACATTAACTTTTCTTTTCTCTTAAAATTTCCCTTCAAAATTGATTGAAATTGTGCTTTTCATATTCTTCCAGGCGGGCTAAAGTCGTGAGTAACAGCAATAGGTTGGTTCCATCTCCCAATTTAAATGCAGTAAATGGTCAAGTCACAGAGGAAAACGTGACTGCAAGTCAGACACATTCTGATATATCTGGTCCAGGTACATGAAAATCTATAATATTCCTTTGTTTAAGTTGCAATTCAATTGTTCAATTCTGTATTAGAGCATGTATATTAAGCTGGCTTATCTATGCCATTAAGCAACCAGTTCTTGGGGATATAAATTTAGGCTATGTTTTATTAACCTTTAGTCATCTAGCCAATTGTAGCCTAAGTAATATTGAGGTTCTAGTTTATTTTTGTAGCTTCTATGCTATTTTTTAGTTGAACCTTGTGAGAACACTCAATAAAAGCTTTATCATGGTTGTGGACATTTACATACATAATAAGGGAAGAAACATGTATTTGCTTTTCTTCTTATGTGAGAGAGAGCCTCTCCTTTTTTGTGCAATTACTATGAAAGTGTTACGTATTATAGGAAGAGGAGGAATAAGCACGAATAAAGAAATAGGGCTGTTGGAGGAAATAACATAATTGTAATTGAAGGGAGAGGTTGTTAGAGTGGTATAAAAGGAGAGATTAGACGGTTGTAAAGGCATTCAAGAATCAATCAATAAAACTCTCTCTCTTTATCTCTCAAATTCTGTCCTCATCTCCTTCTTTCTTCCCTCTTTCATACTGACAATTTGGTATCAGAGCAAGGTTGCAAAGTTGGAAACTGTTGTGAATTGAGCTTTCGAGGCTGCAGGAATGACGAGATCTGCAGCATTACAGTAGAGTTTCCACAAGAATCTCGGAATTAGAGGAACATGTTAGGGCTCCTTAGGAAGAATCGAAAAGGAGCAAGGAAGAATTGACTCTAAAGTTCAAAGAAGAATCAAAGAAGAATAAAGAGGAACTCTCGTTGAAAATTCAAGATTTGATGAATCAGATCGTGGGAGAAATGAGAACCTTGATGGCCTTACAAGGTATTGGGAAGATGAAAGAGAACAACAGTGAAACTAATGAAGAGATCGATCACCCTGCTAGTAACTCAACAGCTTCCTTAGGAGGGCGAGGACTATTAGAAACGCTGAAAGATCTAATGAGATTGAAGGTATGTCCAAAGATCTAATGAGATTGAAGGTATGTCCAAAATTTTGCCCAAAATTAAGTTGATTGCGTTTGATGGGAATGAGCCAAGAGCTTGGATTAGAAAATGTAGAAGTTTACGAAGTGAAGAAAGATCAGAAGTTGAATCTAGCTAGCCTGTTCTTAGTTGATAAGGCTGACTCTTGGTTCCATAATTGGATTAAGAGTGAAGGAAGGCATGAATGGGAAGATTTTGAAAAATATTTATGTGTGGGATTCAGGGAAGAGGAATTTGAAGATGTGGTGGAAGAAATAATGAAGTTGAGACAAGAAGGAATGGTAGAGGAATATTAAAGTAAATTTGAAGATGTTAGGGTTAGATTGGAGAGATATATGCCTAATCTAGGGGAGACATGCTTCCTCTCCGAATTCATTGGAGGGTTGAAGGATGATATTAGACCTATGGTTAGAATGATGAAACCCATCACACTCCCACAAGCATTCCAAGTGGCTAAATTCTAGGAGCAGCTCCTTAATTATGGCAAAACGATTGAAGTCTCCCAGTTACAAGAATAGCACCTTCACTCCTTCCTCAAACACCTATAAACCTCCTCAGTTTCATTACTCCTACCAGAATAAAACACCCAACACTGACGGAAAAAAAAAAAATACTCCAGCCTATTCCACCCAAAACAACAACGAAAACACCCAAAGTTCCTAAGCTGCAAGCAAGAGTACTTATGTTAGTAGTACCAACCAAGCTGTTGTGAAAACCAGTAGGCCCTGTTTTAGATGTGGCGAGAAATACTTCCTGGCCACCAGTGTAAACAACAAAAATCCTTGATGAACATGCAAGGAGAAGAAGAGGAAGATAAAGAAGTGTGGCATGATGTAACTAATGAGACACTACCTGAGCTAGAGGAGGAAGGGACCCTATCTGTGCACGCGATAGAAGGAAAATGTGGAGTAGAAATAGTTAGAGTCACGGGGAAACACAAGAACAGAGAACTGTTGAACTTAATAGACAGTGGCAATACTCACAATTTCATGGATACTAAGGTGGCTAAGGAACTGAAGGCACTTGTGGGAGAAACACCTTTTATGTCAATAACAGCGTTTGATGGAAAGAAGACCCTTAGAAGCTCCATGACACTTGCCTTTGAATGGAGAATCCACCAGTATGCTTTCAGATTTGATTTGAGATTGCACATGATTCTAGGGGTGGACTTGATAAAGACTTTCAATCCTTTCTTATTTGATTTTGAAAACTCTGCTGCGAGCTTCAAGTACCAAGAGAAGGAGATAATTTTGCAAGGAGTTAAAATAGTGGTACCTCATTCCAAGTTACTACAATGCGGAAGGCTTCTAGACTCTAGTATTCTGCATTCAATTACAAAAAGTGCAGAGTCCTAATCAAATCAAAGGAGAGACACAGAAGAGAATCTATGTGTCTTCCAAAATGATTTGCAGCTCTTGCTGGATAATTACAAGTGTATTTTTGAAGATGCTAAAGCTCTGCCTCCTTTTAGGAGCCACAATTACTCCATTCCTTTATTGTCAACTGCGCAGCCTGTGAATGTGAGATCATATAGGTACCCACATTTCTACAAGGCTGAGATAGAGAAGCAGGTTGAGGAGATGTTAATGTCTAAAGTAATACAATATAGCTCCAGCCCATATGCCTCTCCAGTGTTGCTAGTTAAGAAAAAAGATGGGACTTGGAGGATTTGCATTGATTATAGAAGACTGAATGACATTCGAGAAGGATATATTTTCTATTCTAATAATTGATGACTTATCATATGAGTTACATGGGGCAATAGTGTTTTCAAAAATTGATTTGAAGGTTAGGTCCCACCAAATTAGGATGCACCCTTTTGATTCTCACAAGACTGCATTTAGAACTCACCAAGGGCATTATGAATTCATTATTATGCCCTTTGGTCTCCTCAATGCTCCAGCTAGATTTCAAGGGTTTATGAATCATAATGTTTAGCTTTACTTGAGGAAATTTGTATTGGTTTTCTTTGGCAATATTATTACGCACAATGCGTCATAGCAGCAACATTTGGAGCATTTAGAAATAGTGTTTCAGGTGCTTAAAAGAACATAAGCTCTATGCAAAGTTGAGCAAATGCTCATTTGGAAAGCCAGAGGTGGAGACTTGGCCTGCACCAACTTCTATCATGGAATTGAAGAGTTTATTAGGGTTAACAAGCTATTATAGGAAGTTTGTGCCACATTATGGATCCATTAGTAGGCCACATTATGGATCCATTAGTAGGCCATTGACTAATATACTTAAGAAGGAAAGAAATTTTTCAATGCAATGCAGTATCTCAACAAGCCTTTGATCAACTGCAGGTTGCCATGTCTAGTGCACCTGTGTTAGCCCTACCAGATTTCACTAAGCCATTTATTGTGGAGATAGATGCTAGTGGAAGTGGAATGGGGGCAGTCTTACAGTAGGGGGCACCCAATAGCCTACATTTTTAAGGCTTTTGGACCTAGGACTAGAGTCTTATCTGTGTATGAGAGGGAGTTGTTGGCTATTACATTTGGCAGTCTCAAAATGGAGACAATATTTGGAGAATGGCAGTTCTTTATAAACATAGATCACGAGCATATCAAGCACCTTGTGGAACAAAGGTTGCAAACTAATTTACAACAGAAAGGAGGCCAAACTATTGGGATGGGATTATAAGATATTGTATAGAAAGGGCATTGAGAACAAAGTAGCATATATTCTCTCTAGAAGACCGGAAGATGGGAAGGAGCAAATGATGGCAATACAATTCACAGTACAACCCACTTAGATATCCCATCTACTGGCCAGTTATGAAGGAGATCAACGTGTTGCTGATCTGATTACTCAGTTAGCTATTGATCCAAATAGCAACCCTAATTACAAGGTTAAGCAAAGAGTACTGAATAAGAATGATAGGCTATATCTGAGAGCAACTAGGGTTTTAGGGCAGGAATTACTAGAATTATATCATAACTATTGGCAAGGAGGTCCACTCTGATATTAATGCTACCTATGTGAGACTAAGCAGGCATTTTTATTGGCCTGCTATGATGAAGTGGGTAAAGAGATGTGAAGTTTGTGCCAGGTGCAAGGTGGAGCATGTTGCTTCTCCTGTACTTCTTCAACCCGCTTCCTCTTCCTAATCAAGCTTGGCAACATATTTCGATGGACTTTATAGAGCAATTACCCAAGTCTCATGGTAAGGATGTTATTTTAGTGGTAATTTGCATATTCACTAAATATGCACACTTCCAACCCTTGCAAACGCTCCTTCTCAGCCTAGATAGTGGCAAGGCTGTTTTTGGAGTCTGTGATTAAGCTCCATGGAGTGCCACTGTTCATTGTTTTTGACAAACACAATATATTCACAAGCATTTTCTGGAAAAATCTCTTCAAATTGATCGGAACTAAATTGACATTCAGCACTGTATACTATCCTTAGTCAGATGGGCAATCTGAGAGACTCAACCAAAGCCTAGAAGGTTTACCTCAGATGTCCCTGTTTTCAGCACCCTCATTCTTGGAACAAATGGTTGTCCTTGGCAGAATGGTGGTACAATACTAGCTACCATAGTGCTATTAAGATGACTCCCTTTCAAGCACTTTATGGCTACCCCCCACCTCCACTAACATTCCATTTTGAAGAATGCATTTTTCATCCCCCTTCTTCTTCTATGGTTTCTCATCCCCCATTCTAGCGCTTTCAGAGTCGATACAGACAGAAAGTTGGAGAGAAAGGGGGCGGGGAAATTTCACGGAATAAACTCAGACCCCTAAAACGACATAAATGTGGTTTAACAAGTATTTTGCTGATAATATCATTTCAAGTATTCCTCCAAGGATCCTGCAAAACAGTTAGAGCTCACTCTGATGGTAGTTATTCGCTGATATGAATTTTGTGGAGCTTTTGTATAATGGAAAAATAATTCCTCAACAAACACTAGCAAGCTATTAACAGAGTCCTTTTTTTGCAGCTTTTTTTTATTAGGGAAACTTCTAAGAGCAGCACCCTGACTGATCTGTCGAGCTTGTTTAGGCCCCATCCTGGGTTCTTGCTGTGATATATTATCAATTTTCACTTGTCTGGGCTAGTTACCTTGATAGTTGGGCAGCTGAACTGTGAATCATGGGTAGGCTTTAATCATGTTCTGGGAATTTAGGGCTGAGCTTGAGCATGTTGAGTATGATTCACTGTCCTGTATCATGTGGCAAAGGATTGCTCAAGTCTTCAGGGGATCAAGCCGATCAGATATCTCTCATGTATTATCTCCCTTATCACCTACGATGTGGTCATAGCATATGCATATATGTGTATAAGAGAGGGAGCTTTATGTCTGTTGTCATTAATTAATTGAGATATTTTACTGATTGAAAGAGAGTTGAATTCTAGCATATTTCTGATAGAGTTAGGAAAAAAAATGTAAAGATGCAACATCACTGCTAACTATTGTTTCTTCTAAAATGGGTTCTGGATATTCATATCTTAATACAGTAATTGCAACAAAACAAACAGAAAATACAAGAATTAACTCTCAATGACAGAATTTCCAGGACACACTCCCAGGAAAGAGATCCTTTCCCTAGCCTAAGCCGTTTCTGTGGTGATTTCTCTGCATACCCTCCTTTCTACTGATGCTCCCTTTTGTTATGGAATTTGAACTCCATTTTCTTTTAGCATCTCCAGGTTTCATCCCTCTACCTCTAACAAATTAGCATCTTTGCCAACCCACTCCAGCTGCATAATTCTAGATCCATTCTCTCGATTCCCATTTTCTTTTATTCCCTCATCTATCCATTCTCTGCTTCCTCTATAACCTCCTCAATTGTTTTGAGCCTGGGTCTCCATTTTCTGGACTTTTATCATATACTTTGAGATGGTGTTTTCTTGACCTTCTATAATTTATGGCTATCATTTGTTCAATCTTTTTCCCCTTCTTCTGGTTAAACTAGTAGACATTCTTCATTTTGCCCTTTTTCAGATTTTAAGAAATTAAGAAGTAAGAAACACTTATAGTTGGAAGATTCATTTATATTCGGCCTTCAATGTGCGACTAATCCAATGCAACTTTTGCAATTCAAAACTTGTAGGGAGTTGTATGAATCATTTAGATCGAAAAAGTACATTAGATCTAATAGAATTATTTTGCTGTATCCAGACTAATATCAATCCAACCCATTTCATGAATAAAATGTGACCAATTAACCAACCAACAAAACTACTTGTTAGAAATAACATATTGTTGTTGCATCGAAACATATAAATGTCGACTAATCTGACTAACATTGAACTTGGTAAAATGAAATGGTTGAATAATTGAAAAATGAGATTATTCAGGAATACAAATTGAATGCTAAGATTACGCATTGAATTTCTGGTAGTAGATCCATAATCAAAAAAGTTGTGCTAGCATAGGTGATATAC
Source organism: Manihot esculenta (assembly GCF_001659605.2). NCBI lineage: Eukaryota > Viridiplantae > Streptophyta > Magnoliopsida > Malpighiales > Euphorbiaceae > Manihot > Manihot esculenta. The sequence continues at coordinate 5,609,737 of NC_035170.2, forward strand.
CAATTTTTTTTAAAATTAATTTGGTCCTTTCTAAAAAAAAGTGGATCTGGTTTTCCCATTGCATTAAATGGGAAAATGAATGTCTTTTATTACTTTATCTGTGATGCCATATGATCTTTCTCTATTGTTTGTTTGTGTCTTTTCTTTTCTTTTGTGTTTCCATGGTGATAAGTGAAACGTGCATGTGAGAGAAAATTGTCTCGAGTTCTACTCTCCGAAGCAATAAATCAATAGATAAGTGGCATGCCATTGTAATCCAATTGACACATTTCTTTGAATTGTTAAAATTTTCATCTTCTGTAGCATCATTTTTCTGCTGTAAAGTCTAATAGTAATGCTTGAATTTTATTAGGGCAAAGTCAAGTTGACGGATTGAAGAATGAGCAGATGACACCCTTCGGCTGACAGTTGAGATGTTGTGTAACTACTGATGGTATTTGGATTGGTATGCTGCTTACATTACTGAAGTCTTGATTCTTTTTTTTTTTAATCCATTTGGTAAACGACAGATCTCCCTTTGCTTTATCTTGATCTTCATATTTATGGTGAAATCATGTATGTACTGGAAGCTAAATTATTTTAACTAAAAACATTTTTTGTGTTACTTGGCTCTTAGCGTGCTAAATGTTAGTGGTATTTTTTGATGTATGTATTTTGGACATTTAATTGAGAATGTTAGTCTTGGTCATTCCTTTTCACGTCTAATCAAAATAAATGAAGCATATTGTGAAATCTTATTCATGAATTTGAAATTCCTACTTTTGTTTTGGGGGATACCTTACGCGCCTCTTTGAATACTCTACTCAATTGTGTTGCAGAATTTGGACGTCACTGTTGAATCCATCAACAAAGGCCAATTGGACCACTTCGAAAGCACTACTCCCAACTGTTTGAAGATAACTGTAGCAGGGTGCCAGCTTTGATATTTTCTAATTACCATCTGCAGTATCCTTCACTAGGAAGCTCCAATTCTTTGAAGTCTGTAAGAGAAGTGCTGCAGAGACTCTGGACAAAGTCAGGTTCTAGGCAGATTAGAAACTGTTGTAAGGGGAGTAACAAAGGGCCTGTCTCAAGCACAATTGAAGTAAACTCTAGAAGAGGAAATGAGCTTCAAGGCAAAAGAAGAGGGAATCAGTGATCTGTTACTGGCAGGAGATTCTTGAAGAAGATCGTTAGAGCAAGAAGCGGGGGAAGTGACACGTGGAAGAGGATTCTATGGAGGGCTCAAGTTGTTAAAAGGGTAGGTGTGGAGAATTTTCTTCATTGTAAAGGGAAGATGATTTCCTTCTCTGCAGTATTAATCTCCTGGTGAGGTTTAACAAATTTTGTCCTTTTGTTTGTTTCTGTGCTTAGCAGCAAATTTTTTTTCAATTGTAAACAGTGATTTTGATCCTTTCAATTCCAGAAATCAATAGCCGTTGCATTTAAAGTTTTTGGAATAGATCCTTTACCTTGGGTTTAAATGATCCTTTACCTCAGAAATCAATAGCCGTTGCATGTAGTTTCTTATGGGTTTAAATGATGCTTTTAGATTTGTGAAGGATCAAGTTTTTGGAATAGATCCTTTACCTTCTGTTAATAAGGCCTACTCCATGGAGTTCAAATTTGAGTCACAAAAAGAAGTTTTAGGGAGTATGAATGAGAATGTAGAGTCACTTTTGTTGCTTAATAAGGCACAAGGACAGTCCTAAGGGAGGCAGAAAAGGTTTGAATCCAACAAAGGGCATTAGTCTTATTGTAATATGGATGGGCATGCTAAAGAGGGTTGCTTCAAGTTTATAGGTTACTTTGATTAGTACAAGTCAAAAAATAAGGCTTTTGGATAGTCTTTTCAACAGTCTAAAACCATAGAAAATGGAAGTAAAATAGGGGTGGTTGTTGAAGAGTCCTTTACTGAAGAGGATAATCCTCTCGAACCTTCCAATGCAACTTCTAAAATTGATGAGCTTAGTGTCATCCTGAGCTCTCAACTCTCTACAACAGGAGGTTACAGAGATGGTGAAAGGGAAAACAGCTCTAGAAGTACTAAACAATTGGGATCCTACTTAGGATCCTTGTTATCAAGGTGAGAGGCGACACTAAAGCGACAAGATCTCCTATCACGTTAAGCAAGAGGCGAGAGGCAAAGCGATGCCTTTTTGAAAAAGGCGACAGAAGCTAAATTTTTTACATATTTTAGATATATGCATATAAATATAATATAAATATTTGCATAGTAATATCTATTATTCATATCTCTAGTCTTCAACTAAGTTCAACATCATCAACACCACCAAAATAAATTATGAATAAGCAACAATTTAAAATCAATAACACTCATGACCCATTCAGTATTGTTCTTAATAAATAAATAAAAATTCTCACAAATAAATGAACAACAGATCATAAATCAACAATAATTTCTAAATAAATTTTGAAATTCATGATTCAGCCTCAAGATTCACAACAAAAGCACCTATTTTGTTTAGAGATTGGCTGGAGAGTTTGGATGGAGAGTGGAGACATATAATGATGTGGAGAAGAGAATAATGAGAGGGAAGGAGGGGAGGAGATTGGGAGAAGAACTGAAGAAGGGCGGAGAAGAAGGATATCGGGAGAAGGACGGAGAAGGAAGAAGTAAAAAGAGGGGAGGAGATGAGACACATACCTGTGGAGGACTGATGTCGGAGACTTGGATGATGGCTGCTGTTTGGAGAAGGTTGTGTTGGCTGGTTGTTGTGCTGTTTGGAGAGGGCAGAAGAAGGTATTGCGGGACACAGAGTGTCTAAAGGTTTTCGGTTTTAATTTTAAAACCCTTTAAAATTGAAAAAAAAAAAAAAGAGGATGCGGCCAGGCGAGTGAGGCGCCTGCCTGGCACCTCACGAGGCCAGGCAAGCGCCTCCTGAAAGGAAAATTATAAACATGTATTTCCTTTTAAGGAAAATTATGTTGTGTAGGATGTTGTTCTACCTGTTCTAATGGCAAATTTAGATTCTATCTCCTTTATTCCCTCTGTCACTTCTGCCATTCACAATGATCAATCTGTTCCCTCTCCTGTCGCCCCTCCTGTGCTTAGGGGGTCCACCAGAATCACAGAAAAACCTTCTTGACTTTAGGATTTGGTTAACTTTGTTACTAGTGATGCTCTTACAGGTTCCACATCTATCTGTTTTGCTCCTCCTCATCATTCTTTTGTCTCTAATGTATTCAAGATTGCAGAACCAACTACATATGCCATCAAGAGATGCTAATTGGGTTGAGGCTATGCAGCTTGAACTGTTAGCCTTAGAAAAAAAAACAATACTTGAGTGCTTACTGAATTGTCCAAAGGGAAGAAGGCAATAGAATGTAAATAGGTGTATAAAGTCTAAGTGTAAGCCTACTGGTGAAGTTGATAGATTTAAGGCACGTTTAGTAGCCAAAGGCTACAATCAAATAGAGGAGCTGGATTATAAAGACAGGTTTTCTCTTGTTGCTAAATTGTCCACCGTTAGAATTTTTAATTACCTTCAAATAAATAGTGGCTTATATTTCAACTAGATATAAACAATGCTTTCTTGCATGATTTTTGGAAGGAAGAGGTATATATGGTACCTCTACAAGAATATAACAAAGCCTTGTCAAAGCAAGTCTGTCTGCTAAAAAAATCACTCTATGGCCTTAAATAGGCTTTCAGACAGTAGAATGTTCAATTGGTTTGGAACTGCCACGGAGCAGGCAGTAAATGATTCCGATCATGAAGGATTTGCTCTGTTTCCATGATCCTTCCATCGCATCATTCAAGCTTCCGTCAGTCACTGGATTTCTATCAGTCTTCTCATGATTACTGCCTTATTGTGAACACATAGATGATTCTTTTATATTTTGATATATGTGGATGATGTCATTTTAACCGGAATTTCAATTGCTGCTATATCTGAAGTTAAACATGCTTTGCATTCTAAATTCACTGTAAAGGACTTGGGATTTCTCAAATATTTTTTGGGTCTTGAAGTAGTAAGACCTCATGATGCTATTGTGCTTAGCTAAACAAAATTTATTTCAGATATCTTGATGCTGGCATGATGCATTGTAAGCCAGCTTCCTTCCCTCTGCTAAGGGCTAACAATTGTCTCCTGATTCTAGGGATCCTATTTCTAAACCTGATGTTTATAGAAGTTCAATTGGTAGACTACTATATGTCAATTTAACCAAACTAGATATCAGCTATGTTATCCAATACCTGAGTCAAATTATAAATATACCTAGAAAGCCTCATTGAGAGGTAGCAATGCATGTTTTAAGATATTTGAAAGGTACTTTGCAGTAGGGTTATGCTTTCCTGTTACTGACAGCTTGCAGCTTACAGCTTATTGCGACTCTGATTGTGTTTCTTACTCTTTCAGGGAAGTCTCTTAGGGTTTTTGTATTTTTTTGGGGTCTTCCCTGGTATCCTAGAAAAAAAAAAAAAACTATTGTCTCTTAAGTTCTCTACTGGGGCAAAATACAAGGCCTTGAGCACTGTCTGTGAATTGTGTATCACTTACGTTCTTCAAGACTTGCAGGTGGATGTTAAATTGCCCATTCGAAGTTACTGTAATAACAAGACCGCTGTCAATATAGCTGCTAATCATGTTTTTCACGAGAGACCGCATATTACATTGATTGTCATATTGTTAGGGTGCAACTCCAAAGAGGCTTCATCCGCACTTCCCATCTGTCAACAAAGGAGCAACTTACAGACATCCTTACCAAGCCGTTGTCTGCTGATCAACATCAATACCTGTCTTCCAAGTTGAATATGTTGTCTATCCCAGCTTCAACTTGAAAGGGGAGAGGGAGGGGAGTGTAGAGAATATTAGAGTATATTCTTTGTAATTTGTTGTTTATTTGTACTTGATTGATAAATAATTAGTGATAGGACTGTTTTGGTTATTTCTATTTTCTTTCACGTGTGCTGAAGACTGTACAAGGCACACTATCCATTATAACAGATATAATTTTTCCTTTTTGATAAGATTAATAAAGTTTACATATTTTCTCTTACGATTCTTCACACATAACGCAAAAGGCTGACAGTTTATTAGAACTAGTCATTGTAATTTCAATTTTTCTTAATCAAATAGAGTTGCTCTATTTGTAATCTGAATATAATGGGTTTGAGCAATGAAAGTATAAACGCAAAAGAAGTTTTGCTAGAGGAATGAATTCAAGATAAATCTAGAGATGATGAAGCTCTCCGTAGAACCAATAAAAAAGCTTCTCGTCAGAAAATTTTATTGCGATCGATCAAACACAATCATCATCCAGGGATCAGTACATTACAAACAACACATTGTACAAAGTAAAAGATTCCTCAGCATCTAAACTATTGCTACAAGAAAGAAAAATGAAAATAAAGAACCTTAAAAAGAAACCCCACTAGCCTCCTCTTTTTACTTGGCCTCTTGCAATTTATCTAGGCTGTTATTAGCCCTTCCCAACCACTCCTCTAGTTTAGCTTCTTTCACAGCCTTGAAGTCATCATAGTTTGCTTGTGGGGACAATACGTTGCCCGGTGCATCATTCGTTTCAGCTTGTTCATCTTCCGGCTGTAGCTCATCAGCAGCCTGACTTGACAAAGGCAGTTCATCAGATTCCATGTCAGGCAAAGATGAACTAGTGCTAGCAGATGCAACCAGTTCTGATGGATTATTATAAGACAGTAGCTTCTCAACTGGAGCTGGTGTCGAATCCTTCGGATCAAGCTGTGGCCACTTGAAATTGCTGGCTCTTTTTCTCGCAGTATTAAATACAGTAGAAAAATAATTAACCTTTCTTCTGCTTCCCTGCTGAACCCCATTATGATCCCAAGTGGATGGTCCCCATGAACTAGTTCTTCCTAGTTGAAAACCTGAAGTTGGGCTAGGGATTAATCCTCTTCTTGGTTGTTTTGCTGATACCATGGCCAGAGACGTCCTTATGTCTCTAATCATCTCATCAGCAATGGGGAAACCACAATCTTTAACTGATTTCACCATGGTGATAGAATCTTCTAAATCTTCAGTGTGCAAAATTGTTTCACACAACTTTTCTATGATATTATTCTTGAGATTAGTCACGTTGGGAATTGCATTTTGAGTGTGCTGCTGAACATAGAAAAGCCCTACAGAGGGTTCATTTGCTACATACTTGATCATCTCCGCCATGCACTCTGTTAACTCCACAAAGCCATCAACAGTGGAGAATCCATGCATCTTGTTTGAAGGAAATGATAGTTCATCACTGTTTTGTCAAATTTCCAAAAGCAGTTTCAGTGCAGGAAATTAATAGAAAGTCAAACAAGATGAAAAAGATCAATAAGAGTAAATAATGGTTCAGCATTTCCACGCAATATTAAACCACAAAGCAGTATTATCAAGGCGAGATCGCCTTAGGCAAGAGGCGAGAGGCAAGGCAATACCTTTTTGGAAAAAGCAGCAAAGCCCATTTTTTATATATATTTCAAATATACATTATATATATATATATATATATATATATATATATATATATATATATATATATATTTATACACATGCCTTCTTCCACTATCTTCATATATAATCAACATTTGCAAGCTCAAAACTACCTACTCTTTCGCCCAATTACACCCAATTGATCCCTTATAATAAACTATTTATAGTAAATGAATTAGTTAATTGTTCTCATTCTCTTCTAAACATAATCCAATATATTTAATCACTTTAACTGCTTTATACACCATTAAAAAGTGTCTTCAATTACATGGACAATAGCCCCAATCCCTTCCACTTGAAGTATATATCCCTTCTCCATCTTAGGCTGAAGCCTCCCTCTCCCTCCATGGGATTGCAATGGCCAGCCTATATTTTCCCAATACTCCTATTTGTAGTATTAGCCTCTAAATCTTAATCTAATTAGAAATTTAACTCAATTTAAAAATAATACAAAATAGGATTTCTATCCTATATAGGAAATAATAATCCATTTTATTAAGGAATATTTCTCCCATCCAAACTAGGAAAAGGTCTCTTTAAATCTTAATAAGATTATAAGTCATAAATGTAATATCTCAGTATATGAAATTGAAAGCCTCATAATTACGTTTCTACTCACCAAAATGGATCAATTCCCTTACAATATATTCGAATTTGTAATCAGGCACAAAATATCTCACTGTTTAGCAAATTTAAGTTCTATCAATTTTGAAGCAATATATGGCTTGTTTTTTAAACAAACATAATTGTCTGGTTTTGAATCAAGATTAAGAACTGGTTTTATAAAGAAACCAAGTGCTTAGAAAGAATCTTTAGATGGTGTATCTGAGAAACTGGAAACCACTACTCATCACAGCACTTCATTTATCGGTTTCATAAAGCCTAACCTAGTGCATATTGTACAATCATCTTCTACTACAACTGCCGCAATTGAAAAACTATCAGTAACACAATATATGAATTCCTCATCTTTCAACAAACTCTGGATAATCCATGTCACAAGTTTTGAGGCAACAAGAAAAAACAATACATCTATTAAATATATCTGAAATGAATTTAATTGCTTCTATGCATCATGTGGCACTTCAAATTCACAGTTTATTTTGATAGTGACATTCCTTATTCCATGTTCCTTCCTTGATATACTCTTTCACCATTTGAAGATTTTGTCTTGGTTGATCACCACCTAATCCCCTTCAGTTGACAAATCAACTTCTTCTTTTCTTGTTCTTTTTTAATTTCTTTGGGTGCTTGGATACAGCGGCTGAGCTACAAAATCGGGTGTAATACTCCTGAATATTTTTGTTGAATATTACTTATTTAGAAAAAAAAATAATATCTATGTCTTCTTTGTTCAATCATATAGCCGTTCAGTTAATGAGTGAGGAATGATTCAGCCCTCACTCACAAAAAATTAATCAATAACATACTAAGAGAATTACATAGAAAAAGTCTTCTAGTGTTGAAAACCAATATCGCTTATCTGAAACTGTATATCTTCTCTCAAACTGCTGCTCACATTTCTTCACTGTATTAATAGCAGTAGCATCATCAACTCATACCAACAAGGTATTCTAATATTATAAAACTGAAAACTCAAAAAAAAAAAAAGGGATGAGCAGAAGACCTTTTACTCAAAAAGCATACACAGACATTGTTAATGGCAAAGGCGTCCATCTCATACTATTCTCTCTAGCACAAAAGTCAAATACTTCTACAGAAATAAGGAACTACAAAACAAGCATTTCACATTTTCTTCCCAGAAATCTATGCCTGTCTTTAAATCCATCAATAAATAATTCTCTATAACTCACAGGACCAATATTCTCATTATCCTGGCATCAAACATCTTGTCCCCTTTCAAGCATCATTCCCAGCCCCTTAAATTCTTTTCATAGTCAATCAGTCATGTAATAACGCAAAAGTTGTTCAATTGATACTACACAAGAAAGTTCAGTTTGCTGAGACAAATACACTTAACATTCTAATGGTTATGAGAAAATTGAATCATTTATTGAGTTGGTTTTCGAGATAAAAAGAAAGGCCATGATTTTCTGGCTCAAATGGTTCCCAGCTCACATTCTTTTGCCAAAGAAGAAGAATCAAAGATCAATCATTTAAATTCATGCCCACAAAAGAAAATCACGAAATAAACAAGACCCAGTCCTAACAACGTGAAATCATCTAACAAATTCAATCAACAGACAGATACAAAAGAAATGAAAATCACTTACAGGAAGCCCCCGCAAAGAAGAATAACGAATCTTTATGTTCTTGATAGGTGCAGTTCTTTCTTTTCGGACACTTCTTGAAGATTCGGAGATGGCAAGATTCAAGCTATGCAAAACTTTGTGGGAAGGTCTTCACAATCTTCTCCTTTCTGGGTGTTGCAAAGATGTGAGCTCAACCAGCAGCTGATAGAGACAAAACGGGAAGTGGTTTGGAATTTTTGTTGACAATTTTTGCCCTTCTTCTATTTAGGAGTTGAGTGTGGGCAAATTTGCAGCTGACTCACCTAATTTTTTCAAGAGAAAATTAATATTTTTATATTATATTAATAATATAATTATTATATATGTAATAAGTTACACTGCAGTTCTCTATAGTTTAATAAAATATTTATTTTAATTCTTATTTTTTTTAAAATTTTATAATTTAATTTTTAATATTTAAAAAAATTAGAATTTAATTTTTATCATCAAATTTTTAATTAATTTACCATTTATTATAACAAAAATAATTAAACTATCATTTAATATATATTTTTAATCTAAAATAACGTAATCTCAAATATTAATTAAATTTACAATAAAATCTCTATAAATTTTTAAATTAATTTTCATATTTTATAATTATTTAAAGATAAAATTTTAAAATCACCCTATATATATTTACTTATTTATATAAAATCTTTATATTTTACAATGAAATCTCTATAATATATTTTAAAATAAACCGTTTTAATTTTATAAAAATAATTTTTAAATAATTATAATATTTAAAACTATAGTTATTTATTAAAGACTTTATATTTTTATAAATTAAATTTTAAATATTATAAATTTTTATAAATAAATATAATTTGTGAGTTGTTGTATATCTTTTCCATCTTTATTTTTTTTATTTGTCCCTTCTTGGTGTGTCCATCAAACTTACTTTTTTGTATTTATTTATAATTTTAATTTTAATACTTTAATATATATTATAATAATTATAATAAAAAATAAACATTAAAGTATTTTATATAATATTTTAACACAAATATTTAATTAAATAATTATATATACTCTATCCTATTTTGTTTTCAACTTATTTATATACGTTGGGACTAATAAAAATTTTAAATATTATTATCAAAATAAATAAATAATTTTATTTAATATTTATCTTTAATAAAAATTAAATAATTAAATATATTTTAGAAATTTTAAATTATAAAATCTTAATATTGTGAGATAAAAATATATGCAATAATTTAATATTATGTTAAGAAAGAATTATTTTTATTTTAATTAATTAATTTATTAAAAGATAATAATAAAATATTAAATAATTTTAATAATAAATTTATTAAATTCATGAAAATATATATTAAATATTAAATTATTAGAATAATATTAAGATGTTACATTTCGTATTCTAAAATTTTTATTACCATTTATATTTAATTATTTTAGTTAAATTTTTACTATAAAATAAATTAAATTTATAATATATATATATATAATTTTATGAGTATAAAAACATTCAATACACAGCAAATAAAACTAGTACTTTTAAAGTCAAATATAAACAGATAAAATACCTACAAAATTTACTCTATTTGAACTTGGAATTTATCCGAATTTAATAAAAATTTATTTTAAATTATTTAAATACGTCGAATATATCAATATCTAAATAATACTTAAACTATTTAATTTATATATTTTAATTAATAATATATATAAATATGTTATTGATATTTTTATTTTAAAAAATTATTTAAATTTTAATTTTTAAATAAAAATATAAAAAATTATAAATATATATTTTATATTAAATTAATTATTTATATGAATGAATTGGAATGAATATATAATATATAAAATTTAAATTTATTATAAATATTAACTTTTAAATTTAAATTTATTTTAAATTCGATTATATAATACGGTTTTAATAGTATTATCATCCTTAGAACTAGGTCTGCTAAGGGATCCAATTTGGGTCGATATTCGAGTTGTTAGCCGAGAATAAATTGAACCGAATCTGTTATGTTTCTAACCAGTTTTTGTTCCCAATTGGTTTTGTTACAATTTTATTTTTAACCGTCTCTATTGCGATTTGAAAACAATTTACTCCACGTGTCTGGCACCTTCTAAAGCCACCACAATTAAAAAAAAAAACTATTTAAATTAACTCAAAACTAATAACTCAAATTATTAAATATGGTTTTGTTCTATCTTAAGAATTGAAGGATAAACTTGAAAGTAATCTCCTATATTTGAATTAATTCTGAAATCATGATAATATCTTATTACAGTGAATAAAAAGATATAAAAAGTTACAAGTAATTTAACTGCTACTTCTTATCTAGTGCTCTTAGGGAGAAATTATACAATAAAGCATTTTACCAATTGGATCGGTCACCCAAGTGCTCCTAAATATACATGATCTAAATGATTTTTAGGCCTTAAGAGCCCATCATTCCTTCTTTTTTTTTTTATTTTTTTTTTTCAGTTTTTAGTTTTCAATTTATGTTTCAAAATTCTTATCTACTTTCTTTGTTTATCCATAGTAGATGACCGAAAGATCCTCCACCTCTCACAAAAAGCTTATAAGAGTTTCCCATCACAACCACCTCCACACAATACTACAAGATGGTGTGATGCAACATATATTTTTTAATTGCTATTGATTAGATATGTACAAAAAAAATATTAGATATCTTGATAAGATAAGCTTTCATCACAAAACCATCACATCTAACACAGAAGTGGCCAAAAAACAGTTCTCTTTGATTTAAGCGTTTGTGAATCTTCTTATCCAGAAGCAGATCATCATCTAGAAGTAGGTTTTAACCAGCTGCAAATATTTACAATCACAATGGAAATCCAAGAAAACCACATAAAAAAGATAGCCTTTAAATGCCAAATAACAACTCATCACATCTCAGAAACCAGCTTTTTCGGATCAGCTTTGGCCTCAGATTCAGACAGTTCCCCTCGAGTCCATCTTTTCAGCATCTTTAACGAAGCCTTAGGCTGGTCCATTGGAACCATGTGTCCTGCATCGTGAACCTGTCATCATCATACGGCTATATCAGTACACATCACAAATGTGAACCATAATCCAGGTTAAAGGAGAGAGAGAGAGAGAGAGAGAGAGAGAGAGAGAGAGAGAGAGAGAGAGAGAGAGAGAGAGAGACCTTGAGGAAAGCCAGAGGCCCATGGCTTTTTAATACTCCAGATTCAGAACCATCAACTTCAAAAGGAACTTCAGGGGAGGCCACAAAATCTTTCTGACCAGACCATTCCATAGCATGAACCCATCTTGAATTTCCTGCACATATAAGATGTACCCCCACCTAAATATGGAATATACTTGGTGTATACATATATATATATATATATATATATATAGACTATATGACGAGAGACAACGTTGTTTGGTAACTTACCGAGCCAGTTGCATATGAGATCATATTCTCCAGCATACACAAGCATCTTGATTCCATCCTCAAGGAGAGCAGGAATGCCTGGTTCAAGATTCCTCATCCAGTCCATCAGCAGGGCCTGATAAACTGTAGGGCTACATGACACAAAGCTTATATCCCCAACACCAAGGGCCTCCCTAACTGATTTCTGGTTCAGAAATTTCTCCAAATTGGAGAAGTCATAGCAGAGGCGTCCCTCACATTTCTTTCTGATATCATAGTACTGTAGGGAGAACAAATTAATGCTTGTCAAATTATAAGGTCTGATCACGTTAACCTAAAAGCAGATTTTAGGTAACCCAAGCAGGGGTTGAGATATTTAAAGAAGGGCAAAAGTGGTGGCCAGAGGAATAAAAATAAATAAAGGAGAATAAGAGGATGATGGAAAAAGAAAGGACAAAGGAAGAAGGAAGCAAGAGGCTAAGGATGCACATTATTGCAATATCCGTTAAAGCATTAAATTCTTCAACCCAAAAAAAAAATAACGGCTTCAGTGATTAGAAGTTTAAGAACAGGCCACAATAAAAAAAAGACTCATCATGTTATTTTCAATGATTTTTTTTTGTTGTTGGCTTTCTTTTACTCCTAATTGCTTTCTTCAGATCCACACCCAAAAAAAAAGGGACGTTTTTGGCAGAATAAAAAGACACCAAACTGCAATGCTAATGAATCCTGTTTCTTGTTAGAGGCAAGACCTACAAACTTTGTTTCTAGATGCATTCAAACAGTAGAAGGAGATTCATGAGGTCTTACATTTATATTACCAGCACGTGACAAGATGCCACTGAATATACCATTGCAAACAAAATAAGAGGCCATGCATGAGACTGTGCCATCTGTGCCTGAACAAATAGGAAAAAAAAAAGAAGAGAAAGATACCCATTTGCTTAGACAAGTCAATAATATATGTACCAATACTAAGAAGATCAATGTCCTAAAGAATTTTGAACATCACAGAAACAACCTAAAAGCTATGATAGAATCAAGCAGCCAGGGATTTCTCGGAAGGTAAATAAGAGAAGTTTATGGGATTACCACAAAGCTTGATTGCCAATTCACATACTGGAAGCACCCTGTTGATGCGATCATAGTCAGATTTTTTAATTAAATCCATCTCCAATGCATAATCAGTATATGCTCCATACTGGATTGCAGGATCAGTAAGCCCATTGCCAATGGCAAATCCCTGTTCAACATTTTTACTTGGGATCAATAGAAGTTAAATAGACAAATACAACTCATAATCAGGTAAAGGTAACAAAAGCAGCATGCCTTGAGGTTTATAGGAATCCCTTCTTTAGCTTTGTTTCCTTTGTGAACTCGAGCAGCAAAAGCCGGAATGTAGTGGCCAGCATATGATTCACCAGTTATGTAGAAGTCGTTATTGGCAAATTCAGGATGCTCTGAAAAGAAGGCCTGATAACAGAAAAACTCGCGTCATCCATACCAATATGGTTGCAGTCATATTTTACAAGTTAAACGCCTACTCCTTGAGCCATTATTCAATAGGTTTTTCCAAACAAGGAATGACATTAATCTAGTAATTAATTATAATGAGTACAATGTATGATAGCTCACTATACCAAACTTCACTTTTACAAAAGGGAAATCCAAAGATAACTGACCTGTATGAAGTCATATAGGTCATTACTAACTCCCTGCTCATTGTGACGAATGTCACGTATATCAGAACTATAACTGAATCCAGTCCCAATAGGTTGGTCAACGTATAAAAGATTTGATGCCTGCAAAATTTTCACAGCAGTTCTGTTTTCAACAAGCAGAGAAGTTTTACAGGATAGTTGAGACCAACAAGAAGAGCATGATAGGAAAAGTGGAGGAAGCAGCAGAACCCAATAGTCTAAGACATAAGTGATAACAAGAATCTAATATGGTATACCACATATAGCATACTATGTCAGGTACACACCTAATTCCTACAAAAAACAAAAGAAGAGAGGAAGACTAGCCTGGGACAGTCAGAGAATTTTATCATAAAGTATTAAGGCAGAAAATATAAGAAGAAACTATGGAAGCCCACATAACCATGCAGAAAGTTAGTCATGCTAAAAGCCGAAAACGAAATTAGAGGCCCAACAACTTGAAATAAATATATATTTTTCTTGAAAAAGTTGCAAATACATGAGAAAGATGTATAAGGCTGAGCCTGGCTGTGATAGTAAAGCATTCCACTGTGACCTAAAGGTCATGGTTTTAAAACACACCGTCTTTTGCAATGCAAAAAATGGGCTATATGATCTGCATCTCCCTACATTCCACAGTACAGAAAACTAATGCACTTCGACACCCTTTGATAATAAAAATTGATGTTTATAAAAGCTTCACCAGTTAAACAATGTCAGCAAGTTTTCCTGAAGCCTGATAAATTAGAAGTTCGCTAGAATTTTACTATGGCTTCTCAAGCAAGTGTTAGCAGTATACTCAATAATTTAACAGGATTCAAATTCTTCACTCAAAGTATAAAACTTACTTTATTCCTAATAATTATTTTGGATGAAATTTTTAAGACAATTATATACCATAAAAAATCTTCATAACATGAAATGCTTATAAAGGCCAACCATAATACAGCCCATAGAGGAAAAAGAAAAACTTGGGGGAAAAGTCGACTCTCCTAAACATGGATTCTACTATTATTTAACAACTCAATATTAAAAATCAAGATATGGTGCAGTTTGATGTAACTAGAATAAACCTGGGCTCAAGTACCTTTCAAGATGAAAGATTTAATTAAGCCTACAAAAAGGACACAAAACACAAGCCACAAGCATGTGCCACAACAAAGTAAAGCAGGTTTCAATTGAAAAAAAAAAAAAAAAAAAAAAAAACACCTATCATTTGTATTACCGGAGCTACTGATCCAGAAAGGAGGGGAAGAAAAATATTAACATAGTATTTGACTTGGTTGTTGGCACAAGAGTAGAGACAAAGTGGAAGTGTGAATGTGTGATCTCACATGACAATACACCAGAATAACGTGAATGTTAATAATGAAGAACTGCTATTAGGTGGAAGATCATCAAGTATTCCAATTCATTCAAAGATATAGGTAATGAAATAAAATCGAAAAGCATGATTTTCCATTGCCTTGAGCTACTGAGCTCCACGAACATGGCAAGTAGTTTTGAGCTTGAAAAGCAAGCCTAAGTGTGCTTCTACTGTCAAACAGTATACAACTCCAGCCTTCCTATCACACATATACTCAAATATGCATATATAATGACGGAAACAGGATGATGGCTGACGACACTAACCAAAATCCCAAGGCTGACCATGTTTCATTTCTAAGAACTGAAGTTAACTTGAGTTCATTCAGCGACAACATAGTAGAAAAAATTACGACATAAATAGAAAATTGGGAACTAAGATACCTGGTCCCAACCATATGGATTCCACACGAGAGACATGTTGTCTGCAATATTGAAAGGACCATTTTCATAAAACATAGCCAACTCACTGCTGCACCCTGGTCCTCCAGTCAACCAAATAACAACAGGGTCCTTCTTGCTGTTGCGTGATTCAAAGAAGAAATAGAACATCCTAAAAAAATTCTCCAAATGGGCATTGGTCAGAGCATTAATCAATACAGAGAGAAGATGTTTCTGAATCAATGAACTCCCTAGAATTCATTTTAATAAATGGCTGATCCTAACTAAACACGTTAACCTTCAAATTCAGCTTGTATCGGTGTGGTACTAACTAATAATCTATAACACTATCATTAAGAATATGAATTTCCGACTCCAGAAAAGAAAATTTAAACAACTTTTCAGGACTACCAAATCCACAGAGAAAAAAAAAAAAAAAAAAAAAAACTACCTCGCGGCGTGAGAGCTCGCAATCTTATAATAACCGGCATGGTGGCCCAAATCCTCCACAGAGACTCCAACATACTCTTCTTCAACCACATTCGGAAACCTAAACCGCTTCTCAACGATCCTCTTCCTCCCGTCACGAAGAGAAGCATCGCCGTCGCGTACTATGTTGACATCCTTCTCCGGGAAGAGGTTAAGCTCCCGAATCAACTTCTCGGCATTAACAGAGGGAAAAGTCGATCTCAGAAAAGGGCCCCGGTCGTCGGGAAATCTCGCGCGAGATATCGCGACAAAAGAGAGAAGAAGCAACACACAGAAGAAAGTGATTTTCTCGAACATTCTCATCTCAGAGCTTCCAATCCTGCGAGTGAAGGTGAAACGAAAGGATTTTTATAAGGTGAAGTTGCTGAGTCCAAAGCTAACCGTCTACGGCGTGAGGAGGACAGTGTTAGTTGCGATTTTTCATGGAGGACGACGGAGATTGAAGAGGAATATTTTTGATGACGTGGCATGGGATGATGTGTCACCGAAAGAGAAGAGAAAGGTGTCCATTTTAGTGCCGTGTTTGGGCATGAAAGGAGGCAAACAGGAAAAGGAAAAGGAAAATGGAAATGGATGGCATGTGAACCGTACATCGGTTAGAAGTGTCTGTATATATTATATTATATTATATTATATTATATTATATTATATTATATTATATTATATTATATTATATATTTATAAAATTAAAAATTATTTATTTATTATCCATGGCAAAATAAGTAAAAATAATTCAGTATTTTCCTTTTTTATAATTATAAATAATATTTTTAATTTTATCTAATTTAACATAATTTTAAAATAGTATTAATTATAAAAAAGATTAATTGAAATATAAGTTTCGCTAATATATACAATCTAATCAGTATGTAATCATAAAAGAATTCTGGTCAGGATGTTAGGCGGACGGGTTTTCACGGGTATTCGATTCGCTCAAATCCTATTAAGATAAATTTGGGTTTTTACAAAACGAATTTGGACGGATTCGGATTTGAAAAATTTTATCCGTCTCATATTCGGGTAGAGTTCGGAATTAGATGATCGAATATCCGTTGCCTGAACCCAATTAGTATATAATAAAACTAACTCTAACCCATAATTCCCCCAATCGACGCCTCTCTCCTCCGCTTCACTCACGACTGTGCACCGTTCACTCATGACTGTCGGCGCAGGCGACGTCTCCTTTCTCTCCCTAGCGACGATAATTCTTCTCTCTTTCCAGTCATCAATATCTCCTTCTCTCTCCAGTCGGTAACATCTCTCACAGTCCCACTTTCCAGTCAGCGCCCAGTCGACACCGGCGCAAGGTCTCCTTTCTCTCCCCAGTCGACGATAAATCCCCTTCTCTCTCTCCAGTGGCCATATCTCCCACTTCTCAGTCGGAGACAACTCTTCCCTCTCTCCGGTTGGCATCTCATTCTCTCTCCTCAGTCGGTGACATCTACTCTTTCCGATTGAAGCTTCTCTCCCCCACCCACTTCACTGACCACTGCTGGAGATAACCTTGCCTCTCCACAATGGGTGTCGGCCAACTATCTTCAGGTTTGCAATCAAATTTTTTTATAATAAAATCTTTTATGTGCATGTTGTTAAAAAATTTTTAGTTGCTATTAAAGAATTTTAGAATTTATAAATTATTAATTTGATTATTTGGATACTGTTAAAAAATATAATTATTTACAATTTGGATTGTGCAAATTTTCTAATTCAGATTTGATATTTGGATCACAATATCTAAATTTTTAAATTTTTTTTCATTGAATTGAATTAAAAAAAATTGGGTTCAAACAGATTTGGAACGGGTACGGATACTAAAATTTAAATACGAATTTGATTATTTATAATCGGGTTCAAATTTAAATACTCTCAATTTTATGTATACCCTACCAGTTTAGATCCCCAAGTCTGGATGGTAATTGACTTATATAAAATCATTTTTGAAGCTAACCATTGAATTATGCATGAGGCAGATAGCCAGATACACAGTGGCGGTACTTGCTCCACTGCTCCCAAGATTTTCTTTATAATTTATTATTTATTATATCTATATAAAGCAAATTTTTGAAGAGATAAGAGAATAAGAAAATTATTTTCTTATTAGACTTAATAGTTATTTGCTCATTATTTAGTTTTAATTCAGATTTGATATTTGGATCACGATATCTAAAATAATTTAGTTTTAACAGGCTGTGAGTAACATGCATGTGGGAGCCAGATTATCAGTGGTGGTTTAAACTTTGGGTTTTATTTTTCCTGTTTTTGATCTTGTAACCATAGGATGTCTAGACATGGAAGTATGTGAAGTAAGGTCCACGACCAAGGGAATTGGAGGAGGATTCTCTTGTGGAGCAGATGGTGTTGTTGGTGGGTTAGGCAACGTAGAGGGGTCATCTAAAGTGAGGACAGTCGACAATGACAATGGAGCTACTGGCTGATTTGGTGGTGTTAGTCGATCTGTGTTTATCATTGTAAAGTTTGAAATTCGCCACCCCAATCTGCTTGATGAATTTGTCAAAGAATTTTTAGACAATTACATGAAATTTAATAAAACAATTGAGAACTTCATATTTATATTTTAAAAAATTATATCCAATCATAATTGTAACCATCAATACTTGGAGTAGGGGAGGGTCCCCATAGATCTGAACATATTAGGTTCAGAGGTGCATTTGCCATAAATTTAGAGTCAACAAATGGTAAGGAGGGGTTGATTTTAGCTGTTTTTTTATTAATACATAAGGAGTATTAGTTTAAAAACAAACGAAGAAATGATTTTGATTATTTATTTTTTTTACTTTCTTTGTTATGGACAGTTGTAATAATCATAGGTAATTATAATTTTATTTTTTATATATTACAAAATGAATTTATGTATTTTTGGAAAAGAAATAAAAAGAAAAAAGAGATATATAATTTATTTTTTCTTCTAAATAGAGAGAAGAAAAGAAAGAATAAAAATGTAAGATAAACAATAGGATAAGGAGAAATTTTTGTTATGTTAACTTATGAAAGTTAAATTGAAATTTGAGAATTTTCAAGAAGGAAATTAAAATTAAATGGGTAAATTGATAGGCTGACAAATTTTTTAATAACAGAGAGAAACTTTGTAAGAAGCACAAAGCCCAGCTGCCAACCATAAAACAACCTACCAAAGGTGCCTTCTAATGACTTGATTTATTGATGATCATCTTAAAGATGACTGGCTAACTAGAACAATTAAACAAAGGTTACAGGCTTGAAATTTTGGGATTTGACGAGGCAAAAGCTAGGAACTCAGGATCATTTTCTACAATACTCATTTTTTCTTTATCTAAGGTGATCCACGCCTCAATCCCTTTACCATCTTTCGTTTCAATTAACAGAGTGAGGTTTCTAAATGCAGGACCAACTTTTCCCATGAAAGCAAACCAATAGGGCTCTCCCCATCCAAAATTAAGCTTTGTGAGACCAAGATAACACCAACTTGTAAATGCAAATATGTCTGCTTTCTCCAAGGAAACCAACTCTTCTAGCTGGTTCAAGTGTTCAGACATAGTTTCAAGCCCACCATCACCTTGTAATGCCTGTGAGAAATCACTCTTATACAGTTTAATAGCTTCGCTCGCTAGCTTTATGAGTTCATGCATCTCTGTGTTTGTGTCGTTTGGGTGAGCAACTGCTGGAGCCCACCAAAAGAGATTACCAATAGAAGAATTAGACATGGGGGGCTTAGTATGTGGCCGGAGATTCATTGCTTCAAGCAAAATGGATGGTTTGGTTGAACCTGAAACTGCCTTTGAAGCTGCCATACAGCATTTCCAAATGAAACAAGATATTGTCTCAATACGTGAAGGCCTAGCCTTAAGCTTTTCTTCTGCATTAGCCCTTAGAGCAGCTATTGCTTTTGCATCAAACACAAATCTCCTTGTAATATAGTTACCTTCTGTGAACCACAAGCTATCCATGAGAGATAAATGATTTTGTGGAAACTTAGTGGTTGGTGGAAAAAACAGCGATGCCTCACTGAGGTTTGGGAGGCTAACACCATTAAGATCTCCAAGGGACACAGAAGCCAAAGTATTGATAAAAGCCCTACCAGTATTTCCATCGCAGAGCTTGTGTGACGCACACATGGATACTGCTATTCCTCCACAAGTAAACATGGTCACCTGGACTGCAAGGAGAGGTGTGTTCATGTCTGATTCCTTGGTAAAGGGCTGGCATGGAAGAAAATGGTTCAGATACTCAATATCATGGTGTCTAAGGAAATCAGACATGCGGCAATTAACTTGGGCTTCCAAGAATGGAACACCTTCATTGAAACGATCAATATAGAGGTCATCTCTTATCCTTCCACAGAAAGGATAATAAAGATTAAGGGTCTTTGAAAGAGAATTCTTCAGGTGAGACAAGGCTATGGTGGAATGAGAAGGATTCATGAGGTAGAAGAGGATCATCGGTGTATAGTAGTGAGGAGTAAGCTGGTCCAAAAGGCAGAGTTTGTAGGGTTTCTGGGATTGGGCTGCTGGTGAAGATGGTTTTATGAGTTCTCTTGACACAATTTTAACTTCCATCTTAACAACTGGTCTTGTGAAATTCTTGGGAAAACATTTACGAGCTTTTATAGGGAGAAGAAGTCAATTAGAAAGGGATTATGAGAGAATTATAGAATTAATTTTGCTTTGTTATCATTTGAGAAATGGAAATTATAAAACCACTCTTTGATAATCTTTGATAAGATTTGCAGCCCAAGTTATCAGAGTGAAAGCTAAAGGTGGGAAAACAAACCTGGCACATGGAGAGCAATTTTTCAAATCATGTAAAAATCAGGCGGGATCTGAGAAAATATTTTTGGATCCTGTGTCAAAGGAGCGTGTTCAGCACCCAAGGTAGGGGTGAGCATTCGGTCGGTTTGGTTTAAAACCGAATCGAACCGAATAAATTGAAAACTAAAATTTTAGTGTTTATAAAAACTGAACCGAACCGATTTTGGTCAGAAACCTAATCGAACCGAACCGGTCTGATTCGATTCGATGCGGTTCGGTTTGATCGGTTTCGATTTTTAATAATTTTTTTATTTTTTACACTTTATTTTTAATATTTTAAAATTTAATTAAAATATTTTAATCTTAATATAATTTAATTTCTCTATATTATTAAAAAAATATATTATTATCACTAATCGGTTCGATTCGATTTTTTCGATTTTTTTCTGATCAAAACCGAACCGAACTGAAATAGCTGAAATTTCTGAAATTAAAAACTGAATCGAACTGAAATATATAAAAAATCAAATTAAAATTTTAAATCAATTCGATTCAATCATTTTTTCAGTTTAAAGGGAATAATGGTCGCCCTTAACCCAATGCCGAACACCCACACTAAAGGAAAGTGTTCGGACGAACAATTTTCTCACATATCACATATAGCACAGGAATTTATTCGGCAGTGATATCACTGCTGAATAAATTCCTGTGAGCGGCCGCCTTACATATCACATGCATGCATATGCATGTGATTGCACAGGAACACTTTTCTTACAAATTCCTGTTGCCTTATACATGAAAATAAAATATATAAAACAAAATATATATTTAAAAATTTATAAAAATTAATAAAATATTATAATAAATTAAAATTTATTTATTGATATTAATTAAAATATATTAATATTAAATTTATTTTTTATATTTAAAATTATATATTTTTTAACCATCAATCAATTAATAACTCATTTCTAATTCTATTATAAAATCAATTTTTAATAATATTTAATAATAATATTATTATAATATTTAAATTTAAATTATCTAATATATTATCTAATAAATTTATATATTTTAAAATTAAAATATTTTTTAAATTTAAATAGTCTATTAAAAATTCATTTATTAGTAAAATATTATTTATATATATTTTTATTTATAAAAAGTTAAAATTTATTATACTGTTAAAAATTAAATTTAATATTTTTAAAATAAATATAAATTAAGAGATAATAAAATTTAATAATTATTTAAAAATATAATATTTTAATTTTTGAAAATATTTAATACATTTTATTTTTTTATTTCAAAATTATTTTAATAAAGCAAGAAAGCTCTTCCGCACTATAAGTGCCGAAGAGCTTGTGCATGCACGTAGGGGATGCATGTACTATAGTGCCGAAGAGCTTGTGCATGCACGTAGGGGATGCATGTACGGCATGCATGCATCTGGTGCATGCATGGCCCTTTGCAGTCTTTGACCCTATTATCCCACCAATCACCATTCCTCTGATCACCAATCACTCCGACGGATCACTCTATCACTCTATACATCACTCTAATTTTTGGTCTCTTTATAAATTACCCCATTCATTACTTTATAAATTACTTAAAATCTGCACCATATTTTAATAAATTACGTTCTATAAACTATTTCTTTCCCTCTATAAATTTTATAAAAATATTATTTCTACTCTTCGATTCGATTATAAAAGAAGAAACGCAGGTAAGTTTTAAATATTTTATATTCTAAATTTTTATTTTTTTTATGTATATAGTAAATGGTGTAAAATTATTTATTATTATTTTTTTTCAGAGAAATGGCAATTCCTGCATATGTTAATATTCATTGGGATGGTAATATTATAAATAGTTGTAATGGTTACGATTATGATGGAGATTTTTCAAAGATTATTCCATTGGGTAAATGGATGCCCATATCAGGAGAATGAACAATGGACCTGTCATTTGCATAACTTCAGGATTTGTCACCTTACATAATTGTCTGTACAGCCATGCCAGACATGCACCCCAGTCGGCTAGCAGAGGTAAAAACATAAGGTTCACACGCGAAGCTGATGTATCACTAAAAATAGATCCAATAACCCTCAAGATGTATGCGCGTGCGAACCTCTACACAACTTTCTCATCGGAGTCATCTGGAAGCTAACTAAACTCCTCAGCTAGCCATACCATCTTCAAGTAACAACCTCTTATGGCACTATTAGGTGAAACGACACCTAATAGTGCCTCACACACCAATGGCCAATGGTGGCGTGAACGCCTTGTAACAGCTGCACCATCGACCGGCAACCCGGTTATTAACCCTACATCCTGAAGGGTAATGGTCATTTCCCCTTCGGGAAACATAAACGTATGGGTCTCTGGTCGCTACCGCTCCACCAGGGCACTAATTAGATACCAATCCAATGCAAAAAATCCTAACCGTATTACCCCATAAAATCCAGTTCGTCGCAGGTAAGGTATTATTCGATCCGAAATATCGTCCAGATGTAAAATTGTTCCCGTCCTTCTGCAAGCAATTGCCCCAACTTCCATACTTTGTTGCAAATTAGCCTCAGACCGATGATCGGCTTGTGCATATAGCAAGGATGGATCGTTGGGACCGGGTAAAATATAATTACGGCGGTCACGGCGATTGCGTCTTTCCTCCATACCTAATTATGTAAAATTATATACAATATTCAAACATCAATTATTCACTAAATAACACTACTTAATTTAACAATACAATTATATGCATATTTAAAAAATATTATATCAAAAAATCAAAAAATAATTACTACTAATTCAAAGGTATTCTATCCAAATATCGCAACAAATACTATATTCAATAATCACAACAAATATTATATTAAAAATAACAACAACTAATCTATCCAAAATCACAGCACATATTCTATCCATAAATCACTACAAATATTCAATCTAAAAATCACAACAAATATTTTATCTAAAAACAACAACAAATCTAACATCACATTAAAAAAAATTTTAATAATATATTGGTGTTATTATTTAAGAAATTATTTAATATTTTTTTAAATTATAATTTAATATTTTCAAAAAAATTAAATTTTATTAATTAATTTAATGAAATTTTATTAAATATTTTAATTTAATAAATTAATAAAATTTAATATTAATATTTCAAAAATAAATAAATAAATAATTTTTAAATAATTTAAAAAATTTAAATACGGATGACATGTTTTGAAATTTTTAATTATTATATTTTTTATAAATTAATAAATTATATTAACTTTTTATTTATATTAATTTTGAAAATATTAAATTTTATTACATATTTACAAAATATTTATAAATACTTCAATTAATTAAAAACGAAATAAAAAACGGATGACATTTTCAAGAAAATTTTATTATTATATTTTTATAATTTATTATATTTTATTCAATTTTTATTTTTATTCATTTTAAATATTAATTTTTTAAAATATTACAAAATATTTATAAATACTTACATTTAAAATAAAATTAATTCTAATAAATTTATATATTATTATAATAAAAAAATAACTTATAATTTTCAATTAATTAAAAAAAAGGGATGACATGTTTAATAAAATTTAAAAAAAAATAATTTTTAAAAATTATTAAATTTTATTCACTTCTTATTCATAATTATTTTATACATTAAATTTTATTAGATATTACAAAATATGTATAAATAATTGAATATATAATATATTTAATTCTAATAAATTTATATATTATTATAATGAAAAAAATAAAAAAAATTATAATTTTCAACTAATTATAAAATATTATAATATAATTTATATATTATTATAATACAAAATAAAATTTTAAAAAATTAATAAAAATTTCAACGGATTAAATATTTTACAAAATTAAATTATTTTATTTTTACAAAATTATTATATTTTATTATCATTTTAATTATAATTACATTTACACATATTAAATTTTATTAAATATTAAAAAATAATTTCAAAAAAATTAAACAAAATATATAATTAACACAAATCAATTTATATATTATCATAATAAATATAATAATAAAATTATTAATAATAAATTTATAAATTATTATAATATTTAAATTTAAATTATTATATTTTTTTAAAAATAAAAATTTTTTAAATAAAGTTTTACAAGTTTCTCCACACATTCCTTTACAAAAATAAAAGCGTATTATTAATTTTTATTTTACTTTATTTCAATTTTAATTAATATTTTATAGATAATATTAATTAGTTAATTTTTAAATATTTTACAAATTTTTTAATAAAATTTTTAAAATTAAAAAAATTACATACAAAATTATATTAACAATTTTATTTAACCTAAAAAATATAAATACATTTAAATTTAAAGAAAAATTTAATGAAAAACTTGATATTCTTCGCAAGATGGAGACGGGTACAGAGCAAAAATGGAGAGAATTTGCAGAGAGGAAGAAGAAAGGAGAAGAAAATGGTGGAGAGAAAATACTGCTGCAGAGGAAGAATAGAAAATGAGAAGAAGGATGAAGGTGATGCGGAAAAAGGAGAGGAAGAGTCGAAGGGTGTTTATTTCAAATGCTTCACGGACCTGCACAACACAGGTCCGCGTGGTTCGGCATGCAAAAGGAAAGTGTTCGCCACTTATAGTGGCGAACACTTTTCCTTTAGTCAACCTTCGTCTGGGATTCCTGACGAAGCGTAGTTTTCTGTGCGTGTTCGTCACCTTGGATGGCGAACATGCCACGCAGGCACAAATGTTCGCCACTTTAAGTGGCGAACATTTTATTCTGCCAAGCTGGCGGCCACGGGAGCATATTACACTGCTCCTGTGGCACGAATAAGTTTGTTCGGCACTATAAGTGCCGAACAAGCCCAATATGCCAGAGTTCGACACCCATGGTGTCGAACAAGCGTGTTCGGCAGTATGACTGCCGAACACGCTCCGTTGACACACAGAATCCGAAAATATTTTCGGATTCCGCCTGGTTTTAAAAATATTTTTTCATTTTTGCATGATTTGAAAAATTGCTCCCACATGCAAGCAACGGTAAAAATTCAACTGCCTATCAATCTTATAGATGGAAATTATACCGGGTAAATTATAGTCTCATCTAGAAATAATTTGATTGAGCTAATTTTTTTAGTAAACTATTGTATAAATATGATTTGATTTCGGTAAGTCTGAACATGTTAGTTAAAACTAAAAGGAGAATTCACTAAAATTGTAAAATCACATAAACTGATTAACTAAAATATATAATTTCCACATTAAAAAAATTATTTTCTTTATTTATTAAGCAGTCACATCAGTATATTTTATTTCCTTCACACTTTCTAAATAAAATTATAGTTAAACCTTTTAGTTTGACTAAATTAGCTAAAAATAAAAAAATTAGTTAAACTTAAAAATTTCATAAAGGATTGCATAAAAGTATAGTGTACTCTAAATTAAATTATTTATGATAGATAAAATACTCTCTTCGTTTCATAATTTTTGTCTATATTTTATTTTTTAGTTATCCTAAAATTATTGTTTACTTTTCTTTTTAAGACCATAATAACATATAAATTGACTATTAGAACTCTATTTAATTTTGAATTATTTTTTAAAAAATCTTCCGACATATCTCTTAATATTTAATAAAATTTAATGTATTTGAGATGAATATAATTGAAAAGTTAATAAAAAAATTATATTTTTTGATATGTATGAAAAATTAAGGGGATGAAAATTATGAAACGGGAAGAGTATTTACTATAATACAGTTATAAAAGGTTGATAAAGTAATTTGGATTAATGTAATAATATTTAATATAGATATTTTAATGTGTTTTTCAAAATTAAGAGACTAATTAATGAGTTTTTCTTTTATCACATAAACTAAATAATAAAAATTTAATGACTAAAACTAATGAAGAGACCAATTAGAAAAAATTTTAAAATTTTAAAGATGTTTTAATATATTTTTTAAAATTAGTAGACTAACTAATAAGTTTTATTTTTTATAATAGATATTAAAAAGTATTTTTTTAATATTATATATATAAAAATTGATGCGGTCGGAAAACAAAATTGTACTGTAATTGGCTAAACCTGCAAGAAAGAGAACGTGAGGTGGTGGATGCTCACGGTAGCCACTCCGACGCCCTAAGTTAGTAAACTGGAGAATAGGGCGAATATAGAATTTGAGAGTAGTTGCATAAGAGAATTGTGTACTTTTATCTCTGTGATCGTTCAGATTTTATACTGTAAGAAATTGGAGTTAATATGATATTTTCTAGAAATCCAGCGGTGATGGAGTCGGCTGTTTGATATGTTGAGAAATAAGTTTACAGAGCTGAATTTTAAACAACAAAAAGGAACTATAATTTATTGTAATAATAGTTCTGCCATCAAGTTGTCTA
Source organism: Manihot esculenta (assembly GCF_001659605.2). Lineage (NCBI taxonomy): Eukaryota > Viridiplantae > Streptophyta > Magnoliopsida > Malpighiales > Euphorbiaceae > Manihot > Manihot esculenta. The sequence goes on from NC_035170.2 coordinate 5,636,929, forward strand.
AAAATCCTGTTTTACATGGGAGAAGCAAACATATTGATGTGAAATTTCATTTTTTAAGAGATCTTAGCAGAGAAGGAGTAATTCAAATGATTTATTGCAGAAGTGAAGATCAGTTTGCTGATATATTCACTAAGTCTCTCAAAGCAGCACCATTTGTCAAGCTCAGAAAGTTACTTGGTTTCTGCACCATGGAAGATTAAACTGATTGTTTGAGAACATCAGTTTAAGGGAGGAATAATGTTGAGAAATAATTTTATTTGTTCCTAGTCATAAGGAGTTTGTTGACAGCATATCTCCCATTATTTAGTTATTTGATGCTTTATTTCCTATTTTATAGCTGAAATTTGTTATGCTCTACTATATTTAAAGAGCTCATGAATGTAAGTTTTATATCAGAAAAATATTCAAGCTTTCTACACTTCATTTTCTTCTTTACTATATAAGCATATATAGTTCAACAGTGGTATCAGAGCTGAATTCGGTTGGGACGTGAGTTTGAGCGAAACACGTGAGGGAGAGAATTTGAGAGTTTTGTTGCAGCAAAATAAAAAGTATCATATGGCTGCAGAGAATTTTGTTCAACCAGCCATTCCTCGTTTTGATGGTCACTATGACCATTGGAGCATGCTTATGGAAAATTTCTTAAGGTCCAAAGAATATTGGACAGTTGTTGAGTCTGGGGTAGCAGAACCAGCATCAGGTGTTGTGCTAACAAATGCTCAAAAGGCTGAGCATGAAGCACTGAAATTGAAAGATCTCAAAGCCAAAAATTATCTCTTCCAAGCGATTGATCGTTCAATCTTGGAAACCATTCTTAGCAAAGAAACTTCCAAGCAAATTTGGGATTCCATGGAAAAGAAGTATCAAGGGACTTCAAAGGCAAAAAAAGCACAGCTACAAGCACTTCGTGCAGATTTTGAAACATTAAAAATGATGACAGGAGAATCTGTTTCAGATTACTTCTCACGGACTATGGCAATAGCAAACAAGATGCGTATACATGGTGAAAAGATGGAAGATGTCACTATTGTTGAGAAAATTATGCGCACGATGACTTCAAAATTTAACTATGTTGTTTGTTCGATTGAGGAATCCAAAGAGACTAGTGAACTTTCAATTGATGAATTGCAAAGTTCATTGCTAGTTCATGAGCAGAAAATGAATCGCCAAAACACTGAGGAACAAGCTTTACTTACCTCATCAAGTAATCACTCTTCAGCAACGAGAGGAGGTGGTCGCGGAAGAGGTAGAGGCCAAGGCAGAGCCAGAGGAAGAGGCAGAAACAGCAACAGTAATGGTGGTGGGAGGCACTCTGATAATTTTGAAACAGGAAAAGAAGATGACCATTCAAAGCCAAAGTATGTTGACAAATCTAAAGTTGAATGTTATAGATGTCACAGGTATGGTCATTATCAATCAGAATGTCGAACTAATTTGAATAGAAATGATGGAAGGCAATCTAATTTTACAAAAAAGGAAGAGGATTCTGAAATCACTTTACTAATGACCTACCAAGCATCAAATCAGTCAGAGAAAGATACTAAATCAAATATTTGGTATCTTGACTCTGCATGTAGCAACCATATGAGTGGGAACAAGTCTGTCTTCTCCATCATGGATGAATCCTATCAGGACTCGGTGAAATTGGGAAATAACACTAGAGTCTCTGTCATGGGAAAGGGTCAGGTAACTATTCAAACAAGAAGTAATGCTACCCACAAAATTGGTGATGTTTTTTATGTTCCAGATTTAAAGACCAATCTCCTCATTGTTGGTCAACTGCAAGAAAAGGGGTATGAAATTCAAATTAAGAATGGAATATTCTGACTTCTTGATGATAATTTGGGCTTAATTGCTGAGGTCAAAATGACACCAAATAGAATGTTTCCTCTTCATTTTAATCATGTTGATAATTCATGTTTCTTGGCGAAAGAAGGAGATGAAGCTTGGTTATGGCACTTCCGTTACGGACATTTAAATTTTGGTGGATTAAAGACCCTGCAGCAAAAGAACATGGTGATTGACCTTCCTCAAATTACACCACCTTCTCAAATTTGTGAGGATTGTGTCTTGAGTAAACAACATCGTAATTCATTTCCACAAGGAAAATCAAAGAGAGCAAAGACTGTTCTGGAACTTGTACATTCTGACCTTTATGGTCCAATAACACCATGTTCCAATGGAGGTAAACGTTATGTCATCACCTTCATTGACGATTACACACGGAAAATTTGGGTGTATTTTTTACAGGAAAAATCTGAGGCTTTTGAAGCTTTTAAAAGCTTCAAAATTCTTTTAGAGAAGGAGGTTGGAAGTCCAATAAAAGCTCTTCGAACAGACCGTGGAGGTGAATATAGCTCACATGAATTTGCAAATTTTTGTGAGGCTCACGGAATAAAGAGACAACTTACAGCAGCTTATTCACCTCAACAAAACGGAGTTTGCGAAAGGAAAAACCGCACTATTATGAATATGGTGCAAAGTCTACTAAAGAGCAGTAGCGTCCCCAAAAATTTTTGGCATGAAGCTGTCAATTGGAGCATTCACGTTCTGAACAGAAGTCCCACTTTTGCAGTTAAAAACATGACTCCGGAAGAGGCTTGGAGTGGACAAAGACCAGCAGTGGATCATTTTAAAATTTTTGGGTGCATTGCATATGCACATATTCCAGATTAGAAGAGAAAGAAACTTGATGACAAAGGGGAGAAATGTATTTTTCTTGGTGTTAGTGATCAATCAAAGGCCTATAAACTTTATAATCCTAACACTAAGAAAATTATCATTAGCAGAGACGTTGTTTTTGATGAGAACAGATTCTGGTCGTGGGATAAAATTGTCACTCAAGTTCAAATTCCAACCAATTTTGATGGAGAAAATGAAGAAGAAGCTCCTAATTTCGTTCCTGGAAATTCCCAAAATGACGATGTTGATGTTCCGAATTCTGATGTCGCACCAATTTTGGAGGCAGAAACTGAAACTCCAACAAATTTACGTGCTCAACGTGTTCGAAAAAGGCCAGTTTGGATGTCAGATTATGAGGTAACAGGAATTGATAATTCTGATGATCCTCTCACCTATCTTGCTCTATTTTCAAATTGTGATCCAACAAATTTTGAAATTGCTGTCAAAGACAAAAAATGGCGAGAAGCGATGAATCAAGAAATAGCTGCAATTGAAAAAAATGATACATGGAAAATTTCTGTTCTTCCAATTGGTCACAAAAAAATTGGTGTCAAATGGGTTTATAAAACCAAATTGAAGGAGAACGGAGAAGTTGATAAATACAAGGCTCGGCTCGTGGCGAAAGGCTACAAGCAAGAATTTGGTGTGGATTATAGAGAAGTCTTTGCTCCTGTTGCAAGACTTGATACAATCAGATTAATGATTCCAATGGCTGCTCAAAATTCATGGCCCATTTTCCAGTTAGATGTAAAGTCGGCCTTCTTGCATGGAGAGTTACAAGAACAGGTATTTATCGAACAACCTCCTGGTTACATTAAAGCTGGTGAAGAGAATAAAGTTTACATATTGAAAAAGGCTCTATACGGACTTAAGCAGGCACCTCGAGCCTGTATAGTCGTATAGATGCTTATTTTCAAAAGGAAGGTTTTCGAAAATGCCCGTATGAGCATACTCTTTACATAAAAAATGGAGATGAAGGAAAAATGTTATTTGTATGCTTATATGTAGATGATTTAATTTATACTGGAAGTGATGGTGTTATGTTTGAGAATTTTAAAAGATCCATGATGCTTGAGTTTGACATGTCTGATCTTGGAAGGTTGCATTATTTTCTGGGCATAGAAGTAGTGCAATCTGCTGATGGAATATTTATCTCTCAAAAGAAATATGTTTGGGAGATATTAGATAGATTTCAAATGAGCAATTACAATTATGTTACTACACCATCAGATGCTGGATTGAAGCTCACAAAAGATCAAGATGGCAAGAAGGTTGACAGCACTTTTTTCAAACAAATTGTTGGAAGTTTGATGTACTTGACAGCAACAAGGCCGGACATTATGCATTCTGTGAGTGTAATCAGCAGATACATGGAGAACCCCACTGAATTACGTACATCTTTTAGCTGCCAAGAGGACTTTACGCTACTTAAAAGGTACAACTAATTTTGGGGTGTTTTACAAAAAAGGAGAAAAATCAGAATTGCCTGGATTCACAGACAGTGATTATGCTGGAGATTTGGATGATCGAAAGAGTACTTCGGGTTATGTTTTTATGTTAAGTTCTGGTGCAGTCTCATGGTCAACAAAGAAGCAGCTAATTGTCACGTTATCGACAACTGAGGCTGAATTTGTGGATGCTACTTCTTGTGCTTCACAAGCAATTTAGTTGAGAAATATACTTGCAGAGCTGAATTTTAAACAACAAAAAGGAACTATAATTTATTGTGATAATAGTTCTGCCATCAAGTTGTCTAAAAATCCTGTTTTACATGGGAGAAGCAAACATATTGATGTGAAATTTCATTTTTTAAGAGATCTTAGCAGAGAAGGAGTAATTCAAATGATTTATTGCAGAAGTGAAGATCAGTTTGCTGATATATTCACTAAGTCTCTCAAAGCAGCACCATTTGTCAAGCTCAGAAAGTTACTTGGTGTCTGCACCATGGAAGATTAAACTGATTGTTTGAGAACATCAGTTTAAGGGAGGAATAATGTTGAGAAATAAGTTTATTTGTTCCTAGTCATAAGGAGTTTGTTGACAGCATATCTCCCATTATTTAGTTATTGGATGCTTTATTTCCTATTTTATAGCTGAAATTTGTTATGCTCTGCTATATTTAAAGAGCTCATGAATGTAAGTTTTATATCAGAAAAATATTCAAGCTTTCTACACTTCATTTTCTTCTTTACTATATAAGCATATATAGTTCAACATGATAAGGGATATCAATCTCGAGATTATAGTCATAATGGGAATACGTTGGGATATGCCTATTAATGTAACCTTATACCAAGACTCGACCTCTTTAAGGGATTGGTGAAGAATCGGATATTAAGGTATCCGGGTCTTTCTTTCCTTGAGTGGGACCGCTTTACCCACTTATTCTCCCTTGTCACATTGCTCTGTTTTGTGGTGACAGCACATGGCTTACTTTAGCCGATTCTTGTATAGCATCAGAGGTCTCCCTGCTGGTCTTCGATTCTTCAGATTCGAAGGTGATAGTTGTTCTCACAATCTAGGGCACATGGCTCATTAAGATTGGTCTCTTCCTGCTTATGTTGTTTGCCTACCTAACTCTTCAATGATGGCTGTCCCATTTCTCAAGCCGCATTTAAAGCCTGCTATCGAAACTGTCTTATAAGAGCCCTTCTTCTTCCCTAAATATCACTTTTGCTTACAATTGTAACTTTTACTTCTAGAAAGACTTGGTCGCTCATTCTTTCCTGATTATACGCTCTTGCTTTCTCGGTAATTTTTTTTTCTCTTTAAAATGAATAGGAATACCTCCTCTTCGTCTCTTGGTGGAAGCCCTGCCTCAACCTCCTCTTTTGATGGCCCTATTCATGTCCCGACTCCTATCGTTCCACTGAGGGTGGCTCACAAAAGTGAAGGCAGCTTGATTAGTGATGTCCCTTCCATACTATCAGAGTAAGATGTAGATCATTTATATGATCAATATCAAATTTCTCGAGTTTCCATATTTTTTCTCCTTCCTCGGGCATTCGTGTGACTAACCAGATCCCCGTAGAGGACACCCTTATTGGCTATGAAGAGCAGCTGAAGGCGGATCTTCGATTCCCCATGGACCCTTTTTTGTTGAGGTCCTTCGATTTCATAAACTTGCAGTCACCCAACTGCATCCTAATGGTTGGAGAATTTTAGTAACCTTCCATTTTGTTTGTCTTAATAACAATATCGAGCCGAGCGTGGCCCTCTTTTCCTAATTGTACCAGCTAGGTACTAGTAAAAATAAAAAGTTCTAATTTTTTAGTGGTTGAAAATGCCAGACGATTTTTGACTGGATACCTTCTTCACTAAAAGGATGAAAAAATAATTTTTTATTTTCCATCATCTGACATCCGGGGGTTTTGGGTGCCTTTGAACGAGTTAGAACCTGTGGATGGAGGTGAGGAAAGATGGGGTCCAGCCATGGAGGGATAAGGGTGGGGCTCTAAACTTTTTTTTGATGATGGCTAAGTCTCCAAAGAAAATGGACATCACCAAGGCAGTGAGGAACGCTGTTTTGACTTGGTAAAGTCATCTCTAGACGAGCAAGACTCGGGGTCCTCATCTGCCCAGCCTTCCTAACCTTGGGGAGAGCACTTCCTTGGCTAGAGATTGGAGTATTTTTCTTTTTGTCTTCTTTTAGATTTCAAATTGCCTTACTTACTTACTTTTTAATTTACGTAGATATGGCTAGGTCAAGAAGCAAATTTACTGAAGCGGCGCTTACTGCCGAAAAGGCAAGGCTGTCGCTGGAGCAACCGGTCCCCTTTCCAAGCATGCTTACAAGGCATAAGAAGTGATCATGCTTCCTCTTCCTCCTTCCAAACCTACAGTAGAAGAGTCGGCTCCCTCGCAGCCCTAGTCTTTTGTAATAGGTGCCTCTGCATCTATTCTAGTTCCCGTGCCTTCTGCTGCAATCCCTACTTCTATTGAGCCCACTCCTGCGTCCGTGGGGGTTGTTCCTCCTGGCCTCCTAGCATCCAACGCCTAGCGTTGGTGATAACTTGAAGGCTTTCTCTCCTTGAGGACCCCAACCTAGTTGTCTTACTAACTAAGAATACTCTGAGGCCCGGGGACCGTCGTCGTCTGAATGAGCTCGAGACGGATGAGTTATTTGACAATGTTATGCATTCTACCTTGGAGAGTACCCTCTGCGCCTATGTAGCCAAAGAATATAACAAAACCTTGAGGCAAGAGTTTGGTGCTCAAGAAACAGATAGAAGAATGCTTGGGGCTGAAGAATGCTCAGGGCTGAAGATTCGGGTTGATGAGGTGGAAGGCACTATAAAAGAGACTCTGGAGTCTATGGATAAATTCTGATTGGGCTAAATGAGGCTAATGCTTCCAAGCTAGTCCTTGAGAATCGGGCAAAGACTACCGAGGATCAAATGGCTCTACTGCATCACCAAGTCCTAAAACTGTATGCTTAAGCTGAGGAGGCCTAGGTTGCCTCTACCAGGATTGTTGAGCTTGAGGCAGAACTTCAAGAGACGGTGGCTTGGGAAGGAGAGATGTTCGTTGAGGGCCAAGACACATTCAAGAAGGAGCTGGTGAAGTAGTTTCCTTTTGAAGACTTTGCTTGGACAAATGACATCCTTACCGAGGAGGGGGATGAGGACAAGCATGAGGAGAAGAGGAGTAATGATATTGACCAAGCCCCTGTAGAAAATATAATAGATGTAGGAAATGCTGATGTGATTGAGACTCCTGGAGTCATCCCTCCTCCTTTGTAATTTTGTTGAGTCTTACATGAAAATATTTTTATTATTTTTATGTTCTTTGTATGATCGATACTTGCCCATAACCCTCTTCCATTTATTGGAAATCCAAACTTGAATAATTCATAAGAATTGCCAAGGGGTGAACACCCGATCATATTATATGGTCATTGGTTTAACAATTGGCCATAGAATAACTCATCCCTTTCGTAAAACAGGACCAATACCTGGACATGTGGCCTAGCGGATATCCGCTTTGCGACATGAAAGGGCTTGGAGAAATTTGTATCTAGGGTTAACACACGATCATTAAACCTGGTGGATACACGCCTTTGGGAATTAAATACCTTAGAAACTTTTATATGCATCAAATGCCTTTTATAGGGGACTAACACCCGGCCATTGAGCTAAGCAGGACCCGCCTTGTGGCCTAGCGGGATTCACCCTGTGGTCTGGTATGAGTGTCTTGATTAGTGGGGCCAACACCCGATCTTTTAGCCTAGTGATTGCCTTATGACCTTTATTTTAGTGGGTCCAACGCCCGAATGGTCTGTCTATTGCCTTATGTGCAATGCTCGGATGGTTTGTCTATTGCCTTATGGCCTTTGTTTTAGTGGGTCCAATGCCCAGATGGCCTGGAAATTACCTTATAGCCTTTGTTTTAGTGGGTCCAATAGTTGGATGGCCTGGAAATTGCCTTGTGGCCTTTATTTTAGTGGGTCCAATGCCCGGATGGCCTAACAGATTCCCGCCTTGTGACCTGACATGAGATGCCTTATTATGCAAGACCGACACTCGGATGGCCTGGCTGAAGCTGTCTTGTAACCTTTTAGGAAATTTTAGTGAAGAAGGCATCTCCTAGACTATGAGGGCACAATCGTTCCTTGTCACTAAATAGCACAATACATGAATAATACATCGTTAACTGTTATTAATAAAGTTTTCTTATATCAGAATTATTCCATGAGTAGGGAATGACTCGACCATCTATCTTGGCCAGCTTGTAAGACCCTAGACGAATAACCTTTGAGACCCTAAATGGTCCTTTTCAATTTTCGCCCAATTTACCATATTCGGCATCTGTTACATCTGTTCTCTTGAGAACTGAATCTCCTGCATTAAAGACACGTGAATAACCCATACAGGTTCTCTGTTAGGGATGGTTACCTTGGATTCGAGTCTCCTCTCTTCCTGGTGAACTTTCAAAGTGTGTCGTTCCTTATTAATCTCTCGATTTCGTCTTTCAATTACCGGAACTCCTCCGTTACATGTCCATGGTCTTCGTGAAACTGGCAGTACCTAGTTTTGTCTCTCCTTCCGGCTTTCTTAGGGTTGAGCTTGGAAAACCACCTGATCTTTTTGTAGTTTTTTCTAATCCACATTAAAATATGTATTCATGAGTCTGTTTAATAGGGTATAATTTTTATACTTACGCTCGTCCTTTTGTCCTCTTTCCATCCTTCTCGACACTTTTTAGTAGCCCATACTAGCTTCTCGCCAGTGTTCTTTGGAACATCGTCTAATGGTCCTTTTTCTCGAACCTATCCTTCCCTTTGGACTGCGTCTGGATTGCTTCTGTCCGAGTTCTTGAGGTATCTATGGAGACTTCCTCTCTTCTCTTTGAAGCCATGAGTTACGCCTCCTCCCGAGCTTTATATTGCTCGAAAATAACCTGCAGCCTTTTGACATACTAGAGTATTTGCTCTATGCTCAGATTGTTGGAGTCTACTTCATTGTCTATAGAGGGTGTGTTTTGTCCACTGCCAGGAGTGAAAGAAATGATAACGTCCTCACTGATAGTAACCCTAGCAGCAGCTTATAAATTGCCGGCCATTTTGAGAGAGAAAGGAGGGATTTCTTTTTAGGAGAAAAGAGGATAAGAGACTGGTTTTAATCCAAAAGAACAGAGAGAATTTAATGGATCTATTAGCAAAGGAACTAAATAATGCAGCCGAAAAACAGAGCTGTGCTGTGATTAGCTAAACCTGCGAGAAAGAGAACGTGAGGTGATGAGTGCCCACGGTAGTCATTTTGATGCTTAAGTTAGTAAACTAGAGAATAGGGCGAATATAGAACTTGAGAGTAGTTGTGTAAGAGAATTGTATACCTTTATCTCTGTGATCGTTCAACTTTTATATTGTAAGAAGATGAATTTAATATAGTATTTCCTGAAAATCCAGCGATGATGGGGTTAGCTGTTTGATAAGAGATATCACTAGCTAACCAACTGGTGATCCCGCAAGTATAAGCATAATGGGGATACGCTGGCATATGCCTATTAACAGTAACCTTGTGCCAAGACTCAACATCTTTAGGAGAAGGCGAGTCTTGGTGAAGAAATGAATGTTAAGGTGTCTAGGTTTACTTTTTTCGAGTGGAACCGCATTACCCACTTATTAGATTCTTGCTACGTGGCCATGTTTTATGGTGGCAACTAATGAGTTATTTTGAATGTTTCTTGCGTAGCATCAAAAATATATATTGTAACCCTTATCGGATCTTAAGGGTTATATATGTGTGTAGGGCTTACTGCATCTTATCTTATAGATACGGAAAACCACTTTGTTCGAATTAAAATAACCTTATTGTGTCTTTGAAATAACATAAGGTTATTATATAATTTTTCTTTTAAAATTGGATCATCAATACCTCTTTGAACATACAGTTGACCATCACAATATAAACCAGTATTATTTTTAATAATCATATCAAAACCCAGCATACCATTTCATTGAACTGATACATCTACATTGCACTTGTAACTACCAACAATTGGGGCTTTCCATGAAGTTGCTGCTGGACAAACCACCTGCTGCTTATGCTTTCTCCTCCTTGTTGACTACTATTTAGATAAAGCAAACCTGGCTCTTGATAAAATATAGCAAGAATCCTGTAACTTTTGATTCCACACTAAATCATTCCTACACATCCACAAACTCCATAGAACCATAAACACTTCTTCCTTTTACCTAGGAGAGGCTTTGTGGTTTTCGGGAAGCTTTGAGTTGGTTGAAATTCCTTAATTTATTGTTTATTTGCATAGAGTCTGATTGTCTTATTTTGATTCAAGCCTTAAAATCAAAGGAATGTGTTAAATCATATTTTTCAATGATTATTGATGATTGTAACACTCTTATTTATGAGTTAAGTGGAGTTTCTTATTCTTTTGTCAAAAGATCAGCAAATCAGGTCGCTCATACTATAATTAAAGCATCTGGTTGTGTTGGACCTAAATGTCCTAATCCTTGTTTTGATGATTAATAAACAATTGGTGTGCTACTAATTATTTCCAAGAGTGTTTGTATTGAGCTTGCAGGTCCCTTATTGAAACAAATGATATTGCTTCAGTCACAAAAGTGAAAAGTGCCAATTTTGGAAGCATACTACAAGAAAGGGATCATAAAGTATTTTTATTTATTATGCTTGTCATTTTATTCATTGTGAATCTCAAGTAATTAATTGTGATGGCTCAAGGGTTCTTTCATTTCTAAAAGTTCTTTTAGATATGGCCACTTTTTTGAAGTACTTGACTTTCAGGGACCAAAATGAAATTTTCCAAAAGAAGTGATTTTGAAAATATTTTTCATCAAAATGAAAGATCTAAAAATATAGGTTACAAATATTCAAACGGATTGAAAAATGAATTTTTATAGCCTAAGTTATGATTTTTCAAAGTTTTAAAGAAGGGATTTTGTGCCCCCTAAACACAACTTTCGGCTTCCGAAAGTCAGGGACAGAAACGAAAGTCCCATATGTTCGGCCGCCGAACATTGACTTTCGGCCGCCGAAAGTGGGTTTTTCAACCAGCCCCCAAAGTGTAACCTTCGGCTTCCGAAAGTGAGGGACAGAGACGAAAGTCCCACACTTTCGGCCGCCGAACATTTAACCTTCGGCCGCCGAAAGTGTGTTTTGGGTCTGCCTCCGAAGCCTAAAGTTCGGCTTCCGAAAGAGAGGAACAGAGACGAAAGTCACCCAAGTTCGGCCGCCGAACTCTGACTTTAGGCCGCCGAAAGTTCTTTTTTAAAGGAATAGTTTCTTCACCTCAAATGGTTCGGCCGCCGAACTCTAAGCTTAGGCCGCCGAACCTGAGTTTTTCTAGGCACGGTATAACGGTTATTTCTGAACATAAACGGCTCTATTTGCATTTAATGCATCCCCAACGGCCATATTTATGATAGAACTATAAATACAACTTGCTTTTGATATGAAGAGGTTACAACAATCATCTAAGCAAACATTTATTGAGATTACAGCATTTTCCATTCTCTCTCTCTCAAAACCTTGAGCCAAAGCATTGATTTCTTGAAAGCTTGTTTTGAGTTGTAATTGATTGGCTTTTCTGAGTGAGTAAAGGTTGATTGAGAGATTCTGTTGTTGTGAGTGTGGCATTGAGCAAAGAATTGCTCTTGAGTGGAAAAAGAGATTTGTAAAGAGCAAAGGCTTGCTCTAAGATTGTAAGGGTTTTGATCTTCACCCAAAGAAGATTTGATAGTGGAGTTGAACTCTCAAGTGGACCTTGAGGAGAGGACGTAGGCTTGGATAGCTGAACCTCTATAAATCATTGTGTTGATTTTTCTCTTCCCTATTCTCTTCTAATTTCTTGTCTTTGCCATTAAATTTTTTATAAACCCAATTCACCCCCCCTCTTGGGTTGCCTCAAGGGACAACAAGTGGTATCAGAGCTAAGTCTCCCTTTCTTGAAGATATAATTATCTTGGAGTAAAGATCAAATGGCAGCCCTCAATTCTCAAGAAGGTCAATCCATTGTGAGACCACCTTTCTTTGATGGAAATGACTTTCTATATTGGAAAAATAGAATGTATTATTTCCTTAAATCGGAAGGAGTTGATTTGTGGGACATTGTAGAGAATGGGCCTTTCTTTCCCACAAGATTCATTGATAGAAACCAAGAGCAAAAACCTAAGAGTGAATGGAGTGAGCTAGAGAAGAGAAGGGTAGCCCTCAATGACAAAGCCATTCACATCTTGTTTTGTGCTCTTAGTAGAAGTGAGTACAACAAAGTATGCATGAAGTCCACCGCCAAGGAAATTTGGGATGCTTTGGTTGTCACTCATGAAGGAACCAATCAAGTCAAGGAAAACAAGATGGAATCCCTCATCTATCAATATGAGTTGTTCAAGATGAAATCCGATGAAACTATTAGCCAAATGTATGATAGGTTCATTGAGATCATTGGAGGGATGAAATCTCTTGGGAAGACATTCACAAATGAAGAGTTGGTGAAGAAAATCCTTAGATGTCTACCTAAAGAATGGCTACCAAAGGTAACTTCCTTAAAGGATGCCAAAGACTTGACCAAAGTGCAATTGGATGAACTCTTGGGGAATCTCATTGACTATGAGATGACTCTAAAGAGAGAGCAAGTGGAGGAACCTAGCAAGATGAAAAAGAACATTGCTCTAAGGGTAGCCTCCGAAGATACTAGTGAGGAAGAAGAAGAGATAAGTGAGGAAGAATTGGCTTTGGTAACTAGGAGAATAAGGAAGTTGCTTCTCCAAAATAAAAGGTTCATCCCAAGGAAGAATTTTAGAAAGGAAAAGGGTGAATCAAGCAAAAAGGAAGTAGTCATTTGCTATGAATGTAATAAGCCGGGTCACTACAAAGTGGATTGTCCCAAGTTGAAGAAGCCTATCAAGAAGTTCAAGAAGAAGGCCTTCAAAGCAACATGGGATGAGTCAAGTGATTCCGAAGAAGAGGAGGTTGGTGATGAAATTGCCAACATGTGCTTCATGGCTCTAGAGGAAAGCTCCGATGAGGTAACTACTCTTGATGACTTTACTTTAAATGATGATGATGTTGAGTTTTCATATGATGAACTTGTAGGTGCTTTAAAATTGATGAATGATGAGCTTGAAAAGAGTCATAGGAAAAATAAAATTTTGAAATGTGAGTTAGCTAGCTTTAAAAAGGAAAGTGAGAACTCACCTAAGGAACCTTTACCCTCAAATGATTCTTTACAAAAATCCTTAGATGAGCTCTCACTAGAAAATAAAAATTTGAAAAATGAAATCCTTGAGTTAAAAAATTCTCTTTCAAAATTTTTAAAAGGCAAGGACAAGCTTGATGAGATTTTAGACTCTCAAAGGTCTCCTAGCATCAAGTATGGCCTTGGCTATGATAAATCAACTCAAGCAAACTTTTCTAAAACCGTTTTTGTTAAAGCTACCAATTCACATGAACCTAAGGTTTCTAGCTCAAATGGAAATATGCCTAAAGTTTCTAGTAGTGATATGTCTATGAGGAATGCACCTACAAGGAATGCACATGTACACCAATCCACTAGTTATAACACTCATATAAGACACACACCTAGGCAAGTTGCATATAAGAGAAATGATCATTATAGAACACACATTTATAGTTCACAAAATCACCACTCCAATCATATCTCTTGCTCACATGCTTTTAATAAGCAAAGGAGAAATGGCCACATGAGAACTCAAACACACTCACTCACCTATGGACCTAGAGTAAGAAGGTTCAATGGTCATTGTCACTATTGTGGCAAGTTTAATCATACCAACTATAAGTGCTCTATTAGAAAATTGCATCTTGGATATGGTAGCATATGGAAATTGGATAGTGGAATGACTAACCCCCAAGGACCCAAGTACATTTGGGTACCTAAAAGTGTTTGAATTCTTTCTTTTAGGTGTGCTTGAAATCCTCAAAAATTGAAAGCAAATGGTATCTAGATAGTGGATGTTCAAGGCACATGACCGGAAACTCAAATCACTTCATCTCTCTTGAAAAGAAAGACGGAAGTGGACAAGTAACCTTTGGAGACAATGGAAAAGGTAAAATTGTTGGTATAGGTAAAGTTGGTAAGGAAAACTCTCATATTCTTGATAAAGTTCCATTAGTTGATGGTTTGAAGCATAATTTATTAAGTGTGAGTCAATTATGTGATAAAGGTTGTAGAGTTATCTTTGAACCAAAATCATGTTTTGTGTCTAGAATGTCGGATAACAAAATATTGTTTGTTGGTGAAAGAGTTGAGAATATTTATCTTATTGACTTACAAGCTATGACTAACCAAGATATGAAGTGCTTTGTGTCTATTAGTGATAACTCTTGGATTTGGCATAGAAGGTTTTCTCATGCTAGCATGGATCTCCTCAAAAATTTGAGCAAAGATGAGCTAGTTGATGGTCTTCTAAAGATCAAATATGAAAAGGACAAAGTATGTGATGCATGTCAAATGGGTAAGCAAGTTAAGAGTTCCTTTAAAGCTATTAATAAGGTAATCTCTTCTAGACCTTTGCAACTCTTGCATATGGATTTATTTGGTCCAACTAGAGTAGCTAGTCTTGGTGGCATGCATTATGGGTTTGTTATAGTTGATGACTACTCTAGGTATACTTGGGTTGTGTTCCTTGCTCATAAGGATGATTGTTTTGATGCTTTTAAAAGTTTTACAAAGAAAGTTCAAAATGAAAAGGGTTTTCAAATTTCTTCTATAAGAAGTGATCATGGTAGAGAATTTGAAAATGAAAAATTTGAAACTTTTTGCAATAAGTTAGGGATCACTCATAATTTTTCATCTCCTAGGACTCCCCAACAAAATGGTGTTGTTGAAAGAAAAAATAGAACTCTTTTAGATATGGGGAGGACTATGTTAAGAGAGTATAATTTACCTACTTATTTTTGGGCGAAAGCCATAAATACGGCTTGTTATGTCTCAAATAGAGTTTTAATTAGACCTCTCCTAAATAAAACTCCTTATGAGCTTTGGAATGGAAGGAAACCTAGAGTTAGTCATTTTAGAGTTTTTGGTTGTAAATGCTTCATATTAAACAATAAGGATAATCTAGGCAAATTTGACTCCAAAACCGATGAAGGTATCTTCTTAGGATACTCTATATCTAGTAAATCATATAGAGTATTCAATAAAAGAACCTTGATAGTTGAAGAGTCAATGCATGTTGTTTTTGATGAATCTAATCCCTTTGCTCCTAGAAAGGAGGTATCTTGTGATGATGATCTTGTAGGTAACTTTGATGAGTTGACCATTGAAGATCCTCAACCTCATGGAGATCAAAATCAACCCAAGGAGGTTTCAATAGAGGCAAAGGAAGATGAAGTTGGACTTCAAGAGCAACAAATGCAAATTACACAAAGTCAAGGAGTCCAACATGACTTGCCAAAGGATTGGGCATACAAGAAGGATCACCCCAAGGATCAAATAATTGGTGATACATCACAAGGGGTAACTACTAGATCCTCTCTTAGACATATATGTAATAATATTGCATTCATATCTCATATAGAGCCTAAATCTATAGATGAGGCTATTGGTGATGAGAGTTGGGTTCTTGCTATGCAAGAAGAACTCAACCAATTTGAAAGGAACAAGGTTTGGACCTTAGTGTCTAGACCAAAACATCACCCCACCATAGGCACCAAATGGGTGTTTAGAAATAAGCTTGATGAAGATGGCAATATCATTAGAAACAAAGCTAGGTTGGTAGCTAAAGGCTATAACCAAGAGGAGGGCATAGACTATGATGAAACTTTTGCCCCCGTAGCTAGATTAGAAGCCATTAGAATCTTGCTTGCATATGCATCATACATGAATTTTAATCTCTTTCAAATGGATGTGAAAAGTGCCTTTTTAAATGGTTTTATTGAGGAGGAGGTTTATGTTGAGCAACCTCCGGGGTAGGTTTGAAAATCATAACTTTCCAAATCATGTTTTTAAATTGTCTAAAACTTTATATGGTTTAAAACAAGCTCCTAGAGCTTGGTATGAAAGACTAAGTAATTTTCTTTTGCAAAATGGTTTTTCAAAAGGCAAAGTGGATACAATTCTTTTTGTCAAAAATCATGAAAATGACATCCTTGTAGTGCAAATATATATTGATGATATTATATTTGGTGCTACTAATGTGTGTTTGTGTGAAGAGTTTTCTAAAGTTATGAAAAGTGAGTTTGAGATGAGCATGATGGGAGAACTTAAATTCTTCCTTGGGCTTCAAATCAAACAAGCTAAGGATGGCATCTTCATCAACCAAGCCAAATACACAAAGGAGCTAATCAAAAGGTTTGGAATGGAGAACAGCAAGCCAAGTAGAACTCCAATGAGCACAAGCACCAAGCTTGACAAGGATGAAAAGGGTAAGCCTATTGATGAAAAGCTCTATAGAGGTATGATCGGAAGCCTTTTATATCTCACCGCATCTAGACCGGATATCATGTTTTCCGTATGTTTATGTGCACGTTTTCAATCATGTCCTAAAGAGTCTCATTTGCATGCCGTTAAACGCATTCTTAGATATTTACATGGCACATTGCATTTGGGGTTATGGTATCCTAGAAGTTCATCCTTTAGTTTATGTTCCTACTCGGATGCCGACTTTGCCGGAAGCATTCTTGATAGGAAGAATACCTCGGGTACTTGTCAACTTCTAGGACAATCTCTTGTTTCTTGGTGTAGCAAGAAACAAAATTCGGTTGCACTTTCAACCGCCGAAGCCGAATATGTGGCGGCGGGACTTTGTTGTAGTCAAATCCTTTGGATTAAGCAACAATTAAGAGACTTTGAAGTGTCTCTTGATCACATTCCTATTAAATGTGATAATACAAGTGCAATCAATTTAACCAAGAACCCCATTCAACATTCTAGAACTAAGCATATTGACATTAGACATCATTTCATTCGTGATCATGTGTTAAATGGTGATGTTGTTCTTGAATTTGTGGATACAAACAACCAATTAGCTGATATTTTCACTAAACCCCTAAATGAAGAAAGATTTAACTTCATTAAAAGGGAATTGGGAATGCTAGATGGTGTTGTTTGTTGAGTGTTTTTATTTTATTATTATTCTGTTATTATCTCTTTGAAAGTTTGTTAGTTTGTTTGATATAGTTAATTTAAAAAAAAAAAAAAAAAAAAAAGGGGGAGGAAGCCCAAAAATTCCAGGTTCGGAGGCACATTCGGCCCCCTAACCTTCAATTTCAAGGGCAATATGAAAAGCGGGAATTTTCTTGTCTTTTTCTTTTCTCTTTTTCGGCCGCCTAACACTTTATTCGGCCGCCGAACTTATGAAGTTTCGGCCGCCGAAGTTTAAGTTCGGCCTCCTAAACTTGCCCAGTTTCGGCCGCCGAAGATTAGTTCGGCCGTCGAAACTGCGCGTTCCTTAAAAACCCCCGCGACAGCTCATCGTCTTCCTCGCGCGACTCTCTCTCTCTCTCTCTCTCCCCCGAAGCTTTCTCCCTCTCCCGAAGCTCTCTTCATCTTCCTCTTCGAAAATCGCCTGATCCAAGCCATTTTTGCCCAAAAATCTCCTTTTTCTCTCCTTTTCTTCTCCTAAACTCACAAAAACACCTTCTTTTCTCCAAAAATAACCCATTTCGATCTCTTTCAGTTTGGGTAAGTTTCTGCTTTCTTTTTTTTTTGGGGGTTTTCCTTATTTTTAATGATTTATCTTGTGTTTAGTTCCTAATATGATTAGGATTGTGTTTTTATTGAGTTTTTGTTGATATATATATATATATATATATATATATATATATATATATATATATATAATCTGTTGGTTAATTTTTTTTTGTTAATTTGATAGCTGGGTTATTTTGTTGTATATTTATAAAACTGCCTTTGTTTTTTATTACTCTGTTAAAATGTATATACTGTTAGCTGGGTTGTTGATAGCTGTGTATATATATATTTTACACTGCCTAATTTTTTTTGCTGCTCTCTGTTAGCTGGGTATATATACATATATATACATATAATATTTCTTTTTGCTCTCTTTATAATGCATTTTGTTAGCTGGATTGAGTTGGTTGGTTTTGTCTTAGATACTTGTTTATGTTTTTGCAAACGATGGAGCATCAAAATTTTTCTCTGGTTTTGAACATGACCTTGGCTCTGAATATGGCCTTGGTGCAGTAACTGATTAGCTGGGTTGTTGTTGTGATTAGCTGTGTTATCTTGATTAGCTGGGTTTTTATATATATCAAGTTTTAAATATAAGACTGTGATTCTTATTGGTTGGCTTTTGTGTGTTTATGGGCTGAGTTTTTGTGGCAATGTTGTTTATTTTTTTCTTTTCTCTTTTTCTTCATATGCCTCTGTAGCTTTTGTTTGGTTAAAATGGGTAGAAAATCCACAGCCCGTAGACACCCATACTTAGAGGTCAGTCTAGTAGGCAGCCTCCTAGGTCTCCCTCCTCAGACCCTCCTGCCTCTCCACCCTTTGAGTTTCCTGTAGTCAGAGAGGGTGATCCTGCTTTTCAGCCTTTTTCTCTTAGGTTTGTTCATCCTGGGAGAACAGTTCATCCCAACAGCATTCGGCTTTTTCGTACTCAGGGTTTCCTAAAGCCCTTCATTATCCAGGGATGGGAGCACCTTCTTATCACTCCATCAGACACCCATCCTAGGATTGTTAGGGAGTTCTATGCAAACCTACACACCTTCACCCGTCACACTCCCCCTCACCTAGTCAGTTTTGTAAATGGTCAGAGGGTTTACCTCACTCCTGACATCATTGCTCGTCACCTAGGTATCCCCAACTCTGGGGCTGTTGTATCCACCACTCATAAGTGGATCACTGGTGAGGTCTCTTCCCTTCACCAGACTAGAATTGTTTCAGGAGACGCAGACCGTGAGGCGCCCTCTAGGCTTAAGGCCTGTGA